>NC_140951.1:98015179-99387679 GCF_014529385.1 Adiantum capillus-veneris
GCGGAGTTGTGAAAAAATTATTAGGGCTCATAGTTTCCAATGTAGCAAGAGAGATTCAAGTTTCAAATTGATGAGTTGACTTTCTTTTAATATCAAGAATGTGATTGGCCCTTCTGTCTATGTTGCTCTACATATGCCTCACTTGCTTGCATCTCTATCTATGTTTTGTGCACAAGTATGGTATTAGTGTTCACCAAATCATAACAATGCATAAGCATGTTAGTATGTGTACACTATTTGTTCATGTACACTTACGCACCATTGGCACCTTAAAATGTGATAGAAATGAAAGCAAAATAAGGTCAATTTATTTTAGCAAGACTTTTGGTTGTTATGCTAAATTTAAGGACATAGAGCCAAATTGAGGTTGTGACCTGAAATCATGCATGCCATTAACCTCTCTCTCCCTCTTTCCTCAAATTATAAAAGCATGCTCTCTTGAAGAGAATGAGTGTATTCAACCATTTACATGCTTAATCATATTCCCTTACCCACAATCTATACCATACTGGCCATTTGGCTTGGCCACTCGCTAAAAAGTGAGACCATGCATTGATAGATTGTAGGAAAGCCTTTTTGGCTTTCTAAAAGAAACCTTAGTGTTGGGTTGGGTTAGGGGCGCTTTTATAGTTTTCAATACATGATAAAGACTTACCTTTCATTTCACATCTTGTCTTTACTTTTCTTTGCATTCTATTGTTTTAGAATGCAAGGCAGCATTTACTTTCTCTTCATGCTTGAAAATGACTTTAGAGATCAAAACATTAAACAAAATATACATAGGAGTTTGATCTTATGATGCAGTATTTGAAAAAGTTCTTTTTGTTTAAGTGGCAAGTTTCCTCCTTATACAAATACAAAATGAAAATACTAGTAGAAATTTTTAAATTTGCAAAATATTCGAACTATTTTCTAGTATATTTTATAGGGTTTTTCTTCTTTGTCATCCTTTGCAAGTGGCTAATCTCGATTTTCAATTGGCTTAAGCCTAAGCTCAAACACATCTTTCTCAAATACTGAGGTATTAATAAACGATTCTCTCATTTGAGGATTTTTTAAAAAAAACACTTCACTAAATTTTTTAATTATTTTCTATACTTATTTGAAAGCATTAAAATATTCTTTTGTTTTGGTTTTTAATGTGTCTTTTTATTTTACTTCCTTTTTGTTTTATTTCGTTTAAAAATACTAATGTGCAATGTGCACCATTTACCTTATTATTGGGGCCCTTTCATGATATATAAGCCATTTGTTTTAGAAAGCCATCGTGATCCTTTTACTTGTTTTATATGCACATTATGTCCCTTTAAAATTTGATACTATGACTTTTTTTCCATATCTTGTTAAGGTGGAAAACTTCGCAGAAATTATACACGAAAGCAAAGTGCTAATATGGATGCTCAGGCGCAAGCAAAACTCGGAGGATTGGTCTAGGACTACTGGTGCCTTTTTGTCAGCAGATGGAATGCCTAGCAAGGGGGAAAACCTTGGCCAATGTTAAATAGATGATCTCAGAAGGACATGATAATTAACCTTGTGTATCAAGGATAGGGGGGGCGGTTTGTAAGGGGTGGTTGCCCCTATAGCCAATGTAACTGTGGTCCCTAGATGATGTCATGGCTCAACACGAGCATGTCAAGACCTTGTAATTTCTTGGGATGATCAATATAATTCACTCACAATTGTGAGTTTTGCTATAATAAAAAAAATTGAGAGTATGAAAATCATATCCTACTTGAGGACTCAACTTTTGATGACATCAAACTTTCTTTTAATACATTTTCAGTCCGGACCATGGTCTACATTTCTTTCTCTCCCAAAAAAATCATAGATTCAATATGTTAGTTGTCACCATTATATTCATAGCCTTCATGCACACTACATGTTGTATTTGGTCCCATCGGTCAATCTGACATTTAAGGCGATATTAAAAATCCCACCCTCCTTGAGAAAGTATGCTAGAATGTAAGTGTTTGCCTTTAAGAATCAAGAAACACCGACTACATTTTTAAGGTTCTTGTGTACTTTTATTTTTCTTTTTGGGGTTTTTATTTTGTGAGAGAGTAGAACTTTGAAATTACAACACACACACCCAACCCCTGTAGGTGGAGGCAACCCGACTCTTAAGGTGAGTCATCCCAGCTGGGTTAGGGTGGCCAATCCATTGAGGCGGTCTGGGGCGGGCAACAAGAGAGGCGACCTCTAAACACCCCTCAAGGCTCCCGTGCTGCTCAATTGGGGCTGGGGCAACCACAAGCACAACACAACAACAAACCCACAGCCAAACCAAAACAAGATAGGGGCACCACCTAGTTATGGTATGCGAACTAGGACGCAAGAGAGATTTTGGCACAACCAAGAAGATGCACCACACAACACACACAAACAACCTCACACCAAGACACACATGAAATGGACCAGAGAGAGCTACAGCAAAGGGAAGAGAGAGAGGGAAGGATCTTGCGTAATACCTTATTTGTGACTTGCAAATGGAGATGGTTCGTTATGATGCTATCGTAGAACTTGTATAAAACTCACTCAATGCTTAGTGATTGCTAAACATTGCCAAAACACACACACACTGTCTTAGGGTGTGGGAGACCTCTCACCACAATACCCTCTTACAATGGACACAAAACTGGCAATGAAAAACACACTAAAACACTTTCTAAAATCAAGATCAACCGATAAAAACTCAAAATACACAAGTCACCTTGAATTCACCAAACCGTATTGCACAAATGGAAGGACGAAGATTTGAACGTCGAATCACGCCTTTGAATGCACCAAACCTCAATTTATTGATGATAAAGGAGCATATACAATAGTGGTTTTGAGATTTGTGAAACTCACGCTCTCTCACTTGCAATGTGTAGCTTGAAAGCTTCTCTCACACCAAGAGTGAAACTCACAAGTGGTTGCTACACCTAAGTCTCTCCTCGCGCACAGAGTGTTGGGGTGCTATGTGAGATGTTGGAGGTTGTTTTACAAGAAGGAGAGGGGCCTATTTATAGGTTGGAGACCCCTCATTAGGATTATTGGAAATCCTAATTTACAAGCTAACAAATCAGGATTATGATTTTTTTGAATATCAAAACATTGTGGGCCTTCTTTGTCTGCTTGAGTCATGGGTGTGGGCTCAAAAGAGAGCATTATTGATGGTAGATAAGGTGAAAGTAAGTAAGGAGAGAGAGAGAGAGAGAGAGAGAGAGAGAGAGAGAGTTACTATACACATGTCTTGAGGTGAGGTGTCTTTTATGGTTAGGTCAATGGCTATTTTGTGTTAGTATGTTAGTGGTTAGTGTTAGTAATCACTAAAAAGTTAATGTTACATTTACAATGGGTAGAATGAGGTGGATGGTTGAAGTAAGATGGTTGAATGAAGTGAGAAAATCCTTGTGATGGTGAAGCTTGAAGAAGTTTTGGACTTACTTGTGTAGGTTCTCAAAATGACTATCGACCTTCTTCTTCGTCTTCCCTTCTTTACGCCACCGCCGCCAAGGTTGATTATCGCGATGAAAATGGTAATTCCGTTGATGATATCTCTTGATTTGCAGAGGTTAATCATGGTACACATGCTGAATTTATGTATATATATAAGGGGTAAGATGGAATTGTACTTTGGAAGTAATAGAGAGAGGCATAGAGATGGTGTATGTACATGGAGAGCTCATATGAGAGCTATGGGAGTAAGTGGGGAGGTTAATGGTGAAGAAGGTGAGAGAAACCATTGAAGGTGCAGGTTTGAGTGAGGGATTGAGAGAAATGTGTGTGTGTGTGTGTGTGTGTGTGTGTAGAAGTGTGGAAAGAGGTGAGAGAAGACTATGGGCTACTTGTGAAAAAAGTGGGCAGACTGGGGTCCACTCAAAAAATCATAGCTCACCGCTGGTAGCTCCAAAAATCATGAAAAAATTTGAGGTGATTATTCAAAGCGTGGGCTACATTTTCTCTTTTGACTACTGCTCCAAATTCAGAGTGGAGATAGGTGCCAAAATTCTCACCAAAAAGCCTATTTTTATGCTTGCAAAAGTCTTTTAGTGGACCCCTCCTGTGTTGAATTTGTACAATGCATCCAAGAGTGAGCCCCTCCTTTGTCATATCATAATACAAAGCATCCAAGTTGCCCTTGACACATGCATGGAGGAGGATTATTGGTGAATAAAGAAATATATACATGGTGGGACTAGTGTATGGACTATTCATGGACTTTAGCTCAATGAGCACATGGTGTTAGAATAATGAGTAAAAATAATAATAAAAATATGGAGGAGTTATGGATATGGAAAGATATTGGAATCATATGATATGGTCCCTCTTTGAATTATTTTGGGTGAAAGAGAAAAAGGTATGCAAGTAAATAATATAATAAACTTGACCAATGAGTAGAAATCAATTTTTTGTTTTCACGAGGTGAGGATGAAAATGTGGGAGTGATTTGTATAAAGGAAAAATATAAGGTTAGAGTATGTACATATTGGCAAAAAATATACTTATGGTGTAAGAGGATGAAAGAAGGTGTACATATGTTTAATAAAACACACACCTAAGTAGAAATATTTAAATAAAATACCAAAATAATTATAAAGAATCCCTATATTTAGGCCATATTTACAATGAAATATTTACACACAAAGAGGCCATAATATACTTTTATTTTTTTATTTTTTTATTTTTTTTTGGCTCAACTAGCCCAGTGACTAGCTAGCTGAGGGTTTTTAAGAAGATATAGGAAAAGCCCCCTAACTCACATACGCCTATTTGCAGTGAAATGGTAGGGATAGCCATAGTGTTTGGGTGATTTTGGTAGGGTGAGGTAACTCACTGTGGCAATTATGGAGAGCCAAAAAACGGCTATCATTAGCCCCCCCCTTAGATAATGGTACATTCATGTACCATTTATCTGATCATACAACATGTATATTATGTAACGTCTGTCTTTGTCTGCTCTTATCTTTGAAGAACCTTTGTTGTATGATTAAAAAACCTTGTGTGATATGAAAGGTTCTCCGAGCCAATAGCAAGATGAAATGAAGTGACGGAGTAAACCTCCTCCATTGAGAAAGTTTCCATAAGCACCCTCCAGGATCAAAGATCTTGAAATATCTTTCCCAAAGCCAGATGTATGGTATGGAATCACTTACTGATTTTGGTTGAAGAAACTTGTAGATTTTACTGTTGTCCATCATTGCATCTATCACTATGAATGTGATATAAAAGATTGGTTGCTCTTCCTCCTGTGTAAAGTTGATGTATCTGCTACGATCTTCAAGAGCTTGTATGAGCGAATTCCTGAACTGTAGCTCATAAAATTCATTCAACCTGGGTAGGCTCACCAAGTCAAAAATTATATGGCCTTCATGATTGAGGAAAGCTTGATCCATGCTTCCAGCTGCTATTGGAAGGTATTGCAAATAGTTTACCACATAAGTAGATAATAGACGAAGGTTTCTATTGCTTCCAACACATTGGAAGAGAATAGATTTTGGTACTGATTGATGAGATATCCACATGTAGCAATCAACAAGTTTTTCATCTATGATGAAGACCAGAAGCATCACAATGTGCGACCTCCATACACCAAAGAACCAAATGAACAAGGTTTGGAAACCTCCGTTCATCACCAAGTATTCATGTCCTCCTCCACTTAAGAAGGTATGGTGCCCTCGATGAAAGGTATATGTGAAGAGAGGAGAAGTTGACTTTGAAGAGGTGAAACCCAATGTGAAGATGATTGGGGCTTCCAAAGTTTGGATTTTCTTGCTAAGAGATTGTCCCATGAATGAAGAGCCACCCACTAAAACACCATTGGAGAGAATGATATCCTTCTGACAGTTTCCTTTTATGATTTTATTTTTTACTACTCTCCCTTGTTCTTCATCCCCTTCTAAGCCCCCCCTTTGGCAAGGTTGTAACTCCTCACTTTGTACCACCTCAAAGGTTGATGGATTACTGTTTGATTTTGTGAAAACTTTGGCTTCTTGCATTATAGGTTCCTCCATGCTTAACATACATGGGTCATACCAATGCTTTTCAACATCCTCAAACACTTCTTCAAGATTATCCTCACATGGATTCAACTCACACTCTTCTACTTTGTTTTGGAGTTGGCTTTCCATGTACACAATCATCTCTTTATGATCGATGTGGTCTATGATCTCTCCACCTATGATTTCATCTTCTTCTTCACTCTCTTCTTTTAGACAAGATACACTCTCAGAACATTCCATAAGATCAAGGTTACCTTCAAGGTCTTCATTCTCCATAGAGTCATGTTGCACAAAAGCTTCGTCTGCTCGAATTAGAAATTGATCCTCCACCAAAGGGTTGGATATATCCATTATTGAATCATCAATGCCATTTGAGATATCTTGTGTCGATTTTCTCATTCTTGTGATAAAGGTAGAAGAAAGAGATTCCACATTTGAATCTTGGCCACATACTTTAGCACTTGAATAATCAGCTAGCATGTAAGTAACTTCTTCAACATTTGTCGGAGTAGAAGGAGACAAGTATGGCAAAGGAGATGACTCCTTGATAGAAACACTTTCATGATGGTTGGTTCTTCCAGCATGATGGAAACCATTTTTGATGTAGAAGTACTTGTGAAACTTCCTTCGGGCAATAGTGACCGCTTCTTCAAAGGTAGAGGGTCCACTACAAGTAACCTTACTCTTTAGGAAAGGAGACAAACCCGAAATAAATTGATTCATTTTTACATAATCTGGAAATGTAGAACTAAATCCACATCCTTCCCATTGACGAGAAAAAATATCCTCATAAGCATAGTAGTCTTCACCATGTTGTTGAAGTCTCCGTAGTGAAGCCCATGTTTTCTCCATTGTTGGAACTTTAGAGAATCTGGCCTTCAAAGCTTTGGAAATTTGGGTATATCCATCTTCAATCTGAGAAGACATACTCCAAAACCATTGCTCAGCGTTGCCTCTAAGGCATAGCAATAGAAAATTCCCTTTTTCAATGTCATCCCTTTTACCAAGGATATGACAAACCATTCTAAAATCAGCAAGAAAATCATCAACATCTTCTTCTGGATTTCCGAAGAAGATTGGGATATCATCAAAGGTATAGCGTTTCATAGTCTCTCAATGCTAGAACCACACAAAGATTAGTTCCAAACAATCATCAACTAACTACACAAAGTTTTGAAAGGTCTTTCAGCATGAATTCTAGATTCTTATGTGAAAATGTTTTTTTCCTTTCTTATGGTATGCATAATCCGAACCATATTCTAGATCAATTTTTGTTTCCTTGAAATTAAAATCGGTCATACATGTTTCCATGATTCATATAATCTACTTGATTATGCTGAAATTTAAGCATTCATGCAATACAACAACAATAAGTACACAATCGTTCCTCCGTGGGGGCACCAAAATTGAGGCGGTCTGGGGCGGGCAACAAGAGAGGCGACCTCTAAACACCCCTCAAGGCTCCCGTGCTGCTCAATTGGGGCTGGGGCAACCACAAGCACAACACAACAACAAACCCACAGCCAAACCAAAACAAGATAGGGGCACCACCTAGTTATGGTATGCGAACTAGGACGCAAGAGAGATTTTGGCACAACCAAGAAGATGCACCACACAACACACACAAACAACCTCACACCAAGACACACATGAAATGGACCAGAGAGAGCTACAGCAAAGGGAAGAGAGAGAGGGAAGGATCTTGCGTAATACCTTATTTGTGACTTGCAAATGGAGATGGTTCGTTATGATGCTATCGTAGAACTTGTATAAAACTCACTCAATGCTTAGTGATTGCTAAACATTTCCAAAACACACACACACTGTCTTAGGGTGTGGGAGACCTCTCACCACAATACCCTCTTACAATGGACACAAAACTGGCAATGAAAAACACACTAAAACACTTTCTAAAATCAAGATCAACCGATAAAAACTCAAAATACACAAGTCACCTTGAATTCACCAAACCGTATTGCACAAATGGAAGGACGAAGATTTGAACGTCGAATCACGCCTTTGAATGCACCAAACCTCAATTTATTGATGATAAAGGAGCATATACAATAGTGGTTTTGAGATTTGTGAAACTCACGCTCTCTCACTTGCAATGTGTAGCTTGAAAGCTTCTCTCACACCAAGAGTGAAGCTCACAAGTGGTTGCTACACCTAAGTCTCTCCTCGCGCACAGAGTGTTGGGGTGCTATGTGAGATGTTGGAGGTTGTTTTACAAGAAGGAGAGGGGCCTATTTATAGGTTGGAGACCCCTCATTAGGATTATTGGAAATCCTAATTTACAAGCTAACAAATCAGGATTATGATTTTTTTGAATATCAAAACATTGTGGGCCTTCTTTGTCTGCTTGAGTCATGGGTGTGGGCTCAAAAGAGAGCATTATTGATGGTAGATAAGGTGAAAGTAAGTAAGGAGAGAGAGAGAGAGAGAGAGAGAGAGAGAGAGAGAGTTACTATACACATGTCTTGAGGTGAGGTGTCTTTTATGGTTAGGTCAATGGCTATTTTGTGTTAGTATGTTAGTGGTTAGTGTTAGTAATCACTAAAAAGTTAATGTTACATTTACAATGGGTAGAATGAGGTGGATGGTTGAAGTAAGATGGTTGAATGAAGTGAGAAAATCCTTGTGATGGTGAAGCTTGAAGAAGTTTTGGACTTACTTGTGTAGGTTCTCAAAATGACTATCGACCTTCTTCTTCGTCTTCCCTTCTTTACGCCACCGCCGCCAAGGTTGATTATCGCGATGAAAATGGTAATTCCGTTGATGATATCTCTTGATTTGCAGAGGTTAATCATGGTACACATGCTGAATTTATGTATATATATAAGGGGTAAGATGGAATTGTACTTTGGAAGTAATAGAGAGAGGCATAGAGATGGTGTATGTACATGGAGAGCTCATATGAGAGCTATGGGAGTAAGTGGGGAGGTTAATGGTGAAGAAGGTGAGAGAAACCATTGAAGGTGCAGGTTTGAGTGAGGGATTGAGAGAAATGTGTGTGTGTGTGTGTGTGTGTGTGTGTAGAAGTGTGGAAAGAGGTGAGAGAAGACTATGGGCTACTTGTGAAAAAAGTGGGCAGACTGGGGTCCACTCAAAAAATCATAGCTCACCGCTGGTAGCTCCAAAAATCATGAAAAAATTTGAGGTGATTATTCAAAGCGTGGGCTACATTTTCTCTTTTGACTACTGCTCCAAATTCAGAGTGGAGATAGGTGCCAAAATTCTCACCAAAAAGCCTATTTTTATGCTTGCAAAAGTCTTTTAGTGGACCCCTCCTGTGTTGAATTTGTACAATGCATCCAAGAGTGAGCCCCTCCTTTGTCATATCATAATACAAAGCATCCAAGTTGCCCTTGACACATGCATGGAGGAGGATTATTGGTGAATAAAGAAATATATACATGGTGGGACTAGTGTATGGACTATTCATGGACTTTAGCTCAATGAGCACATGGTGTTAGAATAATGAGTAAAAATAATAATAAAAATATGGAGGAGTTATGGATATGGAAAGATATTGGAATCATATGATATGGTCCCTCTTTGAATTATTTTGGGTGAAAGAGGAAAAGGTATGCAAGTAAATAATATAATAAACTTGACCAATGAGTAGAAATCAATTTTTTGTTTTCACGAGGTGAGGATGAAAATGTGGGAGTGATTTGTATAAAGGAAAAATATAAGGTTAGAGTATGTACATATTGGCAAAAAATATACTTATGGTGTAAGAGGATGAAAGAAGGTGTACATATGTTTAATAAAACACACACCTAAGTAGAAATATTTAAATAAAATACCAAAATAATTATAAAGAATCCCTATATTTAGGCCATATTTACAATGAAATATTTACACACAAAGAGGCCATAATATACTTTTATTTTTTTATTTTTTTATTTTTTTTTGGCTCAACTAGCCCAGTGACTAGCTAGCTGAGGGTTTTTAAGAAGATATAGGAAAAGCCCCCTAACTCACATACGCCTATTTGCAGTGAAATGGTAGGGATAGCCATAGTGTTTGGGTGATTTTGGTAGGGTAAGGTAACTCACTGTGGCAATTATGGAGAGCCAAAAAACGGCTATCACCATCATTTGGACTAAGGGTACAGCCCCTAAGGGCTACATGTCAAACGAGCTATCAAGGGGGTTTGAACCCAAGACCTTTGACACAAGGAGATCTTGCTCTACCAACTGAGCTAGCTCTCGTTGACATGTTTTATAAAAGAAACCCTTAGTGTTGTGTTGGGTTAGGGAGATTTTCATTGTTTTTGGTGCATGATGGAGACTTACCGTTCATTTCACATCATGACATGTCTTTACTTTTCTTGAATTCTATTGTTTCAGAATCCTAAAGTGAAGCTTCACCTTGCAAATAAATTTTACACACACACACACACACACACACACACACACACACACATATATATATATATATATATATATATATATATATTAATTAGTTCTTTTTATTTCACCTTTCATTTCACAACTTCACGTGGCTTTATATTTCTTGCATTTTATAGTTTGATTCCAGTGAGTGTTAACGTTCGAGAAAGTCTCTTTTATTAAGTGGTTGCTGATTGAGTTTCCTCCTCACAAAGAAGAAAGCCGAAAATACTAGCATAATTTTTGGACGACTTTCTCACATATTTCATCGGTTTTTCTTTCGTTTACCATGGTTTGCAGCTAGCTAGTCTTGATTTTCAATCTACTCAAGACTAAGCTGAGGCAATCCTTTCCCAAACATTGATACCATTTTAATTCAACCTAACAATTTTATCACTTTCTTATTGTTTTTGAAAGCCATAGTGACCCTTTCACTTGTCATTCTTCTTCTTCTTCTTCTTCTTCTTCTTCTTCCTGTGTGTGTGTGTGTTATCCAAGCTATGTAATGGAGAACTTTTACTTAAGCTTTGCAGCTAGGAGTTAATTGGTGTCAAACGGGGTTAGCATGAAGTGAAATGGGAAAAAAAGTAAAAAATGATCTAAAATTGCAAATTGTATTAGTAGAGGGGGATCAAATTTTTTCAATCTTAATGGGGAGGAAATGTAGGTGCGAGAAAGGCCTTGAGGGCTTGGTTAGAAAGAGAGAGAGAGAGAGAGAGAGAGAGAGAGAGAGAGAGAGAGAGATGTTGCCAAGTCAAGAGAGGCACACATGGGGAAACCGCTCTTTACCAATATGCTAAGATGAAATCATCCTCTCTCATCACCGTTGTGTAGGGGTAGAAGGGGAGTATAACGTATGGACAAGTTGCAAGTTTAAGAAACTTTTGATGTCAATTAAGAAGCTATTGAATATTCTAACACTATAGGAAGAATCTCAAATTATTTCAAAGATTTGAAGCATTTGATCGAATTAGAATGATACAAAGCTGACACTCATAAATTGACATCTCTCTCTCTCTCTCTCTCTCTCTCTCTCTCTCTCTCTCTTATATATATAGATATACATATATATTTATGCTCGTCATAATTGAGAGAATTTATGGATTTTTAAGGGTGGCATGTAGTTTACTCCTTAAAAATAAAGGGGATAAAATACCTCAGAATGGGTAAAAGGCTTGTCAACTAGGCAATCTCTCTCCTCATTTGGGATGCCAATGTCGGGGTTGGTTTTTCCGTGCATTTTACCCATTTGAAGGCATTTTTTCCATTTTCTATGGGAGAAAATGTTAGCCACTCCCTCAAAAATACAATATAATTCCAAGAAATTGATAATTTCTTGAAAATGATTTTCTTGGAAATTGGCAAGGGTGCCCCTAGTGAGTAGGAGTCCCCATGAGCTCTATGGTAAAATCAATCTCTCTCTCTCTCTCTCTCTCTCTCTCTCTCTCTCTCTCTCTCTCTCTCTCATGGTCAATGGCACGTATAACAATCCCATCATTTGCATGCATGTCCCCAAATCGATACAGAATGAAGTCGACTCACGGACAAACAAACCTTCTCCTTTTTTTGCTAGGGATAGATGTTTGAGATGTGTGTGTCCATTGTAATTTAGAGAATTTATATGTATATATGTGTATATATGTGTGTGTGTGTGTGTGCATCATAATTTAGAAAATTTATAGATTTTTTAGGGTGGCACATGGTTTAACTCTCAAAAATAAAAAGGATAAAATAACTCTGAATTGATAAAAGGCCCGCCAATTGAGCAATCTCTCTCCCCATTTGGGATGCTAATGTTAGGGTTGGTTTGTGTTAGACATTTTACCCATTTCAAGGAATTTTTCTCGTTTTGTATGGTAAAAAATGTTAACTACCCTTTAAAAAATACATGATAACATTAAGAAAATAACAATGTCTTAGAAACTTGAAGGGTAAGGGCGTCCTTGGTGAGTAGGAGTCCCCATGCGCTCAATCGTAAAAATATATATCTCACTCTCCTCTCTCTCAACAATGTATATAACAACCCCTTCATTTGCATGCACGTCCTCAAAACGAGACCGACCTAAATTGGTGCCCAGACATGCGAAACTTCTCCTTTTTCTCAACCTCTTTTAAACATAGAAACTTACACAAATTTTTAAAATGTATCTGTATTGGTCTTGAAAAAAGGCCCTTGATAAAACAAAGCTAAATATATCTTTAAAAATAAAATTTTTGTTAAATACAAAAATCTCCACCAAAATTATCTTCACTTGCTTAGGCGGAGTAAAACTGAACTTATACATTTATTCTATGTACAGTAGAAAGTCTTTTATCTTTACATTGTACATTGTAAAAGGCTTTTCATTTCCCTCTGCATGTCAAATCTTACCCTTTACTTTTGCATTTAACATTAGATGTTTGGTCTGGACTTTTGTGAAGTGAACCAATGCATGACACGTTGAGGCCTTCTTCTTGCTTGAAAATTTTAAGCTGCATTTTTAAAGAGAAATTTAGTGTTAAAACATTTCAATATAGTCAATTCAACTATTGCTTTGATGCTTGTATGTCAGTAAATTTTTAATTTGAATGTGAGAAACCTAACAAATTTAGAGAATTTTAGTGTAAAATAATTTCAACATAGTCAATTTAACTATTGTCTTGATGCCCTGATGCTTGTATTAATCACCTTGATGCTGTTAAGTTCTAAAGTTAAAATTGAGAAAACCTACAAAATTCAAAGAACTTTAGTGTAAAAATGTTCAATATATACAATTTAATTATTTGCCCCGATGCTTGTGCTAATCGCCTTCATGTCCTGATGCGAGCCATCCCTTCCAAATCGACCACCATAGAAAAGGAATAAAGATTAAAACATCTTGAACAATCCAACCAAAATAGATACAAGGGTATTTTGGGAATTTTTGAAACTTGAGGAATATTTTGAGAATTTCCATAAATGAGGGGTATTTTGATAATTTTTTCAGAATAATAAAGTGAAAGGTGAACATTGCACATTATCATTTGAATCCAAAAAAAATAAAAAATAAAAAATAAAAAATAAAAAGCATATTAAATAACTAAATAAAAAGAATATTTTAATGTCTTCATAAAAATGTAGATTTGATAAGCATAGAAAATAATAAAACAATTTTATGAAATGACTTTTTTGAATTCCTTAAATAAAAGTACTCTTTACAAATCAAAATATTAAATCAATACTTCACATCATGGATCAAACTCTTATGAATACACTATTTATTCCTTTGTTCTCTAAAGCCTTTTTCAACAAAAAAATGAATGCCTCTTCTAGAAATAGCATTTGAAAGGACATGATGTTTGTTCGGTGTATTCTCCTCCCCTATTGGGGGGTGGTTCCCACGGTTACCCCTCGAGGGTGTAATGTACATCAATTTACATTTGTAAATACATGGTATGTGTAAAGTTTCTCCATAGTACCTTCCTCGCGCTGATGGTGAAAAAAAAAGAACATGATGTTTCTTGGGTGTATTCTCCTCCCCTATTGAGGAGGTGGTTCCCACGGTTACCCCTCGAGGGTGTAATGTACATCAATGTACAATTGTCAATACATGTTATGTGTAAAGTTTCTCCATACTACTTTCCCCGTGCTGATGGTGAAAAAAAAAAGGACCTGATGTCTTTTTTTTCAAGACTTTTAAGGTTTCTTGATAGACACGTGTCTCACAACTAGAATTGAACTACCTTCATCCATATGGATACTGGAGCCTTTAGCGTGCCAAAAAAAAAAAACCAAGCATCAAAAGCCTAGAAGTTGTCTAGGAATTGGGATGTAGGTGTCCTTAGTTTGTAGAGAAAAGCTTTCAGTCAAGCTACAATAGCAATTGATTAGTTTCCTTCATCTTCACGGCTATCCTCGTGGTCACCAAAAGGCCATAAAAACTTGAAAACTTCCCTCATCCTACTCATGGCTAGATGTTGCAGTGTTGCACATTATAAAAGGGGAGGGATTTTGGTCCCTCTCCCTTGACACGTGTCATCAATTGCAACCTCCAAGGGGTTTTGATCAGTGCCCACTGAGCACCATGCAACAAAGTGAGCTAAGAGAGAGAGAGAGAGAGAGAGAGAGAGAGAGAGAGAGAGAGAGAGAGAGAGAGAGGTGTAGCTTCTGTGTGAGAAGATTATTTTTGAGCTTGGAAGCTTGGAGAATATTGTGCGAGCAGGGTCATTGGGGTCACTTAAGCAGGGTCTGCAATGCCGATGACGGAGCAGATTGAGGGATGATTAGGGAAACCAGAGCCAAGTGTGTTGCACTTTGCAGAGCGCCCTGTTTAACTACACAAAGACACCCAAAGAGATAAAAGACTTGTATGCATGGGAGCACGTAACATGGGTCCAAAAGTACACACACACACACCCCATGGAGGCAATCAATGTACATATGCTAGCACTACCAGGGCATATCCCTACCAGCAGAATAACATGAGCAATCATATTATCATATAGAAGTATTGGAGGACTCATCGGCAAGTCCCATAGGAAAAACCAGAATGTAAGCATGAGAGAATGGGACAATGCGACGTCCAACCAAGATTGTCACCGACTCATCTATAGTCCACAATGATCTATTGTTGCAAGAGAATATGTTCAACACATTGTCTGACCCCTACTTTGCAGCTGAAGTCCAACAACATTCTCTAGAATCCCAACATAACTCTGATTGCGGTCGGCTCTCCCACACCCTAAATGCAGAGAGAGAGAGAGAGAGAGAGAGAGAGAGAGAGAGAGAGAGAGAGAGAGAGAGAGAGAGGGAGGGAGAGAGAGAGAGAGAGAGAGCACAACTGGCCTACAACCGTCCTCCCCACAGGCTAGAGAGAGAGAGGAGCGCCAAGAAAGCAACAATATCCGCTACACGAGCAAACATGGAGGGGAAGAGAATACACAAGAAGATAAAGAAATTTTCTCATGTAGGAAAAGGGAGCCTTTTTGAATGTTTTTCATACAATGCATAACTTCATGAGCTTATGCTCGGGAGGCACCACATACCTAGCTATGTACGATTGGGGGCTAGGACCACCGGCCCCCCCACCGGGCTGGCGGTCCCCTGCCCCCAATCGTACCTAGCTAGGTATGCCGTGACTCCTTCAGAGAAGCTCATGATGTTGAGGTAAGTCATAATGTTGGAATTATTGTGAGAATCTGTCCAAACCTTCTTGTGATAGGTCTTTCTTTTGTGAGCTCACTCAAAGATTGTGCTAAAAAGAAGGATTTGTACAAAGGTAGTATGATATATGCTGATACTCATGATAGTGGGTTACTTTACTAAAATATATACTTAGGCAACAGGTTAATCAATATGTATGTCAAGTGCATTGCACTTCTCAGAGCGCAATCAGGGTCCTTTACAAGCTTCATGTCCGTAATATTGTCTCATGGAGTGCATTGTTTGTTAGATATCTCTACTAGGGTCAATATTAGGAAGCTCTTGGCTATTTATAGTAGATGTAGAGAGAGGGCGGTGCACTTCTCAAAGCGCAATAGGTCCTTGATGAGCTTCCTATTTGAAGTGTTGTCTCATGAAGCGTAGTGATTGTAGGATGGACGATAAGTATCTCAAGTGTGGTGAACTTCTAACAGGGCAGAATGTATGTCAAGTGTAGTGCACTTCTCAAAATGTAACATTTCCTCGACAAGCTTCCTATCTGAAATGTTGTCTCATGAAGTGCATTGATTGCAAGATATGTCCATCTGCGTTAGGGTCAGGAAGCTCTAGGCTGTTTTTAGCAAATGCAGAGAGAGTGCATCTTTCCAAATCCAAACATGTTCACTTGCACCTTGAAAGCATGTGTAGTCACACAAGATGGTGATATGGCAAAAGAATTCAGGGTGATATTGTTAGTCAAGGGTTATTAAAAGAAAACATCGCGCTTGGCACTACCTTGGTCAACATGTATGCCAAATGTCGGTGCACTTCATAAAGCACAAAAGAGCTTCCTATCCAAGATGTCATCTCTTGGAATGCACTAATTGTGTGATATGCCCAACTTGGGCAGGGCCAAGAAGCTGTGGGCTGTTTTTGGCGGATGCGAAGCGAGGGTGTCTCAAATGCTTGCATCTTGACAGGGCAAAGGCAAGAAGCTCAATACTTTTTTGGACGGATGCAAAGCAAGGATGTGTCTCCAAATGCAATTACATAGGCTTGCATCTTGAAGGCAAGCGTCAGGGTTAGGAAGCGTATGGGCTATTTTCATCAGATGTTGAGAGAGGGCATCTCTCCTAATGCAATCACGTGCACTTGCACCTTGAACGCATGTGGCATTACACAAAATGTTGATATGGGAAAAAGAATTCACAATAGTATTGTTAGTCACGGATTGTTAAAAGAACTTGTCGTGCTTGGCACTGCCTTTGTCAACAAGTATGCCAAATGTGGTGCCAAAGACATTGCATCTATACTATATGGAGAAAGAAATTTCAGTCCCTCCCCCAGACATGTGTCGCAAGGAGCTCACTCCGATGAGTGTGGCCTACAACCGATAAAACAAGTGGACATAGAGAAAGAGAGAGAAAGTGGACTCCGATGAGTGCGGCTGGCTAGACTATGTCTAAATGTGAGTAACACTTGCACATCAACTTGACCCAATGGTCACAAAAACCCTAGGTTTACTGTGATCCCACTACACATTTTGAGATTTACTTCTAAAGTTTACATTTGTGGGCAAGAAAGGTAACAAAATTTAGAAAAATATAGTGTAAAAACCTTCCAATATAGTCGATTTACTTCTAATATTTCTCATATGTAGGTTTTGCAATTTTTGGAATAAAGTTGTTTTGAGCACTAGGCTTAGCCCAATGGTCGAAAAAGCCTTGGTTAACTATAAACTAGCAGACAAATTTTGAGATTTACCGTTGGATTTTACTTATGTGGGTGTGGGTGCCTCGACTATATGTGACACTAAGGAAGTGGAAGGGATCGACGGTGGGGGTTTAATTGGCCGTTGATCGCATTCCATTGAGAGAAAAAAATTAGGGTTCCTCTGCATCGTGGCAGCCCATTGAACCCACGACCTCCCCCTCCGTAGTCTTGAGCCCTATCCATCCAAACTAGCGCACGTTGATGCACAGCAAGCGAGACCACGTGTATAGAATCCCCCCCCCTTTGTGTAACGATTCGATGATTCAAATCGTACATACCCTATTGATCATTTGCCCGTTGTCGATCCCTTGACACTAACCTCGTGTCACGTATTGACGAGGGTGTGGAAGTCGGGACCTTGGGTGTGGGTAAGTAATGACCAGTGTTCGAGAAATATGTGTCTCAGCTTAATATCGTGTCGTTTTCAATTTCAAAAATGCCAGTTGACGATAAGGGGAAAAGGAGAAATTTCGCTATAGAGGAAAATAGAGTAAAAACCCAAAAAATAAACCTAATTTTCTAAACTTTCCTCTTGGCAAATTCAAGAAAAGGAACTTTGTATGTTTGGAAAAATGATTTTTCCCGAACATCGATAGGGGGTACCCAGCTGGGAAAAATTGGAAAAACGATAGAATCACACGAGATCTGTTTCGAAGCTGAATGGGAGGTGTCAAAGTTTGCATACAAACGTCTGAGCAAGGAGGGAGATGCGAGGCGAATTCGGCTGCTCATGCTCCAACCACATTCTGCACAGTTGCTCTGCATCCTATCGCGCAGGGAACTGGTAGCTATGGGGGTGCAGGAGGTTCAAGCTATTTTTTATATGCAAGGAATTGTGCTCGGCATCGCAACACCTTCTGCATGATGTGTTGGCTATGAGAACATTGTGGGGTCGAACCATAATTATGTCGCGTGTTCGAACTCCTCCTCCGCCTTTTACAATGAGAGAGATCTCAACTCAAAACTGGAATCTGAGGAGTATCCAATGAATATAATATCAGCGGAGCCATTAGGTCTCCCCAATCTTGGAAAATCAAAAATCCTTTCAAAACATCTAGAGTGAATAAGTGAATGGTGAGTTTAGGAAAAGAAAAGATCATGGAGGTGGAAAGTCAAAAGCCTTGTAGTAGTAGTAGTAGAAGAAGAAGAGTAGAGAGAATTGAAATGAATTTAATACTAGAGTTGAGTCCCGAGTCTCGACAGCCATGGATAGAAACGCAATAAATGAAATTTTGGATGCCATCTGGTACTTGGAGGACAAGAAAGCGACTGTGAAAATGACACGAAAAGACAATACAACCACATGAAACACAATAAACGCTTGTACTGCAATTGTACAATAAAAAGTGACAAAAACCTTTTGATTGCATAAGTTGCAATAGGACCCTAAAGATTAGAAAAATTACATGTTACAAGTTACAAGTTTTACTATGCAGAGAAAGAAAAAAATTGACACATTGCCGCATTCTTTGTTTACCTTAAATGTCGTATCTTGAAAAGAATGATAATCACCAACAGTGTCTTGCATAATGCCACATGCCTTCAAGACCAAAGTATAGTTGACTGAATTTAGAGCGGACTTTTGCTAAAAACCAGCCTAGAGCTTTCTATCCGAGCTCCTGATGTAGGTATCACGTAATCATTGCATTCCAAGAGAAGAAATTCTGGATAGGAAGCTCCTCAAGCACTTTTTGTGCTTTCTGAAGCGTACCACATTTGGCGTACATATTGACCAAGGCCAAGCATGACCTCTTTTTTCAAGAGCCTCTTGACTAGCAATCTAATTGTGAATTTTTTGTGCCCATATCGGCATCTTGCGTAAAGCCACAAGCCTTCCAGATGTATGCATAGGTGATTGCATCTGGAGAGAGGCCCTGGCTTTGCATCTGCTGAAAATAAACTCGAGCTTTCTGGCCCTACCCCTATGGGGAAAATAATGCTATCAGTGCATTCCAAGAGTCCACACTCAAGATAGTCAGCTCCTCGAACACTTTTTGTGTCCTCTTAAGGGCGCCAGATTTAGCAAACATCTCAACCAAGGCATTGCCAAACACGACATCGATTTTTCATAGTTGACTAACAATATCAACGTCAATTTTTATGCCCATATCAGTATCTTGAATAGAGCCTGGAGAGAAGCCCTTGCTTTGCATCCATTGAAAAAAGCCTAGAGCTTTCTGGCCCTACTTGTGTTGTGTGTATCTTGCAATCAATGCACTTCAAGAAACCACATTCCGGACAAGAAGCTCCTTGAGCACATTTTGTGCTTTTTGATATAGGAAATTGTCTATGGAGTGCAAGGGAGGGATGGAGAGAAAGGGGGAAGGGGATGAGCACAGACACACAATCTTGGTGGAGCATATGAGAGAATAGACTCTCATCTCCTTATTCTTCATTATAACCAAAAGAATGTAAATGGGCGAGCGTCGAGACCGGCCACGGGGTCTGAAACCTAACAATCTCCCACTTGAAGGCCAACGTGGCCTAAGTGGCTAAAGAATGTAGGGGCTATTATGTACAATTGTACAAAATGTGAAGCATGACTGTGGCTTCACCCTACGCCCATCATCTCTATGCAATGTGCAAACCGCTCTGAGGTGAGGCTCTTTGTTAGAGCATCCATTGGATTTTCATCCGTGTGAACTTTGACTAACTCAATGCGTTTGCTAGCCAAAATATCCCGTAACACGTGATACTTGACCTCTATGTTTTTTGACTTGGAGTGAAACACTGGGTTCTTTGCTAATGCAATCGCACTCTGACTGTCACAATGTAGCATTGGATTCTTGTGTATACCAAGTTCTCCCACTAAACAAGATAGCCACACAACTTCCTTGTTGGAACTAGAAACTGCAACATACTCTACCTCGGTGGTGGAAGACGAAGTGCAATTCTGGGGCATGATCTCCAAGAAACTATTACTCCAACGAACAAGAAAATGTAGTCAGATGTGGATCGCCTAGTGTCCACACAACCTGCATAATCCGAATCAGTGTATCCAACTATGGATGCATCACTGATCCCAAAGAGTAAGCACTTGCTAGCTGAGCCCTTGATGTATCTCAAGACGTGCTTCACTGCTTCCCAATGCTTTCTGCCTGGATTTTCCATAAACCTGCTCACCGTTCCCACTGCATATGCAAGTTTGGCCGTGTGCTAACCATGGTGAACATGAGGATGCCAATTGCCAAAGAATGGAGTGCAAGGGAGGGACGGAGAGAAAGGGGGAAGGGGATGAGCACAAACACACGGTCTTGGTGGGGCATACGAGAGAATAGACTCTGATCTCCTTATTCTTCATCATAACCAAGAGAATGTAAATGGGCAAGCACCCGGCCGAACGAGGCCTGAAACCTAACATTTGGAGTGCACCACATTTGGCATACATAGGCATTGCCAAGCACGACAACATCCCCTGAATAGCAATATCAGAATGAATTTTTAAGCCCATATAGCATCTTGCATAGAGTTACATGTCTTCAAGATGCATGCGTACGTGATTGCATATGAGAGACTAGACTCTCATCTCCTTATTCTTCATCATAACCAAAAGAATGTAAATGGGCAGGTGCCTGGACGAGACCAGCCACGGGGCCTGAAACCTAACATTTGATGTGTACTACATTTGGCATACATATCGACCAAGGCATTGCCAAGCACAACATCAGCCCCTGAATAGCAATATCAAAATGAATTTTTCAGCCCATATAGCATCTTGCATAGAGTCACATGTCTTCAAGATGCATGCGTAGGTGATTGCATATGAGAGAATAAACTCTCATCTCGTTATTCTTTATCATAGCCAAAAGAATGTAAATGGGCGGGCGCTCGGTTGAGACCAGCCACGGGGCCTGAAACCTAACATTTGAAGTGCACTACATTTGGCATACATATCGACCAAGGCATTGCCAAGCACGACAAGAGCCCCTGAATAACAATATCATAATGAATTTTTAAGCCCATATAGCATCTTGCATAGAGTCACATGTCTTCAAGATGCATGCATAGGTGATTGCATATGGACAGGGGGCCTCACCTTGCATTTGTTGTAATCAGCCTAGAGCTTTATGGCCCTGCTCCTATTGTGTGTATCCTGCAGTCTATGCACGTTGTTCCTAAAAGTGAAAGTCTTCTAGCCTTTTTGTGCTTTTTGAAGTGCACCACATTTGGCATACATATCGACCAAGGTAGTGCCAAGCACGATTTCTCTTTTCAATAGCATCTTGCATAAAGCGTCTGGAGAAAGAAGGCCCTCCTTTCACGTTTGTTGAAAATAGCCCAAAGCTCATTAAGGACTTGATGCACTCACACAAGTACACCATGCTTGACATGCATACTTACTAACATGTTGGCTAAGTATGTGTTATTTTCAAGTAACCCACTATCGCAAATATCAGCATGTATCCTACTGCCTTGGTACAAATCCTTGTTCTTAGCACAGTCTTTAAGTGAGCTCACAAAAGAAAGACTCATCTCTTCCTCGCCATGTTTGCTTGTGTAATGAATATTGTTGTGCCATATGAAAACAAAACCAGTGTTGTATAAAGAAAATCGAGCGAGTGTGTGTATGTGTGTGTGTGTGTGTGTCTGCATACAAAGAGTGGTTTATAAAGTGTCACATCTCGCATACTCATCAACCAAGGCAGTGCCAAGTACTATCATCGTGAATTCTTTTTCCCATATCATCATAATGTGTAATGCCACATGCCTTCAAGATACAAGCGTACCTGATTGCATTTGGATAGATACCCTCTCTTTGCATCTACTTAAAAAAGGCCAGAGATTCTTGGTCCTACCTCTGTTGGGCATATCCTGCAATCATTCCATTCCAATAGACTACATTCTAGACATCATCCACTTTTTGTGCTTTAGGAAGTATACCACCCTTGGCATACATGTCGACCAAAATAGTGCCAAGAACTGACGTTTTCTTTCAACAACCCTTGACTAACAGTTTTCTGCACTGTCACTTCATGTGGCCTTCACTTGTCTCATAGAACACATAAAACTTTTGTTAAAGCTCCAAAATCATCAGATAGCATGTCTACCAAGGTGACCAACCCAACACTAACCCCGAAAAAACTTTGACTGCTAATATCTTGACATTCGGGACTCAGATTGCCAATTTGAAAAGATCAACCGGCTCCATAAATCAAGCACTATGCATCCATAACTTTAGATGGGCTCTGACCTCCTGGCATCACCTGCCCTGTCCGTCTCAGCTCTGCAACCATCTCTAGCTTCAAAGCTCTATATCTTGCACACCGTGGCTCCGTTTGATAAGCCGTTTGGACCTGCTCCTTCAACACTTTGAGCTCTACATTCCCAATCTAGAAAACATCACCTTGATCCTCCTTCACCTATCACCCTATCTGGACCAATCTGGAACCCTCTTAGCCTATTAAACCACATAAAGCATATATCTCCGCTACCATATGGCACCAATTTCCTTTCAGAAAAGAGCTTGAGACCCACACCATTCACTCTATTCCTGAGAAGACGACCGTTCATCCGCATCAGCAAGTAAGTACCATTAGGAAAAACCTAGTGGACTTTATAGGGCCTACCCACTTCTTCTTAAACTTCTTCTGGAATGTGAAACCCAGATAGATTTCGTACTTCATCACTAAATCTCCCTTCTCTGGCAAGTGTTAGTTGAAGTTCACCACTCTTTTCTCTTGTTGCTTCACATAGAAATTAGTTGCAGCTTCACTGTTCATCTTTAGAGCTTCAAGAGTGGTTATCTTATCCTGCAAAACATCTTGGTGAGACTTATCAATCCGCCACATGCCTTTTAGTGCACCTAGCTGCACATGCACAAGCAGCACTGCTTCCTTGCCATAAACCAAGTCATAAGGAGTAAAGTTGGTAGCCACTTTGTAAAAGGTCCTGTATGCCCACAAACACTTATCAAGGTTAGCTTCCCAATCTTCAACCTTTTTGTATATATACTTTGTGAGCATTTTGACTATCTGTACATTTGCACTCTCAACCAAACCGTTACATTATCTCAGTCTCCCTTTCGCCTCTTGCTCTTTTGTTGGCCATAACATCGATCTCTTGCCGATCAACCCCAATAATATTGACTCTTTCCACTTCATGATTACCTGGTGGGGCTCGTGGTGCCTGATTTTCAATAGCTTGATGCTCCCATTGACCATTGAATTTTGCTTGTCCTCTGCCTCCACCAAATAGAGGGTACATGCTGCCCCTTTTTCTCGGTGGATGAGGAAAATCTAGAGCATAATGGCCCTCTTCTCTGCAATTATAACACGAACCAGGCAACTGCCTAGCCCTGCCTCTTCCTGCCCTTTGTTGCCCTCTATCCATAGATCTTGCATTTTCTCACTTAAATCTTGAACAATACATTGCTTGAGTCTCCTCCCTTGGAGTTGGAGTAGGGTTCGGGGTCATCAACTCGATCTCCAATGCACTTTGCTAGATCTTCTTCTTGATATTCTTGATTTTGGCCCGCGCAATAGCAACTATCCCGTTGTAATTTTCTGGGCTTTCAAAATTCACTTTTTCTTGAACCTTGGGATACAAACATACCATGAATTTTTCCAACATGAAGTACTCACTGCCACCTGCCAACTGCATGGCAACTGCAAAATCCCTCCAATGTTCTTCAAAACGGGCAAGAAAAGCCCCAAATTCTTGGTTCACGTTGTTGAGCAAAAGAAAAAGTGGGACACCTCTATAGCTATATGGCCCAAGAGTTCTCAATCTTTGACCTCAGCACCAAAAAGTATACCAAAAACACTCTTAGTAAACCCCAACAAAACGGCCTATGCTCCCTTGGGAATTTACCAGCACACACCCACCCAAAGGACCATAGCACATAGGAGCAAAACCATGTCAAAGCACGGATTTCCAACACACGCCGACCAATGCATATGAATACAAGGGCCTTACCTTTCACAATCTAACATCACAAACCCACAATTTCAACATCAACTCTGAAATTCATATATACATGCCCTCCCAGTCTGATTGCACACAATATGCCACTAGGCTGCCATAGCCATAACCCTATAGAGAACTAGTCGTAACTTGAAAAGCATAACTCCAATTGGGGCACTTTAAAGCTTGAAAAATGAGTGGAAAGAAAGCTAAATATGAGAAAAATTTAATCTACACGCAACTACATGAAAAATTGATGCGAACAGAGAGCTATCTCGACACTACTACATGTAGAGTAGGCAAGGTGAGGGCAAAAACTACAACAAAAACCATCAAGGCGGCACAACGAGCTCAAACCTACAATTTTTGGAGTTTGGCTGAAATTTTTTAAGTTTGTACATGATTTTTAGTTATATACAAGTCTCACTTCAAAAAAATCACTCACGGGTACTTACAGTAGCCCAACAGCTGGCGTTATACTAGTGACTTTCCCTCCATGTACATGTGCTTGCAAAAGCAATCCTAAAATCCCAAAAGAATATGTCCAAATACTCTAATGAAAGTCTATCTCAAGCCCATATGTACAATTTTTACCAAAAACGGGGTTCTCAAAATGCGTGCAACATAGTTTGCCAAACCCCTAGTCTGCTAGAGCATTCATGCTTAGCAGTAGCATAAACATGTTGTCCACCTGGATCAAAAGGCCATACAACATAAGCAAAAAGTGCTTGAAGAAATACCAGCCATACCAATTCTCTCACTCCCAATATCAAAGCATAAACCATATGTAGAATCCTAATCCTTGCTAAGCATAAAGTACTCTCAATAGATACCACATAGAGACACCCTTTCATTACTATAGCATGCAAGGAATCCTTTAAAATTTCATCCAAAATGTGTTCAACTTTGAACTCATCCATTTTCATATCCTCTTTCATATTCATCTCATTATCCCCAGGCTTGACTAAGCATCCATCCACCAATTCAACCACACCATGCTTGATAGGTAAGCCACCTTCCATACATAACTTAGGCTCCTTAACAAGAGGATCAAGCAAGGTAGCATCAATCATATTTACATGAGGCATAGAAAGAGGATCTCCATCAGTTTCCATATCCTCTAAAACCTCAATATTCTCTTTATCAATCAACATACATCACTAAAAATGCAATCATAAGAGTCCTCCTGGACAGTCTCCTCATTAATAAGGTCCAAAAAATGCTCAACAACATTATCATTTAGTGGAAAAGACTCAACAATAGCATGCATTTGAGAGATCTCTTCATTCACTTCTATATAAGTATCCTCATTGATTTGCAAATCATTCTCAACAACTTTACATAAAGGAGAGGGATACCCAACATCCACTTTCACATCACCCACATGCTCATCTGTCACTTTCGACACATCAACAATGGCATCTACAACTTGATTCTCATCATGATCATTCTTTAAGACTTCACTAATTGCATCCTTTTCCTTCTCATTAACTTTAACATTGGTAGAAACATCACCTTTGGCATGTAAAGCACCATTAAGTGGCATAAAGATAAGTCATCACTTGTGAAGGTTGAGATGATTTCAACCAAGACTCATACTCATCATACCATGTCCCTGCATCGTCTTTCAAGCAAAAGAACAAAATCTTGAGCATCATCATTGGATATTGCTTCTTTGCAATCAATCAAGAAAACTCCATCTTCTCAATGAATGCATAAGCATCCTCACCTACATGACCATAGAACCTTGGAAATTTTGTCATCATAGCCATCAAAGTTGTCAATTGAAGGTCACTTGAAGAAGATCCTCGGTGACGGGCACCAAAACACTTTTGGGCAAAAGAATAAGTGTGACACCTCTGTAGCTATATGGCTCAAGAGTGCTCAATCTTTGACCTCAGCACCAAGAATCATATAAAAAACACTCTTAGTAAACCCCAACAAAAAATACCTATGCTCCCTTGGGAATTTACCAGCACACACCCACCCAAAGGACCATAGCACATAGGAGCAAAACCTTGTCAAAGCACAGATTTCCAACACACGCCGACCAATGCATATGAAGACAAGGTCCTTACCTTTCACAATTGAAACCCACAATTTCAACATCAAATCCACAATTCATAGATACATGCCCTCCCAATCTGACTGCACACAGTTTTCCACTAAGCTGCCATAGCCATAACCCTGGAGAGAACTAGTTGTAACTTGAAGAGCACAAGTCCAATTGGGTCACTATAAAGCTTGAGAGAAAGCTTGAAAAATGAATGGCAAGAACTTTGAAGATGAACAAAATTGGATCTACATGCCACTACATGCAAAATTGACGTGAACAGAGAGTTGTCCCAACACTACTACACGTAGAGTAGGCAAGACGAGAGTAAAAACTGCAACATAAACTATCAAGGAGGAACAACGAGCTCAAATTGGAAATTTTTTGGAGTTTGGATGAACTTTTTTAAGTTTTTCCATGAGTTTTAGTTATATACGTCAAGTCTCACTTCAAAAAACTCACTCACGGGCACTTACAGTAGCCCGACAGCTAGCACTATACTAGTGACTTGCCTTGCATGTACATGTGCTTGTAAAATCAATCCTAAAATCCCAAAAGAACATGTCCAAATACTCTAATGAAAGTCTATCTCAAGGCCATATGTATAATTTTTACCAAAAATGGGGTTCTCAAAATGCGTGCAACAACATCCTGGTTCAAATTCTTGAATCTTGCATCTAAATCAACATGAGATACCTCTTTTCGAACTCCTACTGAGACCGAGTATGCAGAGCCGATCACATGAGCCTCAGTTTACCTTCCAGAGCATAAAACCATGTCTTTGCCCTTCCTTGCATGAACAGTGGAACCGTCTCCATCTTGTTATCCTGGATAGGCATATGCAGCGACGACATTTATAGCTCAAATTCGGCCATCCACTCTTTAAGATCTTCTTCTCCGGTGAAAATTGGACCATAACCTCTTGCTGCCATCTCTTCTTGATGAAAAAATGCTTCTTTGATCAAACCCAAAGAGCAATTAGATGCTCCTTAGTAGGGGCATCAGAAGATGGATAGGGGGAAAGGGGAAAACACCCAAAACATAAACAATCTGCCTCTCTATAGCCCAGGATCATCACTGCACCCCAATCCACTAGAGTTCACCTTAAAAACTTGACAACTTTGCCTACAAATCATCGCCTGCACACGATCGTATGCACACAACCCTTGCACTAGCAGTTGACAATACACCACACCAACTTTGTCGGTTGACAGCTTCCACACAACATAAACCAATCTCTCTTTCTCTCTCACACTTACACTATAGGTCCGGGGAGGCACACACTTCTCAAAAACCGGCACCAGATAGCAAGGATAGAGAAAAGACAAGAAGGGGGGAATAGGGGAAGGAGACGACAACAAACTTGGCTATGGCTTACTTTAATTATTGACAAAAACACATTTACAACCCCAGAGAATTTTTGCTATCACACGGCTTTGCCGGCTCCAGCACAACGAGCATCAATAATTATGGCAATGCCTGGCGTCACCTCAGAGTGACTCCCCTCTTCAGAACATGATCAAGAGCCCTTTGGGGACTTCATTGACTCAAAGAAACCCCGAACAATTCTCCTTCTCTGCCGCTGGTAGTTCCTTCTCGAGCTCCATCTTCTTCACCTTCAATTTCCTGCACAAAAACTCTTCTCCGAGCTCTTGTGAGAGCTCCCTTTTCTTCTTCTTCTTCTTTGACCCCCCTCCCCTCCCCAAAAAAAACCTCCTCCCGGATGCCAAAAATTGGGCCCTTATTGGGCATGTGCATGGGCCTCCTATTTTTGGCCGAGCCTCCTCCTTTTTGGCACTGCTCAAGAACCACCACTTTTGGGCTTTAACTCCCACGTGCACTCCCCTTTAACTAGGGCACCGACCAGGCAACTGCCTAGCCCTGCCTCTTCCTCCCCTTGGCTGCCCTGTCCATTACACTCGAGCATAGCTCTTGCATTTTCTCACTTAAATCTTGAACAGTACATACCCACTGGTGAGGAATTGTTGCCACCACTCGGTTCACTTGGTTATCCACTTGAGTCTCCTCCCTTGGAGTTGGAGTAGGGTTCGGGGCCATCGACTCGATCCCCAATGCACCTTGCTCAATCTTCTTCTTGATATTCTTGCTTTCTGCCAGGGCAATAGCAACCGTCCTTGTTGTAATTTTCTGGGCTTTCAAAATCCACTTTGTCTCGAACCTTGGGATACG
Source organism: Adiantum capillus-veneris (assembly GCF_014529385.1). NCBI lineage: Eukaryota > Viridiplantae > Streptophyta > Polypodiopsida > Polypodiales > Pteridaceae > Adiantum > Adiantum capillus-veneris. The sequence continues at coordinate 98,043,587 of NC_140951.1, forward strand.
AACATGCCATGAATTTTTCCAACTTGAAGTAATCACCGCCACGTGCCAACTGCAAAATCCCTCCAATGTTCTTCAAAACGGGCGAGAGAAACAAAGTACGCAGAGTACGAATGATGACAGCATGAGAGAAAGGTTTCACCCATGTGGAACACTTAGTCCTAGCTCTTAGATTTGCAACTACAAAGTTTAGGTCATATTTGTTGCCTAAGCAATTTGTGATTCTAACCACGGAAATATTTCCCTATGTCGTACAACACATGGATGTGTCTGCTAGGATTACTAAATGGCTAGTTCGTCTGCAAGAGTTTGACTACACGGTACAGGTAGAAAGCACGACGAGGGCAAGTTTGGGGGGACTCATGACCTACCAAGTCTTTGAAGGGAAGGAGAAGCAATCTAAGGAAGGAGAAGTCCGATTACCTCCAATACCACCGATGGTAGAAGGAGCACACTCTCTCTACTTTGATGGAGCCTACAAGCGAGCGTCCGACAAAGAAGCTGCATGCATAGTGGTCTTTGATGACAAAGGGATAAAGGTATTTACGTTGGGCCAATTGTTAGATTCACATTCTAACAATGAAGCTGAGTATGCAGCACTAACCAAGGGTGTACAATGGTGCGTCTCGCAAGGTGTACAACTCCTTAATGTATTTGGGGATGCTCTACTTCTGGTAAGGCAAGTAAATGGAGCATGGACATGCAAGAATCCTAGTTTAAGGACTCACTTAAGTGGTGTAAAAACCTTGTTGGGTAAGTTTGAAGAAGTTCAAATACACCATATCCCAAGGGCTCAAAACCAAGAAGCAGATGCCCTAGCAAGTGAAAGACTACAGGAAGCGGTGGTTGGAGAAATAAAACTAAAGCTCCCTCTATTTCAAGGCAGTGATGCCTTGCCTGACGTCATGCATTTTTTGGACACAGGGGAATCCCCATCAGATTTAACAAAGGGACAGAAGCAATGGCTAACGCGGAAGGCCACAAGGTATCGACTCATCAATGACGGTTTGTACTGTAAGGGTAAGGACCAAATACTCAGGAAGGTCCCTCTCTCTCAGGAAATCACGGGAGTAATTGCTAGCTGTCACGACGGGGTTTGTGGTGGTCACTTTGCCCTAGACATAACAAGTAGGAAAATCTTGCAAGCAGGCTTCATTTGGCCTAGCCTCAACCGTGATGTACACCATTGGTGCAAAACATGTAAGTTGTGTCAAAAGGCCGGCACTAGATCAATTATGCCTGAACCACAGACACCTATTCTCTCATATGGCCCATTTGAAAAATGGGGTATCGACGCCATTGGGCCATTACCTAGGGCCAACTCAGGAAAATTCTACATTATCATGGGGATCCACTACATGATTAGATGGGCAGAGGCCACAACCACCACTAGAATCACAGCGGTAGAGATAGCTAAATTTATCTACGAGCACATATTTTGTAGGTTTGGCACACCTTTAGAGATCATCTCTGATAGAGGGCCAGGTTTCAGAGCAGAATTGGTAGGAGAATTAATGCAGAAACTGGGCATTACAAGGAGGCACTCTTCACCATATTACCCTAAATGTAATGGCCGAGTTGAAAAGGTAAATGGAATGGTTTCTAAAATTATTACCAAGCAGGTAAACAATCATCCTGGAGACTGGGATAAGTATCTACTACCAGCTTTATGGGCCTACAGAACTTCATTTCGTACATCCTTGGGATTCACACCGTATCATCTAGTATTTGGTAAGGAAGCAATCTTGCCCATTGAAGTGCAACTACAAAGTCTCAGAGTAATGGCAAGCCAACTTCAACAGCCCAACATGCATTTGAGAGATCACATCATCAACTTGGAAAGACTGCAGCTGGACAGAGAAGAAGCAATAAATTATTATGTGGCACAAGCAGAGCATAGAAGGCTTAGCTTTAACGAGCATCTCTGGAAAAAAGAATTGAAGAAAGGAATGTTGGTGCTCCGCTACGACAATCGCTTCGACACGCGCAAGGATAAGAAACTCCTGCTCTGATGGGAAGGCCCTTTCATGATCGGGAAAAAGTATGCCAATGGAAGCTACTAGCTTATGGAGGCTGATGGAAAACTTCATAAAACCAGGGTAAATGGTTGGCGACTTAAACCTTATTTTCTTCGATTTGACCAAGCTCCACCAATTGACATTCCAGATGAGGACACACCATCAACGGCCACCTTCAACGATAATGGTCAAACAGATGAGCTAGAGACATGAATGCCTCTAGCCAAAAGGGGAGGGCTAATGATGGGGGCTTTTCACAACCAAGCTCCCATACCCCTCTTCTCCCGTCCCCACCCCATGAAAACCCCCTCTTAGGGAGGGAGTGATAAAAGGCATTGCAAAAAGTAAGAAAAAATAAAGTATGATTATGTAAATATATGAGAAAGGTAAAATAGGCCACCTCATGCCTGCGGGGCATCCCATCCCCACCTTGCCTCCTTTTTCTTCACTGTTGCCCTGCCGTGTGTCCCTTTTCCTCTCCTCCACTCAAAAGGTCAACCCCCTCTCTCTTCCCCTTGTCCTTTCTCCTTTCTCTCTCCCCTCAAGCTACCCCACCTCTCACCAATAATTCAATCTAAGTCACCAATAATGCACCCTAACTCACATGCAACTTATCCTATCTTCCAAAATAGTATACCCCACCCCTCCCTTTCTCTCTCCTATCATATCCCATGACCCAAATACCCCCCTCTCTCTCTCTAAAGGGCGCCATGTCTCTTGTCTTGTAGCTAAATAACCTCCCCCACACTCACACACACTCAGTTTCACTGAAAAATGTGCCCACAGACCCATCCCCACCCGGTGGTTACTTGATTTTTCTTGTGTTCACACACATCTGCACACAGATTCACCTCTGAACACACTCCCCTCTCTCCCCTCTTGTAATTACTTTATTCTCCATGTCACCTCTCACTTTTTTTCATCAACCCATCTCTCTCTCTTAGTCTCTCTCTCATGAGACTGCTGTTCAGGCACACATACACACAGCTAGACAAGTGGGGCCCACAGTCACATGGCCTATGTAGATAATGATTTCTTCATTTCTAAATTCTAGAATTTCTCCCCCCTCCTCCCCTATATAAAGAGGGGTCACCATCACACACACACACAACATCACCAAAGAGTACACTATGCACTGTGTGTGCCTAGTGCACACACACACACCCACACCATCACCATCACCGCAATCACCATGCTCGTCTTGAGCATGACCCCTACACCCTTGGACTATGGAAGATGAAGGGCAACTAAATGAAGGATGATGGCCATAACCCTCGTGCGAGTCTTCGCCATCAACTCCCACCTATCCGCCATGTGCTCTACCACTCTCTCCCTTCTCATTCCCCTACCCTATGCTCCCCATTTCATAGCCTTATTCTCTAAATAAAGCTTGAGGTTTTGTGAGTATGTTTTCTTGCAATGTTTTGCCCATGTGAGGTGTGCGGAATCGCCACCTAGTCTTGTGTTTGGAGTGAGCTTGTGTATGTGTGAAGGGTGTGCGGATTCTCCATCCTTTTGTGGTGCCTAAGTACTAAGCCGCTATACTCTCTCTCTCTCTCTCTCACTTGATCTCATTCCCCTTCCTCTTCATCATTACTCCCAAGCATCCATCTCTCTTGGATGAAAACTTTGTTATGGTGGTGTGTTGTTTGCGTCCTAGCCGCTCAAGCTAGGTGGTGCTCCCTGTTTGCTTTACCATGACAGGCTCGAGGCGCACCATTCGGTCCCCGGTGTTTTAGAGGTCATCGGGGGTTCGGGGTTCGCTTTGCTCCCGTCATTTGGTGCCCCCACGGAGGATCTTTTCATGAAACCGTTCAGCTTACAAGACTGAAACCCCTAAACTATTGTGAATGGATGAATGGCTAGCAGGATTTGCTAACTGGACGACAGAAGAAGAAGAGCTCCAAGCACAACTAGACGAACTCCGCATCTCCATCGAAGCTCGAGTACCAGGCGTAACGGTAATCGATTTGCAGTGGGAGAGTCAACCAACACGCCGAACCCAGTGGATATACATAGGCCAAGTGCCAAGAAGAAGAAGGAGAAGGTCGAAACCATGTCCGCAACCTACAACCAACCCACAACAACAAAATGGAAGGAGCTCTGCACAATAGAGAATCAACACTATTCTACTTTGAGAATCGGGTAACTCAAGTCACCGAGGTAATTATCACAGTCATTTTTCAAGTAGCACCTGATGCTGCAACACAGATAACAGAATCATTGGCTCACACTCTCACTAGAGAAACTAGGGATCTACTGAGTTTGTTTCAAGAAAGAACACCACCCTCTCCCACAAGCTTGGACAGTGACTAAGCACCTCTAAGCTTCACATGAATCAGTACAACCTACCTCAAGACAGATCACACATACCAACATGTGTACACTCAATCAAGGTAATATTGGACTTGAAGGCTCACTACTAGCACGTCATTGACACCATGCTGGGTGGGGAGCGGTTTTTTGAGGTTCTGGCATCAGATCAGCCATTTGTCTTACCTTTGGTACAAGGCAATGTACCGTTTGAAGTTTTAATATATGTCCTAGTATAAGAGGGTATACACGCCTCCTTGTAAAGAAGAAAAAAAACTTTTGCAAGTTAAGCAGTGTGTCTTTCTAGCTCTCTCTCAGTAATCATGGCAAGTGTAGCATTTCTAACATTTAAAGGAAAGAAGGGAGAGGATTTGGTAACAGACCTCCTAGATGACGTTGAAGTAGCATGTGTAGTGAGCAACAAAGATACGGATGAATCCCGGGTTAGAATCTTTAAGCATCTCATGAAGCTAGAAGCTAGATAATGGTACAATGCACTTCCACAAGCAACCAAGGATGACTGGGAACCCTTAAAAACCGCTTTTAAGAGGCGCTTTGGGGGAGGTACCACTTCAGAAAAGTTGTGGGACAAGTTGAGAGACTTGAAGCAGGAGGGTCTTTTAGAATATGCCACCTATGAGTCCAAATTTGTGGATTTGTGGGAACGGTGGGTTGAGTCACTGGCAAGGGGGGAAGTTGCACCCGATTTCCTAAAACAAAATCGGTTCACGCATGGCTTATGGCCGCTTCTCAAGGAGAAGGTGAAAGGTAGATTCCCGGCTACGTACGAGCTAGCCGTTGAGATTGCTCACCTTAAGGACAAGAAGCTGCGAATGAAAGCCAAAGAAACCGAGTCAACAGAAGCAGGAACATCGCATCGACCAGCAACTACGACAACCACCATTCCACCACCACCACCGGCTCCTGGGGTAAGAGATGACCAACAAGATATGTTGGCCCATATTACTGACCAACTGCAGAATTTGTCTGTCCACTTAATACAACAAGGGAGGAGTCAAGAAAGTGATCAAGACCCTGGAAGAGCACGACGACAAAATAGGGAGTATCATTCCTACAACTACGGAGAAGATGGTCACGGTATGTACTACTGTCCCAAACCACGACAAAACTATAATAGAGGAGGTAGGAGGAACCAATTGTCACCCCTTAGAGAAAGAACACCCCCACCCCGAGAACTAGCCCCACCAACACAAATTCTACATCCACCCCAGACACCACTACAAGCATCCATTCCACCTCTTCCACCAGCCCCACCACCTGATCGCCCTGTAAACATCATAAGGCTAGAAGAGAAAGGAAAAGCCGTTGTAGTGGATCCACCCAGAGAAAAGGAGAGGGACAAGGGTAAGGAGAAGGTAACCTTTTTAGAACCACTTGAAGCCATGACTGTGAAAAGAGCTAGGAGGGAGAAAGCTACACAATCAGATGATGAGAGAAACATGAGAGGAGAAACTAGCAAGAGGCCATCCAGGCCACGACGGAAATTGGGCATCGCCGACTTCCAGCTAGGGGAAAGTTCTAAGCCCTATGATCTAACATTGGATGTGGCAGAGCAAGGACCGAAGATTACATGGCCACAGCTACTACATCTTGCACCTAAAGTAAGGCGACAATGGTCCAAAATGGTAAGTACAAGACGCTCCAAAACAAAGGTAGCCGGAGCAATTTCGGGTTGCAACATGGACGACATCCTTCCAATTGTCGACGTAAACATAAAAGGAAAGAGGGTTGGAAACACCTACATTGATGGAGGTGCACAAATCTGTGTAATGATCGAAGCTATGATGCTTCGATTAGGGCTCGAGGTTGACAGGCCTTCTCCATGCAAGGCAAAGATGGCAAACAACGCAAAAGTAAAGTGTGTGGGTGTGGTAAGTGCCGTGAAAATCAAAGCTTTCAACATTGAGGTAGAGGTAGATGTTTTTGTAATGCCTACTAAGGGGGAAGGCTATCCACTAATTTTGGGAAGGCCATGGTTGATGGCCATGAAGGCAAAACAGGACTGGGGTATTGGCCTTCAACACATGACCAGTAAGAAAGGGGATACAATCTACTGAAGGAGTACGAGCGGAAGTGCGACGCGAGAGAGAGTGTGAGAAGAAGAGCACGACGATATGGTGAACTCGCTCTACTGTAATGTGTAGAGCATAGTGAGTTCTTATTAGGTTTTTACAAAATAATATGTGTACATACGTGGAGGCCCGCCCACTTACCTGGGCGACCACATTGGGCTTTATACCCCAACAACCTCCCACTTAAAGTCCAATGTGGTACCTTAAGTGTGAAAGAAGCTACTATACAAGCTAATATACAAGAGATGTAGAGAAGTGATGTACTACCCTACACCTAACTGCTTGCGAAAATGCGCAAAGCTCTCTGAGGGAAGTCCTTTTGTAAGTAGATCAGCAGGATTTTCTGTGGTGTGAACTTTGACAAGCTGAAGTTGCTTATCCTCGAGCATTTCCCTGATGAAATGATACTTCACATCCACATGCTTTGTCTTTGAGTGATAAACTGGATTGCGAGCCAATTGTATAGCACTTTGACTATCACAATATAACACAGGCATCTCTTCTTTGATTCCCAAATCTGTTACTAGTCGATTAAGCCAAATTGATTCTTTGCATGCCTCTGATGCTGCAACATATGCAGCCTTTGTAGTAGACTGAGTAACACAATCTTGTAATCTAGAACGCCATGATACTGCTCCACCAGCCAATGTAAAGACATACCCTGACGTAGACCTTCGGTTGTCTAAGTCACATGCGTAATCTGAGTCTGTAAAACCCTTTACACTTAGCTCCTGACTCCCATAGCATATACGCATACTCTTTGTAGCTTTCAGGTATCTCAATATTCCTTTCACTGCCTCCCAATGTTTCTTGCCTGGGTTTGACATGTATCGACTTACTACTCCCACTGCAAATGCAATGTCTGGGCGAGTAGCAATCATTGCATACATCAAACTACCCACTGCAGATGCATATGGAATCTTATCCATTTCAGCCTGTTCTTCCTCAGACACAGGACAATCTTGTTTGCTAAGTTTCACATATGGTGGCAATGGAACACTCAATGCCTTTCCCTTCTCCATATTGAAACGTTGCAAAACCTTGTCAATATACTCTGTTTGAGATAACCAAATCAACTTCTTTGATCTGTCTCTCTCAATGCGCATACCAAGTATATGACTTGCCTCACCCATGTCTTTCATGTCAAACGATTTTGCCATCTTTGACTTCAAAGCTGAAATTTCTTCCAAGTGCTTGCCAGCAATCAACACGTCATCCACATACAAAACAGCCAACTGCCATCCTTAGCCTTCTTTGTATATAGACAGTGATTGAACTCACTACGTTTGTAGCCTTGAGAAAGCATAAACTTGTGGAATTTATGGTACCATGCCCTCGGTGATTGTTTTAAGCCATAAAGACTCTTTAACAACTGGCATACCCAATCTTCCTTGCCTTTCTCAACAAACCCTTATGGCTGCTGCATGTAAATTTCCACATCTAAATCACCATGCAGGAACGCTGTCTTGACATCCATTTGGTGCAACACCAAATCTAATATGGCAACCAATGCAAGAAAGCATCTCAATGTAGTCATCTTGACCACCGGAGAGAAGACTTCATCAAAGTCAATGCCTTGTTCTTGCTTAAAGCCCTTGGCAACAAGCCTTGCTTTGTACTTTGGCTGACTATCATGAGCGGTGATCTTATACCTGTAAACCCATTTACAAGGTAGAGCCTTTTTGCCCTGTGGTAATTTAACTAGCTTCCATGTCTTGTTTTTATGCAGAGCTTTCATCTCTGACTGCATGGCCAATTGCCAATTCTCGGAGTCCTTCATTTGCACTGCTTCCTTGTAACATGAAGGCTCATTGCAATCAGTCAACATGATATAGTTCATAGATGGAACAAACCTATCAGGAGGTCGCGTGATACGTCCAGATCGACGCACAATAGGTGGCTCAGGCTCAGCCACAACCTGTGGTTCCACTCTATCCTGTCCTTGCTCCTCTTGAGCCCTGACATTTTGTCTTGCACATGCAGGTCCATCTTCTTGGAAGACAACTCTTCTAATCTCCTCAACCCTCTTTGGTTTAGAATGATATTTGGATTCATTAAAGTGAACATCATTGCTGCGGACAACCTTTCTGGATTCGGGATCCCAAAGTCTGTACCCCATCTCACCAGAATTACCATAGCCTAGAAAGATGCACTTTCTACTCTTTGGCTCAAGTTTGTTCCTAAATTCCTTTGGAACGTGAGTATATGACTCACAGCCAAAGACTCTGAGATGCTTGTATGAGGGCATTTTGCCTGCCCATACCATCTCTAGCACTGAATCCTTCTGCAAAACCTTGCTAGGAGATCTATTTACAAGATGAACAGCTGTTGATACATCTTCAGCCCAAAACCCATTTGGCAGCTGTGCATTAGACAACATACTTCTGACCTTCTCTTGTATGGTCCTATTCATCCTCTCAGCAACACCATTTTGAGGAGGATTGTAAGGAGCATTAAGTTCACGTTTTATACCTTTTGACTCACAAAAGTCCTGAAAGGCCTTTGAAACATACTCTCCACCATTGTCAGTGCGTAAGCATTTAAGCTTCTTGCCACTCTGATTCTCCACAAGTGTCACAAACGTTTTGAAAACACTAAACGTTTCATCCTTGTGCTTGAGAAAGTAAACCCATACTTTCCTCGAGTAAGCATCTATAAATGTCATAAAGTAAGAAGCTCCCCCTAGAGATAGGTTAGGCATAGGTCCACACAAATCACTATGAACAAGTGCCAATTGTGTATCTCTTCTACTGCTTCTATGCTTATGTGGCTGCTGTGTTTGCTTACCATACAGACAATGTTCACAGAATTCAAAATCATTAATTGAAAAGCCAGGCAAATAACCAGAACGAGACAAGATTTCCATTCCCTTCTTGGACATATGTCCTAACCGGCTATGCCACAAAGAAACGTTTGGCTGCTCGGTTACATTGATTAAATTTTTAGAGACATTTGATACATAAATCATGTAAAGTCCTCCAGACTTTACTCCATGTGCTACTGTCATAGAACCCTTGGATATCTTCCACATGTTCTGTCCAAAAATGGTGACGTAGCCAACATCATCAAGTAAACCTGTGTTGATCAAGCTCTTTGTAATTGCGGGAACATGTCTCACATTCTTCAGCGTGAAAAAGGAGCCATTCTGAAACTTCAATTGAACATCTCCAATACCTAAGATCTCACATGTCTGCCCATTGCATAGCCGAACATGATCTTTAGTGGTCACATAAGAAGTAAACTACTCCTTGTTTGGAGACACATGAAGTGATGCCCCTGAGTCTATAATCCAGTCACTCAGTGCATTTCCATCAGATGCTGTAAGAAGAGCTGAGTCCATTGTATTCTTCAAGAAGTAGATGTCTCCTGACACTAGACTGTCATCCTCTGCAACAGTGTTTGTCACATTTATTTCTTGAATCTTCACTGAGGACTTGTTCTTCTCACCATTGTCTTCAGCTTTCTCTTTGCCTTTTTCTGCTTTCCATTCTCTGCAGTCTCTTTTCATGTGACCCTTCTTGCCACAATGGTAGCATTCTATGTCACTCTTGCCTTTAGCACTGCGGGACTTGCTACGAGACTGATTCCTCTTTCCACCTTTGTACTTTTCTTTGGTCCTTCCCCTGACAACTAAGGCTGTTCCTTTGCCTTTGTCCATTGTCTTTCTATTGGTTTCTTCAGTAAGCAGACTTCCTTCTACACCTGCTATGTTCAAACCATCTGGAGGTGCAGAATTACTTAAAGCTGTGCGAAAAGTGTCCCAACTTTCCGGCAATGTGATCAACAGGAACATAGCTCTAACAGGTTCATCAAACTTGACACCTTGAGCTGACAACTGACTATAGATTGTGTTGAATTCATTCAGATGATTGGACATAGGTGTCCCTTCTTTCATCTTCAAGTCAACAAGCTTCTTAAGCCAGTATACCTGTGAAGCTGCACTCTGCTTCTCATAAAGATCACTCAGCTTTAACCATGCTTGATAAGCCGACATCTCGTCTGCTACATTGAAGTAAACGCTTTCTGCCAAAGTCAGCATAATGTTAGAAAGTGTCAATTCATCCATTTCGCTCCATTCATCTTCGTCCATATCTTCTGGTTTTATCCCCTTGAGCTTTATAGGTTTTATCTGCTTCTTTTGTACCAACACGTGCCAAATATGCTTCTTCAACAATGGGAAATTGGTTCCATCCAGCTTCTTCATATTGTAAAGAGCGGTGTCCTGTGATCCAGCCATAGCTACGCTTCATAGTAGTTTACTTTTCTGGGAAAAATTCGGCAGAGTTTCCCCTGTAAACTGACCTCTGAACCAATATCAACCTGTCAAATGAACCAAGAAAGCTTCAGATTCTGCAGAAATTTTGGTAGAGTCTCCTTTGTAAAATGGCTCTGGTGTACTAAAAACAGACCAAAAAACAACTCAAAAAACACTGTCTCTCTGACACTGTAAGCTGCGTGTAAACCTGTCCTGCACCTGTACTGTCTCTCACTGTCCTGTCACTGTCCTATAAGCATCGACTGCGACAATGCCTCAACGGAAGTAAAGCAAAGATGCGATCCCAACTGTCTAACTCACAGTCAATACATCCTAGCTGCCTATCTAAGGGTGCTCGAGGGATCGCTCCAAGACCTGTATCACCGAAAGGATCTCAACATTCGAGAATCCCCCAGATCAATAAAACCTCACTCGACCCTCAACAAAGGTTGCAGTAAATCTGACAGTACATAGACTTCCCACAAAGTCATACATCCACAAATTTCCCACTATATGCTGTAACTGCTGCGGCGGTTGTTTGCTGCGTGACTCACAGCCAGCAAACCCTCAACAGACATACATCATCTCTGACAATACATCCCATGTGGAAGTACCTGCAATGTCAGGATGAAATCTGGAATATCAAGGAGCAAACACAAGCTACCTGATGAACTAGTGGATGTCGCCTACAGTCTGTGTGTAGATGCGCCCATGTCGTATGTGACACGCCTCCAAGAACTGTGAGCCGTCCTTCGATGTGTAGACAGCCACAAATCAACACTCTAGGAGTGTCGATATCCTCAGCACCTGCAGTCGTAGGCCGAAAACCCAAAATTTGCAGAGTCGGATCTGCACCCCTCGAGACCACGTAGTCGAAAATGGCCTGCGAAGACCTTTGTCGAAGCCGAACGGTGGCCGAGATGACCTCAAAATGAAATTCTGACAACACCAAGGCCTTTGGGTCCTCCCACGAGATTTGGGGCTGTGTCTTCGCCTGTCGAATTTCACTCCAATTTGAGTTGGTGACTCTAGCCTCCTGCAGTGCTGCCCCGAGCCTCGATCTGAGCTCTGATACCAGTTGAAGGAGTACGAGCGGAAGTGCGACGCGAGAGAGAGTGTGAGAAGAAGAGCACGACGATATGGTGAACTCGCTCTACTGTAATGTGTAGAGCATAGTGAGTTCTTATTAGGTTTTTACAAAAGAATATGTGTACATACCTGGCGGCTCGCCCACTTACCTGGGCGACCACATTGGGCTTTATACCCCAACATCTACTATGACATGAGGATTGGCAAGCAGAAGCAAATGAATCTGGAAACATCGGTAGATGAAACCACTAGCGAATCTTCCAATTCTGAGGAGGAGACCACATCCACCGACGAAAGTGACAGTTCCATTGATGTGATGGGTATCATTATGAAGGATCCACAAAGGGTAAGCACAACTGGTGATCCATCACCAAAAGGGCAACCCAATGAAGAGGAGAGCAAATCACCTGGCCTAGGAGGAAGTAGGTTGAAGGGTATGTTGTCTACGGAATTAACACTTGAGGAGAAAGATAGTTTTTTGCAAATGCTGATGGAATTTCCTAACCTGTTCATTGACAACTATGAAAGAATCACAGGCATTACAGTGGTGGAACATCATATTAAGCTGAAGGAAGGGGTAAAACCAGTTGTGCAAAAGCTACGACGATTGGGGGTCATACAAGAAAAGGCACTCTTGGCCGAGGTAAGGAAACTGCTGGAGGCAGGATTTATCTATCCTGTAGAAAACTCAGAATGGGTGTCACCCGTAGTGGTGACACCTAAAAAGAATGGTAAGTGGAGGGTTTGTGTTGACTACAAACCACTAAATGCAGTTACAAAGAGAGACCACTTTTCTCTCCCTTTCTTGGATGAAATTCTAAATGAAGTAGCGGGTTTTGAATGCTACACCGTGTGTGATGGTTATTCTGGATACTTTCAAATACGCATAGCCTTGGAAGATCAGCTAAAAACCACTTTTATCACGCCATGGGGTTGTTTTGCATACATGGTTATGCCATTTGGTCTCACAAATGCACCTGCCACATTCCAAAGATATGTCACATATGTTTTTCAACCGTTCTTTGGAACATCCATAAGAGTGTTCATTGATGATTTTTGTATATATAGCTCCCGTATTTCACATTTAGAAAAGGTAACTGAAGGTTTGGCCAAGTTGCAGAGCCTAGGTGGGCAATTAAATGTGGATAAATGCCACATTGGGGAGAGTAAAGTCATTCTACTAGGCCATGAAATTTCAGCAACAGGTATCAACGCCGACCCAATTAAGGTTTCCGCACTCATAGCCCTACCTTCACCAACGACCGCACGTCAACTGGTCTCTTTTCTACAGAAGGTGAGGTACTTAAGTAGATTCATACATCTACTATCACAACTTGTTCTACCACTGCAACAACTCACTCAAAGATCAACTTTCACTTGGGACGAGGAAAGCGAACATCACTACAACAAGGTAAAGGAGGTCTTAGCCACTCTGCCAACTATCTCACCACCTAAGTGGGATGAAAAATTCTATGTCACCTCAAGTGTTGGTGATGACTCATTGGGGGCTGTGCTACTCCAAAAGGATATGACGACATCTTTCATGAGGCCAATCTACTTCTCTAGTCGAATGATGACAGCAGGAGAGAAAGGTTTCACCCATGTGGAACACGTAGTCCTAGCCTTAATGTATTTGGGGATGCTCTACTTCTGGTAAGGCAAGTAAATGGAGCATGGCCATGCAAGAATCCTAGTTTAAGGACTCACTTAAGTGGTGTAAAAACCTTGTTGGTTAAGTTTGAAGAAGTTCAAATACACCATATCCCAAGGGCTCAAAACCAAGGAGCATATGCCCTAGCAAGTGAAAGACTGCAGGAAGTGGTGGTTGGAGCAATAAAACTAAAGCTCCCTCTATTTCAAGGCAGTGATGCCTTGCCTGACATCATGCATTTTTTGGAAACAGGGGAATGCACATCAGATTTAACAAAGGGACAAAAGCAATGGCTGACGCGGAAGGCCACAAGGTATCGACTCATCAATGACGGTTTGTACTGTAAGGGTAAGGACCAAATACTCAGGAAGGTCCCTCTCTCTCAGGAAATCACGGGAGTAATTGCTAGCTGTCACGACGGGGTTTGTGGTGGTCACTTTGCCCTAGACATAACAAGTAGGAAAATATTGCAAGCAGGCTTCATATGGCCTAGCCTCAACCGTGATGTACACCACTGGTGCAAAACATGTAAGTTGTGTCAAAAAGCTGGCACTAGATCAATTATGCCTGAAATTCTCTCATATGGCCCATTTGAAAAATGGGGTATCGACGCTATTGGGCCATTACCTAGGGCCAACTCAGGAAAATTCTACATTATAATGGGGGTCGACTACATGACTAGATGGGCAGAGGCCACAACCACCACTAGAATCACAGCGGTAGAGGTAGCTGAATTTATCTACGAGCACATATTTGGTAGGTTTGGCACACCTTTAGAGATCATCTCTGATAGAGGGCCAGGTTTCAGAGCAGACTTGGTAGGAGATTTAATGCAGAAACTGGGCATTACAAGGAGGCACTCTTCACCATATTACCCTCAATGTAATGGCGTAGTTGAAAAGGTAAATGGAATGGTTTCTAAAATTATTACCAAGCAGGTAAACAATCATCCTGGAGACTGGGATAAGTATCTACTACCAGCTTTATGGGCCTACAGAACTTCATTTCGTACATCCTTGGGATTCACACCGTATCATCTAGTATTTGGTAAGGAAGCAATCTTGCCCATTGAAGTGCAACTACAAAGTCTCAGAGTAATGGCAAGCCAACTTCAACAACCCAACATGCATTTGAGAGATCACATCATCAACTTGGAAAGACTGCAGCTGGACAGAGAAGAATCAATAAACTATTATGTGGCACAAGCAGAGCATAGAAGGCTTAGCTTTAGCGAGCATCTCCGGAAAAAATAATTGAAGAAAGGAATGTTGGTGCTCCGCTACAACAATCGCTTCGACACGCGCAAGGATAAGAAACTCCTGCTCTGATGGGAAGGCCCTTTCATGATCCGGAAAAAGGATGCCAATGGAAGCTACCAGCTTATGGAGGCTGATGGAAAACTTCATAAAACCAAGGTAAATGGTTGGCGACTTAAACCTTATTTTCTTCGATTTGACCAGGCTCCACCAATTGACATTCCAGATGAGGACACACCATCAACGGCCACCTTCAACGATAATGATCAAACAGATGAGCTAGAGACATGAATGCCTCTAGCCAAAAGGGGAGGGCTAATGATGGGGGCTTTTCACAACCAAGCTCCCATACCCCTCTTCTCCTGTCCCCACCCCATGAAAACCCCCTCTTAAGGAGGTAGTGATAAAAGGCATTGGAAAAAGTAAGAAAAAAATAAAGTATGATCATGTAAATATATGAGAAAGGTAAAATAGGCCACCTCATGCCTGCGGTTCTCCTTTCTCTCTCCCCTCAAGCTACCCCACCTCTCACCAATAATGCATTCTAACTCACCAATAATCCACCCTAACTCAAATGCAACTTATCCTATCTTCCAAAATAGTATACCCCACCCCCCCTTTCTCTCTCCTATCATATCCCATGACCCAAATACCCCCCTCGCTCTCTAAAGGGCGCCATGTCTCTTGCCTTGTAGCTAAATAACCTCCCCCACACTCACACACACTCAGTTTCACTGAAAAAGGTGCCCACAGACCCATCCCCACCCAGTGGTTACCTGATTTTTCTTGTGTTCACACACATCTGCACACAGATTCACCTTTGAACACACTCCCCTCTCTCCCCTCTTGTAATTACTTTATTCTCCATGTCACCTCTCACTTTTTTTCATCAACCCATATCTCTCTCTTAGTCTCTCTCTCATGAGACTGCTGTTCTGGCACATATACACACAGCCAGACAAGTGGGGCCCACAGTCACATGGCCTATGTAGATAATGATTTCTTCATTTCTAAATTCTAGAATTTCTCCCCCCTCCTCCCCTATATAAAGAGGGGTCACCATCACACACACACACAACATCACCAAAGAGTACACTATGCACTGTGTGTGCCTAGTGCACACACACACACCCACACCATCACCATCACCGCAATCACCATGCTCGTCTTGAGCATGACCCCTACACCCTTGGACTATGGAGGATGAAGGGCAATTAAATGAAGGATGATGGCCATAACCCTCGTGCGAGTCTTCGCCATCAACTCCCACCTATCCGCCATGTGCTCTACCACTCTCTCCCTTCTCATTCCCCTACCCTATGCTCCCCATTTCATCGCCTTATTCTCTAAATAAAGCTTGAGGTTTTGTGAGCATGTTTTCTTGCAATGTTTTGCCCATGTGAGGTGTGCGGAATCGCCACCTAGTCTTGTGTTTGGAGTGAGCTTGTGTATGTGTGAAGGGTGTGGAGATTCGCCATCCTTTTGTGGTGCCTAAGTACTAAGCTGCTATACTCTCTCTCTCTCTCTCTCTCTCTCTCTCTCTCTCTCTCTCTCTCACTTGATCTCATTCCCCTTCCTCTTCATCATTACTCCCAAGCATCCATCTCTCTTGGATGAAAACTTTGTTATGGTGGTGTGTTGTTTGCGTCCTAGCCGCTCAAGCTAGGTGGTGCCCCCTGTTTGCTTTACCATGACAGGCTCGAGGCACGCCATTCGGTCCCCGGTGTTTTAGAGGCCGTCGGGGGTTTGGGGTTCTCTTTGCTCCCGTCATCTTCTTGATGAAAAAAATCTTCTTTGATCAAACCCAAAGAGCAATCAGATGCTCCTCAATGGGGGCATTGGAAGATGGATAGGGAGAAAGGGGAACACACTCGGAACATAAACAATTTGCCTCTCTATAGCCCATGATAATCACTACACTCTGATCCACTAGAGTTCACCTTCGAAACTTGACAATTTTGCCTAGAAATCGTTGTCTACACACAATCATACACACACAACCCTCGCACTAACAGTGGACAATACACCACACCAACTTTGTTGGTTGACAGCTTGCACACAACATAAACCACTCTCTCTTTCTCTCTCACACTCACACTACAGGTCCGGGGGGGCATACACTTCTCCATCTAGTACCAAACAACAGTGATAGAGCAAAGACGAAAAGGGGGGAATAGGGGAAGGAGACGATAGCAAACATGGCTATGGCTTACTTCAATTACTGACAAAAAACACATGCTACAACCCTAGAGACTTTTTGCTATCACACGGCTCTGCTGACTCTAGCATGACAAGCATAAAAAACTTTTAGCAATGCTTGGCGTCACCTCGGAGGGACTCCCCAGTTGAGAACACGAGCAAGAGCCGTTTAGGGCCCTCGTTGACTCAAAGAAACCCTGAACACTTCTCCTTCTTTTCCGTTGGCAACTCCTCCTCGAGCTCCTTCTTCTTCATCTTCAATTTCCCGAGAAAAAACTCTTCTCCAAGCTCTTGTGAGAGCTCCCTCTTATTCTTCAACTCTAACCCTCCCCCCCCCCCCCCTTCCCAAAAAAAAAAACTCTTCCTAGATGCCAAAAATCGGGCCCTTATTGGGCGTGTGCATGGGCCTCCTATTTTTGGTCAAGCCTCCTCTTTTTTTAGCATTGCACGGGAACCACTAGTTTTGGGCTTGCTTGGGCCCCAAGATCCCACGTGCACTCCCCATATCTTGGCCCCCAAGATCCCACGTGCACTCCCCTTTAACTGGGGCACCAACGGTGCAGTTGGTGCTCCCAAGCTCCTTCTCATAAGTGATTTGGCCCTTACGAGCGCACGACCATACCCCAACGGATGCCATATCAGCATGCCAACTAGCAGGCACCACCCTCCTCCATCAACGGCCAAAATCGGCCCACAAACCACTGTCGCCATCGTCAACAACAATACATGCCACCATAGCAGCGCCCGCAGTGCGCCCCATAGCCACAGAGCTCAATGAGCTCCCCACTTCGATGTCTAATGGCAGGTGACGTCCCAGCATATATATGCCTTGTAAGCCTCTTGCCCCTTTAGGCATGTGGGATTACCCAAAGGCCACGTGGCGGCATAGGGGGCACCCTCCTTCATTCTCCTCGTCAAACCCCACAAAAACATTATCAACAACTTTAAAAAAAAACACCAAATTTTGCATGACTGCCACTTGCTGCTCATAAACTTGGTAGTCAAGCCGCCAAAGCCCTATGAGAACTTCAGTTCTTGGCTACTATTTGCCCAAATCTTTATGCCCTTGAAACTTCTCAGGTCCTCTAACCGAGCCGATCAATACAGGGGAAAAACCACTAGTACCATCCCGTCGTCCATTGGTCCCTACTTCTAACTGCTATAACTGGCCCATCCAAACTCCATTTTCCGCATGGTCACTTCCTATGGCCTTTACTTGTTGCATAGAACACATACAATTTCTGTGAAATCTCCAAAATCTTCAGATAGAACATCTACCGAGGTGACCAACCCGGCACAAACCCGACCCCCAGCAAAACTGTGACTGCTAATATCTTGACATTCGTTACTCAGATTGTCAATCTGAAAAGACCAATGGGCTCCACAAATCAAGCACTACGCATCCATAACTTTAGATTGGCTCCGACCTCGTGGCATCACCTGCCCTATCCGTCACAGATCTACAACCATCTCTACCTTCAAAGCTCTGTATCTTGCACACCGTGGCTCCGTTTGATGAGTCATCTGGACTTGCTCCTTTAGCACTTTGAACTCTACATTCCGAAGCCAAAAACCATCACCTTGATTCTTCTTCACGTGTCACCCTATCTCGACCAATTTGGAACCCTCTTGGCCTATAAAACCCCATAAATAATACATCTCCGTTGCTATCTGCCTGCTGTCGAGGCTATTCCCATTTGCTCCAGCCCTCTGCCACTCATCTGTAAGCATACACATCACTGCGTGTGCCCTCTGCTAGGGTCGACACACTTTGGCTGCACCAACGTCAACCAAACATTTCATATCACAACATCCGTTTTCATCAATCCTTGACTCGCAATATCGTTGCAAATTTAATTGTCCATATCACTTTCTTGGATAGTGCCACATGCATTCAAGATGCAAGTATATGTGATTCCATTTGATGAAAAGCCTTTACTTTGCATTCGCTTAAAACTTTCCACAAAACCCTTGCCACATCCACATCAAGCATTGCCAAATCACTACAATACGCATATCATTCAACCACGGTAGTGCCGAGCACAAGTCCACCCGCATACCCAGTTATCAATGCACTATAAGAGATTGCATTCCAGACAAGATTCTCCTTGAGCACTTATTGTACCACATTCCAAATCTTGGGTGAAGCTCAAAACTCCCAAATGGCACTTATTGTACCACATTCCAAATCTTGGGTGAAGCTCAAAACTCCCAAATGGCACCCCAATCGAGGCGACCAAATTGGTACAAAACTGGCCCCCGGTGAAATTTTAACGTGCGATATCTTGGTTTCTGATCATGCATATCTGGATACATCAAATCTCTAGAAAAAACCTCTTCATCGGACTCCTAAGATGCATCAGAAAACATTCCCCTAGTTTGTATATGCCCAAACCCAAATAGAGCATCATCCAACAAGTGCATAAGGTCATTATCAACCACATCTGGATAAACGTGCTTATGCATGAAACCAAATTGCTCAATACCCTTTGCATCCATAGTTGAGAAGCCTTCCAAAGCTTCATCCAATAAGCACATAAGCTCTAAATCAACCGCTTCAAAAGATTCTTCTACCCTACACATATTAGGCCCCAAACTAGACTTTCCACACATAAATTGCATATTAGACACGTCTATTGTAGACTTCTCATTGAGTTTCT
The DNA here is from genome assembly GCF_014529385.1 of Adiantum capillus-veneris. NCBI lineage: Eukaryota > Viridiplantae > Streptophyta > Polypodiopsida > Polypodiales > Pteridaceae > Adiantum > Adiantum capillus-veneris. The sequence goes on from NC_140951.1 coordinate 98,063,118, forward strand.
TTCCCTCATCCAAATATATTTGAACTTTTGTAGCACAAATCTCAACATGCATATTGAAAATTGCATCTACGTCCCTGTCCATATCATCGGCACAATGAGCCCAATCATATGCAGTACCAAAAGATTGCAATTCATTATGCACCCCCTCTTAACACTAGAATGGTAACAGGACACTTTTATGTCCTTGGACACTTTTGTGTCCTGTTAAGTGACCATTTTTCTTGAATTATTTGAAGAGTATGAAAATGAATTTCTAGGTGCTATATATTCACAAAGTTGCCTTATGAGCTGAAAAAAACTTAGCATTTTTAAAAAAATATCGATCTCACCATTAACCTTACTCTTGCACAACATTTTTGAACCTAAACTGTGTGAAAAAACGGGTCCTGTTTTTGGCTTATTTTCAATTTTTGGCAGCTATACCACTCTAAACTTCATGTTTGTGAGGTTTAGATGGCTAGAGGTTAGGCCTTCATAGTTCTCAACATGTCTTGTAGCGAGATCTAAGTGTTAAAATTGAAAGTTATGACCAATTTACAAGAATTGCATAATCCTGTTTTTTGGCCAAAATTAGCACTTTTATGATTTTTTTGGTGGCTTTCTTGATATCCAAATTCAATTTTGATTGTGTAAGTGTAATGTATAACATAAAGCTAATCTTCCTTGAGTTTTGGGGGACCTAATATGCTATATAGAATAGTATATGATGATGGTTGAGTTTTTGATTGCTGAAGAATATGATACATTTTAGAGTAGCAAGTATAACTTTCTCAATATTGCTAGTTTCTTAGACCAATTGTGTGTATTTTGTAGGTAGTGACCATATCTAATCATAGACTACAAACTTGGCTAGATATTGAGTAGTTTCTATGGGTTTCTAGAGGTCATAATGATAAACCCAGTTTTTTCATGTTTGCTGTATTTAGCACTTTATCATTTCCCCCAAGGTTCCAATTGTAAGAGATCCATTATCCTTTTGACATGCTCCATGGATACTTTTGAATCCATAGGCCCAAAGGGAACTAAGAAAACATGTATATAGTATCTATATTGAGCGTGACTATAGAAACTTTGATGATAGGTCCACAGAATGGCAAAAATGCAACTTTTTTGTACCATTTTTTAGTGAGGTAAAAGCAACCATATGTTTTGGTCACCAACCCATTGAAGTTAACTGGGCATTTTATCTCATGTCCTACAAAAATCTCCACTCTTATTTATATGCAATCAACCGTAAGAAATTGTTGTTTTGGGCAAAATGCACTGGTCCATCAACTTTGGAGGCTTGTAGTGACCAAGGGATGATAAAAATTACAAGTTTCTCATTTTTTCCATATGTAGTAGTTATTGAACTATAAGCTCATGAAAGGATTTTTCAAAATGAGTGGATCTACTATGGTTTTGGAATTTTTTCCCAAAACCCTGAAAGGACACTTTTATGTCCTGTTAGGTTACCATTCTGGTGTTAATAAGCATCATCAAGTTCACAATCACTTTGACATACTGAGAGTTGTGCATCACAAAATCTTGATAAAGAAGGAGTCTGCACCCCCTCTAAATCATCACCATGCGGATCTTAAGGCATGTAATCTTGCTCATCCAATCCCTTAAAATCTAGTGTATGCAAACCCTATAAATATGATATACACAAGCCTTGTAGATGCTCATGTACATTCATACCCTGTGAACCCCCATGTGTGTACAGACCCTCCAAATCCTCATGCTTTTGTTGACCCTGTAAGTCTTCAACTTCATCCATTAGCATGGAATCTGCAATTCCAAGCTTTGCATAGACATCTTGGACAACCTCTTCATCGTCTTTATCTTGTAATAGCCTATCATCCTCAAGAAAGCATTCATCAATAGCAGTTTCCAACTTAGCCCTAATATGCTTGAAAACCTCCGCATAGGTAGGCATATTAACACAATCCTCATCATCTTCATACATGCTTGGATCCCAATGATCTCGAATAAATGCAGCTTTAAACTCACTCCAGCTACTCAGATTTTTCTATTGAAGCTCCTGGACTTTCTCAATAAAATCAGGGATCACAAACCTGTCGAATTTTAGAATCTTATTCTCTTTTGGCACCCCATGATGCTCCAACTCCTTTCCATAGCAATCCAAGTATCCTACTGGATCATAACCATCAAAAGTCCCCTGCTGATCAAAAATTGAGCGTTTGGCATTTTCAAGGGCCAACTGCTCCAACATCTCTTGTTTCCAGTTATTTCATGCTTCAGATTTCCTATTTTCCATTACTCACTGCGATAATTGAAATTTAATTTCTTTATCCTGCTCTTGAAATCCACCCAATTCACTTTTTGCAGACTGCTACAATTTTGAATTCTCAGCTTTCAAATTGTACCCAAATTTTGATTCATATTTTGCGCTTGACTTGCATATTGTTGCTACAAAATAGCAGCCATTAACCCCATAATCTGATGCATCTCTTTCTCTTGGCTTGTCAACATGGTTGGTTCCTTCTACCTTGGTCAGCAGATTCACGTTGGGTTCACCAAATGTTTTGGAATGCGCACGTCTTCGAGGGACAACCGGGAAAGCACTGAGCTTCTGTGGGCTGGAGACGGGCAATTAGTCAAGGTGCAAACCAAGGGCAACGAGTGCAGTTAGTAGTGGTTTTAGTGTTAGTAAGATTATATAGAGACACTTGAAGAGCAATAGAAGAAGCATATCATAGATCAAAACATAATTAATCGCTAAAATCCAACTTAGACAAGACATCAACACTTAATTGACGTTGGCAATCAACAGATGCTTCCAATGTTTGATCTCCAGTGACCCTATTACAAACCAGCTGCATACGCCATCATCGACATGCCTTTTGATTTGTAAACCCTAACCACAAATCCCCAATACGATGAAAGCAACCTGTGTTGGCCAAGCAAAAATTCCACCCTGCAAGCACAACTTCCATGCTTTTCGGTTTTCAAAATTTCCTCTTCCGTCCTCTGCTCGATCAAGTTTTTATTGGTCTCTAACTACTTGATTTTCCCGATTCGCAATACCAATATTATTCCTCATCTGTTCACCAACCTTGTTTCTACTTGCTTGTAGTACCACTAGACTATGCAAAACCGAGCTCTTTTAGATGAAGCACTCCTTGGTACTATCACCATGCAAGCTGAGAATCACGACATCATCATCAGAAGATGTTTCTCTGCTATTGGGCACCCAAAACCCCTCAAGTTGGGCCTCCTTCTCTGCAGCACGGCTTCTTCTCCAATTCTCTTCTCCCATGGGCTTTCCTTGTTCATGTCCAAGCCCTTGATGGCCTTTACTTCTCTTGCTTAGTTGAGAGTAAGACTGAGAGAGGTCTTCCCCCTCCCATCTCCTCCCCTTCCCCTCACTTCCTCATCTCATTTATCCCCCTTCTTGCAAGATCTCAAACTTCCTTCCTTCACTTCTTGAATTTCCCCTTCTCTCTGCAAGTCATTTTTGCCCTTCTTCACATTATGCCCTCATGCCCTATATTCCTTTGGTAATCCCTTTTCCCGAGAGAGAGAGAGAGAGAGAGAGAGAGAGAGAGAGAGAGAGAGAGAGAGAGAGAGAGAGAGAGAGAGATTCCAAAGACTTCCCTTCCTTGCTCCTCCTCATTTCCCCATTTTCTTTCCTTCACGTTGCTCCTTATGCAATACCCTACTCCCCTTTAACCCCCCCCCCCCGCCGCCCCAATTTGCTCCTCCACAGCAGTCACGGTGCCTTGACTGATGTGGCGTGGGAGCAAACTTGCTGATGTGGCAGCTTGGGTTCTGTAGTAGCACCGATCACAGTGGAGCTAGAGCCGAAATTTTTTGCCATGGGCCTATGAGCCAGGTTTGCTTCATGCTCGACATCCTCGTACAAACCGTTGTGAGCTCTAATGTAGCTTCACAGCCCTCGTTGCTGTGTATCATGCCATGCCCCATCTTTTTTTTCCTTTTTTGTTTTCTTTTCTCACCCTTCGGGTGGCCACATATGGTGGACGGCCATTAATTTTATGGGTGGATTTATTGCTATAGTGGGTGCCCATAACCCCCCTTCCCTTGGGCAGCCCTCCTCCAGACTTCCATATGCCATCCCAAATAAACCACAATTGGCTTACATGTCAACCTAAACAATGCCAAACACGATGTTCCGTCAACCAAGGCCTTGTCACACTGCTGGGTATTTCCCGCAGTCAACGTGTTCCAAAGGATGACATTTTAAACTTAAATCCCATCAAGAACTTCATGTGCTTTCGTAATGGCACCACATTTTGCATATACGTCAACCAAGCATTGCATATTACCACATCCGTTTTCAGCAGCCTTTGACTCGCAATATCATTGCAAATTTAATTGCCCGTATCAATCTGTTCAATAGTGCCACATGCATTCAAGATGCAAGTATAAGTGATTCCATTTGACGAAAAGCATTCCCTTTGTATTCGGTTAAATTTTTCCACAAAACCCTTGCCACATCCAAATTGGGCATTGCCAAATCACTACAATAGTGTCGAGCACACCCGTATACCTAGTTATCAATGCACTGTAAGAGATGGCATTCTGGACAAGATTCTCCTTGAGCACTTATTGTACCACATTCCAAATCCTGGGTGAAGCTCAAAACTCCTAGATGGCACCCGGACCGAAGCGACCAAACTAGTACGAAAATGGCCCCTGGTGAAACTTTAACCTATGATATCATGGCAACCAAAACTTTGATTTTACTAATTTGAAACGACCGACATGCTCCACAAAGTGAGCACTTCAAGCCCATGCATTCATATCAACTTCCACCCTGCATCTGCAACTGCCCAATTGGCTCAGATTTGCAAACTGTATCATCTTCAAATTGACATAACTTCTTCATCATAGCTCCGATTGACGAGCCATAAAGACAAGCATGGAGAGCACGCCAAACACTACAAATTTGTCTTATAAAATCACATTTTATCAGCATCACTATAACTCGGCTTGCATGCAGCAACTAGGCATAACAGCTACTAACATTGTTCATAAGTTTGGCAAAACATTGAATATGTATGCAGATTTGTATCTTTCACCCTGTGCCCACAAAGCGGCACGACAACGTGTTGTCTAAGTATGTGCTATTTTCAAGTAACCCACTATCGCAATTATATGTATGTATCATGCTGCCTTGGTACAAATCCTTGTTTAAGTGAGCTCATAGAAGAAAGACTCATTATCTTCCTCTCCATGTTTGCTTGTGTAAGTGATATTTATTTGCCCTGCGAAAACCAAACGTGGTGTGTGTGTGTGTGTGTGTGTGTGTGTGTGTGTGTGTGTGTGTGTGTGTGTGTGTGCATGTGCATGTGCGTGCGTGCGTGCATGTGTGTGTGTGTGTGTGTGTGTGTGTGTAAGTGTGTGTGCACACACAAAGAGGGCTTTATGAAGTACACAACAACTGGCATACATGTCAGCCAAGGCAGTTCCAATTACAACGTTTCTTTTCTACAGCCCCTAGCTAACAATATTATCGTAAATTCTTTTGCCCATATTAGCATCTTGCATAATGCCACATGCCTTCAAGATACAAGCATACGTGATTGCATTTGGAGAGCTGACCTCTCTTGCATTTGTTAAAAACAGCCTATAGCTTCCTAGCCTTGCCTTAGTTGGACATATCTCGCAATTGGTGCATTCAAAGAGACGACATTCTAGACTGGAAGCTCCTCGGGAACTTTTTGTGCTTTATGAAGTAAAACACATTTGGCATACTTGTTGACCGAGGTAGTGCTAAGCACAACGTATTCTATCAACAACCCCTATTTAACAATATCAACCTGAATCTTTTCATACCAACATCTTGCATGATGCCATATGGTTCATGCTACACATGAATGTCATAAAATCTAATATCCACCTATCCCAAATTATTTTCTTATATTGAACTGATCATTTAATATGGGGAGATAAAGGGGAACAAGGCTTGATAAATCATCCTTTTCCCAAGATTTTTCATCGAGGAAAGCCATCATCTGGGTCCTTGCCTCAGCACATCACAATCCCCAAGCAATGCTTGTAGAGCAAGGCATGAGTGCTCCTCAAAAGCCTGTAGGAGAGGCTCTTTCATGTAAGTAGAGCATCATTTTGCTCTTTATAGTCATAAAGAGATTCAAGCTAGATTGTGAATTCGAACCCTTGTTGTCATGGTATGTAAATACCCCCCCCCCCCCCCAAATCTCTAAAAGTCTGGTTTGGAAAGAATTGGCTTCACGAGGGTATAGAGGAAAGATAGGTTTAGGTCCTTCCTAAAAATTATCATATTACCCTCCACAAGAGTGAAGAGTTGGCGATCCTTGTTGTTGGCGATCCCAACCTTAGTTTGACTAGTATCCTTTCCTCAATACCATTGCCTCTTCAATGGACAAAGTCTTGGGCACACGAACTAGTAGGGAATCCAATCCCCTTGTGGCTCTCCCAAGATTTACTTTTACCTAAATCCATCCCTATTGAGTTGGGGCGTGTTTCTAGCAGTAGGGATCGGATTAAATGATCATAGGCCCTTATGGCCTAAAGGTGAACCGGAAGCGAGGTTCGAAAGAGTTAGGATACAGATATGTGGTTCTAGACCCATTCTCAGCAGGGGACCAACTGGAGTCAAGTTGGCCAAAAAGGTGACTCAAGTTGGTTACGTAAGACCACCTAGAACCTTTAGTTACGTAATACTTTGGCCAAATTGAGTTGGTCAAAAAGGACCAATAAGAATTAGGACCTACGTTATTTCTATTGGACAATCTACCAAGGGGTCCAATGAGAAATGAGCAGACCTTGTGCAAGCTTAATTCCTATTGACAAGTTGATCTGGAGAGCCGATAAGAACTTAGCATCAATCGTCTAATAAATAATCTCTCTCTCAAAGGGGGAAAGAAAGACACTTGTCTAAATGCTACACTCCTCACTTGATTTGACCTACGCCTTCCATTGGTTAGCCCCAAGCTTGGGCCAATAGGCTTTGATCTAGTGTAAGCAAGCAGGGTCCATTTCTATCTCTCTCTTTTTTTCTCTTGCAACCCATGATCCCACACACACATTCTCTCATTGTGTGCTAAGCAAGAAGTGATCTCCTTCTCCAAGCTTGAGAAGTAGAGAGCCTACACCAACACCTCTTGGCTATGGAATTATAATTCAAGCAAGATTCAAGCTTTAAAGCATGCTCGTCATCTACTCAAATATCCATTACTATGCTAAGCTATGCTCTAAGAATGATGATATGTGAGGAGAATACTTCTTTCTCGTATGTTACATCTTCTTCCTCTTCACTTTCCTCACTCCTACCATCTCTCTTCACCTTCTAAGGTGTTTGAAGTCTTGGGATTGAGTCCGGGGACAAGTTTATGCTATTGCAAGTAAGTATAATTGTTGTTTTGGGCATAATATTGGTGCATGAAGCTTTCCATATTCATGGAATCAACAAGGTCTCAAGGAACACAAAGAATGTATTGTACCAAGTCTCTCTTTATGGGAGAACATATAATACAAAAGGCTTTTGGAGGGATGACCGACTCCAAGTAAATATGGTCCTCAATTTTTGTCAATTTACCTAACTCTCTCTCTTTTACAAGTATTATTCATGCCAAGCTAACTAGGTGTAATGTTTATATTGCTAACTTTAATCAAGCACTTCCTCTCTACCTTCATTAGGAATTCTCTTAATGAAATGCTCACTGTTGTCATTTTAATTCCACTACAACCAATGTTAGTAGCCTAATTCGGTATCATAGCTATTGGTTTCTCTCTTTCTTGCTTGAGAGGAGAGGTCCTTAATCTTATTAAGAGAGGTTTTTAAGTTACCAAAGAATAAGTTAGCATACACCAATCTTGTTAACATGGCTGAAATAATAAAGAGAGTAGATTGAATATTGATGACTTTGATTTTGCACATAAAGGTGCTACTAATGATTCCCCTATGATTGTGAATTATCTTGTCACCGGGCTACAACAAGCCATGGGCAACCCCGCTCTACAAGGTGAAGTTGTCCAATAACTTTGCACACATGGGATTCTCCAAACTCTCCAAGAAGAGAGAGTAATTAGGAAGCCTCTTTGAGGGACTCCCAAAAGAAGACTCTCTCCGGTGAGAGAAGAGGAGGAACCCTACTAAAGAGAAAGAAGTGAGTCTCCAAATCCTTTGAGAGATGTGGCTCCACGACGACGGTGGTCACAAAGATCTCCAAATCCTTCTAAGAGAAAAAGATCACCGCATACACCCTGTCCGCGTAATCCCAAGAAGGAAGAGAGGAATCAAAAGAAGAAAAATGAGAAAAAGAGGTCACCCTAATCTCCATCTACATCACCTTCTTCCTTGGAGAGAAAGTGGTAACCCTCTTCTTCATCCTCATCACCTTCCTCTTCTTCCGATCAAAGTAGTGGCTTATCCCCTAAAGAGACAAAAAGGAGAGGGAATCAAAAGTCTTATGCCACTTGGAAACCAACAAGCTCAATACGTTCAAAGAGGGACGAAATAATGTCTCTTTTCTCACCTATGATGGCACCTTTGTTGCTACAGAAAAAGTTGTGGCCTGTATCCAGCAATTTGATGCAGCCTTTGGAGATGAGGGCTTCACTGAGTCATCTAAGCTATAACATGTAGCTATGCATTTTCAAAAGTCTGCCAAACAATGGTGGGCTAGTCTACGAGCTAATGGCAAAGCTCCAAGGACGTGGAAATCCCTTAGAGCTTCTATAAATGAAGCAATATCTTGCAAGCGATGCCGAATGGTGAAGTTTGAAGATGTCTCCGTATGAGTCTATCCACAAGCATGTGGACAAGTTTTGGGATTTGCATCTCAAATCCAATGTCTACAAAAAGATAGACTTTGGAGAACAAAAACAACGGTTTTGTGTTGGGCTATCTAAAGACATGGCCGAATATGTCAATTTTCAAAGGCCTAGGACAATTTTTGTGGTCATACATCATACTATGTTTGCTTCACAAATTAATTTTCAACAAGGAGCTAAGAGGAATTCTAAGCCCATGGAAACTAAAGACTGCAACGATCCCAAAGAGAAAAACAATGCTCAAAATTCTTCCAAAGGCAACTCTAGAAACAACAACAAAAAAATCTAAGGAGAAAGGAGCCTATAAAGGTAATAATAGACTCTCCCTTGAAGAGCTCAAGCATTTTTGCAAAGACAGCAAATGCTTCAAATGTGGGGAGCAAGGACATGGCTATCGCACTTGCCCCCAAAGAAATGCATGCAATGAGCCACCTAGAGCTTCTATGATTGAAACTCCAAAAGGGGATGCTCATTCCAAAAGATCTCCCCTGTCCTATGCTTGGGAAAAGGTGAGAGATCATGATGCCTTCATCCTTTTTGACCCTGGCTCAACTCACAACTTCATATCAACAAAGTTGGCTAGTAAATTAGGCATACAAGCTTTTGAGATGGGAGACACTGTGATGAACGATGGGGCTTTCAAGGGACAAAACACCTCCGTTCCTCCCTTGATTGGGAAATTGAGGCTTCATGTCCAAAGCTACGTCGACAAAGAGGAATTTTTCATCTCCCCTCTCCAACATGAGGATGTTACCTTAGGGGCACCATGGTTCAATCACATGGCTTCCAATATGAAGTTTCCTGAAAGTAGAATATATTTCAAGTATAGGGAAAAGAATATGTACATATATGCTAATGAGTCAGGTAACACCATACCCCTTGTAAATACACCTTCTTTTGATAAGTCAATAAAAAGCTCAACTTTTGCGTACATGATTTTGGTTAAGGAATCTTTAAATGATCCTAATGTTTTATTAGATAAAAATAGTGGCAATCGAAAGGAATTAGAGCTATCTAATTTCCTGAGTAAACTCCAAGATATGTTTATTGATGATATCCCTAGAGCTACCTCCAAACCAAGAGGATGATGATCATGTAATAGAGATTCTACCATGGAGCTCGCCGCCTAGTAAGCCTCCTTATCAAGTTTCATAAGCTCAACAAGAGGAGATCATGATGCAAGTTCATGAATAGGTAGAAAAGGGATGGTGAGCCTAGATCTTCACCATTTTGTTTGCCAATCCTCCTAGTCCAAAAGAAAGATGGCACATATCATATGTGTGTTGACTATAGATCACTTAACAAAATCACTATCAGAAATAGATTTATCGTGCTACGGGTAGAAGATCTTTTTGATAAATTGCAAGGGTCTACCCACTTCAGTAGGATTGACCTTAAAAGTGGCTACCATCAGATAAGGGTAGTCAATGAAGATATCATAAAGATCCCTTTTCGCATGATATTTAATCTTTATGAATATCTTTTCATGCCTTTTGGCTTGAAAAATTCTCCAGCCACGTTCAACCGCTTAATGGAGAAAATATTTAGGCCCCACTGCAAGTTTACTGGAGTATTCTTTGATGATATCATTATCTGCTTCAATTATCTTGAGGAGCATAAGCAACATCTCCAGGTACTCTTTCAATTTCTGAGAGAGAAATAAAATTTTCATTAATCAAAAGAAAAGTGAATTCTTCCTACAAGAGATTCAATACTTAGGTCACATTATCTCTCAAGATGGCATCCGAATGGATCCCACAAAGCTAGAGGTAATAAAAGGATGGCCTAGTCCAAGGAATCTACACAAACTACGAAGCTTTATTGGTATGTGTGCAAACTATAGACGCTTCATAAAGATATTCTCACTAATAGTAGGACCATTACATGAATTAACAAAAAAGAATGTTAGGTATACATGGACTTCAAAAGAGCAAGATGCTTTTGACAAGAAGCTTATCTCTCGATTTGTGCTTATACTGCCAGATCTCTCAAAACCATTTGAGGTCCAATGTGATTCTTGTGGTAATTTCATTGGAGTAGTTCTGCTTCAAGAAGGGCATGCCATAGCATACAAGAGTCAAATACTTAACTTCGATGAGCGAGTATTGGGCATATATAAAAAGGAGCTACTAGTTGTTATACATGCCCTATCGTTTGGAGACTCCATTCATCTTATGCATCGATCACCCAAGCCTCAAGTATTTCATGACGCAAACCAAGCTCTCTGACAAACAAATGAGGTGAGAAAATTTTCCTTTGCAATTTAATTTTCATATTGCTCACGTTGTTGTCAAGCACAATAAAATGGCCGATGCACTATCACGATGGAAAAGAGCAAATGTGGTATCTATAGCATATCACAATGATCTATCTTTTATGGTAGATGCGTATGCTATTGATCCCAATTTCTAGTATTTCATTCCAACCCTTGCCTTAGAAAAGAAAGAGGAACCATTCACGTTGCAGGATGGTTTTCTCCTCTATGGCAATAAGCTATGTGTTACTAACTCACTTCATGAGAAAGTAATGTATGAATCCCATGCTCCTCCTTATGCAGGGCATAGAGGGATTCAACCTACTCTTCAAGGAGTAGAGACCTACTTCTATTGACCCACCATGAAAGTAGACATACAAGAGTATGTTTCAAAATGCGTGGTATACCAAAAGACAAAGTATGATAGAGGGAAGCAATTTGGATTGCTCCAACCATTGCCAATTCCTATTTCACCATGGGAGAGCATATCCATGGATTTTATCTTTGGGTTTCCCAAGTCTATCCATGGAAATACAAGAATATGGACAATAGTCGACAGGTTTAGCAAACAAGCACATTTTATACCTGTCAAAAAGACTATTAAGGCACACCAAATGGCAACCCTCTTCATATCTCAGATTTTCAAAAACCATGGCTTTCCAAAATCTATAGTGTGGAATAGAGATCCTAAAATTACTAGTAATTTTTGGAAGGGTCTCTTTGAGAACCTACATACAAGGTTGAATTTTTCTTTGGCCTATCACCCACAAACGGATGGCCAACGTGAGATAGCTAACCTTACGCTTTTAGATCTACTGAAAACCTATGTCATGGAAGTAGACCAACGCTCACAATGGGAGAAGTACTTACCCCCTGAAGAGTATGCATTAACATCATACATACTTCTACAAGGAAGGCACCTTTTGAGGTCACAAAAGGAATATCTAAAGGTCCCTTTCTACTTAAAGTACATGGGAAGATCTTCACACAGCTGATGAGTATAGTTGAGACCTACAATAATCGTTTTGAAAGATTAAAGAGGCTATATCCATCTCACAGAAAAGGCAAAACATTGTTGTTAATAAGCACAGAAGAGCCTTAGCTTTTTAGGAAAATGATTGGGTCTTGCTAAAATTCCCCAAGGCTTGTTTAAGGAAAACTACGGGCAAGAATCCTATGGGCCACCAGAAGTATTATGCTAAGTTATAAAAAAGATATAACGGTCCTTTTCAAATTTTTAAGCCAATCAACGAGATGGATTATCAATTAAAGTTTCCCAGTCATTGGATCATACACAATGCCTTTTATGTGAGCCTACTCAAACCTTGCAAAGGAGAGCCACCAACAAGACCCATAAATGAAGACCCCCCAAGAGATCGAGGATCAAGAAGAGGTGCTTCAACCCAAATCCATCCTTCTATGAAGACAAGCTGCTAATGCATGGTAAGATTATCCAACGGTATCTTATGAAACTCAAGAAATATCCTTTTAAAGATTCTAAATGGATGCAAGGAACCCAGCTTAAGGATAATATGAACCTTGTCAATGCTTACAATGCTACAATAGAGTAAGCAAACGTAAATGCATTTCAAATGAACAGTGTTTTTGTCTTATAATACTCTCTCTTTTTCTTTTATTGTGCACAAATTTAACAGGTATTCATGCTTAGGATCATGTTTGTGGAAATAACGTCTCCCAAACACCAAGTAGAATTTGTCACTCTACTTTGAAAATGTGATATGGACTAAAGAGCATACACAGGGAATTCTTTCCCTCACTAGGAGGTTTTTTCCCCCGTGGATTGTATATACGCCCATCATTCTAGGTCTATCTATCTCTCCATAGCACACTAAGTAAAACTCTCTTTGTTGTGTGCCTTGAGCTTTCTTCATCTTCTCCAAGCTGTGTATGTTTTCCTGCAACCCTAATTCCAACAATTGGTAGCGTTGGAGAGGGGGAATAGGGAAACACGCCCGGCACAAACACAAGGGCCTCTCTATAGCTCAGGGTATCCACAACACCCCTATCCTCTCAGAAAACAACTTCAAAGAAAACACTTTACACTAGTAGACCACCGCTTGCTCAATTTTCATTGCTCACACACTCCACAAATCCACCACACAAAGCACACCTGCTACCACGGCCTGTCTCCACCCTTACACACACACACACACACACACACAGCCGCTCAATCTCACTCTCTCACACAAATCACCGTTGGTCCGGGGGACACACACATCCACACAACCGGCACTGAGTGGAAATAAGAAGGGGGGTGTTAACTGAGTCAACGTCAGTTAACAGAAGCTGCTAAGATCAAAGACGTACGGATGCATCGAGGATGAACGCAAAGAAGCAGTAAAAATTGGAGTTACACATTTTTCACGTTTTCACAAAAAGGTCACGTATTGTAAATTCCCGAATTATTTCAAACCATTGTAATATTTTAATGTGTTACGGGCTCAATGGGAGTTCCAAGTTGTAAAGAATAGGTCACTTCCTGTGTCTAGGTTGCAGATTCAGTAAGTGGTGAGCCCTAAAGGCCTTGGGCGCCCGAACATTGCATATTTTTAGCTTAGGTATATAAGGCAGTGTGTAAAAGAAATTAGGGTTCTCAAGTCATTTGTTGAGAGCACTCTTTGGTGAGAGCTCTTGAGGTGTGTGGCTATGAAGTCCTTCAACTTGTCCTTGCTCATGAGACTTGATTAACACTAATAATTGATTAATTGGCTCTCTCTTACTTCTTATGATTGCCTATGATGCTTAGATTAACTAGATCTTAGCTAATTAGTGGTCAATCCCTCTCTAATCTTGTGTGATTTCTCTCTTTTGCTTGTGTGTGCATGTAGGTTTGATTGGAGTGTGGTGCTTGATAGATCCATGTGTGTGTGCTTGCGATTAGTGTGTTGCATGATAAGATTAGTGTTGTGTGCGTCTTGCAATCGTAGTGGGTGTGATTGGGTTGATTGGAGGTGAAGAGAAGTGGATATGGATATTGCCCTTCATTGCGGCTTAGCTCCTCCATAGGCCGAGAAGTTCACCTCGTAGAGTTAACCATTTGTGTTGCCACGATTAGCTCAGTAACCGTGTGAGCGTTTCCATGCCCTAGCCGGGTAGCTCATCCCTCTGGATTGATAATTTGTTGGTCATTGGAGCTATTGCAACGAGGGTACCCCCAATATTTGGCACCGTTGCCGGGGACGATGGCCTACGCTAGTGTAATTGTGGCATAAACGAATGCGTTCCCTCACTAATTTCACTTGTGTGTTTATATTTTTCTGGATTTTGAATGTGTGTACATGAAGCATTGTGTTCATAATTCCCTAATGTGTAACCATATCTTGCCAATTGTGTGTTTACACACTCTAATTTCTCACTAACCCCTTGCTAATTTGACTAATGTTTTATAACTTACGAATGTGCTATGAAGTATTGGAGCAATCGACCATCCAATTGATCTTCAACGGTCTGAAAGGTAATTAAGGTAGTATTCTCAACCTCCCTAGAATCTAGAGATGTGTAGAATTATGTAGATATCCCACCATGATGCAATGTAATGATATGCTATGTTGATGCAATGCAATGTTAATGTTAGGGATGGAAAATTTTGCGATTTTTCATTTTCACGCCATCGTAATGCCGAAATTTTTAAGAATTGGCCACGCATGAATTTGATAAGTTTCAATTGCTAATTGATCAATGTGTGTTGCTAATTGGGTGCTTAATTGAGTTGATTGCATGCTTGGATGGTGAATTTTAGGTGTGTGTGCACTAAAATCAAGTGTGTGTGCATTCGAATTGAGTGTGTGCATGCTAATTTTAGGGGTGTGTGCACTATTTTGCCCATGTTTGAGCACCTAGAAATCAATGTGTGCATTATCAGTTTTGAAATGATGATTGATATGTGTTGTGCACATGCCCAACTAATGATTTCTGTAGTCACATTGCAAATCCAACAAATTTAACCCTTTTGTGTGCGCACCTAAAGATTGGTAAAAACTGCCAATTTTTTAGTGTGTGTGTGTGCCTAAAACAGTGTTTAATTTGCATGGTTAAATCAATTTTTTGATTGCATAAATGATGTGTGTAATGATGAAATGCTGCGTTTTTGTGCTCAAAACGGGGATTTACATAATCTAATTGCGTCAATTTTTGACCTACTTTTGTCGATAATTTTGCCGGTTTAATTGCCTATTCTTGATTTATTTGATAAAATTGTTGCCAATTGAATTCATGTGATTTTGGCGATTTTATTTGGATGCACCATTTTCCAATGTGTGGAGAATTTTTAGAAATTTGTTGGGTATTTTTCGGATAATTTTTGCAATTTTTTGGCAATTTTTTGCTAATTTCTGGATAATTCCATAAAATTTTGATTTTGCAATCTTCACTAGCTATTTTGTGTGTGCGTATTCAAGGAATCATTTTGTTCGCATTCGTGCCCTACGTGGTTGAGCTTTGAGCGCTTTGCTATTTCCGAGGGCCGGGTTGACGATTGTGTCGCAAATCGCATTTTCGATAAAATCTGCTATTTTCGGTGTGCTTTTGTGTGTCAAAAATGCTCAATTGTGAATTATGATGATTTTCTAAGGTCTCTAGAATTTTTGGGGAATTTTTTGGATTTTTCTGGCAAATTTTGGGATTTTCTGGTGATTTTTTGGAGATTCCGCTAATTTTTGGCATTTTTAGAAATAAAACATAAAAATAAAAAAGGGAAAGCTGGGTTCACCTCCCGCCGTGCCTTGTGGCGTATAAAATTCTCCGTCAGGTAAATCTTTCCGGTCTCTTATGACCAGTTTCCTTCGACGTTAAAAAATAAAATAAAAAATCTTCTTCTTTTTTCCTCTCTCACTCTCTCCCCCCCTTTTGTCAACTCCACACAAACACGCCGGGCACGCCGGGCCCTGGAACTCATGCCTTGTCGTTTACCCTCACTCTCTCTGTCTGCCCAGTGTTAGAAAAAAAATCGGGGTACAATGTATTTTAACCGGTTGAAATCCTAAAAATCCCGCTTAGATTTTGAGCTTGCCTTGAAGAAAACCGAGAATTTTCACAAGTCTAGCGTGATTACCGGCAAAAGCTTCGAATTTTGACCTAAAAACCAGGAGAGCTTTGAGCTTGCCCTTAGAAAAATTATAAAAATTCACCAAAAAAATAGAAAAAGACTCAAAAAATCATAAAATTTTCCACAAAAATTTCATAAAAATTTGCTTTAAAAATTCATTAAAAACACACCAAAAAAAAGAATAAAAAATTCACAAAAAAAAACCAGAAAAGAAGAAAAAAAACCTCAAAAAATCCATTAAAAATCCTAAAATTCACGAAAAAATTTAGAAAAATTCACAAAAAAATATAAAAATACATAGAAAAATCATAAAAATTTCAAAAACTTACAAATAAATCACAAAAGTCAAAAATTCACAAATAATAAGGAAAAATAAAAAGAAACTTACCGAAAGTGCCAAAAAAAGATAAAAAAGGTAGAACGAGCTAGAAACAGTCAGAAAAGACCAGAAGGAGGCCGAAACGCAAAAAACACACGGACCGTCAAAAAAAGTCACACGCTAGGCAACCCGTACAAAAGCGAACAAGTCGAAAAATCAAAGCCGTAGAATTGCACCACAAAGCGAGCACAAACCGATAACAGCGGCCAAAAAAACATCGAGCAAACAGCCGAAAAAAAATGAGAAATCGACCAACTCACAGTTGATTAAGCGGCAATCAAATTTCTGAAATTTTGCATGCTAGAAACTCGCTAGTTCGAGTAATTGGGCTGCAGATTAACTTTTAATTGGACGAACAGACACAGTTCATGGTGGATTGCAGATTAATCTATTAAAGGACCAGTTTTTTATCGTTTCAAAAGGTTGTAATTACTTTTGACACAGTGTTGTGCAGCTCCGCTGCCATGAAGAGAAAAAGAGCAACGAAATGCAAGCTAAGCTTCTTTGAAGCATACACATTTAGTGAGCAGTGATTAGGGTTTGATAACAAATCAAGTTTAATGATTAGTGTATGCCAGATGCGGCTTAAAAGGGCCAATTGATGCCTTAATGATGCTAAAAAGGATTATGCTAGAAGTGAGCACATATGGGAGTTTATAATCTAGAACTGTAGTGCTTGATGTGCTCTACCGGCCTGTCTTTACGGCTCGTTGATTGGAGCTACGATGAAGAAGTTATGGCATATTGAAATTTGAGTAGATTGCAGATCCGTACCGAATTGGGCAACTGCTGGTGAGGTGACAGAAATGAAATGAATGCACGAGCCTGAAGTGCTCACATTGTGGAGCGCGTCGGTCTTTCCAGATCAGTGATCAGAGTTACGGTTGCCAAGTTATGGGTTCTTAAAGATTCACCGGGGGCCGGTTCCGTGCCAGTCTAGGCAGCTTGGCTGGAGTGCCATCTCAGAGTTTTTGAGCTTTAATCAGGGAATACCGCAAACCGATATGCTTTGGAAGTTAAATACGCTAAATGTGGTGCCCGTATGGAAGCACATAAGTACTTGAAGAGCATCGTGTCCGAAATGACGTCTCTTGGAATGCAATGATTGCGGGGAGTGCCCAACACGGATGCGGTAAGCAGCTTCAGGCTATTTTCAGCTAGTGCGAAGGGAGTGCTCTCAGGCATATGGCACTAAGAAGCTGATATGGGTATCCAATTCACAAAGATATTGTTAGTCAAGGCCTGCTAGGGAAAGATATGGTGCTTGGCGATGCTTTAGTCAGCATGCATGTGGTGCCCTTACAAAGCCAAAAGGCCGCCCAACGGAGAAGCTTGGCAAAACCTTAGCCGATATGTATGCCAACTGTGGTGCCCTTCATAACCTAAGGGCTGCCCACTCACAAAGCCCGGCCGCCCAAAGCCAATTCAAATGGTCGCCCTATACAATGGCCACCCTAATGGAAAATGGTGTGAAGCCAAGCAAGGAGGGCGGGTAGACAACGAGCAGTGCAGCAGGAGGAGAGAGAAGCGCTCGTGGTGGCCGTAGGGAAGCTCCAACGCGTCTCGCCATGAAGCGAATTGTGCTCAGAACGTCGTGGCACAGCCTTTCAACTCCAGTCCGGCTGGTTTCCGTGCCGCTCCACCTAGTCACCTGCCACGTCATCAAGTGCATTCACACCCCTAGCAACGACGGCGCCGGCGTTGCTTAGGGGGAGAAGTTTTTTTTAGGGCATAATAAAAAAGAGGGCATGATGACGTTTTTAGGGGAGGTAACGAAGTAAGAACAAATCGCGTAAGCAAGGAAGGGGGAGGACTCCAAGGGAAGAAGAGCTTGGTCAAGGCTTTTGCATGCGAGGGAGGAGGCAAAGGAAGGAAAGCAAGGGTATTGAGGCAATCGAAGAAAAGCTTGGAGGAGGCAAGCGAAGCAAGCAAAGGAGAAGGTCGAGGCAAACAAGCAACGGCAAGCTTTTTCGAAGAAACAATGGGAGTAAGTCAAGGCAACCAAGCAAGGGATAAAGTTTCGGCTAGCGATTGAAGAGCAGGAGGAAGTTACAACTAGAGAACGGCAATTAAGCTAGTGCAAAGCATATAGAACGGGAAGCTGCGGCACAATTGGTTATTTTTGAAGCATGATGTTTGACAAAATGAACTTACATGAGGTTTGCAGAATCTTGAAAGTAGAAGAAGCAGATAAAGCGACATGAGAAGATTTCCATCACCAACATCAGATGCCTTAATGAATTTGATGACTTAATGATGCTAGAAAGGACTATGCTTGATGTGAGAACAGATGGGAGTTTATGATCTAGAAATCTAGTTCTTGATGTGCTCTATCGGCCTGTCTTTATGGCTCGTCGATTGGAGCTACGGTGAAAAAGCTATGGCATATTGAAATTTGAGTCGATTGCAGATCCGTACCGGATTGGGCAACTGCAGCTGAGGTGACATAAATGAAATGAATGCATGGTCCTGAAGTGCTCACATTGTGGAGCGTGTCGGTCTTTCCATATCAGTGATCAGAGTTACGGTTGCCAAGTTATGGGCTGTTAAAGATTCAACAGGGGTCGGTTTCGTGCATGTCTAGTCGGCTCGGCCGGAGTGCGATTTGGGAGTTTTTGAGCTTTAATCAGGGAATACCGCAAACTGATATGATTTGGAAGTTAAATGCGCTAAATGTGGTGCCTGTATGGAAGCACATAAGTACTTGAAGAGCATCGTGTCCGAAATGACGTCTCTTGGAATGCAATGATTGCGGGGAGTGCCCAACACGGATGCGGTAAGAAGCTAAGGCTATTTTTAGCGATTGCGAAGGGAGTGCTCTCAGGCATATGGCACTAAGAAGCTAATATGGGTATCAAATTCACAAAGATATTGTTAGTCAAGGCCTGCTAGGGAAAGATATGGTGCTTGGCGATGCTTTAGTCAGCATGCATGTGGTGCCCTTACAAAGCCAAAAGACCGCCCAATGGCGGGTAGACAACGAGCGGTACAGCAGGAGGAGAGAGAAACCCTCGTGGTGGTCGTAGGGCAGCTCAGACGCGTCTTGCCATGAAGCGAATTGTGCTCAAAACATCGTGGCGTAGCCTTTCAGCCCCAGTCTGGCTGGTTTCCGTGCCGCCCCACCTAGTCACCTGCCACGTCATCAAGTGCATTCACACCGCTAGCCATCGTTGCTTAGGGGGAGAAGTGGTTTTTAGGGCATAATAAAAAAGAGGGCATGATGACGTTTTTAGGAGAGGTAACGAAGTAAGAAGAGATTGTGTAGCAAGGAAGGGGGAGGACTCCAAGGGAAGAAGAGCTTGGGCAAGGCTTTTGCATGCGAGGGAGGATGCAAAGGAAGGAAAGCAAGGGTATTGAGGCAATCGAAGAAAAGCTTGGAGGAGGCAAGTGAAGCAAGCAAAGGAGTAAGTCGAGGCAAACAAGCAACGGCAAGCTTTTTCAAAGAAACAATGGGAGTAAGTCAAGGCAACCAAGCAAGGGATAAAGTTTCCGCTAGCAATTGGAGAGCAGGAGGAAGTTACAACTAGAGAACGGCAATTAAGCTAGTGCAAAGCATATAGAATGGGAAGCTGCGGCACAGTTGGTTATTTTTGAAGCATGATGTTTGACAGGATGAACTTACATGAGGTTTGCAGAATCTTGAAAGTAGAAGAGACAGATAAAGCGACATAAGAAGATTTCCATCACCAACATCAGAACTTGATTAAGCATTTTGTTAAGTTCGGTGTCGTTAATGGCCCGGTTAATCTTGTAAACGGGATCTTAAGATCCTAGTTAGCAAATGATCCAAGTGACAATGCTGTTAACAGTCCGCCTTGGCTAAGGATTAAGTTGTACTCAAGCGTTAATCAATTAATTGATGATTACGGTGATTTCCAGATTCAGTTGCATCAGTTGTTCTTGTTCTCTCTCTTTCACACCTCCCACAGCTAGAGGCCCGGCGCTTGCGCGGCTCACGTAGCGAACACATATCCCCTGACATCTTTGGTGAACCCGACGCAAAACGAGCCGGGGTGGGAGGTAAAGATGGATAATTTAAAGAAGATGATGAAGATGATTCCAGAGTTAAGTGGAAATAGTTTTGATGATAATTCAACACTTCCAGAACGTTCAAAGATGCTTAAATTGGTTCAAGGATCTCTACTTTGGATGCAGCTTTAGATGTAGTATACAAGGAGAGACGACTCTTTGATGGATACGATCCAGAGGGCTACCTAGAGTGCTATGAGCTGGAGACCAAGGTAAGAGGGATACCAGAAGAATTGATGATCAAATCTTTTGAGCATTTAGTGAGTTCGGATGTGAAGGAGCAGATTCAACAATTTACCAAAGCTTGCAACGATGATTGGGAGTATTTCAAAGAAGCTATTGTGCAAGTACGTTATGAGCAGTATGAAGGCTATCAAGAATAGAGTTCAAGTCCACCAGATTACGCAGATATTCGAGGACAAGTACGATCAAAGTTAGAAGCTATGATTGATGAGTTCATTGTGCAAGATGCTACTTTTTTACAAGCTAATGATGAAGACATAGTTGAAGCTGTGTATGCAAAGTTGGGTTTTGTAGATGTTGTGCATGAAGTAGAAGTCTTTGAGGGTGAGGCTTTACACCTTCAGGATACACAAGGTGAATTTTTCAAAGAATCTACACATGCAGTTCGGGATACACAGAATGAATTTTGCAAAGAGCCTATGCATGCAGTACATGAAGAAAAGAAATCAGGGGATCAAAACAGTGAAGTGGCTAAAGTTCAAGAAGAAATGGTAAATGACTGCAACCAAATTCAAGTAGACATGCAAGAAGATTCGGTTATTACAGGTGATACTTTTGCTACTGAACCAGAATTAGAGCAAAATTTTTTTGGTACAGATTCTACCATAGAGGTGATTGAAGATACTCGTACAGGTTCTGCCAAAGAGTTGAATAATGATACAGAACTTATAGGTCAAAGCAGGGCTGCTGTTGAGAGCGGCTATTGAGAGCGGCAAGACCAAGGATTTTGGTATAGCAAATTTACCAAATTTGGATGTATCAGATTTTGAGGACTTGGCTCAGCAAGAGTATGCGCTTGATTCAGAGGGGGTGCAGACTCCTTCATTAACAAGATTTTGGGAAGCAAAACTACCAAATTGGACAACTGAACCTGAATGTGATGATGATGAAGCATAGGGGGTGCAGACTCCTCCTTTGACACGCGTCTGTGACCTAGAGCTACCGATCTGGCAGACTGATCCGAAATTTGATAATGGTGATTTAGAGAGGGAGCAAACTTTTCCACTATCAAGAATTTGTGAGACAGGACCCACACTATGGCAAAATGATTATGAAATTGATGATGCTGATCCATATGTATTTGATGTAAACCCATGCAAAGATTATGATTATGGAGATGCATATGTAGAGGGGGTGCATGATGATGATCAATTTATAACTGCTACATGTGACAGGGTTTTCTATGATGATTCTATGGAAAAAGAAATTGATGCTATCTTTGTAATGCATGCTAAGACTTGTGCTATTGAAGTGGAAAGGTATTTGAATGGGAGTGTGAAGCTGCCAAAACAATTCGTGCCTATGTATGAAACAAGGGATGAGGTTTCCTGTGACAAGACTCAGAAACTAGGTGGTTCTTCCAAGGAGGAAGATATGGAGCTTATGGATCTCCTTGATGATGCGTTAGAGGAATTTCGAGTTCCTTGTGACAAGAGTAGTGAAGAACATACTGCAACATATGATGAAGAGCTTATGTTTCTTTTGGATGAGGCTCTAGAGGAGTTTGTGCCTACTAGAGAAGGAAGCCATGCTTCTTTTGTGGTATCAAATAAAGTGATGGCATTCAATGACTCACAAATGCAGATTGATATTTTGGAAACCATAGTGATTGAATTCATTTTGCCTCTGGGTTCTTCTATAATAGGAATTTGGGACTTTTTGTTGCTATGCTATAAGAAAGTTTGTGGAGATGCAATATACTTGAAATATGATTTCCTACTACCTTATGACCCAGGAGGCTATCATGCTAGTTATGATTCTTGGCAGTTACTATATATGCCTTATGACACAGGAGGTTATCATGCTAGCTATGATTCTTGTCAGTTACTTTATATTCCCTATGATCCTGGAGGATGGTACAAAATTTTTAAAGGAATGCTCACAATGGGGCAAATGATTGGTTTCCCGTTTGATACCAGGGCAAAGGAAGGAAAGCAAGGGTATTGAGGCAATCGAAGAAAATCTTGGAGGAGGCAAGCGAAGCAAGCAAAGGAGTAAGTCGAGGCAAACAAGCAACGGCAAGCTTTTTCAAAGAAACAATGGGAGTAAGTCAAGGCAACCAAGCAAGGGATAAAGTTTTCGCTAGCAATTGGAGAGCAGGAGGAAGTTACAACTAGAGAACGGCAATTAAGCCAGTGCAAAGCATATAGAACGGGAAGCTGCAACACAGTTGGTTATTTTTGAAGCATGATGTTTGATAGAATGAACTTACATGAGGTTTACAGAATCTTGAAAGTAGAAGAGGCAGAAAAAGCGACATAAGAAGATTTCCATCACCAACATCAGAAGTTGATTAAGCATTTTGTTAAGTCCGCTGTGGTTAACGGCCCGATTAATCTTGTAAACGGGAGCTGAAGCTCCTAGTTAGCAGATGATCCAAGTGACGGTGCTGTTAACAACCCGCCTTGGCTAAGGATTAAGTTGTCCTCAAGCGTTAATCAATTAATTCATGATTATGATGATGTCCAGATTCAGTTGCATCAGTTGTTCTTGTTCTCTCTCTTTCACACCTCCCACAGCCAGAGGCCGGGCACCTGCCCGGCTCACGTAGAGAACACATATCCCCCGACAACAGTCGAGCTAGAGTTAATCAACTCTTGCTGAAGAGCAATCAACTACAAAAGTGCATTGACACAAGCATTTTTATCAAAACTTAGCAGGAGAAATTCTGTTAATCAAAACCAGAATCTGCCAATTGACAGTTTTTGTGGATTGAGTCAACATGGACTCAAATCGAGCCGATAGTTCAAGTACAACAAAGCAAGCTAATAGTAGTAGCAGCATAAGTGCAACTGCAACAGTAGATTTTACAGCTATATGGCTACAATGGGGATAAATTTTTGTACACAGATACAGAAGATCATAGTTATCTTATGAGCAGCAAAAGCAGCACAGGAGCCAAGATCTTATTGATCAGATTAAAGCCAGATTCAAAAAACTCCCAAATGTTCATAAACTTCAGTGGAGCCAGGTATTGCAACTCAAAGATGGAGTACAGATAGAAGTACAAAAAATCAACCCAAGTGGTTATCCAGAAACCTACACTAGTCCGCAAAGCATCCATTTAGTGCATATGTAATCAGGGTCATTGTACATGGATTACAGTGGTGGTCAGATCTATAGTCTAGAGCCAGAATTTCAAGATCCAACAGATCAACCAATAGAAGACAATCTGATTAGAGAACCAAGACAAAGACGGTACAAAGGTCAAGATGGAGCAATCTACAGCTTGATGCTCAGTGTCTTGAAAGAAGATGCCGACAACTTGGCAAGCACAAAAACAGAAGCTTCTCAGGTAGAGCTTGACATGACAAAACCAAACGAAATACCACCAGTCATGGCGTATTGCTCAATTGTGGAAGAAAAGGTGGAAATTTTCCTGAAGATTGTCCAAGAAATCCAGACAACAGGGATACATCAACTGCCAAGCAAGGTACATAGAAAATTGGAAATGAGAATCTTGATGTAAGTGCATTTAACTCGTCACTTTTAATGCAATCGGATGATTCTGCATTACCATTAGAAGCACCAGTAATTGCACTATAAGTTCAAAATGAGCATAAAGATGCACAAACACCTGAAAAGCTTAAAATTGATTCTTTGAACGACAAATTCTCTCATGAATTTAGTAAAGGTGTCGAGATATCACCAAAGGTTGTTAAATTTGTAAATGATTTTGCATCCACTGCCACAAGTGTGCAATCATTCACGAGTCTAAGGGACACATCAAACAGAATGATGTTAGCATTGTATGGTACACATTATTCATATGCACACTATGTAGACCAAAAAGGAAAACTGTACAAAGGATCAACCAGTGTTTGAACGGCCCACATACCAGCTCATAGAAGTGCGCCCAGTGATAGATCAGAAAGGATGGTTCATTTAAGAGGAAAGAATCTATTATAGCCCATCCTCTCTAGAGCTGAAGGATGTTACCCAAGTGAACCCAGAAACCTGTTCAGAGCCAAACCCTCCTCCATTGGAAATCAAGCTTTGATGTTGTGACCAAATGAACATATACTTTGACCGAAACAGTTGTAGATATAGACGAGAGTCTAGCATCTATGATACCTTGGGTTCTGAAACCACAGAAGCTCATATCATAGGAGACCCATGGGATAGACAATATCAGGGCAAAGATAACGCTATTTACAGCTTGACTTGGGGGATAGTTTGTCATGTTTCACGGAGATACATAGGAAACTATGTAGAAGGTTTACAGATGCCAACCATCAACAATGCTACCGAAAGTGTATCTTCACAGTCCCAAAAGGTGAGACTAAACAAAATCCAAACAACTTTGAACTCATACAATGAAGTAGGCTATGGTAATCACCCTAGGAAGGGGGGAGCTGTAAATCCATCAAGCTCAGCTCTAATACCAGGAAATGCTACACTAGTTAGAAGCCCTAGAGCTTCTAGCCAGCAGACCCCTTCAAAGCAAAAACCATTGAAAGATCATATGGTTGTTGGAAGTTTCCAATTGACCCAGGTTCCCTCAGAATCTGCAGACAAATGCTTCTATGAAGATCATCAGAGACAAAAGTTTCAACAGACCTCCACAAGTCAAAGCCAAAAGCCAACAAATCCAATAGTGTTCAAACAGTTACATGTGACTAAGCTCACATATGCATATCAAGATGCACATAGCAAGGTCATGACCTTGTACAAACCCCTATGGATGGCTTAACTGAAGTCAAAGACTATTTGAAGATGATGCAAAGCCTCAAGCTGCCAGAACAGGTAAGAGATAAGTCAAAGTCAATGAAAGCTAAAGTCCAGAAAGCTACACAAAGGTCACCACCAAAATATCCTCCAAAGAGACATATTCTTCCAAAAAGTACAATGGATCTTCTAAGGTCAAAGGCTACTCAAATGCAGAAGGACAATGCTCAACAATTGCAAAAAAGTGCAATACTAGAGCCAATGGAGTCAACGTTGATTGAAGCAGGTGGTCAAAGCAAAGAAAATGCAGATAAAGTTCAACCAAAGAACACTACCACAACAAAAGCAGTTAATTCACACATAAATCATGAGACAATCAAGTACAACATTATTGGTGAACACAAAGAAAAGCTTTCAAGTGAAGTAAAGCTAGATTTTTAGTTAGACAAGAACCTCATGTCTTTCCGCACTTGGAAAAGATGTGGCCAACCACAGCTGGAAGATGCTCCTGAATTTGTGAGCATATCAGGAAAGAAACGAGCAGAATGCTGGGGAATCATCTCCACCACCATTGAAGTAAGTTCACAGATCATCAAAGCTCAATTCTATGTGATTACAGCAAAGGATATGCCAGAAGACATCATAATGGGAATGACAATGGCCCAAAAGGTCCTAGAGATACAGAGTTCAACGCAGATGCAGTCATCACAAACAAAAAAGAATGGAGATCAAGACTGGTCACCTGCGGACGACAGCACAAAGTCCTCAAGCACAGATAAAATGGAGACCGATGACAAAGCAAAGCTTATTGAAGATGATTCATCTCCATCAAAAAGAACTTCAGAACAACTTAAAGCAAATCAAGCAATAGCAAGAGAAGATCAAACAGAGCAAAGGACAACCACAATAGCTATTCTGCAGAGAATACCATCAAAGCCAGAAGTTAAAAAGAACAGGGTTGCAAAAAACCAAGAAGCAATAGGAAGTCCAAAGATTAATCACTCATTGTTTGCTAAATCAGCTGATGTAAGTCAAATTGGAAAACAGAGTCTCAAGCCAACCTCCATAGAGACACAGTTAGATCAAGATGAGACCATGGCAAAAGCTGGACAAAGATCTTCAATAGAACAAAAAATTCCAGATTTAGAGTTTCAGAAGTCACAAGGATCGAAGACAAATCTTGCAGACAAAGGTAAAGCTAAAGTGGAACTTCCACTAACTAGCAAAGAAGATGTGAGAGCATATGCCTCTACATCAAAGAACCCTCATGGATCAGCTTCTTCAAGCAAGTCAAGCTTTCAAAACTTCAAGTCAACTGCTAACCCAATTGAAACCTCTAAGGAGACACCCAAAAAATCAAAGATATTTCAATCAAAGTACTCAAGAAAGCAAAGAAAAGTCAAGCAAGTGTTTGTTCCGATCAATCTAGTCAAAGTCAATGATCTGGTTTGGATTAAAGACAAGAAATCGACATAAAACACAAACACATGGGATGGATAGCATCACAATGGAGCTTAAAATAACAAGAGTACTATGGAGGTAATAGACAGATATGGATTCCAAAACCGCAGGTTAGGGCATATGAAGTAATGTCAACTCCCTCCCAAGAAACAAGGCCCACAAGGTATCAACCTCGACAATATTCTAGGATACCTAAGAAGCAGGTATACAGTAGAACAACATCGAAAGATGTTGAAGTCTACCACAACTCACAAGAGGATACAGAAAAAAGACGGATCTCAAAGAATTTTCCTCTTAGACAAGGATTCTACAGAGGTTATACAAAACCACAAGTCAACCGCAGCTACACCAGACTTGCATGAAGATCTCAAGAGCTCAACAAGACCTAGAGCTAAACAAAGTCAAAAATGAAGTTACAAAGGTCCTCAAGAGGTTTGGATTCCTAAGTCTTCCAATGCTCCTAGTCAAAACTCAAATGTCAACGATCAACAGAGGCCTACAACAACATCAAAGACTTCTTACACCAGGCACAACTGGAGAATCAAACAGATAATGGAGTCTTCAAAGTCAAAGAAGGACAACCCAACCAACATGAATGCAGATTCAAAGATGATAAAACAGGTATGGCAAAAGAAACCTCCAATGCCAACTTGGTCCTTCACTAATCCTTTTTTTGAGGATTCAAGCTTACTTTTACCTGAAGAAATGTTTGTAGTAAGCACAAGAATGTAAAAATTCAAGTCGCCAGGGTGCAAAAAACACTCTTTGGCATAATCAGAGTCGGGCTGCTGAGCCATGAAATGAGCAAAGCATTGGTTCCAAAGATTCAATTCATATTAAACTATGTGTTAAGAGTCGTAGTTATTAGGCTTACGCTCAACCTGGAAGAGTTGAGCATATCTAAAGTCATGTTGCTCAAGTTGGATGAGATGAGCATAAGAGTCGAAGTCTATTAACTTACGAGTGGTGGAGTGTCGTAGAGTCTAACACTCATGCACAGTGCACAATAAGATGAGAGCACATATCCTCGTCAACGAAAACCATTCTTAAAGGGGTGCCAACTTACAAAGCCATGTCATATGCTTTTATAGCTACACCATCTTTCTGAAGAATCCCTCAAAATCTTTCTTGCAAAGCATATTGTTTCCCATTCATTTCTGTGTATGCATAAATAGGATGTCCCATCATTGGACATATGCATTAGACACTCTTTTTTCTTCCACCATGTACCTTGAGTGGACTACAACAGGAAAATCAATGTTCCATCATGCTACCCTTTCATATTTGCTACCTTTTCTAATTCTCTATTAGCAAATAATCCCTTGATTACATTATTAATATTTCCCATGCTCATAAGTACTCCAATAATGCGCGTATCCTAAAGTCACTGTTTTCCCACTGGGTTTTTTTCCTTTGGTCATCCAGGTTATAGACCCTAGTTTAGAACCTCATCATTCTACTTCTCTTGTACATACTTTTCATAAATAAACAGAAGCCTCATCATTATGCTATTACAATGGATAAATGCAACATCATCTCTCACATCAGGCATATTCGGACCAATGATGTTGTAGCAAAGTGAACCTCATCAACAAATTCAACGGCCAATGAAGACAATCAACCCATCAACCACCAATCAAAAACCTTCCACAGCCTCCACGGACATTTTTCAAAAGTGCCCGAGGACGGGCACTAAAATAGGAAGGGGGGAATGTTAACTGAGTCAACGTTAGTTAACAAAAGCTGCTAAGACTGAAGACGTATGGATGCACATCTAGGATAAATGCAAAGAAGCAGTAAAGATTGGAGTTACACATTTTTCATGTTTTTCCAAAAAGGTACCACGTATTGTAAATTCTCGAATTATTTCAAGCCATTGTAATATTTTAATGTGTTACGGGCTCAATGGGAGTTCCAAGTTGTAAAGAATAGATCACTTACTGTGCCTAGGTTGCAGATTCAGTAAGTGGTGAGCCCTAAAGGCCTTGGGCACCCGGACATTGCATATTTGTAACCAAGGTATATAAGGTAGTGTGTAAAAGAAATTAGGGTTCTCAAGTCATTTGTTGAGAGAACTCTTTGGTGAGAGCTCTTGAAGTGTGTGGCTATGGAGTCCTTGAGCTTCTCCTTGCTCATGAGACTTGATTAACACTAATCAATGATTCATTTGCTCTCACTATGCCTCCCTCTTACTTGTTATGATTGCCTGTGATGCTTAGATTAACTAGATCTTAACTAATTAGTGGTTAATCCCTCTCTAATCTTGTGTGGTTGCCCTCTTTTTCTTGTGTGTGCATGTAGGTTTGATTGGAGTGTGGTGCTCGATAGATCTATGTGTGTGTTCTTGTGATTAGTGTGTTGCATCATAGGATTAGTGTTGTGTGCATCTTGCAATCGTAGTGTGTGTGATTGGGTTGATTAGAGGTGAAGAGAAATGGATATGGAGATTGCACTTCATTGCGGCTTAGCTCCTAGGCCGAGAAGCTCGCCTCGTAGAGTTAACCATTTGTGTTGCCACGATTAGCTCACTAACTGTGTGAGTGTTTCCATGCCCTAGCCGGGTAGCTCATCCCTCTAGATTGATAATTTTGTTGGTCATTGGAGCTATTGCAACAATGGGACCCCCAACAGGGGGAAGGGGAAACAACAGCAAGAGGAGGCAACGGTGGCTTGATTGCACTTTAAAAAACATGTACCCTAACTTCCACTGCGATCACCATGGCCATTTGCGAGCTTCAAACGGCCTCCAAAAAGCCAGGAAAAAAACCCTTAATTTGATCCAATTTTGACTTTTATAGGGGGGGTCTTTAATTTGGGAATTTACACTTTAATTGGTCCACCTGGCACCTTGAATTGGCATTTTTTGGGAAAGGGGGTACCGCCTTGCTCTACTTGCTCTCTTCTATTCTCTTTTGCACTTGGGGGGGGGGGGGATTAGCGATGTTGCTATTGCCTCTTGGCTTTTCCAATAAAAAAATTATTTATTTATTTATCTTTCATTTTTTCCCCTTTGTGGGCTTAGGCCTTGCACTGCTCTACTGGCTTGACTTTGACTCTCTGTCTCTCTCTCTCTCTCTCTCTCTCTCTCTCTCTCTCTCTCTCTCTCTCTCTCTCTCTCTCTCTCCAACTCCTCTATCACCTCTCTCTTCTATTCTCTCTCGTCCTTGACTCCTTGCACTTGGTTCACCTTTGTTGGCTTTTGCTCGGACATGCTTTGCAATGGGCCCCTTGCCGCCCTCGGACCCTCTCTTCCTTTCTCTTTGCTCTCTGTCTGTGCCGTGGGACCTTCCTCTTTCATGCAGGGTGGAGGCAATAGCGATGTCGTTATTGCCCTCCCTCTCTTTCTCAAAATTTTGGGGGCCCAATCGGGCCGCGGGACCATCCCCTTAAGCGGGTCTGCCACGTCATCAGTGGACCGCCGATCTCCCAGCACACACGGGCGCGCGCCACCGTGCCGCCCCGCCCGACCAAAACAAGCACCGTCTCCGCCCTGCGTAGCGCCCACGGGCCGCCTGCAACGCCCAACATTGGAACGCCATCGCCCATGAGCTCGAAAGCTTCGCCTCATTACGTGATGTTAATAAGGGACTTTACCCCCAGCCCATATAGGGCACGTTGTCCAGCTTCCTTTCCGCATATGGGCTCATCTGCGGCCACGTGGCATCTCGCGGGCGCCCCCCATTTGTGGTAGCCTCCAAGGCTCTCAAAAGCCCCCACCTTAACCTTGAAAAAACTTTTTTTGGCCTTCCTTTGCCCGGTCCCCACATTCTGCCAGATAGTCGGAATCTCAGACCACCAAGCTGGGTCATATCCTCATTAAACCAGCCCTGGGCCGTGCACACCCCATTACTTTTAGACTTTCCTGAGCTCGTTATCCGAGGTCACAAAAAACTAAAAAAATCATCTGCAAACCCTTCACTGCATAAAGCTTTCTTTTTCCCAGGATCGGAACTTGGTACCCGGGGCTCAGAATCACGAGCCATGACTTCCTGCTGATTTCGCTCGGTCTGTTCTACTTGCTTAAACCTTGTAGAGGCCTAGGAAACGCCAGATGGCACATTCTTCAATGCGGACAAGTAGGGATGCCCTTGAAAAATCTTCTAACGGCCATAACTTGCTATCCAGAGCTTCGATTCGCGATCCGAGAGGACCAGCATGCTTCATAACTCGATCACTACACCTGTATATACTGACATCAGCCTGGGCCACATGTTCCCAGTTGCCCTATCCATCGGGGATCTGTTTAATACTCCAGCTTTAAACTTTAGTATCTTGCTCACCGGGGCTCCGTTTGACGAGTCGTCTAGACCAGCTTCTAGAGCACACTGAACACTACATTCTAGAGCCCTGACTTGGCATTTTGGACACCACCATCCCGCAGTACTTTTGGCCTAAAAATCCAATTTATGCATACATTCTCGCTACCCTTTGGCTGCCTAGGGCCTTGGCACCCGTCCTAGCCTTCTGCACTGGAGTCGACTGTAGCCTGTGCCTGGCATTGACCACCTCCTAGATCCGACCAAGTTTGGCTATACCAGCATTGCCCAGTCCCCTTTGTCAAAAATTTATGTTTGACCAAAAGCATATGTACAGATTTTCGAAACTGGCACACCAAATTGATGATTAAAAGAACTCGCAAAACCATAACTGTATGTACAGGCTATGTACAAAAGTTTCATCTCCTTTCTCTCGCACACCGCATGTTTTAGGTGGGTTGCCCACCCCTTTGACTACAATTTGTTGCACTTCAGGCACTAAATCCCTCTCGAAATACAGTTTGAGCCGCACACCATTCACCTTGTTTCTAAGAAGTTTACCATTTGCTCATACCAGCTCTGCTGATAGGTCCCATTCGGAAAGGCCTTCCGCACTTTATATGGACCTGTCCACTTCTTCTTGAACTTCTTCTCAAATGTGAAATCCAGGTAGCTTTCGTACTTCATGACTAGATCTGCTTCCTCCATCTTCTTGTCTGGCAGGTTTTGATTGAACTTGGCAACCCGCTTCTCTCTCTACTTCACATAGTAGTCTGTCGCTGCCTCTCTGCCATCTACAAAGCCTCCAAATTGGTTATCCGATCCTGTAGAACTCCTTGTTGACTGGCATTGACACGCCACATACCCTTCAAAGCACCTAGTTGTGCATGCACCGACAACACAGCCTCCTTACCATAGACTAGCTCGAATGGAGTGAAGTTTGTAGCTACTTTATAGGATGTTCTATACGCCCACAGACACTTCTCTAGATTTTATTCCCACTCAGCTTCGTGCTTATACATGTACTTTGTTAACATATTGACGATTTGCCCATTAGCACTCTCGACTAGACCATTGCATTGGGGGTGATAGGGTGAGGAAAACTGATGTTGAATCTTTAACTTCTCCACTAATGCACTCATGAGCTTTTTTCTAAAGCCCTGGCCCTATCAGAAACTAACACCCATGGAACACCAAAACGGCAACACATGTTTTCAAATACAAACAGAGCCACCACATTAGCATTTACTTCCTTCACTGCTTTGACCTCGACCCACCTTGTAAGGTAGTCAATAGCTACTACCACGTACTTCTTACACTAGTAGACTTTGGGAGAGGGCTTATGGCATCCCGACCCCACTTCTCAAAAGCACTTTGTGAGATGATGGTGCCCTGTGACTCCGCTACCTGTCGTCTTTCACCTATAGTCTGACATTCGTGGCACGTCTTGCACTAGTAATGCACGTCCTTCGCAATGGAAGGCCACCAAAAGCCTGCTCTAAGCACTCAAAATAGAACTTGATCTTTGCCTTGGAGTCCACTTCCTTCGTGGCATTGTTCCAACACCATTCCTATCTCTTCTTTGTATAGCACCCTTCTAAGCACTCCGTCACGCCCATAGTTCCTGAGATCCTCACCCATCAGTGTGAATTTGCGGGCTTTTTGGACCACTCTTCTCTTTTGCAGCTTGGACAAACCTTCTGAACATTGCCCTGTACCCAAAAACCCTTCAATCTCCTTTAGAGTCTCCCTACCTGCATAAGTGGTTGGGGCCACATATAGACCTACAACATGGACCTGTACTTTGCTACTTGCTAGTTGATCCGCCTCTTGATTCTGCTCTCTTCTCACATGCTTGAATTGGATCTCTTCAAAATACTTGAGCATCTTCTTGATGGAAAAAAACCAATGCTTCAAAGAATTGCGCTTTACCTGCCATTGGCCTAAAAATTGCTTAATAACTAGCAATGCATCTCCCTTCACCACCAACCTTGAAATGCCGAACTCTATACACTGTTTTAGACCCAAATGCAGAGTGAGATACTCAGCCTCATTATTGGTATGAACATCCTCCAGATCATATGCCTTCAAAAATATATCTTTGTCGTGTGGGTCGTGTATCACCACACCTCCTACTGCCTTCTGCACTACCCTTCGATATGCTCCGTTGTTAGCAGCAAGCTAACATATACACCATTTTTCGGAGTTCTCCTTGTAAAAACAATTATTATTTTGGTAAATCGGGAATATTGTAACTCCTGTTTTCTTGATAAACCTTGTACTTCATGAGCCGGGGCTACAAGCTTCCAGATTGTATCAGCCATTCAATTTCGAGCTTTTGTAGAACTCCAGATTATTACTTTTGACCACCCAAAAACCTTGGCTAAGGTATAAAAGCTAATTTTTGTAAGTTTTTTATAAGTTTTTGGATAAGAAATACACAGCGTGATCACTTCTCCTTCTCGTGCTTCCTACTCCCTCTCCGGTTGTCACATTGCGAATGAGTTTGTTGTATTGCAACCGCAAGTAAGAGCCTACGCATTGACATAAGCCATTCACAGTATTTCATAGCTTTTGGCGTCGCCGAACCGCCGCCTAATTTCATCATAACTAGGAATTTATACTTTTAAAACAAAAACTAAGCATAGGCGGGGTATTGGGGCATCATTGCTAAGCATTTAGATGCATTCTGGGTTGAAAATGACTAGGTCAAAAATCCACTACTGTTAATAATCACGATTTTGGAACTTGACCTAATGTGGGATTTGAGACCATAGGCATGTGTGTTTAGGTCTTGTAAACTTGTCCTAGAAGTTTCGTTATGTTTGGATGTCATTTGATGCTGTAACAGATGTGATTTGCTTGCCGATGAGTGAATGGCTTTTGGTGATTTCAGTCACTTGAGTGTAGCTTGAGTTAGATGCGAGTTGTTAGTTGTTTTCCAAGAGATTGACAACCTCTTGTAGCCTCTATGCACTAGCCGAGTCAGATTTGTCCCATGGTTTGACAAATTAATCGTGGTTCTCACTAATACTGCAATAAGATAGGATGGTGAGGTTAGACATGCGTCCCACATTTGGCGCCGCTGTCGGGGATCGAAGAGACCCAAACTAGGAAAAAACACGAGCGTTTTGTGTAATTGTCCTTTAACTTCCTCTAGGGTCGCCTAGAGTTCAAAACTCTCTTTTAGAAATCACATAGCTTAAGATTGTCATATTTTGCTGTGTAGAGGTAGCTTGGAAGTAATCGTACTTGCTGAGCGCCTTTAGGATTGTAGGATTGTAGATTTAGATAAGGATTTGGAGAATGATTGATAGACGAGAAAAGTCTTAAGATCAAGACTCTAAAAAACATAAAAAACACAAGAAAATGAGTGTTGTGGACACTTTCCACAACCCCATTGTATGAGAAACTAGGAGTAGGGTAAGTAGGATCCGAGGTGGATTTCATAGCATTGCTCTCTTTGAAAGAATCAAGTGTGAGTTGTTATGTAAAGCTGCAGAATTTCAGGTCTACGGCTAGAAATTAGCACGAAAAGACTCGAATTCACTCAATCCAACTGGAGAGTAAGCCTAAGAGTTGTCCGAACCAATGGGTAAGCTCAAGGACACTTCGAGGTAAAAATTTCAAGAAGTTGACCAAAAGTCAGATTATTTACTTTTTCTTCACATTTTAGGCCAAACTAAGTTTTGACTTGATTCATAAGCTTAAAACACATCATAAAAGGACTGTCCTTGAGAAAATTTCAAAAAAGTGCTCATTTCAAGTCTCAAGTTAATAATCGTGATTATTAACTTTTTGCTCCAAATTAACCAAGACTCATATCATTGACTCATTGCATGTGTACAAACAAATTTTGTAAAGGCCCAAGAGATTTGGATCACTAAACTGACAAAAAACTGGGTGAAAACTAAAGTTTGTACTGACTTTTTGAATCTTGAGTGTGAATTGAGGAAAATTTTATCCAAACTTGTTGAAAATTGATTCATAGGCTTATATTGATGTGATAAACATGTGTATATGCCCAATTGACCAAAAACTTGTAAATTTTGACAAAAGTAAATAATCGCAATAATTTACTTCTGTCCGGTTTTTGACTTTTTTGACCAAGTTGGCACACCACTAGCTTTACCATGTTGTAATAAGCCCACAAACCAAATTTGGTAAGATTTGGATCACCGGAGTGAAAACTGTGACAAAAATTGCAAAGTTAGTCTGCGGACAGATAATTGATGACCATTTGACCAAATTTTGTCCAAACTTGATGAAAATTGGCTAGTGACCTTAACATAAGGTGCTTAATAGATCTGTGTCAAAGTTGGGTCAAAAATATGCAAAAAATTGTCAGAAGTAAATAATCGTGATTATTTACATCTGCTTCAAAACTTGGTGATTTTGCAAATTTGAGTATACCACAAGGTCAAGCACATCAATTAGACCCCACAAATCAATTTTGGTGAAATTTGGACTACAAAAGAAAGACTTAAGCCAGATTCTCGAAATCAGAGTCTACGGACACGGAACAGTGGGTAAACTTGATCAAATTTTGTCCGAACTTGTTGAAACTTGCCCAAGGGCTATAACAAGTTGTATACTTGCAAAACCAATCCAAAAAGTGGAAAAAAGTGACAAAAGTAAATAATCCCGATTATTTACTTCTGTTATCCAGAGACTTCAAATTTGACTTTTGGGCTTATACAGTGTTAGACCAGCATAATATAAGGCCATAGGGAAATTTTGGGTTCAATCGGATCAAAATTGGTACAGATACACTCAATTTACAGATTGCAGATTAAACCTTTGATTTTGCTAAGCTGAATCTGAAAGTCAAAATTTTGACTTCCATTGCACAAATTGAAGTGAAATACAGAGACCAATCACTGGAGTTCTCAAGAGCTCTATTGTCCTTATAGAAAAATAGCTAATTTGATAAATTTTGTACAGGAATCAAATTGCAGACGAGGAATCAGTGGCTTGACAGAAAGTTGCAATTGAATCAAGTGGACATTGACTACAAGTCAATCTAAGGTGAGTACTCTACCCAGGGCTTCATAAGTCTATATGAACCTTAGATCCGATCGTGTAATAGGAAATCAAGGCCTATTCGGGGAAAACACCAGTAGAGTATCCACCACTGAAGAAAGCGTGAATCAAGGCAATTCCTTGCACACAATTCTTGAAGAAGTCTGGGACACTTTTTCAGATTTAACATCTGAAATGTCTTCTTACTCGACTCACTCTGAAACCGGAATGAAAATGCGCTATAAGCATATACTCTCT
The DNA here is from genome assembly GCF_014529385.1 of Adiantum capillus-veneris. Taxonomy (NCBI): domain Eukaryota; kingdom Viridiplantae; phylum Streptophyta; class Polypodiopsida; order Polypodiales; family Pteridaceae; genus Adiantum; species Adiantum capillus-veneris. Next base: position 98,099,540 of record NC_140951.1, read on the forward strand.
TTTTACAAGACTAATCGTCATGGAGCCCAAGTTTACTTGGATCCTAACGAAGAGTATGCTATTCGCATTGACAATCATGGTATTGAGTTCGAAGAAGAGGTTAGGGAAAACAAACAAGGAAAAATATACATGGATCGAAACGGAACGCAATATGTACAAGTTGAAAACCCAGATGTGATAGACAAATGGTGATTAGAAGTAAACACTATAATTCTAGATATGTCAGCAAAAGAAGTACCACCAACCTTGGAATTTGAGGGATACGATCAAGTAGACTTGAAGCCTTTGAAACGGCTTGGTACGGATAATCTTAGGATCAGAGACTATTGTTGGAAAGATAGAAACATAAAAGATCTTTTGTGGATTTCTCATGCTAGACCAGGGCAATTAACGGCCATGAAGATCATCTATATCTTGAAAATCAAAGATAAGGGATTTGCGGATCTACCAACTTACTTGTTTAGGGATTTTTATAACAACAACTTTGTTATGATGACTCCTGAGGAGGTAGAACAAACCAAATACTAGGGGTATTCAATACGGGATTGGATATTGGGTCAAGGACCAGAAACCACTCCAAGAGATGAACATCGTGAGAGATCATCTGAGAGTAATGTGAAGAAACCAGAAACCACCTCATCACGTTGTCGGGGGATAAGTGTTGAAACTTGATCCAGGTCAACACCGGGCTGCTGGAGCTGTGGAAAAATTGAGAGCGAAAAATTGCCACACCGCACAATACAACAGCAATTAATTACTTGGTAATGCTATCGACGCACAAAACTTGCTTGAAAATTGGTAACACCAACGAAACTCATACGCAATCAAGAAGAAGTGTCGTTAATGACACCATTAAGTAATGCTAATGATAGTTTAGGAGCTTAAACTCCCATAACATATCACACCGGGCCGTTAACGGCTCCGCAATTCATCAAAAGAGATAACTAAACTAATTTGCCCGCCGCTGACGAGGAAAATCTTGTTGTGTCGATTCCATCTGTTTGATTTGTCTTCAGTCACTGTCTATGCCGAAGATTATTTCTTCTCCAGATTGCTTACAAGCCCTTGTTGATCTCTCCTTGCTTAAGCCGAAAGAGAATCGTGCTTTGGTTGCCTTCTCCTTGCTAAGCCGAACGAGAATCGTGCTTTAGTTGGCTTCTTTGCTAAGCCGAAAGAGAGAGAGTCATGCTTTCTCCAAGCTTCTTTCGCCCTTTCTACCTTCTGCTCCAAGCTCGATGGCTTTCCCTTGCTCTCCTCTCTCACTTGCCTTCACTTATAATCACCCTCTTGTCTTGCCGAGACTTGTCGAGAGAGAGAAAGAGAAACCTTGACCTCCTCATGCTCTCCTGTTCTCTTTGTTTTTGGCGCTCCTCTCCTTGCTTCCTCAAAAAAAAAACCTATCTTCTCGTTGATAGCTTTCCTTTAAATAGCCCTCCTTGTTTTTTCACCACCACGCAGTCACGACGCCGTGACTGACATGGCGTGGGAGCGTCTGTGATGATGTGGCAAGCCCGTCAGTGACCGGCGCAAAAGTTTACGTGGCTGCTACCAAAAGGGATCGCCTCAGGATGCTGAGCATTTGTCTCTTCATGCTCGTCATCGTCCGAGCCTCCTACCAAGCGCCGTGAGCAGTTTTTCTTCCCCTGCGCCCTCCTCACTGCCAGCCCACGCCATCGACCTCCCTCTTTTCTTTTTTTCACATTATATCCCTTAAGTGGGCGGCCCTTAATGCCACATTGGGTGGCCAACCTTGGGCGGCCGACCATGGACAAACATAATTATGGCCCTTGGACATTATAAATGGGCTTGTCACCACACTTGGCATACATATCTTTTAAAGCATTGCGAGTCAGCATTCCAGACACGAAGCTCTGCAAAAATCTGTGGCACCACAGTTGGAATACATACCTAACAAAGCACTGCCAAACACGGCATTCTGTGTGAGCATTCCTTGACTAGACTTATCATCTTGAACTTCGATGCCCGTCTCAACCTCTCATATAATCCTACATACCTTTAAGATGCAAGTATAGGTGATTGCATTGAAGTAAGGTCTTCCCATCACATCCGATAAAAAGTGTCAGAGTTTCTTTCTTGTCAGCTAGCCGGGTATTGCCAATTACGACCACTACCGGCCAAGCATTGCATGATATGACATCTCGGGCATGACTCTCATCAAGCTACTACTGCTCCAGCATCCCAAACTCTGGAAAATAGACAAAACTCCCAGCTGAGACACCGACCGAGCCGACTGGACTAGTACGGAGCCGCCCCCGGTGTATCTTAATCGGCCAATATCTTGGCGCAATTGGGACTCCGATCACTGAACTGAAAAGACCGACGTGCTCCACACAGTGAGCACTTCAAGCCCGTGCATTCATTTCATTTCTGTCACCTCAGCTGCAGTTTGCCAATCCGGTACAGATCTGCTATCGACTCAAACTTCAAACTGCTATAACTTCTTCACTGTAGCTCCAATCGACGAGCTATAAAGACAGGCCGATAGAGCACTTCAAGCATTGTAGTTCTAGATCATAACATCCCATCTGTGCTCACTTCAAGAATAGTCCTTTTTAGCATCATTAAGGCATTTTTTGGCCCTTTCAGTCACATTTGACATATATTCAGCATCAAACTTGGCCTGTTACCAGGCCCTAATCAGTGTTCATTAATCATGTAAGCTTCAAACAACTTGATGTGCATTTATCTAGCATCTTTCTTAGCATGGGAGCGGAGCTGCACGACATCCACCCCCTCTGAACCTACACAGCCTTCGGTCTGTGCCAATCGTACTCATAAAGCATCATCAAGAGCATCATCAGACTCGTCCTCTGATGCATACATAACATTCTCTTTAGGAGGTTGATCTGTGTTGAAGTCTCCAATATTAATCTCACCATCTTGTTGCTTAAACAACTTAACTCTTTTCCCTGCAATAGGAACCTTGAGCTCAGTGCCATCAAGCTCGCATAACTTGTAGGTCGCATTATCATAAACATGAAGTACTACATATGGTCCAAACCATCGTTTAACCATTTTTTGCATAGCAGTGTATTGGTTTTCCAGGCTACTGTCATATACAAGGACCCAATCCACATCTTTAATGGCACGAGGTCGTAGTCTGTGCTTATCATCAAACGCTGCCTTGTTCTTTAGTCTTGCTTCCTTAAGCAATACTTTAGCCTGTTCAATATCTTCCTGACGCCTCTCAAGTTGGCGAATTCGCATGCAAGCAAATCTTTTGTAGACATACCTTCTTCCCATGGCATTACGGTCCAAGAGATAACCGCTTCCTCTATAGGCATAATGGGTTTTTTGCCGTACATTAACTCAAATGGCATAAAACTTGTAACAAAACATGTGTAGTTCGATCAACCCATAAAGCAAATGGTAGGAGTTTAGGCCAATCACCAATATGTCCCTGACATGCCTTTGCTAAAGCTTTAACAATAGGCGGATGCCCCTCTTACTTTTACCATTACCCTCTGGATTGTATGCTGTAGTTAGAGCCAATTGAATGCCCAAGCGAGCAAAGAAATCCGGAGCTTCATCTGCATCCAGCTCTCCTTTATCAGCAGTAATTCTACCAACACATCCATACCTGGAATAACATCCTCAAGCAAGAACTTGCATACAGAACTGGTAGCTTTGGTATGCAAAGCTCTGCCTTCCACCTAATTAGTAAGATCCTCTCTTGCAAGAACAATATACCGCATCTGCCAGACACCTACTGCATGGTAATCAGGTCCACCACCCACTTGTAGTGCATAGCCAATGGATAGGTGGGATGCAATCCATCTCGATGTCATACATTAGAATACTGTTGGAATATTAGGCATGTCTCCACAAGTTGAGCCACATCTTTATACATACCTTTCCACCAGTAAAACGATCCTTAATCTTGACAAAAGTTGCCCAAACCCCTCTGTGTCCAGCCCATAAACTTCATGAACTCTTTGACAACCTACTGTTGAGTGGCTTTTATCACAAACAACCTGCTGCGGTACTCCTTTAGAGCATTTTGGCTGCTTCCATAAATGGCCATCCTTCATCTTTTGAATAGCTTCAACTTTAGTAGGACTTGGCCTTCTACCTTCCGACTGCACATGTGCCTTACAATTAGAACCTCTTGGCACCAAAAGTTGATTTTTGCCCTGAAAGTGTTAAGTTAAACTTCTTCAAGCCTGGATAAAATAGCATCACAGTCCAACAATATGTGAGCAACAAATGTCGGCACCCCCTCTGATCTTTTACTTCATCTTTGAGCCTTCCTCACAACCCTTAATCGGTAGATCATCAATGAAAGGCAAGTAACATGTGGGATAAGGTCCCTTAATACCTTATTCATGCCGTTCATCATATGAGCTACAGAATTAGTAGCACCCTATGGCAGAGTGCACATCCTTACCAATCCGAGAGGTGTACCCTATGGAAGAGTGCACATCCTTACCAATCCGAGAGGTGTACGCATCGTAGTAAGATCCCTGCTCTCCAAAGCTAACTGAAATTGATCATATCAAAATAAAGATCACCCATAGAGTAAATTGACCTACCTGCAAAAGCCTCAACAAATTCATCCAGAATTGGGCCGGTACCCACATTGCGGATTGTTACCTTGTTAACAGGCTGCATATCCTGTATAAACCTTAAGTACCATTTTTCTTCGGAACAGTGAACCATCGGTTAGAGTATGGCGCACATGATGGTTCCAAGATTCCCATTTGTATCTTCTCATTAAGCAAATTGATAAGCTTTGGTAAGTGAGCTTTAGGAAGTGGAATAGGACGTAAGCTCCATGGCATGTGAGGAACAGTGAATATAACCATAGGTGCAACAACACTTGGATCCACACACCCAATCTCACTTGTCTCAAAGGCAAAAGCTTTACCATGTTTTCTGAGCATACCTTGAAAACACTTAATTTCCTCTTCGTTGAGAAAACCATCTTCTCCCACCTTTAGCTGCTGCAATGTCTCTTTAGTGAATTTGTGCCCAATGTTCTTAGGATTTCTGAGCATAGGCTGTCGAGAAGCTTCTTTAATTACTTCATCACTTCCCTCTGGTAGAGGTGTAGCCACAGGTCTCACTTTATTTGCAACTGTCTTGTACTTCGTCTCTACCTATGCTTCAACTTCTTTATCCAAGTCATCCTCAATATGCATAAGTGCCTCATATATGTCCAACTCTTCATACATGTCCATTGAGTGCACTTTAACAACTTCAGTTCCACTTTTTAACCTGTTCTTCTTTATATCCTCAAGCTCTGACATAGTATCAACATAAGAGATCTCTTCGAAGATTCCTGATATCACATCATCCGGTTCTAGCACATCACATCCCTGCAAGTCACTTTGAAGGCTTGAAACATATTGTTTCTCCCACTTAGTTAAATCATTAAATTTCTTGTAAGATACTGAACCCTCAAATGTCAACCCTAGAAATATTTTTCTCTTTTCGAGAACTTCTCCTCACTTGCACCACCATAGTCCTGCTTTATAGTGGCACCCCAAGAAATCTTGAGCAAATCTTTGTTCTTTAAACTCCTTACGTATCTTTGGCATTGGACGATCCCGTAAATTGTCTTTGTTTCTAGCATGATCAACACCATACACTTAGAAATTGAACCGCTTTCTTACCATCTCGGCTTCGAACCCTGGCATAAGCCGAGCCATCATCTAGCACCTTAGTTTCCATCCACACAGCCATAATGTAGGGTTGTCCCAAATCAATGGATAGGAGGAATGCTCCTGTATAAAAATGTTTTGCTCATCAGAGACATCCCCAATAGTTACCTTAACATTTGCGCATGCACCGTAAAGATCTCCAGGAATCATGTTGGCAGCTCGAATCCACCACCCGTGATCTACATCAATAGGCCACTTCCCCTTTTGGTGCAAATTCTTTGCCATGATATTGATTTCTGACCCATGGTCTATGAGGGCTAAGACCGCTCCTCAATGTCGCCAAGCTTTGTTTTTTTCGTTGCTCTTGTCCAATGAGTCCTCGAAAAGTGACTCTTGGGTATAACTTCTTCATCTTCACCATCATTAAAATGCATGTTTCTTACCTCAGGTACAATCGGGCTTGGAACCACCACAGGCTTTGGCTCTTCTTCTTCAACATCTGCTAAATACTCTTCATAGTCTTCCAAAATTGCTTCAATGTGATGAACCACTTGGCTTTTAACTGGATCTGACTCTTGATCACTCGATACTTTCGCTTTCTTTTTATGATGTCTATGATCTCTTCGTGGAACTCGCGCACTTAGCAATTCCAAGAATATCCCCCAATGTGAGCTCCACTTTACTATTTAGGATACGTTCTTCAAAAACTTTCTTCAAATCTTTAGCGAGTTCAATATCAGACTTGAGTTTATACGAGTGTCCTTTAGGCTTACCTTGCTTCTTGTCCTTCGGAGCCTCTTCCATAACCACCTCCGGAGCAGGTTTACGAGCTGGCACTTCTTCTTTCTTATTGCTGGATCTCGTCGGCCTTTTTGACGCCCCAGCCACTTCTTCATCTCTTTTCCGCTTCTCTTCCACCATAGCTTCATTGGCTTGAGCTTTAGAAATATAAGCATATACCGAAAGAGAATCCACTGGATCGGTCCACCCAGTGGTTTCTCGAATTGAATTCCCCACCTGTCGTAACTTCCCATATGTTACCTTTCCTGCTTCTGCTGTCTTTAGAGCATATGGCCACAACTAGCCCTTTGCACCTGTACCATCATCATCTTCCTTACCACAAAACTTGCATCCCATATGCCGATGCTTCCACAAGGGCAACATTATGTTGTATTTACTCCACTATCTTCTTCATTCCACCTCTGCCAAAGTTCAAGCGGAGCAGTTCCCCTATCGCCTTGAGATGAATCTTCTTGTCTTTCCAGAAAACCACATTCTTCTTATAAGCTTCATCAAACTCATTACACTCTCTCACAAACCTGTGGTCTTCACTATCGCACCACATGCATCGATCCCAATTTTTACGTGGTGGTTGCTGCTGCTGCTTAGGTTCAGAAGTAGACGCCTTTGCAGCTAACCTTCATTTTAACAGTTTTAAAATTCAAATTTAGTTCTTGAATACCTTTAACGAGATCGTCAAGAACAGGCCCCTCCACTTTAGGTAATGTAGAGGGCGGCTTCTTTTTAATCTCTTCTTCATCATCATCCAGTACCTCGATCACGATTTGCTTATCAGCCCGCTTCTGTCGTTTTACGATCATGTTCACCGCTTTAGATACTATTTTCCAATCTGATGTCAATCCCAATTCTCCCGCTAGATCCTCCAATAATTTCACCAAATTCTTTTGTAGTCGCGGATCTCAGCAACTTGAATAAACAATTCCACCTTTTGATCCTTCAAGGAACGTTATTCTGCTGACGATAACTGATCAAACTCTCGCAACAGTTCTCGTGCAGATAAATTTTTACCCTTCTTCTGCACCCACTTCGTAAAACTCTGTCTGGTCACCCATTGAGAATCCTCCAGAAAATATTCCTCTTGCAGCGCCTTCTTAAAATCCTGCCAGTTTGGCCCTTGACCCGCTTGAATTTCTTTAATCCGGGCCCTAAGTTCTGGCACTACAATCAGATGAAATCCTTCCACTGAATCCTGATCTTCAATACCATTATCTTCCATAGACTGCTCATACAAATTGCAATTTTGAAATATCTCGGTCCTCAAACCGTTGCAGCTTTTCCGTAACATTTTGACGAGCTTTACAAATCCTCTCTTGCAAATTATGTTGCTGCTGGGCAGCCTGTTGCTGTTGCATGTATGCTGCATCATCTGCTGCATGGCTCCTTCTTTTGGTGTAGACATATGCTTCAACAATTTTCCCACCCCGGTCGGTTTAACGTCGGGTTCACCAGGTGTCGGGGGATAAGTGTTCAAAACTTGCCCCAGGTCAGCACCGGGCTGCTGGCTGTGGAAAAATTGAGAGCGAAAAATTGCCGCACCGCACAATACAACAGCAACAATTAATTACTTGGTAATGCTATCGACACACAAAACTTGCTCGAAAATTGATAACACCAACGAAACTGATACGCAATCAAGAAGAAGTGTCGTTAACGGCACCATTAAGTAATGCTAATGATAGTTAAGGAGCTTAAACTCCCATTACAGATCACACCGGGCCATTAACGGCTCCACAATTCATCAAAAAGAGATAACTAAACTAATTTGCCCGCTGACGAGGAAAATCTTGTTGTGTCGATTCCATCTGTTTTATTTGTCTTCAGTCACTGTCTATGCCGAAGATTATTTCTTCTCATGACTGCTTACAAGCCCTTGTCGATCTCTCCTTGCCTAAGCCGAAAGAGAATCGTGCTTTGGTTGCTGATCTAAGCCTATCACAAATTTTTTGGTTACTATATTTTGTTGGTTTTCCTTGCTTCTAGAGGTTTACAATAAAAGAAAGAGTGAGAACAACCTCTTCAAAAAATTAAAAAAAATGACTTGATGGGAATTTTTCCTTGACTAGTTCACAGTAGGTGAAAGGTAGAACCTAGTGGTAAAGGGAAGGGAAAATATGTAAATGTGAAAAGAAAAGATATGATGTGTTTGTGGAGCCATGCACCCATGATTCAAGGGTCATGAGGGGCTAATATCATCATGGATTTGGAGCCATATGATGATTCAAACAGATGGGACCCAGGTGGAAGACTTGGTGAAGAAAGAAAACAGACACATGATTTTGCTGGATTTTTTTTAAAATACGTCCACTCCGATCCAAGAAATGTTGTCTTCATCAAAGTTGTAGCTTATGAGCTGGAGATTTTGACCATATGTTTTTAATAATTTTTGCAGCTACGGTCTAGGAGATATGGCAAAAATAGTGGACGCCATTTTTTCCAACTGTGGTGGAGACCACCCCCTCTACCTTTACACACACACCCTTCCTTTCCACATTGAGTCCTTCTCTAAAAATCAGCCATTAGTCTCCTCACCCTCCCCTCCTTCCTCCTCTCTCTCAAGCTCATAAAACCATCACAAATTCCTCTTCTAATCACCTCTCAAATCATGCTTAATGTTGTTGTAATTCATAATTTTTCATTCAACCCCTTTCTATTATTACTAGATATGCATTGATTTTATGTAGATTCTTTACATTTTAAAATAAGGAAGCTCTTGGACTCAAGCTATGGAGGAAGGAGTGAAGACAACACAAGTGATGCTGGAGCCAATTAGTTGCAAATTGGTCAATAAATCACTTGGAAGGAGCTTCTTCATTGGTGGAATGTCCCTAATCAAGCTTCATTTGTACAAATTGCACTTGGATCTTAACTTCACTCCTAATCACTCTCTTGCCTATATAAAGAGCCCCCCCCCCTTTGTAAATTCAAGTCTCCCTCGGCCTCATTGAGTCTTTGTATCACTCATCATGAGCCCATAAAGCTCATTCATTCACTCTATTCTTAGCACATTCTAGAGTGCAAATTGTTTATGCTAGTAACCTCCCCTCCTCTTACTTATGTTAATTAAGAGAGATCTTTTATGTGTGTGTGAGAGTGCTTGATGTGATTTTGGCTAAATCTTGAGTTGTTGTTTAGTAATCTACATGCTATTTGTGTTGGGAGTGCTTGAAGTTATCCATTCCTTGTACACACATTGAGGTTAATGCTTCATTCATAGTGATCTCTCTCTCTCTCTCTCTCTCTCTCTCTCTCTCTCTCTCTCTCTCTCTCTCTCTCTCTCTCTCTCTCTCTCTTTGCGTAGCGGTCCTAGTCCACGCTTCCAAGACTAGGTGATGCCCTCATCTCATTTCCCTTGTGGCGCAATGGAGTTTGTTTTGGTGTAGAGGCCGCCATTCCAAATTTCCTTCGTCATAAATTGGTGCCCCCACGGAGGAGTTCTCAAGCAGCGCTCTGTCAATCCTATGAAGGAAGGTCCATCAAATCTTCAAGACTTCCACTATGGTCTTCCAAAGAAGCTCGAGAGAAGAAGCGTCTTTATCGACAAACGACACGTATGCGGGTAAAGAGAGTTAACTACATAGACCCTTCTTTGCTTCAAGGAAAATCTTGTAGTCATCAAGTCCCTAGGTCAAAGCATTGTGTTGAGTGCTTTGTGGGTAGTGTGAAGACACTTCCTTTGAAGCCTCGACTTCAGGTGGTGAAAGCACTCTCAAACTCAGGCATTAACAATTTTTTGGAGGGGGGGCTACACATCAATGGTGTGCAGTATTGGCAAGAGGCTACATATGGTGATGCACTCCAACTACTACTAGCAAGAAGGCTTAAAAGACCATATTAGGTAAAGTGGGAAAAATCCCAATTCCCAGGTTGGACAACTTTCAATATATCATGTATAAAATATAGAGATTTTGTCAAAATTTGAGTTTTCTTTAGGTCTCATTCCACTTTATGCACATACAATACACAATGAAAAAAACTAAAATATCATGGTTTTCAATCATTGGATTATTAGGAGAGGAGTATATTGCATCCATTATCGTTGTCTATGTTCTACTGTCCTACCTACAACTTATCTCAACATGGAGAGCTTGGTTTCTAGGTCCACCACTTGTCCAAGTTAATGTAAAAGTGACTCAGGTTCACAACTTGTGAAAGCAAGGATCCATTGAGGAATACAATCCACTTGGCTATTTTTCCTTAATTTATTGCATGTGACATTTAAGCAAGGTCCACTTCTAATCTATAACTTCTTAATTTGAGGCATGGGGCATACATAAAATATGTAGCATATGCTCTATTGCCTCATAGGAAGGTTGGTTTCAAGGTGCACTTATCCATGCTAGCCTATCTTGGAGAAATGATGGAGCTTGCTTCTCTCCTTGTTTCAATGGAGACTAGCTTGGACAAGTGGTGGACCTTTGCTTCTCTCTACGTTTCAATAGAGTTAGCTTGGACAAGTGGTGATCTTGGAACAAAACCCCCATGTAAAACATATCATGGGTATTCCAAGTGATTAGAAAGATACCATTTAAGATATAACCTTATAGGTTGGACAACTAGATCTTGGCTTGGAGAAATGGTGGACCTTTGATTCTCTCCATGTTTCAATGGAGTCTATCTTGGAGAAATGGTGGAGCTTGCTTTTGTCCATGTTTCAATGGAGCCTAGCTTGAATAGTTGGTGGACCTTTGCTTCTCTCTATGTTTCAATAGAGTTAGCTTAGACACGTGGTGGATCTTCAAAATAAACCAACTACTATCAATGTTGCCTAGCTTGGACAAGTGGTGGAGTGTTCTCTACTCCATGTTTCAATGGATCTTAGCTTGGACAAGTGTTGGACCTTAAAAACAAAAACCCCATGTACAACATAGAATGGATTTTCTAGATTTCAATGGAGTCTAGATTTTAACAAATGGTGGAGCTTGTCTTCATCCATGTTTCAATGAAACTAGCTTGGACAAGTGATGGACCTTGTAACAAACCCTCCCATGTACAACATATCATTGGTTTTCTAAGTGATGGGAAGGAATACCATTCAAGATATAAACTTATAGCTTGGATAAGTAGTTGACTTTAAAACCAAATTCATCATAATACAATGAAATACGGTCAGCCAATTCCTAAATCTTGAGACCAAACCTCCCATGCTATTAGAGATAATATATTGGATAAGTGGTGGACCTTCTATTATTTTCCCATGCCTAGTTTAGACAACCGGTACACTTCGCAGCTATAAAGGTTGGACAGTTGTGGAGCCTTGTTTCTATCCATGTTTTAATGGATCTTAGCTTGGACAAGTGGTGGACCTTGGAAAAAAGCTTCCATGTACAACATATATGAGGTTTTCCATGTTTTTAATGGAACCTATCTTGGACAAATGGTGAAGCTTTCTTCTCTCCATGTTGATTTTGGAACTACCTTAGACAATGGTGGAGCTTTTCTTTTCTACTCTTCATAATACAATGAAGTATATGTTGGTTACATGGTGAATCTTAAGGCCAAACCTCCCATTTTTACTAGAGATGATAGGTTGGACAAGTGGATCAACCTTCTATCATTTCTCCATGACTATATTGGACAATTAGTAGACATAACATCTCTCTATGTTGTCTAGAGATGAGCTTGGACAAGTGATGGACCCTGCTTCTCTCTTCCTTGGTTTACTAGTTTGAAGACTTAGTATATATACTTTCTTAGATCTAGCTTGAACAAGTGGTGGACCTTGCATCCACAATCTTAATTCAGTACAAAAAAGATATGAAAAAATAACATAGGAATCTTGGTTTGAAGGTCAAGCAATTAGGTTCCAAATGCACATAATAATATATTTTCCACCCATATTAAAAGAAAGTTAAATATGTTATTACCAAATTGACAAAGGTAACGTCCAAGAATTATATCTTTCCATCTTGTCAGATCTAAATCTTCATCAAGGCGACATGCATGTATACATCAACTTTCAAGCCATTCAAGAATACTGCACTTAGATTCCATAGTTTTGTTTTCAAAGTCTTTTAGGTTCTAAAACTCTTTCACATAAAGTATGTAATGACAAAATTCTTGAAGCAAACATTTGTGCCCAAGAAAAAGATCCCTCTCACATATTTAAAGTCCATGAATTCTCTGATCCACACTTACAAGTTTTATTTTGACATCAACATCAATTCTTTCATAGTTCCAAATAAATGCAACCTCGATATGAATTGACAAAAAATGAATTTCTTTTACTATATGACCCAACATAGGCCCCAATCAAATAAAAAATGAGTCCCCAAAAATTTGGGTGCACTCTAGCAATACATCAGAGTCCCCTTACATCCTTCTCTCCATGTTTCAATGGAGCCTAGCTTAGACAAGTGGTGGACCTTTGTTTCTCTCTATGTTTGAATAGAGTTATCTTGGAAAAGTGGTGGACCTTGGAACAAAAACCCCATGTAAAACATATCATGGGCATTACAAGTGGTGAGAAAAAATACCATTCAATATATAACCTTATAGGTTGGACAAGTGGTGGACCTTAACACCCAATTATTCTTAATATAATGACATAGAGTGGATAAGTGGTGAAATTGGGACCAAACCTACTAGGGAAATAGGTTGGACAAGTGGTGGACCTTGAATGTAAACGCCCCATGTACAAAATATCACTCATGCTACTAGAAATATTTGGTATTAAGGTCCATGTTTCAATGCAGCCTAGCTTGGAAAAGTGGTGGACCTTTGTTTCTCTCTATGTTTCAATAGATTTATCTTGGACAAGTGGTGTACCTTGGAACAAATCCCCCATGTAAATCATGTCATGGGCATTACAAGTGGTGAGAAAAAATACCATTCAAGCTATAACATTATAGGTTGGACAAGTGGTGGACCTTAACACCTAATTCCTCTTAATATAATGACATAGAGTGGACAAGTGGTGAATCATGAGACCAAACCTACTAGGGATAATAGGTTGGACAAGTGGTGAACCTTGAATGTAAACCCCCCATGTACAAAAAATTATGGGTATTGGGTATTTCAATGGAGCCTAGCAACTTGGAGGCATGGTGGAGCTTATTTCTCTCCATGTTTCAATGGAGCCTATCTAGGAGAAACAGTGGAGGTTCCTTCTCTCCATGTTTCAATGAGCCTAGCTTGGACAAGTGGTGGACCTTTCTTTCTCTATATGTTTTAATAGAGTTAGCTTGGACAAGTGGTGGACCTTGGAATGAAACCCCCATGTAAAACATATCATGGGCATTTCAAGTGGTGAGAAAGGATACTATTTAAAATATAACCTTATAGGCTGGACAAGTGGTGGACTTTAACACATATTTCTTCTTCATATAATGACATAGAGTGTACAAGTGGTGAATCTTGAGACCAAACCACTCTTGCTACTAGGGATAATAGGTTGGACAAGTGGTGGACCTTGAATGTAAACCCCTCATGTACAAAATTATGGGTTTAGGGTATTTCAATGGAGCCTAGCTTGGAGACATGGTGGAGATTACTTCTCTCAATGTTTCAATGGAACCTATCTTGGAGAAATGGTGGATCATCCTTCTCTCCATGTTTCAATGGAGCCTATCTTGGACAAGTGGTGGACCTTTTCTTCTCTCTATGTTTTAATGGAGTTAGCTTGGACAAGTGGTGGGTCTTGGAACAAAACCCCTTTGTAAAACATAGCATGGACATTACAAGTGATGAGGAAAAATATCATTCAAGATATAACCTTATAGGTTGGAAAAGTGGTGATGGACCTTGAAAAGTGGTGAAGGATACCATTTAAGATATACCCTTATAGGTTGGACAAGTGGTGGACCTTAACACCCAGTTATTCTTAATATAATGACATAGAGTGGATAAGTGGTGAATCTTAAGACCAAATCACTCATGCTACTAGGTATAATACGTTAGAGAAGTGGTAGACCTTGAATGTAAACACCCCATGTACAAAATATCATGGTTTTAGGGTGTTTCAATGGAGCCTAGAATCTCGGAGACATGGTAGATCTTGATTCTTTCCATGTTTGAATGGCACCTATCTTGGAAAAATGATGGAGGTTACTTCTCTCCATACTTCAACGGAGCCTAGCTTTGACAAGTGGTGAACCTTTGCTTCTCTCTATGTTTGAATAGAGTTAGCTTGGACAAGTGGTGGACCTTTGCTTCTCTCTATGTTTGAATAGAGTTAGCTTGGACAAGTGGTGGACCTTGGAATGAAACCCCCGTGTAAAACATATCATGGGCATTTCAAGTAGTGAGAAAGGATACCATTTAAGATATAACCTTATAGGTTGGACAAGTGGTGGACCTTAATACATAGTTCTTCTTAATATAATGACATAGAGTGTACAAGTGGTGTATCTTGAGACCAAACCACTCGTGCTACTAGGGATCCTAGCTTGGACAAGTGGTGGACCTTGGAAAAAAGTCCCCCTATACAACATAGATGAGTTTTTTCATGTTTTAATGGAAGAGAGATTCGACAAATGGTGGAGCTTGCTTATCTCCATGTGGATTTTAGAACTAGCTTGGACAAGTGGTGGAGCTTTGCTTTTTTACTCTTCATAATACAATGATGTATAGGTTGGTTACATGGTGAATCTTAAGGCCAAACCTCCCATCTTACTAGAGATGATAGGTTGGACAAGTGGTCAACCTTCTATCATTTCTCCATGCCTATAATTAGACAATTAGTAGAACTAGCATCTTTCTATGTTGTCTAGAGCTGAGCTTGGACAAGTAGTGGACCTTGCTACTCTCTTCCCTTGGATTATTAGTTTGAAGACTCATTATATATACTTTCTTAGATCTATATAATTACTCATTAGTTAGGTTACAAGTGGGTATGTAATTTGTTAGCCTCAAGGGACTTTGAATATTGAATAGTAAGAAAGTCAAGTGCTGGTTTGAAGATCTTTTGCTTATCTAAACTAGACTCTAACTCAATAATAAGTTTCATAAGTTCCACGAATTGTCCTATCTAGGCTCCAAAAGAGTCTTAATTGGTTTGTGCTAGATTCTAACTTCCTTGATGGGGTAGAATCCTAGAAAAATGAGGCACTATAAGTTTTACCTTAGCTCAAATGGATTTTTCACTTAAACTCGACTGCAATTTGGCTATCTAGTCTTTGTCTCGATGGAGTTCAACACTAGATACATAGTAGTGATATTTAAGCTTCATATCTCTTCACTTGATCGAGATATGAGACCATACTTTCAAGGTCACCACTTGTCTTACCTAAAGACCAATGTGAGACATGGGAGCAAGAAAGCCATCCGATATTGTTTTAAGGACTATTACATAGGCAATCAATAACTTAAGTAAAGCAAAAAGACTTGTATCTTTCACAATTAATAACTTAAGTAAAGCCAAAAAGACTTGGATCTTTGACAGTTTTTTTCAAACTAAAAAAGCACAATCTCATGCTAACAAAACTATAAATCACAATTGAAAGGTTTGAACAAGAAAAAGATCAACAATCTTAATAAGAAGGATACTTTTCATTTCATTTGATGATTACAAACTAAAATAAAGTCTCTCAAGAAATTGATAAACAAAAAATGTAGGTGACTGCTTCATTATTTTGAGCAAAAATATCAAAATCTCTATTGATTGAGCTCCATCTAGTAGTATCCTTTGTAAGATCCTGCAAGAAGGAATAAAAAGAAAGATTTGTTAGATACCATGCACATGAGTGTTCAAGCATGTGTATCAAGAATATATGACATGTCACTAGTACCTTAGGTTGCTTTCTTTCTATCCAGCCTTAGAAGATTGTTCTCAACTTTCACCTTATTTATATAAGCCTTTGCTGTGGTTGCCTTCAAAACTCCTTTTGTGTTACAACCCAATTGCCTAGCTAAAGTGGTCAATTGTGACGCCTTCATGCTTTCAATGGGTGTACGCTCCTTTGCCAAGATCTCTTGTATTTGGGCTCTTCTCATTTCATTGTGGTGGCTTGTGTCACTTGCATCTTCAATGATAGTTTCATCTCTGTCACCTTTTGCAGGTGGTATTCTTCTTGTAAAGAACACCTTAGCTGACCAAACATCATTTTTCTGCTTCCAATACTCCATGATTTGTTTGTATTCACTATCATTTGTCACTATAGGTTGTCCATAACGATTAGAAGCAATTAAATCACGCACATCCCTTCTCTCATCAAGCTGAATCAAGTATGGTAGTAGCTCCTCCAAGAGCATATTGTCAACCATCTTCTCAGCATCAAATTGTGGTGGAAAAAGGCAATTGTTTGCTGGTGAAATACATCCCTTGTAAGGAGAGTCATCAATAAGCACTGTTCTTTGTGGATCACATTCAAACCCCATGGCAATTTTGGCTAGAGGCTTGAACATTGCCTCAACGTTTGGATTGTCGGGTCTAAACAATTTTTGAGTTTGAGCGGTGTAGCAAACATCTTGCGACCAAATTGCAAAGAAAGGCAATGTATCCTCAGCTAAGTTGTTTAGTGCTGCAAGGATTTGATACACATTATTCCTAGTAGCTGTCGACCAAATTGCAACATTAAACATTTGTAAAATAGTCTTCAAGAATTGGATGCAACCTGGCCTGAGTATAATATATCTTTTTGAATCCATTTGCACTGAGTTGTGGTGTGAGGATGGTTGAGGGGAACGTTTCAACAATAGACCATTTAAATCCAATATAATTGTAAGCATGGATTTCTCAACATCTACGCTACATGACGTAGTACCAATTGGCAATAGCTCGTGAGTGGACTTTTCAGTCTCTTTTGATGTATGTTGCATTTTTGAAGCATCGATTTCTTGGTTCTCATTATTGGAAGCTTGCTCAAGTTGCACAACACTAGACTCTAGTATAGAAATATCATCCATCTTGGGCACTTTAGAAACCATAGAATCTATGGATTCTATAGTTGTTGACTGAACCATAGGAGCATTATCCATCCCAGTTTGTGAATCTAAGAAAACACACACACAAATGGTATCTCAAAACCACTAGAATTTTATTCACCATATTTATATGTAGAACTCCTAGTAAGAAATTTATTTAAGGTAAAGTCGTTGTTAGAATCCTTGCAACCATTTTCAGCATTCGTACACCAAACACCACTTATCTAAAATACAATCTACTAACTCAACATTTTCCATCCTACACTTTATTAAAGATGAGTACTTAAAGTGAAAACTAAAAGCCACCCTTGTTGAGGAAACATGGATACAAGGTCCACCAAATGTCCAACCTAGACTACAAGAAAATAATTAGAGATTTGGCTTAGATTTGGATTCAAAGGCCACCACTTATTCAAGTAAGATAACTCCACTTGTTTAAGACAGTAATGTTTGAAGCCCCACCACTTGTCCAACCTAGACATTGATTAAATTTTGGTAAGATTTATCACAAATCTAGAGTAGAATCAAGATTCTATGGCCAAGGTAGTCAAATATGTTAGACAACACACAAAGCATAAGAGCACTCTAGATTCTCGTTGAGCATAAACTAAACAATAATCAAATGTTATATTTACTTGAGATTTCATCCATGAAAAATGAAAATGATGCATGTACTTGAGATTTCCATCCATGTACAATACTTTACAATGTCAAGTAAAGTTATAGTCAGCAAACAACTCTTCTCCTGCTTCAACTTGACAAATAGTCTCAATGCATACATGGCCATATTCTTCTGACTTGATGTGAAGAGGTGCATTTATGCCAAGGTGGAAAATTTGGATCAAATGTATAGCGTACGTTGGGACAGACATTTGTACTGTGAGAACTATTTATATAGCCCGACACGTTTCCTTCTTCTACACAACCAATAATGTATGATTGATCTTCCTCTTCTTCTATGTTTGGATCCTCTAGAAGAGAATATTTATAAGATCTTGGAAATATTTTGCATATCTTTTTCCAGTCTTGAAATCTATACTTATGCCCTCCATAGTTTAGAATAGTCAAACCACTTTCCAGGGTAGTATGCACAAATAGCCCATAACCAACTCCTTCAATACATGAAAGTCGCACTTCAAAATCCACACCGTTAATATGGAAAATTACATCTTTGGGAATAGGAAAAGTTGGTGTCCCAAAAGGATCTTCATGCCAATCATAGTGTGAAATACATCTAGTTTTTATATCACTTAACTCCTTTGTGTCTGCAAAAAGAAGAAAATATTATGCATAAAATAATGACAATATCAAAGAAAGATATCATTATTTTATAGTCCAATAGGTCCATTGTATGGAAGACTTAGAGTGCCTCTTACATGGTGCCTCCAAGGTTTCCAAAAAATAAAATCATTGGAAAAAAAAGGCCACTGTGTCTCCAATCTATTGCCCATTTGAAGCATAGAGAGAACCAAGGTCCACCACTTGTCCAAGCTAGACATGGAGCATTGACACAAGATCCAACACTTATCCAAGAACCCTATAGTATATGTGGTAACATGGGATGCATTGATGCAACAAAAGTAGTCTAGCCTCCTCATCCATCTCTTTTTCCTTGTAGCCTAGAGGGATTAGGTTCAAGGTCTATCACTAGTCAAAAACTACACATAGAACATTGATACAAGGTTCCACCACATGTGAAACCTATCATCTCTAGTAGCATGGATGGTTTGATATCAAGGTTCATCGCGTGTCCTACCTATACTCTATTGTAGCATATAGATTCTGGTTTGGTGGTACTACACTTGTCCAAACTTGGCTTGTTGTTGATATCTGGAGGTAATCAAGGGTCCTCCACTTGTCCAAGTTAGGCATATAAAACAATTGCAAGGTCCACCATGTGTACAACATATGATTGATTATAGCATGCATGGTCTTATTTCATGGGCAACCATCTTCTCTCCAACATGTGTCCAACCTCGGCTCCATTGAAGCATGGAGAGAAGCAAGGTCCACCACTTATCAAAGCTATTATTTTCTCCCAGTGCTTTCAAAACCCATAATACATTGTACATGGGGGGGGGGGGGGGGGGGGAGGGGGGATTCTTGTTTCAAGGTCCACCACTTGGCTAAGATTGGATCCATTGAAACATAAAGAGAAGCAAGCTGTACCATTTGTCCAAGCTAGGAGCCATTGAAACATGAAAACCCCATAATATGTTGTATACGGGGGGTGTTTTTTCAAGGTCTACCACTTGTCTAAGCTATGGTCCATTGGAACATGGAGAGAACCAAAGCTCCACCACTTTTCTAAGCTAGGATCCATTGAAACATGGAGAGAAGCAAGCTCCATTGTTTGTCTAAGCTAGGCTCCATTGGAACATGGAGAAAACAAGCTCCACCACTTGCCTATTATTGCATAGAGATTCTGGTTTGAAGGTCCACCACTTGTCCAACCTTGCCTTCATGTATGGAGATAATCAAGAGTGCAATGCTTCTCTAAGCTAGGGACATAAAAGAGTTTCAAGGTCCACTACATATACGATCTATGATGGGTTGTAGCATGGGAGGTTTCATTTTAAGGTTGACCACTTCTCCAGCTCCGCTTGTCCAACCTCAGATCCATTGAAGAATGGAGAATAAAGGTGTACCAACTCTCCAAAATAGGCAAGAAAATCTCTATAAAACCCATGAATTGTTAATATATGCTATGCTGTGGAGTTTTGTTGAAGTTCCACTCCTTATAAGCTACAATCCATTGAAGCATGGAACTAAGTAAGATATATCTCTAGTCCAAGATAGGATCATTGAAACATAGAGAGAATCAAGGTCCACCACTTGTCCAAGCTATGCATGGGTAATTGATATAAGGACCACTACGTTTTACCTATACTATGCTCTATCATGGATGGTTTCATATCCCACCAATTTTTCCAACCTATTTAGTAGGTTGTATTATGGGGTTTGGTTTCAAGGTACTTCACTTGTCTAAGGTGGGTTCCATTGAACCATGGAGAGAAAACTATGTCTACCACTTGTCCGAAATATGCTCCTTTAAAAACATAAAAACAAGGTCACCACTTGTCCAAGCTAAATTTCTCTCCATTGAAGCATGGAGAGAAACAGGTCTACCATCTGTCCAAAATATGCTCCATTGAAACATAAAAGCAAGGTCCACCACTTGTCCAAGCTAATATACAAATGGGTGTTGTGTTACAAGGTGTACCACACTTGACTAAACTAGTCTTCATGCAAGGTCTACCACATGTCCAAGCTATATGAGCTTGTTTTGAAGGTCTACCACACCTCTTGAAATTAGGATCCATGTAAGGTCCACCTTTTGTCAAGCTATGCATTTAATGAGTACTAAAACTAAGTAAATTGCAGTACTTAAATACCTTTCCAAGCTCATTAAGATTTTGGTCTCTAAGGCCGGCACCACCACATGTATAATCTATGCTCTAATTGATTACTTATGCTAGTTCTCAAAGTCCAAACATAGGCTCCCTTCTAGCAAGGTTAGTTTAAATTTAGGCTCCAGCACCTGTCTAAGCTAGGTTCAATTTATGAAGCATCACCATTTAACCATGCTACGATCTAAAGTATCATATCAAGGGGGTATTGATAAAAGGTCCAAAACTTATTGAGTTCAAGCTCTTAAGTAATTAAGTCTTTGTGAGTATTAAATGTTTAGTTTTAGTCTACAGATCCACCATTCAAAAACTCAAGTAATTTACTATTTACATTCAAACCTTGAATGCTTGAGATACAAAATACAAACTCAATCAATACTATTAAAGGCAAAATCTAACATTAAGAGTATCAAATCAGTAACAAGAAACACTAACATGCACAAGAAACTCAAAACATACGTGTCTCCATTTCCAAAAAGTCCTCCATTGACAGAGGATGGTGTTGTTGTTGTTCTTCTTCTCTTTGTGGAGAGCACTCCTCTGTAACAGGCACAATGTGCCTGATTGCGAAGTGGATTGTTGAAGTCCAGCCCATTTTTTCTATATCTTCATGAGACTTAACAAAGTCTAGCAGCATGGTCTCCACGCTTTTTGCCTCCTCCACACTATCAATTAAGCAGTAACTTCTTTTTTTCTGTTGTATTCCTTCTTGTGCAACCAAGGAGCCATCACCAAAAACATCAACAAGCTTGCGGTCTTCAAAACAATATGTACGAATGTAGTGCTTGACCAAAGCTCTTTTTTTGGCCTCCAAATATTGCAAATCTGACATATCGTTATCTGCTACTTGAAGAAGAGAACAATCAATTGGCATGGGATGTTCCTCTAATCTCTCTCAGGTCTTCAAATGCATTGCCTTGTCCCAAGAAGGCAATAACTGTTAGGAATTGAATTGCTCTTTGCAAGGAGCTGATGGAAAGTGATGCAATGCACCACAACAATGGTAGCTCAGATTATCTCCCATGGCGTCAAAGGCACATTGCAATTTTGTGAAGTTAGTGAAATCCACAAATGCAAGAAAGACAATTCCAGGATCTGTTGACCCTCCAGCAATAGCCAAGATCCCATCCAAAGCATTGTTAAATGTCTCCTCACTCCACTTCAAATTGCCTCCAACGTTTTTTGTCATATCTAAAACACATAAGCCAATAGGCACTATTATTATTGAAGTGGCGCATCAAGTAGAGATTGCCTTCCATTTGTAGGCTCACCACATAGATTGACCATGGCAAATCTCTAGGCTCAGTTTTCTCCTTTTGAAGGTGAATTGCCCATTGCATGTATTTTATTGCTCCATCTGGAAAAGCCATTTTCTTTGTTCCACGCGTCAAACTAGATCTGATCCATTCCTCGCATAGCATTAAAATTGTTTTATAAACAACAATCATTGATGTTATACATTTTGACCACCTCCTCCCAGTCTTTACATGGTGAAGACTCATTCAAATTGTTGAAGCCTTCAAGAAGTGCATCTTGAATCAATTTGTCTTGCTTCAACTGCTTGATTCGATCATACATGTCAGTTGCATCACCATCCTTTGCACTCTTTGACAGTAAAATCTTCTCATCTCTAATCTCTTCTTGAATAGTCTTTACCTCTGATTCCTCAAGGCCACAAAGTATCTAAATACAGTTGTGGGGGTTTCTTATTCTCCTCTTCTAGATTTTCAATGATTTCTATCCAGCAATCATAAACTAAATCAGAGTACGTGACCATGTGTGCCTGTTTAGCAATCCAACTTGCTGCTGCACTCATTCTTGCCAATCGAAGAAAAGCCTAAAAAGAAATAGAGAAATAATTAAACTATTGAGCAAGATTTGTTAATTAAACACTATCAAAAAGACAAAGAAAATAACTTACATCCCATCCGGCACGAGATGCATGTCCCTCTGCAATTCCACTTGCTGCCTTTGGTGGTCGTCCTGAGAAGATCCATTGACTCCGTAAATGTCTCAATATTTGGCTGTAAGGGTTGCTTGACATACAATGCCTGAGCCTCCTCATTTGCAATGGCAGATATAGCAGTTGCAACAAATGGAGGAGCATTCACAACAATGCGAGCCTTTCTAAATTTATACACGCTAATCAGTCTTTCAAAGATCTCTTTGTTGTTTTGTTCATTGTGAAGCAAAACTTTTGCAGCATAGATTGAATGCTGCCCATCAAGAATCCAATAATGATAATCTTTAATTTTTTGCTCCTCTACCTCTTCTACTGCCAAAGGAGTCCCCTTCTTTGATTTTGCATTTCGAACAGGCATCAAATATGCACATGCTGCAGGCTTGGTCGTACTCCGTGAAAATCCAAATAACACACTTTCAGCGTGTTTTTTATCCATAATACGTGCATTATAGTGATCAGGAGCAAGCCAACAATTTTGAATAGGGATATCAAATTCCCTATATTGGAAAGGAAAATAATTTATGTACTTATTCATTCCACCTGTATCTTTTTTTGTCCTTTCATGGCCTCAGCTTCTAAAACATCTGGATCCACAATTCTCATCTTTGACATTGAACCCTCTGTTGATGAGGATGCCAAAGATGCCTTGTCTACATCCAAAATGGAACTAGTTCGCTTAGCTTCTACTTTCTGCACTTTTGCTTGCTTCTTTGTGGATGGTGGTCGTGAAGCTTTCACCTTTTTTCGTTGTAGTGTGGCAATGATGGAGCTTTGAAGTTGATCTGCTGTGATATTTGGATTTGATTCTGCAAACTTTCATCCTCGAGAAAACATTGTCTCTTCTTTGTTTCTAGACATGCGCTCCAATGCATATGCTCCTGGAGATAGTTGAAATTCTAGATTCATTGGAACTAGAATGTCAATGCATTCCACCTCTGGATGACTATCAACTACAGAGACAGATGCTTCCACAACTTGTCCAACATCTTCAAACAAGCTGTCATTCTCCTTTTTGGCAATAAATAGATGCACCTTATGAAATTGTGCACCCTCTATACCATGTATGTCCAAATACCATTTCCTAAGATCATTGCAAGTATAGTCAACTGAGACAGCAACCCTTGCAACCTGTTTTTTTGGAGCCATCTTTCCTGAAACAAAAAAAACCAAATGTTTTTTTAACATATACTTTTTTGTAATGGATTAAGTTTGTGTGAATACAAGTTCCACACTTGTTCAAGCTAGATCTAAGCAAGTATACATAGTGATCATTTAAGCTAGTAAACTAAGGGAAGGGAGAAGTAAGGTCCACCACTTGTCCAAGCTCAGCTCTAGACAACATGGAGAGATTCGAGGTCTACTAATTGTCTAATATAGGCTAACTATATTGAAACATAGAGAGAAGCAAAGGTCCACCACTTGTCCAATCTAGGGTCCATTGAAACATGGAGAGAAGGATGCTCCACCATTTGTCCAAAATAGGCTCCATTGAAACATGAAGAGAAGCAAGATGCACCATGTCTTTGAGATGCTAGGCTCCATTGAAATACCTTAAACCCATGATATTTTGTATATGTGGGTTTAAATTCAAGGTCCACCACTTGTCCAACCTATTATCCCTAGTAGCATGAGTGGTTTGGTCTCAAGATTCACCACTTTTCCACTCTATGTCATTATATTAAGAAGATCTGGGTGTTAAGGTCCACCACTTGTCCAACCTATAAGGCAATATCTTAAATGGTATTATTTACCACCACTTGGAATGCACATGATGGGTTTTACATAGGGGTATGGTTCCAAGGTCCACCACTTGTCCAAGCTAACTCTATTGAAACATAGAGAGAATCAAAGGTCCACCACTTGTCCAAGCTAGGCTCCATTGAAACATGGAGAGAAGGATGCTCCACCATTTGTCCAAGCCAGGTTTGATTGAAACATGAAGAGAAGCAAGCTGCACCATGTCTCCAAAATGCTAGGCTCCATTGAAATATCTTAAACCCATGATATTTCGTACATGGGGGTTTACATTCAAGGTCCACCACTTGTCCAACCTATTATCACTAGTAGCATGAGTGGTTTGATGTCAAGATTCACCACTTTTCCACTCTATGTCATTATATTAAGAAGATCTGGGTGTTAAGGTCCACCACTTGTCCAACCTATAAGGCTATATCTTAAAGGGTATTCTTTCTCACCACTTGGAATGACCATGATAGGTTTTACATGGGGGTTTGGTTCCAAGTTCCACCACTTGTCCAAGCTAACTCTATTGAAAATAGAGAGAAGCAAAGGTCCACCACTTGTCTAAGCTAGGGTCCATTGAAACATGGAGAGAAGGATGCTCCACCATTTTTCCAAGATAGGCTCCATTGAAACATGAAGAGAAGCAAGCTGCACCATGTCTCCAAGATGCTAAGATCCATTGAAATACCTTAAACCCACGATATTTTGTACATGGGGAGTTTACATTCAAGGTCCACCACTTGTCCAACCTATTATCTCTAGTAGCATGAGTGGTTTGGTCTCAAGATTCACCACTTTTCCACTCTATGTCATTACGTTAAGAAGATCTGGGTGTTAAGGTCGACCACTTGTCCAACCTATAAGGGTATATCTTAAAGGGTATTCTTTCTCACCACTTGAAATGTCCATGATATGTTTTACATGGGGTTTGGCTCCAAGGTCCACCACTTGTCCAAGCTAACTCTATTGAAACATAGAGAGAAACAAAGGTCCACCACTTGTCCAAGCTAGGCTCCATTGAAACATGGAGAGAAGGATCCTCTACCATTTGTCGAAGCTAACTCTATTGAAACATGGGGGGTTTACATTCAAGGTCCACCACTTGTCCAACCTATTAACGCTAGTAGCATGAGTGGTTTGGTCTCAAGATTCACCACTTTCACTCTATGTCATTATATTAAGAATATTTGGGTGTTAAGGTCCACCACTTGTCCAACCTATAAGGCTATATCTTAAGGGTTATTCTTTCTCACCACTTGGAGTGACCAGCATAGGTTTTACATGGGGGTTTTGTTTCAAGGTCCACCACTTGTCCAAGCTAACTCTATTGAAACATAGAGAGAATCAAAGGTCCACCACTTGTCCAAGCTAGGGTCCATTGAAACATGGAGAGAAGGATGCTCCACCATTTGTCCAAGATACGCTCCATTGAAACATGAAGAGAAGCAAGCTACACCATGTCTCCAAGATGCTAGGCTCCATTGAAATACCTCAAACCCATGATATTTTGACATGGGGGGTTTACATTCAAGGTCCACCACTTGTCCAACCTATTATCTCTAGTAGCATGAGTGGTTTGGTCTCAAGATTCACCATTTTTCCACTCTATGTCATTCTATTAAGAATATCTGGGTGCTAAGGTCCACCACTTGTCCAACCTATAAGGCTATATCTTAAACTTTATTCTTTCTCACCAAGATAGGTTTTACATGGGAGTTTGGTTCCAAGGCCCACCACTTGTCCAAGCTAACTCTATTGAAACATAGAGAGAAGCAAAGGTCCACCACTTGTCCAAGCTAGGCTCCATTGAAACATGGAGAGAAGGATGCTCCACCATTTGTCCAAGATAGGCTCCATTGAAACATGAAGGGAAGCAATCTGCACCATGTCTCCAAGATGCTAGGCTCCATTGAAATACCTTAAACCCATGATATTTCGTACATGGGGGGTTTACATTCAAGGTCCACCACTTGTCCAACCTATTATTCTTAGTAGCATGAGTGGTTTGGTCTCAAGATTTACCACTTTTCCACTCTATGTCGTTATATTATGAAGATCTAGGTTTTAAGGTCGACCACTTGTCCAACCTATAAGGCTAGATCTTAAAGGGTATTATTTCTCACCCACTTGGAATGACCATGATATGTTTTACATGGGGGTTTGGTTTCAAGGTCCACCACTTGTCCAAGCTAACTCTATGGAAACATAGAGAGAAGCAAAGGTCCACCACTTGTCCAAGCTAGGCTCCACTGAGACATTAGAGAAGGATGATCCCCCATTGTGGAAGATAGGCTTCATTGAAACATGAAAAGAAGCAAGTTGCACCATGTCTCCAAGATTCTAGGATCCATTGAAATACCTTAAACCCACGATATTGTTTACATGTGGGGTTTAACGTCAAGGCCAGTCACTTTTCCAAGCTATTATCCCTAGTAGCATGAGTGGTTTGGTCTCAAGATTCACCACTTTTCCACTCTATGTCATTATATAAAGAAGATCTAGGTGTTAAGGTCGACCACTTGTCCAACCTATAAGGGTATATCTTAAAGGGTATTCTTTCTCACCACTTGAAATGTCCATGATATGTTTTACATAGGGGTTTGGTTCCAAGGTCCACCACTTATCCAAGCTAACTTTATTCTTCTCATAGAGAGAAGCAAAAGGTCCACCACTTGTCCAAGCTAGGCTCCATTGAAACATGGAGAGAAGGATGCTCCACCATTTGTCGAAGCTAACTCTATTGAAACATGGAAGGTTTACATTAAAGGTCCACCAGTTGTCCAACCTATTAACGCTAGTAGCATGAGGGGTTTGGTCTCAAGATTCACCACTTTTTCACTCTGTGTCATTATATTAAGAATATTTGGGTATTAAGGTCCACCACTTGTCCAACCTATAAGACTATATCTTAATGGTTATTCTTTCTGACCACTTGGAGTGACCATGAAAGGTTTTACATAGGGGTTTGGTTCCAAGGTCCACCACTTGTCTAAGCTAGGGTCTATTGAAACATGGAGAGAAGGATGCTCCACCATTTGTCCAAGATAGACTCCATTGAAACATGAAGAGAAGCAAGCTGCACCATATCTCCAAGATGCTAGCCTCCATCGAAATACCTTAAACCCACGTTATTTTGTACATGGGGAGTTTACATTCAAGATCAACAATTTGTCCAACCTATTATCGCTAGTAGCATGAGTGGTTTGCTCTCAAGATTCACCACTTTTCCACTCTATGTCATTATATTAAGAATATTTGGGTGTTAAGGTCCACCACTTGTCCAACCTATAAGACTATATGTTAATGGTTATTCTTTCTCACCCCTTGAAAGACTATATCTTAATGGTTATCCCTAGCTATTATTGCTAGTAGCCTGAGTGGTTTGGTCTCAAGATTCACCACTTTTATTAAGAATATGTGGGTGTTAAGGTCCACCACTTGTCCAACCTATAAGGCTACATCTTAAAGGTTATTCTTTCTTACTACTTGGAGTGACCATGATAGGTTTTACATGGGGGTTTGGTTCCAAGGTCCACCACTTGTCCAAGCTAACTCTATTGAAACATAGAGAGAAGCAAAGGTCCACCCCTTGTCTAAGCTAGGGTCCATTGAAACATGGAGAGAAGGATGCTCCACCATTTGTCCAAGGTAGGCTCCATTGAAACATGAGGAGAATCAAGGTGCACCATGTCTCCAAGATGCTAGGCTCCATCGAAAAACATTAAACCCACGATATGTCGTAGATGAGGGGTTTACATTCAAGGTCCAACACTTGTCCAAGCTATTATTGTAGTAGCCTGAGTGGTTTGGTCTCAAGATTCACCACTTTTCCACTCTATGTCATTATATTAAGAATATGGCGTGTTAAGGTCCACCACTTGTCCAACCTATAAGGCTACATCTTAAAGGTTATTCTTTCTTACCACTTGGAGTGACCATGATAGGTTTTACATGGGGGTTTGGTTCCAAGGTCCACCACTTGTCCAAGCTAACTCTATTGAAACATAGAGAGAATCAAAGGTCCACCACTTGTCCAAGCTAGGGTCCATTGAAACATGGAGAGAAGGATGCTCCACCATTTGTCCAAGATAGGCTCCATTGAAACATGACGAGAAGCAAGCTGCACCATGTCTCCAAGATGCTAGGCTCCATGAAATACATTAAACCCACGATATTTCGTAGATGAGGGGTTTACATTCAAGGTCCACCACTTGTCCAAGCTATTATTGCTAGTAGCCTGAGTGGTTTGGTCTCAAGATTCACCACTTTTATTAAGAATATGTGGGTGTTAAGGTCCACCACTTGTCCAACCTATAAGGCTACATCTTAAAGGTTATTCTTTCTTACTACTTGGAGTGACCATGATAGGTTTTACATGGGGGTTTGGTTCCAAGGTCCACCACTTGTCCAAGCTAACTCTATTGAAACATAGAGAGAAGCAAAGGTCCACCCCTTGTCTAAGCTAGGGTCCATTGAAACATGGAGAGAAGGATGCTCCACCATTTGTCCAAGGTAGGCTCCATTGAAACATGAGGAGAAGCAAGGTGCACCATGTCTCCAAGATGCTAGGCTCCATCGAAAAACATTAAACCCACGATATGTCGTAGATGAGGGGTTTACATTCAAGGTCCACCACTTGTCCAAGCTATTATTGCTAGTAGCCTGAGTGGTTTGGTCTCAAGATTCACCACTTTTCCACTCTATGTCATTATATTAAGAATATGCGCGTGTTAAGGTCCACCACTTGTCCAACCTATAAGGCTACATCTTAAAGGTTATTCTTTATTACCACTTGGAGTGACCATGATAGGTTTTACATGGGGGTTTGGTTCCAAGGTCCACCACTTGTCCAAGCTAACTCTATTGAAACATAGAGAGAAACAAAGGTCCACCACTTGTCCAAGCTAGGGTCCATTGAAACATGGAGAGAAGGATGCTCCACCATTTGTCCAAGATAGGCTCCATTGAAACATGACGAGAAGCAAGCTGCACCATGTCTCCAAGATGCTAGGCTCCATCGAAATACATTAAACCCACGATATTTCGTAGATGAGGGGTTTACATTCAAGGTCCACCACTTGTCCAAGCTATTATTGCTAGTAGCCTGAGTGGTTTGGTCTCAAGATTCACCACTTTTATTAAGAATATGTGGGTGTTAAGGTCCACCACTTGTCCAACCTATAAGGCTACATCTTAAAGGTTATTCTTTCTTACTACTTGGAGTGACCATGATAGGTTTTACATGGGGGTTTGGTTCCAAGGTCCACCACTTGTCCAAGCTAACTCTATTGAAACATAGAGAGAAGCAAAGGTCCACCCTTGTCTAAGCTAGGGTCCATTGAAACATGGAGAGAAGGATGCTCCACCATTTGTCCAAGGTAGGCTCCATTGAAACATGAGGAGAAGCAAGGTGCACCATGTCTCCAAGATGCTAGGCTCCATCGAAAACATTAAACCCATGATATGTCGTAGATGAGGGGTTTACATTCAAGGTCACCACTTGTCCAAGCTATTATTGCTAGTAGCCTGAGTGGTTTGGTCTCAAGATTCACCACTTTTCCACTCTATGTCATTATATTAAGAATATGCGTGTTAAGGTCCACCACTTGTCCAACCTATAAGGCTACATCTTAAAGGTTATTCTTTATTACCACTTGGAGTGACCATGATAGGTTTTACATGGGGGTTTGGTTCCAAGGTCCACCACTTGTCCAAGCTAACTCTATTGAAACATAGAGAGAAACAAAGGTCCACCACTTGTCCAAGCTAGGGTCCATTGAAACATGGAGAGAAGGATGCTCCACCATTTGTCCAAGATAGGCTCCATTGAAACATGACGAGAAGCAAGCTGCACCATGTCTCCAAGATGCTAGGCTCCATCGAAATACATTAAACCCACGATATTTCGTAGATGAGGGGTTTACATTCAAGGTCCACCACTTGTCCAAGCTATTATTGCTAGTAGCCTGAGTGGTTTGGTCTCAAGATTCACCACTTTTATTAAGAATATGTGGGTGTTAAGGTCCACCACTTGTCCAACCTATAAGGCTACATCTTAAAGGTTATTCTTTCTTACTACTTGGAGTGACCATGATAGGTTTTACATGGGGGTTTGGTTCCAAGGTCCACCACTTGTCCAAGCTAACTCTATTGAAACATAGAGAGAAGCAAAGGTCCACCCCTTGTCTAAGCTAGGGTCCATTGAAACATGGAGAGAAGGATGCTCCACCATTTGTCCAAGGTAGGCTCCATTGAAACATGAGGAGAAGCAAGGTGCACCATGTCTCCAAGATGCTAGGCTCCATCAAAAACATTAAACCCACGATATGTCGTAGATGAGGGGTTTACATTCAAGGTCCACACTTGTCCAAGCTATTATTGCTAGTAGCCTGAGTGGTTTGGTCTCAAGATTCACCACTTTTCCACTCTATGTCATTATATTAAGAATATGCGCGTGTTAAGGTCCACCACTTGTCCAACCTATAAGGCTACATCTTAAAGGTTATTCTTTATTACCACTTGGAGTGACCATGATAGGTTTTACATGGGGGTTTGGTTCCAAGGTCCACCACTTGTCCAAGCTAACTCTATTGAAACATAGAGAAACAAAGGTCCACCACTTGTCCAAGCTAGGGTCCATTGAAACATGGAGAGAAGGATGCTCCACCATTTGTCCAAGATAGGCTCCATTGAAACATGACGAGAAGCAAGCTGCACCATGTCTCCAAGATGCTAGGCTCCATCGAAATACATTAAACCCACGATATTTCGTAGATGAGGGGTTTACATTCAAGGTCCACCACTTGTCCAAGCTATTATTGCTAGTAGCCTGAGTGGTTTGGTCTCAAGATTCACCACTTTTATTAAGAATATGTGGGTGTTAAGGTCCACCACTTGTCCAACCTATAAGGCTACATCTTAAAGGTTATTCTTTCTTACTACTTGGAGTGACCATGATAGGTTTTACATGGGGGTTTGGTTCCAAGGTCCACCACTTGTCCAAGCTAACTCTATTGAAACATAGAGAGAAGCAAAGGTCCACCCCTTGTCTAAGCTAGGGTCCATTGAAACATGGAGAGAAGGATGCTCCACCATTTGTCCAAGGTAGGCTCCATTGAAACATGAGGAGAAGCAAGGTGCACCATGTCTCCAAGATGCTAGGCTCCATCGAAAAACATTAAACCCACGATATGTCGTAGATGAGGGGTTACATTCAAGGTCCACCACTTGTCCAAGCTATTATTGCTAGTAGCCTGAGTGGTTTGGTCTCAAGATTCACCACTTTTCCACTCTATGTCATTATATTAAGAATATGCGCGTGTTAAGGTCCACCACTTGTCCAACCTATAAGGCTACATCTTAAAGGTTATTCTTTATTACCACTTGGAGTGACCATGATAGGTTTTACATGGGGGTTTGGTTCCAAGGTCCACCACTTGTCCAAGCTAACTCTATTGAAACATAGAGAGAAACAAAGGTCCACCACTTGTCCAAGCTAGGGTCCATTGAAACATGGAGAGAAGGATGCTCCACCATTTGTCCAAGATAGGCTCCATTGAAACATGACGAGAAGCAAGCTGCACCATGTCTCCAAGATGCTAGGCTCCATCGAAATACATTAAACCCACGATATTTCGTAGATGAGGGGTTTACATTCAAGGTCCACCACTTGTCCAAGCTATTATTGCTAGTAGCCTGAGTGGTTTGGTCTCAAGATTCACCACTTTTATTAAGAATATGTGGGTGTTAAGGTCCACCACTTGTCCAACCTATAAGGCTACATCTTAAAGGTTATTCTTTCTTACTACTTGGAGTGACCATGATAGGTTTTACATGGGGGTTTGGTTCCAAGGTCCACCACTTGTCCAAGCTAACTCTATTGAAACATAGAGAGAAGCAAAGGTCCACCCCTTGTCTAAGCTAGGGTCCATTGAAACATGGAGAGAAGGATGCTCCACCATTTGTCCAAGGTAGGCTCCATTGAAACATGAGGAGAAGCAAGGTGCACCATGTCTCCAAGATGCTAGGCTCCATCGAAAAACATTAAACCCACGATATGTCGTAGATGAGGGGTTTACATTCAAGGTCCACCACTTGTCCAAGCTATTATTGCTAGTAGCCTGAGTGGTTTGGTCTCAAGATTCACCACTTTTCCACTCTATGTCATTATATTAAGAATATGCGCGTGTTAAGGTCCACCACTTGTCCAACCTATAAGGCTACATCTTAAAGGTTATTCTTTATTACCACTTGGAGTGACCATGATAGGTTTTACATGGGGGTTTGGTTCCAAGGTCCACCACTTGTCCAAGCTAACTCTATTGAAACATAGAGAGAAACAAAGGTCCACCACTTGTCCAAGCTAGGGTCCATTGAAACATGGAGAGAAGGATGCTCCACCATTTGTCCAAGATAGGCTCCATTGAAACATGACGAGAAGCAAGCTGCACCATGTCTCCAAGATGCTAGGCTCCATCGAAATACATTAAACCCACGATATTTCGTAGATGAGGGGTTTACATTCAAGGTCCACCACTTGTCCAAGCTATTATTGCTAGTAGCCTGATTGGTTTGGTCTCAAGATTCACCACTTTTATTAAGAATATGTGGGTGTTAAGGTCCACCACTTGTCCAACCTATAAGGCTACATCTTAAAGGTTATTCTTTCTTACTACTTGGAGTGACCATGATAGGTTTTACATGGGGGTTTGGTTCCAAGGTCCACCACTTGTCCAAGCTAACTCTATTGAAACATAGAGAGAAGCAAAGGTCCACCCTTGTCTAAGCTAGGGTCCATTGAAACATGGAGAGAAGGATGCTCCACCATTTGTCCAAGGTAGGCTCCATTGAAACATGAGGAGAAGCAAGGTGCACCATGTCTCCAAGATGCTAGGCTCCATCGAAAAACATTAAACCCACGATATGTCGTAGATGAGGGGTGTACATTCAAGGTCCACCACTTGTCCAAGCTATTATTGCTAGTAGCCTGAGTGGTTTGGTCTCAAGATTCACCACTTTTCCACTCTATGTCATTATATTAAGAATATGCGCGTGTTAAGGTACACCACTTGTCCAACCTATAAGGCTACATCTTAAAGGTTATTCTTTATTACCACTTAGAGTGACCATGATAGGTTTTACATGGGGGTTTGCTTCCAAGGTCCACCACTTGTCCAAGCTAACTCTATTGAAACATAGAGAGAAACAAAGTTCCACCACTTGTCCAAGCTAGGGTCCATTGAAACATGGAGAGAAGGATGCTCCACCATTTGTCGAAGCTAACTCTATTGAAACATGGGGGGTTTACGTTCAAGGTCCACCACTTGTCCAACCTATTAGTGCTAGTAGCATGAGTGGTTTTGTCTCAAGATTCACCACTTTTTCACTCTATGTCATTATATTAAGAATATTAGGGTGTTAAGGTCCACCACTTGTCCAACCTATAAGGCTATATCTTAAAGGTTATTCTTTCTCACCACTTGGAGTGACCATGATAGGTTTTAAATGGGGGTTTGGTTCCAAGGTCCACCACTTGTCCAAGCTAACTCTATTGAATAATAGAGAGAAGTAAAGGTCCACCACTTGTCCAAGCTAGGGTTCATTGAAACATGGAGAGAAGGATGCTCCACCATTTGTCCAAGATAGGCTCCATTGAAACATGAAGAGAAGCAAGATGCACGATGTCTCCAAGATGCTAGGCTCCATCGAAATACCTTAAACCCACGATATTTCGTAGATGGGGGGTTTACTTTCAAGGTCCACCACTTGTCCAAGCTATTATCGCTAGTAGCATGGTTTGGTCTCAAGATTCACCAGTTTTCCACTCTATGTCATTATATGAAGAATATCTGGGTGTTAAGGTCCACCACTTGTCCAACCTATAAGGCTATATTCTAAATGATATTTTTTTTGACCACTTGGAATGTGCATGATATGTTTTACATGGGGTTTTATTCCAAGGTCCACCACTTGTCCAAGCTAGATCTATTACATATATATTATACATACAATATTCAACTAGATTCCCTACCTATCATGTCCAGTAGCATGGATGCTCTAGCTTGAAGGTCCACCACTTGTCCAACCTATACTCTCTTATGTAAGGGAGATCTCGCTATAAATTCAAAACCTTCCCGCCTAAATTTAAAATATCCCTCCCAAATCTTAAATATCCCGCCTAAATTTTAAACTATCCCGCCCAAATTTTAAAATTCAAACTTTTTTATAAAAATTTAAATTTTACTACTTAAATTTAAAATATTCCACGCAAAATTGATTTTAAATTCAAGTTTACCACAAAAAGATATCATTATACCACCTAAATTCAAATATGCAAACCTCAAATCATTATATTGTACATAAATTCAACAAATTCAAATTAACAAGCCTAAACTGATATTAGTTTGCATAGATATGAATTTATCACACCTAAATTATGTCACCATGTTAGAGAGAGTGGTTAGAGAATTTGAACAAGGTCCACCACTTGTCCAACCTAGATACCAAGAAGGATTGAGTGTACAAGGTATTGTTTGGAGGTCCTTATAGTCCATTGGTCTCAAGGTCCACCACTTGTGGTAAGGGTCACCAAAAAGTGTATATATTCATCCAAAGAAATACACGTATTTTTGGTCTACATGTCCTAGTTTAAACCATTTATGTCCATTAGGTGTATCACTAAGCAACACTACTATTTTTGAGAAACAGAAGTTACAATCATATCTACAAATGGATTAGAGGAAAATCAGCTCAGCATACATCCAGAACTCGCTACAAGAATCGACTTTAACAGATCATGCAAGTAAGTCTTCCATTCAATTTTACTAGTATTACAATGTGTTAGTTATTTGTGATATTTATGTATGTATATATACTATGTGTGCATATCGTAATTAAGTGTAATTGTGTATCTGCATTATGTATGAGTATTACAATGAAATAACACAAATATACATACATACACATAGATAACACAGACGCACACATACATGAGCATGTATTTTCAAGAGAGAGATAGCAAATACAGAGATAGATAGATAGAGAGAGAGAGAGATAAATAACTGTTTTTTAGAGAGAGGAGAGAGAAAGATAACAGATTTCACTGTGTTTATGTATGTGGAAGAGAGGAAGACGATGTATGGGAATATGTGCACGTATTTTCAAGAGAGAGACAACAAGATAACAGATTTCATTGTGGTTATGTATGTGGAAGTGAGGAAGACGATGTGTGGGAATATGTGCATGTATTTTCAAGAGAGAGACAGCAAGATAACAGATTTCACTGTGGTTATGTATGTGGAAGAGAGGAAGACGATGTGTGGGAATATGTGTATGTGTGCGGGGATACTTTTAAACTATGTATCTCTGTCTTTTGACGAGAGAGTGTGTGTGCAAGAAGAGTTACAGAGAACCATCTTCTCTATATGGAGAAAGACAGAGAGTGAGAGAGAGAGAAATACCTGTTTTTTCTCTATTCGTGAGGTGTGCAATGTCTCCTGAGAAGACTGCGTGATCCTGCCCTTCTGGAAAGCGTTGTGTACGCTGCTGTTTCTTTGTCTTGTGCGCGAACTTTCAATCCTGTGCACTCCACCTGTGTGTTGTGTACGATGCCGAGCTTGCTCCTCTACGCGCGCGTATACTCCAACTATGTGCGATCCGTGTGCGCTTTCTGTGTTTTTGCTGCTCGCCTGCTTTCTCTGTGTGCGTTTCTCGTGCGCTCTCTGTGTGCCTAATCTTGATAGGGTTTATTAGAATGCCACGTATGCTACAAGTCCATGTTTTATCATAGGATTAAAAAAAACAAAAGCAATATAAAAAATTAACCAATTCACACGGCCAAAATTAAAGAAATCATGGTTGAAAATATGAAAAACATGCGTAACTCTATACTAGGAATTCACTTTTAAAAAAAAAAAATCTTTAGGCGACAAGGGGCTGCCGCCCCTTGACCCCGCCCGGGGCGCTGCCCCGGACCCCGCCCAGAACAATATCCCAAAATCAACCTCCCAAGCCCCGCCATCGAGAGCGCTATATTCCACATCCCCATCAAGAGCGCTACCCCCAAACCTCACGTGGAAGCGCTGCCTTGTCACCCCATTGTGGCATTGCCCTAAGACCCCGCATCTGGAGTGCTAAATGGGAACATTCTTCATTAGTGAAATTTTGAACATAAATTATATTAGCATATACTTAAATATAATACAAATATTAACATATTAGCTATACTACTAATTTACTATAGCAGTTCTAGATTATGTCCCATACTATATTTAAGGTGCCAAAGGTTTGGCCTTATGGTCCTAGATTTAGCCAAGTGGTCAACACATATAGGACCAAGTGCACACTGTGCCACAAAACTTGGCCACCACTTCACTTGCCAAAGTTTAGGCCACATGGTCAATCCTAACTTTCCAATGTTCTTATTATGTCACCTTTTGCCTCGTGGAAAACCTAGGCTTGTTTTCACATACTCAGGCACTTCAAGCCACAATAAATTGTCATTACTCTTCGACAACCCTTTTGTTCAAGTCTTTGAAAAAACATTGTTTAAGGCCACCCTAAACCATTTTCATTTAGGGGTGTCTAAAACTAGCTTTTTGGCAATTCGAGAAGAAAATGATCAAAGTTTTATACTTAGTTTTAACCACTTGACCAATTCAAATATTGGAAAGCAAGGTCTTGTAATACTTTTCTTTGGACATCACACATTAAAACTAGGTCCCTCACTTGTCCAAGCTATGCTCTAATACAATAAAGGGCTTTTGGTTTCAAGATGCACCACTTTCCCAACCTTGATTCCATTAAAGAAGCTAGCTCTACTTAGACATTTAATAGCAAGGTCTTGCAGCAGTTCAGATTGAACATTTTCCATGGCAGCTAGGTCCACCACTTATCTAAGCTATGCTCTAATAGAGTAAGGGGGTTTTGGTTTCAAGATCCACCACTTGTCCAAACTTGATTTGGGAAGCAAGGTCCTATAATAGTTTGCTTTGGACATTCACCATTACAACTAAGTCCACCACTTCTCCAAGCTATGTTCTAATACACTAAGGAGGTTTTGGTTTCAAGGAGAACCACTTGTACGACTCTGTTTTTGGAAGTAAGGTCTTTACATAGTTCACCTTGGACCTTGGACATTGGATACTACAACTAAGCCCACCACTTGTCCAAGATATCCTCTATATATAGCCAAAGGGTTTGGGTTTCAAGATTCACCACTTTTCCAACCTTTCTTCCATTAAAGAAAGGAGGGGCTTTATAACTAGGTCCACCACTTGTCCAAGCTATGCTCTGATATGGAAAGGGGATTTTGGTTTCAAGGTCCACCACGTGTTCAACCTTGCAAGACTCAAGGGATACTTGGACATTGGAAAGCATAGTCCTATAGTAGTTGATAGGTGGCAGTGGGTATTACAACTAGGTCCAACCTATGCTCTCATATAGCAAAGAGGCTTTGCTTTCAAGGTCCACCACTTGTCCAACCTTGCTTCCATTAAAGAAATGAGGGGCTACGTAAACATTGGCAAGCAAGGTAGCAAGGTTCTAAGGTGTTTCACCTTGGATATTGGGCATTATAACTAGGTCCACCACTTGTCCAAGCTATGCTCTGATAAAGAAAGGGGATTTTCGTTTCAAGGTCCACCATGTGCTCAACCTTTCTAATATAGAAAGGGGATTTTTGTTTCAAGGTCCACCACGTGTTCAACCTTGAAAGACTGAAGGGATACTTGGACATTGGAAAGCATAGTCTTATAGTAGTTGATAGGTGGCAGTGGGTATTAAAACTAGGTCCAACCTATGCTCTTATATAGCAAAGAGGCTTTGGTTTCAAGGTCCACCACTTGTCCAACCTTACTTCCATTAAAGAAATGAGGGGCTACGTAAACATTGGCAAGCAAGGTAGCAAAGTCCTAAGGTATTTCATCTTGGATATTGGGCATTATAACTAGGTCCACCACTTGTCCAAGCTATGCTCTGATAAAGAAAGGGGATTTTCGTTTCAAGGTCCACCATGTGTTCAACCTTTCTAATATAGAAAGGGGATTTTTGTTTCAAGGTCCACCACGTGTTCAACCTTGAAAGACTCAAGGGATACTTGGACATTGGAAAGCATAGTCTTATACTAGTTGATAGGTGGCAGTGGGTATTAAAACTAGGTCCAACCTATGCTCTTATATAGCAAAGAGGCTTTGGTTTCAAGGTCCACCACTTGTCCAACCTTACTTCCATTAAAGAAATGAGGGGCTATGTAAACATTGGCAAGCAAGGTAGCAAAGTCCTAAGGTATTTCACCTTGGATATTGGGCATTATAACTAGGTCCACCACTTGTCCAAGCTATGCTCTGATATAGAAAGGGGATTTTTGTTTCAAGGTCCACCACGTGTTCAACCTTGAAAGACTCAAGGGATACTTGGACATTGGAAAGCATAGTCCTATAGTAGTTGATAGGTGGCAGTGGGTATTACAACTAGGTCCACCACTTGTCCAACCTATGCTCTCATATAGCAAAGAGGCTTTGGTTTCAAGGTCCACCACTTGTCCAACCTTGCTTCCATTAATATAGCAAGGAGGATTTGGTCTCAAGGTGCACCACTTGTCCAACCTATGCAAACCTTTTTCATGTTGTAGCATGATTTTTGGTTTGAAGAGTATTTTTCTATAACTATGGATTTAACAATGTAATCTTTTTACTTACAGGATGGACTTCGAATCTGGGGAGAAAGTACATATGATACTTGACAATGAAATCGTTGGTATTGGTTGTGTGTGTAGAACAGATCCAGATTCCACTTGTGGTGGTACAAAGATAGGGCTGGGAAATGTCTCCATACTAGTGGAGGAATGCTTGAAGGATGTGGTCCTACCTTTTCCTACAATGGATACTTCATCTCTCCAAGGCTCATTATGGAGTGTTGTTCGATGGTCAAAGCTTCTTTTGCAATCTTTTGTATTAAATGGGAACTTAATTGATCCACACGAAAGCTACAATGGTGATGAAGAACATGATCATTCTGATCCTCTAGTTACAGATGCAATACCTATGACAAGCCCAGAATTTGAAGCAATGATTCGAGAGTCTTGGAGAAATCAGAGGGTCCTTTTAAAAGATGACACAATGATGCAAACCATGAATGAAGGGACCATCTTATATGTATTTCCACATGATTATGTCAACTTTCAGGAACTTGGTCCTGATTGTGTGGGTGTGGGTATTGAAAGAGAAAATGCAAGCATCGATGATGTGGTTGAAGTGGGTAGCATCACTTTGCTAAAGTGGCCCATCAAGCAGACAACAATGTTGAATGGGAGCCCATTACAACTCTTTGTTCCTGTTGATGGCATGCATACTACATATGAGGATGTATCCAACGATGGCAATGTTGGAAAAAAACTTGATGGGAGTAATGTTGTCCAGTTGTCAAGGAAGAGACGATACACTTTCATGAACAGGACTCAAAAATCAAAAGCAGCACCAGCTTCGACTTTTTACCTTTCAAACAAATCAATTCAAAGGGTATCATGCATTGATTGTTGTGCACAAAAATGCTGCCAATTTGCAGATCGTGATATGGTGACAAGGTTACGACAACAATTTTGGGGAGAGTCTCAAAAATCACGCACTAATTATGTTTATGATGTTCTTTCTATATGTTATCAGAAAGATGAGAAGTCACGATACCAATTCAGGCTAAATGGCTCTATTGTTTGTTGTAGAGCATGGTATGAGCTACATGAAATACCAAAGACATCATTTTATCGATACAAGGAGAACTTTGAAAATGGTGTGCGCCAATATGTACATGGGAACACATGTACATTGAGAAGGGGACTTCAACATACTAGTTTAGCAAGAGCACTACTAAATGAGTTTGTGGAAAACAACTCTGAGAAGATGCCACATAGAAGTAGAACACTGCTAGATGGCTCAAGAGAGACTCAATTGGTGATTCCATCAACATACAAACAAGTGGATATTTTATGTGAAATCAACACGACACTTGACCAAATGGGCTATGAGAAGAAGCTATCCCAATCTTCTTTTGGTAGAATTTGGAACAAAGAGTACCCACATGTCACTTTAACAAAGACGAGTGAGTTCTCTAAGTGCAATATTTGTAGCTCAATCAAGGCAAGGTTAGAAGCTAAACCTTCTCTTGAAGAGAGAGCTCTTCTCTTGAGGGAGAGAGAAGTTCACATGGCACAACAAAAGAGTTGCAGAAGCCTATATTATGCATGGCGCACGTATTCAGAAACTCAACCACAAAAATATGTATGCATAATCCATGATAAGATGGATCAAAAGAAGACTGCCATTCCTAGATTACGCATTGTTCCCAAGGGTGTGGATTCAGGATATAATCTGCAGGTGGCATTGATTGGCATGATCACTCATGGACATGGAGAAGGTCATTACGGACACTTTGTCTTGAATGGTTTGTGGCCAGCTGATCCAAATCTTACAATTGGCTCAATTTCTAATTGTTTACATAACCTCGAGAGGATAGATAAGCATCCTCTTGGTGATCTAGTAACAAATGGACTTCCAAGGAGCAATATTTCACTACTACATGCTTTGAACTCAAGGGATGCTTTGGACTACCATAACTTGAGTGATGGAAAAGAGCCCATTGTGCAGTCGTCAGAAATTACAGAAGAGGAATTGGGGTCAACATTTCGCAGATTGCCAGAGAACTTGTTGCTACAATTGGATAATTGTGCAGGGGAAAACAAAAATCGATACTTATTTGCCTATTTGTCAATGCTTGTTGCAAGGGGTGTTTTCAAAACCATCCAGCTGGGATTTTTAATGGTTGGGCATACACATGAGGACATAGACGCCATGTTTAGTAGGTTTTCAGAGAAGTTGAGAGTTACACAAACCTATACTTTGCCACATTTGATGGATACATTACGAAACAGCTCATCTTCATCTCCAGCTCCATTTTTTCTCACAAAGATCCCCGATTTCAAGCAATATTGTGATGGCTATCTTTGTGATGGACAAGACATACTTGTTGGACATTCCAAACCGCTTCAGTTCAGGTTCTTTATGCAGGATGAGACACCAATGATGCAATATAAGGCACATGTAGGTGTATCAAGTTGGAGTGGAAGTATTCGCCTTTGGAAAACAGACACAGAAGGCAAGCCAATGTTACCACATGGAGATCCACCTCTAGTACAAATGGCGGAGTATGTCAAGGCCCACGAAGAAGTCATTTTGGGGCTAAAGAACTATATAAAATTTTGGAAAAATTTAGGGAATGGTTCAAGTATTCCGCGATATTATAGACCCGTGATAGATTATTGGAGTAAGGTAATTGAAGAGATTGGAAAAGCAATCATATCAGAGGGAGTCTTGTATGAAATGTTTTGGCCAAAAACTCAAGAATATTCTCACCTACAAAGCACTACACTGAATTTGCAACAAGGAGCAGAAAGATTCCTAGGCCTTGAAGAGTTGAACGATCATTTTTGTGGGCCTCAACGAGATAGGCCAAGGGAAGAGTTTGACCCTATGTCTGATGTGCACCAAGGTGACTTTCTTATGCTTGTTCCGAGTGACACAGAAATCTATCCAGTGTGGCTTGCAATGGCTTTATCTGACATTGATAATGAGCCTACATCACCAAACTACAGAAAACTCTTGATTCAATATTGGGCACCTTGCGCGAGAAAAAGTGGGATGACAGATACTCAAGCTTACAGTAATTGTTGGAAGGGTTATTGGGCTGTCAACTATAAGGACCCACAAGTGTGGGAAACTATAGATGCAATTGTTTGGTCCTGGAGACCCAACAAAGAAGGACCATTTTCTAGAATAAAGATTCCAGAAAGACATGCTCTAAAAGCCAAAGAAGGCCTCACTCGTGCACATCAGCCACACTTGGATCAAAGTTCAGATATGGTATCAAATGTGGAGTAGAATTATGTGGAGCTTCTATTGTGACTATACTAGTCAATTTGTAAACAAAATCTTTTTTGTATCTTCCTTTGTTTTATGTAATTTATAGTTATTATTCAAATCCATGTGTTGTACATCCTCTTGACTTTTGGTGTTTATCAACACCACAATCCTATGAGATTTTCACTTTATTTACTAG
This sequence comes from Adiantum capillus-veneris, assembly GCF_014529385.1. Classification (NCBI taxonomy): domain Eukaryota; kingdom Viridiplantae; phylum Streptophyta; class Polypodiopsida; order Polypodiales; family Pteridaceae; genus Adiantum; species Adiantum capillus-veneris. Next base: position 98,142,046 of record NC_140951.1, read on the forward strand.
CCACACACCTCAATTTTTCCCACTTTAAGTGGAAAATTCCCAAATTACATGAATTCGGTCGATTTGGAGATTCCCATCATGTGAGATTTTTACCAAAATACCTAATATGGTCTTTTAAGGTGGTTGAGAAGGTAGCCATTGAACTCTATGAACTCTACAAAGCTGAAGATGGTCACACCAAAGCTAGGCTAATCACTGGTGAGCAAATTCTTCGCATCTCTCAAATGGTGGGATCCAAGAGAGCTGAACTTCAATGAAGTGCTTCATGGAAGTTTGTAGTTAATGCACAAATGAATAATCCCATTTTATACAACTTTCAATCAGTTCAGAATATTAGGGTGAATGTGCGCATTGATAGAAAGATTTTTTTCCAACAAAGATTGGTCTTCTATTTTGGAGCTGAGAGGTTGAGAGAGATATTGTTGTCCCCTGACCCTATAATATGTCCTATTTTGGAGTATAATGTATGTTTTGATGTTCACATCTTCATCTTGCTTTAAGCACACTCCATGAATCATAGGGATTTATATGGACCTATCCAACCTCTTGCTAGACAAACTGTGCATATAATAGCTAGCACAAAGCTTAGGTTCCAAAACGTCATAAGGAACTTACTAGGCCTTCGTCGTCTAGCTGAGATTAATGCATCTATCAATCCATTTATTCTACCCTTAATAAGATATGATTTGGGCCTAGACGTTTTCATCTTTGTGCTGTATTGAGAGGAAGGCAACCCATCCTATCATGGCTTTCCCTAATTTTTTTGGGCGTAGTGGGGAAAATGCTGGGGATTTTTTGGATAACTTTGAGATGGCTTTTCTTGTCTCAGGGAGGGATGACGAAGCATTGAAATTGAGAGCTTTTCCTTTGGTGCTCAAAGAAGAAGCTAGGGTATGGTTCCAGGCTCTAGATCCAACCAAAAGAGCTGAATGGGAGGGATTGAAGGTGGCTTTCCTATGAAGATTTCAACAAGCCAATTCGGCAGAAGAACTATGGCAACGGCTTCTGGCCCTTCATCAAGTTGACCCTCATGGTTATGCAACCTATGAGGAAGGTTTTCTGAAACTTTGGGGGCAATGGTCAGACTCACTAAACCCTGGTGAGCGAGCTCCCAATTGCCTCCAAAAGGATTAATTTATCTCAGGTTTGTACCCCTTGCTAAGGGAGAAGGTAAAGAGCAAATTTCCAAATACTTTTGAAGATGCCTTGAGGATTGCTAGGGAAAAGAATCGAAAGATTCTCTTTGGGAGGCAATATCACAACTATGGAAGCTTCTCACGTACCTCCAAATGTGCCTAATGCACCAAACCTCAATAGAGGTCAACAAGATGATATGCTCCAACAAATAAACAATCTCACAAACCAGTTAGAGGGTTTGAGAGTAAATCTTGTACAGGGTGCAAGAAGGCCTATTGAGGGGAATGGTGGGAATCGTCCACCAATGCGACGTCAAGCAAGGGAAATGTTGTGTTACAATTGTGGGGAAAATGGCCACGGCATGTATAATTGCCCTCATCCCAGAAGATATGACTACCCTGGCAGAGGTCCTCGACAACAAGTAAGTCCTCCCCATGCTAGAGCTCAAGCACAAGAGCAACCGCAACCTCAAATTTTGAAGCCACCTCGTGCTCAAGCTCAAGCCCCTGCTACTCAACCAAATGTGAGCATCATAAGGCTGGAGGAGGTCGTCAAGGGCAGAAGCAACCAGGAAGAAATAGTTAAAGGGAAGATGAATATAGATGAAGTGGCTACAATGCCTATCAAGCGTGTGCGTGTCCAAGATGAAGTAAGTAAAGAAACAAGCAAGGATGCAAGCAATGAAGCAAGTACATCTCGGGCAACTAAAGATGAAGCCAAGAAGAGAAAGACCCGTACTAGGTCTCAAATTGACATCTCTGATTTCCCTATGGGATCTCGGACACAACCTTATGACTTGACAGCTGATGTGAGTTCTCAAGGACCAAAGATTACTTGGCCACAACTACTTCATATCTCCCCAAAGATGCGACGACAATGGTCAAAAACGGTGAGCACGAGGGCAAAGCGAAGTAAGCTAGTAAGTGTAATCAAAGCCTATGGTCTCAAGGATATAGTGCCTTTGGTGGAGGCTCAAATCAAGGGACAACGGATTCCAAAAACTTACATTGACAGTGGAGCAGAGGTTTGTGTCATGACAGAAAAGCTAATGCATCAATTGGGTTTAGAGGTAATGGAATCATCAAACTTTACGGCAAAAATGGCCAATAATGTCTCTGTCACTTGTGTGGGTGTAGTGAAAGCTTTGAGAGTTTCTGTTTTTGGAATCACTATAGAGGTTGATGCTTATGTGATGCCAGTGAAGGGAGAAGGATACCCCCTTATTTTAGGACGACCTTGGCTCATGGGTATAGAAGCTAGGCAAGATTGGGCAACAGGAGACTTGGAGTTGAGGCCTCGTGTGGGTGGCCATAGTCGGAAGGTGGTTTATAACTTGAAGAATGGGCGACAAGAGAGCCTTGAACTAGAGACGTCAGCTGATGAGTGGAGCTCAAGTGGATGCTCCTCATCCATGGACGAGGAAGAGAGTTCAAGTGAAGAGAGTGATAGCACTCTCAAAGTCATGGGCGTCACCATAAAGGAACTACCTCATCAGAAGACAACCCAAGGATCCAAATGGAGAATGTGTGGGATGCCAGCCTAGAGAAGATGTTATCCAAGGATATAAAGGAAGAAGAAAGGGAGGGTTATGTAAATGTTCTCAAGAAGCATGCATCATTGTTTATTTTTTATTACACTCACATTACAGGTGTCACTGCAGTGAAGCAGGTGTCACTGCAGTGAAGCATCATATCCATCTAAAAGAAGGGAGCAAGCCAGTAGTACAAAAACTAAGAAGATTAGGAGTTGTGCAACAAATTGCACTATTGTCCGAGGTGAAGAGACTCTTAGAAGCAAGATTCATATACCCACTAGAAGATTCAGAATGGGTCTCCCCAGTAGTGGTGAGGCCAAAGAAGAATGGTAAATGGCGAGTGTGCGTGGATTACAAGCCACTAAATGCTGCAACAAAAAGGGACCACTTCCCTCTCCCATTTCAAGATGAGATTCTAAATGAATTAGCAGGCCATGAGCGATACACGGTGTGTGATGGATACTCCGGCTACTTTCAAATACGCATTGCAGAGGAGGACCAGAAAAAGACTACTTTCATCACACCATGGGGCTGTTTTGCATTTCCAGTCATGCCTTTTGGTCTCACCAACGCTCCAGCCACCTTTCAACGATTCATGAATATGGTCTTCCAACCTTACTTTGGTAAGTCCATAAGGGTTTTCATAGATGAATTTTGTATTTACAGCTCCAAAAGTATGCATCTCGGCAAGATTGATGAAGGATTTACTCGTTTAGCTAAGCTGGGTGGACAACTAAACAAGGACAAATGTCACATTGAGGAAAGCAAGGTTACACTATTGGGGCATGTAGTGTCCATTGATGGAATCGAGGTAGATCCTGAAAAGATAGAAACATTGCTAAATCTACCTTCCCCAACTTCCATCAAACAATTAATCTCTTTCTTGCAAAAGCTAAGATATTTGAGTAGATTCATACACTTACTCTCCCAAGTGATATTTCCTCTACAACAACTGACTCGTCAAGAGACGCTTGTTTGGAGTGAAGAAAGTGATGGGCATTTTAGAGAGATAAAAAAAATGTTAGGGTCACTCCCTGTAATCCTCCAACCTTGTTGGGAAGAAACATTCTTTGTAAACCCTAGTGTGGGAGAAGAAGCCATTGGTGCTGCCCTCCTACAAAAAGATCCAAAAACATCCTTTATGAGGCCTGTGTATTTTGCATGCCGCCTCATGGAAAACACAGAGAAGGCCTACACCCTGATGGAACAGCTAGTGTTAGCCCTCATGTTTGCGGTAACCAAATTTCGGCCATACTTGTTGCCAAAGAGGTTTGTAATTATCACTGTGGAGGATATGTTTCCCTATGCACTACAACATATGGAAATCTCTGACAAAATAGCAAAGTGGGTGGTACGACTTCAAGAGTTTGATTATACAATACAGGTTGAAAGAACAACTCGAGCATGCTTAGACGACATTTTAACAAACAAGTGCTATGAAAAATTTTTCCATTTGAAGAGAAAGGAACTACCACCACCTCCAGCTCTAGAGGCTCTGGTCAATGCTTATAGCCTCTACTTTGATGGAGCATACAAGAGAACCAAGGATAAAGCAGCTGCAGGCATCGTGGTCTTATCTCCATTGGGAGAGAGGATCCATGGTGAAGGGATCACTCTAGAAGATGTCCACTCCAACAATGAAGCAGAATATCAAGCTCTAATTCATGGCCTTTGTTGGTGCCTGGATAATTCAATTGAGAGATTAAATGCTTTTGGTGTCTCCATGCTTTTGGTAAGGCAAATGCAAGGTACATGTGCTTGCAAAAATGCCAGTCTCTCTACTAAAATGAGAGAAGCCAAAGCTCTTATGAGGAGATTTAGGGAGGCACAAGTACATCATGTGCCAAGAGACCAGAACAAGGATGCAGACCACCTAGCATCATCAAAGTTAAATGAGTCAATAGTGGGAGCAGTGGCCATCAAACTTCCACTTCAGCAAGGCAAGGAGGACTTAGAAGATATTATGCACATTTTGGAGCAAGGAGAGGCTCCTAAACACTTGAATGCAGGGGAAAGGCGATGGTTAACTAGGAAGGCTACCAGGTATCGCATAGTAAATGATAATTTGTATTGTCTTGGTAAGGATGGTGTGCTTAGGAGAGTGCCTTTGAAGAGTGAAATTGAAGAGATTTTAAAAGCTTGTCACGATGATGTGTGCAGAGGACACTTTGCACACGACATCACTAGTAGAAAGGTTCTACAAGCTGGGTTTACTTGGCCAAGTCTTCATCGTGATGTCAAATACTGGTGTCAAACATGTGATGAATGTCAGAAAGCAGGACCACGACGGCGGTTCATAGCTGAACCTCAGAACCCAATAAAGGTATATGGGCCCTTTGAGAAGTGGGGAATTGATGCCATAGGGCCTCTACCACGCACTCAGTCAGGCAAAGAGTACATCATTATGGGAGTAGACTACATGACTAGCTGGGCTGAGGCTATTCCAACCAATAGAATTACTGCTAAGGATGTGAGTCAATTCATCTTTGACCACATCTGTTGCCGGTTTGGCACCCCTCTTGAAATACTATCTAATAGAGGACCAGGGTTTAGAGCAGACTTGGTAGGAGAACTCATGCAGAAGCTAAATATTCAGCATCAACACTCTACTCCTTGCTACCCTCAGTGCAATGGCTTGGTGGAAAAGATAAATGGAATCATTTGCACAATTCTCACCAAACAGGTACATGCCAGGCGCCAAGATTGGGACAAACACCTGAATGGAGCTCTATGGGCCTATAGAACCTCCTTAAAAACCGCATTAGGGTACACACCCTTTCATTTGGTTTATGGAAAGGAGGCGCTTTTGCCCATTTAAGTGAAGTTAACAAGTCTTCGAATATTGGGTAGCCAGGTAGGCTCTCAAAAGGAGAAAGTACATCAAAGGATCATGGATCTAGAGAGACTGCAATTGGATCGTGAAGAAGCCATCAACCACTACTCTTAAGAAGCAGAGAAGCGCAGAGAAAAGTTCAACAAAAAGCTAGCATCTAAAGGCATCAAAAAGGGATCTCTAGTGCTTCGATATGACAATCGCTTCGACACTCGTAAGGATGGAAAGTTTCTTTTTCGATGGGAAGGCCCGTTCTTGGTCACCAAAAAGTTCAAAAATGGCTCTTACAGACTTCAAGACATTGATGGTAAAGTGCACAAGACCAGGACAAATGAATGGGGTTTAAAGCCTTATCACACCAGAATAAGGTCAGCCCAAGATCAAAGAAATTATGCTAGAGGCATAAATACCTCTAGCCAGGTTTGGGGAGGCTATGATCCGAGCCTATCACAAATTTTTTGGTTACTATATTTTGTTGGTTTTCCTTGCTTCTAGAGGTTTACAATAAAAGAAAGAGTGAGAACAACCTCTTGGAAAAATTAGAAAAATGACTTGATGGGAATTTTTCCTTGACTAGTTCACAGGAGGTGAAAGGTAGAACCTAGTGGTAAAGGGAAGGGAAAATATGTAAATGTGAAAAGAAAATATATGATGTGTTTGTGGAGCCATGCACCCATGATTCAAGGGTCATGAGGGGCTAATATCATCATGGCTTTGGAGCCATATGATGATTCAAACAGATGGGACCCAGGTGGAAGACTTAGTGAAGGAAGGAAACAGACACATGCTTTTGCTGGATTTTTTTAAAATATGTCCACTCCGATCCAAGAAATGTTGTTATCATCAAAGTTGTAGCTTATGAGCTGGAGATTTTGACCATATTTTTTTAATAATTTTTGCAGCTACGGTCTAGGAGATCTGGTAAAAATAGTGGACGCCAGTTTTTCCAACTGTGGTGGAGACCAACCCCTCTACCTTTATACACACACCCTTCCTTTTCCACATTGAGTCCTTCTCTAAAAATCAGCCATTAGTCTCCTCACCCTCCCCTCCTTCCTCCTCTCTCTCAAGCTCATAAAACCATCACAAATTCCTCTTCTAATCACCTCTCAAATCATGCTTAATCTTGTTGTAATTCATAATTTTTCATTCAACCCCTTTCTATTATTACTAGATATGCATTGATTTTATGTAGATTCTTTACATTTTAAAATAAGGAAGCTCTTGGACTCAAGCTATGGAGCAAGGAGTGAAGACAACACAAGTGATGATGGAGCCAATTAGTTGCAAATTGGTCAACAAATCACTTGGAAGGAGCTTCTTCATTGGTGGAATGTCCCTAATCAAGCTTCATTTGTACAAATTGCACTTGGATCTTAACCTCACTCCTAATCACTCTCTTGCCTATATAAAGAGCCCCCCCCCCTTTGTAAATTCAAGTCTCCCTCGGCCTCATTGAGTCTTTGTATCACTCATCATGAGCCCATAAAGCTCATTCATTCACTCTATTCTTTGCACATTCTAGAGTGCAAATTGTTTATGCTAGTAACCTCCCCTCCTCTTACTTATGTTAATTAAGAGAGATCTTTTATGTGTGTGTGAGAGTGCTTGATGTGATTTTGGCTAAATTTTGAGTTGTTGTTTAGTAATCTACATGCTATTTGTGTTGGGAGTGCTTGAAGTTATCCATTCCTTGTACACACATTGAGGTTAATGCTTCATTCATAGTGATCTCTCTCTCTCTCTCTCTCTCTCTCTCTCTCTCTCTCTCTCTCTCTCTCTCTCTCTCTCTCTCTCTCTCTCTCTCTCTCTCTCTCTCTCTCTGTGCGCGTAGCGGTCCTAGTCCATGCTTCCAAGACTAGGTGGTGCCCTCATCTCATTTCCCTTGTGGCGCAATGGAGTTTGTTTTCATGTAGAGGCCGCCATTCCAAATTTCCTTCGTCAGTTGCCTTCTCCTTGCTAAGCCGAACGAGAATCGTGCTTTAGTTGGCTTCTTTTTGCTAAGCCGAAAGAGAGAGAGTCATGCTTTCTCCAAGCTTCTTTCGCCCTTTCTACCTTCTGCTCCAAGCTCGATGGCTTTCCCTTGCTCTCCTCTCTCGCTTGCCTTCACTTGTAATCACCCTCTTGTCTTGCCGAGACTTGTAAAGAGAGAGAAAGAGAAACCTTGACCTCCTCACGCTCTCCTGCTCTCTTTGTTTTTAGTGCTCCTCTCCTTGCTTCCTCAACAAAAAAAAACCTATCGTCTCGTTGTGATAGCTTTCCTTTAAATAGCCCTCCTTGTTTTTTCCCCACCACGCAGTCACAGCGCCGTGACTGACGTGGCATGCGAGCATCTGTGTGAAGCCCGTCAGTGAGTGGCGCAAAAGTTTACGTGGGTGCTACCGAAAGGGATCGCGTCAGGATGCTGAGCATTTGTCTCTTCATGCTCGTCATCGTCTCAGCCTCCTACCAAGCGCCGCGAGCAGTTTTTCTTCCCCTGCGCCCTCCTCGCTGCCAGCCCACGCCATTGACCTCCCTCTTTTCTTTTGTTCACATTATATCCCTTAAGTGGGCGGCCCTTAGTGCCACATTGGGAGGCCGACCTTGGGCAGCTGACCATGGGCAAACATAATTATGGCCCTTCGCCATTATAAATGGGCTTGGCACCACACTTGGCATACATATCTTTTAAAGCATTGCAAGTCGACATCCCAGACACAAAGCTCTGCAAAAATCTGTGGCACCACAGTTGGCATACATGCCTAACAAAGCACCCGAGTTGGCATACATACCTAACAAAGCACTGCCAAACACGGCATCCTGTGTGAGAATTCCTTGACTAGCCTTATCATCTTGAGCTTCGATGCCCGTCTCAACCTCTCGTATAATCCTACATACCTTTAAGATGCAAGTATAGGTGATTGTATTGAAGTAAGGTCTTCCCATCACATCCGATAAAAAGTGTTAGAGTTTCTTTCTTGTCAGCCGGGTATTGCCAATTATGACCACTGCCGGCCAAGCACTGCATGATATGACATCCCGGGCATGACTCTCATCAAGCTACTACTCCTCCAGCATCCTAAACTCTGGAAAATAGACAAAACTCCCAGCTGAGACACCGACCGAGCCGACTGGACTGGTACGGAGCCGCCCATCGATGTATCTTAATCGGCCAATATCTTGGCGATCGGGACTCCGATCACTGAACTAAAAAGACCAATGTGCTCCACACAGTGAGCACTTCAATCCCGTGCATTCATTTCATTTCTATCACCTCAGCTACAGTTTGCCAATCCGGTACGGATCTGCAATCGACTCAAACTTCAAACTGCCAAAACTTCTTCACCGTAGCTCCAATCGACGAGCTGTAAAGACAAGTCGATAGAGCACTTCAAGCACTGCAGTTCTATATCATAACATCCCATCTGTGATCCTTCAAGAATAGTCCTTTTTAGCATCATTAAGGCATGTTTTGGCCCTTTCAGCCGCATTTGACATATATTCAGCATCAAACTTGGCCTGTTACCAGGTCACTGTTCATTAATCATGTAAGCTTCAAACAACTTGATGTGCATTTATCTAGCATCTTTCTTAGCATGGGAGCGGAGCTACACAACAACGTAGAAAAATGGGTGACACAAAAGCCAGTCCAGGGCTACATGAGTCACTATTTTCGACAGACTGGTTTGAATGACTCGGAACAGGACTAACTCCTAGAAGACCTGGAGTTGAACCAAATAGACGTATCAGACTAACTGATCTCCAAAAATGGGTCAAAAAATACAGTGGATCGGGAGATCCATATGACCACTTAGCAAGCTTCAAGCAAGTGCTAAGAGCAGAGCGTATATTTGATTTCCATACTCAATTTGAGGGGTTTGGAATGACATTAGAAGGAAAAGCTTTGACATGGTTCCAAAGCATTCCACGAAGGTCAATCAAGGATTTGAATACATTGGCTTAAGGATTTGTAGCTGCTTGTTCTAAAATGGGGATTAATTATAATGCGGTAGCTCAAATCTACAGCTTCAAACAGAAACATGGTGAGTCTGCTAGGGATTGTGCAACTGGAATGAAACAATACATTGCCAAATGCCCAGAGATGGAGATACCTGCAGAGGAGCGACTTGTATCATTGTTTTTGGAGGGACTTCTAAACAAAGAACTTCATGCTATACTCTATAGTAAAAAGCATACAACCCTAGAGGCGTGTGTGTCTGATGTTATCGACCTAAGAGATAATTGTGAGATCTTTAATAAAGAGGATGTCTCTAAGGATAACCAAAGCGAGAAGACTTCATCCACAAAACCAGCACAAGTGGGAACGGCTGTTACGGCACCACTCTCAACCATAGAAGATATGCTAAAAAGGATGAATGACATGATGAACAATATGCAAAAAGCACTTATGAGAGGACCAGGACAGGGGATATCCCCACAAGGACAACCAATTAGGCCAAAAAATGGTGTGCAATCAAGGGTAAATGGACCAACCACGAGACCCACGGGTGCTACTTCAGACCAAAGTATGATGGAAATGTTCAGTATGTGCCCATGAGGCCAGGACAACCCATGTACAGATATCAACCTAATATGGCTCAAGTTCAAATACCACCAATGGGTATGGAGAGACCTCAACCTGTATTGGGACAACAACCTCCTTATCCAGGACATAATGCGGTGCATGTAAAGTACATGCACTCAGAAGGAGTCATAGAGGAACAAGCATTAGTGCATGTTACAACCTATGCAGAGTCTAGTCCGTCTACAGTAATGGTAGAGGGAGATTGGTATAGCCCACAACCACCACCAACGGAGGAAACCATGACTTATGCTCCTCCGGAGCTCCCACCAATGTATTATGTAGCTAACCAAGGTGTCAGACCTCCCATGGGAAGACCCATGATGAAGCCCAGAACAGGAAACTGTCATAATTGTGGTGCTGATGACCATTGGAAGAACGAATGCCCAGAGCCTGACAAAAACCTCAAACCTATTGAAGCCTATTGCATACAATGTTGCAAAAAGGGAGGACACTTTCCGGAAGATTGTCCTAAGATCCTTTGAACAAGGGAAAAATTGTAGTCAACGTAGTCCAAGTGATGCCTAGTAGCTCATCAGAGAGAGAACCGATTGTTCCAATCAAGGTAATCACTAGAGCCCAGGCAAAGAAAAAGAAACACAATTCCTCTGATGATTTGGAGAACACAAAAGTTTCTTCTCAAAGAATCAAGAGGAGCAGAAGCAAAAGATATGAGATGAGAAAACAAAAACAACGGGTTGAAAACGAAGAGAAAGCAAAAATTCTAGTCCAAGACAAGTCGAAAGAAACTGACAGTGAATTCAAGGAAACAACCGTGAAATCTGGAGGATCCATTCTGGTTGATAAAATTTTTGAGCCTATCAATGCTGCCTTGGAAGCCTACCAAGCCGGACTTAAAGCAGGCCAAAACATGGAAACCAAATAGAAAACTATCCATCTCTAGACATGGAAGCAACTAAGTTGGAAGCTTATCAAAATTTGGTAAGAATTACGTAGAAAATGATAGATAAACAAAAACCCAAGATTGAAAGTATTGGAAAACCGGAAGAGCTTGCGGTAGAAGAAACAAAAGCAAAATCCCCGATGTGGTGGTGAACCCCACCTTGAAACAAATGAACTAGAGCTCATAGTGCTAGACAATGAAGATGCCTTAGACGGAATTCCATTTATGGATAAAGACTGGCCAGGACAATTATGGGATAACGGGGTTAATCTCTAAGAATCTGAGAAATTTGAAAAATGAAACAGGAAACAAAGAGATACGATCAGTTCCTATAAACAAGGTCAAAGAATATTATGAAGGGAAAGAAGGAAACACTACCCTCCCAGTGAAATATAATGACATTGAAACCATGGCAATACTGGATAGTGGAGTTGGCATAGCCACAGCCACTAAAGCAGTATGGGAATCCTGGGGAGAGCCAGCCATTAGACAAACGCGAATGAAATTGCAGTTGGCTGACGGACACATTGAAAGACCGCTAGGGCTACTAGAAAAAGTGATAGTCAACTCCTGTGGAATTGAATATCAACACTCTTTTTCCATAGTAGACTTTGGGGAAAAACTCAACTATGCTAGGAAGACCTTTCATACGATAACTACAGCTTATCCAAGATTGGGAAAACGACTATTTGTACTTAAAGCAGGTGGGATCTATAACAAGGGTCAATCTAAAGGACCACACCTATAGAGACGTCTTGAAAACACCCATCCAGGAGTTTGATTCAGTCTCTTCGGCTGAAACTAAACTTTCATCTTGGCTAAACAAAGACACTCCTATTTGGATATGCGGAGCTTCAGAAAATGGAAGCTTGAGAGGAGAGGATGTATCCTAGAAAGGGACTGTACAGACAAAGCCTACATACCTGAACCCTTCCCAGAGCATTTATTTGAACCATTCAAGTGGACTCAAATCCTAGCGACAATGGATGTATGTGTGAATATGTCTATGCCTACTCAATTTTGCAATGAGGATGGCTACGACATAATTCCCATCCAAATGATGTCAGTTCTTAGCATTGAAAATAAGGATGAGGAAACAAAGGACTTGATGAAAGCTCAACAAGTCTTTTATGACCTCTATCACGATGCAATTGATGGGTTGGATGAACACTCAGCTACCTCCGAAGATTCGGGATCCGAAAAAGAACATACGAGAGCTCAACTACTCTTAAGAGGAAGGGAGGAAAAGTTTTTTGACTTTCCAAACCAGAAATCAAGAAGACAAAAATGGTACAGAAGAAAGAGGGACACTAAAATTGTGAAATCACGACCTATGCCATCAGTCTCCAGTAAAACACAATTCCTGATGCAGATAGATGCTAATGATTGTGTCAAGGACAAAATAACTGGCAGATATCCTTCAAACGGAGACTCAAAAATGTCTCAGACATCGAGAAAAACAAGGAAGGGTACTCAAGAAGAACATCAGGATAAAAAACCACTCATGACCAGAGTCAAGCGGAAAAAGAAATATCAAGAGTTGAAAAAATCTCTAAAGGAGATATACACCACCGAAATGGAAACCACGGAAGAGGATGGGAAGGATGTAATACATGTTCCATCCCATTACAAAAAGTATACTCTCCAAGATCGGAAAATCATAATCGAACAACCTGTTAGGGAACTACGGAAACAAGGTGAGTCTTACGAAGGACCTGAAAACGCTAAAAGGGTAGACTTGGCTGAACCAGGAAAAGAGCCTAGACCAGCCTACATTGCAAATGACCTAACAGAAGAAGAAGAAAAGCTTTTGTTAAGTTTGTTAAAGGAATACCGGGATATCTTTGCTTGGTCTTACAAGGATCTCAAGAGTATTCATCCAAAAATCTGTCAACATACTATACCCATGAGAGATGATGCTAAACCAAGTAGACAGAGACCATACACTTATAACGAAACATTTGCCAGGAAGATCAAAGAAGAGATTGAAAAACTAAAGGAAGCTGAATTCATTTACGAAATTGAACACATTGATTGGGTGTTCCCAATTGTGGTAGTACCTAAGAAGAATGGGAAATTACGAGTGTGCGTTAATCTCAAAAAAGTGAATGTAGCTACCATTAGAGACAACTTTTCTCTTCCGATAACTGAGCACGTTTTAGAACGAGTGGCAGGAAAAGAAGATTACAGCTTCCTAGATGGTTTTTTGGGATACAATGAACTTTTGGTTGACCCAAAAGATCAGCACAAAACTGCTTTTGCAACAGAATGGGGTATATTTGCCTATTGGGTTATGCCGTTTGGGTTAACTAATGCTCCAGCCACATTTCAGAGATTGATGAGCCATGCTTTCAAAGAGTATCTTTGAAAATTCTTGGAAGTATACATGGATGATTTATGCGTACATTCGTCAATCCGAGCTGATCATTTTGAACACCTCAAAAAGGTATTCGAGAAATGTAGACTTTACAAGATTTGCTTAAACCATGAAAAGTGCACATTCATGGGAAGACAAGGGAAAATTATTGGACATATAGTGTCTAAAAATGGCATAGCTACTGATATTGAAAAGATTCATGTCATTGCTGACTTGCCTAGACCAACAACAGTCAAAGGGCTACAAGCCTTCATGGGACATTGTGGATGTCATAAAATCTAATATCTAACCAACCCAAATGATTTTCTCATATTAAATTGATCACTTAATGTGGGAGAATAAACGGGAACAAGTGTTAAGATATAGATATGTGCTTATAGATCTATCTCAACACGGGGCCAATAGTAAAGGGGCCCAAATGGGAGATGGTCTATCAAGAGCAAGGCTAACCAATGGAGCATAAGACCTTAGGGTTAGCTTCATTGAAGACCTCCAATAATGTGTGTAAAAGTCCTTTGACCTTAGGTAAGCTAGGGCTGAGCTTGAGGTGGGAACCCGGCCCAAACTCGAGGTGCTTGTCGTACTTGAGGTGCTTGTCCTACTTCAAGTGCTTAGTCATGCTTGATGACTAAGGGGCTTGCTCATCCAAAGTCAAAAAGATCCCTACAAGGAGGGGGGCGAGCCTACAAGGGGGGGGGGGGGATGAGAGAGAACACACACACACAAGGGAAGCCCCAGCTTGAAGAGGCAGTAAGGACACTTGTCAAGTTCCTCCTCATGTTGCCCTCATGGTGTGCCTAAAACCTATTGGTTGGCCACCCAAGGGGTCCAATGATAATAAATGATATTTAATTAATTGATTTTGCATTTATCAAGTCCTCTCTCTCAAAGGGGAAAGGGGGACACTTGTCCCAAGGCTATCCTTGTTGCTTGTAATGGCTCCTGCTTGTGATTGGCTAGGCCTGGAGGGGTCCAATGAGCTTCAAGCATGAGCTACAAGGGAGGGGTCGACCCAAGCAAGCTAGGGGGGTGCTTAGGGGGTATACTCACCCACACACACTCACAAACACTCTCATTGTGTACTATGCAAAGTGCAAGAGCTCCCTCTCTTTCTCCAAGCAAGTAGAGGTTGAGAGCCTACACCAACACTCTTGGCTATGGAGTGCAAATCCATCCAAGAGCCATGCTTCAATGCTTGAGCTTGCCATCTATTTCTTATTCATTATTATGCTATTATGTATGCTAGCACAAGAGTTATGATAAGTGAGGAACTAGCTCTTTCTCGTATGAAATGTTTCTTCTTCCTCTTCCCTACCCTCATTCCCTGCTAGCTCTCTCCACCTTCGAAGGTGTTTGAGGTCTTGGGACTGAGGCTTGGTATAGTTAAAGCTTTCTTCAAGTTTAGGTTATGCTATGATGGTGATGCATGAAGCTTTCCATCTTCATTGCTTCACCTAGGTCACAAGGAACACAAAGAATATATTGTAACAAGTCTCTCTTTATGAGAGATATCATAATACAAATTCCTATTGGAGGGGGGACCGGCTCCACATAAATCCGGTCCTCAACTGTTGTCATGTTCTCTAAATTCTCTCTCTTGCAAAAGTATTGTCTATGCCAATTTAACTAATTGCTATGATTATGTTGCTATCTTCAATTATGTCAACCCGCTATGCTCACAAAATCATTTCTTGAAAGTACTCTCATTAAATTCCGCTACTCTCAAATTGAATAGGCAAATTCCATTACAGTGGATATTACCGACGGTTCATCTACATGTATGCTATAATTGCAAAACCCATCGATAGCTTGATTACGCACTTTGAATGGACCGAGGCATGTGAAGAATCCTTCATGAAGCTTAAGCAAGCTCTCACCTCAGCTCTCAATATTGAAAGCACCCAATTGGGATAAGGTATTCCACGTACACGTAGATGCTTCAAATTTTGCTATTGGTTGTATACTAGCCCAACCAGGAGATGGGAAAATTGAATTTCCTATTTCTTATGCTATCTGACAATTGAATATGGCAGATAATAATTACACCACCACTGAAAGAGAAGGACTAGGAATGATCTATGCCGTTAAAAAGTATAGACATTACCTATTGGCCGACAAGTTTGTGTTCTTTGTGGACCACCAAGCTTTGTTATATTTGGTCAACAAACCATGTAGCACGGGGAGAATAGAGAGATGGTTCATCATTCTTCTCGAATTTGATTTCACTGTGGTTGTAAAAAAAGACACTACCATCAAAGAGCAGATCATTTGTCCTGGATTGTTTCAGGGGAATCACCTAAAGGGGTAGACGATGATCTACCAGATGCCTATTTGTTCTCCGTGGAAATGATACCAAGATGGTCGGAAAAAATTGTGTCATTGATGACAATAGCTCAATTGGATTCACCACTTCCTATCACAGTTGATTTAATCGAGCAATTGGCTATGTATCAATTACTAGTTGGGAGGCTATATAAAAGAAATCGAGACGGGATATTGCTTTTATGCATTAACCCTGAAGAAAGAGATCAGTACCTAAGTCAAGCACATGTTACCTCAAAAACAACAACCCATTCCTCATGTAACATTGTTTCAAATGTCACCTGTTCCTACATGGAGTAACTATTTGGTTACTTACTTATTGAACCGAACATTTCCTGAGGACATGAGTAGACACCGTCAAAGAGCAATTGAAACGGAAGCAAGAGACTATGCTCTTATTGGGAACCAATTATATCGGTGAGGTAAAGATCAACATTTGCGTGTTTGTGCAAATGAAAACGAATATATTCTGATTATAGAACAAGCACATGTTGGATTAGCTGGAGGTCACTTTTCTAGTGAGACCATCTCAAGAGCAATCTTGATGGCAGGCATATGGTGGCCAACACTTTTTGCAGATGCCAAAGAATATGTTCGCAGGTGTGATGCTTGTCAACGAGAAAAAATGCCAACACGGGTAGACAGCATGCCCTTAAGACCAATGATGGGGGCTAGAGCCTTCGAAAAATGGGGTATAGGGTTTGTTGGACCGATACAGCCACCTGCTTATAGAACCCAAGCTCAATATATCATAGTAGCTACGGACTATTTAACCAAATGGGCCGAGGCTAAAGTGACTCAAAAGAATGATGCCAAAACCACTGCTGCATTCTTATATGAGTATGTATTCGTAAGGTATGGACTGCCAATAGAGATTGTCAGTGATCGGGGAACTCATTTCCTCAACGAGGTAATAGAGTATTTGCTTAATGAGTTTATGGTTATCCATAACAAATCAGCTCCCTATCACCCACAAGCAAACGGACAAGATAAGCATACGAATAAAATTCTTAACCAAGTGGTTACTTTAAGAAGGACAAACTGAAAAATGAATCTCCATGCTGCTCTATGGGCTTATCGAGTTTCATTCAAAACGGCTTCAAATGCTACACCCTTTAACCTTGTTTATGGTCTTGATGCCATACTGCCAATAGAATTTCTATTGCCGACCTTAAGGGTAGCACAAACTCTTGAGTGGATTGGACATGAATTGTCGAAAGACTTGAAGATTTGGAAAAGCTAGACGAGCAAAGGCTAACTGTTGTAGCTCATATCTATGCACAAAAGAGAAAACAAAAACAGTTTTTTGATTCCCACTTAATCACCAAAATTTTCAAGAAAGGGGACTTAGTTCTAGTCTATTCCCTTAAGCAACACATTCCCAAGTTTAAGAAAAAGGGAAATGGACCATTTATCATTGAAGATGTATCTCCAAGTGGAGCAGTAAAATTGTCAACTATAGATGGTGAACCAATGGCTAATTGGATTAGTGGATGTTGTTTAAAGAATTACAATTTTCCACTAACCAATGAATTGCTAGAGAGAATGCATGCAGCCAAACAAAGGAAGATGAAGCGAGAGCAGGTTATTGATGAAGCCCAAGAGGAAGCTAGACTTCAGGTGCTCAAGCGTAAAGCTGCTCTCAAGAATCAACAGATACTTATTCCCATCAACAATTTGGAACTAGATGATCGACAATGGGAATTACCTAAAGACGCAGTTTCAACAGATGATGACTGGTTAGATGGAATGGATCTCCACATCAAAGTACAGCTCAACAATCATAGCACCAATGCTTTGGTAGACACAGAAGCTAGAGTTAATGCAGTCAGTTATTCCACATACAAGAAAGAAACAAGTCAAGCATTGACTGCAGGAACAACGACAATCAAAGGATGCAACAAGAACCCAACTCCAACATTGGGAGTAGTCAACTTAAACGTGGTAGTACATGGATGCTCATGTCCGCATCAGTTTTTATGCTTGCCAGATGAACACATGAATGAGACGATGATTCTTGGCATTCCTTGGATGCGTACATACAAAGCAATACCAGATTGGGATACAAATCAGCTAAATCTATCACTTAAAGGAGGGCAACTCATTGTTCCAATTGCACCAATCAAGGAGGAATGGAAAAGATGCAATCAGAGGACCAATCCATGAAGTAAATTTTCTCCATCCCCTCAACAAACAAATGCTACAAGTAGCATGCAAGGATTCAGGAAAATTTGGGTACCAAAAGCACAACTTGTGGATAAACCAAATCAGATTTGGGTGCCTAAAATTTCACCAAAGACACAAAAGACGGTTCCAAGGATTCAAGCACAGAATCGAGCATCTATGAACAAGGAACCTAACATGAAAAAGGTTTGGAAGAAAAAGGAGCACTTATCTTCTCCACACAACGTGAAACCAATCAAACAATGTGGCGAGTTAAGTCTCAACAGACTCTCAAGAACCATGCACCAAGCAGACCGAGCTACCAATGGCGAGAAAAAGCTCGATAACCGTCTAAAGTTCTCCCCACAGCTCAAGTAATCAGTGTGCCTAAACACCCTAATGGTACTATCAAACAGAGAGCACAAAGGCTACAAGATTTGCTCTTTGGAAGACATCAACAGCAAACCTTGACATCGGAAACCCTTGAGTTATTTACTCAAGACCCAACTCTTGCACATCATATTTAGTTGAATTGCATAGATCTTCATATCATGGTAGATCCAATCACGGCTATGCATAGACACAATTGTTCGACCCATGCACGCACTCGTCACGGAGAACGTCATCTAGGAGGGGTGGAAGGGTACTACTAAATACTAAGTAATTAAGGGCAACGTTTGAAGAGGGAGAAAAAAGTTTCATGTTAACGTGTGATTTTTGCAAAACTACCTAATAATGCCTTTATAATTCATCAACAAGGAAAAATTCACTGATAATATCTTCCCAATGAGTGTAAATAGTGTATATACTATCAGAAAATCGTCAAAAATAGTCCTTTTTTGGGTATTTTTCATCATTTTTACTATAGGAAGGCTTAAAAAAGGAGAAATGCGACAAAAAAACAATACAACTGTGTTTTTCAAGGGATTTTCTTAATTACTGGATTTTTACTTTGCTTTTTTAGAGCATTTTTCTATTTTCTTTGATTTCTCCAATAAAAAGGTCAAAAATTAATAATAATTAGCAAGAAAGCTCAGATAGAAAAACGGAAGACACCATGGTGATCATAAAGACAAAGCGGACAAGCACAAAAATTTTCAACAAAATCGGAAGATGGAAGCGGGAAGCCTAAATTAGGCGGCTAGGCCTACTTCTGCAAAATTTTTGCAGAACGAGCTATAGGAATCGGATTTGGGAAACTCTTGAGCCTAGCATAGATTTCACGGCCTAATAGGACTAACAGGGGAATCTGGGGAAATTTGGTTCGGGAAGTCCGGATATAGATAGCCAGAGTAGGCTAAAACCGGGCTAAAACCACCTCATTTCCACTTGGAGCTTTGTAGAGAGAGCATTTTGGCTTCTTTCGCGCGTCATTTCCGAAGCCCACAGTTGACTTTTTTCTGCGCCGTCTCACACGAGACATGAGAGGTAAGTTCCTTACTAATCAATGATCCATTTTGTACAGCCGGTAGCTAGTCTAAAGCCCTAGAAAAAACCCTAGAAGCTGAGCAGTGCACAAAGACCTACGACCTAAAAGTGACCATAGCGATCTATCAGCTTGACCAAATCAGATGGGATTTGAACCATAGCATGCCCTAACATAATAGAACCATTCCATACCATCAGATGATCATTCGGCTGGGGTCAAGGGTCCCTCAGTAGAGAATTAGGGTTTTTTGGGAACAGCCAGAATTCCAACCTGACTCCACAGATGGCTTGCTAATGAGGTTCATATACAATGTATATGATTGGTTTGGAGAAATCCATCAAGTAAAGCTCTCGAAAAGCGGAAAACGGCTCGAAGGTTACAAAGCGTCAAATTCGACATACGGGGCCAAACTGACTCCAAATGAGCCAGATTTGGACAGGTAGCTTCATGATGATGTTGTGGACAAGTCCAAAGCCTCAAAGTTGACCGACCAACCCAAGAGACAGAGTATTCACAAAAAACGGTGATTTCAGAGTCAACAGAGCACAAAGTGATGCCGGCATGACCAAACTTGACCAAATTCAATTTAGGACTTGTATAATGGGTATGAAACATGTTTAGGTCAAAATTTATGTGAAATGCAAAGTTTTTGTCACTGTTGTAAATAATCGTGACTATTTACTTTTGCAACATTTTTGCATGGAAATTGTCAATTCACCTCACCTATCATGTGTACATACCTATTACAAGCCAAAAATCAAGTATGAGCCAAAATGACCACCCATTACTTGCAAAATTGCCAAAAAACGCAAAGAAGTCTGTGAAAGCCAAAATTTGGGTCATGAACAACTTTTCTTGATCCAAATCACCTCATAATTCATACCCAAGGTCTATACCATGCCTAGAACCAGTCTATGTCAAAAAATGTCAATTTGGGAAGAAAAGTTAATAATCGCGATTATTTACTTTTTGGCCAAAATGGGGCAATTTTGAAAATTTGTCATCATATAGCCAAAGTACATGATGTGATAAGCCTACTAGCCAATTTTGAGTCAATTTGGATTTCAAAATCTCAAATTCCTTTATATCTACTGTTTCAGAGACCTAAAGCCAAAATCTGGTACCATTTTCACCCTGTACATCCAAATGAGCCCAAATTTTCCTCAGAGCATGTAATTGACACATACTTCAAGCCTATAAAGCCAAAATTGCAAAAAAAGTTGAAAATTTTCCCAGCTGTAAATAATTGCGATTATTTACTTTGGTCAGCTTTGGTAGAACTCCAGATTATCACTGTTGACCACCCAAAAACCTTGGCTAAGGTATAAAAGCCAATTTTTGTAATTTTTTTATAAGTTTTTGGATAAGAAATACACAGCGTGAGCTAACGGCGCTCACTTCTCTCCTTCTCGTGCTTCCTACTCCCTCTCCGGTTGTCACATTGCGAATGCGTTTGTTGCATTGCAACCGCAGGTAAGAGCTCTACACATTGACGTAAGCCATTCACAGTATTTCGTAGCTTTTGGCGTCACCGGTCCACGGCCTAATTTCATCGTAGCTGGGAATTTACACTTTTAAAACGAAAACTAAGCATAGGTGGGGTATTGGGGCATCATTGCTAAGCATTTAGATGCATTCTGGGTCGAAAATGACTAGGTCAAAAATCCTGTTAATAATCGTGATTTTGAAACTTGACCTAAAGTGGGATTTGAGACCATAGGCATGTGTGCTTAGGTCTTGTAAACTTTTCCTAGAAGTTTCGTTATGTTTGGATGTCATTTGATGCTGTAACGGATGTGATTTGCTTGCTGATGAGCGATTGGCTTTTGGTGATTTCAGTCACTTAAGTGTAGCTTGAGTTAGATGCGAGTTGTTAGTTGTTCTCCAAGAGATTGACAACCTCTTGTAGCCTCTATGCACTAGTCAAGTCAGATTCGTCCCATGGTTTGACAAATTAATCGTGGTTCTCGTTAATACTGCAATAAGATAGGATAGTGAGGTTAGGCATGCGTCCCACATCCGTCGAACCACATTGTAAATGCATCCTCCAAGTCAGGTTCCTTCTTAGCTTCATCTCGCACCACTCTTGGATAGGCCGACAAATCCGTGGCCTTGCTAACAAGAATGTCTGTCAGGTGAGACCGACTCGTGTGATCTACCTTAAACTCAAACTCAAACTCTTGTAGCTCCAACACCCACTTCATAATCCTTCTTCCTGGCTTCAAATGTAGCACTACCTCTGGAAATAGATTATTAGCCATCAACACAAAAAAATTATGCACAATCAAATGCACCTTGAACTTCCTACAAGCGAATACCACAGCCATCACTTATTGACCTGCTTCGGTGTAGGTAGCCTCTTCTGGGCTAATCACCCTGCTCTCGAAGTATATCGGCTTGTAGCTTCTCCCTACCTTTTGTAGTAGAACCACTCCAATAGCAACTATGCCCACTATCATAGACACATAGAAGTCATCCTCTTGATTGGGAGGACATACTGCTGGCAACTAACACAAAATTTCCTTGACTCTATCAAAAGCCTCCTGAGCTTCCCCATCCTATTCATAACCATGCACCTGTTGAGCCCTCTTTTGAAGAGGATGCACATATTGCGACAGCATCCAAAAGAAACGTGATAGATACTTCAGCTTATGAACAAAAGAAGCCAAACCTTGAGCATCTGATGGCGTCTCCATCAACACCAATGCCTTTATCTTTTCAGGATTGGCCTCTATATTGTTTTGCAATACCACATGACCTAACAATTGCGCTCGAGGCTGTGCTAGCTTGCACTTCTTGGGGTTTAACTCACCTCCTTCTTCATCGAGCCTTTGAAAGCATAACTACAGCTTCAATAGGTGCTCCAATCTTGAACTGTAACAACCGATATCATCCATGAAGACCCTAATAAAACGGCCCAGGTATGGACCAAATACCCTGTTCATCCAATCTTAGAAGGTGGCATATGCATTCACCAATCCAAATGGCATCCTGCCGTAAGCAAAGCAACCCCATGGAGATATTAATGTGGTCTTCAACTGGTCTTCAAGTGCAATCCCTATTTGAAAATACCCCAAAAAGCCATCCATAATCGAGTATCTTTCTTGCCCAACCACCTGGTTTAGGATTTCATCTTGAAATGGTAATGGATAGTGATTCCTCTTGGTCGCGGCATTCAGTGGCCGTCGACACACACTCTCCATTTCCCATTCTTCTTAGGGGTTATAACCACTGGCGAGACCCACTCTGACTCTTTCATAGGATATATGAGGCCAGCATCCAATAGCTTATTGATCTCCTGCCAAAGGGCCTCCTTTTGGATTTCCCCTAGTCTTCTCAGCTTCTATGCTTTAGGCTTATGTCCCTCCTTAAGAACAATCTTCTACTCCACCCCCTTTGCACCTCTCAAATGCTTGTACTCCGTCGCAAATAGATTTGGATAGGACTCACACAATTGAACATAACCTTCCTTTTCACCTTTGGTTAAATCTTCAATTATCATGCTTGAAACCTCCTCTATGCTTAAACCATGAGCTTGAGGCTACATACCTTCTTCTTTAGGCGGGGAGTCGTCTATGGTGACCCCAAATAAGTCTGCATCTATCTTCAACATGTCGTCCTCGCTCTCCTCTTCTTATCCAAGCTTGTGAGAAGTGAGAGCCTACACCAACACTCTTGGCTATGGAATGCAAATCCAATTGCACTCCACCATCTATGTAGACTTGTACTTGCATCCTCTTCTCTCTAATCGCATCCACCAACGGAAGAACATCAGTGGGGCTACCTACCCTCAAAGCCATGTTTTGCACCACTTGCACATTTCCCTTAGCTCTTGGCAGCTTGGTGCTAACACTTGTGGACCACTGCCTTCTTAACTTTGGATTTAAAGCTAACAGCTGACCAAACGTAATATTTGCCTTTTGATTTTGAGCATCACTCACCAGATTGTACTCGGGATAGCCACGCCCTAGTTGGAAATCCGCTTGCTTGATTTTGCGATGCCTCCTTCTTTTGCTAGGCTCGGGCTGCTCTCTACCTTCGTACACCTTCTCTTTGCCTTTGTGAGCTCTAGTTTCCCACTTTGTCTCCGTCTCCCTCTCAGCTCTTGCTCTCTTATTGGCCAAAACTTTGACATCTTGCTTATCCACCCCTCTGATGTTTACTCTTGGGACCTCACCTCCGTTTTGCAGACCAAACAATCGGTAGATACCTCCTCTCTCTCTTTGTGGTTGAGGACAATCAGGTGCATAGTGCCCTTCTTCTCCACAATTATAACACCTACCTGGCAGTGGCCTTGCCTTGCCCCTTGATCCTCTTGGCTGTCCTCTATCCATCACACTGAGCCACAACTCTTGCATCTGTTCGGATAAATCTTGCACCATGCGCATCCAATTTTGCGGTACAATAGCTACATCTCGATTTACATGATTTTGTTCGTGTTCAGCCTCCCTCGAACTCTGCGGTTGAGCATGGGCCATGGTCTCATAGCCTCACAAGCCCTGCTCTATCTTCTTCTTTATCTTTCTGCTCTTTGATCGGGCAATTGCTATTGCACCACTGTAATTCTCCGGACTCTCGAAATCGACTTTTTCTCTCACCTTGGGGTGCAGACACGCCATGAACTTGTCTAGCTTGAAGTAGTCTCCATTAGCCAACTGCATGGTTGCCACTAGCGCTGCCCAACACTCTTCAAAATGACCTAAAAACAGATTGAATTCTTCACTTACATCTTGCTTAAGCGCCTTTAGCTTTGCATCCATCTCGACTGGGAAAGTCTCCTTGCAAAACTCGTGAAGAAACCTCGCCCGTAGAGCCGGCCATGCTTGCTTCGGCTCACCTTCTAACGCTCCGTACCATGCTTTAGCTCTACCACACACCACCAAAGGAAAAGTATGCATTTTTCTATCCTCATTCAGCATACGCAACGATAGCATATACAGCTTGAAATCCGACATCCACTCGTCAGGGCTCTCTTCGCCTATGAAAATCGGTACATAGCTTCTAGCTGCCATGACTTCCAACGCAAAAAACTGCTTCTTTTCGATTAACTGGGAGCAATCAACGTGCTCCTCTGTGGGGGCACTAGAAGATGGAGAGGGGGAATGGAGGAACACGCCCGGCACATACACAAGGGCCTCTCTATAGCTCATGGTATCCACAGCACCCCTATCCTCTCAGAAAACACCTTCAAAGAAAACACTTTACACTAGCAGACCACCGCCTGCTCAATTTTCACTACTCACACACTCCACAAATCCACCACACAAAACACACCCGCTACCCCGGCTGTCTCCACCCTTACACACACACACACACACACACACACACACACACACACACACACACACATACACACACAGCCGCTCAATCTCACTCTCTCACACAAATCACCGTCGGTCCGGGGGGGCACACACATCCACACAGCCGGCACCGACGGGAAACATGAAAGCAGGAGAAAGAGAAGGGGGGAAGGGGAAACAACAACAAGAGGAGGCAACGGTGTCTTGATTGCACTTCAAAAAACATGTACCCTGACTTCCACTGCCATCACCATGGCCATTTTCAAGAAAAAGTTACAAAGGAGCTAGCTTTCTAAAGAACTCCACTTCGCAAGCTTCAAACGGCCTCCAAAAAGCCAGGAAAAAAGCCCTTAATTTGATCCAATTTTGACTTTATAGGGGGAAATTTAATTTGGGAATTTACACTTTAATTGGTCCACCTGGCACCTTCAATTGGCATTTTTTGGGAAAGGGGTACCGCCTTGCTCTACTTGCTCTCTTCTTCTCTCTTTTGCACTTGGGGGGGAGGGCATTAGCGATGTCGCTATTGCCCCTTGGCTTTTTTTTTCCTTTTTTTTATCTTTCATTTTTTAACCCTTTGTGGGCTTAGCCTTGCACTGCTCTATTGGCTTGACTTTGACTCTCTCCCTCTCTATCCGACTCCTCTATCACCCCTCTCTTCTATTCTCTCTCCTCCTTGGCTCCTTGCACTTGGTTCACCTTTGTTGGCATTTGCTCGGACATGCTTTGCAATGGACCCCTTGCCGCCCTCGGACCCTCTCTTCCTTTCTCTTTGCTCTTTGTCTGTGCCGTGGGACCTTCCTCTTTCATGAAGGGGGGAGGCAATAGCGATGTCGCTATTGCCCTCCCTCTCTTTCTCAAAACTTTGGGGGCCCAACCGGGCCACGGGACCATCCCCTTAAGCGGGTCTGCCACGTCATTAATGGACCGCCGATCTTCCCTCATACGCAGGTGCGCGCCACCTCGCCGCCCCGCCCCACCAAAACAAGCGCCATCTCCACCCTGCGTAGCGCCCACGAGCCGCTTGTAGCACCCAACATTGGAACGCCATCGCCCATGAGCTCCAAAGCTTCACCTTATTACGTGATGTCAATAAGGGACTTTACCCCCAACCCATATAGGGTGCGTTGTCCAGCTTCCTTTTCGCATGTGGGCTCATCTGCGGCGGCCACATGGCAGCTCGCAGACGCCCCCCCTTTGTGGTAGCCTCCAAGGCTCTCAAAAACCCCCACCTTAACCTTGAAAAAAAAAAATTTGGCCTTCCTTTGCCCGGTCCCCACATTCTGCTAGATAGTCGGAATCTCAAACTGCCAAGCTGGAATGTATCCTCATTAAGTCAACCCCGGGCCGTGCACACCCTATTACTTTCGGACTTCCCTGAGCTCGTTATTTGACGTTGCAAAAACTAAAAAAATCATGCGCAAACCCTTCACTGCCCAAAGCTTTCTTTTTCCCAGGATCGGAACTTGGTGCCCGAAGCTCAAAATCATGAGCCCCGACTTCTTGCTGATTCCGCTCGGTCTGTTCTACTTTCTTGAACCCTGTCGAGGCCTAGGAAACGCCAGATGGCACATTCTTCAATGCGGGCAATTGGGCTCAAACCTAGTCCCCCGAAAAATCTTCTAACGGCCATAACTTGCTATCCAGAGCTCTGATTTGAAATCCGAGAGGACCGGCATGCTTCACAACGTGAGCACTACACATGTATATAATGACATCAGCCCATGCCACATGTCCCCAGCTGCCCTGTCCGTCGGGGATCTGCTACACACTCCAGCTTTAAACTTCAGTATCTTGCTCACCGGGGCTCCGTTTGACGAGCCGTCTAGACCGGCTTCTAGAGCACACTGAACACTACATTCTAGAGCCCTGACTTGGCATTTTGGAAACCTTTATCTACCATCCCATCTGGACCATCCTGCAGCACTTTTGGCCTAAAAAGCCGCTTTAAGCATACATTTCCGCTACCCTTTGGCTGCCTAGGG
This sequence comes from Adiantum capillus-veneris, assembly GCF_014529385.1. Taxonomy (NCBI): domain Eukaryota; kingdom Viridiplantae; phylum Streptophyta; class Polypodiopsida; order Polypodiales; family Pteridaceae; genus Adiantum; species Adiantum capillus-veneris. The sequence goes on from NC_140951.1 coordinate 98,168,591, forward strand.
CCTTGGCACCTGTCCTAGCCTTTTGCACTGCACTCGACTGCTACCTCTGCCTGGCATAGACCACCTCCTAGCTTCGACCAACTTTGGCTATAGCAGCGTGCCTAGAGTAATCATCAATGAAAGTCACGAAGTAAAGGTAATTGCCCAAGGATGGAGTTTGCATGCGTATTTTTTCTTAAAGCGAAGTCAGAAGTATTTATGTGCTTCAGAAAATTTTTGGCTATGGCTAAATATGTCTCAAAGTGTATTATGGGCACCCTATGTTCCGATCGGGGGGGGAGTATATGTCTCATGAAGTTCATCCATTTCTAGCTAGAGAAAACACCAATGTACAGTGCCTTATACGTTGTCGGAGTGCGCAACTCTTCAGGGTTGACCGGGAAAGTGCCAGGCTTCTGGGTATAGAGGGAGAAGCAGTCGAGGTGTAAACCAAGCAAAACAAGTGCAGTTAGGAGAGATTTTAGTGTTAGTAAGAAGAGATAGTGACCCTTAGAGAGCAATTGCGGCTAAAATCATATCTCAAAACAGGAATTAATGGTTTAAAACAAATTGAAAGAATACAACGGCACTTAATTAGTGATGGCATTCCTAAAATACTTCCAAATGTTGGTCCCTAATAACCCTTTGCAAGAAGATTTCATACGCCACCATCGGTATGCATCTCGATTTGCAAACCCTTAATAGGAAATCCCCAATTTGTTAGAAGTAACATGCAATCGTCATGCACAAATCCCACCCTATCCACTTTCCTTGCTCTTGAATCCCGTGCTAAGTGCTTCCCAAACAAGAAGCTTGATGTCCAAATCCTCCTCTTTCTATTGCCTTCTCCCTTCACTCGCATTCTTGGGGAAAAAAATCATGTTAATAGAGCACGCTTTAGTCGAAGGCTATCTTCAACCGACTGTTCCTCCTCCCTGTAGCACTCGGTGCTCTCCCAAGCAACAACTCCCTCTCTTGCCCTCCTCTTCTATTGCTTCCCCACCAAGCCTAGTTGAGAGAGAGAGAGAGAGAGAGAGAGAGAGAGAGAGAGAGAGGGAGAGGGAGACTCTCCTCCATCCCTTCACACCACCTCCTCCCTTTTCCCATTCCTCTTGTTCCTCGTCAAGCCCCTCCCAGCTCTTCTTTAATTGCATCGAGCCAGAGAGAAAGAGCAATTCCTCTCCAACTCGTCGAGCGCGTCCTTCCTCCACACCTGCTACTTGCCTCCTTCCTTCCTCTCCCGATTTTCTTCTCATCCCCCCTCCCCCCCAAAAGCAACGACGTCATCGTCATTGCTAGGGTGTAGGAAACCAATATATGACGTGGCATGTCGGATATTGGACAACACAAAAATTGTCGGGAGTGATACCAAAGAGGGGCAACTCAAGGCCACGAGAAAATTTTGTTTCATGGCCGTCAGCCTCTAAGCCCTGTAGCATCCTCCACGTTCTCTCCCCATCCACTGTGCCTTGCTCGCTGCCGCCGCCTAGCTTTCCCTACTCATTCACATTATAAAATCCCCCCTTGCTTGAATTGGCATGGGTGGCCTTTAGGTTGTGGGTGGCCATTTGGCCCTTTGATTCATAAAGGCACCACATTTGGCATGCACATAAATTAAGGCATGGCTAAACATAGATTATCATCCAAAGTAGTCATTGACTAACCATATCATGTGAATTTTTGTGCCCATATCAGCATCTTGCATAAAGTCATGTGCCTTCAAGATGCATGCTTGCATCTAGAGAGAGACCCTCACTTCGCATTTGCTAAAAACACACCAGAGCTTTTGGCCTTGCCTCTTTGGGGCAAATCCTACAATTAGTGCATCCCAAGAGACGACATTTCAAACAGGAAGCTAGTTAGAACTCAATGTGCTCTCTGATCTGCATTAAGTCCCCATAAATTTCAACTTAGCATGTATACCCACCAAAACATTTTTGTCGAGCTCCATTATTGACAACCAAACACTGAATGAGATGAAATCCCAGACAAGATGCTCCTTAGACACTCACTAATCTATTAACTACACAATATTCTAGAACCTTGCTGAAGCTCAAAAACTCCCAAATGGCACATTGATCGAGGTGACTAAACTGGTACAAAGCTGGCCCACTGGGAAACTTAAACCGGCAATATCTTGACAGCCAAAACTTCGATTGCCAATCTGAAAAGATAGTTGTGCTCCACAAAATGAGCACTTTAGCCCCATGCATTCATATCAACTTTGACCCTTCATCGGTAGTTGCCCAATCCGGTACGGATCTGCAAACCATCTAGACTTCAAACTGCCGTAACTTCTTTATCGTAGCTCCAATTGATGAGTCATAAAGACAAGCATGGAGAGCATACCAAACACTACAAATTTGGTCTATAAAACCACTTTTTCAGCATCACTTACAACTCGGATTGCAAACAGCAGCTCCATTTCTAGGCACCAAAACCCACATTTAGCATACATCTCAGTCCTCTTGCTGACATAATAGTTGCTAACATTGTTCCTAAGTTTGGCAAAACTTAAAAAATGTATGCAAATTTGCATCTTTCATACCGTGCCTGCAAAGCGTCATGACAACGCCTCAACAAAATGGTGTTGTTGAGAGGAAAAATAGGTCACTTATAGAAATAGCATGATGTATGGTCAAAAGTCAAGCTTTGCCACATTTGTTTTGGCTTGAGGCCATCATGTGTGCCACTTATGTACTTAACAAGTGTCCTACAAAAGCTTTGCAGTCTATTACTCTATCATAAAATCTAATATCTAACCAACCCAAATGATTTTCTCATATTAAATTGATCACTTAATTTGGGAGAATAAACGGGAACAAGTGTTAAGATATATATATGTGCTTATAGATCTATCTCAACACGGGGCCAATAGTAAAGGGGCCCAAATGGGAGATGGTCTATCAAGAGCAAGGCTAACCAATGGAGCATAATACCTTAGGGTTAGCTTCATTGAAGACCTCCAATAATGTGTGTAAAAGTCCTTTGACCTTAGGTAAGATGGGGTTGAGCTTGAGGTGGGAACCCGGCCCAAACTCGAGGTGCTTGTTGTGCTTGAGGTGCTTGTCCTGCTTGAGGTTCTTGTCATGCTTGAGGTGCTTGATTAAGATGCTTGAGGTGCTTGACTGGCTCCATGCTTGAGGTGCTTGACTTGGTGCATGATTAAGGTGCTTGAAGTGCCTTGAGAAGCTTGCCTGAGATGCTTGTGGGAACACCCCCTACTTCAAGTGCTTAGTCATGCTTGATGACTAAGGGGCTTGCTCATCAAAAGTCAAAAATATCCCTACAAGGAGGGGGGCGAGCCTACAAGGGGGGGGGGGGGGGGGGGGGGGGGGGGGGGGGGATGAGAGAACACACACACACACACACACAAGGGAAGCCCCAGCTTGAAGAGGCAGCAAGGACACTTGTCAAGTTCCTCCTCATGTTGCCCTCATGGTGTGCCTGAAACCTATTGGTTGGCCACCCAAGGGGTCCAATGATAATGAAGGATATTTAATTAATTGATTTTGCATTTATCAAGTCCTCTCTCTCAAAGGGGAAAGGGGGACACTTGTCCCAAGGCTATCCCTGTTGCTTGTAATGGCTCCTGCTTGTGATTGGCTAGGTTTGGAGGGGTCCAATGAGCTTCAAGCATGAGCTACAAGGAGGGGTCGACCCAAGCAAGCTAGGGGGGTGCTTAGGGGGTATACTCACCCACACACACTCACAAACACTCTCATTGTGTACTATGCAAAGTGCAAGAGCTCCCTCTCTTTCTCTAAGCAAGTAGAGGTTGAGAGTCTACACCAACACTCTTGGCTATGGAGTGCAAATCCATCCAAGAGCCATGCTTCAATGCTTGAGCTTGCCATCTATTTCTTCTTCATTACTATGCTATTATGTATGCTAGCACAAGAGTTATGATAAGTGAGGAACTAGCTCTTTCTCGTATGAAATGTTTCTTCTTCCTCTTCCCTATCCTCATTCCCTGCTAGCTCTCTCCACCTTTAAAGGTGTTTGAGGTCTTGGGACTGAGGCTTGGTATAGTTAAAGCTTTCTTCAATTTTAGGTTATGCTATGATGGTGATGCATGAAGCTTTCCATCTTCATTGCTTCACCTAGGTCACAAGGAACACAAAGAATGTATTGTAACAAGTCTCTCTTTATGGGTAAATTCATAATACAAATGCCTATTGGAGGGGGGACCGGCTCCACATAAATCCGGTCCTCAACGGTTGTCATGTTCTCTAAATTCTCTCTCTTGCAAAAGTATTGTCTATGCCAAGTTAACTAATTGCTATGATTATGTTGCTATCTTCAATTATGTCAACCCGCTATGCTCACAAAATCATTTCTTGAAAGTACTCTCATTAAATTCCGCTACTCTCAAATTGAATAGGCAAATTCCATTACATTGGTATCAGAGCATTTGGTTTCTCTTTTCTTACTTAAGAAGAGAGGTCCTTAAGTAGCCTATAAATGGTTGATGTTGTTAATTATAATAGAGTAAGTGGAATTGGGATCTAAATCGGTTTTGTTAAGCCCACTATGTGGGGGATGGTGCACACCTCGGGAGCTTTGGACGTAATAATGGATTCTTTTTAGACTTGCCTACGGCTTTACCATTATTGAGCCATAAGAAGTCCAAAAGGATCTAGCCCTTCTCAACTCTTCTATGTTAGACCTACTCCTCTACTCTCTATAATTAACCACTTTGAGCCGTGGGTGTAGATACTTAAGAGCCGATTTTCAAAGGCTAAGAGGAGTGGCAACTAAGGTTTTGTATTGTCAAAGCAAACACTAAGTATAAACATAAATTTTTTTAACATGGCTGACAATAATCAAGAGAGTAGAATGAACATTGATAGCTTTGATTTTGCACATGAAGTTGCTAATGATGATGCTCCCATGTTTGTGAATTATCTCGTCACTAGGTTGCAACAAGCTATGGGCAACCCTGCTTTGCAAGCCGAAGTTACTCAACAACTTCGTGCTTATGGAATTTCCCTTCCTCTCCCAGAGGAGAGAGAGCTTAGGAGGCCTCTTGAAGAGACCCCCAAAAGAAGACTCTCTCCCATTCGAGAGGAGGAATCCAAAGAGAAAGAAAGCAATGACAGTCTAAGTTCTTCTGAAGATGTGGCTCCACGAAGATGGCGGTCTAGACGATCGCCTACTCCTCCCAAGAGGAAAAGAGCAACCCATAGTCCTTCTCCTCATCACTCTGAAAGGCAAGAGAGGAAACAAAGGAAGAAAAGGGCTAGGAAGAGGTCACCCTCTTCTCCTTCTTCTTCACCTTCCTCCTCTTCCGATGAAAGTTATGGCTATTCTCCTAGAGAATACAAGAGGGGAGGACATCGCAAATCATTTCCTGCATGGCGAAGGTCACAAAAGCTAAAGAAGTTCAAGGAGGGAGGAAAGAGTATCTCTTTTCTCACCTATGATGACACCTTTGGTGCTACCGACAAAGTGTTGGCCTTCATCCACCAATTTGATGCGGCCTTTGGGGACGAGGGCTTCACAGAGTCCTCCAAGCTATGCCATGTAGCTATGCACTTCCAAAAATCAGCTCGTCAATGGTGGGCTAGCCTTCGTGGCAATGGAGAAGCCCCAAAGACATGGAAAACTCTACGAGTTTCCATCATGAAGCAATTTCTTCCAAGTGATACTAAAGATAAAGTTCTTACCGAATGGCGCGGCTTGAAGCTCCTCTCTCATGAGTCTATCAACAAGTATGTAGACAAGTTTTGGGATTTACATCTCAAAGCTACTGTCTTTCAAAAGATAGACTTTGCCGAGCAAAGACAACAATTTTGTGCGGGATTACCTGAAGAGATGGCCGAATACATCAACTCTCAACGGCCCGGTACTATTACCGAAGTAATCCACCACACCATGGTTTCTTCACGCATCAATTTCCATCAAGGGGCTAGACGTAATGTCAAGCCCATGGAAAACAAAGATAAAAATGATGCAAAGGGGAAATCCAATGCTCAAAATAATTCCCAAGGCACTTCCAACAACAACAATAACAATAACAACAACAACAATCGGTCCAAGGAGAAGGGAGTTTATAAAGGTAAAAACAAACTCTCTCCTGAAGATCTTGAAGCTTTTCGCAAGGACCATAAGTGTTTCAAGTGTGGGGAGCAAGGACATGGCTATCGTTCTTGCCCCAAGAAGAATACTCGCAATGAGACTCCTAGGGCTTCCACCATCGAAGCTCCAAAAGAGGATGCTCATTGCAAAGGATCATCACTTTCCTATGCGTGGGGAAAGGTAAGAGAGCATGATTCCTTCATCTTGTTTGACCCAGGCTCTACTCTCAACTTCATATCAATAGAGTTGGCCACCAAGTTGGGCATTCAAGCTTTTGAGATGGGAGATATAGTAACAGCTGATGCACCTTTCAAGGGACAACAAGCCTCTGTTACTCCCTTGATTGGGAAGTTGAGGCTTCATGTCCAAAGCTATGTCGACAAAGAAGACTTCTTCATCTCTCCTCTCCAACATCAAGATGTTATTCTAGGGGCACCATGGTTTGATCGCATGGCTGCCAACATGAAGTTCCCTGAAAGGAGAATTTACTTCACCTACAGGGGAAAGAACATGTATATAGATGCTAGTGAGCGTGGTCGCACTATTCCACTTGTAAATCCTCTTTCTTTTGATAAATCAATGAAGAGCTCAGTTTCTGCGTACATGATTTATGTCAAAGAGTCTCTAAAAGCTAATAATGTTTCATCAAATGAAAATGATAGGAATCAAGAAGAGTTAGACTTGTCTACTTTTCTAAAAGGATTCCAATATGTGTTCATCGATGATATCCCTATGGACCTACCTCCAAAACGAGGGGATGATGACCATCGTATTGAGCTCCTTCCACGAAGCTCACCGCCTAATAAACCTCCTTATCGAGTCTCACAAGCTCAACAAGAGGAGATTATGAGGCAAGTACAGGAATTGGTAGACAAAGGGATGGTGAGGCCTAGTTCCTCTCCCTTTTGTTCTCCAGTCCTTTTAGTGCAAAAGAAAGATGGTACATACCGTATGTGTGTGGACTATCGAGCACTAAACCATATCACTATCAAAAACAGATTTCCCATGCCTCGGGTAGAAGATCTGTTTGATAAGCTACAAGGCTCTACCTACTTCAGTAGGATTGACCTTAAGAGTGGCTATCATCAAATAAGGATAGTGGATGAAGATATCCTAAAGACCGCATTTCGCACAACATTTGGTCTTTATGAATATCTAGTCATGCCTTTTGGCTTGACTAATGCACCAGCTACTTTCAATCGTCTCATCGATTTTAGACCATATCATAAATTCACTCGAGTGTTCTTTAATGATATCATCATCTACTCCAAGTCTTTGGAGGAACATAAGCAACATCTCCAAGTGATTTTTCAAGCCTTGAGGGAGAACAAACTTTTTCTCAACCAAAAGAAAAGTGAATTCTTCCTTCAAGAGATTCAATATCTAGGTCATATTATCTTTCACGATGGTATTCGTATGGATCCATCAAAGTTAGAGGTAATAAAATCATGGCCTAACCCAAGGAATCTACATGAGCTAAGAATCTTTATTGGTATGTGTGCATACTATAGACGCTTCATAGCAAAATTCTCTCAAGTAGCAGGACCACTATGTTAAGTATGGAGCTTGATTTACCCTTGTAATTTTCTGTGGTAAAAGCGCACATTTGTAAGGCCCCCATTATGAGGAGAAGCCATCGTGCGTGAAGGAAAATCACTCACCGGAAACCAAAATTTTCACGGACAAGAATCAAGGGCAACTTTAAAGGCCTCGGGGGCGGAGGCCCTCGAGACTTTTTTTTTTTGCCGGAATATTCTTTTTTGCCGGAATATTATGGCCGGCCGGCGGCCGGAAAGTGGTCGGAAAACAACCGGTCGGTTGGCCGGTGGCCGGTAGTCAATGGCCAATGGCCGGTGGTCGGAAGTCAATGGCCGGTGGCCGGTGGCCGAATTCAAAAGCGGACTTGTCTTCTCAAGAGCGGCCACACATGGGCGGATTGGAGGGTCCGATTTGGACTTATTCGCACAAGGGCGGCTACACATGGCTGTCTCTCATAAGAGATGGCAGCCCTTTTGGCCTATAAAAGGAGGCCATTTCTACACACATTTCATAGTGTGAAGTTGATGCGACAAGGTGAGTGTGAGGTGGTGAGAGTGAAGCAAGGCGGGAGCTCCATTAAGGGTATAATCCCTTTGTAAACTACTTCTTGTTTTGAAGTACTAAAGCCATTGAGTGGCTGCTTTCCCGTGGACGTAGCCCACATTGGGTGAACCACGTATATCGTGTGTACTCTCTCTCTCTCTCTACTCTATAATCTCGTGTATATAAATCTGTCTCTCTCCATTAAGTAATCTACTCAATTATCTATTTAGCTACGTCTTATTTCCTAACAACTGGTATCAGAGCAAGGTTTGCTCGTAGCTAAATTATCTCAAGGAAAGGATTTCTTGAATTGAGTGGGAGTTATGGCGGAGGAAGGGAAGCTCAAGATTGAGAAGTTCAACGGCAAAAACTACCAACATTGGAAGATGCAGATTGAAGACTATCTCTACCAGAAGGACCTCTATTTGCCACTAGGCGGTCTTGCGAAGAAGCCCACAACAATGGTAGATGAAGCATGGATTGTCCTTGATCGAAAGGCACTGGGAACAATCCGGTTAAGCTTGGCGTCAACGGTGGCCTTCAATGTTTCGGAGATGAAGACCACGGAGGACTTGATGAAGTCACTTGACGACTTCTACGAGAAACCATCGGCATCCAATAAGGTATTTCTTATGAAGCGCTTGTTCAATCTAAAGATGGCAGAGAATGGTTCAGTTGCAAAACACCTAAATGACTTTAACACAAACATAAGTCAACTTCGATCAGTGAAAATCAATTTCGATGACGAAGTGCGAGCTCTCCTTATACTATCATCTCTACCGGATAGTTGGGACAGCCTTGTGATGGCTGTAAGTAATTCTATCTATGGCACAAATACTCTTAAGTTTGATGATGTTGTGGGTGTTCTCCTAAGCGAGGAAATGCGAAGGAGAAGCACAGGAGAATCATCAAGTGTTGCACTATCAGTGGAAACAAGAGGAAGGCTTAAGGAGAGGTTCAAAAACCAAAAGGGTCGTGATCGCTCAAGGCGGAGCAAGTCACGCACAAAGTCAGTTCTTGAATGTTGGAACTGCGGCAAGAAGGGCCACGTCAAGAAGGATTGATGGTCCAAGAAGAAGAAGGAGACAGAGTCTCAAGACAACAAGCCAACATCGGAGGCCAATGTGGCAGGTAAAGTAGAGCAAGATGCTCTAATTCTCTCATTAGACAATGTGTCTAATTCCTGGATAGTAGATTCCGGGGCTTCATTCCATGCGACACCACACAAGCAACATTTCCAAGACTACACCAAAGATAATTTTGGGTATGTATACTTGGGAGATGATGAAGCTTGTGAGATTGTTGACAAAGGTACAGTTTCTGTCAAAACTGCTAACGGAAATGAATAGAAGCTTAAAGATGTTAGCATGTTCCTTCTCTTCGCAAAAATTTGATCTCTACAGGACAATTGGACGATGAAGGTCACAACATTGCATTCGGAAACAAACGGTGGAAGATCTCAAAGGGATCTTTGGTGGTTGCCAAGGGTGGAAAAGTCGGTACACTTTACTTGTGTACTGTTAGCATGCAACCTTCAGCTTGTGCAGCAACTACAGAAGTTGAGAGTGCGGTGTGGCACTACCGACTTGGGCATATGAGTGCCAAAGGAATGCAAATCCTTCAAACAAAGAAGCTTCTACCAGGTTTGAAAGAAGTGGACTTAGAGTTCTGTGAAGATTGTGTTTATGGTAAACAAAAGAGGGTAAAATTTCAAAAATCAGGAAATGAAAGAAAAAATAAAAAACTTAAGTTGGTTCATTCTGATGTTTGGGGTCCTGCAAGTACACCATCACTTGGTGGCTCATTGTACTATGTAACATTCATAGACGATGCGACTAGAAAAACATGGGTTTATGTCATGAAGAATAAATCCGATGTGTTTTCCATATTTCAAAGGTGGAAAGCCTTTGTGGAGAATGAAACAGGTACCAAGGTTAAATGCCTCAGATCTGACAATGGAGGCGAATATTGCAGCCAAGCTTTTGAAAGCTTTTGTGCTAGCAATGGCATTCGGAGGCAAAGGACAACCCCAAGGACACCTCAACAAAATGGGATTTCGGAAAGGATGAACAGGACAATCATGGAACGAGCACGAAGCTTCCGGCTACATGCAGGCCTACCGCTTGAGCTTTGGGCGGAAGCTGTAAGTACGTCTGTGTACTTAATCAATCGGTCACCCTCAACGGCATTGGATGGGGGAGTTCCAGAAGAGGCATGGACAGGTAAACCGGTGAATTATGCATTTCTCAAAGTGTTTGGGTGTGAGGCTTTCATGCACATAGATAGAAGCCTAAGATCAAAGTTAGATGCAAAGTCCAAAAAGTGTTTCTTCATTGGCTATGGAGAAGGAGACTTTGGGTATCGCCTATGGAATCCTGAAGATGGTAAAATCTTAAGGAGTAGGGATGTAATTTTTAACGAACAAAATATGTACAAAGATTACTTGGAAAGAAAATAAACAAAAGAAACAAGTGATGAGTACATGGAGCTTGAGGACGGTGAAGACTCAAGGACTGCAAACGGTGACAATGTGCAACAACGTCAACCAAATGAGGAGCCTCAACCTATTCCCCGAAGATCTACAAGAGCAAGTAGACCTCCAGAAAGGTTTGTTCCTTCCTTCAACCATCTCTTGATCTCAGATTCTAGAGAGCCGGAATCATATGAAGAAGCTATGCAACATGAATCCAAAGAAGAATGGACAAAGAGCATGCAAGTGGAGATGGACTCACTACATCGCAACCAAACATGGGAGTTGGTTGAGTTCCCTAAAGGTAAGCGGGCACTTCAAAACAAATGGGTGTACAAGCTAAAGGAAGAAGAAGGTGGGAAGAAAAGGTACAAGTCTAGGCTTATGGTAAAAGGTTTTTCTCAAAAGAAAGGTATTGACTTCAATGAAATATTTTCTCCTGTTGTAAAAATGAACTCAATTAGGTTTGTCTTAAGCCTTGTGGCTGCTCATGATCTAAATCTCGGGCAAATGGATGTAAATACGGCATTCCCTCACGGTGACTTAGAGGAGAAAATCTACATGCTTCAACCAAAGGGGTATGAAGTAAAAGGTAAGGAGAAAATGGTTTGCAGATTAAAGAAGAGCTTGTATGGTTTAAAGCAAGCATCAAGACAATGGTACTTGAAGTTTGATCGATGGATGTTGGATCATGGATTCACAAGATGCAACTCGGATCACTGCGTCTACACGAAGAATTTGGGAGATGGGAAATTCATCATCCTAATGTTGTATGTTGATGACATGTTGATTGCAAGTGCTAACATGCAGGATATCAAAGACCTAAAAGAGGAGCTGTCCAAATCTTTTTCAATGAAAGATTTAGGTGCTGCAAAGAGGATACTTGGTATGAAAATATCAAGGGACAGGACGAAGAAGACAATAAAGCTATCTCAAGAAGATTACATCAAGAAGGTACTAGAAAGGTTTGCACTGCAAAATGCAAAACCAGTTTCTACACCTTTGGCTGGTCATTTTAAACTAACGAAGGATATGTGTCCAAAGACACAAGAGGAGATAGCCTATATGTCTAAAGTTCCATATGTTGCAGCGGTAGGTTCTCTAATGTATGCTATGGTCTGGACAAGGCCAGACATTGCACATGCAGTGGGAGTTGTGAGTAGGTTCATGGACAACCCAGGTAAAGAGCATTGGCAAGCTGTGAAGTGGATACTTAGGTATCTAAAAGGGACAACAACAAATGCTTTGTATTTTGGAGGAACTGATATTTTTCTAGAAGGGTATGCTGATGCAGATATGGCAGGTGACAAAGATACTCGAAGGAGCACTACTGGCTATGTGTTCACGGTTGGAGGCACAGCAGTAAGCTGGGCTTCAAAGCTGCAAAAAGTGGTTTCACTTTCTACCATGGAAGCAGAGTATGTAGCAATGATGGAGGCAAGCAAAGAAATTCTGTGGCTTCACATATTCTTAGAAGAGCTTGGATTCAAACAAGACAATTGTGTCTTGTACAGTGATAGCCAAAGCGCTATCCATCTTGCGAAGAACTCAACCTTTCATTCAAGGACAAAGCACATTGAGGTGAGATATCACTTCATACGCACTCTTTTGGAAGAGGGACAACTAAAGCTAGGAAAGGTGCATACAAGTGAAAATCCTGCAGACATGTTTACAAAGGTGGTCAAAAAGGAGAAGTTGAGCTTTTGCTCATCTTCAATCGGCATTCAAGGATAAGAAGCCAGAATGGAAAGCAGTCACAGGTTTGGTTTGGAGATCAGTCTCCAAGTGAGAGATTGTTAAGTATGGAGCCTGATTTACCCTTGTAATTTTCTGTGGTAAAAGCGCACATTTGTAAGGCCCCCATTATGAGGAGAAGCCATCGTGCGTGAAGGAAAATCACTCACCGGAAACCAAAATTTTCACGGACAAGAATTAGGGGAAACTTTAAAGGCCTCGGGGACGGAGGCCCCCGAGACTTTTTTTTTCGCCAGAATATTCTTTTTCGCCGGAATATTATGGCCGGACGGCAGCCGGAAAGTGGTCGGAAAACAACCGGTCGGTTGGCCGGTGGCCGATAGTCAATGGCCAATGGCCGGTGGTCGGAAGTCAATGGCCGGTGGCCGGTGGCCGAATTCAAAAGCGGACTTGTCTTCTCAAGGGCGGCCACACATGGGCGGATTGGAGGGTTCGATTTGGACTTATTCGCACAAGGGCGGCTACACATGGCTGTCTCTCATAAGAGATGGTAGCCCTTTTGGCCTATAAAAGGAGGCCATTTCTACACACATTTCATAGTGTGAAGTTGATGCAACAAGGTGAGTGTGAGGTGGTGAGAGTGAAGCAAGGCGGGAGCTCCATTAAGGGTATAATCCCTTTGTAAACTACTTCTTGTTTTGAAGTACTAAAGCCATTGAGTGGCTGCTTTCCCGTGGACGTAGCCCACATTGGGTGAACCACGTATATCGTGTGTACTCTCTCTCTCTCTCTCTCTCTCTCTCTCTCTCTCTCTCTCTCTCTCTCTCTCTCTCTCTCTCTCTCTCTCTCTCTCTCTCTCTACTCTATAATCTCGTGTATATAAATCTGTCTCTCTCCATTAATTAATCTACTCAATTATCTATTTAGCTACGTCTTATTTCCTAACACACTACACGACTTAACAAAGAAGAACGTTAAGTTTGTATGGACTGCTAAGGAGCAAAATCCTTTTGAAAAACTCAAAGAGAAGCTTACTTCCCAACCAGTCCTCGTGCTTCCGGATCTCTCAAAGCCATTTGAGGTCCAATGTGATGCTTGTGGTGATTTCCTTGGAGCGGTTTTGCTTCAAGAAGGGCATGCCATAGCATATGAGAGTCGAAGGCTCAATAGTGATGAACGAGCCTTGGGCATTTATGAGAAAGAGCTTTTAGTTGTTCTACATGCCCTAAACACATGGAAGCACTACCTATTGGGGACTCCATTTATCCTACGAACCAACCACCAAAGTCTCAAGTATTTCATGACGCAAACCAAGATTTTCGACAAACAACAGAGGTGGGAAAATTTTCTTTCGCAATTTAATTTCCATATTTCTCACATAGTTGGTAAGCACAATCAAGTTGCCGATGCACTTTCACGATGACCAAAAGTTAATGCGGTGTCTATAGCTACTCACAATGATCTATCCTCTATGATAGATGAGTATGCTACTGACCCTGACTTTAGAGACATAATTTCAGCCCTTGCTTTGGGGAAGAAAGAGGAACCATTCACCTTGCAGGATGGTTTTCTTCTCCACGGCAATAGGCTATGTGTTACCCATTCCCTTCGTGAGAAGGTTATGTATGAATCCCATGCTCCTCCATATGCAAGGCATAGAGGTATTCAACCTACTCTCCGAGGAGTAGAGACGTATTTCTATTGGCCTACCATGAAAGTGGACATACAAGAGTATGTTTCAAAATGTGTAGTATGCCAAAAGACCAAGTATGATAGAGGGAAGCAACCTGGATTACTCCAGCCATTGCCTATTCCAAATTCACCATGGGAGAGTATATCCATGGATTTCATCTTTGGATTACCCAAGTCTATCCAATAAACTAAGATATCGGGCCGGAGTTCCGCTTTCAGTAATCCAAAGGTTTTGACTCGGTTTGCTGGAATCACATTGGTGACCTTCTCCAAGAGCCAGTCGTTGATGGTTTGGTTGGAGTTGCCCGAAACAGTTTGGTCCAATCGTGTGGGCACCAAGTAGAATATCTATATCACTCTCAACTCTTCTCCCCAACGTATCTTCTTCAAGTCGGTAGCCAGGCATCCTAGCTTCCGAGCATTGATGTAGTAAACCCCTCCTGGAAATGTCCAATCAAGTTCCCATCCTTTATCAATGCGAGTGGAGTGTGGCGTATAAGCCTTCAACAGAATCTCCATGACATCTCGCCTGAACTGGTAAACTGGGGATCTTCGAGCTTGCTCATAAATAAGCTCAAATACTTGGAACTTCCGATATTCGAGCACGGGGTCTTCCTGCAACACCAATGCAAGGAATTTGGATCAGCTACCTATATACTTTCCGTTCTTTTTAAATGTTCAAACAATACGAATTTATTTCCCCGTCTAACCTAGGCTCTGATACCAGGTGTGAGGTCCCTACCCCGTCGTATCAAACAACGGATCTGATGGTAAACCTGGTGGCCACTAGATCTATAGAGGAAGCAAATAAAATGGTTCAGGGTTCAACTAGCGGACAATCTCTCATCACAAAGTGAGTCGAGTTCGAGCCTATTAGCAACGAGATCTAGCTCCACCTCGTAGGGGAAGCGTACTTAACTATCTAGCAATCCTAAGACCCACCTTCCAAGAGGAGAGAAACCCCGGGTGCCTTTTTCCCCATGTTTCAGAGGCACGTACTCTCGAGGATTCGCCGCTCTAGGGGCAATGAGTAATACCAATACTGAATAAGCACTATGGGGACAGAGAGTTCCCGACCAATCGGGACCACCCATCTCGTAGGCATTGGCAACCCGAGCCAAGCCCCCACTTTCCATCCCCACACTCACACTTCATCGTGTGACCTAATTACTACCACAATGTAAGGTCTCTGACCCGATCACAAGAGCACCCTTGTACCACGAAATGAATACAATGGAATAAGTTATTATTTTTAGCAGTTTTCCAGATTCTGTCAGTGCCATGATGTTTAGAATGTTATAAAGCTTCAAAATGTGAATTAAAATAATTTTTGTGAAAAAATTCTAAAAATAGTAAGTTTTTGGTCACCGGAACCGTCCAATCTCGACCGTCTCGAAAATCTGCACCCGTACCCCAAATTTGAAAAAAATGCATTTCCGGACCCCGGGGGGGGGGGGGCTGCTAAACATGGCAGGTACTCAGACCCGTACGTCTTAGTTAGAGCTTAGTATAGAAATTTACAGTATCAAAATCCGACTCGTATGGCCCGTTTTAGCTTAAAACCAATTTTTCACAAAATTGTCCGGGAAGCACCGGGGGCCCAAGGCTGTGTGGGAACAGGTTCCAACCCACTCCAGACCTGCTTTAGCAGCTAGGGGGCGCCCTCTTGCTTTGTGGGAGTCTTGGGGAAGCTGCCAAGCCTGCAACTCAGTGTGAGAGTCAGTTTACTGAGCCAACTGGACACTTGGTGGGTAGGCAACTGGACTTGCCATGCAAGAACTGAGTGCTCATCCAGATGCAATTAGCAACACAAATCGATTTTCAGCCTGTAGGAGCCTATTTAAAGGCCTACACACACACACACAGACATATATGCTCACACACACACATTGCATACTCACACACCTACACACTGGGAAGGTGCTGCCGACACACACACAGCTTTTGAAGGAGAAGCAAGGAGGGAGGTGCTGCCAAAATTCTCATCTCGAGGATTCATTGCATCAGAAATTTAAGAGGATTCTCAGCCCCTAATCACGGTAATTATGGTTTAATTACTGCTCTTCTTAATCTCATCATTCCCCACTCATAATTCTTGTCTATTATGCCTACTTTTAACTATAACTCTCTATAGCTGCTCCCTAAGTTTTCATATCTATACTTCATTACATAATTATCATTCATTTAGTTAATTTATTCAGCCATTCATCATCCTTAATCAAGGATTAATGCATGATTAGGAAAGATTCTCTCTCTAGGCGGTATAGTCAATAAATTGTCAGCTAGTAATAGTGTAGATTTGTCAGAATTCAATCTTTCACTACTCAATAGAGTTGTAATTAAATTATACTTAATCTTCTCCCACCTTAATATGCGATTAAGGCTGAAAAATTAATCCATCATTAGTCCAATAAGAAGGAGGTTTTTCCATCACACATGCCTGCGGTCACTCTCATATTGCTCTAGGAAAATGAATGAGCTTGCTTACTTCATATCTTTCGTGAATCAATTAGAAAAACTCTGAATTTCTTAATCATATAAGCCAAGTAATTAACCTTAGAGTCGTTCCCATAGGGTGGATACAGAATTACCCTTTTAAAAAAATGCTAGGGTAAAAAGGGAAAAATCTAACATCGTGCATAAGGAGGAGTCTTTAATAAATCTAATCTGTCGATCGGTTTGTCATGTTACTCTCGGACCTTAGCTCTTTTTTTTCAAGTCTATCATTTAACTAGTGAGAAAAATGGCCCCGGTTAAGAGAACTCGCTTCGGTGGAGCCCACGACCGCAAGGCGGGAACAAGCAATGTCAACGGAAAAGGAAAGGCTCCCATGGACGAGCAAATACCGGCCATCTCACGGGCTATTGACGAAGAAATGGAAGAGGTAGGTCCCAATTTCTATTCAAGTTGTTTAATTAACATTGCATACGATTAGTTAGGAATGAACATATCCCCGAACATGTTGGAGAAATCCGACAGAAACCTCGGCATTGAATGCATAGTACATTTAAGTATAAAGTAGGAAAGAAATGATTGATGGGTATGCTGTTTGCAAGAGGAAAGAATGTTTGCTAGGGAAAATTTAGCTCGACATGTTCATTTTATTTCCAATGTTGAATCATTCCTGACCCCCCTACTGATCACAGGGGACAGAGTTCCTCGTTAAGGGCTCTTGAATCCACGACATGCTTTCTATGCGGTGGATACCCACGACTTGCTTTCTATGCGGTGGGAACCCACGTCTTGCTTTCTATGCGGTGGGAGTGTCCATGACGTGCTTTCTATGCGGTGGACATACCTAGTTGTATGGGCAGCTAGGCGACAACGGGAGGAGTGAACTCTCGTTGGAGGGGGGATGTTGTACCTCCAGAACATTGGAACTTTTATGAATAAGTTTGAGTAGAATTTTTACTAGAATTCTGTCTTGGTGTTGTTTGCAATACTGGTTGAAGGGCTGTTTTAACGAACCATGTGATTCGGAATTAAACAAGGAATATCTATGTTGAACAACCTTTGTGGTAGTAATTAGGTCACACGAGGAAGTGTGAGTGTGGGGGTGGAAAGTGGGGGCTTGGCCCGGGTTGCCAATGCCTACGAGATGGGTGGTCCCGATTGGTCGGGAACTCTCTGTCCCCATAGTGCTTACTCAATATTGGTATTACTCATTGCCCCTAGAGCGGCGAATCCTCGAGATTACGTGCCTGTGAAACATGGGGAAAAAGGCACTCAGGGTTTCTCTCCTCTTGGAAGGTGGGTCTTAGGATCGCTATATAGGTTAAATCACGCTTCCCCTGCAAGGTGGAGCTAGATCTCCTTTCTAGTAGGCTCGAACTCAATTCACTTTGTGATGAGAGATCGTCCGCTAGATGAACCCAGACCACTTTGTTTGCTTCCGCTATAGATCTAGTGGCCACCAGGTTTACCATCAGATCCGTTGTTGTAACGACGGGGTGGGGACCTCACACACAAAGGTTGTTCAACATAAATATTCCTTGTTTAATTCCGAATCACATGGTTCGCTAAAACAGCCCTTCAACCAGCATTGCAAACAACACCAAGACACAATTCTAGTAAAAATTCTACTCAAACTTATTCATAAAAATTCCAATGTCCTGGAGGTACAACATCCCCCCTCCAGCGAGATTTCACTCCTCCCGTTGTCGCCTAGCTGCCCATACAACTAGGTATGTCCACCGCATAGAAAGCACGTCATGGACACTCCCACCGCATAGAAAGCAAGACGTGGGTTCCCACCGCATAGAAAGCAAGTCGTGGGTATCCACCGCATAGAAAGCATGTCGTGGATTCAAGAGCCCTTAACGAGGAACTCTGCCCCCTGTGATCAGTAGGGGGGTCAGGACTGATTCAACATTGGAAATAAAATGAACATGTCGAGCTAAATTTTCCCTAGCAAACATTCTTTCCTCTTGCAAACAGTATACCCATCAAACATTACCTTCCTACTTTAGAACTTAATGTATAATGATTTCAATGCCGAGGTTTCCGTCGGATTTCTCCAACATGTTTGGGGATATGAGCATTCCTAACTAGCGTATGCAATGTTAATTTAAACAACTTAAATAAAAATATGATCTACCTCTTCCACTTCTTCATCGATGGCCCGTGAGATGGCCGGTATTTGTTCCTCCATGGGAGCCTTCCCCTTCCCGTTGACATTGCTCGTTCTTGCTTCGCGATCATGGGCACCACCGAAGCGCGTCCTCTTAACCGGGGCCATTTCTCACTACTTCAAATGATTAGCTTGGAGAAAGAGCTAAGGTTCACAAGCATCATAACAGTCCAATGGGTAGATTAGTGACATCAATTAATCCCTCCTATATGAGAGTCTAGATTTCTTTCATAAAGCAATCATTAAGGATGGCACATAATCCTATGGGAACCGGCTCTAAGATAATTATTCGGCTTACATGAACAAGAATAATTAGGATTTCACTATTGGAATTACCAGAGAATTGGATTAAGTATGATTAAACTATTTCCTAGCAACTAGATGATGCAGATTTACCCTATGCATATGTGTGAGGAAAAACCAATTCTTAGAGACTTATTGACGGATTAATTTCTCCTTAATTACGTCTTAATGCATAAGAGAAATGAATTCAATTAAGCTACAATGTTAATGAGTGATTACAATAGTGATTCTCTTCAATCTGCACAAATACTAGCTTGCCGATTAATTACTATGCTATCTAGAGAGAGAAGATTCTGAAATTATGCTCTAATCATTAATCCAGAGTGAAGAATGGCTGATAATTCAGCTATGGAATGATGATTACATAATAGAGTACGAATAAGGAGAATTTAGAGAGTAGTCATAGAGATTTTCGGCTAGGAATAGGCATAATGTACGAGAAATTTTTGGTGGTAGAGAAAGGGATTTTCAGATGGCATTAATTAAACTGTCGTTACCTTGATTAAGAGCTGGTAATCTTCTCGATTTTCTTATCTAATCGAGCTTCTTGAGATGAAAATTCGGCAGCACCTCCCTCCTAGCTTCTTCTTCAATAGGTGTGTGATTTGGCAGCACCTCCCCAATGTATGTGGGTGTGTGTGTGTATGCACTGTGTGTGTGTGTGATCATAAGTGTCTGTGTGTGTGTGTATGCAGGTCTTTAAATAGGCTCCTACAGGCTGAAAATCGATCTGGGTTGCTAAATGCATCTGGGAGCTTCTCCAGTTAAGGATGGCAAGTCCAGTTCTCTGCCCACCAAGTGTCAGGTTGGCTTGGTTAACTGGTTCTGAGACTGAGTTGCAGGCTTGGCAGCTTTCCCAAGACTCCCACAAAGCAAGAGGGCGCCCCCTAGATGCTAAATCTGATCTGGAGTGGCCTGGGACCTGTTCCCACACAGTCCCGGGCCCCCGATGCCTCCCCGGACAATTTTTAGGAAATTTGGTTCTAGGCTAAAACGGGTCATACGAATCGGATTTTGATGCCGTAAATTGCCATACGAAGCTCTAACTAAGGCGTAATGGCCCGAGTACCTGCCATATTTAGCAGCCCTCGGGGTTCAAAAATGCATTTTTCTCAAATTTGGGGTACGGGTGCAGTTTTTCGAGACGATCAAAACTGGACGGGTCGGGTGACCAAAAACTTACTATTTTTGGAAATTTTTCACAAAAATTATTTTAATTCACATTTTGAAGCTTTATAACATTCTAAACATCATGGCACTGACAGAATCTGGAAAACTGCTAAAAATAGTAACTTATTCCATTGTATTCATTTCGTGGTACAAGGGTGCTCTTGTGATCGAGTCAGAGACCTTACAACCTCCCCAACGTGAAAAATTTGAGATGTCCTCATCTCAAGAATGAGTTTGGGTAATCTTTTAAGAGCGTCGTCTCGTCTTCCCAAGTTGCATCTTCTTCAGGGTAATCCTTCCACTTTACCAGATGCTCCGTGATAGTTCTATTGCATAATTTCCTTTCTCTTGTTTCAAGTACATAGTCATGTTGGAGTTCGAGAACTCCTTGTGCTGGCATGACTATCTGATCTCAGTCCAAAAATTGATCAGGGTTAGGAACATAGGGTTTGAGTAAGCTGACGTGGAACACATCATGAACCTTCAAGTTTGCAGGTAACTTTAGCTTGTAGGCTTGGTCACTCACAACCGCAGTCATTCATACGCCAGGATCTCTCAGAGGTGAACAAGTTAACTTCCTTATAGATTGTGGCAGTACTCTTTCATTTCTTTCACCTAGATGCATGAGAAAGCTTAAGCTAGATAAGTATCCGTCAAGCAAGCTAGTTGTCGAGTTAGCAAACGGCAAGGAGGTAGTATCTCAACACTCTGCGGGCAAAATTGACTTCGATTTAGGGGGACACCCAACTTCTGCCCAATTTTGAACCTTACCCTTAGGATTCTTTGATGGGATACTAGGGATGGACTGGCTAAAGCAAAATAGGGCCCACATACATTGTGCACAAGGGAATTTTACCTTTACAGATAACTTGGGTAATGAAGCCTTAATCCAGGGGGAAAATGGGAGACCTAAGGCTACTCTAGTTAAGGCCAGCAGGCTTTTGAAGGGACTAAGGAAGGGTCAGCAAATATATGCAGTTAAACTCAACAAGGTGGACCAATCAATACCTCACTTCGACCAAACTAATTGAGAGAGTATGATGATGTATTCCCCGAAGACCTTACGAATCTTCCACCACACAGAGAGGTAGATCATGAGATTGAGACTATCCCTGGGTGTGAACCTATCTCAAAAAGACCTTATAAAATGTCACTTCCGGAGGCCATCGAACTCAAAGGACAACTTAGGCAACTCATTGAGCAAGGATTCATTCGACCCAGTACTTCTCCTTGGGGTGCTCCAGTTCTTTTCCAAAAGAAGAAGGATGGGACCTTAAGGCTATGCATAGACTATCGTGGACTGAACCAGGTAACTGTCAAGAACAAGTATCCAATTCCAAGGATTGACGAACTTTTGGACAGACTCCACGGCGCCAAAATATTTGCAAAGATAGATCTAAGGTTAGGATATTACCAAATCAGGATCAAGCAATCAGATATTCCAAAGACAGCTTTCAATACTAGGTATGGGCACTACGAATTCACAGTAATGTCTTTTGGTCTAACAAATGCTCCTGCAAGCTTCAACCGACTTATGCAGGATATTTTCAGACCTTACCTCGATGATTTTGTCTTGGTTTCCTTTGATGACATTCTGATCTATTCCAAAGACAAGGCAGATCACGAAGAACATTTTAAATTAACATTGCATACGCTAGTTAGGAATGCTCATATCCCCAAACATGTTGGAGAAATCCGACGGAAACCTCGGCATTGAAATCATTATACATTAAGTTCTAAAGTAGGAAGGTAATGTTTGATGGGTATACTTTTTGCAAGAGGAAAGAATGTTTGCTAGGGAAAATTTAGCTCGACATGTTCATTTTATTTCCAATGTTGAATCAGTCCTGACCCCCCTACTGATCACAAGGGGTAGAGTTCCTCGTTAAGGGCTCTTGAATCCACGACATGCTTTCTATGCGGTGGATACCCACGACTTGCTTTCTATGCGGTGGGAATCCACGTCTTGCTTTCTATGCGGTGGGAGTGTCCATGACGTGCTTTCTATGCGGTGGACATACCTAGTTGTATGGGCAGCTAGGCGACAACGGGAGGAGTGAACTCTCGCTGGAGGGGGGATGTTGTACCTCCAGGACATTGGAATTTTTATGAATAAGTTTGAGTAGAATTTTTACTAGAATTCTGTCTTGGTGTTGTTTGCAATGCTGGTTGAAGGGCTGTTTTAGCGAACCATGTGATTCGGAATTAAACAAGGAATATTTATGTTGAACAACCATTGTGATAGTAATTAGGTCACACGATGAAGTGTGAGTGTGGGGGTGGAAAGTGGGGGCTTGGCTCGGGTTGCCAATCCCTACGAGATGGGTGGTCCCGATTGGTCGGGAACTCTCTGTCCCCATAGTGCTTACTCAATATTGGTATTACTCATTGACCCTAGAGCGGCGAATCCTCGAGAGTACGTGCCTCTGAAACATGGGGAAAAAGGTACTCGGGGTTTCTCTCCTCTTGGAAGGTGGGTCTTAGGATCGCTAGATAGTTAAGTACGCTTCCCCTACGAGGTGGAGCTAGATCTCGTTGCTAGTAGGCTCGAACTCGACTCACTTTGTGATGAGAGATCGTCCGCTAGTTGAACCCTGAACCATTTTATTTGCTTCCGCTATAGATCTAGTGGCCACCAGGTTTACCATCAGATCAGTTGTTTGATACGACGGGGTGGGGACCTCACATGAAGGAAGCTTCCAACACCATATTAGAGATTTTGAGACTTTAGAGCCAATTTACAAATCACCAATGTCTTAAAGATTTGGCCATATAAACAAGTCTCAAACTATTTTTTAGGGCTAACTCCTTCCACAAGGTAGTACTTGAAAAGCTCTTTCAAGCCATGCTCTCAAAATTCTCGCTAAGATTTGGCCATGTGCTCAAATCTTAAACTCAATTTGAAAGTGGGAAATTGGGAAATTTCCAAATTCACTAATATGGAATTTTCACTTCAATTCAAGCATTACAGAGAAAGATGTCTTGCTAGAGAGCTACCTTAGGATGAGAGATGGTCAATCCTTTTCATAGAAGGATTGCAAAATGATACTCTCAAAAAATATATGCACTTAAAGGCCTATGTTACCTTTGAGCAAGTCACTAAAGAGGTGCTATATTTAGTAGACAATTGTAAAGCATATGGGGAGGTGACTGAGGACACATATCAAGGGACTAGTAGCACCTCTTCAACCACTAGTGAATCCACAATGAAACTGGGTGGGCAAAACCCAATTGTGTCGGACGTTGATCAAACGATCAAGGAAGTGATCACAAGGATGAACCAAGGAAACAAGACGAACCCCGAACAAAGGACAACAGCCCCCCACACAAAAATGTGACAATTGTGGAGGACTCAGTGGTGCAACATGCAATTGAGGGCAGGAGAAAACGTACAGTGTGTATTGAAGTGGTGTGCTATTAAACATAAATGGGAAAACCGTGAGGCCCATGAATGTTTCTACAACATAAAATATGTTAGAGAAAGACCATATGGGCCACTGAGAGGGCAACAATTGCCACAACCTCCAAGATACAAAGTAGGACAAAATAATGCAGTTAGAGGGTTAAAAAAACATCAACCTATGATGGGACATCAGCCTCGTTTACCCAGGAAAATAGAGCCATGGTGAGAATTTCACAACACATAGAGGCACCTGTGGATCAGAGTATGATACATGTAGTTTTATATTGAGAAGATTCGGACGGCTATTATAAGAGAGGTTTAGACAGTAGTGCTTATGCTTTTGAAGGAAAAATTCCATGGATAGGTTCTAAAGGGATGTCAGAATCATCATACATAACACAACCAACAAAAAACCATCACCTGGTTGATGAAAATATGCTCATGTTCATGGCAATTCAGAACTATAGACCTAGGGGATACCCTCCTAGAATCGGACAACCGATGGGGGCTCCACAACCTTCCGACCACCAGTAGGACCATGCTATGAATGTGGCGGTGATCATTGGGCAAGAATTTGTCCACACAAAGTTGAGTGTATCAAAATCTTTGGGTACTGTGAGGTATGTACAAATGACCATCTAATTCCACACTGTCCAAAAAACCCTGATAACAAAGGAAAGGCTACCATGAACAAAATCGAAGTTGTATCAAGCTCAAGTGGATAAAAAATGGAACCAGCAATTCCAATGAATGTTGTGACAAGAGCACAAGCCCAGGAAGCAGTAAGAAATATACATATGGGAGACAAAAACATCCCACCCAACCAAACTGAGATAGAGAATTTGTCGATTAGGACCCCCAAGAAATCCTGGAAGGAAAAAAGGGACAAGATGAAAGCCAAAAGGATAAAAGAAAAAACAGCCTAGAAACCAAATTGCAGCAAACACAGGATTAGTTGAGAGTGGAAAGGGCACCATAAAGAAGATATTGTTGTAGAAAATTATCAAAACTACCTTCTGGAGATTCGGTCTTGGTGGAAAAAGTCTTTGAGCCGTTAGATGCGATTTTGAAGGCTTATGAAGCTAGGATAAAGCCCAACCAAACCTAGGAGTATAGATGGTTAGTGTATACTCATCCAGGGTATAAGAAAGAGAGGTTGCAGATGTGCAAGGAGCTCATCCAAGCGGCCCAAGCTCTTATGGAACCACCTGTCCCGATTGCTCCAAGGACTGAGGTGTTGATCCACGAAAGAATTTAGGAGATGGAGAATTGAGGTATCAAAAATAGAGACAAAAAAGAACCAGTAGCTGAAACACCATTAGATATGAGGGTGGTAGCCAATACCATAGATGGGGTGTGCTCACAGGCAGTTATGCCAATTCCGAAAGTAGAAGAACCATAGTCACAGGATCTATGGGAGGATATCAGAAAGAAAAAGATGGAAGTGTGACCCTTGAGTCAGCCCCTATCATTGAGATCCATCTAGACCATGAGTTCTACCTAGGCGATATCCGATCACTGTATGGTGATGTAGGTACAATTATGTCGGAAGACAGCAAACCTCAGTCTTTGAAAACTTTACCTTTGTTCATTGGCAACCATGAAACCATATCAAAAATTAGAAAAGTATCATCTCAATGGAAATTTGGTCCTAAGATGATGGACACCAAAACTCTTCGTGAGTTGATGTCGTCTCCTATCCATACGCTAACTCTATTTGAGTTATTGCAAGTAAGATTTGGTCTTTAGGAAGAAGTGGATTTTTTTTGGAGAAAATAGGGCTGATAATTCCGCAACCAATCATTCCTCCAAAAACATCAAAAAACCAGACACCAAAATAGACTAAACCAGAGCCAGTACCAGTGAATAAGGTGGGAGACTACTGTGAAGGAGAATAAGGGAACACTACCTTCCTTGTGGAATATAAAGGAGAAAAAACGATTGCTATATTAGACAGTGGGGCCGGAATTGCCATAGCAACCAAGGCAAAGTGGGAAAAATGGGAAAAGCCTGCTCTAAGGAAAACCCGAATGAAATTGCAATTAGCGGATAGATACCTGGAGAGACCTATTGGCATTTTGGAGCAAATCATAGTATCCTCTTGTGGAATCGCATATGAACACACCTTTACTATAATGAATTTTGATGAAAGTAGCAATTTTGATATCATACTAGGAAGACCATTCATGCGTCAACTGCAAGATTGTGGCTATGGTTATATCTACTTAAGACACAAGGATGTCACTACAAAGATAAGTGTCAAAGATCATAGTTATAGAGATGTTGAACAAACCCTTGGGAAAGAGTTAAACTCCACAATTGAGAAGGAAGGGGAAATACCTACTTGGTTGCAAAGCAAAGCACATATTTGGATGTGTGGAGCTTCGGAGTGTGGAAGTTTGAAAAAAGAAGATTGTATTCACAACCGACTAGTACAGGATGAGGTGTATATACCAGAGCCTTTTTTGGAAGAGATGTTCAAACCATTTGGGTGGCGGTAGATACTGGCCACCCTTCATGTGTGTGTGAATGAGGTAACACTAACCAAATTCTGGGATGAGGAAGGATATGATATAATATCTCTCCAATTGACGAGCATCATCTTGAATGATAAATCAGGACTAGAAGTACTTGATATGGAGGGAGTTACAGATTGCAGATGCATAGTGGATGAGATCTCCATAAGAGACCTTAATGAAACTGATGAGTGTTGGGGTATAAAGCCCAATGTGGTCGCCCAGGTAAGTGGGCGGGCCGCCAGGTATGTACACATATTCTTTTGTTAAAACCTAATAAGAACTCACTATGCTCTACACATTACAGTAGAGCGAGTTCACCATATCGTCGTGCTCTTCTTCTCACACTCTCTCTCGCATCGCACTTCCACTCGTACTCCTTCAACTGGTATCAGAGCTCAAATCGAGGCTCGAGACAGCATTGCAGGAAGCCAGAGTCACCTGCTCAGATTGGAGTGAGATTCGACAGGCGAAGACACAGCCCCAAATCTTGAGGCTCTTGGTGTTCTCAGAATTTCATTCTGAGGTCATCTCAGCCACCGTTCGGCTTCGACAAAGTTCTACGGAGGACATTTTCGACTACGTGGTCTCGGCGGGTGCAGATCCGACTCTGGAAATTTGGGGTTTCGGCCTACGACTGCAAGTGCTGAGGATATCTACACTTCCAAAGTGCTGATTTGTGGTTGTCTACACAACGAAGGACGGCTCACAGTTCTTGGAGGTGTGTCACATACGACACTGGCGCACCTACACACAGACTGTAGGCGACATCCACTAGTTCATCAGGTAGCTTGTGTTTGCTGCTTGATATTCCAGATTTCATCCTGACATTGCAAGTATTTCCAAATGGGATGTATTGTCAGAGATGATGTATGTCTGTTAAGGGTTTGCTGGCTGTGAGTCACGTAGCAAACAACCACCGCAGCGGTTACAGCATACAGTGGGAAATTTGTGGATGTATGACTTTGTGGGAAGTCTATGTACTGTCAGATTTAATGCAGCCTTTGTTGAGGGTTGAGTGAGGTTTTATTGAGCTGGGGGATTCTCGAATGTTGAGATCCTTTCGGTGATACAGGTCTTGGAGCGATCCCTCGAGCACTCTTAGATAGGTAGCTAGGATGTATTGACTGTGAGTTAGATAGTTGGGATTGCATCTTTGCTTTACTGCCGTTGAGGCATTGTCGCAGTCTATGCTTACAGGACAGTGACAGGACAGTGAGAGGCAGTACAGGTGCAGGATAGGTTTACCCACAGCTTACAGTGTTAGAGAGACAGTGGTTTTTTGAGCTGTTTTTTGGTCTGTTTTTTAGTACACCAGAGCCATTTTACAAAGGAGACTCTGCCAAAATTTCTGCAGAATCTGAAGCTTTCTTGGTTCATTTGACAGGTTGATATTGGTTCAGAGGTCAGTTAACAGGGAAAACTCTGCCGAATTTTTCCCAGGAAAGTAAACTACTGTGAATCTTAGTTATGGCTAGATCACAGGACGCTGCTCTTTACAATATCAAGAAGCTAGATGGAACCAGTTTTCCATTGTGGAAGAAGCAGATTTGGCACGTGTTGGTACAAAAGAAGCAGATAAAATCTATAAAGCTCAAGGGGATAAAACCAGAAGATATGGACGAAGATGAATGGAGCGAAATGGATGAATTGGCACTTTCTACCATTATGTTGACTTTGGCAGAAAGCGTTTACTTCAATGTGGCAGACGAGATGTCGGCTTATCAAGCATGGTTAAAGCTGAGTGATCTTTATGAGAAGCAGAGTGCAGCTTCACAGGTATACTGGCTTAAGAAGCTTGTTGACTTGAAGATGAAAGAAGGGACACCTATGTCCAATCATCTGAATGAATTCAACACAATCTATAGTCAGTTGTCAGCTCAAGGTGTCAAGTTTGATGAACCTGTTAGAGCTATGTTCCTGTTGATCACATTGCCGAAATGTTGGGACACTTTTCGCACAGCTTTGAGTAATTCTGCACCTCCAGATGGTTTGAACATAGCAGGTGTAGAAGGAAGTCTGCTTACTGAAGAAACCAACAGAAAGACAATGGACAAAGGCAAAGGAACAGCCTTCGTTGTCAGGGGAAGGACCAAAGAAAAGGACAAAGGTGGAAAGAGGAATAAGTCGCGTAGCAAGTCCCGCAGTGCTAAAGGCAAGAGTGACATAGAATGCTGCCATTGTGGCAAGAAGGGTCACATGAAAAGAGACTGCAGAGAATGGAAAGCAGAAAAAGGCAAAGAGAAAGCTGAAGACCATGGTGAGAAGAACAAGTCCTCAGTGAAGATTCAAGAAATAAATGTGACAAAAACTGTTGCAGAGGATGACAGTCTAGTGTCAGGAGACATCTACTTCTTGAAGAATACAATGGACTCAGCTCTTCTTACAGCATCTGATGGAAATGCACTGAGTGACTGGATTATAGACTCAGGGGCATCACTTCATGTGTCTCCAAACAAGGAGTGGTTTACCTCTTATGTGACCACTAAAGATCATGTTCGGCTAGGCAATGGGCAGGCATGTGAGATCTTAGGTGTTGGAGATGTTCAATTGAAGTTTCAGAATGGCTCTTCTTTCACGCTGAAGAATGTGAGACATGTTCCCGCAATTACAAAGAGCTTGATCAGCACAAGTTTACTTGATGATGCTGGCTACGTCACCACTTTTGGACAGAACATGTGGAAGATATCCAAGGGTTCTATGACAGTAGCACATGGAGTAAAGTCTGGAGGACTTTACATGATTTATGTATCAAATGTCTCTAAAAATGTAATCAATGTAACCAAGCAGTCGAACGTTTCTTTGTGGCATAGCCGGTTAGGACATATGTCCAAGAAGGGAATGGAAATCTTGTCTCGTTCTGGTTATTTTCCTGGCTTGTCATTTAATGATTTTGAATTCTCTGAACATTGTCTGTATGGTAAGCAAACACAGCAGCCACATAAGCATAGAAGCAGTAGAAGAGATACACAGTTGGCACTTGTTCATAGTGATTTGTGTGGACCTATGCCTAACCTATCTCTAGGGGGAGCTTCTTACTTTATGACATTTATAGATGATTACTCGAGGAAAGTATGGGTTTACTTTCTCAAGCACAAGGATGAAGCGTTTAATGTTTTCAAAATGTTTGTGACACTTGTGGAGAATCAAAGTGGCAAGAAGCTTAAATGCTTACCCACTGACAATGGTGGAGAGTATGTTTCCAAGGCCTTCCAGGACTTTTGTGAGTCAAAAGGTATAAAACGTGAACTTATTGTTCCTTACAATCCTCCTCAAAATGGTGTTGCTGAGAGGATGAATAGGACCATACAAGAGAAGGTCAGAAGTATGTTGTCTAATGCACAATGGCCAAATGGGTTTTGGGCTGAAGGTGTATCAACAGCTATTCATCTTATAAATAGATCTCCTAGCAAGGTTTTGCAGAAGGATTCAGTGGCAGAGATGGTATGGTCAGGCAAAATGCACTCATACAAGCATCTCAGAGTCTTTGGTTGTAAGGCATATACTCATGTTCCAAAGGAATTTAGGAACAAACTTGAGCCAAAGAGTAGAAAGTGCATCTTTCTAGGCTATGGTAATTCTGGTGAGATGGGGTACAGACTTTGGGATCCCGAATCCAGAAAGGTTATCCGGAGCAATGATGTTCACTTTAATGAATCCAAATATCATTCTAAACCAGAGAGGGTTGAGGAGATTAGAAGAGTTTTCTTCCAAGAAGATGGACCTGCACGTGCAAGACAAAATGTCAGGGCTCAAGAGGAGCAAGGACAGGATAGAGTGGAACCACAAGTTGTGGTTGAGCCTAAGCCACCTATTTTGCGTAGATCTGGACGTATCATGCGACCTCCTGATCAATTTGTTCCATCTATGAACTATGTCATGTTGACTGATTGCAATGAGCCTTCATGTTACAAGGAAGCAGTGCAAATGAAGGACTCCGGGAATTGGCAATTGGCCATGCAGTCAGAAATGAAATCTCTGCATAAAAATCAGACATGGAAGCTAGTTGAATTACCACAGGGCAAAAAGGCTCTACCTTGTAAATGGGTTTACAGGTATAAGATCACCGCTCATGATAGGGAGCCAAAGTACAAAGCAAGGTTTGTTGCCAAGGGCTTTAAGCAAGAACAAGGCATTGACTTTGATGAAGTCTTCTCTCCGGTGGTCAAGATGACTATATTGAGATGCTTTCTTGCATTGGTTGCCATATTAGATTTGGTGTTGCACCAAATGGATGTCAAGACAACGTTCTTGCATGGTGATTTAGATGTGGAAATTTACATGCAGCAGCTAGAAGGGTTTGTTGAGAAAGGCAAGGAAGTTTTGGTATGCCAGTTGTTGAAGAGTCTTTATGGCTTAAAACAATCACCGAGGGCATGGTACCATAAGTTCCACAAGTTTATGCTTTCTCAAGGCTACAAACGTAGTGAGTTCGATCACTGTCTATATACAAAGAAAACTAAGGATGGCAGTTGGCTGATCCTTATTTTGTATGTGGATGACATGTTGATTGCTGGCAAACACTTGGAAGAAATTTCAGCTTTGAAGTCAAAGATGGCAAAATTGTTTGACATGAAAGACATGGGTGAGGCAAGTCATATACTTGGTATGCGCATTGAGAGAGACAGATCCAAGAAGTTGATTTGGTTATCTCAAACAGAGTATATTGACAAGGTTTTGCAACGTTTCAATATGGAGAAGGGAAAGGCATTGAGTGTTCCATTGCCACCATATGTGAAACTTAGCAGACAAGATTGTCCTGTGTTTGAGGAAGAACATGCTGAAATGGATAGGATTCAATATGCATCTGCAATGGGTAGTTTGATGTATGCAATGATTGCTACTCGCCCAGACATTGCATTTGCAGTGGGAGTAGTAAGTCGATACATGTCAAACCCAGGAAAGAAACATTGGGAGGCAGTGAAAGGAATATTGAGATACCTGAAAGCTACAAAGAGTATGTGTATATGCTATGGGAGTCAGGAGCTAAGTGTAAAGGGTTTTACAGACTCAGATTATGCAGGTGACTTAGACAACCGAAGGTCTACATCAGGGTATGTCTTTACATTGGCTGGTGGAGCAGTATCATGACATTCTAGATTACAAGATTGTGTTACTCAGTCTACTACAGAGGCTGAATATGTTGCAGCATAAGAGGCATGCAAAGAATCAATTTGGCTTAATCGACTAGTAACAGATTTGGGAATCAAAGAAGAGATGCGTGTGTTATACTGTGATAGTCAAAGTGCTATACAATTGGCTCGCAATCCAGTTTGTCACTCAAAGACAAAGCATGTGGATGTGAAGTATCATTTCATCAGGGAAATTCTAGAGGATAAGCAACTTCAGCTTGTCAAAGTTCACACCACAGAAAATCCTACTGATCTACTTACAAAAGGACTTCCCTCTGAGAGCTTTGCGCATTTTCGCAAGCAGTTAGGTGTAGGGTAGTACATCACTTCTCTACATCTCTTGTATATTAGCTTGTATAGTAGCTTCTCTCACACTTAAAGTACCACATTGGACTTTAAGAGGGAGATTGTTGGGGTATAGAGCCCAATGTGGTCGCCCAGGTAAGTGGGCGGGCCGCCAGGTATGTACACATATTCTTTTGTTAAAACCTAATAAGAACTCACTATTCTCTACACATTACAATAGAGCAAGTTCACCATATCGTCATGCTCTTCTTCTCGCACTCTCTCTCGCGTCACACTTCCGCTCGTACTCCTTCAATGAGGAAATATTTCAAGACTCCACGGAGAAACCTTTAGAGGACAACATGGACAAAGAGTGTTCTAGTAACTCTAATAAGGACATCGAGCTGAGGGATTGACAAGCAATCTTTTACGATTCTCCCAGCCAAAAACCACAAAGACATTAGAGATACCTAGAAAGATGCATGAACTAATGAAATCAAAGAAGAAAAAATCTTGTACCTCTTTTAAGAAACAAAATGCAGTAAATGAGGCTGGTCGAAGCAACTGATTGCCAGAGGTTCATGAAACCCAACTCAACACAAAAAAAAAACTCTAAAAACAAAAGCAAACCAAAATTACAAACGGAAAACATCTCTAAACAGTCAACAAAATTATTTAAAGAATAGCGTAAACACAGATACAACAAATTGAAACAAACTTTGTAGGAAGTTTGGACAATGGAGTGGGACTTTGATGATGAATCCGACAATGATAGGTTTGATGCACCTTCCCACTACAAAAGGTACACTATCCAAGCCACAAAATTTGTAGCTCAAAATCCAAAACAAGAACCAAAGGAACCTGGAACCTCATACGATGGGCCACAAAAAGCTAAATATATAGACCTAGTGGAACCAGGCAAGGAACCTAAGCTAGCATACATTGCACGGACCTCACGGGAGAAGAAGATCAGCTATTGATAGCAACACTCTGATGATATAAAGACGTGTTTGCATGGTCATACAAAGATCTAAAGGGAATAGATCCAAAAATTTATCAACAGACGATACCCCTTAAGGGTGATTCCAAACCGTGCAAACAACGTCCTTATACATACAATGATACTTTTGCCAAGAAGATTAAGGAAGATATAAATGAACTCAAGGATGTGGAGTTTATCTATGAGATTGAACACATCGATTGGGTGTCCCCAATTGTGGTAGTGCCCAAAAGAAATGGAAAGTTACGAGTGTGTGTGAACTATCCCCTACCATCAAAGACAACTATCCCCTACCAATAACAAATCATGTGATCGAGAGAGTTGCATGGAAAGAAGCTTATAGTTTATTAGACGGGTTCTAAGGCTACAACCAATTGACCATTAAATGAGAAGATCAACATAAAACAGCTTTTGCAATAGGGTGGGGTATATTTGAATACAGGGTGATGCCTTTTGGTTTGACAAATGCACGTGCCACTTTTTAGAGACTAATGAGTCACACATTTAAGAAGTATCTCAGGTAAATTTTGGAGATATACATGGATGATCTATGCGTGCATTCTCAGTTGAGGAGTGAGCACATAACACACTTGGAAAAAGTCTTTGAAAAGTGTAGACCTTACCGTATTTGCTTAAATCGTGGTAAGACAAGGTAAAATCTTTGGACACATGGTGTCCAAAAATGGGATTTCCACTTATCAAGATAAGATACGGGTGATCGTTGCACTTCCCAGACCAATCAAAGTAAAGGAAGTACATGAATTTATGGGTCATTGTGGGTATTATAGGGCTTCATATACATGTATGTTGTAATAGCTAAGCCTATGTATGCTCCCATTGCCAAATTTGAGTGGACGGAAGAATGTGAGAAATCTTTTCACAAATTGAGGCAGGAATTAATTTCTGCTCCAATTTTGCAAGACCCAATTGGAACAAGATCTTCCATATCCATGTAGATGCATCACCCTATGCCATAGGGTTCATATTAGCTCAACTTGGAGAGAAAAAAAATGGATTTTTCCATTTGTTACTCTAGTAGGTAGCTAAAAAACACAGAGAAAAATTATACCACTATGGAGAGAGAGGGCATAGGAATGATATATGTTGTCAAAAAGTTTAGACACTACCTTCTCAAGAACAAGTTTGTTTTCTTCGTAGATCACCAAGCACTATTGTATCTGGTAAACAAACCTTGCAACACTGGAAGGATTATTTGCAGGTTTATAATATTGCTTGAGTTTGATTTCATCATGGTCGTAAAGAAAGGAACAACACACAAGAGGGATGATCATCTTCTAAGATTGCTCCATGGATAAGCATCCGAAGGTATTGATGATGACTTTCTATATTCTTATTTTGTTTAACATTAAAATGGTTCCAAGGTGGAGTGAAGAGGTCATTCCTCTACTCACCATAGGATCATTACAGGTAGAAAGACAACCATCAATCATTTATCATACCAAAAATCTCTAGCTTATAGATGGATGTCGATACAAGAAAGGTGGAAAAACAAAAACATACCAAAGACTAATGAGACTTGGGGTCTATTCGCTAAACACAGAAAAAGTGTCCATGATTACGTAAAATCATATGAAGCCTATAAAAAAAAATCACCAGTGGAACACGCCACACTCTTTAGAGCAATTGGAGTGCCCAAATGGAGTACTTACATTATTGATTACTTAAACGCCAAGACCTTCCCAGAGGGATTGAATAAGAAACGAATGAGAACTATAGAGGAGGAAGCAAATCACTATGTGTTGATTTCAAACCAACTGTACCGGTGGGGAAAGGACAATCAATTGAGACTGTGTGCTACTTAAAGAAATAATTCTCCTTCCTAGAACAAGACTCAGGCCAGCTGGGTGGACATTTTTCTGCTAACAAAACTGCAAAGATGATACGTCATGCCAAAATATGGTGGCCAACATTGTTCACAGATGCGAAGGCAAATGTAAAACGGTGTGATGAATGCAACGCACTAAAGCACCTATGTGGAGAGATGAAATGACATTACGCCCAATGATAGGAGTTTGAGCCTTTGCCAAGTGGGGCATAGATTTTGTAGGCCCCATCATACCTCATGCATACTGCACACACGCTCAATATATCATAGCATCAACATATTATTTGACAAAGTGGGTGGAAGCGAAGGCAACGCAGAAAGTTCCTATTCAAAAAAATATTTACCAGATACGACCTATCCATTGAAATTGTGAGTGATCAAGGAATCGACTTTGTGAACACCGTCATTGAAAGCTTACTCAATGAATTCATGGAGATTCATCGCAAATCAGTCCCTTACCACCCCCAAGCTAACGGACAAGCAGAGAGTACCAGTAAAATATTATGCACGGTGCTAACTAAAATAGTGAGTGACTCAAGAATTGATTGGGACCTAAAGCTAAACTCAATATTATGGACCTACAGGGTAGCGTTTAAAACTTCCATTGGAACCTATCCATGTAACCTTGTGTTCGGGATTAATGCTATTCTATCCATGGCAACCAAATGTCCAAATGATGAACCGTTTGAACCGCAGGTGGTTTGACAGAAAAATATGAGCAATCAAGGTAGGTATGCACAAGGCCCTCTAGGTAGGTCGGGAACATATAGTCAGAATGGGGCATTCAAACTCATTTGCTTTCACACACACACACACACACATAGAGAGCGGGCTGAGAAACCTAGACTTTTGTGCCACACTTCTGCTTGTTACGACCACCACAACATATCTTATTGCGCCAGATTTGTCAGGTATGATCATTAACCCTGCAAGAATAATTGTGCATGTGCTACTCTGTACCAACATCAAATCAATAGAATAGATCAAATCAAAGACAAAAAAAAATTGCAAACTGTCAGAACCAATTTGGGGCAGCTTCACATGTCAAAACCACAAAACTTTTCACTAGAGGACTCCTGATATGTGGCAGAATCAACCCACCTAATCACAGTTACAAAAGGTTGAGGATCATGGATCGCGATCTATGTTCCCAAACCCTAAACTCATAGAAAATTGGATAGTGCACTCCCCATACACCCGAAAAACATTGTGCTACATGGATTTGCAAACCATGCTCCAACATGGATTGTGATTCATGTACCATAATTACAGATTCAATAAAAAGCTCAGCCTATGGTTAGAGGTAGCAAAGAGGAGAATTCCATGAAAATTGGGCACAAAATGGGGCACTAAATCACCAAGAATCAAGAGTTTTAGTAGTTTCAGTCTGCAAATGGTCATTTTAGGTCTAGACTATGATAAAATGATCATAAGCCCAAAATTCTATGTCAAATTGCTTAGGATATGTGTCCAAAGCAAACCCACCAAGTCTGGTAGCATTTGACCATGTTCCTCAGCAAAATTTTGACAGAGCCAATATACAAACTGGTGGGTCTATACAGGAGAAATACAGGGCAATTGATGTTAGGACAGTGCATATATTTTGCTTTTGAAGTTTAAAGCAGATGTGTCAAAAACCAAAGTGCCAAAGAGAAACAATCAAATTTCAAAGTTTGTGAAATCTTGCTAAAAGTGCTTTCAAGGTTCCATAATTTTCTCAATTGATCTCCAACTTTGCATGCAATCAGAGAGCATTGAAAATTAATAGGCAAATGAACAGCAAGGTGATCCTTAGATACAAATCAACAGAAGTCAAGGAAACATCAGAAACCAAGAAAGGTAATTGAGCAAAAAGGGGTCCAGAAGTCATATATAGTCAAAGTCAGAAAAATATGGCCATAAACTGAGAAATGAAGTAAACTTAGAAAAAACATGTCCAAACTTGAAAAAAATTCACCAATGTACTAGGATGGACTATAGG
Source organism: Adiantum capillus-veneris (assembly GCF_014529385.1). NCBI lineage: Eukaryota > Viridiplantae > Streptophyta > Polypodiopsida > Polypodiales > Pteridaceae > Adiantum > Adiantum capillus-veneris. The sequence goes on from NC_140951.1 coordinate 98,204,856, forward strand.
AACAGGTGTGCTAAATAGCAATCCCAAATCCTTCCCAACATGGATCGCGATCCGTACCTTTTTCACTCGGCCAAAAATAGACATCACCATCTAGTCCTAAATACCCTACAAAGTCTATCCCTGAAGTACCAAGTCATTTGAATCTCAAAATCCCAACCAAAGGGCTCAAATTCTCCAAGTCTGTCAAATTTTCCAAAATTTGGCCTAAAATCTTAACCAATGATCCAAACCCCAAAAATTGGCCTAAAATCATCCAAATACCAAAAATTTAGGACCGAAGCATCACCTTAATGTGCCCAACCTGGTGGTATGATCAAATCATCAAAATGTGCTCCAACATGGATTGCGATCTATGTCCCTCAGAGAAAGAATTCATATGTAATCACTTGCCCTTGTGACTATAGTTGCCCTAGATGCACTGGTGAAGTTTGGTCAATTTTGGAGTAGTTTTGAAAGAGTTATGCTCATTTCTCATTTTATGGCCAAAGTTTGCGTTTTTCCATTTCCCAATAGCTTTTTGATCATTGCCTAACTCTAAAATCAACTTGCAATTGGTCTCAAGATGCCCCGCAGGAAAGCACAAAAAGAGTGGGAGGTGGCACCTTACGAGATCACTGATATCTCATCAAGCAAGAAAGCTCACATCACATAACAGGAACTAGAAGTAATACCCAGAAAAAAATTTCATCACAAAATTCCAAGCGGCAGTTGGAGTGATAGTCAAGACCACCTTATTTCCAAAGGAATTGTGGACGATACACCAAAAGTCCAAAGTGCTAGAAGGGGCACAACTGATCAAGTTCTTTGACATTGACGCACATTTGGAACAAATCAAGCTCCAATTTCAATGTCAAAGCGCCCTCTACAACCTACACAAATTGGAGTTGGAAGACACTAAGAAAGAGGCAACTAAGGAAGCTATTAACCCTCACGGATCACGGACACCCTATCACATACGAGACGGACGTTGTAACCTACGGTGGACATTGTATTATTTATTTGGTAGAGTCAGGTACTGGGCTTGTCGGTCCAATAGGAAAAGGGTAAGAGTGATCGTCGATGAGAGGCGCACTCTAACTGGGACATTCAAGGGATTAGTTGGCTAAGCATGGGCGCCCAAGTGTGAATGGGGTGAGCTCATATGAAAGCCAACTAAACCTAAAATTCACTCATTCTCTCATTTGTGCAATGCAAGAAGAGTGCTCTTGCTCCATCTCCTTGTGTACTAGTGTGTGTGTGTGTGTGTGTGTGTGTGTGTGTGTGTGTGTGTGTGTGTGTGTGTGTGTGTGTGTGTGTGTGTACTTGAGAGAGAGAGTGTGTGTGTGTGTGATCGAGCATTGTGGCGGCACGACGGCGGTGAAGCGGTTGAGCGCGACGTAGCAGCGTCTCCTTCTTCTTCGCGGCGAGGAATCCTCCACGACAGGATCATAGAGCGGTGAGTGACACACCATTGCCCTCTTTTGAGCTTACTAGTTAAGCTAGTTGTGTGCTTGGAGCCGTATGTGGCTCGCACACAGTGTTAGGCAAGTCCCTTGCTTCAACAGTGCGGCAAGGAGCGCACATTTTTGGCGCCGCTGCTGGGGAATCGCCCTGCACTAAGCCCAAGAGGCACTTTGTGCTTCTTCTATGAGTTGTTTGTAGTAGGAAAGAAGAGAAAGAGGAAGATGAATGAGTTATTTTTCTGCAAGTTGTTAATTTCTGTATTGTCTGCAAGTTCAGTGATTTCTGCATAATCTTGTGTTTTCTGTTTGCACACAGTCTTGGCACAATTAGTAGTCATTAGCTTGTTCACAGTGAATGAGTAATAAGGTAGACAGTTAGCAATTTCTGTTTGCACACAGTTTGTACACAGTTTTCTGTTAAGGTTTGCCTGCACACAGTCTTTGCACAGTAAGGTAGTGAGAGAGGAAGTAGGTGGACAGTTAGCTCACTGTCAGTAAGCAGTTAGCAGAGTGGTTAACAAATTAGTTAGTAGATTAGTTAGTGGTTAGCAGCATTGTTAGTAAGTAGATAAGGTAGTGAGCTGTGAGCTGTAGACAGAGAGGCTAGGTAGGTGTTGACAGTGTGTGTGGCCAAGAAAGGGTCACCTAAAACACGCGCGGTCATCGCCTTAAAATATATATATATATATATATATATATATATATATAATGTAAATAAAATTTTGATCGGGATCGGGATCGGGATCATTTCCCCAAGCCCAAGCCCAAGCCCAGGCCTCGGTCCTATGATATATACTAGACTCACTCTTATATATATACCCTACCCCCTCAAGAGGGAATGAGAGCATGTGGGGCAAGTCCTCCACTCTCCTCCCTTCTCTTCCCACTTGCACTCTTAGACTTTCTAATTTGGGCCTAGTTCCCTACTAGAAATTGACGGTTTTAGGGATTCCGAGGGTATAAAGTGACCAAACGGAGGGCTGTAAAGCACGGCACGTCCCTCTGACCGAGACGCTCGGTTTGAGCTATCATATGTTCTATTCTATAGCTGGGTCAGAAAAAAAAGGACCAAAAAATCAAAAAAATTTAAGAAAAGACTTGGGTTGCAAAACACCCAAAAATACTAGGTGAGCAGCCTTCACGGGCACTCACTGACACTTCTAGGAGATCCAAGTCATATGAACCTACGCTCTGGACGAGTGTTAGAGCACGAGCATATTGGTAGTGCCTCCATTTATGCGGGCACCCATTATTCCTCCACCCTAGGTTCTGGACCTTCGACCGGGACTCAAGGTAGCGCGACCCAAGATCCTCATATCGCGTCTAGTGATTCTTCCTCTGACTACGAAGTCATGGAGGGGTATCCTACACCAAACCCTGATAGTTCAAGTCAAGACATGCAAGCCATGGTCCCACGGCCCAGGTACAGCGTGTTTAGCCGCTTAAAAGAGACCCTTAGTAGAGCTACTCGCTCCGAACATGCGGTTAATGAAATAAATGAAGGGAGTGGGGAAGTAAATTTGTCATTCATGCCTAAAATAGACCCTATGCTTCTTGAGAGTGTGCATGTGAATGTTCCATCCAGTGCGCCTCCTGATCCTTTAGGACTATCTCCCTCTGAGGTTTTACTACCCGATGGTAGGAGTCTTGCCGAAGTACAAGAGATCGAACGCTATATGCAAGCAACAAGGGAGAGGGAAATTGAGAACCTACGAAGGCTAGAACAAAGTCGAGCCCTAAAAGAAAAGGCTCCTATGACAACAATCATGCCAGCCGAGCAACCGAGTGCTCCCAAGGTAGCAGTCACGGAGGGGCAAGCGATGGGGAGCAATAATGCTTCCACTTCGAGGGAAACCTCCAACACGCCAGGCCTAGATGGGATATTCCTAAACGAAAATTGGGAGTATGACCTACAAGCAGAAGCTTTAACTGATCGTTACACAGGACACACCTATCATGTGGGTTGGTTAGATGTTCTACAATCCACATCGGGTGCTACTAGCATAGATGAGCAACAACAGAAAGTCTGTGATGTCCTCCATAGGATTGCCGAGTTAGAAAGACAAAACACAGGGATCAACATGCCTTCAATAGGCCTAATGAGATTCTTGGATACGGGAAAGGCCAACCGACCAACCCTATCACAAATGGAGACTCCCTCAGTGAGCCCCATTGATCCTCCATATGTTGTTTCGCCGGGAGCCTCAGTACAATCTGAGCCCACAAGTGGCATCTTTACCTTCCCAGATCTAGCTCATCTTTCTCTTAATGACACTACGGCTACCATGCATATCCCAGTGGTGAGCATGACAAGAAGTACACCATGGAGTTAATTTGTTAATACTGCGCCGATGCCTAGTAGCACAGTGCCCCCAACTATACCTACATGTATGTATCAATCATGTGCACCTGTCGTACCTCAGCCTCATGAAGCTCCTACACCTCCGATTATTCCAAGAGCTTACAATCCACAATGGCATTATCCAAGCTCTTATACAAGTGGATCCATGCCATTTAATAATAACATGCCATATCAGGCACCCCCTATGCCTAGGGCCACGCCTGTAAACTTTGGACCACCGTCTGGTACACCACCATACGAAATATGGGACCCAAGAGCCGCACGTATGCCAAGGCCAAGGCCAAATCCCATCTCACATATGGTTCCAGGAGCACATACACCCATTATACCTGCTCAAATAGGAGATTTGGCAGCATTTGCCCAAACTATCGATCGCTCTATTGCGGAAAACATGCGTAGTGCACCTGATAGAGAGCCTAGGAGCAAGGCAATTCAAGTAGCTAAGCTCACACAGAAATTCAGTGGAGACGGAGATGCTAGAAAGCATATGGAAGTCTTTGAACATGTGTGCGATTCCTTGGAAGAGCACAATGAGCTACATAAGTGTAAGGCTTTGAGTTTGACCCTAAGCGGAAAGGCTGGAGATTGGTATAGAACCTTAAGAGTAGAAGAGAAAACAATCTACTCTACTCTTAGGAGATTGGTATAGAGCCTTAAGAGTAGAAGAGAAAACGATCTACTCTACTCTTAGGAGATTGTTTTTGAAAGAGCACATACGAGAGGAAGACTTTGGGGTGTAGCCTCTCAGCTCCAGAAAGCCCAACGAGAAGAAGGTGAATCCGTGAGAGACTTCATTAGTCGCCTAAAGAATTTGAATTCTCAATGCAATCCAAACGAGCGATTCAACAACAACCAATTGCTCAATAGATTCATTAGGGGACTACGACATGAAAGTATCTATAATGGCCTAGTCATTAGAGGTATCACTACTTGGGAAGCAGTCACCATGAATGCAATCCAATTGGAGGATAATTTAATGATTGCAGGAGAAAGAGTGTTTGCCGAGCCGAAGTCTAGTAGCTCGCAAGCGTCAAGGCATGAGCCAATGAAGATAAAGCCAATAGTGAAAGAGCAAACGATATCTGAGATGAATTTGGCAGATCTCACCAAGGCCATCCAAGAAAGCCTTAGGGGTAATCGTGCTCCACAAAACACTCATATGTATCCAAGAAGGGAGCAACAATGGTGCTCAATTTGCTTGGGCCCACATACTACGAGTGAATGCCCTACTTTCAAAGTAAAGTTTAACGGGACTTGTAACGCGTGTGGTAGGTATGGCCATCAAGCGAAGGATTGCCTAATGCTTAAACGCATCATGGAAAATAGACCGCCTATAGCTTGGGCAGACTCACCTTGAGTTCCTGCATTGATGCCTACCCCACCCATGGAGCAATAGTTGCCATTACAGCACATGGTCCCTAGAACCAAAATGTGGTCCAAACCACACCGTTGCCACCTCCAGTGCTAGGACCGCAACCCCCTCATCCAAGAGTTACACCTATGAACCAAATAGGTTGCGATTCATCTAGTACTTATGTAGATTGCGAAGAGGACATAGACTCTAGTATCACCTATGGAGTCGACATGCTTGAGGAGTGTCCCATGTACTATATGGAATACCATTGGGGACAAATCAAACCGGTATATCAAGTTACTGCGCTAGCAGCAAGAGGCCAAAACATTAATAGTTTTGCCAGGAGACCACCTCTTAAGTGTTACGAATGTGGTGGACCACATCGAGTAGCTGAGTGCCCCATTAGAATGCAAAAGAATGCTGCACTAATGCAAACAAGTCAAGGGAGTGCATTGGCAATGCCAATACTCACTTGTAATCGTTGTGGCATAGATCATTTGATCGCACAGTGTCCTAACAATCCAAACGCACCAAAAATCACACCATTGAACTTAATAGAGATTGTTGATGGGACACCACCAACTATAAACATAGTACCAGTAAACGCACTCACACGATCGATGCTCCAAAAACAAAATTATATTCTTGAGGAAAGAGACACGGCATCAATTGCCCAATCTCAGAAAAAGAAGAAAACACGAAGAAAGAGATCGCAAAAAGCAGAGAAGTCATACCCCAGCTCAAAGACCAACATAGGGACTGGTGATGACCCCGTATATATGAACGACGCTGAAGAAGATTCTGATTCAGGTGAAACCATGGAGACCAAAACGACCACTAACATAGAAACCAACAAGGAAGATCTTCATGAGCCACAATGGCCAGGATCCAAAAAGAAGATAGGAACTTACCCAACACCTACAGAGGAGATTGAGCGAGTCAAGCATTTAAGGAGTTTGGTAGAAGATACCCAAAGGGATCTAGAACCAGCACCTAGGAAGATCCAGATTACAGACACCGTGTTCCCTACGCAACAACAACCTCACCAAGTCCATAGACCCTTGGACATACCTAGTGTCATCCAAGAAGAAAGTGACTTAAAGTCATGGGAAAGTGGGCGTACTCACTTCTTGATGGAAAGAATGTTTACAGAGGGACTACCTGATCCTATCGAAGAAATGGAGATCCCATCTTCCCCACGTCAAGGGAATAAAGTCCAAAAGGTGTCGTTAAACATTGCAAAATTGATGGATTTCATGTCTTCAGAAGTTAGAACCACCATCATGTCCAAACTATATAAAGACCCTGAGCTAGTCTCAGCTCTTCGAGCCTTCCTCAATGGAGAACTAAAGTTTGGGCTACCAAAATTTGCACAGATGGATGGAGCTGCGGAGATGCCAATAGAGGAGGAACACATAGATCCACAACTCAACCATTTGGCATACATGTTGTAAGGACAAGGATCCTAAGGAGCAAGGCTCGACTAGGGGGTCAGGGACTTGAGCCAGGGGATCGGACTAGACTAGTGTGGATTGGGGATTCGTATTATGGCTAGGACTAGTATCCACCCGATATATAGGGTGGTGGATTCGACATCTCAATCTCCTAGGTCTTATATTGGTATCAGAGCTTAGGTCAGAGGAAAAACATGGAGGGGGGGAGGAATCATGGTCTCTCTCTCACTCTCACTCTCTCTCTCTCTCTCTCTCTCTCTCTCTCTCTCTCTCTCTCTCTCTCTCTCTCTCTCTCTCTCTCTCTCTCTCTCTCTCTCTCTCTCTCTCTCTCTCTCTCTCTCTCTCTCTCTCTCTCTCTCTCAAGCTCCCATGGCAAGCTTGGGTCGGCATGGCCTCTTGGTTCAAGGAGAAGGGACCAACAGACAACAGGCCAGGAAACAACCCTTTATTGTGGGATTCGGATGGCAATCGACCAACACAAAACAATGCATAAAGGGGATCGGCAGGGTCGCACGGGCGAGGGGATAATTTTTTTGTTTCTACATGTCATGAACCAAGCCTTGTAGCGCCCTCCACCTCTTCCCTTGACTGCGGTGCAGTCAGATTGACGCCATGGGTGTTTTCTTGAAGGCGTGTTCTCATGGTGGCTAGACGAACCTCTATTTTAGGGGTTTGTCCTTTAAGTCCCAAGGGAAGGTACCCCCCCCCCCCCCCCCCCCCCCCCCGTTTGGCTCTTCATGTAAGTAAGCAGCACCACACAAATGCAAAGCAGTCAGAGCCAAGGCAAATTAGATGAGAAAAATCAAGCTTTAGAATCTTTGAATATTGAAGAAATTACAGAGATCTCCAAGAAATTTGGCTAAAGAAAAGGGTCATGAAAGGATTATGAAGATGTGAGGATTGTGAAGGTCCTCAAGGCCGCATGCAATTGCGACGCAAACAAAAAAGCTTGACAACGGCAAGAGTTGGCAAAGTTGGGCAACTTCGGCATGCAAGGCGTGCTGATGAAGAATCATGGGCATGTCAGGCAAGGCTTAGCAATTGCTGATGATCAATGTAATTACCATTGAACAAGTGATCAAATACCCTCGGGTTGACATGTATCGCACCCTAATTGACAAGGTCGACAATTGGTGGGGTTACATTGTTAGCGGAGGACGTCTATAGCATAGCTATCGGGCGGGCACTAACATAATGTCAATTCTCAGGGAAGTGACTCAGCTGGGGCACATAGACCCTTTGAGGTTGTAAATCTCAAGAAGTGAAACTTAACAAGCTAACGCAACAACTCGACAAGCAAATCAACACTCAATGATGAGGGAAATATGCTTATGTCCTTTCTCATCACTCTAGGTCATCACGCCATTTTGGCACTTGAACGGACTTGAAATGCAACGCAACTTTAGGAAGAGGTCTAGGACACCTAGGGGCACTATCCTACCAAGTCTGTTTGCAATCTGACAAGGTACCAAAATCAAGTTCCATCATGAAAAAGGTCCTAAAAATTGCAACAGAACTATTCATAAATGTCACCCTATGGTCTAGGAACACTCTCTTATGGTCAAAACAACTAAAAACAATTATTTAAGCACTCAAATTTGAAGATTTAGGGTTTATTCCAGCCAAATCTGATGTTAAAACTCTTGATTTGGCTAAATTATTTGTAAAAACATTCTATTGATTATATGGTTTACCAGCAAATATTGTGTCAGATAGAAATGGTAAGTTTAATAGCCATTTCTCAAGAGCTTCACTTAAGAGATTGGATGTTAAACTAAGCCTAGAAGATATGCTACGAGCATATGTAAGTAAACATCAAACTAATAGGAAAGAGTACTTACCTATAGTAGACTTCTCATATAATAGTGCCAAACACTCACTTGATATAGTCCATTCATGTAATGTATGGGTTTCAACCTAGAGCTCCTCATGTAGTAGGATTGCAAAAGAAAAAGGTTCAGGCAGCTAAAGACATTTTAGAGGATATCAATGAAATGATTAAACTTGCTAAAGATAATTTTAAAAAGGTTCAAGATAGAGCAAACACATATACTAATTTGCATAGAAGGCCTCTTACCTTTGAGAAAGGGAAGAAAGTCTATTTGAAAGTGCCCAAAAAGTCAGAAACCAAGAAGATGGGACCATGTCCAAAATTATCACCAAGTTATTGTGGGTCTTTCAGAATACATAAGAGAGTTGGAAAAACTCCAATTACCAGATACAAGTGGCATAAATCTAGTATTCCATGTTTGTAGACTCAAAAAGAAGTGGTCAATCTGGTAATCTTATTCAAGATGATCAGATACCCCACAATATGAAGGCCAAGATGTACACATTGAAGATGGTAACTATGCCCACTTGGATGAGCGGACTCGTGAGATTGAAGAGTAGGTGCATAAATTCATGGATTGTATTCTTGGAAAGTCTGTCAAGGGCCCCCCACATCTGATGGTTTTGGAATGCTCTAACTTTCCTATCCCCTTTGCATGGGTTTTTTATTCTGTAATATTAACTATGGTGGGATGATGTTGGCAATGCGTATCATGGCATTGCCTAATCTCTTCGTTTTTGAAGCACTTTTCTAATAACCCTAGAGTTAGTTCCTTAAACTCAATCGATGTATCCTTTTGTTCTCTCTAATTAATTCAAAGCACGCTTATGGAAAAAAACTTACAAATTAGAGGATTCTTAGTATAAACCTTCAAAAGCTATCAATTTACTTCCAATTCTTAAGTTAAATATTCTATATGCGAAGGTTTCAAGTTTTGGGAAAAAATATTATTTTGAATCTTGAGAACTTAGGCTGGGTTCACATTGGTTGGGTGGAAAGAAAGGTGAGCTGGAACCACTTCGAGGCGGAAGACATTGAAGGTGAGTCTTTCCATCCTGCTACTGTTCACAAAATGGTGGAGGAAAGCTACCATAGAAAAACTCAATCAAGAGGCAAGCAACATGAACCAAAGCCCTAGAACTTCAAAATCGCGATCGAGTGCTAGCAAACTATTAGGCTACACCAAGATCCCATCAAAGCAATGATATGAACTTCATAAGCTCGTCAGCATGCCTACCTAAGAGTCAAGATTATCATCTGCAAAGACGGGGACCCGAAACGGCTCAGGTGAATCGTGTACCAGATAGCAGCGAAGCCGGGGGCCCAAAATGACTCAGGTGGATCGTGCAAAAGACATCAAAGTTGGGTATCTGCAAACGAGTGGGTCGTGCACCAAAGCTAAGCCGGGTACTTTAGAGTAAATAACCAAGCAAAACAATGAAGCTAGAGGCTTGCGAGTGAGCGGTCCATGCATCTTTTTCAACACAAAGATTCGGGGTTAGCCTCCCATAAAGATGGTTCAACACTAGGGCCACATGAGGAAGGTCCCCCTCAAAAGAAGGCCAGAGGTTGAGTGATATCTTTCATAGTGATGGTCCTGGAGGATAGCACTGCTCATGTTTCAAAGCCAAAATCATCCCAAGCAGAGTGGGTGTTGTTACCATATACATGTGGTATGATGTGTGTGAACACACTAGGACTGTCGGGGCATTTTTTCCCTCTTTAGGAGTTTTTTTCCCCCGTGCATTGTATATACGCCCATCACTCTAGGGCTATTTATCTTTCCATTGCACACTAAGTAACACACTCTCTATTGTGTGCCTTGAGCTTCCTTCGTCTTCTCCAAAGCTGTGTGCGTTTCTCTGCAACCCTAATTCCAACGATTGGTGTCAGAGCAGGTTATGTCCTCCCGGGCTTAGTCACCATCTGCACCAGCACACGCCTGCTGACTTTCTCTGATTACAGTGAGGTTTGGCAAGCTCCACAGGTCGACAAGAATTTCGAGCAACCTTGTAGAGCTTAGTCTGCTCAAATTTCTAATTCGGGCTCATTTCGGCCTCCGTTTCCACTACAGGCAGGTTTGCACAAGCAATTTTTTCATTTTGTGCAGAATATCTGTCAATGCCATTTTCTGCATAACATGTGCCTTATAGTCTTCTACGGTTTGTGCTATCGCACGTGTTGTTCCCGCTCCATTTCTCCTATTTTTAGGTAGTTTTCACATCAGGTGTAACATTTACCATGGCTGACAACAACGCATCTCTTCAAGATGTTTGTTGCTGAAGACAGGTTGGATGGGGACAATTACCCTATGTGGGCTTATATGATGCAACACGTTCTTGTGTCAAAGGGCGTCTGGAATATTGTGCAGGGCATTGATGTACGTCCTAGTTCTGAGGATGTAGGCGATGTTGAGAATCTTGCAGGTCTTGCTGCATAAATTGATGCTATTAGAGTTGTTTTGCCTACGGCAGAACAAGCTCGTTGGGATGTAAAGGATGTGTAGGCTCATGCATTGATTGCGTTGTCTGTTAAGTGCACCATTGTTCCTCACATTTGTTCAGCAAAATCTGCAAAACAGGCTTGGTATATTCTAGCAAGTCTTTATGCAAGCCGCAATGAGGCTAAAATTGCTTTGTTGCGTAAAGAGGAAGATGATATGGACACTTTTCTTGCTGGTGTCAAGGATATCAATGACCAACTTATTTCTGCAAGTGAAGTCATTTCAGACAGTTCCCTTGTGCAGACTGTTCTTGATGCCTTACCAGATTCTTACCAGACTTTTGCTAGTACTTGGAGACTTATGAACCAAGGAAATCCAGAAGTTTTCAAGTTTGACGCATTATGCACATTGTTGTTGCAAGAGTCACTTTCCAGAAAAAACAAGACTAGAGAGCGTGCAGTTGAACAGGCTTTTATTGCTTCTCAAAGAAAGGGTGGTAACAGCAATGTAGCCACTTCTTATGGTTCTGCTGCAAGTGGCAAAACTTCTGTTCCTAATGCTTCTGCTAGCAACAACTCATATGGAAATTATGGTGATAAGGACAAAAAGAAGATGCGTTGCCATTATTGTAAAGCTAATGATAACTTGATCAAGCAATGTCCTAAGTTGAAGGCCAAAGAGGCTAAGAAGAAAGAGGGTGGTTCCACTGCAGATGCTGGTTCCACTACAAATGCAGCCATTGTTGAGTCTTTTGTGAAAGGAGACCTGTGTTGCTGATGTTGATGCAGAATGGGCTTTTAGTGCAGAGTGCACTTACAATCCTGTTGTCCATGATGCATGCTTGTCAGTTGTTGCTGCAAATTCACATGTGTGGTATTTCGACAGTGGTGCTACAAAGCACATTACCTCACATCATGAATTGTTCACCTCTCTCGAGTCTGTTCCTCATGGGAATTCAGTCACTTGTGCCAACAATGCCTCTTATCCGGTTCAGTGAGTTGGGAAGATTGTGCTTACTGCTGCTAATGACAGTTCTTTCACACTTGTTGATGCACTTTATGTACATGTGATCAAGAAGAATCTTTTGGTCTATATCTACACTTGCTAGACTTGGACTTATAGTCAAATTTGTGGATGACAGATGTACAGTTTTGGTGATGAAATCGTTGCATCTGGGCTTTTGTGTCGTGGGCTATATAAGCTCACTTTGTATGACAAGTGTGGACAAAATTTTGCAAATGCAGTTGCAGATTCAAGGGCTATTTTAGATGCAAAACTTTGACATGCACATTTTGATCATCTGAATTTTGCCAGTTTGCTGCATTTGTAGAAATCTGATATGATTTCTTCTTTGCCGCCTCTTGAAGCACCTGTCAAACATATTCGTGAAGGCTGTATTTTGGGTAAGATGCAGCGTTCTAAGTTTCCAAAGGATGGTTCAGTTCGGGCCACATGCAGGTTGCAGCTTGTGCATAGTGATGTTTGTGGGCCCATGCAAACTCCGTCCTTGGGCAATTACCTTTACTTCGTGACTTTCATTGATGATTACTCCAGGCATGCATAGGTATTTTCGCTTAAATCGAAGTCCGAAGTTTTTATGTGCTTCAAACAATTTCTGGCCATGGCTGAAAATGTCTCGAAATGTATTATGGGCACCCTCCGTTCCGATCGAGGGGGGGAAGTATATGTGTCATGAATTCAATGCATCTCTGGCTAGTAGTGGGATAAAACACCAATGTACAGTGCCTTATACACCTCAGCAAAATGGTGTTGCTGAGAGGAAAAACGTGTCACTTGTGGAAATGGCACAATGTATGGTCAAAAGTCAAGCTTTGCCACATTCTTTTTGGCTTGAGGCCATCATGTGTGCCACTTATGTACTAAACAGGTGTCCTACGAAAGCTTTGCAGTCTATTACTCCATATGAATCATGGCATGATAGAAAGCCTTCTATTGAGCACTTGCGTGTTTTTGGTTGTTTGGCATATGCTTTGGTGCCACAAACACAACGCAAAAATTGGGATGATAAGGCTCTCAAATGTATTTTGTTGATTATAGTGCTGAAAGCAAAGGTTACAGGTTGTATCATCCGCAAAAAAAACGTATTCTGGTTTCACGGGATGTAGTGTTTGTGGAAGATTCTGTTCAGCCCTTGCTGTCATGTACTAGAGACAGTAATGTAAGCTCACAAGACATTTATGACACTTTGTTGCCTCTTGGAAATACGAGTGTAAGTTCCAATGAGACAAATGTACAACCTATGGGGGTTTCTGAAAATGTTACAGATCAGCCTATTACAGATGCAGATGTACATGATGTACTTGATGAGGAAAGGGCTGATAATGAGCAGGCTAGAGGTATGCCAAAATAGCTGGTGCACACTTTGCGTGACAGTAAATTGGATGCACCTTTGTCTAGGTGTACTCGTTCTGGCTCTCGCCATGTATCTTATGCATCAGATTTTTATGCTTTGGCTGTGTCTAGCTTACATGATGTTGAGAAACCTCTGTCTTTTGATGAAGCACGGAGTTCAAAAAATTGGATGGCTACCATGCAATCAGAATATGATGCACTTATAGAAAATGACACATGGAATTTATGTGATTTGCCTCCTAGCAAAAAGGCCATTGGTACTAAGTGGGTTTACAAGTTGAAACGCGAGCCGGATGGTGAGATCGATCGCCATAAGGCTTGACTTGTTGCAAAGGGTTATACACAGCAAAAAGGCATAGATTATGAAGAGACCTTTGCTCCCACTTGTCGTATGACTACTGTGCATTTTCTATGTGCATTGGCAGCTCATTTTGGTTGAGATGTACATCAATCAGACATTGTTACTGCTTTCTTGAATAATGGATTTTTTGAGGAAGTTTATGTAACGCAGCCTCACGGTTTTGTCAAGAAAGCACAAGAGGGCAAGGTGTGCAAATGTAACAACTCTTTGTATGGGTTTAAGAAATCTCTCCTCGTGCTTGGTATGAGAAAGCTGACACTCATTTGGTCAAACAAGGCTTTCGTAACAGTCCAATAGAAAGCACATTGTATGTAAAGCGTGAGGGTGATGTACTTCTCATTGTGGTTCTTTATGTAGATGATTGCAAATCACTGGACCAAATGTTTAAGGCTGATTTGAATGCTACTTTCAAGGTGAAAGATTTGGGGTTGCTGCATCATTATTTGGGCATACAGTATAAGCAGTGTGATGGTGGTATTGCCTTGTGTCAAAAAGGTTACATAGAGACATTGCTATGTAAGTTTGGACTTGAGGATTGCAAACCTATTGCCACTCCCATCGAAACAGGTTTGAAGTTGAGTCTACATGATGCTAGCGATCCTGATGATGTCACTCTTCACCAAATTGTTGTTGGCTACCTCATTTATGTATGCAACATGAGGGCAGATATTCAGTTTGTAGTCTCACAGGGCAGTAAATTTATGCATAGCCCAGGGTCTAAACATTGGCAGGCTATCAAGAGGATTTTTTGCTACCTTAGCGGCACTTTACATCTTGTCTTGTTTTATCCCAAGGGGGGATCATTGCCACCAGATTTACATGCTTTTTTGGACTCAGATTGGGCGGGTTGTTTTGACACGCGAGTGTCCGCAAGTGCTTTTTGTTTCATGCTTGGCAGTTCATGTATATCATGGCTAAGCAAGAAGCAACCTACTGTGGCCACTTTGAGTTGTGAGGCAGAGTACAAGGCAATCTTCACAGCTAAGATTGAGTGTGTATGGCTCAGACGCCTTATGGATGATTTGGATGTTGGACAGGACAATGCCAACACTATCTACACTGACAATCAGAGCGCATTGGCAGTTGCGAGGAACCCAGTTTTTCATGCTCGCAGAAAGCAAATTGAGGTGCATTACCACTATGTCAGGGAGAGGCTCTCAGCAGGAGATATCACCTTGGCTTATGTGCCAACACAGGAAAACATTGCAGATCTTTTCACAAAGGCATTGTCTTGTGAGAAGCTCAAAGCTTTTTGAAAGATTTGGGCTTACTCCCCTTTGTGGATTGATCATGTCCTCAGGGCATGGCACTTCCCTTTACTCATGTGCTAAATTGATCTCGTTCACCGCATCACTCCAGGAGGATTTGTTACCATATACATGTGGTAGTGATGTGTGTGAACACACTAGGACCACCGGGCATTTTTTCCCTCTTTAGGAGGTTTTTTCCCCGGTGCATTGTATATACGCCCATCACTCTAGGGCTATTGATCTTTCCATTACACACTAAGTAACACACTCTCTGTTGTGTATCTTGAGCTTCCTTCATCGTCTCCTAAGCTGTGTGCATTTCTCTACAACCCTAATTCCAACTGGTGTAATGGAAATGGCCTATGAACTTTGAGAATAGTGGAATTAAGAGAATTAGAGTGAGCATTTTTGTGAGATTACTTTGAGAACATGGAGGGTGAACTTAATTGATGGTAGCAACATAAACATAGTACTTAATTAACTTGGCATGAACAATAATTTTGCAAGAGAGAGAGTATTAGAGAACATGACAATAGTTGAGGACCGGATTTAGGTCCCCCTTCCAAAAGGCATTTGTATTATAGATTCTCCCATCAAGAGAGACTTGTTACAAGACAATCTTTGTGTTCCTTGTGACCTTGGTGATGCTATGAATAAGGAAAGCTTCATGCATCACAAGTTTAACACAAACTTTGCAAAAAGCATTAAATATCCCAAGCCTCAGTCCAAGGCCCCAAACACCTTCGAAGGTGGAGAGAGCTAGCGGGGAATAAGGGTAGGGAAGAGGAAGAAGAATCATCCATAGGAGAAAGAAATAGTTCCTCACTTATCATCACTCTTCTTGCTTAGCATAGCATAATAGCATAGTAATGAAGATGAAGAATATGGCAAGCTTAAGCATTGAAGCATGGCTCTTGTTTGGATTTGCATTCCATAGCCAAGAGTGTTGGTGTAGGCTCTCCACTTGGACTTGAGGAGAAGGAGATGGAGCTCTTGCATTTTTCACTCCACACAATGAGAGAATGTGTGTGTGTGTGGGAGAGTATACCCCCCCTCTCATGCTTGGTCCACACCTCCCTCTCTCTCTCTCTCTCTCTCTCTCTCTCTCTCTCTCTCTCTCTCTCTCTCTTGTATTTTTATTATTTCATTTGGACATGTGTCCTCTTTCTCCTCTTTGAGAGAAAGAACTTAATTATTTATTTTTATGTATCTAAATTCTCATTGGACCCCTTTAAAACCTATCCAATTGCATTCAAACACATCATGAGGGCCACATTTGAACGATCATTTGAACATGTGTCTTTTATGCTTATTAAGTCATTTGGTTGAATTGAATGCTTCAAGGACTTAGTCAATCAATCATGGAACTTTGATGCCTCTTGAGAGCTATCTTTGAATTGAATACTTCAAGAACTTTAGTCATTTAAGCATGTGAGAAACACCTCAAGCTTCTGGGTAAGGTTCCCACTAACACTTAGCAAGCCAACAAGAACCTCATGCTTGGGTAGGATTCCCACCTCAAGGTCAGCACTAGATTACCTAAGGTCAAAAGACTTTTGAACACTAACTTTTGGAGGTCTTTAATGAAGCTAACCCTATGGTCTTTAAGCTCCATTAGGTAGCATTGCTCTTTAACATACCATCTCTCATTTGGACCCTTGGCCCCGTGTTGAGGGAGATCCATAAGCACATGTCTATATTCTAACCTTTGTTCCCCTTTATTCTTCCACATTAATGATCAATTTAATATGAGAAAATCATTTGGGTTGGTTAGATTTTAGATTTTATGACATTACCTCTCTCTTGAAATCATAGTCGTCCTCAAGTATGAGGTAGAAGAGATAAAGTCTTAGTCATTAGTCTACGTTTCCTAGCGGGTAGAGGATCCCTTTTCACCCTAAAACATCATTCCAAAATCGATGACTAGTCTATATGGTTCTTGGGAGACGTAGCTGCCACAATCATGTCTACTCTTTAGTCCATATCATACTCTCAAAGTAGAGTGACAAATTCTACTTAGTGTTTGAGTGACGTTGTCATTACAAACATGATTCTAAGCATGCATACTATTTAAATTTGTGCACAAAAGAGGATTAGTCTTATAGGACAAAAACATTGTTCATTAAGAAAGCATTTACATTTGCTTACTCTAGTGCAACATTGTAAGAATTGACAAGGTTCACACTATCCTTAAGTTGTATTCCTTGCATCCATCTAACATCTTCAAATGGATAATTTTTTAACTTAATAAGATACCGTTGGATGATCTTACCATTGAAGGATAGCTTCGGGTTGTAGCACCTCTTCTTGGTCTTCGATTTCTAGAGGGTCTTCAATAATTGGTTCTATTGGTGGCTCTTCTTTGTAGGGCTTAAGTAGGCTCACATGAAAAGCATTGTGTATGAGCCAATGGTTGGGCAACTTGAGTTGATAATCCATGTCATTGATTGGCTTCAAGATTTGGAAAGGACCATAGTATCTTTTTGATAATTTAGTATAATTCTTTTGATGGCCCGTAGGATTTTTGCCCGTCGTTTGCCTCAATCAAGCCTTGGGAAACTTAAGTAAGACCCAATCATTTTCTTTGAATGTTAAGGCCCTTCTGTGCTTGTTAGCAATAGCTTTTTGCCTTTGTTGAGAGATGGATATAGCCTCCTTAACCTTTTGAAAATATTAACGGCTATACTCATTAGAAGTGAAGATCTTTCCATGTACTTTCAGTAGCAAGGGACTTTTAGGTCTTCCCTCTATGATCTCAAAAGGTGCTTTTTCTATAGTAGTATGGACAGTATTATCGTACGCATACTCTACAAGGGGTAAGCACTTCGCCCATTGTGATCGTTGATCTACTTCTGTAACATAAGTCTTTAGTATATCGAGTATCGTAAGATTAGCTATCTTACTTTGGCCATCCATTTGTGGGTGGTAGGCCGAAGAGAAATTCAATCTTGTACCTAGATTTTCAAAGAGACCTTTCCAGAAATTACTAGTCATTCTAGGATCTCTATTTGACATGATGGATGTTGGTAATCCATGGTGTTTGAAAATTGGAAATATGAAGATGGTTGCCATTTGGTGTGCCTTAATAGTCTTTTTGACAGGAATAAAGTGTGCTTGCTTGCTAGACCTGTCGACTATTGTCTATATTTCCGTATTCCCATGGATAGACTTGGGTAATCCAAAGATAATATCCATGGATATACTCTCCCATGGTGAATTAGGGATGAGCAATGGTTTCTTTCCTCTATCATACTTAGTCTTTTGGCATACCACACATTTTGAAACATACTCTTGTATGTCCACTTTCATGGTAGGCCAATAGAAATACGTCTCTACTCCTTGAAGAGTAGGTTGAATGCCTCTATGCCTCTCATAGGGAGGAGCATGGGATTCATACATGACTTTCTCACGAAGGGAGTGGATAACACATAGCCTATTGCCATGGACAAGATAACCATCCTGCAAGGTGAATAGTTCCTCTTTCTTCCCCAAAGCAAGGGTTGATGTTATGTCTTTAAAGTCAGTGTCAATAGCATACTCATCTTTCATAGAAGATAGATCATTGTGAGTTGCTATAGACACAACATTAACTTTTGGTCATCTCGTGATAGTGCATCGGCCACTTGATTGTGCTTACCAACAATGTGAGCAATATGAAAATTAAATTGCAAAAGAAAATTTTCCCACCTCATTTGTTTGTCAGAAACTTTGTTTGCGCAATGAAGTAATTGAGACTTTGATGGTCTGTTCGTAAAATGAATGGAGTCCCCAATAAATAGTGCTTCCATGTGTCTAGGGCATGTAGAACAGCTAAAATCTCTTTCTCATAAATGCCCAAGACATGTTCATCCGCATTGAGCCTTCAGCTCTCATATGCTATGGCATGCCCTTCTTGAAGCAAGACTGCTCCAAGGCAATCACCACAAGCATCACATTGGACCTCAAATGGCTTTGAGAAATCCGGAAGCATGAGGACTGGTTGAGAGGTAAGCTTCTCTTTGAGCTTGTCAAAAGCTTTTTTCTCCTTAGCAATCCATGAATACTTAATGTTGTTTTTTGTTAAGTCATGTAATGGTACTGCTATTTGAGAAAATTTTGCTATGAAGCATCTATAGTATGCACACATACCAATAAAGATTCTTAGCTCTTGTAGATTCCTTGGATTAGGCCATGCTTTTATTACCTCTGACTTTGATGGACCCATATTGATACCATCTTGAGAGATAATATGACCTAAGTATTGAATCTCTTAAAAATTCACTTTTCTTTTGGTTGAGAAAAAGCTTGTTCTCCCTCAATGCTTTAGAAATCACTTGGAGATGTTGCTTGTGTTCCTCCAAGGACTTGGAGTAGATGATGATATCATCAAAGAACACTCCAATGAACTTGCGGTAGGGTCTTAATATTTTCTCCATCAAACGATTGAATGTGGCAAGTGCATTGGTCAAGCCAAACGGCATGACTAGATATTCATAAAGACCCAACGTGTACGAAACATGGTCTTTAGGATATCTTCCTCCACTATCCTTATTTGATGATAGCCAATTTTAAGGTCAATCCTAATGAAGTAGGTAGAGCCTTGTAGCTTATCAAACATATCTTCTACCCAAGGTACAGGAAATCTGTTTTTTATAGTGATATGGTTTAGTGCACGATAGTCCACACACATGCGGTATGTACCATCTTTCTTTTGCACTAAAAGGACTGGAGAACAAAAGGCAGAGGAGCTAGGCCTCACCATCCCTTTGTCTACCAATTCTTGTACTTGCCTTGTAATCTCCTCTTGTTGACCTTAGGAAACTCGATAAGGAGGCTTGTTAGGCGGTGAGCTTCTTAGTAGGAGCTCAATTCGATGGTCATCATCCCCTCGTTTTGGAGGTAAGTCCATAGGGATATCATCGATGAACACATTTTGGAATCCTTTTAGAAAGTTAGACAAATATAACTCTTCTTGATTCTTACCATTTTCATTTGATAAACCATTAGCGTCATTAGTGGATTCTTTGACAAAAATCATGTACGCAAAAATCGAACTTTTCATTGACTTTTCAAAAGCTGGTGAATTTTCAAGTGGTATAGTACGACTAGAATCATTAGCATTTCTATACATGTTCTTTCCCATGTAGGTGAAGTAGATTCTCCTTTCAGGGAACTTCATGTTGGCAGTCATGCAATCAAACCATGGTGCCCCTAGGATAGCATCCTCATGTGGAGATGAGAGATAAAAAAGTCTTCTTTTGTCGACATAGCTTTGGACATGAAGCCTCAATTCCCAATCAAGGGAGTAACGGAGGCTTGCTGTACCTTGAAAGCTATGTCGGCCGTTACAATATCTCCCATCTCAAAAGCTTGAATGCCCAACTTGGTGGCCAACTCCGTTGATATGAAGTTGTGACTAGAGCTAGGGTCAAAGAAGATGAAGGCATCATGCTCCCTTACCTTTCCCCAAGCATAGGAGAGAGATGATCCTTGCGGCAATGAGCATCCTCTTTTGGAGCTTTGATGGTGGAATCCCTAGGAGTCTCATTGCGAGCATTTTTCTTGGGGCAAGAATAATAGCCATGTCCTTGCTCCCCACACTTAGAACACTTATGGTCCTTGCAAAAAGCTTCAAGCTCTTCATGAGAGAGTTTGTTTCTACCTTTGTAAACTCCCTTCTCCTTGGATCTATTGTTGTTGTTGTAGGAAGTGCCTTGGGAAGAATTTTGGGCATTGGTTTTCCCCTTTGCATCATTTTTGTCTTTGTTTTCCATGGGTTTGACATTCCGTCTATCCCCTTGTTGGAAATTGATGCAGGAAGCAACCATGGTGCGGTGGATTACTTCGGTGATAGACCGTTGGAGTTGACATACTCGGTCATTTTTCAGGTAATTCCACACAAATTGTCTCTTTTGCTCGGAAAAGTCTATCTTTTAGAGGACAGTAGCCTTGAGATGTAAATCCCAAAACTTCTCCACATATTTGTGAATAGACTCATGTGAGAGAAGCTTCAAACCACTCCATTCGGTAAGTACTTCGTCCTTTGCATCTCTTGCAAAGAATTGCTTCACAATGGAAACTCGTACAATTTTCCATGTCTTTGGGACTTCACCGTTGCCACAAAGTCCTCCAAGCTACGCCATGTAGCTATGCACTTCCAAAACATTGGCTCGTCAAGGGTGGGCTAGAGGCCGCATCAAATTGTTGGATGAAGCCCAATACTTTGTCGATGTCACCAAAGGTGCCATCATAGGTGAGAAAAGAGATACTCTTTCCTCCCTCTTTGAACTTCTTGAGATTTTGTGATCTCGCCATGCAGAGTATTATTGTGATGTCCTCCCCTCTTGTATTCTCTAGGAGAACAGCCATAGATTTCGTCGAGAGAGGAGGAAGGTGAAGAAGAAGGAGAAGAGGGTGACCTCTTTCTTGACCTTTTCTTCCTTTGTTTCCTCTCTCCCCTTTTGGAGTGACGAGGAGAAGGACTGTGTGTTGACCGTTTCCTCATGGGAGGAGTTGGCAACCGTCTAGACCGCCGTCTTCCTGGAGCCACATCTTCAGAGAAACTTACGGAATCATTACTTTCTTGTTCTTTGGATTCCTCCTCTCATATGGGAGAGAGTCTTCTTTTGGGGGTCTCATCAAGAGGCCTCATAAGCTCTCTCTCCTCTTGGAGAGGAAGGGAAATCCCATAAGCACGAAGTTGTTGAGTAACTTTGGCTTGCAGAGTAGGGTTGCCCATAGCTTGATGCAACCTAGTAACAAGATAAGTGATAAATGTGGGGGCATCATCATTAGCACCTTCATGTGCAAAATCAAAGTTATCAATGTTAATTCTACTCTCTTGGTTATTGTCAGCCATGCTAATTATACTTATGTGTTTACTTAGTATATTCTTTGGCAACTCAAAACCTTAGTTGATACTCCTCTTAGCCTTTGAAAACAAGCACTTAAGTATCTACACCCACAGCTCGAATTGGTTAAATTATAGAGAGTACTGGGGTGGGTCTAACATAGTAGAATTGCCGAGGGATAGCTCCTCTTATGGCTCAGTAATGGTAAAGCCATAGGCAAGTCCAACAAGGCCCCATTATCAAAACCAAAGCTCTTGAGGTGTGCACCATAACCCACATAGTGGGCTCAACAAAACCAATAATAGATCCCAGTGCCACTTACCCTAATATAATTAACGAAATCAACCATTATTAGGCTACTTAAGGACCTCTCTTCTTAATCAAGAAAAGAGAAACCAAATGCTCTGATACCAATGTGATGGAAATAGCCTATGAACTTTGAGAATAGTGGGATTAAGAGAATTAGAGTAAGAGAATTAGAGTGAGCATTTTTGTTAGATTACTTTGAGAACATGGAGGGTGAACTTAATTGATGGTAGCAACATAAACATAGTACTTAATTAACTTGGCATGAACAATAATTTTGCAAGAGAGAAAGTATTAGAGAACGTGACAATAGTTGAGGACCGGATTTACTTGGAGCCGGTCTCCCCTCCAAAAGGCGTTTGTATTATAGATTCTCCCATCAAGAGAGACTTGTTACAATACAATCTTTGTGTTTCTTGTGACCTTGGTGATGCTATGAAGATGGAAAGCTTCATGCATCATGAGCTTAACATAAACTTTGCAAAAAGCATTAACTATCCCAAGGCCTCAAACACCTTCGAAGGTGGAGAGAGCTAGTGGGGAATGTGGGTAGGGAAGAGAAAGAAGAATCATCCATAGGAGAAAGAAATAGATCCTCGCTTATTATCACTCTTCTTGATTAGCATAGCATAATAGCATAGTAATGAAGATGAAGAAGCTTAAGCATTGAAGCACGACTCTTGGTTGGATTTACATTCCATATCCAAGAGTGTTGGTGTAGGCTCTCCACTTCTCAAAGCTTGGAGAAGGAGATGGAGCTCTTGCATTTTGCACTCCACAAAATGAGAGAATGTGTGTGTGTGTGTGTGGGAGACTATACCCCCCTCTCATTCTTGGTCCATACCTCTCTCTCTCTCTCTCTCTCTCTCTCTCTCTCTCTCTCTCTCTCTCTCTCTCTCTCTCTCGTATTATTTTATTATTTCATTTGGACATGTGTCCTCTTTTTCCTCTTTGAGAGAAAGAACTTAATTATTTGTTTTTATGTATCTAAATTCTCATTGGACCCCTTTAAACCTATTCAATAGAATTCAAACACATCATGAGGGCCACACGTGGAGGATCATTTGAACATGTGTCTTTTACGCTTATTAAGTCATCTGGTTGAATTGAATACTTCAAGGACTTAGTCAATCAAGCATGGAAATGTTGATGCCTCTTGAGAGTTGTCCTTGAATTGAATACTTCAAGGACTTAGTCAATCAAGCATGGAAACTTCGATGCCTCTTGCCTCTTGAGAGTTATCTTTGAATTGAATACTTCAAGAGCTTTAGTCATTTAAGCATGTGAGAAACACCTCAAGCTTCTGGGTAAGGTTCCCACTAACACTTAGCAAGCCAACAAGCACCTCATGCTTGGGTAGGATTCCCACCTCAAGGTCAGTCCTAGCTTTCCTAAGGTCAAAGGACTTTTGAACACTAACTTTTGGAAGTCTTTAATGAAGCTAACCATACGGTCTTTAAGCTCCATTAGGTAGCATTGCTCTTTAACATACCATGTCTTATTTGGACCCCTTTTAACCTTGTCCCTGTGTTGAGACAGATCCATAAGCACATGTCTATATTCTAACCCTTCTTCCCGTTTATTATCCCACATTAAATGATCAATTTAATATGAGAAAACCATTTGGCTTGGTTAGATATTAGATTTTATGACAAGTGGACTCATCTTCAATAGAAGAACGACAATCAAGGCTATGTCAACTCAGTGGGGTAACATAGACACATCAAGCAAAGATACCTAAATCCAGGCTTAGACATGAGCCTCCTCGGGGTAAAGACTAAGACCCCATGTCAAATAGTGGTGTACCCCCTCCCCCTCCCCCCCGTCAAATATAGCCGAGGTTCGATCGCTACAAAAACAAGGTGAAATCTTCACAAGGGCCTTCAAAAGGACAAAAAGTGACTATTGAAGCGTCATGAGAGTTAAAGGATAGATTTACAAAGGGCATTGTATTACACTAATCCATTTTGACATGTACAAAGGGAATTGTATTACACTCTTTTTGCCTTGTCTAAAAAGAACTTTGCATTTTTTGGTTCTTATTGAATAAAATAAAAAATCAAATCCCTTCACCAAATCAAAGTGATTAGGTCTTCACAATTGGAAAAATAAAATGATAAGGTCTTCACAATTGAGGAAATTTTTTTAATTTCAAAGTAATTAGGTCTTCACAATTGGAAAAAATAAAAACTCCTTTTAAAATATCTAAAATACAAAAGTGAAGGGTGAGAAAATTAAAAGCTTCTTGCAATTGGGAATTGAGAAGATTTTTATTTTATTCTATATAAAGGGGTGTCCTTGCCTATATGCAATGTGTCAGGCTTATGTGGAATTTAGTTTACTTCTTAATTTTAAAATGGTCTGTGGTGCACAAAAAAGAATCAAAAGTTTTCGAAAAATTATCATGTTCAAACTTCAAATCATTTGTTGCACACCCTCCAAAAAACTTAAATGCAGCTCTTGGGAAAGATAATATGAAAATACATAATTTCAACGAGAGGTTGTTGGGCTTTATTTCTCGTCGAAGCAGAAACGGGTTTTAGAGATGGCAAGTAAACTGTTACGTCGCTCGAGTCCAGCACCCCCTCTGGTAGAGGGGGGTGGTTCCTCAACCTCATCCCTCTACTCTTGCCCCTCATGAAAATGACTGGCGTGCCTCAAACCCTCTTCCTCATAGGCCTCTTCCGAAACAAGAACTCTCCCTTACTTTTCAGGCAGGACCCTCTAACTTATTCACGCAGCAACTTTTTCAGCATCTTCCACACGACATAGGTGCCCATCTACAGGAGGTTCTAAAGAAAAAAGCGCAAGTAATGTCTTTCCAGCAAACGCTCCCCCTCAGGCACCAAGCCCAAATCCGGGCCTTGTTCAAGAGCGCGCCACGTGGAGCTCCCCAGATTCTACTCTGAGCTTTTTCAGCCGCCATAGCCAAGGAGTGGATGAAGATCATTTGGGAGGACGAAACCCTAGAGGTAAGCCAATGGTAATCCTCCTAGCTATTCAAGTTAAGAAAATAGAGAAATACTTAGAAGCCATAGCCCTCATAGGTCTCATAGGTGGACTCCGACCTCCAGTTGAAGTTCTAAGGGCTTGAGTCAAGAACCAATGGGGCAACAAAGGGTGTGAGATAGAATCCATTCAAGCTCTGCCGAAAAACCATTTCTTATTCATGTTCAAAACTACTGAGATGGCTTATGAGATCCTTTAGTACTGGGCATTGGGTTATCAGAGCCTCCCCATTATGCCTCTTTAAATGGTCAAAAAATTTTAAGTCCTGAGAAATTGGCTTTAGAAAACTACCCAGTTTGGGTTGAATTACCCAACCTACCTCTGCATTTTCACCACCACCTTAGGCTGATTAGGGAATAGTTAGGAAAAGCGCTTGGGGGGAAACCTCAAAGAGATTTCAACCCCTCATGGAATCCTGATATGTTGATTGAAATGGACCTTTGAAAACCTCTACCCTGAGTCCATTATTATTGCTACTGATGAGGGTGAATCTATGGAGCAGCCAATCTCTTACAAATACTTGCCCAATACGTTCTTCCATTGCGGCTATGCTAGTCATTTTGTGAGGGAATGTCCTATCAAGTACCCACCACCCCCTACAGTTCAGAATCGAGCACCTCCTCTAGAAAATCAAATTAACAATATCATAGATAAGAATGAGAAACTAGCAACAACCCCATCACCCCCCTTTGCTAATTCTAACCAGAAAGGAGGCCCCATCAGAAGGGAGAACAATAGTTCAAGATCCAGGAACATTAATAGATTCTCACTTATTTCCTACCTTCTTGAATGGGTTGATTTAGATATTTCAAAACCTGCCTCCTCAGACTCAGAAGGAGAAGAGATAGTTGCCACTCCTGTGGAGAAATTGTATGAGGAAAAAGATGATGAGAACAACTTGCAGGTTGCAATTAGAGACAAGCTTTTAGACCTCAATCAATAGCAACCTCTACAATAAGTTAATATACAACTTAGCCCCTCTGCCAATGGACATTCATAAAGACAACAAGAGGTCCCACTTTGTTGTGGCTAGAAATCCCTCTAGGAGCCAACAGGAGAGGGGGGGGGGGGGGGGGGGGGGGGGGGGCGGGGGGGATGAATACATGAAGATCTTATCTTGGAATGTCAAGGGCATCTTTGATCCCATCAAATCTAAAAAGATCAATCAATGGCTCAAAGACAATCCTGTTGACATTTGTACACTTCAAGAAATCAAAGTCATGGGAGATGACCTCACAAGGAGATTAAATGAAATAAATTCTGACTTCTGCTGGATTTTTTCTTCTCATGCCAAGAATTTAGAAGGCATTGCCATAGGCTTGAAAAAAGATCTTTCTACAAACATAGCCTCATCCTGCAGGTCTCATTACTGGTGTGATATCCCCCTCCCACACTCCTTTAATTGTATGTTGATTTCAATTTATGCAAGGGAAGTGCCAGCAAATGGTGCAACTGTGGGAAGAGATTGCCTCCATCATGGGTCTAGTTATAATGGTTGGTGATTTCAACACGGTTGAATCTATGGAAGATAGGTTTTTAAGGCTCCAAAAGATCATTCAAGGCCAGAAGAAGACCAACCGGGGCATATGTAAGGAATTCCATGACCTATGGGAAACAGGCACATAAGGAGAGTATAATTGGAAAAGTTACAATAGAGATCAATTGGCAAGGAAATCCACGTTAGACATATGCTATATCGCTTTGCAAGTTGCCAACATGTACAAGAGGATAAAGTCAAAGCCTAAGTATACTTCCTGTATCTCATATCATTATCCTCTTCTCACCACTCTGGATGACAAAGCTAGCAAGATAAGGAATAACTGGTTCCACACTAGGGCCCAGCATTATTCACCAAACTTGAGGTATTAGATAAGATTTCCTCCATCTAGTCATAATCCTTTTCTCAAGGTTCTTCCCCCTGCATGCTAAAGGCTGGAACATAGCAGTGAAAAAGTCCCAACATTATCTCATCAAGAGAAGGAAAGTTGTCACAAGGGTAAGAAGGGAAAAGAAGGACCAAATCTATGCTGACATATGTATGTTGGAATCCTCCTCTATAGGGGACCTAGCAGCCCAGAACAAAATCTCAACACTCAGGGTGCAACTGAGAGCTGAAGAGGATTTAACCCTTCAACATTGTGTTGTTCTTCAAAGAATGGTGGGTAGGAAAAGCAAATAGACCTGCAAAGGAGATGTTCAGGAGTTTGAGAAGAAATAATGCTAGAGAGGTTGTCCCGTGCTTAACACAGGTGCTAGACTAGCTGAATCAGACCAGCACAACCTCCAATTTGTTCAAAAGCACTTTGAGATACTCTTTAGTGCAAAAGAAGTCATAACAGAGGAGATCTCAGTCAACAGAGCCACTATTTGGGAATTCAGAAGAAAGATACCCCTGCTGAAGATGTACCTCTAATTGACTCCCCCATCTGTCAAGCTGATTCTTACAAAACCATAGAGACCCTGAAGCCAATTAAAACTCTTGGTTTGGGTGGCTTACCTGCTAAATTTTTTCAGGTCTTCAAAGCAATTATAACACCTTGTTTGTTGTTAGTATGGGAGGTATCTATCAGGTGCAATACTCTACCTAACCTTATTAATGCAAGAGTTATAAAGTTGTTGCACAAAAGAGGCCCCAAGGAACTGATGCAAAAAGTGATCAAATACATCAAGGGAATCGGATACATTGTAGGCCAACAAACTCGGGAAACAGTAACGCACTATCCAAGCTTATACACCAGCACATGGATCAATCTCTGATTGAAGCCTTTCTAGGTAGTAATACACTTCGGTTATCCTTGTTTCTAGCTGATCGATTTCAATGGCCATTTCATTTTCCCAATCAGCCCTCGTGAGGATATTGTTGTCCAGATCACTCCCTCCAGCACCCCAGCCTTTGACCCGATCATCGAAGAATTTGGAATCCTTTTGAATTTTGTTTTTTGTTCGATATAAAGTAGCCTGGTCTTTGGAGATTTGAATGTCCTGAACATTTAGAGATGACAATAGGGTTTTCAAACCAAGGGTCTGGTAAGAAATTTCAAACAGTTTACAATTTTGATGTCGCTAGATAAGCCATAAAAACTCAGCTCTAGCCTTATTCCAAAAGACTGTTAGCATTCGTATGTTGTCTCCTAATAGGAGGTGTTTCCAAGATGGGGAGCAGTCCAATGTATTAAGTAGAGGAGACAGCAATTGTTTGTTTTTTGGGCAAGCTACAAATAGATGGGCTATATCTTTGACCGCCCTTTTGCATCTACAATAGATCCCTGTACTAAGATTAGCTTGGATGGCCCTTTTGCCCATCCATATTGTTTTGTGAAGAATCAGCCAAAGCAATATTGATTTTTTGGGTTCAATAGCCTCGGACCATACATTTTTAAATTTAAATTCCCACTGGGAGCAGGAGTAGTTCACTTTCCATATTTAGTTGAGAGTGTTGGGAATGGAATCGACTGCTTTCCTTCTCTTCCATACTGGGTTGTGGAGTTTGAATCTTCCTGCCCAAGTGAAAGCTCGAAAGTCGAGATGGTCACGGTTTTGGAGAGTCCAAGTAAGGTTGACGGGGAACTGCATGATTCTGGACCACCGGATGAGGGAAAGGTCCCAAGGCTTCGCTCTGAACCGGAGAGACAAATCAATATCAGTTAGCCAGTCTTGGGTTCCTGGATCCCACAATTGGGACCAGGACTTGAGACCCTTCTTGTGGAGGATTAGGGCTTTCCTATAGAGGGGAGGGGAAATAGGAGGAATGCCTATCATAATAATCAATATCTAATTCTCCTAAATGATTTTCTCATGTTAAACTGATCATTTCATATGGGGAAGTGCCAGGGGAGAAAAAGTTTTAATATTGGTTAAGCTATTGATAGCCGTTTTTCGGCTTTCCATAATTGCCATAGTAAGCTACCTCACCCTATCAAATCTCTCAAACACTGTGGCTATGCCTACCATTTCACTGAACATAGGCGTGTGTGAGTTAGGGGACTTTTCCCATATCTTCTTAAAAATCCTCAATTAGCTAGTCACTGGGCTAGTTGAGCCAAATAAAAAATAAAAAATATAAGTATATTATAGCCCATTTGTGTGTAAATATTTTATTGTATATAGGGCCTAAATAAAATGATTTTTTATAATTATTTTGGTATTTATTTAAATATTTATACCTATGGTGTGTTATTTATGCTATGTACATTGACTCACCATTACCATATTTTTTCTTACCATTTTGCATACTCTTTATTCCATATAAAAATAATTTCATGCAAGCTTCTCTTATTTTTGGTGTAACTCCATCCCAACAAAAATCCAAAAAAAACTAGTTTTATTTATGTGTATATTTTTTCACTATTGTGATTTTTCCTTCCTACATCTATTCTCTTTTACTCTCATAAATTAGAACACCAAAAATATTCATCTTTTTATGGTAAACTTATAATGAGAGAGATTTATTTTCTCCACTTATATTATTTATATTTGACATGTACATAATTTTTTAGACCCCTCAATATTTGATTTTCTTAGTTGTACTATTCACTTATATCATGATCTCAACAATATCTTCAATTATAGACCTACCAAATAAGGTCAAGGTTATGTGGCATACATGCATGCACCATGGGAAGCTCACTCTTGGAGGTATTCAAAAGAATCATCCACAGAAGGACCTTGTGCAATGGAAAAAACAGTCGGTTTTGCTGAATTTTTAAAGATCACGTGCTCCCCGAATTTGAAAAGGTGATACAAACAAAAGTTGTAGCTCGTGAGCTGAACTTTCACCTCAAATGTTTTCATATTTTTTTGAGCTACGAGCTGTGAGCTATGATTTATTGGTGGACCCCAGTTTGCCCATGCTATGTAGCCACACTCCCTCTTCCACTTTATCATTTTCCTCTTTCACACACACTCCTCCCTCTCCTTCCCACTCCCAAACCTGCAACTCCTATGTCCTAATTCACCCTCTTCACCATTGCCACATCTCTCACACCTCCATAGCCTTCATCCTCCATTTCTACACCCTATGTGTCCCACTTTCTCTCTACATATATGTCCATATTACCATACTCTCTTCAGCTTTGTAAAGAACTTCAAAAAATCAGCAAAAATCTAAGGATAACCTCTGCAAATGAAGGCTTTTATCATGAATTTTCCAAGGTTTGAAGATAACATAGCTTCATCGACACGCGCTACTTCACCATGCTGACTGCTTCTTCTTCCGGTGTTGTAAAGAGGTGAATGTCAACTTCTCCAAAGCTTCAACCTCTCTTTACAAGCTCATCCCTTCTCTAACTTTTCTCATCATATATCTCACCATTTGGTGAATGATTTTGTAAATATTTTTTAGTGATAATTACTAACTACTAACCACTAACCTTATTGTAAAATGCACCCTCTACTAGAGTAGTCACTCCCAAATTATTCACTCAATCCTCTCTCCTTTCATCCTCAAAAATTCTCTTCCCTTGAGCCCACATCCATGTGACTCAAAGGACAAGAGAGACCCACCCTCATTAAAATAAAAAATAAAATATGCATAATCTTTTATTCCTTCAAATAAACTTGATTAGGCCTAATCCAAATCGGGGCTTCTAAAACCTATAAATAGATCCCTTCTCTCCCTTGTAAATCATCACATGATCACACTACACCACACCATTTTCAACACATAACACACCACTCTTCAAGCCTAGTTGTGTAGAGTGTGTGCATCCTGAGTGCTCTATTCCATCACTACACATAGGTGCATGGAGAAGCTTGAAGTTAGTTATGCCATCTAGAGGAGTGGAGTGATACTATACTCTGCAATCACACTTGTAGCCTACTCTTGTCCATAAATAAGGTTCATAGTTTTGGGTGCAATTGTATGCTGCAACTACGACTCTTCTCTCCAAATTGACTTGATAAGTTGGCTCAGCAGGTGGTTGAAGGTATATTGTCCTTGAAGTTTGTTGTGCCATTTCATGCTTGGTGGTTTGAGGGCTTGTTGAATTGTTTGCCTAAAAGGTAAATTGTAAGAGGGTGCTCGGTGAGAGGGCTCCCGTGACCCTAAGACAATTTGTGTATTGGCAACAAGGTCAAGTTTTGTGTTGTCTCTCTATTTCTCATCAAGCTTTGTGTGCATCTAGTCTTTAAGGCTAAGACTGAGTTGCTCAAGTTGATTTGTGCTCTTTACCTCTCTCTGGCGTGGTGAATGTTTGTGTTTGGTGTGTGTGGCTATCTTGCATTCCCCTCTCTTTGTGCGTTTGAGTACAAGGAGATATCACGTGCGTCCTAGTTCGCATCTACAACTAGGTGGTGCCCCTTTTCTTGTTTGGTTTCTGGTTGTGGGTTGTTGTTGTCTCTGATTGTGCTTGCCCCAGCCCCAATTGAGCAGCACGGGAGCCTCGAAGGGTGTTTAGAGGCCGCTCTTCTTGTTGCCCGCCCCGGACCGCCTCACTATCAGACCGGCCACAGTAGGGATCCAAAGCAGGGAAAATAGGGATCCAAAGGGGGGGGCATCTACAAAAGAGCCATGTGCAACAATGGGCTAAAAAGACCCTAAGGTTCAGCCCATTAAGACTTCCAAAATGCTAAGGTTCCAAAATTCAAAGGTTGTGTCCAAAGGTCAACCATAGGGGAATTGGATGCTTTGTGTGTGTACAAAAAAAGTCTTTACAATCCCTACTTAGGAGGGGGCGAGCCTTTCTTGTAGGGGATGAGAGAGAAAGCCACACACACACACACACACACACACACAAGCTCCCTTTACACAAAGGGAATGAGGGACACATGTCAGCTCCCTAGGCCAGATGCCCACAAGGTGTACCCAATTCCTATTGGATGGCCTTGGAGGTGGACCAATGAGAATTAGGCTAGAGTAAATCTAATTTAATTAATTTAGAAAACACTTAATAAAAAAACCAATGAGAATTAAGTCCTCTAGAAGACTATTGGATAGTCTCCCAAGGGGTCCAATGAGCATTCAATAGCCCAATGGCTTGCATGATTCCTATTGGCTAGGAGGCAAAGGGTCTAAGACCGGGGATAATTGATGTTGTGTTTGCTAAGTGTTTTGCTTAGTGCATGAAGCTTTCATCTTCATTGCACTAGCTAGTCTTGAAGGAACACAAAGAATTGTATTGTACAATGTCTCTCTTGATGAGAGAAACCATAATACAAAGCCTTTTGGAGGGGGGAACCGGCTCCATGCAAATCCGGTCCTCAACTGTTGTCAATAGCTTAATTTCTCTCTCTTTTGAAAGTATTGTTCATGCTATCTAACTAGGTGTTATGCTTTTTGTTGCTCTCTCCACCCAAGCACTCTTGTAATTCTCATTAGGAATCTATTCTAATGAAATGCCCACTATGTTCATGCTAATTTCCGCTACACACAAGTTTTTAGGCCATTAAATGTTACAATGCCTATACAAGGCCACCAAATAGAATCATTAGGGGGCATCAAGAGCCTGTGTTGGGAGAGGTTATTAAGTTGAATACTGTCTCTGTGTCGGTTCCATGCTTGCATGAAGAACCTCAGCAGGTTAGAGTCGGCTAGGGAAACATGTTGATTCCCAAAGAAAATGACAAAGATAGGGAGGTGCGTCCATCCCTTGAGATCAGAGAAGCAAAATTTGGTTAACTTCTTGAATAGAAGCCTTGCCTGTTCCTCATTAGGTTGCTGAAGGGCAGAGACAATTAGTTTGATTGCCATCTTATCAACGATGTGATTAAGGTTTTTGACTCGTAAACCCCCGTTGTGCTTTGGAAGAGTACAAATATCCCAAGAGACCTTGGCATTTTTCTTCACAAAGGGGTCACCTGCCCATAGAAAATTCCTGCAAATCTTAGAGATCCTCAAAAGATGACAATCTGCAGGTCTCCAATATCCAAAGAAAAATAACATGCGGGCATTGAGAAAATGGTTGATGACTATAACATGCCCTGCTAGGTAATGCTGAAAGCCGATCCATCTATTGAGTTTAGATTGGAACTTGTTGCACACCCAGTCCCATCGAGCCTTCAAAGAAATGCCAAACCCCATGGGGATGCCCAATAGTCTGAAGATCTTCCCTTCCTTGATGATCTTGCACCCAGTCCTAGATATCCAATCGGGGATAGCATAGTGTGGAAGGCCCCAATTTTGGTATAATTTACAAGAGACCCCTGAGGCTATGTTGGGAGGCGTTGTAGCAACGACGTAATCGCAACCCACACAAAATTATCAAATCCGTGGATCGGCAACCCGGCTAGGGCATGGAAGCACGAGCATCGGATCAATAGAAATAGAGGATTCAAGAGAATACCTCACCAATGCAAGTAGAGATCAGCCATGGCAAGACTAACTCTAATCATTCTCTAATCACTAATCTATCAGCTCTTACACACATCAAGTCCACCGAAGTCCGACTTGCCAATCTTATGGAGTCACAAGAACACAGTCAACACAAGCATCCATTATCAAAGCACACACTAATTGCATTGAAGTTCCCTTTCCTAGTCATCACATGCCAACCAAGGTACTCTAATCACATCACACACAAGTGGCATTGAGCTCAAGGCTCTTAAACCTTCACACAATTAGGCGCAAACTCTAATGACATGACCAAGAGTGCACACACACTACACTAATCAAGAGAATTAGAGAAGTAATCAACTAATTGAAATACTTAGGGAAGAAGAGAATTAAGATCAAAGCAAAAGGTACATACCTCTCTCAAATCTAGAATAATGAGAGTGTAATACTATTTCATGACATAATGAAATGTAGAGAAGATAAGACTAATGAGTAAAATATGGATTAGATTAATCAAGCTTCTCTAATTACAATGGATTAGTACTAGCCTCTTAAGCATGGGCATTAAGCTCAAAGCTAGTCCATCCATACAGAACACTCAAGAGAGAGAGAGCTCTCAAAAGTGGATCCTCAAGAGTGGATACTCAAGAATGAAGCATCCTTGCATAAAGGCTTCCTTTTAAAAGCTTTCACCACAATCCCTTCTACTATGGGTTTAAGTTAGAGCCCTCTAGCTAGCATTTACAACTTTGGAACTCCCAATGAGCCCAAGACTTATACAAAGTGAGTTGGAAATATTATGCACAACCATAGCATATCTCCCGCTTGATGCATAACCGGTGTAGCATGTGTTAGCCGCTGCTGACAGGCTAGACAAAAAGAATTCATTACCTCCCAAAATTGTGAGAGGGTGGATTCCTAAACAACAAGAGGAGAATTAGTGTCATCCGCGAACTGAGAGAGGCACTGCTGAACATCAAAACCAGGTATGGAAATCCCTTTAATGAGGCCCTTGGACATCCTATCTTTAACTAGACAGTTGAGGGAGTCAGCTGCTGGCAAACAAAAGGGGAGCCAGAGGACAACCTTGTCTCATCGATCTTGAAAGTGCGAACACGATGTGTTCAAACCGCCATTCAAAGACACCCTTGCTCGTGCATTGCACATAAGAGTCTAGATAAAAACGACCATTCGGTCACCAAAGCCCATGGCTTCCAAACATCTGAGAATGAAGGACCATTCCAGCCTGTCATAGGCTTTATCAAAGTCAATCTTAACAAAAACAAATTTATGTCCTGATTCAGTAGCATTGTTCAAACCCTTCCCGCAAAGAGATCACAGCTCAACAAGTTTCCTTCCTTTGATGAATATTGTCTCGGGGGGGCTGAATAGGGAGGCAAAGTGGCTTCTGACATATTCTAAATTTTCGATGTCAGATGCTATTGGAGCTGGGGCTTGGAAAAAGGGGATCCATTCCCTTGCATTTTTTTCCAAAGGAATTTGAACATCTCTTTGGACGGTCTACCTATCTTTCCTGCCCTCCATTGCTTAAAGAATGCTGATGGGTTCTTTGACATGACATCCTCCTCTTGTCTAAGCCTCTGACGCAGAGATGAAATGGTGCTTTGGATATCTTCTGAGGAGGGAGAAACTTCAAGAATAGCCAGTTCTTCATACATTTTGTCCCTTCTTTTCCTGCGAATTAACGTGACTTCCTTTCTGAAATGAATAAGCTTATTTTGAGTGTCTCGGATAGCTTGGCTCCAAGCCCTTGGTGGGGAGTGGCTAGATGAAAAGGCCCGAGACCAAATATCATGGATGGCCTCCTGGGCAACTGGTAGGTGAAACAAGGAGGGATCTGTGTGAAACCAAATGTTCCTGACTTCAGAGTCCTTGTCATCAATGGTTATCATTAATGGATAGTGATCAGAGATACACGTGTTGTATCTTGGTTTAGCCTTGACTCTAATACAAGAATTAGCTAGGGAAACATCCACAAAGCATCTATCCAATCGCGCTTTCCTTGATAAGTCCCCTTTCCCATAATTCTGCCATGTGAACTTCCCTATGTTTGCTATATCCCATAGCTGTTGCCCATGTTTGAGAGGTTCCCAAGCGTCATGTTCTTCACCCCTGACAGTTATCCCCTTGGAGAGGAATCTGTCCTCCAATGTTTCTACCATGTTGAAATCCCCAACTACAATGAGGAGTTCATGAAGAGCAGCCAAGGCTTTCCAAATTTGAATGCGATCAGAGACAGACCCTCCTGCATACACCCCGACCAACCTGGCATTATACGGATGGGGAAGGGATACAGAACACCAATTGAGGCCAAACATGGGAGTCAAGTTACTGCTTATGAACTCCTTAGGGACACCCAGAACACAACATCCTGAACCATGGGGGTGAGTATCCTCGAACCAAATATGTTTCTTGGAAATCCCTTCCAAAGCACAGATCAATTCTTGACCAATGGTTTTGACCTCCTGGAAGTTAGCGACGTTGTTCCTACCTCAGTTAGCTATCTTGTTGCCTTTGTTGGGGTATGAAAGCCCCTTTACATTCCAGGACAATAGTTTCATTTGGTACCTCTTTTATTTTTGTCGTTGCTTGACTGCCTCAATGGGGTCTGGGCCACACTAGCATGGATACATTTGTTGTCCTTCAAAACATCCATGGGTATAGGGCCATTAGGAACAGGGACAAGTGCTAGATCGCTATTGGATCTATTTTCTTTGTTAAGGTCGGGCAGGGCCTGGTGGTCAAGATCGTTAACCTCCTCTTCCAACCTTGATGTTGCTGCATATACATTTTCTTGAGAGGAGGGATGTAATCATCTGAGTCTGACTCTACATATTCTTGTAGACAAGCCAAGAGTGCAAATCTGTTGTGGAGAGAAAAACTACCCTTTTTGGGAGAGCCAGGTTTTCTAGTAGCCTTGTTGGTTTTCCCTTTGGTCCTGTTCTGGGGATTGACGGTCTGCATTGGTTCAAGGTCTTCCGGAGTCAGGGCAGCTGGGAGATCGAGGTTCGAGGGGGTAGCTTTGGGAGGAGTCTTGAGGGGACACTCCTTCACAAAGTGTCCACGTTTCCCACACAAGAAGCAAGTGCCAAGTAGGTATTTGTATTCAATAGGCTGGTTGAATACCTCACCATCATCTATCCTGATTTTAATAGAAGAAGGAAGATTGTCCAACTTAGAGATATCTATCTCAACCAGAACTTGGGGATGCCATGCCAGATTGTAGAAGTCCTAGCGTAGTCTGCCTCCTAGAACTTTGCCTAATCGACTTGCAATGGACCCGAGGTGGCTATACAGATGCATTGGGAGATTTGTGAATTCCACCCACACCGGGTAGTTTTTGGAGGCCGAGATTTCAGGGTTGAAGGTTTTATTCCACCTAAATAGACACAAGGGGGAGTTGTGAATCACCCATTGATCGTAACTCAGAGCCTGGAAGGCCATGTCAGCTTCCTTGAAGACAAATAGGAAATGATTCTTGGGTAAACATTGAATGGACTGCACCTCAAGGCCTCTAGCAGTCCACTGTTGTTTGGTCCATGCTTTTAGAAGGTTGACCGGGGGGTGGGGGCCAGCTAGCATGCCTACCACTGCTCTGTCAGGCCAAGGGCAAACCCAAGCGAGTAGGACTCGGGCCACAGAGCCAAGGGCCGGCCAGCTGCTAAAGGCGGATAGGGGGATTCTGTTACAGTGGCCAAGGGCTATATAAACAGGTGGTTGGGCGGAGAATCCTCATAACGCAGCTCCTGGGTCTTAGATTGGTATCAGAGCAAGGTGGAGAGAAAGGGGGAAGGGGGAGCCATGGAGGAAAGAGAAGCCGGAAGCCTAGTGCTTGCTCTTGCATACGGTTGCATGGTCTCGCTCTCTCTCTCTCTCTCTCTCTCTCTCTCTCTCTCTCTCTCTCTCTCTCTCTCTCTCTCTCTCTCTCTCTCTCTCTCTCTCTCTCTCTCTCTCTCTCTCTCTCTCCCGAAATCTCTTTCTATCTCTCTCTGAGGTCGTGGACAAACCCTCTACCAAGAGAGGTACAGACCGCTGTGTGCAGCCACCCTAAGTAGGGGATGAAGAAGATCTCGACTGCCGTGGGCAGGGCCGCTTGGGTACACAAGCCGAAGAAGTGGAGCCGACAGGCAGACCGCGGGAAGCGACCCTTGTACACAAGACGAAGCCGAAGTCGACCTTCTCGGATCTGAACGCAGAGTATGGGGATGGCTTCGCGCGGCGGTGGGGCATATTTTTCGTCACTGAGGCTTATGCCCTCGCGGTCGGCAGGCGACGCCTTCACCTTCTCTTCCTCTGCGTTGCAGACCCGCCATCGCCATGCAGGTTTTTGCGGCAGTTTACACATTGTGGGCACCCTCAGGGTGCCCTAAGGTCACCCTAAGGGCCTTCTCCCACAACAATTCCTCGGATATAGACAATCCGAAGTCGGAGGCATGCAAGGCATGCAAGCACCAAGTCTACGGTAGCTACGAGCCGCCATAGACAAGTCACAATCAAGCCGGGCACAACCAAGCCACGTCACAGGTCATGGACGTCAACATTATACAACATCGACGGGCGATCTCAGGGGCAGTCCGCCATAGCCACACCTTTTGAAGTTCAAAGGGCATGCAGCTTATGCAGGGTGGCTTAGTTGCCGAGTCTAATCATGCAAAGTGAAAGAAACCGGCAAGGCGGGTCGGCATGAGTCATCACTATGATGTGCACACCATACATGTTTGAACTCGCCATTGGCATGCAAATTCTGATACGACAAGGTCGTATCTGCACTAAACAAGGGGGATCGAAGTATACCTTTCCTCATGCTTGAAAGGGGAATCCACAACATGCCCGATGATAGAAACGGTGATGCGGGTAAGTTATGACGGCATGGAAGCAAGGGGTCAAGGCACGCCATATCTTGGTATGCGTGTTCATGCATGCTGCCAGCGATCGACACCATGGTACTCCAAGTCATCACCAATTCATGAGGTATGCAATTATTTTACATTTTTGATTCGGATGTGATTGCTTGCTATGGCAATGCCAAGGTCTAGAATCTAAAGGAGATTGGCACAACCTGTTGCTCGTTGACATAAAAGGAGCCAAGGTGCTCCGCAAGGCTGGCTCCTTGTCGCCGCTTCTAGCAGACGGCGAAGAATACTTACCACGCAGTGGTATTCGCAATTCAAGGTACACTTTGCAACTGCAATCAAGTTACATATCTATTGCAGGTACTTTCATGATTCTCCATACGATGTAATTTTCGACACGGTCGATTCGTTGTTGCCATGATAAGCTATATCATGGCAGGAACATACGTTGGCTATGAGCACAACAGCATGTCTGTGAAGCAAGGCTTCAATTTGTGGGGGCATGTTGTTCGGCATGGCCGACTCCTTGTCACTGTGTCTAGAAGTGAACAGAGGACGTTTGCCACACATTACTAGCTAATTTCAGTTGAACTCCCTCGACAAGGTTGCCTCTTTTTGTCCTGATATCTGTATGTCAACAACCGCTTCAGTTGGCTATCAGCAAGGCTTCAATTGATGTGAAGCAAGGCTTCAATTTACGCATCTTGCATCGCAACTGCCCACGTTTGGTATATGCTATGAGCATACGTTAGCAATGAAGCAAGGCTTCAATTTACGCATCTTGCATCGCAACTGCCCACGTTTGGTATATGATATGAGCATACAAACTTGGGAGGGATTTGACATTATGCTTGAAGGATCTTTCATGGTGTACATGATACAAGAGGGTGTACGAGCATACGCGACAACTCTCTCTCGCACAGCAAATTTGGCTACGAGCCACCTTTACGCGAGCTTTTCCTTTGGAATTTCATGACGACTGGTTGCAGCAACAACTACCAAGTTAGCCAAGTTTAAGTTTTTCTTGTTTTATTTTCCATGTTTAAACTTTACTTGGCAATTACTGTCATTGTGCAAAGCAAAGTGCTTTGGCAATTTTACATGAAGCACGGCTTCTCCCTTGTGCCGAGATACTGCCATGATTTGGAATCAAGGGCTTTTGAACACAAATTTGGGGAACTAGCAAAATAGGGAATGTCAGCTCACAGAATCCCTACCAGTTTATTCTGTGCACGGCACTTATGGTTTTGGTTCTCACGCTTGAGACCGTTATAGTCGCCAAGGGCTTACGTTTTTGCATGCAAGGCATGCTAAGCAGGTGGCATGGATTCCACCACTTTATGCATTATGCTTCCGCTATCACACTCACAACTCTGTCAAGGACAGACTAAGTGATGGATTGTTGAACCTGATGGTTGGTTGCCATCAACACCCAACAACACTAAAAGGAACCTAAATCTAGGACTTATTTCACAGGCAAAGTGCCAATGCTAAGTCATTTTCATACAATCACGACCCTACAAGGCAGGTAGATCAAGATGTGGTTGTGTTTTTCTATTACCTCTCTCAAAGAGAGAGTCATAGCAGAAACTTGTTGCATGCTTATAGGATACACTGCACGTTAGGCATAAGATGCACACGAGCATGGCAATCAACTATACACGTCATAGTCGTTCAAGGAAAGTTCCACAGCCCAGCATGCTCTTCTTCTCTCTCGTTCTCTCTCTTTTAGGGAATAATGAAAATCTTATAAGAAGCGTTTGATACGTGTTTTGCTCGTGAGTCAGCCTGAGCCAAGGTGCTCTACCTCTCAGCTAGCACGTGGCTAAGATGCTACTCAAATTAGTCTTCATTGGTTCGTCCATTGAACACTCATTTGCACAAGGGCTATGAGCCACACAGGCTACAAGCCATTGTCATGCCAAGGGTAAGACCCAACTATTGGCATTCTTTGGGTGATTTTTTTCAAGAGTGAACAGATCTACCCAGGGAAGTATACATCGATGTTAATGGATGAGCAAGGGTCTTGTCATTCAGGATGTTTACAGTGTCATTTTTGCACTACACAGTAGCTGATCTCTACAAGGAAGTATAGATGCAGCAATCAGTTGAGACAGCATGGCTGAAGGGGATCGGGGAGCACCACAGACGGAGAGTGAGAGAGAGAGAGAAGGAGACACACACGCGATGTGGGTGGGGAGACTCCAAGAGTGAGCAGCCCCCTATACACTTATGCTATGTATAAGGTATACAAGTCAGTGGGCGCCCAGACTCTGGGCGGCCGGGCAAGGCACAGACGCCTATACCCCAACAACCTCCCACTTAAAGGCGACTGTGCCTTTAAGCAAGGGAACCTAGTCTAAAGACTACAAAAGGTGAGAGAAAACCGCTCTCAACCGATACCCACTGGCTGGCTGTGATCGTGTGCATCCGGCTGTCCTGCTCCCGTGTAAGTCCATACACCACCAGACGTACCGCACACGTACTGCAAGTATGTACGCAATACCTGCATATCTCCCTCGTGCACTATGCCATCATCAGTCAACAAATGACTGACAACCCCAACTGCAAATGCTCCCACTGCAGCTGCGATATCCGGTCTCAAGATCAGCATCTCATACATGAGACCACCGAATGTCGATGCAATGCTAGCGGTCCCTGCTAGCTCTACGGAGCATGCATCAACATATATATTCCTGGAAATAGGCATCTCTGACTGACGCTGCGTGTCAGCCACATGCATCTCCTGACTGTCCGCAAAAGATGCATAAACCTATCGTGCAATCTCATAGCACACCAGCTGCTCTAAGTGTCTGCTGGAAGACATATCCTGCACAACTATATCCCCATGCTCACTGTCGAGCATAGAAAGGAATGACTGCATAATCGCTGACATCTCAACCTCCTCTGCAATCATCCACTGCAAACATGACCACTCAATCTGCTGTGACTCACTAGAGCTCTCATGCTCTAACTCCGTATGCATAGACTCTTGCACAACGTCCTCCTGTCGTGACTCACTAGAGCAAGACCGCTCTACCTGTCTATCCTGCATAGAAGTATCTAGCACAACTGAGTCTCTGCTTTGCTCAGTCACTAGCAAAGCATGCATGTCTGACTCTGTCACCTCTCTATGTGACTGCTCAAGTCGTGCCCCAACTGTGTGCACAACGAGCTCACTACTCTGCACTCCATGCAAAGCATCCTGCAACCCACAAGCAAAAGAGACTTGCCTGCTCTCTCGCTCTCTACCTGGTTGCGTGATCACAGAGACAACACCGTCTCTCGCGTGATCCACATGGAATGGGTAACCTGTACCACTCCTGGCACCTCTCGCAATCACTAGCGAACCCAAATGCATCACAAAATCTCGCTCTCGTAGCGAAATCTGACATCCACAATCTCTAAGCTGACCAATCGAGATCAAACTCACTGTCAAATCTGGTACATAGCGCACATGTCGTAACAAGTAAGATGCACCACTCGGTAATGACAGTCTCACATCTCCTGCACCTGCTATCGCCAAGCATCCCGCTAGAATAGCTACAAACCCATTCACGATGCGATGTGACATGAAACATAGCATCTACGTCTAGCAACCACTGCGAAGGGAGTGCATTATCCACATGAATAGCATCTCGTGCATAGCTCGAGGTAAAAGTGACATCCCCGTCACTAGTATACTTCGACACTACATCTGCCTCAACTGTCAAAGCAACTGAGTCCATGGCATCACTACATACATCTCTGAGACTGCCATGTCTCCTACGATGTCGCATACGACAAAAACAACACCGTCTAACGTGTCCAGAATGATCACAATACCAACATGTCACATGTTGGCGTGCTCGTGAATGTACATGTCTCACACGAGTCCGTGATGACTCAGATCTATCATACATATCATGTAATCTGCGCCAAAGTGCTCTCAAAGTAGTCTCATACATAACAAGAGCATATACAGATTTCGCAAGGTGCAAAGAGAGCGTAGATAGTGTCATCTCCTCTAGCTCTTGCCACTGATCGTCAGACATGTTTGAAGGTCTACCTGCATCACCACTCAATGGTCGATGCAACCCTCGTTGTGTCAATGCATCAAGCATACACTCTCTCCATGCCACAAAGTCTGACCCATCAAACACGCACATCTGTGAGAGGTCACAATCTGATCGATCACCTATCTCTGCCATGAGCACAATGTAGCAAACTAGAAAGCAAAACCACCTCACCAACAACACCTGGAAACTGTCTACAAATATGGCCAGAAACACAATGTAAAACTTGTGAGACACACTCCAAAATAGAGCTCCCGCAATGTCAACCAAATCAGCCCTAAACTGGCTCAAATCGCATCAACAAAAGTCTGCAAATATGGCTGTAAAATTTGATGCAAAGTTGCACCAATAACCGTGCAAAGCCTTGCACAAAATCACAAGTCAATATGACTGAATCGCGCATAAATATCTGACAAAATTTTGGCAGAGTCTCCTTTGTAACTGGAGCAAAATATCAACAGTAAACCTCAAAGAGACAATAATATGTGCCACAATGGCCAATCCGGGAATAAAATCGACCGGAATCACCTCACAAAGTCATACATATGAGCATACCCGCTCTTGCCGGAGTACCACTCAACGGCACCTCAAATGACATACATGTGAGTGATGATTGCTGCCAAAATACCTTTCAATCGATGACCAAATGTCTGCCAGATAACTATAGCAACATTTCGCAAAACCTTGCAAGATCTGTCGCTATGCGCAATACGAAATACGGCACACAAGGGCATACACAAGTGACTCCAAACTCCAACCAAATGATGACTGAAAATCACCTGTCAAAGTGGGAGTAAACTCAACCACTAAACTGTCAAAGAGCAACCTACGGATACGTAGAAGCTATGGCAAGAACCTGGATAAAATCCAACATAGTTTCTTGTAACATTTAATGGCCTAAAATCTTATGTGTAGCGGAAATTAGCATGAACATAGTGGGCATTTCATTAGAATAGATTCCTAATGAGAATTACAAGAGTGCTTGGGTGGAGAGAGCAACAAAAAGCATAACACCTAGTTAGATAGCATCGACAATACTTTCAAAAGAGAGAGCAATTAAGCTATTGACAACAGTTGAGGACCGGATTTGCATGGAGCCGGTCCCCCCTCCAAAAGGCTTTGTATTATGGTTTCTCCCATCAAGAGAGACATTGTACAATACAATTCTTTGTGTTCCTTCAAGACTAGCTAGTGCAATGAAGATGGAAGCTTCATACACCAAGCAAAACACTTAATCAAACACAACTTGAATTATCCCCGTTCTCAGACCCAAGACCTCACACACCTTCGAAGATGGTGAGAGCTAGCAGGGTATGAGAGTAGATTGAGAAGAAAAAGAAGTATCTTACGAGAAAGATGTACATCTCCTCACATAATCACTCATATTAGCAAAGCTTAGCTTAGTAATTAGCTTGGTAGAGAAGATGAGCATGCATTGAAGCTTGGCTCTTGGTTGGATTTGCATCCATATGCCAAGAGAGTGTTGATGTAGGCTTCTATCTCACAAGCTTGGAGTAGGTGATGAGCTCTCCATTAAAGCTTGGGAGGAGATAGAGTATTCTTCCTTCACACATGGTCAACTGTGAGTGTGTGTGTGTGTCAATGCCAAGCAAAAATCAGCCCCCCCTCTCTCTTGGGCGAGCCCTAGCTGCTAATTAGGTCTGGCTTTTGCCTCATTGGACCTCCCCAGGTCAAGCCAATAGGAATTAAGCAGCATAAGTGATAGCCTTCTGACATGTGTCCCCCTTTCCCCTTTTGTGAGAGCTTTAGGTAATTAAATAATTAAACTAAACTCTCATTGGACCCCTTTGCCTCCTGGCCAATAGGAATCAGGCAAGCCATGGGGCTCCTGAATGCTCATTGGACCCCTTGGGAGACTGCCCAATAGTCTTCTAGGAGACTTAATTCTCATTGGTTTCTTTTATTAAATGTTTTTAAATTAATTAAACTAGATTTACTCTAGCTTAATTCTCATTGGTCCACTTCAAGGGTCTTCCAATAGGAATTGGGCACACCTTGTGGGCATCTGGCCTAGAGAGCTGACATGTGTCCCTCATTCCCTTTGTGTAAAGGGAGCCTGTGTGTGTGTGTGTGGCTTTCTCTCTCATCCCCTAGCTTTGGGGCTCGCCCCCTCCCATGTAGGGATGTGCAAAGACTTTTTAGGGCACACACTAAGCATCCAATTTTCCCTAGGGTTGACCTTTGGACACAACCTTTGAATTTTG
This sequence comes from Adiantum capillus-veneris, assembly GCF_014529385.1. Classification (NCBI taxonomy): domain Eukaryota; kingdom Viridiplantae; phylum Streptophyta; class Polypodiopsida; order Polypodiales; family Pteridaceae; genus Adiantum; species Adiantum capillus-veneris. The sequence goes on from NC_140951.1 coordinate 98,249,294, forward strand.
GAACCTTAGCATTTTGGAAGTCTTAATGGGCTGAACCTTAGGGTCTTTTTGGCCCATTGTTTCACATGGCTCTTTTGCAGATGGCCCCCCCTTTGGATCCCTATTTTCCCTCCTTTGGATCCCTACTGTGGCCGGTCTGCTAGCTTAACCAATATTCTAGCTTTTTCTCCCTTGGCACTTCCCCACATTAAATGATCAGTTTAATATGAGAAAATCATTTAGGAGAATTAGATATTGATTATTATGACATTACCTCTCTCTTGAAATCATAGTCATCCTCGAATATGGTGTAGAGAAGATAAAGCATATGCATGAGTCCTTTTCTTTAGCGGGTAGAGGATCCCTATGTTACCCTACGACATCATTCCATAATGGATGACTAGTCCATTTGGCGCTTGAGAGCCTGAGGCTGCCGCAAGCATGTCTGCACATTAGTCCTATCAGTCTTCCATAGTAGAGTGACAAGCTCTACTTGGTGTTCGGGAGACGTCGTCTCCGCAAACTTGATCTAAGCATGCATACTACTTCATTTTTGTGCACAAATAAAGAAAAAGAGAGTCTTATAAGACAAAAAAATTTTGTTCATTTTTAACATTTTGTACATTTGCTTACTCTTGGGAAGCATTGTAAGCATTGACAAGGTTTAGGTTATCCTTTAATTGTATGCCTTGCATCCATCTAGCATCTTCAAAAGGATAATTCTTAAACTTAATAAGATATCGTCGGATAGTCTTACCGCCTCTTAATACCTTGTCTTCATGTCGGAGAATGGACTCGGGCTGCAGCACCTCCTCGTGGTCCTCGATCTCCGGTGGATCTTCAATAGTTGGTTCTTGAGGTGGCTCTCCTTTGTAAGGCTTTAAGAGGCTCACATGAAAAGCATTGTGTATGAGCCAATGATTGGGCAACTTAAGTTGATAGGCCATCTCATTGATTGGCCTAAGAATCTGGAAGGGACCATAGTACCTTTTTGCTAGTTTAGCATAGTACTTTTGGTGACCCGTAGGATTCTTGCCCGTCGTGTGCCTTAATCGAGCCTTGGGAAACTTTAACAAGACCCAATCGTTTTCTTTAAAGGCTTGGGCTCTTCTGTGCTTGTCAGCAGCAGCCTTTTGCCTTTGCTGTGAGATAGAGATAGCATCCTTAATCTTTTGGAAAGATTCTTGTAGGTCTCGGCTATACTCATCTGCAGCGAAGATCTTCCCATGTACCTTAAGTAGCAAGGGACTTTTTGATCTTCCCTCAATTACCTCGAAAGGTGCTTTTCCTGTGGAAGTATGTACAGTGTTATTGTAAGCATACTCTACTAAGGTAAGTACTTCTCCCATTGGGATCTTTGATCTACTTCCGTTACATAGGCTTTTAGTAGATCAAGAATGGTTAGGTTAGCTATTTCACTTTGGCCATCAGTTTGTGGATGATAGGCCAAAGAGAAGTTTAGCCTTGTTCCTAAATTCTCAAAGAGACCCTTCCAGAAATTACTGGTCATTCTAGGATCTCTATCCGACACTATGGACATTGGCAAGCCATGGTACTTGAAAATTTGTGAAATGAAGAGGGTTGCCATTTGATGGGCTTTGATAGTCTTTTTGACAGGTATAAAATGAGCTTGTTTACTGAACCTGTCTACTATCGTCCATATTCCCGTATTCCCATGGATAGACTTAGGCAATCCAAAGATAAAATCCATGGATATGCTCTCCCACGGTGAATTAGAGATTGGCAAGGGTTGAAGCAATCCAAGTTGCTTCCCTCTATCAAATTTTGTCTTTTGACATACCACACATTTGGAAACATACTCGTGTATGTTCACTTTCATGGTAGGCCAATAGAAATATGTTTCAATTCCCTTTAGGGTAGACTGAATCCCTCTATGCCCCGCATATGGGGGAGCATGAGATTCATACATTACTTTCTCACGTAGTGAGTTAGTAACGCATAGTCTATTGCCATAGAGAAGATAACCATCTTGTAAAGTAAATGGTTCTTCTTTCTTCCCTAATGCAAGGGCTGAAATCACATCTCTAAAATCGGGATCAATAGCATACTCATCTATCATTGAAGATAGATCATTGTGAGTTGCTATGGAAACCGCATTCACTCTCGGTCGTCTTGAGAGTGCATCGGCTACTTGATTATGCTTGCCAGCAATGTGAGCAATATGAAAATGAAATTGCGAAAGGAAATTTGCCCACCTCATTTGTTTGTCGGAAAGCTTGGTCTGCGTCATGAAGTACTTAAGACTTTGGTGATCCGTTCGCAGAATGAAAGGAGTCCCCAATAAATAGTGCTTCCATGAGTCTAAGGCATGTAGAACTGCAAGGAGTTCTTTTTCGTATATGCCTAGAGCTTGCTCAACAGGGTCGAGCCTTCGACTCTCATAGCCTATGGCGTGCCCTTCTTGGAGCAGAACAGCCCCAAGGCAATCACCACAAGCATCACATTGGACCTCAAATGGTTTTGAGAGATCCGGTAGTGTAAGCACAGGTTGAGAGATAAGCTTTTCTTTAAGCTTTTCGAAAGCATTGTTCTCTTTAGCAGACCACGTATACCTAACATTTTTCTTTGTTAGGTCATGTAATGGTCCCGCAATTTGTGAGAACTTTTCTATGAAGCGTCTATAGTATGCACACATACCTATAAAGCTTCTTAGTTCATGAAGATTCCTTGGTTTAGGCCATGCTTTTATTACCTCTAACTTGGATGGATCCATTTGGATTCCATCTTGAGAGATAATGTGACCTAAATATTGAATCTCTTGCAAGAAAAATTCACTTTTCTTTCGATTAACATAAAGTTTATTCTCTCTTAAAACTTGAAATATTACCTGGAGGTGTTGCTTGTGTTCCTCCAATGAATTAGAGTAGATGATAATATCATCAAAGAACACTCCAGTGAAGGTTCGATGAGGCCTGAACAGCTTCTCCATCAAGCGGTTGAATGTGGCTGGTGCATTAGTCAAGCCAAAAGGCATGACAATGTATTCGTAAAGACCAAATGTAGTACGAAATGCGGTCTTTACAATGTCTTGATCAACTATCCTTATCTGATGATAGCCACTTTTTAGGTCAATCCTACTAAAGTAGGTCGATCCTTGTAGCTTATCAAATAGGTCTTCTACCCGTGGAACGGGAAACCTATTCTTGATAGTGATCCTATTTAGTGCTCTATAGTCGACACACATACGATATGTGCCGTCTTTCTTTTGCACTAATAGCACAGGTGAGCAAAATGGAGATGAGCTAGGCCTAACCATGCCCTTCTCAACTAACTCATGCACTTGCCGCATAATCTCCTCTTGTTGAGCTTGAGAAACTCTATAAGGAGATTTGTTAGGCGGTGAACTTCCTGGAAGAAGTTCAATTGCATGGTCGTCATTACCTCGTTTAGGAGGTAGCTCACAAGGGATGTCGTCAATAAAGACATCTTGAAACCCCTTGAGAAAATTGGATAACTCTAATTCCTTTTGGTTGCTTTTATTTTCTTTTGCTAAAGCATTAGGTTCATTTTGAGAATCTTTAACAAAAATCATGTACACGGAAATAGAGCTCTTTATTGACTTGTTGAAAGCTAGTGTATGTACAATGGGGATGGTGTTACCCATCTCCTTAGCATCTATATACATGTCCTTTTCCCTGAACTTAAAGGAGATTCTCCTTTCAGGAAATTTAACATGGGCAGTCAGGCGGTCAAACCATGGTGCCCCTAGGATTACATCCTCATGCTTGAGAGGAGAGATAAAGAAGTCCTCTTTGTCCACATAGCCTTGGACATGAAGCCTCAATTTCCCGATTAAGGGAGTGACTGAAGCTTCTTGCCCCTTGAAGGCACTGTCTGCGGGTAGGATATCTCCCATCTCGTAGGATTGTATGCATAGCTTGGTGGCTAACTCCATAGATATGAAATTGTGAGTAGAACCAGGGTCAAAGAGAATAAAAGCATCATGTTCTCTTACCTTTCCCCAAGCATGGCATAGAGGAGATCCTTTGTGGTGAGTTTGGTGAATCTCCTCCTCTTGGATTTCAACCTAAGAAGCTCTAGGAGGATCTTGGCGGTTGTTCTTTTGGGGACAAGCGCGGTACGCATGCCCTTGTTCGCCGCACTTGAAACACCGGTTATCTTTACGATAACGCTCAAGCTCTTCAGGAGAGAGTTTATTCTTTCCTTTGTAAACTCCCTTCTCTTTAGCTTTGTTGGAATTGCCCTTAGGAGACTTTTGGACATTGTCCTTCCCCTTAGGCTCATTGGAACCCTTGTTTTCCGGGGGCTTATTATTTCTTTTACCCCCCGTTTGGAAATTGATTCGCGAGGCCACCATAGTATGGTGTATTACCGCCGATATGGTACGTGGCCTTTGGGAGTTGACATACTCCGCCATTTCTTCGGTTAAGCCCGCACAAAATTGTTGCTTTTGCTCTCCAAAATCCAACTTTTTGAAGACAGTGGCTTTGAGTTGTAGGTCCCAAAACTTGTCTACATATTTGTGGATGGATTCATTGGGAGAGAGCTTTAAGCTTCGCCATTCGGTGAGTACTTTGTCTTTGGCATCGGTGGCCAAAAACTGCTTCATAATGGAAGCTCTTAAAGCCTTCCATGTTCGTGGAGCTTCACCGTTGGCTCGTAGGCTAGACCACCATTGTCTGGCGGACTTTTGAAAGTGCATAGCTACATGGCGTAGCTTAGAGGACTCCGTGAAGCCCTCATCTCCAAACGCCGCATCGAATTGTTGGATAAAGGCCAAAACTTTGTCTGTAGCACCGAAGGTGCCATCATAGGTAAGGAAAGAGATGCTCTTCCCTCCCTCTTTGAATTTCTTCAGCTTGGACGACCTCTTCCATGCGGCATAGGATTTCCTATGGCCTCTTCTTTTCAATGGTTCAAAAGTTGCACCATCACTTTCTTCAGAAGATGAAGAATTTGAAGAAGGTGGAGAAGAGGGTGACCTCTTTCTCACCTTTTTCTTGTCTTGATCTTTGTCGTCTTCACGATAGCTTTCATAAGAGGAAGAGGATGAAGAAGATGGAGAAGAGGGTGTCCTCTTTCTCGCCTTTTTCTTCTCTTGCTTTTTATCATCGCTCTTTGAATTATGGCGTGGAGAAGAGTGTGATGGTCTTCTCCGCTTTGGTGGTGATGGAGAGCGTTTAGCCCGCCGTCTTCGTGGAGCCATCTCCGCCGAGGTGGCGGGAGACTCGCTTCTTTCTCGTTCCTTCGGTGGAGGCTCTTGAGTTCTCCTTTGGGAAGGAGATGCATCATCAAGAAGTAAGTTCTTGAGCCCTTCATATGGATTCTCTTCTTCTTCCCGAATCGGAGAGAGACCTCTTTTGGTAGTCTCACAAGGAGGCTTCCTAGGTGTTCTCTCGTCATGGTGATGAGCTTGGAGAATCCCGTGAGCACGGAGCTGCCGTTGCACTTCACTTTGGAGAGATGGATTGCCCATGGCTTGTTGAAGCCTAGAAACAAGATAGTTAACAAGCATTGAAGCATCATTAGTAGCTTGCTCATGAGCAAAATCAAAGTTATCAACATTAATTTCACTCTCTTTACTATTGTCAGCCATTCTAACAACTTTTAGGTGTAAACTTTTTAGGTGTACTTTGGCACTTCAAGCCCTAGTTGCTACTCCTCTTTACCCCTTTAGAAAAAGCACTCAAGCTACTGTACCCGCGGCTCGAATACCATTAATTGCAAGGAATAGAAGAGAGGGTCTTTCGACACCAAAACAGCACCGGCTCCTGTCAAGCTTCTAATAGCTCAATAGTGGTTAAGCCGTAGGCAAGCCCCGTAGGACTCCACTATTAAGACCATAGCTCTCGACGGTGATGCCCCGTTAACTGCACAAAGGCAGGCGCACTGCAAGGCTGAAAAATCCCTATTCTACTTACTCACTGGCAATTAATAATACCAACCATTTGTAGCTAGCTTGAGGACCTCCCTTCTTGAGCAAGAAAAGAGAAACCTTGAGCTCTGATACCAATGTAACATTTAATGGCCTAAAATCTTATGTGTAGCGGAAATTAGCATGAACATAGTGGGCATTTCATTAGAATAGATTCCTAATGAGAATTACAAGAGTGCTTGGGTGGAGAGAGCAACAAAAAGCATAACACCTAGTTAGATAGCATCGACAATACTTTCAAAAGAGAGAGCAATTAAGCTATTGACAACAGTTGAGGACCGGATTTGCATGGAGCCGGTCCCCCCTCCAAAAGGCTTTGTATTATGGTTTCTCCCATCAAGAGAGACATTGTACAATACAATTCTTTGTGTTCCTTCAAGACTAGCTAGTGCAATGAAGATGGAAGCTTCATACACCAAGCAAAACACTTAATCAAACACAACTTGAATTATCCCCGTTCTCAGACCCAAGACCTCACACACCTTCGAAGATGGTGAGAGCTAGCAGGGTATGAGAGTAGATTGAGAAGAAAAAGAAGTATCTTACGAGAAAGATGTACATCTCCTCACATAATCACTCATATTAGCAAAGCTTAGCTTAGTAATTAGCTTGGTAGAGAAGATGAGCATGCATTGAAGCTTGGCTCTTGGTTGGATTTGCATCCATATGCCAAGAGAGTGTTGATGTAGGCTTCTATCTCACAAGCTTGGAGTAGGTGATGAGCTCTCCATTAAAGCTTGGGAGGAGATAGAGTATTCTTCCTTCACACATGGTCAACTGTGAGTGTGTGTGTGTGTCAATGCCAAGCAAAAATCAGCCCCCCCTCTCTCTTGGGCGAGCCCTAGCTGCTAATTAGGTCTGGCTTTTGCCTCATTGGACCTCCCCAGGTCAAGCCAATAGGAATTAAGCAGCATAAGTGATAGCCTTCTGACATGTGTCCCCCTTTCCCCTTTTGTGAGAGCTTTAGGTAATTAAATAATTAAACTAAACTCTCATTGGACCCCTTTGCCTCCTGGCCAATAGGAATCAGGCAAGCCATGGGGCTCCTGAATGCTCATTGGACCCCTTGGGAGACTGCCCAATAGTCTTCTAGGAGACTTAATTCTCATTGGTTTCTTTTATTAAATGTTTTTAAATTAATTAAACTAGATTTACTCTAGCTTAATTCTCATTGGTCCACTTCAAGGGTCTTCCAATAGGAATTGGGCACACCTTGTGGGCATCTGGCCTAGAGAGCTGACATGTGTCCCTCATTCCCTTTGTGTAAAGGGAGCCTGTGTGTGTGTGTGTGGCTTTCTCTCTCATCCCCTAGCTTTGGGGCTCGCCCCCTCCCATGTAGGGATGTGCAAAGACTTTTTAGGGCACACACTAAGCATCCAATTTTCCCTAGGGTTGACCTTTGGACACAACCTTTGAATTTTGGAACCTTAGCATTTTGGAAGTCTTAATGGGCTGAACCTTAGGGTCTTTTTGGCCCATTGTTTCACATGGCTCTTTTGCAGATGGCCCCCCCTTTGGATCCCTATTTTCCCTCCTTTGGATCCCTACTGTGGCCGGTCTGCTAGCTTAACCAATATTCTAGCTTTTTCTCCCTTGGCACTTCCCCACATTAAATGATCAGTTTAATATGAGAAAATCATTTAGGAGAATTAGATATTGATTATTATGACATTTCTTCTATAAATTGAGCCAAATCTCAAATAATCTCAGCCATAAACAAATACACAAATCCATATATGGCATACATAAACCGCCAAGACCATGGCAACATAGCTCACTCTTGCATGAGTGGCTCTCTAGACAAATGCATATCCAAAAACCTGTGTACACCTATGAATTTGCTGGTTGCTGCAAAAAATACTCCGTGTGTGTGAGATATACCAAAAACAGTGTTCTTGGGACCCGAAAGTGCACAAATAAACCTGCTGCTGTACCTGCTATAATTCAAAGCATAATTTCAGAAAATAGACATCATCATCGCGTCCGGAGCGTGCCAAAACCCTGACCTAAACTCCTAGATCATGTAGATCTGACTCTGTATGACGGAGCTACGCAAAAAACTGCGATTTAGAGCTCGAAAATGGCAAAAACGAGCTGCACACAGTCTTGAACCTGCTCCTGCTCCACTCTGCATGATGCAATGTCCTCTCAATGCAAGCTCCAACGCAAGAGCTCTGCCACAACAGCATCCAAGCACTCGAATGTCAAGCTCTCCTCCGCCGAGCACTTCTCTAACGAGCTCCACTGAGCTCAAAAGCTCCTCTCACCAAGGAAGCCGCAACCGCCTCCTCGACCAAGCTTGACCACACCAAGCTCCTAAGCTCCAAAGACAATGCTCCTCAAACTAAAATCGCTCTCTGTGAAACTCCGCAATCGAACTCCACCGTCGAGAGCGAGCGAGCTATCGCCTCGAAGCTCTCAAAGCCGTCGTGCTCTCCGCGGTCACCATAGCTCTGATACCAATTGAAGGGGATCGGGGAGCACCACAGACGGAGAGTGAGAGAGAGAGAGAGAAGGAGACACACACGCGATGTGGGTGGGGAGACTCCAAGAGTGAGCAGCCCCCTATACACTTATATTATGTATAAGGTATACAAGTCAGTGGGCGCCCAGACTCTAGGCGGCCGGGCAAGGCACAGACGCCTATACCCCAACAATGGCTGTCCACAAGAGCTAGGCAGTTCACTTGTGTGGATTTCTTGCTCTCTCTATAGCACTACGGAGTGTCTATGGACATACTGTTTTGGGGTAAGACTCGACAGGTGATTGCTACATCACCCAACAGTATTAAGGATCACAGTTTGATCTGCATTGAGGATCACCAGTTGATCTCTCCCAGTTATACTTTCAAGGAAAGAATTCCACAATCTACCACATGGTAGCGGATGAATTCAACTTTTCAAGTTGATTCCAATCATTATGTACATGGTTAACTATGTTGGTTACCGTTGCCTGCTAGTTGAGCAGTTTCTACAGATGGTTTTACTAAGGGGTTTGACTACGTAGATGTTAACCACAGGGGTTGGATTGCGCAGGCAACACCCACGGTTTCCAGTGCAAGTTGTATAAATACGCTTGAATTTTTCAAAGACATGCCAAGGGCATGTTGGAACAGAGTGTTTTGGACCGTAGCGTCCACTATACCTTATGCTGTTACGAACCTAGTTGTAGGGTTCGATTTGGCACATGTTGTCACATGGGATACAACATGGTCTAGGAACTCAAGGAGTTCAGTTTAACCAGTGTGGAGCATGATAATGAGGGTCCCTCTCACTCTTGTCGCGGAGTGTTTGCAGTTACCTCCACACACAAGTACCAGCTCGTACTTGATGGATGTCGCTTTTCTTGATATCCTTGTTTGAGACATATTCCACATGTGGAGAATATGAGTCTCTTGGACTGACACTGGCGCCAACTTTTTACCAATGTGTCGCGACGAAGTCCCTAGGTGCTGGTCGCATCCATTGGTTCAACCATTTTAAGCACGTAATATCAGGAGCAATTTCAGTGGCCAGAAATTGTCGGGTACTAAGTACAAACTTGTTACGATTACAAGTGCAGTGAAACCACCTTAACAGAGGGTCGTTTCTACATGTAGCTAAGTATGCTATGTACATGAGAATGTCTCATGGTTGGTACCTAGGTGTGACTGGGTTGTCACATTCTGTTATGGTCCAACTTTTGTTGCAAAATATGCTATATTCATGAGAATGTCTCATGGTTGGTACCTAGGTGTGATCGGGTTGTCACATTCTATTATGGTCCAAATTTGTTGCAAGACTTTCACGTACGTACCGTGGAAAGTCTAGTAATGGAATTGCGGTTCGGATATGTTTATGTTAAATGCATGCACACTAGGTGTTATGGGCCCTAGTGTTTAACACAAATTTATTCGGAGCAGCATGCAAATTCATGGACATTATTGTTTCTGCAATTTTTTGCACTGCCAGTGCAATCTCTCTTGCAGATTTAGTATGAGTTTCCACCCTGCCATACAAGGTGATGGCTGAGTATGGGTGTTCTTGATTGGCTGCTTGAAACTCCAATCTGCTTTCAACCTAGTTGGTTGTCTCCATTCCATATCGAGTATATGGCTAGATACTCAATGATTGCGTCATAGTTTGTCGTCAGTCGTGGGCGACTGTCTGTAGGTGGTTGGGGGAAAGCACCTCACTTTACCTGTTGCTATGCATCCCGCGTAGGATGGGCAGCTTACAAGCATTCTATTTAGTACTAAAGGATATGCAAAGTGCATACGTTAGTAAAGCACGCTACAGGATATGCTAAGTGCATACGTTAACAAAAAGTGAAACAACTAGATCGGTTACCTTTCTGGTTTGGAGTTTGCTTCATATGATGAAAGGCATGTTACAGCTAGTTCTAGTCTCTGCATGTTATTCTCAAGTTATCAACCTTAATCATCAGTTTGGATGAGGTTGACTATTGGCAAGAAACCACCGCAAGTCAAGGACTTGGTTGTTGCTGATGAGTATGTCAGCATAGTACTTTCATGGAAAGATGAGCCGAGGTTATATTGCACATTCCAGTACCTTCAGAAAGTCTGAAACCTGGGTATGCATTTAAACACCTCTTAGTTGTGATAACTCGTTTAGCATTCTCAAGTGAGTTCTAAATGGAGCCTTCACGCTTTTTTGATTATGAGTCGGTTAACCAAGATGGTTGCACATGGACAACAATGTAAAAAATCAAGCTGTTACTCTTGATTTCATTGAACCTCCCAATGAACCGGGTTCCGATTCAATGAACCGTTGGATCCATGAGGGATGCCACGGTGGAAAACATTAGTGTTCTTATGAAGATACCACCACTTGTGTTTTCGAGGACGAAAACGCTTCTCCAAGGGGGAAGTAATGTCAGGCCAAGGGCAAACCCAGGCGAGTAGGACTCGGGCCACAGGGCAGGCCGGCTGCTAAAGGTGGATAGGGGGATTTTGTTACAGTGGCCAAGGGCTATATAAACGGGTGGTTGGGCGGAGAATCCTCATAACGCAGCTCCTGGGTCTTAGATTCTCTATTCTCCAGGTCTTGCTCGACTTTCCTGACTTGAGTAGATGGTAAAATGACTGAAAGCTTACCTTGAGGTGCTTGTCCTTCACCAAGGTAAGTATTTCCAGCAAATGTCGGATCTGCCGGTCTTCTGAAAGAGTCTTCGCCATTTGGAAGCTGCTCTTTGCTCTGGAGGAGATGGTGCCGTGTAGAGAGGCTTGCTGAAGCTTCTCAACGAACTCTGGCAGTAAAACTGTCTCAATGAGGGGGTTAGTGCTTGACAGGTCCTGGGAAGGTCCTATGGGAGCCAACTGGACTACATTTGGGAGTAGTAATGACATGCTGTATGCAGGAGGGGGTTCGCTACATCCCATGCATTTGAAGGTGGATGAGAGGGGAAAGGGAACGTTGTGGTAATGAAGATGAGACGAACATCCCGCCTGAGCGGGCAGGCACATGGGAGATTAGCAGAGCTTAAGCCATTGCTACACAAAGCTTCACCCAAGTCAATTAAGAGACGTCCCACCTTTTAAGGCTCTTTTGAAGACACACGTCAAACAACAAGAATTAATTGAGCTTCATCCACATGGATACTAAGGCTATGGTAACGCGAGGCTTAGTTTTGAGTAAGCTGAGCCGACAACGTCTAACGCGAACAACTTTTTGTAGCAGTCCACCAGCTTTGTTGGCTGATTATGCCTTTTTCAGCATAGTTGGAAAATTGTGCCCATCACTTGCCTGTCAGCTCCCTATTTCTCTCTCCTCGCTGCACCTCACCCTCTCTCTCTCTCACTACTTACATTTGCCCGTCCCCTTGTGTCTCCTGTCGTACCTGCCATCGTCAGCCTGTCGAGGCTTACAGATAACTAAGCCTCCCGTGACCATGCCCTGAGGCCTTTATAGGCCAAAAAGTGTGGAACCTGGCTGTTGGAACTTGGTCCTTGGAACTTGGGACAAACTTTTCTTGGGCATTGAGCTTCGCAGTTGTCAGCGATCTTACCTACATTGAATGCGCTTGAGGTTCTCAATTTTTGGAGACCCAAGTGTCAAGAGGGTTGGAGAGGGGCTTACATCAAGAAATTAAGGATGGGCCAGCGGCCAGCCTGTTTCAAGTTCGGTGTCCGGACGGGTGCGAAGGCACGGGAAAGACTTAAAGGATGGAAGTAGACGAGAGAGAGAGACAGACTTAGAGAAAAAGATCAGTGACAGAGAGGGAGAGTGAGGGAGGGAGAGGAGAACAGCATGAAGGTGAGAGAGAGGCTTGCTATGGCGGCTGCCGAGTCTGGGTACAGCCTGCCGACTATCTCTGCAGCTTGCATATGCACAATCCTGCTTCTGTGGGTGGCCCAGCGATGGTGGACAAGACGCAAATGGAGCCTCCCGCCCAGCCCGCCTGCCTGGCCGGTCATCGGGCACTTGCACCTGCTAGCAGGCGGCATGCCTCACGTCGCGCTCGCTAAGATCTCAGAGAGCTACGGCCCCATTCTGCACATCCGTCTGGGTTCCGTGCCCACGCTCGTCGTCTCCACGGCCGAGCTTGCTCGCGAGGTGCTGTTCACGCACGACAAAACGTTCGCGACAAGGCCGTTCTTCGGGTGCGCGGCCCGACTGAAGGGAGGGCAGGATTCCGGTCTGGCGATGGCGAGGACGGGGCCGGCGTGGAGCGAGCTAAGGAAGATTTCACATGCGCAGCTGTTTACTGCCAGCAAGGTGAAGGCGGCCATGCCCATCATAATGGAGGAGGTGGAAGGGATGATGGAAGAGGTGAGAAGGTACGCGAAGGCGGGGCAGGTCTATAACATAACCAAGGGGACGAGCTTGCTGCTGGAGAACATAATCTGCAGGCTGCTGATGGGGCAGCGGCTGCACGAGGTATCGGACCTCCGGCTAGGGTCGACGCTGAAGGAGAAGGTGCAGGAGGGGGTGGCGCTTTTCTCCACCCGTCCGATGGTCGGAGACTTCATTCCGTGGCTGGGCTTTCTAGACATAATGCATAAACGGCGAATTGACAGGTGGATCGACTCCCTCCATGCGCTTCTACACAGGGCCGTTGCCACCCGCGACCCATCGCCTGGCCGGCCGAAAGACTTCCTCGACAGTCTGCTACTGGCCGGGAAAGACTACAACAACATCAAAGTCGTCTTGGTGGTATGTTGTTTTTCAATTGTCAGTCCTTGTCGTCTTTGTGGTATACTGGTATGTCAACAGTGACCGTATGTCGTCCGACGTCTTTTCCTCGCTGTGTTGAGATTGTACGGCTCAACTTTCCTTTCTTGCAAGGGCTGCTGTAGCTCCACGACTCGAGCTCGAACCCCAATGTTCCCTCAAACCCGAGGTCAAACGGAATTGGTTTAGTATGTCACCATACTAAACCAGTTTAGTAGGCGGAATCTCCAACGATTCCATTTTGTAACACGTAACGCCAAAATCAATACGCAGTGGGCTGCTCGAACTCGTGACATTGCGACAGGCATTAGGCCTTCTGCTTGACTCAGCCCAACCCGAGTGGCGAGCACACGAGACTGCAAGCCTGTGCCACCTACCGCGTCGCAGTAGCTGTCCATAGCCCCCCTCTTAGCTGTAATTCTTCACCAAGTACATACAAATTTTATCTCCTAAATTGAGCTTTAATCGGACGATCTGACCGGAGCCTGGTTTTAGTACAATGACAAATGTGCATCCTCCTTCCGTTTGCTTAAATGTGGTTCTTTTGGTAGCTATAATGGACCACCACGTCATGGATTTGAGATTCACTAAATTGTGATTGTGGATTTGCAGGACTTCCTAGCTGGGGGAGTAGACACACCATCCGTGACATTGGATTGGGCCATGGCCGAGTTGTTACTAGACTCAAAGGCAAAGATGAAGCTTAAAGAGGAGTTGATGAAGGTAGTAGGGGGCTCCTCAGAAACCCTAGTGCAAGAAGAGCATTTGCCAAATCTTGTCTACACAAAAGCAATAGTAAAGGAAATTTTGAGATTGCACACACCGGTGCCCCTCCTCATGCCACACATGGCAACTGGAGATTGTGAAGTGGTTGGATACAACATACAACGAGGTACGCGGTTGTTTGTGAACGTGTGGGCTATAGGACGTGATCCTAAGTCATGGGGGGACAATGCGGTCGATTTCTATCCGGATCGATTTCTCGAAAAGAGTGAGCAAATAGATGTTCGAGGCCAAAATTTTGAGCTTCTTCCTTTTGGATCTGGACGCAGGATGTGCCCCGGTATACCCCTAGCATTGCCCATTGTTGAGGTTACCTTGGCCAACCTTATCCACTCTTTTGAGTGGTCCCTTCCTCCTAATTATCAAGTGGACATGAAGGAAAATCTTGGATCCGTTCTTTCTCGGGCGACACCACTCCTTGCAATCCCGAGTATTCGAGCGTAGAAACCACTTTCCGCAATCTTGAGTATTTGAGCTTGGAACAATCTCTCCCCATATTGACTGTGTTGTTATTTATGTAATTCTCTTTCTCCCCATATTTACTATGTTGTCAAGTCAATAATCAATTTGTATCTAGAGACTCGTAGTGATCTCCATGGATGCAATGCAATTTTTGTAGGTGGCATTTAGTAGCCGAGGTAGTAACTTGGTAGATAGGGCATGTCGAAAATTGCAATTCAATGTTGTCACGTGCATTCTTGTGGTTTTGGACGTGTGGTAGGTTACCATCTTGAAGAAGGGTGGTTTGATTGAAATAAGAAGCTTGTGAAAGTGATAAATGCATGTGGTAACCATAGGCACTTAATGACCTAGTCATAAGTCATATACGGCTCTTGTAGAGTTTTTGTGATGTCATGACTTATACATTTTCCCTCAACGTTGCCACTTTAGTTTTATCAGTTACCTTTTGGTAAAGTTGCGTGTCATACATTCAAACTATGTTAAGGCCTTTTGTAATATGTTAATAGTTTCGTAAGTCCTTCCTTGGAAAGAGAATGTACTTGTTTTTTCTAATTTTCACTTTATTTGCACATTAAAGAAGTTTTCTATTGTGTTTTTAAGATCAACGCTTCAAACGAGCCAACTTTGTGATCGACGCTTGACGAAATATTCCAAAAGGCATTGCTATTTTAAACTACAATCTTTGGGGATAATTCGGAAATTGCAATTTTCGTACACGATTATTGTGATTGGGTTTTCAGAATCACAAAGATCAACATTATTAGAAGGCTCGTCCATGGGACTTTCAATCAGGACATTGGTGCTATTGCTATTGCGAATCATCATCCTATCGTTGCGACTAGCTTAGAGAGTTCTTGTGTGTGTATGTGTGTGAGAGAGAGAGAGAGAGAGAGAGAGAGAGAGAGAGAGAGATGGTCTTGAGGACTCGGCTATATAGTAGAGAAATTGAGCCCTTTGGGGAGAGAGAGAGAGAGAGAGAGAGAGAGAGAGAGAGTCTTGAGGACTCGGCTATATAGTAGAGAAATTGAGCCCTTTGTAATGTTTGCAAAATTCTTTTAAATGTTGATTAATGATTGTTTGCTAATTTGCTTGCATTACATTAGTGCAATAAGATTAAAGAGGTTGATGTATATAAAGGGGGAGGGGATTTGGGGAACCCCGTCCCTGCATGTGTGACTCCACCTTGTGAGAGAGAGAGAGAGGTTGCCACGTCGCCAAAGGCATTGGGTGCTTGTGCACTAGTTTTTGTGATGATGTAACTTCTTCACTTTCAACCAATCCATGTACGTGCTAATGTGATGGTCTATGGTATTACAATCACTTGCATTTCTCCCATTTGAAACCCATTAGGAAAAGTTTATACTCAAATTTGTTTTTTTTAATGCTAGAGAGAGAATCTTGCACGCCTAATGGATGGCGGGCTACTATAACGGTAGCTCGTTATTTTCTTATTTTTATGTTAGATTATTTTATTTTCAAAAAGCAAATTTTAGTTGTCTAATAATAAAATACATTGCGATTTTTCTAAATCACTTTGTTTTTCGCATTGAATACAAGACAAATTTGATTTAACTCATATTCAGTGCAATTGTGCACACTTTTTCGATATGAGAGATTTCGTGCTATTCTCGTTCGCTCCCATCTACTTGTGCTCAACTTACTATTCTGCTCATATTCGATTGTATGCTCTTTGTGCTAATTGATACTATTGAACATTCTCCCTCTCTTTGTTGTGTTGTACATCTTAATGTTGTTGACGAAACACCAATGGAGAACAAAAGACTTCGATAATCATCCGCAAGTATTAAATATGTGAAAATATTCAACATCTTCGATTTGGACAATGGTCTAGGCTTTCTTTCATTACTACCATTGGAAGTTGGGTTCTCTTGCAGATAAGAAAGAAGCTTGTTGTGATGCTTGAGCCACCGCATCGTACCTCTGAGGTGGAGGCCGTGTTTGTGGCGGGATCAATGCGTCGGGGGTTCTTTCAAGACGTGTCCTTACAAAATTGATCATATTTTAGATCATCGTCGTCCTGAATATCTTGACGTAGACATCGAAATAATCTGCCAAGTTCGTTGCATGTAAAACAAAATTCCCACCGTAAGTACATGCATGTCGAAATTGTGAAGGATTTGCAAAAGCAAAAGAGCGCACTTAACACTTCCTACGCTCCTCAACGTAAATGCACTCTAATAGAAGTTTTGCATTTGCAAGAACTCTCGATCCTCAAGAATGCTCGTTATCTTGTTTGGACACCTTGCGATTAAGAATCAACATATCTTTTCAAATATTGTCCTAGGTCAATGATGTCATGTCATAATAACTAATCTAATTCTCCTAAATGATTTTCTCATGTTAAATTGATCATTTAATATGGGAAAGTGTCAGGGGAGAAAAAGCTTAAATATTGGTTAAGTTGGCAGACCGGTCACAGTAGGGATCCAAAGGAGGGGCCATCTGCAAAAAAGCAATGTGCAGCAATGGGCTTCAAAGACCCTACGGTTCATCCCATTAAGACTTCCAAAATGCTAAGGTTCCAAAATTTAAAGGTTGTGTCCAATAGTCAAACCTTAGGGAAATTGAATGCTTTGTGAGTGTACGCAAAAGTCATACTTCAAAGAGAAAGAAATTAAGCTATTGACAACAGTTGAGGACTGGATTTACATGGAGCCGCTCCCCCCTCCAAAAGGCTTTGTATTATGGTTTCTCCCATCAAGAAAGACATTTTACAATACAATTCTTTGTGTTCCTTCAATACTAGCTAGTGCAATGAAAATGGAAACTTCCAATACTAAGCAAGATACTTATAAAACACAACATCAATTCCCTCACGGTCTCAGACCCAACACCTCACACACCTTCGAAGATGGTGAGAGCTAGCGGGGTATGAGAGTAGATTGAGAGGAAGGAGTAGTCTTACGAGAAAGATATACATCTCCTCACATAATCACTCATATTAGCATAGCATAGCTTAGTAATTAGCATGGTAGAGGAGATGAGCATGCATTGAAGCTCGACTCTTGGTTGGATTTGAATCACAAAGCCAAGAGTTGTTGGTGTAGGCCTGCCTTCTCACAAGTTTGGAGTAGATGATGAGCTTTCCATTAAAGCTTGAGAAGGAGAGAGAGAGTCTTCTTGCTTCACACATGAGATTGTGTGAGTGTGTGTGATATTGCCTTGACAAAATCAGCCCCCTCTCTCTCTTGGTCGACCCCTCTTGCGATTTACTCATGCTGGCACCCCATTGGACCCTGCAAAGCTTAGCCAATCATAATTGAGAAGCATAAGTGATAGCCTTGTGACATGTGTCCCCCTTTCTCTTCTGGCAAATAGGAATTAGGCAAGCCATTGGGTTGTTGAATGCTCATTGGACAGCTTGAGAGACTGCCCAATAGTCTTCTAGAGAGCTTAATTCTTATTGGTTCTTTTATCAAGTGTTTTTAAATGAATTAAACTAGACTTACTCTAGTATAATTCTCATTGGTCCACCTCTATGGCCAATAGGATTTGAGTGCACCTTGGGGGCAACTGGACTAGGGAGTTGACATGTGTCCCCTATTTCCTTTGTGTAAAGGGCTTGCAAGAGTGAGTGTGTGTGTGTGTGTGTGTGTTTCTCTCTCATCCTGCCTATCTAATTAGGTGTTATGCTTTTTGTTGCTCTCTCCATCTAAGCACTCTTGCTATGCTCATTAGGAATCTATTCTAATGAAATGCTCACTATGTTTATGCTATTTTTCGCTACACACAAGTTACTAGACTATTAAATGTTATATTGGTATTAGAGCACAAGGTTTCTCTTTTCTTGCATGCTCAAGAAGGTAGGTCCTCAAGCTAGCTATAAATGGTTGGTATTATTAATTGCAATTGAGTAAGTAGAATAAAGATTTTTCAACTTTGCATTGCGCTTGTCTTTGTGCAGATAACAGGACATCACTGTTGAGAGCTATGGTCTTAATAGTGGAGTCCTACGGGGCTTGCCTACGGCTTAATCACTATTGAGCTATTAGAAGCTTGACAAGAGCCGATACTGTTTTGATGTTGAACTAGTATGTGACCCACGCGTTGTTGCAGCCAAGAAAATCATGGAAATTGGAGATCTCTGCCTCTCTCTCTCTCTCTCTCTCTCTCTCTCTCTCTCTCACACACACACACACACACACACACACACACACACACACACAAACACACACGAAGACATATAGGTAGGCATGTGTGTGTCTGCTCTCTCTCTCTCTCTCTCTCTCTCTCTCTCTCTCTCTCTCTCACACACACACACACACACACACACGCACATGCACACACACACACACACCTCTCTCTCTCTCTCTCACACATACACACACACACACACACGAAGACATATAGGTAGGTGTGTGTGTGTCTGCTCTCTCTCTCTCTCTCTCTCTCTCTCTCACACACACACACACACACACACACACACACGTATACACACACACGCACACACCGTGTGTGTGTGCATGCTTGCCCATGTGTGAGGAGAATGGAACTATACTCCTTGGAATCACTCTAGCAAGATAACAATGCATAGCTATACTCTCTCTCTCTCTCTCTCTCTCTCTCTCTCTCTCTCTCATATTAGATCTTGAGATCAACATTCATCGAGTCGATCTCTGCTATCTCTTTTTCCACCTTTTCTCCCTTTCTCAATTCTTTTGATTTGAGGACTGGATAACTCTCTCTCTCTCTCTCTCTCTCTCTCTCTCTCTCTCTCTCAATGAGCACATGGAGTATTTTTAGTCGAATGGTTGCGAGCGACTCATTCTCCATACGACTTCTAAATAATAAATTCAAAGTGCCCATATCTCCTTGCTAATCAACCAATAACAATGTATCATATTTCTACCAGCTTAATTTTGTTGTGCCATGCTATCAAAACCATGACTTGCCAATAAACATGCTTTTCATGACCCTCTATTGGTTGAAGCAAGATAGGTTTTGGTTGGTTCTACGCTCTGGGGTCCCTTTTGAAGGGCTACCACGCTACCAAGGGAACTCTCTCTCTCTCTCTCTCTCTCTCTCTCTCTCACACACACACACACACACACACACACACACACACACACACACACACACACACACACAGAGTATGTCGAGTAACTCTTTTTTCTCAGCCCAAACACTCAATGTCTTGAGCAAAATCATGTACACCCATTGCCTTGAGCACCCATTTGCTGCTACCAAGTGTTCCCCACAAGAAAGTAGTGTCTCTCCCCTGTTCAACTTTGCTTCACAACCAAGTTATTCCTGCTAAATATCGTAGCATCACCGCTTGGCCTATCGTACCTATATGTGATCACCAACGGCTACCCTAATGAAGATCTTGGTTCTAATTTTGGTGGCCCATCTCATTCTTTCTCTTTCTTTGTCTAGTTGCTAGTGGCAGAGTGCTCTCTCTCTCTCTCTCTCATTTGTGTGTGTGTGTGTGTGTGTGTTTATCTCTCTGACACACATGATGATGGTGACACACACACACACACAGTGCACACACGTATGCGTACACACACATGCAAGTTGTTAGGCGTACAATTTTGGGTACAATAGTTTGCACATTGTTGAAAAATGGTGGATTTTCTCTCTCTCTCTCTCTCTCTCTCTCTCTCACACACACACACACACACACACACTGTGGTGCTACTAAATGCTTTATTTTCACCCTCCTCCTATATATTCCCCCCCCCCCCCCTTCCCCCTCTTTTGAAGCACTCATGGGACACTGACTCATAACATGCTACTCATGGCTGGTGGGACTATGTCCTTGCATAACAAAACTCTCCTAGAATTAGGCGTGAGTAAAAACATTGGGCTCTCATGACAAATAGTAGGCGGCCTGCGCATCCTGGGCTGGGATCTCCCCTTGCAAAGTTTCTATGCATCACTTGAAGACGCTACACAGTAGGGCAGCTTGCCTCTCTCACCGATCACACTCAAGAAAAGCATCTCAACCTCTATAAATAGGTGAGGGTGCACCTTGCCCCTCACTTAGCTTGTGTGTATTTTTGTTATTCTGACTAAAACCAGTATACCATCTGCTTCACTGTCCGAGCTATGGAGCTCTCTGCGCAAAACACTCAGGTTTTTCTCTAAGGCTTTTTTTGAGAAAAAATCTTTGAACTTTGGTTGCTTCTAAATAGAAAAACATTTGATACTGCTTACAATAAGCTCTCTTAGCATAAGCTTTGAACTGTATAACATTCATTTTCGTAGGGGTTTTACTTTAAGAATTTTGGCAATACTTTGCGTAGACGAATTTTTTTCAAATAACTATTGTAACCCTTAGATAGGGTAGCAAGGCATTCACTGATTGAATGAAAGCACACCTAATGGGACTTAAGAGAAGGATTGGGGGGATTTGCTGTCGACTCAGCTTTTTTAAAGAGAAAGAACTGTGCATTATTAGTTCTCTTGGCTTGACCTAAGCCACTGCAGGTCTTGCTGTTTACCGACTTGACTAAGATTTTTTGCAAAAAAAGAAAAGGGCGCTGTTTTTGCCGTTATAGGCTTTTTATTGGGCTCTGTTTTAGCCAACACTGGTCTTCTTTGGGCTCTGTTTTGGTCGACACTGGTCTTTCTTTTGCAGGCTTAACAGTAACCGAACATTACAATTTTTTAATGATGAATAATCACTTGGATTTAAATGGGCAAGTATATAGCTCTTGCGTTTTAGCTCTGGCATGAAGCAAAGGCTAGTAACCACATGGGATGTTAATGGAGCCTTGGGTTTCCGAAAGCTTGTGGATTGTTTTTGATAAAATTCTATCTGACACCGACAAGGATACGACTGGCTTTTCTGTTTTAAGAAATATGGCAACTCTTGGACTTCTGCATAATACCTTCCCTCATGATTTCATATGAGGAGAAGGTGTTGGGGTTATCTTAACCCATCTAGCACCTGTGAAGGTGGAAACTTGAAAAATCTTGGCTAAAAACAAGGCTGAACACTGTCGAACTGTATTGAATGCTAAATTTGAAGATTTGAAGGTAAGTATATACTCTCAGCTTTGGCGTAAAAAACTAGCCTTTTGGCTCATGACATAAAGTTCCACTTGAAAAAATGGGTTTTTTGATACTCTATTTCTGATTGATAAGTATATGGTTGCCACTATTATTATAAGCATAGCTATCGAGCTATGGAGAAATCTTAGGAGGCTGAAGGTAAGTATATGGCTGGTACCCTCAAACTGGACATAAATATCGAGATACGGCTCGAGAAATGTGGTTACAGTTGGTAAAAATGGAGTCTTTTTTGATACTCTATTGATTAGTATGTTTATGGTTGCTACTATGGGCTCAAGCATAGCTACCAAGCTATGGCTTAACAAGTAAACTTCACTATTCTTTAAAATTTTCTAAAGAAAACACTTGATTATTGGTAGACTTCACCACTCAGAGTAGAAGGTAAATTGTGCCACTGATTCTGGAAGGAATATGTAAAGACTGCTAAAAAATCTAATAACCTAAAGCTTGTCTAAAGTAATTAAATTCTGTAAGATGGACATGGATAACAACTGATATGGTCCATTGATACCTGTAAAACACATCCAAGGCTAACTGAATTGTTGTCTTGTTTGGATAGATGCAGGTAAGGACTCTATCTTATCTTGGAGGGTTTTCTTTTCTTTGGCAAGCAACAATACTGTGATGAAATACCCACTGAGGCACGGGGAAGTTTTTTTACTACCAACCCTACTGAAAGAGGACCTATTTCCTACCTAAATAATTCTGATACTGAGTTATTTTTGTACATATCAGTTCATTGTTCCTTGGCCAGCTGTCTTTTGAATGTAAACATTCAATTATGTTTTATTAGTTAAGATTTAAACAGCTACACACACATCCTATACGTAAGGTCTCTCCTCTTGGATCAAACCGGGATGCTGGCCTAGGAAATTATCGTAGGAATGGAGCTCTAAATTGGACCCACAGTCGTTAAATCCTTCATTGGTAGACTGGTGTTAGGTGGCCCCTTTTAGACTGTCTTCTGGTTCCCTGCTCACGGTGGTGCAACCAAACTTGGTCTGCGTTGGGAAGTGTGCTATGCAGTGTAAAGGGTGCTAGCATGCGCATGGCAAAGGGCTAAAGCAGGTATGGAGGCCTTGGGCAGGTCAGTGATAGTGAAAATGTATGCTTAAGACAGTTTTTAAGGCCAAAAAGGCCTCATACTGGCCCAAGTGGGGTGATAGGTAAAGCTTCCCAAGATGCTGATTTGATGCTCTAGAATATGGTCTTCGAGGGTTTTCTTTTGCTGGAAGAAGAGAAGGGAGAGAATAGGAGGAAAAAGAAATGCTTCGTGTGCTCGATGATCAAATCTGGCACGGCACACGTTGTCCGTGAAGGGGCTCGAAAGAGAGAAGGCCTTGCAGAGGAGGCGGCTAGCGAGGGCTATCAAGGCGCGAAGTTGCCGCCGATGCGAAGTGAGTGGGGAATTTTCTCGTCGAAGTGTGTGTCGACGTAGTGGAGTTTCAAGGGATGTGTGTGCCCCTCTGTACGGATGGGTGATGGCCATGGTGCGGCTAAGAGCAGACTACATGGATGTTGTACATGCGGTTTTTTCATTGCAAGGGAAGCCATTATTGCCGGGTTTTTGGTGTCGTCTCTCCCCCCTTCCCCCCTTTCTTCTTTGCTCGTCCCTAGGGTGTGTGGTGTTGGTGTGTGTGAGTGTGTGCGTCCCCCCGGCCCCCCTGTGTGTGTGAGAGAGAAAGAGAGAGAGGTGTTGAGTTGTGAAGTGCGAGAAGCGGGCAAGATCGGTGTGGTAGCTGTCTGAGGATTGTGCAGAGTGTTTGTGCGTTGGGCGAAGTGCAGGTGAAGCCCTGTTAGTGTGAGTTGCTTGTTTTGAAGGTGTTTTCGAGAGGACAGGGTGCTATGAATACCCTGAGCTATATAGGGGTAGATGTTTGTGTGTCGGGTGTGTTCCCCATTCCCCCTCTCCATCTTCTGTTGCCCCCACTGAGGACCGAACTCATTAAATGTTCAACGAGGGGGTGGACAATGATGGTGCAACCAAACTTGGTCTGCGTTGGGAAGTGTGCTATGCAGTGTAAAGGGTGCTAGCATGTGCATGGTAAAGGGCTAAAGCAGGTATGGAGGCCCTGTGCAGGACAGTGATAGCGAAAATGTATGCTTAAGACAGTTTTTAAGGCCAAAAAGGCCCCATACTGGCCCAAGTGGGGTGATAGGTAAAGCTACCCAAGATGTTGATTTGATGCTCTAGAATATGGTCTTCGAGGGTTTATTTTTGCTGGAAGAAGAAAAGGGAGAGAATAGGAGGAAAAAGAAATGCTTCGTGTGCTCAGTGATCAAAGCTGACACAGCACACGTTGTCCGTGAAGGGGCTCAAAAGAGGGAAGGCCTTGCAGAGGAGGCGGCTAGTGAGGGCTATCAAGACGCGAAGTTGCCGTCGATGCGAAGTGAGTGGGGAATTTTCTCGTCGAAGTGTGTGCCGACGTAGTGGAGTTTCAAGGGATGTGTGTGCCCCTCTGTACGGATGGGTCATGGCCATGGTGCGGCTAAGAGCAGACTACATGGATGTTGTACATGCGGTTTTTTCATTGCAAGGGAAGCCATCATTGCCGGGTTTTTGGCGTTGTCTCTCCCCCCTTCCC
Source organism: Adiantum capillus-veneris (assembly GCF_014529385.1). NCBI lineage: Eukaryota > Viridiplantae > Streptophyta > Polypodiopsida > Polypodiales > Pteridaceae > Adiantum > Adiantum capillus-veneris. The sequence goes on from NC_140951.1 coordinate 98,273,233, forward strand.
CCCTTTCTTCTTTGCTCATCCCCAGGGTGTGTGGTGTCGGTGTGTGTGCGTCCCCCCGGGCCCCCTGTGTGTGTGAGAGAGAAAGAGAGAGAGGTGTTGAGTTTTGGAAGTGCGAGAAGCGGGCAGGATCGGTGTGGTAGCTGTCTGAGGATTGTGCAGAGTGTTTGTGCGTTGGGCGAAGTGCAGGCGAGGCCCTGTTAGTGTGAGTTTCTTGTTTTGAAGGTGTTTTTGAGAGGACAGGGGTGCTGTGAATACCCTGAGCTATATAGGGGCAGATGTTTGCGTGTCGGGTGTGTTTCCCATTCCCTCTCTCCAACGGCTACGATAGTCTCAGACTTTGCCAGTTGAAGGGTTGCAGGACCAAAAAGACTTTACTTTTTAGACACTTTGCTAATTTTTATGTCACCTCTGTTTCAGGACTGCTCACGTTATAAAATGATAGCTCGCATGAGTACTAATCACAACCCTGAGAATCATGCAAAGATTCTTGATCAGATTAAGCTCTACCTTAAAGACCATACACCAAAGGATGCCCTAACTGCTAGAACTAGACCTTTCCTTGCTAGGAAAGCCAAATTATGTATCACATACTATGGCAAGAAAAAATAAACATGACCTCACTGTTTTTGCAGACTCTTGCTTTATCTCAAGGATTGGAACTTACCGCGGAGCCCCTCTCTGTGGCCTCCTCTTTGGTCCTCAGATATATTAGCAGTTTGGATGCTTCACAACTTATTTATGATTCAGCTCTTGTTTCGGACAAAAAACTTTCTGTCTTGCATATGTTATCATTTAATGACTGGTTAAATATTTTGGCTTCATTGGACAAAGACCCCCTAGAAGGTGTTAATGTGCTATCCCAATATATTGCCCAACTTCCTGTCCTTGCTTCACAATATCATGCAAGAGCTTGCCCTGTTCTCCTCATTTGGAGCTGAGTTGTCAAATTTTCTTAGAAAACTCTGTGGACTTAACCCCTCGTTTGTCTGCACCCCAAATACCCCCTCCATCCCTCCAACTGGTGGCATCTTCTGTCGAGATAGTGCAGCTCTAGAAGTAGTAAAAGAGTTTCAAAATAATCTTTGCTCTCTCAATGATGTTAACCTCCTTGAGAGATGGTACTTAAAATCTCAAAAGTCTTTCCTGTCTTACCAATAAGACAAATAGAAATTGAATCTCTCGGAGTTGACCATCAACTATGGGTTCTACCAAACAAAGCCTTCCTGGCTCCTATTCTTAGTGAAACTTGGGTATACTTGGCCAACCTTCCCACCTCAACAGTGGAAGACTGTGAACTTCAGATTCTTAAAGGTGGGAAATTCTTCGACAAAGGAGAACTGATTAAAGCCCCCTTTAACCTTCATCTTATCGACCACTCCAAATGCCCCTCAAATGCTGGATTGTGCATACGTACTAAGGGTAGCATGGAATTTGCAAAAAGTAACCCAGATTTCTACACAGAGTCTATCTGGAATATCTTCTGCCCCTATGTAAAATGTGCCTGCAGATTTCTTAACCCCAAAGCTATGTGTGAATCAAGCATCATGTGGTTTGATCATGCAATATGGTATATCCTCAACCATTTGGATCTGTTGTTCCCAGAGAAACCATTTGACTTTCATCTATCCCTCATCTGCTCATGGCTAGGTGGACAGGCTAAGCAGATTGTGATTGCACAAATTGCTTGTAATATCTTCCGAGGACTGATGCATGATATTCTGAAAGAACTTAAAGTTGATGAGCCCGGTCTATACCTCACCACTTATGCTAACTACAAAGGAGTCAAATACATCACTAATATGCTTAAACCCTGTATTGAAGATGATGATTCTCCTGCTCTAAAAAGAGCTAACTCTTTAGCTTCTCCCAACTCTTTCACCTCTTTTTTCACACCTAGCTCCTCATCTAATCGAGGAAAGTCTCATAGCTTTACTAGAGGGAGAGGCAGATTCCCTGCAATCAGAAACTTCCCTGAAATCTAACCCCTGAATATATTGCATGTCTCTACAAACCCATGTGGAAGAAAAGTTCTCAGCAAAGATGATTCGAATTATAGTGCTATCTACATACACTGTTTGTTTCACAACATACTTCTCGATTGGATCTTACCAAAATGTCTTTTTTGTGAGTGCTTTGACTTATTTTTTGGGAATCATAAACTGCTTGACAATATTCTCATTGGATGGAAATATCATCATTCTATAAAAGGATTAGTTTTAAACAATGACTTTCTTAGACAAGATACAATCCCTTACTGTACATGCATTCAATTTACCTCATTCTGCAGGAATTTTGGGAACCATGTCTGTACTCAAGACCTCAACATTATCGATAATGTCACAATACGTAAGTTACTAGCCAAAGGACTCAATCACATACTCAACTATCCAAAAAACCCTTACCTTGCCCTATCAGCTTTACTTAGCTGCCTCACTGACCTTGTCAGTGCTCTCCGACTGGAGATGACAGTCCTACCAGACTTAAAGAAATTAGTAAAGGAATGCTTCCTTCACAAAATTTCTCTACTTCCTAGAAAGTGGCTTTCTTCTGATAGTTCTTGGCTTACACCTCAGCTAGATTTTGACTTTCAACTAATCTCAGATAAATGGTTGGTGGTCGGGCTTGACAAAAGCTCTAACTATCCTACTATTATGTACAAACACCTTGCTTGGAAAGCAGCTCGGGATCGAGTATCAGGAAAAGAATTCTGTCATACCAACAAAACACCGCAAGATATCTCTAACAAGATCTCTAAACATTTAGGACAGCTTGGATACGCTATCAGTAACACCAAGTTACCAGTACTATTTCCTACATATAAATTCCACAAACATAAATTTAGATGTATATCTGATGCCTCTAACTGTATCTTCACAGATATCACCAAAGATATTGCTCTTTGCCTTGATATTATTCTTACAGAATTAGAACTCATTTGTGCAGAGAAACAGAAAATCTGCAAGGATTTCCTAAATATCCAATACAATCCCTTCTGGTTGAAAAAAAAGGCTACAAAAGTCACACTCAACGTTCCTCAACATATTTTCCACATCTTTACAGCTGATATTACACAATGCTACGAAAACAACCCACTTAGTGGGGATCTTGGCCTTAAGACGGTGCTAGCCAAGGTCATTAACTTAGCCTTTACCAATGCCAAAAAAAGAAAGCATCATTTTATCTCTCTAGCCAAGAAACCTAGATGGATTCAAGCATCTCACTCCGTAAACCCTCTACACTTCAATGAAGCAAAACTTTGCTTCTACATTTTTTGGTTGTTGAACAACTGTACTATTATTGCAGGTGGCTGCTGCTTTAATCAATGCCTTGGCATCCATCCCTACGGGCTTCTCTTGCTCACCACTTATGTGTAACATTCACCTAGCCTTTTTTGAGTACAAATGCTGTCTTAAGAACATGGAAACTAACCATAAAAATCTTCCACTATTCAATCACACTTTTAGATATATGGATGATTTGCTTAGTATCAACAACAGATTGTTCTCTTTGAAGATTGATCAAATATACCCCCACTGCTTAAGAATTGAGCCTACTTCCATCCTAGATAATTCGACTCTAGGGAGCTTCTGCAAATCAGCCCAATTTCTTAACCTTTCAATATCCCTTCACTCCCCATCTACAGGTGGATATGACCTTAGATTTATCTGGAGAAAGGATCTTCTTAAGCTGCCTCACATAGAATTCATCAAGAGAAATAGCAATAGGCCATACAAAGCCTCTACTTGCTCCTGTATTGGCCTTCTTTACTTAATCTGCTACTCTTCATCTACACCATCCATGGCCTGGGAAGAAATTTCTGTACTAATTAAAAAATACTGCCTTAACGGATTTAATCCCAATCAGATCCGTAAGACCATCACTCAAGCTCTCATTCGGCACAATTGTTCTGGACTATTATTCCAAAGAGAGAGTCTCATCTCTCTCCTAAGGTAGAAGGCCCATACACAATGGGCCTACTACCGACCCATTGTGTGTGGTGCCTGGGTTAGGGTGGATACACACACACACACACACACACACACACACACACACACACACACACACACACACACACACACACACACACACACACACACACACACACACACACCCACACACACACTGTGGTAGTACTACTAAATGCTTTATTTTCACCCACCTTCTATATATCCCTCCCCCCAACCCCCCCCCCCCCCCTTCTGAAGCACTCATGGGACACTTACTCATAACATGCCACTCATGGCCGGTGGGACTATGCCCTTGCATAACAAAACTCTCCTAGAATTAGATGTGAGTAAAAACATTGGGCTCTCATGACAAATAGTAGGCGGCCTGCGCATCCAGGGCTGGGATCTCCCCTTACAAAGTTTCTGTGTATCACTTGAAAGACGCTACGCAGTCGGGCGGCTTGCCTCTCTCCCCGATCACGCTCAGGAAATGCAGCTCAACCTCTATAAATAAGGTGAGGGTGCACCTTGCCCCTCACTTAGCTTGTGTGTATTTTTGTTATTTTGACTAAAACCAGTATACCGTCTGCTTCACTGTCCGAGCTATGGAGCTCTCTGCGCAAAACACTCAGGTTTTTCTCTAAGGCTTTTTTTGAGAAAAAATCTTTGAACTTTGGTTGCTTCTAAATAGAAAAACATTTGATACTGCTTACAATAAGCTCTCTTAGGATAAGCTTTGAACTGCATAACATTCATTTTTGTAGGGGTTTTACTTTAAGAATTTTGGCAATACTCTGCATAGACGAATTTTTTTCAAATAACTGTTGTAAGCCCTTAGATAGGGTAGTAAGGCATTCTCTGATTGAATGAAAGCACACCTAATGGGACTTAGGAGAAGGATTGGGGGGTTTGCTGTCGAATCAGCTTTTTTAAGGAGAAAGAATTGTGCATTATTAGTTCTCTTGGCTTGACCCAAGCCGCTGTAGGTCTTGCTGTTTACGGACTTGACTAAGATTTTTTGCAAAAATAGAAAAGGGCGCTGTTTTTGCCGTTATAGGCTTTTTATTGGGCTCTGTTTTAGCCGACACTGGTCTTCTTTGGGCTCTATTTTGGCCGACACTGGTCTTCCTTTTGCAGGCTTAACAGTAACCGAACATTACAATTTTTTAATGATGAATAATCTGTTAGGAAATAAGACGTAGCTAAATAGATAATTGAGTAGATTACTTAATGGAGAGAGACAGATTTATATACACGAGATTATAGAGTAGAGAGAGAGAGAGAGAGAGAGAGAGAGAGAGAGAGAGAGAGAGAGAGAGAGAGAGAGAGAGAGAGAGAGAGAGAGAGAGTACACACGATATACGTGGTTCACCCAATGTGGGCTACGTCCACGGGAAAGCAGCCACTCAATGGCTTTAGTACTTGAAAATAAGAAGTAGTTTACAAAGGAATTATACCCTTAATGGAGCTCCCGCCTTGCTTCACTCTCACCACCTCACACTCACCTTGTTGCATCAACTTCACACACTATATAATGTGTGTAGAAATGGCCTCCTTTTATAGGCCAAAAGGGCTGCCCTCCCTTATGAGAGACAGCCATGTGTAGCCGCCCTTGTGCGAATAAGTCCAAATTGGACCCTCCAATCCGCCCATGTGTGGCCGCCCTTGAGAAGACAAGTCCGCTTTTGAATTCGGCCACTGGCCACCGGCCATTGACTTCCGACCACCGGCCACCGGCCATTGACTTCCGACCACCGGCCATCGGCCATTGACTACCGGCCACCGGCCAACCGACCGGTTGTTTTCCGACCACTTTCCGGCCGCCGTCCGGCCATAATATTCCGGCGAAAAAGAATATTCCGGCCTTTAAAGTTGCCCCTGATTCTTGTCCGTGAAAATTTTGGTTTCCGGTGAGTGATTTTCCTTCACGCACGATGGCTTCTCCTCATAATGGGGGCCTTACAAATGTGCGCTTTTACCACAGAAAATTACAAGGGTAAATCAGGCTCCATACTTAACATAATCACTTGGATTTAAATGGGCAAGTATATAGCTCTTGCGTTTTAGCTCTGGCATGAAGCAAAGGCTAGTAAACACATGGGATGTTAATGGAACCTTGGGTTTCCGAAAGCTTGTGGATTGTTTTTGATAAAATTCTGTTTGACACCGACAAGGATACGACTGGCTTTTCTGTTTTAAGAAATATGGCAACTCTTGGACTTCTGCATAATACCTTCCCTCATGATTTCATATGAGGAGAAGGTGTTGGCGTTATCTTAACCCATCTAGCACCTGTGAAGGTGGAAACATGAAAAATCTTGGCTAAAAACAAGGCTGAACACTGCCGAGCTGTATTGAATGCTAAATTTGAAGATTTGAAGGTAAGTATATACTCTCAGCTTTGGCATAAAAAAATGGCCTTTTGGCTCATGACAAAGTTCCACTTGAAAAAATGGGGTTTTTGATACTCTATTTATGATTGATAAGTATATGGTTGCCACTGTTAGTATAAGCATAGCTATCGAGCTATGGAGAAATATTAGGAGGTTGAAGGTAAGTATATGGCTGGTACCCTCAAACTGGACATAAATACCGAGATACGGCTCAAGAAATGTGGTTACACTTGGGAAAATGGAGTCTTTTTTGATACTCTATTGATTAGTATGTTTATGGTTGCTACTATGGGCTCGCTATGGCTTAACAAGTAAACTTCACTATTCTTTAAAATTTTCTAAAGAAAACTCTTGATTATTGGTAGACTTCACCACTCAGAGTAGAAGGTAAATTGTGCCACTGATTCTGGAAGGAATATGTAAAGACTGCTAAAATATCTAATAACCTAAAGCTTGTCTAGAGTAATTAAATTCTGTAAGATGGACATGGATAACAACTGATATGGTCCATTGATACCTGTAAAACACATCCAAGGCTAACTGAATTGTTGTCTTGTTTGGATGGATGCAGGTAAGGACTCTATCTTATCTTGGAGGGTTTTCTTTTCTTTGGCAAGCAACATTACTGTGATGAAATACCCATTGAGGAACGGGGAAGTTTTTTTACTACCAACCCTACTGAAAGAGGACCTCTTTCCTACAATCATTGTACCTAAATAATTCTGATATTGAGTTATTTTTGTACATATTAGTTCATTGTTCCTTGGTCAGCTGTCTTTTGAATGTAAAAATTCAATTATGTCTTATTAGTTAATATTTAAACAGCTACAGACACACACACACACACACACATACACACACACACACACACACACACACACACACACACATTAAAATACACGAGTCGTTACTCAAGGTTCACCACTTTATTTAGTTAAAAAAACTTGGTTTTTTACAAAAAAAACCCCCTCCTTGCTCTTCACCTTTACATGTCTAGTAGACCATGCATTACATGATCACACAAACAGCTGTCACAGTAAAAACAGGTGTTTGGACGTTCTGACAATGGTAGGATTCGAGTAGATAAGATTACACCATACTCCAGGGTTCGTGGGGTGATTTTGAAATACCCTCTGAGTGGCTGACCATAGCTGCGATACAAAAAAATCTTTTGCGGGGGAATAAACTGCGCTAGCAGATATAATCGTTTTGAAAAACCTCGCTTCATTGAATATTCTACATAATAGTATCGTGGCCCTATGCCCATTGCTTCAGTTACCATCGCAAGATGAATGTTATTCATAAAATGCTCTCGACCCCAAAGAGTCACCCTTGTCACTCGGTTCTGATATGTCCACCACTTCGTCTGAGACATAGATGTGCCTAAGTGCGGAAATAAAAGCCGTTCATAACGGAGGAGTGTGGCTCGCTTAGTAGACTCACTTGACTACTGAAGATGTGCAATAGATATAGCTAAGACCTGATCCCTATTATGAGCCATAGCAGATAAATGTGTAGAATACACCTGATGACAATTTTAGATGTTTGATTTTAACTCTCAAATAGCTACTCTTGACAATTGCTATGCACTGGTTTGATAAAAAGATGCTCGTCTTTTATAGACATATTGGTGACAGAACCCAATGGTTGTGTTTTATTAAAAAGGAAAAGAACTTTACTTCGTATGCCTCATCTAGTAGACTTTGGCATCTGTCTCTAAATCTGTCCTAGGGGAAGGATCTTTTACCATAGAATCTGATGAGATGTAGGTTTATGGGTTACTGTCAGTTGGTACCCACCCTAGGTAGAGAGCACTGGCTCGTATGAAGACCGTGTATCGGTATTACGACTATTGGTGAAAAAACTCTTGCTATCTATGGCCACTGTCAATTAAACACATAATGTGTTTTGGTATTTTGTTGTGTTTTTATTTTTTGAAGGTGGGGACTGCCTTGTACATAAAAGGGAAAAAAAAAATCTATTAAAACTTCCACTTGTATTAGATTTCGTATTCACTGCAGTACTCTGTCGTGTCCATGGCACTCTAGCGTTTTGCCGCTTGTAAGGAAAGCTGTAGCTTTCTTGTGCTGATACGGTTTTGAGCTCTATACTGGCTTCACGTTCCCGGATCTCGTGCTGAGTATAATCCCGGAGTGGATGGTCTTGAAGGCCGGCCTCGATGGGGGGGAAGCGTGCAGATCTCATGACCCTGATGAAGCATGACAATATCTCGCCTATAAAATACTCATAAGGTGAGCGCCTATGCTCACTTAGCACCGTGATTTGTGAACTCTGTTTTGCATTCAATTCTGCGTTGCTCTGTGACTTCATCATGCCGAAAAAAAATGAGAAAGCTATCATGGAGGCTTATGCATCGAATTTACAGGTGTTATTTCTGTTGGTTTCTAAATTTAAAAAAAAGGGGGGGAGTGAATCTGATTCTGCCTTTTTGCTTAACGGGAAATGTTGCTTCGAATAAACGATTATCGATAACGGATTAACATTGGTAAAACTAATTGCTTTTTCAATTGGATCTTTCGCTTGAGGAAGTAATTCGACTGGTTACTGGATGACATTTTGGGTAACATGACTGGGGCATATTGCTATTAGTTTTAGAGAATAAAAGATTATGACTCGAGATGGGGACTTTAGGGCAGCCAAGTTGGATTTTATATGCTGAGGTTATTGGAGTTTTGCATATCAATAAATGGTTTTTTTGATTTAAAGCTTATAAAACTAGAAAGTGTCTGCTGACATAGTTTTTTGCTGGTGTTGTTGCTTATTGGTTGTAATTTGGAGGCTTAATGCAATTTGTTTAGGAATAGTAGTAGTTCACCAACGGTACGAAACCTTAAAAAGGTTATTTCAAGGTTGACATATTCCTTCTCGCTTTGATGTGTACTTGGGTTTATGGGTACCTACCAACAAGAATATGAATTTTTTACTCTCTCTAGCTTACTATACAGACTGAAGGTAAGTAGACTTGGTTTAAATTTAAAAAAAAACCTGTTCTGGAACTGATTTATCTGATATAGGATTTGTGATATATGATTACCTCTAGACTGCTGGAAGATTTGAGTCTCTTTGACTAAAGTTGAAGGTTTCCGTATAAACAGATTGTGGGAACAAGTTTCTAGTTCTATAATCTGGGTATTTTTGGGATGTGATTAGGCTGACCCTGTTGGATTAGAAATGCCAGTGAGGGCGAGCTTTTTGAAATGGGGCCTCTAAACCCAAACCAATGGGCCTACCCTCACAAAATGTTCGTAAAGAGGTACGCATACTACTGGGGGCACCACCTTCTTTTGGGAGTGGAAAACCAATCAAAAATAACACTTGCACTCACCCACTCAAGCAACACACTTTGAAAACCCCCTTACTCTATATACACTTTGGACACTTGAACACCATCAACGATTATGCAACCCAATGCCGTGCATCAAATGAAATATGAAATTTGTGGAATAACATTCACCTTCTCCCCATAAGAATACCCATAATACATCCAAACTCCTCCTCTCTCAAGCACTCATCAAAAAATCATGCGCACAAGACTTGCCTCTCAAACACACAAGAGAATCACTTACATCAAACTAACACACTTTGCATAGAGAGCTCATCTCCATCTATGCAATGCCGTGACACAAATAAAATCACCATGAGAGGTATCCACATGCATATGTAATGAAGCAAAAGAGAGTTGGAGTGAGAAATTTCTTTAGACCAATTGAATAAGTGTGGAGAAACAAACCAATGGTAAATTGAGAATATAACACTTACTTGATTTCTCGCACACCTTTTAAGGGGAGGACAGACGCTGGCTAACCATCACGAATTGCGACACTTGAAAGTTTTTGAAGATGATTTAATGATCATTAACATAACCATGAGAGATCATGATGTATTTACAAGTTATTGAGGTGCTACAAATGATTTATTGGGTTGATGGAGTAAGAGATTGTAGAATAGAAAGAGTGGAGGATAGAGTTGCACTTCCTCCAAAGAGGAGGGTTAGGAGGGAGGATGTGAAAGAGGGAGAGTTGGGGTTTTCTCTACTATTGATCAAGAAACAACATGAAGTTGAAAATATAGGTGTGTGTCGTTGAGTCTCTCCAAGGGGGGCTATTTATAGTTGTCTAGGAGTGGGATTATGCTACACTTAATTAGGGTGAGTGATTAGACCTAATTAAGTGTCCTTTGACCACTCATTGAATATTGGACATAAAAGGGACTATTTATTCACCAAAAATATCATTTTAGATCGTGAAGGCTCCATAGGGGTGCATAATGTAGGTAGGCCCCACCATGAGACCCTACGGGTGGCTCCTGCGGGGTATCTCAACTTGTCTGTCTTGGCATTTAGAAAGCATCTTTAGGTTGGTCCCATCACATACAAGTGACCTTGAACACTCATTGCTCTTCTAGAAGATGAGTAGGGGAAAAATAAGATCTCACCCTCTTGATTTACTTGATTTACAGTTCCCTTTTGTTGCGAATCTGACAGATTTACACTATTTTGACCATAACTTTTTACCTGTAGCTCGGAATGACATGCTTCAAAAGGAAAATTTGACCTTCTCAACATGTTTGATATGAATTTGGACTATTCTTCATGTCCATGCACCAAGGAATTCGTTTTGGAAGGTCCACACTAGGCTAGGGAACCTTTTCCTTCCAAGTCTTCTTGTATGGGCCCTTTGCTTGTATGCATCCAAGGGGAATCATGCTTTTTCAAAAGGGTATGATGCTTAAACAAATAGAGGAGGGCCCAATATTATTTTCTTGTGAAAAGAATATACAATTTGAGTCTTTTTGAAAGGAGAAAAACTATGTGTATATTCTTAAGAGATATTTGGCCACCTATGTAGGGGGCATAGAAGACTTGTAGAGATGGACCATAATCTTTGGTAAAGACAAGTGGAGAGTTGATTTTCCATGGTAATTTATCTATATGGGATGGAAGATGGATATATGATTTTTCTACTACTAATTCACAAGAGGTAAGAAAGTTTGGGGGCAGATAGTTGGTTATTGTATGCTTACTTTTATTTACAAAGCAAAAAAGAAAAGGGTGGTAATATAAATATATGACTAAGGTGACATTTTTGGGAAGAGTACAATGTATAGGTCACCACAAAGGTTAAACAAAGAGGGGGAATTTACTCTAGATAACTTAATAGCGTAGAAAAATATATACACATATGAGGAAGAGGACGTTGAGTAGGCTGAAAAATGTTGCAAAAAGATGGTTACCATTTTATGCCACTCACCAGTTCTCTTGTATAGCTGTATTGTGTTGAGGAAGGCATTATGTCTAAAAAGAAAATGGTGGTTCTGACTGGCTGAGGATGCTTATTTTTTGGAAGAAGGTAAGTATGAATCTGATACTGCAGGGATTTGAATCGGGCTGATGTTTCAAAAATAATAATATATAATGCTCAAAACTGTAAGCAGAGATGGTCGGATTCCTTGATTAGTTGTAAAACTAACACGGGGTACATTTACTGACCTCATGCTGACTCGGTCTTTTGTACATATACCTAATATTGTCAATAGTCTAAAGAGACTCCGATTGAAATGAAAACGTTGGTCTGTGATGTTGCCAATTTTGATGATGCTCGGAAGGCATTAAAAGACTTCACATACCCTATTTTGATGGAAATTGGTCTCTCTCGCTTGTTTGTACCATTGTACATCACAAGATGGGTAATTTAGTGAAGGGTCTGTTTGAGAATCACGGATTCAACTTATTTCTTTTGGCTGTGACTGTGTTGACCTTGAGTTATACAAATAAGATAAACTTTACTGCATCTGACTCGCTTCGGATATTCTCTCTCTTATATATTCGAACTTTTCTTGGCCTACGAGTATGCAATATATACTACGGAAAGTTTTTAGATGTTCTTGGCTTGATATGTTTACTTCGATACTATCTCGGAAGATGACTTGACTTGCTCTAGTGAAGGAGCTTTCTAAAATACTATGGTATGATATCTGTTTTTATTACCAGCTTGGACAAAAGTTTGTCAGTCATTGCATAATGAAAGAGGCAGGTTTGGATAAATAGAAAGGGCTGTGATCTGAAAATTAGATAATGGGTTATCTCAAGGTTTTTATATATATATATATATATATATGGAAAGTTTTTTGGATTAAGAACTAGTCCGAAAGTCAGATTTTTTCTATACTTCTAATTACGAAGGGGCTGTTGTTCGTAATAGAAAGCTGGCCAATGATGGCATATAGTATGTAGTTCTCTCTTGTCTGATTAAGAAAGTAGTTCGTGTTAGGCTTTGATAATTTGTCTATAAAACCTACTAAGGTTATGCAAAGAAAAATTAAAAAGTTTTAAATCCGAAAATTAAACAGCTACACCATGGGGATTTCACTTTCCTTATTGGATTGGCAGCGATCCAAGAATCTTTTTTCATTAAAAACAAGATACTAGTTAAGAACTGTGTTTTTTAAAAAGTGACATGGATAACAACTGGGATGCCCAACATCACCTAGGTACAGTCACGTGCTAACGAATTGTTTTCTTGTGGCTATGGGTGCAAGTGAGGGCTACCTTCTTTGATTAAAGCATTCACTTCTATGATATTGATGATTGTGGATGTTCGCTTACCTTGAAGCAACATTACTCCAAAATATGGGACGAGTGCATCCCTTGATTTACATTGATATCTTTACTACCTTGTACAAAATTTATTTTCAATTGCAAATAAGTTATTGTACAAATTCCATTGTACTATCCTAGAATTAGTGGTCTGTGAACTGTAGTGTTCGTTTGCGTATATATAGGTATTTATATATATTTAGAACTGCTACACACAAAATAAACGTATAAGAGAGATTGACATGTAGGTTTTTCTCTCTCTCAGACTCTAGTTCTAGGTTTAAATCGCCTGTTATTGTATAATTTATTATATGCTAATAGGCTAGGGTGCTATCACACAGTCACCGTGGTCCCCATTGGCCTGACTGGTGAAAGGTTGCTAGCACAACCATTCCACTCTATATTCTCACTTTTTAGAAAATTCCCCTGTTTTTTACTTATCATTTCACTAGTTTATTACGTCTGTCTACCAGGTTACTGGAAAGCTCACTGCAAGAATAACGGTCTGTTCTGACCCAGAAAAAAGAGCTCTGATTTTGGAAAAACTACGACTTGCTAGAGAAATTGAAATCTTCTTTCCTTATATCTCTCATAGAATTTGGCCTTATCTGCACAGGACCGTAAAATTCAATAAGAAGTAAAAATTTGTATTAGATCTTCTGGACCGCTCAACTCTTCCAAACGTTGTAATCTAACTAATGTTCTTGATAATCTATGCAGATGGTTTCCATATCCCAAGGGCTCTCTCTTCCTATGGAACCCCTTTCCGTTGCTTCGTTACTTGTGTTGAAGTGTATACAAGATAGTGAGGCTTCAGCCTTAATTTGTGATGCCTCGAAGGAGTCTAGTATGTCTCTTGTCCAACTTATTTCTTTTGACCAATGGATGAAGGTTCTTGCTCTCCTTGTTAAGAATAAATCGGATGGTATCAACCTATTGTTGAGGTTTTCTTCTAATCTGGCTGGTATTTCCAAAGCCCATATGCAAGACTTAGCTTCCTTCTCGTCTAAAGGATCTGAACTATCCAATCTCCTCAGAAAATTTTGCGGGCTTAGTCCCATTTTTATTACGGCTCCCTCCACTCCTATAGTCCCTCCTCCTAACAACCTATTTTGTAGGGATGTTGATGCTTTGGAAGCAGTAAAAGAGTTTCAGAAGGACCTTTGCTCACTTAGTGAAGCTTCCCTGTTGGATATGGTGCCGAAAGTATCAAGGGCCTTTCCTTTTTTACCTTCACGACAGATTGAGGTAGAATCCTTGGGGGTAGAGCACAAACTGTGGCTGTTCCCAAATAAAGGGTTTCTTGCACCTATTTCTATGGAAACTTGGGTCTTCCTTGCCAACTTGACGCCGGCCACTATTGAGGAATGCAAACTTAAAGTCCTCAAAGGAATTCAGCTTTTGGATAAAGGTGATCTGATTAAAGCTCCGTTCAATATGAATTTCCTAGATGATAAAAAATGCGGTTCAAATACTGGGTTATATGCAAGAACCAAAGGTGTGATGACATTTAGTAAAAGCAATGCAGATTACTATACAGAAACAGTATGGAATGGATTCAGGCCTTACCTTAAGTGTGCATGCAGCTTTTTAGACCCTAAAGCTTCTTGTGAGTCAAGCATCATTTGGTTTGACCATGCAATTTGGTTTGCACTCAACAATCTACCGAGTCTTTTTCCTGACAAAGATGAAGAATTCCATCTCTCCCTCTTTTGCTCATGGCTTGGTGGTCAAGCTAGGGAGCTAGTCCTTGCTCAGATTGCTTTTATTCAATATAGATCAATCATGTGTGACACCCTCCAGGAGCTTGGGTTAGATGAGTGTGGCACTCTTCTTAGTATTTTGGGGCAAATCAAGCCTAATATGGATGATGATGAAACTCAAGTCTCCAAATGCCCTAACACTCTCATCTCTCCGGCTGCTTCTTACACATCTTCTTTGACTCCCTCCTCGAGTGATGCTGTTTTTGGGAGAGGGAGGGGTAGAAGTTATGTTAGAGGCCGGGGAAGAAACCTACCAATCAGAAATCTCTTGGATATGTAATATGCAGGTACAGAGGAACGCTTGTGGGGCAGACTTTACCTACCGCCGAAGGAAGAAGCTTGTAATAGAGTATTTTCACATTGCTTGTTTACTAGCAAGATTTTGGATTTCTTTACTCCCCAAGCTATCTTTTCAGAATGTTTTGGACATGTTTTTGGATCAACTCTATTACTAAATGAAGTGATGTTTGGATGGAAATACTTGCCACCTATCAAGAATATTTTTTATTCGAATGATTTCCTACGTAATGAGAAAGTTCCTATCTGCTCTTGTCATATTTTTCCGAAGTTTTGTAAGACTTTTGCTAATTTTGGCTCACATGTGTGTACTACTGAGGTTGGAATCATATCTGATATTCCTATAAGGAACCTCTTGAAAAAAGGCTTGAATCATATTCCTCTTTTTAAATACTGCGACACTTTTAAATATTGAACTTTCTGGACTAGGTTATTGTCCCGATTCTTTGAAAATTCCTGTTCTCTTCCCAACTTATAAAAATCATAAGCATAAATTTAGATGGATTTCAGACGCTTCCAATAGTCTTTTTTCCCAGATTACGAATGATATCACTTACTGCTTAAATTTTATTTTGGAAGAAATTGAGGCTATTTTCGCCATCAAACACAATGATCTCAAAAGATTCAGAAATATAGATTGCTGCCCTTTTTGGATCATAAAAAGCGCTGCTGAGGTTTCGATTAACCTCCCTGAAAACATTTTCTCTATCTTTACGGCAGACATAACACAATGTTATGAGAATATTCCTCTAAGAGGACCTGAAGGTCTCTTTAATACTCTATCTACTCTTATAAAGTTAGCTTTTTCTCATAGGAAAGAATTCGGATTTACATGTATCTCAACAAAAATGCATAAGGGTTGGGTAAAAAAATTGAATAAATCCACTCCTTTCATATTTAAAGAGGATGATTTGAATAAATATATCTCTTGGCTCCTTAATAACTACTGCATCCAAGTAGGTGCTACCTGCTCTACAAACAAATTTTAGGTATCCCGATGGGATTTTCATGCTCTCCAATTATGTGTAATCTTTATCTATGTCACTTCAAATACCAATGGATCTTAAAAATGATTAGTAACCCAGCTAATACGTTGTCACTTACACACTTTCGACACTCCTTTAGGTTTATGGATGACTTATGTAACTTAACAATCGAGTGTTCAAGGATACACTTAATGATATTTATCGGACTTGTCTTAACATCGAACCAACGTACTCCGATAGAGTTTTATGGTAGGACAAATGGGTCATTTCCAAGACTCACTTCCTGAATATTGAGTTTACGCTTACCTCCCCATTTGTGGGTAATTTTTATACGAGTTTCTTCTGGAAAAGTCAAACTCTCATCCTCTGAATTTACAAAAAGAAACAGTAATAGACCTTTCAAAAACTCACTTCATACCTGTCTAGGTATGCTTTTTCTTATTGTATATGCCTCGTCTGACAACTTTACAGCATTTGAAGGAATCACTACCCTTATTAACAAATTTATTAATAACGGGTTTTCTAAAAAAGACCTTGATGCATGTATTAGTAACTCATTGAAAAAGCATAACTGGACCGGTCTTAAGTTTGACCTACAGAATTTGATTAATCTTATTGAACCTGAATAAGATGGATCTAATATTTCTTGAGGTAGTAGGCCCTTATTCCATGGGTCTACTACCTCATAGAATATGGTGCCTAGGAAAGGGCGGGTACACACACACACACACACACATTAAAATACACGAGTAGTTACTCAAGGTTCACCACTTTATTTAGTTAAAAAAACTTGGTTTTTTACCAAAAAAAAACACCCTCCTTGCTCTTCACCTTTACATGTCTAGTAGACCATCCATTACATGATCACACAAACAGCTGTCACACTAAAAACAGGTGTTTGGACATTCTGACAATGGTAGGATTCGAGTAGATAAGATTACACCATACTCCAGGGTTCGTGGGGTGATGTTGAAATACCCTCTGAGTGGCTGACCATAGCTGCGATACAAAAAAATCTTTTGTGGGGGAATAAACTGCGCTAGCAGATATAATCGTTCTGAAAAACCTCGCTTCATTGAATATTCTACATAATAGTATCGTGGCCCTATGCCCATTGCTTCAATTACCATCGCAAGACGAATGCTATTCATAAAATTCTCTCGACCCCAAAGAGTCACCCTTGTCACTCGGTTCTGATATGTCCACCACTTCGTTTGAGACACAGATGTGCCTAAGTGCGAAAATAAAAGCCGTTCATAACGGAGGAGTGTGGCTCGCTTAGTAGACTCACTTGGCTGCTGAAGATGTGCAATAGATATAGCTAAAACCTGATCCCCATTATGAGCCATAACAGATAAATGTGTAGAATACACCTGATGACAATTTTAGATGTTTGATTTTAACTCTCAAATAGCTACTCTCGACAATTTCTATGCACTGGTTTGATAAAAAGATGCTCGTCTTTTATAGAAATATCGGTGACAGAACCCAATGGTTGTGTTTTATTAAAAAGGAAAAGAACTTTACTTTGTATGCCTCATCTAGTAGGCTTTGGCATCTGTCTCTAAATCTTTCCTAGGGGAAGGATCTTTTACCATAGAGTCTGATGAGATGTAGGTTTATGGGTTACTGTCGGTTGGTACCCACCCTAGGTCGAGAGCATTGGCTCGTATGAAGACCGTGTATCGGTATTACGACTATTGGCGAAAAAACTCTTGCTATCTACTGCCACTGTCAATTAAACACATAATGTGTTTTGGTATTTTGTTGTGTTTTTATTTTTTGAAGGTGGGGACTGCCTTGTACATAAAAGGAAAAATAAAAAAAAATTTACCTATTAAAACTTCCACTTGTATTAGATTTCGTACTCACTGCAGTACTCTGTTGTGTCCATGGCACGCTGGCGTTCTGCCGCTTGTAAGGAAAGCTGTAGATTTCTTGTGCTGATACGTTTTTGAGCTCTATACTGGCTTTACGTTCCCGGATCTCGTGCTGAGTATAATCCCGGAGTGGATGGTCTTGAAGGCCGGCCTCGATGGGGAGGAAGCGTGTAGATCTCATGACCCTGCTGAAGCATGACAATATCTCGCCTATAAAATACTCATAAGGTGAGCGCCTATGCTCACTTAGCACCGTGATTTGTGAACTCTGTTTTGCATTCAATTCTGTGTTGCTGTGTGACTTCATCATGCCGAAAAAAAATGAGAAAGCTATCATGGAGGCTTCTGCATCGAATTTACAGGTGTTATTTCTGCTGGTTTCTAAATTTTTAAAAAAAAGGGGGGAGTGAATCTGATTCTTCCTTTTTGCTTAACAGGAAATGTTGCTTCGAATAAATGATTATCGATAACGGATTAACATTGGTAAAACTAATTGCTTTTTCAATTGGATCTTTCGCTTGAGGAAGTAATTCGACTGGTTACTGGATGACATTTTGGGTAACATGATTGGGGCATATTGCTATTAGTTTTAGAGAATAAAAGATTATGACTCGAGTTGGGGACTTTAGGGCAGCCATGTTGGATTTTATATGCTGAGTTATTGGAGTTTTTCATATCAATAAATGGTTTTTTTGATTTAAAGCTGATAAAACTGGAAAGTGTCTGCTGCTGCTGACATAGTTTTTTGCCTGTGTTGTTGCTTATTGGTTGTAATTTGGAGGCTTAATGCAATTTGTTTAGGAATAGTAGTAGTTCACCAACGGTAAGAAACCTTAAAAAGGTTATTTCAAGGTTGACATATTCCTTCTCGCTTTGATCTGTACTTGGGTTATGGGTACCTACCAGCAAGAATATGAATTTTTTACTCTCTCCAGCTTACTATATAGACTGAAGGTAAGTAGACGTTGTTTAAATTTAAAAAAAACCTGTTTTGGAACTGATTTATCTGATATAGGATTTGTGATATATGATTACCTCTGGACTGCTGGAAGATCTGAGTCTCTTTGACTAAAGTTGAAGGTTTCCGTATAAACAGATTGTGGGAACAAGTTTCTGGTTCTATAATCTGGGTATTTTTGGGATGTGATTAAGCTGACCTTGTTGGATTAGAAATGCCAGTTCTCTTGTATAGCTGTATTGTGTTGAGGAAGGCATTATGTCTAAAAAGGAAATGGTGGTTCTGACTGGCTGATGATGCTTATTTTTTGGAAGAAGGTAAGTATGAATCTGATACTGCAGGGATTTGAATAGGGCTGATGTTTCAAAAATAATAATATATAATGCTCAAAACTGTAAGCAGAGATGGTCGGATTCCTTGATTTGTTGTAAAACTAATGGTTCGGTTTACGCGGGGTACATTTACTGACCTCATGCTGACTCGGTCTTTTGTACATATACCTAATATTGTCAATAGTCTAACGAGACTCCGATTGAAATGAAAATGTTGGTCTTTGATGTTGCCAATTTTGATGATGCTCGAAAGGAATTAAATGACTTCACATACCCTATTTTGATGGAAATTGGTCTCTCTCGCTTGTTTGTACCATTGTACATCACAAGATGGGTAATTTAGTGAAGGGTCTTTTTGAGAATCACGGATTCAGCTTATTTCTTCTGGCTGTGACTGTGTTGACCTTGAGTTATACAAATAAGATAAACTTTACTGCATCTGACTCGGTTTGGATATTATCTCTCTTATATATTCGAACTTTTCTTGGCCTACGAGTATGCAATATATACTACGGAAAGTTTTTAGATGTTCTTGGCTTGTTATGTTTACTTCGATACTATCTCGGAAGATGACTTGACTTGCTCTAGTGAAGGAGCTTTCTAAAATACTATGGTATGATATCTGTTTTTATTACCAGCTTGGACAAAAGTTTGTCAGTCATTGCATAATGAAAGAGGCAGGTTTGGATAAATAGAAAGGGCTGTGATTTGAAAATTAGATAATGGGTTATCTCAAGGTTTATATATATATATATATATATATATATATATATATATGGAAAGTTTTTTGGATTAAGAACTAGTCCGAAAGTCAGATTTTTTCTATACTTCTAATTACGAAGGGGCTGTTGTTCGTAATAGAAAGCTGGCCAATGATGGCATATAGTATGCAGTTCTCTCTTGTCTGATTAAGAAAGTTGTTCATGTTAGGCTTTGATAATTTGCCTATAAAACCTACTAAGGTTATGCAAAGAAAAATTAAAAAGTTTTAAATCCGAAAATTAAACAGCTACACTATGGGGATTTCACTTTCCTTATTGGATTGGCAGCGATCCAAGAATCTTTTTTCATTAAAAACAAGATACTAGTTAAGAACTGTGTTTTTTAAAAAGTGACATGGATAACAAGTGGGATACCCAGCATCACCTGCGTACAGTCACGTGCTAATGAATTGTTTTCTTGTGGCTATGGGTGCAGGTGAGGGCTACCTTCTTTGATTAAAGCATTCAGTTCTATGATATTGATGACTATGGATGTTCGCTTACCTTGAAGCAACATTACTCCAAAATTGGGGACGACTGCATCCCTTGATTTACATTGATATCTTTACTACCTTGTACAAAATTTATTTTCAACTGCAAATAAGTTATTGTACAAATTCCATTGTACTATCCTAAAATTAGTGGTCTGTGAACTGTAGTGTTCGTTTGCGTATATATAGGTATTTATATATATTTAGAACTGCTACACACACACACACACACACAGGTTAACACGATGTCAGGTGTACGATTTTGACTTTTTCAAGGCATTGTGAAAGAATTGATTTGCATTGAATTTGGAGTACTTCATGTAATTTTTGAAGGCTCTTTAATGTGTCTATAGAAAGGAGGACAACCAGCAAGGACTTAACAACTCAATTTCTGTGTTGATCCAACATGCCGTGCAAATCAACCAGAAGGAGACATGTGGAGACCCTCACCTTCGTCCAATTTTTCAAGCTCCAATATAAAGAGTATAGATAATGGACTATTGAATAATAGCAAAAAATTATTGTATACGCAAGGGCTTCAGAAAATCCTAGGTTTAGTGTAATCGCACCTACAGATTTGAAATAGTCAAAATCGTACACCTGACATTGTGTTAACCTGTGTGTGTGTGTGTGTGAGTGAGAGAGAGAGAGAGAGAGAGAGAGAGAGAGAGAGAGAGAGAGAGAGAGAGAGAGAGAGCGAGAGAGAGAGAGACAGATTGTGCAAATCCACCATTTTTCAACAACGTACAAACTATAATACCCAAAACTGTACGCCTGATAACTTCCGTGTGTGTGTGTGTGTGTGTGTGTGTACGCATACGCATGTGCACTGTGTGTGTGTGTGTCACCATCACCGTGTGGGAAAGAATTGATTTGCATTAAATTTGGAGTACTTCATGTAATTTTTGAAGGCTATTTAATGTGTCTATAGCAAGGAGGATAGCCAGTAGGGATTTAACAACTCAATTTTGGTGTTGATCCAATATGCCATGTAAATCAACCAAAAGGTGACATGTGGAGACCCTCACCTTCCTCTAATTTTTCAAGCTCCATTATAACCCTCTATGTTCTCAAATTAGCCTCACAAAAATTCTTTCTTTAATTCTCCTAATTCCACTATTCTCAAAGTTCATAGGCCATCTCCATTACATTGGTATCAGAGCTATTGGTTTCTCTTTTCTTGCTTAAGAAGAGAGGTCCTTAAGTTGTCCATGAAAGGTTGGGCATGTTAATTGCAATAGGGTAAGTGGGAAAGGATCACTTATCTTGGTTGAGAAAAACTTAGTTTGAGGTACACCGTTGGGAACTATAGTCTTAATGATGGAGCCTCTCGGGGCTTGCCTTTAGCTTTACCATTATTGAGCTATGAGCAAAAGCTCAACACGAAGGAACAACAAGCCTTCGTTCCCTTGATTGGGAAGCTGAGGCTTCATGTCCAAAGCTATGTCGACAAAGAAGAATTTTTCATCTCTCCTCTCCAACATGAGGATACTATCCTAGGGGCACCATGGTTCCGCATGGCTGCCAACATGAAGTTCCCTGAAAGGAGAATCTACTTCACCTACTACAGGGGAAAGAGCATGTATATAGATGCTAGTGAGTGGTCATACTGTACCACTTGTAAATCCTCCTACTTTTGATAAATCAATGAAGAGCTCAGTTTTTGCATACATGATTTTTGTCAAAGAGTCCCTAAAAGATCCTAATGTTTCATCAAATGTAAATGGTAGGAATCAAGAAGAGTTAGACTTGTCTAATTTTCTAAAAGGATTCCAAGGTGTGTTTATCGATGATATCACTATGGACTTACCTCCAAAACAAGGGGATGAGTTACCATCAAATTGAGCTCTACCAAGAAGCTCACCGCATAACAAGCCTCCTTATCGAGTTTCTCAAGCTCAACAAGAGGAGATCATGAGGCAAGTACAAGAATTGGTAGACAAAGGGATGGTGATGCCTAGCTCCTCTCCCTTTTGTTCTCCAATTCTTTTAGTACAAAAGAAAGATTTTACATACCGCATGTGTGTGGACTATCGAGCACTAAACCATATCACTATCAAAAACAAATTTCCCCTGCCTCGGGTAGAAGGTTTTTTTGATAAGCTACAAGGATCTACCTACTTCAATAGGATTGACCTTAAGAGTGGCTATCATCAAATAAGGATAGTGGATGAAGATATCCTAAAGACCACGTTCCGTACGACATTTGGCCTTTATGAATATCTAGTCATGCCTTTTGGCTTGACTAATGCACCAACCACGTTCAATAGTTTAATGGAGAAAATCTTTAGACCCTATTGCAAATTAATTGGAGTGTTCTTTGATTATATCATCATCTATTCCAAGTCCTTGGAGGCACACAAGCAACATCTTCAAGTGATCTTTCAAGCATTGAGGGAGAACACGCTTTTTTGCAATCAAAAGAAAAGTGATTTTTTTCTTCAAGAGATTCAATACTTAGGTCATATTATCTTTCAAGATGGCATCTGTATGGATCCATCATAGTTGGAGGTAATAAAAGCATGGCCTAATCCAAGGAATCTACATGAGCTAAGAAGCTTTATTGGTATGTGTGAATACTATAGCCTCTTCATAGCAAAATTGTCTCAAATAGCAAGACCATTACATGACTTAACAAAGGAGAATGCTAAGTACTCATGGATTGCTAAGGATCAAAGTGCTTTTGACAAGCTCAAAGAGAAACTAACCTTCCAACTGGTCCTTATGCTTTTCGATCTATCAAAGCCATTTGAGGTCCAATGTGATGCTTGTGGTGATTGTCTTGGAGCAGTCTTGCTTCAAGAAAGGCATGCCATAGCATATGAGAGTTGAAGGCTCAATATGGATGAACGGGTATTGGGAATCTGTGAGGAAGAGCTTTTAGTATTTCTACATGTCCTAGATACATGGAAGCACTATCTATTGGGGACTCCATTTATTTTACGAACATACCACCAAAATTCTGAAGTACTTTATGATGCAAACCAAGCTTTCCGACAAACAAATGAGGTGTGAAAATTTTCTTTCGCAATTTTATTTTGATATTGCTCACATTGCTAGTAAGCACAATCAAGTGGCCGATGCACTTTCACAACAACCAAAAGTTAATGCAGTGTCTATAGGGAGAGTATATCCATGGATTTTATCTTTGGATTACGCAAGTCTATCCATGGGAATACGGAAATATGGACAATATTCGACAGGTTTAGTAAGCAAGCACACTTTATTCCTGTCAAAAAGACTATTAAGGTACACCAAATGGCAACTCTCTTCATATCTCAGATTTTCAAACACCATGGATTTTCAACATCCATCGTGTTAGATAGAGATCCTAGAATGACCAATAATTTTTGGAAAGGTCTCTTTGAAAATCTAGGTACAAGATTGAATTTCTCTTCGGCCTATCACCCACAAACGGATGGCCAAACTGAGATAGCCAATTTTATGATACTCGATCTACTAAAGGCTTATGTTACAGAAGTAGATTAACGCTCACAATGGGAAAAGTACTTACCTCTTGTAGAGCATGCGTACAATAATACTGTCCATACTTTCACCACCAAAGCACCTTTTAAAATCATTGAGGGAAGGCCTAAAATTCCCTTGCTACTTAAAGTACATGGGAAGATCTTCGTTGCCGATGAGTATAGCCGTGACCTACAAGAATATTTTCAAAAGATTAAGGAGGTTATATCCATCTCTTAACAAAGTCAAAAAGCTACTGCTGAATAAGCACAGAAGGGCCTTAACGTTTGAAGAAAATGATTGGGTCTTACTTAAGTTTCCCAAGGCTCGATTGAGGCAGACAAGCAAAAATCCTACGGGCCATCAAAAGTGTTATTCTAAACTAGCAAAAAGATACTATGGTCCTTTTCAAATCTTGAATCCAATCAATGAGATGGATTATCAACTCAAGGTGCCCAACCATTGGCTAATACACAATGATTTTCATGTGAGCCTACTTAAGCCCTACAAAGGAGAGCCACCAAGTGAACCAATTATTGACGACCCTCCCAAAATTCAAAACCAAGAAGAGGTGCTACAACCCAAAGCTATCCTTTGGCATGAAGACAAGGTACTACGACATGGTAAGATTATTTGATGGTATCTTATTAAGTTCAAAAATTATCCTTTTGAAGATACTAGATGGATGCAAGGAATACAACTTAAGGATAGTATAAACCTTGTCAATGTTTACAATGCTACATTAGAGTAAGAAAATATACATTTTTCTTTTAAACGATCAATGTTTTTGTCTTATAAGACTAGTTCTCGTTTTATTGTGCACAAAATTTACATAGTATGCATGCTTTGACTCATGTTTCTGATGACTACGTCTCTCAAACACCAAGTAGAATTTGTCACTCTACTTGGGAGAATGAAATGGAGTAAAGAACAGATATGCTTGTGGTAGCTATGTCTCCCAAGCACCAAATAGATTAGTCATCCATCTTGGAATGATATCATAGGGTAAAAAGGGATCCTCCACCTGCTAAGAAACATTGACTAATGACTAAGGCTTTATCTCTTCTATCCCATATTCGAGTAAGACTATGATTTCAAGAGAGAGGTAATGTTATGAAATCTAATATCTAACTAGCCCAAATGATTTTCTCATATTAAACTGATCATTTAATATGGAGAATAAACGGGAACAAGGGTTAGAGTATAGACATGTACTTATGGATCTATCTCAGTGATCTCTCAAAGAGCAACGCTAACTAATGGAGCTTAAATGTAAGATCCCCAATTTTTGGGTCTCTTTTAAAAATAAGAAAAGTAGCTTTCACCATCTATTTTGTCAAATTCCGGTTTAGAATGCTTTCTTGACAGTGTTGTAAGGTTCTAAAGTAAAAAGCAAGGCCGTTTCCATGTTCCAGTAGGTTAGATGGAAGTTTGGTTCATTTTTGAAAAAATCCGCTATTTTTAGCTTTTTCATACTTTTTATGCTTTCAGGTGCTTTTTTTGCAAAAAGCAAGGTCGGAACCTTAATCTACGTGCTCTAAGGAAGCTATGGTTTAATTTGTAAAAATATGGTTTTCAAGTGCTTTTTATGCTATTTTTAGATTTTCATGATTTTTAGTGCTTTTTAGTGAAAAGCGAGTCCGCTTTCTTATTCTAGTGGACAAGGGAAACCCATGGTTCAATATTAGAACATTTTGTTTTTTATGCTATTTTTAGCTTTTTGTGCTTTTTGGCGTTTTTGAAAAGCAATGTGCTTTTTAGGATGACCTAAACATAAAAATATTAATTTTAGTCTCTATCGGATTTAAAAAAGATTACCCGGAGGAAAAATGAGACCAAACAGGATTTTTACAGAAATGATTATTATAAAAAGCAGTACCGTAATTACGCCAGGGCAGAACGGGAAAATCATAATTATGTCGGGACATTACGGTGCGGCATAGTCTAGCCAAGATTCCATTAGTTGGACGTATATTGTTCAATTGATCAATTTTATTGTAAAAGTTGAATGGTAAGGGGGAGAGTTGACCACCAAAAGCAAAGGCATATCTTTAGAAAAGTTCCAAAAAGCATGGAGCTATTCCTAACTGAGAAGGGGGCACTACTAGCTGGCTTGGGGATCACTCTTGCTTTTTGCAGAGCCTATAAAATCACCTACAAGCCTTAGTTTTCAATGCCGTCTGTTGCATCTACTATCTCAAGGCTATACATATCTATTATACAGGGTGGTGCAATCTCTTCATCACCATCTCCATAAGCTCTTCTCTCTCATATACGGGAAGGGAAAGAAGAATAATAAGAACAATAAGGATATTCTCTCTCTACTTGCTTACTATATCTTCTCTCGTTTCACAATGTACGCGCTTTTCTGAAGCTCTCGTGGTAAAAAGATCTACGTATCTCTCATCATCGCTCTCTTGCAGTAAAGCAGGAAACCTTTCAACAGCCCTTAATCAATTCTAAAGCACAGTGAGAAACTCTAAACTCCATAGCCATCATCATCTCTTTCTCTATGTCGTTTTTATGAATAGTCACCCTCTCGGTGATTGTTTTTTCGTATACAAGTGCATGTATGGATTAACCGAGTACGTATGAAGTTGCCCCATGATTATTTCATCATGGTTCTGATTTATGCACATGATGTGTTTATGGTCACGAGCGTGCATAAAAAGCGCTTTTCGTTTCACGTCATAGAAGCGGTAGGAATACTGTTTTGGTCATAACTCACAAACCATTATGAATTAGTCCAAACCCTTTATACCAAAGATAAAACACATCATTTAGAACATTTTCTCTTGTAGGTGTTATGTGAAAATCATGCACGAGCTAAGAGATATGGTCAAAAAACAGTCTGCTGCCCACTACACTTAGTCAAAGTTTTTGACCCCAGGCTCCTTGAAGAACCACTATATAGATTTATCGGATGGGAAAACCCACTAAACCAATTGAAAAGATTGATGAAACTTGATGATAAATGTATTTATATCTCTGTTATCACCTCGGGGTATGCGAGTTATTAATCATTCCATAATCGGTTTTACCTACGTGTGTAGGGGTGCTACCAATGTGGAGTACCATATGAGGTCGTGAGTTAACCAAGCTGCTTATGCATGATTTATGGTTTGTTTTGGTGTGTTGATTTCAATTTTTAGATGCCCATAAACTTATGTGACGGTATATGGTTAGGCAACCCGAACCGCATAGGCAGATATGATTAAAGTGGCTTTCTTTTTGGGTTACCATTTGTTGTGTGAGTATCATATGGGGAAAGTGATGCGATAGAGTGCCAGTCTATATTATGGAGCTGAGCCTAATGCATTGGTTTGAGGTCAAAAAAGTTCATTTGCATGTTATGAATGCTCCCAAAAATGGCAAAAAGATATTTTTTGCATATGTGTGAAGTTATGATTTATGGTTGATTTAAAGGTAAGAGCTGTTTTTCATCATGTTTATGGTGATGGAATGTTATCATATGATGTATGGAACCTTATGGATTGATATGGATGCCGCATATGCATGGTTATGATTGCTTTCCATCTTTCTAGGTTAAAACTAGCCCTATGTGCTAGAGAGGTGAAGTGCAAATGTGATGCATCAACTTTGCATGGTTGGATGTTGTCAAAATTAGATTTTTATATCATGTTTAGTTGTTGGTGGAACTCCTTTTATGCATGAAAGACTCATGCCTTAAGAGCCATATGTGTGTGGACTCCAATTTAGTGCAAGGGATGTGTCAAATTTTGAGTGTGGAAGTTGGTTCAGTGTGAATATGGTTTGTGGCTAAGGGCTGAGATTCCTTTATGGTTTATGGTTGTGGTTTTGTGGTGGAAGCCGGTGTGGCTCTTGGTTTTTTTTTTGGATATGGTTATGATTCCAAAATGCTACCGAAATTTTTGCAGCCATGTATGTTCTAAAGTGGTTATGCAAGTTTGGTTGTGCCTCACCTGAGATAGGTGGAGTGCTCACCCGTGTGATGTGATTGGATTATGGCTTATGATTTTAGGATTTGATCATGAAGTGATCTGGATGGTTTATAGTAAACGTGTACGGATAGAGACCCTGTACAGTCTAACTGCTTGGAAAATATTGTTTGTGCATATGGAAAGTGCTATTGTGATTGGACTCACGTGTTATGTTTCTCATGGTAGTGTCGCTACAAGACTAAGATCACCTTCATCGCTTAGCCTTAGACAAAAGGGTCATTGACCTAGGGCTTTGCTGGATTGGCAATGTTGCTTAGGTCTTCGTCTTTTTGTTAGGCTCATTTACACGGTTAGTGCGTCGGGGGTTGAATGACCTACACAGCTAAACGTGTCAGGGATTTTGCCTTGGCTTTACCTAAACACTCAGTGCTGGGCATCGAAGAGGCATGGCACCTAAACTTGTATGGTTAGTGTTGATACCCTACCACCTACTGGTACTTGGGATCCTTTCAGAGCTTGGGTTCATGGAGGGAGGTGAAGCGGCCTTAGCTTATGTCTGGCTTAGGTAGGTTGGAGGTGTTTTGGCTCGCTCCAGGCAAAGTGAAATTCTCTCTGTCTGTAGTAAGTGGAAGTGGATGCGTGGACCGATCGATCCCTACACAGGGTCCTCTGCTCTGTTAGTTTTTTTGTCATAAATTTTTTGATGTTATGGTAAACCCAAATTTTGTCATGGCATTAATACATGGTTGCCTGTTCATTTAGACGGGGCATTAAAAGATTATTTTTTGTAATTCTCTCACGTCTCGATGTACTCTATTTCACCCTCCACGATACTCTCTCTCTCTCTCTCTCTCTCTCTCTCTCTCTCTCTCTCTCTCTCTCTTCCCGCAATGCGGTGTACACATATATTCACCCTCCACAATGATATATTCTCTTTGAGTACGCTTTCATTTATAACACCCATTTAGAGGTAGCACTAGCCACTAGGTGCTTCTGGATGTAGTTCATGGATGTAGTTCAACTCATCGCCTAAACTCCATGCTTGGTCAGGTGCTGAGAGCTCCTCCCCTATGCAAACGTTTTCGCAACTCTGATGTATATTGAAAATTGTTTAGAGGTGTAAATTGTATATTTTGTGCATAGACCCCTAGAGAGGGGTGTCTCTCATTCAAGACCAGAACCTATGCTTAAGGTTATGGGGATAGCCTACAGCTTGATACTAGTTGGGTTAGTTATGCATCATGCACATATTCATGCATGCTATTTGGGAAAAGATATTGTATTCATGATGCATATATAAGTCACATTGGTCGGTGGTACTTGTTTGAATTGTCTTCTTGAATGGAAGTGTTTGGTTTGAGTTATGGTAAAGTGGTTGGGGTGTCCAACAATGGCATTGTAATTTCTTTGAATCTTTGTTTTGTAGTATCAAATGTCTCCCAAAGTGACATTTGAATGCTTTAGCTAGGGTGTTTGGTGGATTCAGGCGGATGCACACCAAACCCTGTAAAAAATCACTCACTTTTTCCAAAGAAGCTCTGTAATTCAGCTTATGATGATTTGTAATTGTAATGTAATTTGACATACCCTCTCAGCCTCTTTGAGTCTACACCCTTGGAAGTGGTTGAATGGCCATGGGAAAGCTCCCTTAACCTTTAAGTCAAAACCCTTAGTTTTGAACTAAGGAGGTATCATTAACAAGGAGTATTTTGCAATGTTCACTATGAGAGCTTCATGCTGCTACAAATTGTAATCCTCTTTTCTCCTGGACTGGTAATCAGGATTCATTTTTGAATAGCACATTGTGTTCCTTGTCTCTTGCTCTACAATCTAAGTATAACCATTTTCATTTCTGTTGTGGTTTGCAATGCTTTGCTTGTGAGCTAAATGCATTGATTTGAAAGTTAAAATGGTTGTTTTTTGATGTTTTGACCATGGATAAGTGTTTCTATGCTTAAGGGAGACCTTTCCTAGTAGTTCAATTTCAGTTTTCTACACATTTTCTGTGATGGATCGTGATTTATGTACCTTCCCAGATGGTGACAAAACTTGGTAGGATTGTGCCCCTAGGTGTTGTGATACCTCTCCCTAAGTTTTGTTGCATTCTGAATTCGTTTGGATGTGGAAAAGGTGTGATGACCTAGAGCGATGAGATTGGACGCATACTAATTTTCTGACTAGGAAGTGGTTGATTTGCTTTTGTAGTAGTATGAGTAGCCCTTTGAGTTCACTTTTGTGAGATTGACACTCTCATTAAGTCTTCGGCCCCATCCCGAGTTGCTTCCTTGCATATTGACATTATGTTAGTACAAAAGAGCTATGCTACAGACGTCCGTCGTGGTGACCCGCTAACATTGGCGCCGCTATTGAGGAAATTGATCCTTAGGTGGTGAGTGACTAAGTGTATGAAAAAATTCATTCCAAAGCTTTTGACACCCATTCCGCTTACACGTAGACAGTGAAGCAGCTAGATGTAGGTTTAGTGCTTGGTAGAGACTAGAGTTCGAGACTAGTCAGTGCTACTCCTTAAGAGCAAAGAAAGTTGTGAGTAAAGTACAAGATAGTATTTCGTTCTTTGATTTTCCCATGCTTGGAAATGACTATTTCACCACACACTTCGTTGTCATTTTTGTAATGTTCATTTTATGTTTGCAGATTTATTTCAATTTATAGGAGTAGGTTAGGAAACAAATTACACCATCATTTGGGGCCAAAAGGATCGAGGAAAAAACTATCAAAAAGCTTATTTTGGTGATGAAGACCATAACTCTCGAAAGTTGAAAAATTGATGGTCAGAGCTTCAAAACTGAACCATACCTAGCAAAACCTTCAGAAAGGGGATAGAAACACTTGCTAAAAACAGACTTTGCAAAAATTTCCAATTTGCCTGTCCAACATGGATCGTGATTCCATGTACCTTTTTGGCAAAATGTGCTAAAATTGTTTTCCTTGCTTAGAACAAGCTCTCAAGCATCAAAACCTTGAGTTTGGTCAGAAATAGAGTGCTAAAAGATCATAAAATCAAGAAATTCGGTTGAGTAGAGCAAAACCTTGGAAATTAAGAAAATGAGAAAAAATTAAACTTTTTTACTTGTCCAAATTCAAAAAGGAAAGATAATTGGGATCAACTAGAAGCAGGGAACCAACAAAACCAAAAATCATGACTAGATGCTTTCCAACATGGATCACGATCCATGTTCCAGGTAGACATCTGATAGTGAGATTTGACCAATACACTCCTGATTACTAAGTGAACAACTTCTCCAAAAGGATCCATAGACAAAAAGTGAAAAAACCTCATCAAAATACCAAAAAAGGAGTTGTTTGCAAAAACCCCAAAACAGAGACAAAATCTTGGTTTTGACTTGAAAAAATTTGATCAAATCCAAAAAGATTGGGGAATAGCATCACCAGACCTTGTGTCACAAACAAAGTTTCAATCCAAAATCCAAAAAGATTTGGGGGAATAGCATCACTAGACCTTGTGTCACAAACTCACAAAGTATTGGTCCACAATCCTGTCAAACATGGATCACGATCCATGTACCTTTTTGGAATTTTGAGCTGATAATGGGCAAGTAGAAAAGTGACAACATTTGAAGCACATTCTCCCAAGGGACCCTTATCAAAAAAGTTTAAAAAGAGGGTAAAAGGGGCAAAAATCAGATCAAGGGGGAAACCACTGGAACAAACCCTAAAATTGACTTTTGATTGATCTAAAAAACTCTAAAACATCCAAAAACCATATAGCCAACATCAGAAGGCCAAGGACTAGCTGTGGGTCAAGTTTCAGCGCATTCTGACACTAAGGAACATGGATCACGATCCATGTTTCCTTGACACATTTTAATATCAAACTGGCACCATAGCTAGAGGGCATCACAGAGAGTCTAGTGGTCCTTACAAAATTGAATTTGGATGCAAAAAACCATCCCAAAACCCCAAAACTGGCTAGAGCTCTGGCAAAGTGACAGAATTGACCTACCTTCCAATCCAGAGGTTCATTTCTAAAAATTTTGATACCATAAGACCTCCTAATCATGCTGAACCTGGTAGTACCAAGAAAAGTCCATTTGGCTTCATGATCCATGTACCTCTGAGTTAGAACAGAAGCAGAATTTACCAACAAAGAGCTAGTCCATAGTACCCTGGTGGTTCTTTCAAGATTAAAATTGGACTTAAATTGATGTTGTGTGAGGAATTGTGTGCTACTGGAAAAACCTAGCTAAATTTTGTCGATTAAAAGAAAGAAATAACAAGAAGGCTGTAAGCTCACAGCTATCAACCAAATTTTTGATAGGTTGCAAGTACTGGAGGATACTACCGAGCAAGTAAGATCAAACGGGGGATTCAAACTAGCTAATGAGGCAACCCCGTTTGGATTTTTCAATACCAATTCTTCATGAATTTGCGATCAGGAAGATTGTACCATAATAGGAATCCTAGGATCTTTGACCAAGGAAGCAATCACTCAACGGAAGAAAGCGTGAATCAGAGACCATTGCCACCTTTAGAACCCATTTTAGAGGAGAGCTTCTCTGACACTTCATCAGAAAGATCATATAGCCTCATGACTGAGGATTCTAACAAGTCAAACCCTAAGGGAATAGCTTCGATGGGGGCAGGTCCTTCTCAGCCTGCATCTGATGTAAAATTGTTGTATTTGAAATTTCAAATTGAAAATGTGCTTAAGGCCAAAATCTATAAGGATGGACCGGACCGCTACTATGTTAAGTTGGAAAATAAGCTGAGCGAGTTGAGAGATCTTGTAGATGT
Source organism: Adiantum capillus-veneris (assembly GCF_014529385.1). Classification (NCBI taxonomy): domain Eukaryota; kingdom Viridiplantae; phylum Streptophyta; class Polypodiopsida; order Polypodiales; family Pteridaceae; genus Adiantum; species Adiantum capillus-veneris. Next base: position 98,305,821 of record NC_140951.1, read on the forward strand.
CGATTATGACGGGGATAGATATTTTGGCCGAGAGGGAATGATGTACCTAGTGGTTCATAACCCTTTTATTGTGGATAAATGTGGGATGAATGGCACCAAGGACAAGGTAGATAACAAGCTGGCCGATGAGCCACCCAAAATGGAGAAACAAAATGCAGTGCTCAGACGCACCAATGATAGAGTGCCTTAATACAGACAACACATATGTGGGGCTATATAAGTTTAGTAATGGAGAACAAACACTCTATTACAGATATGACGAACCCCACATCAAGGAGCTGACTGACCGTAAAAACCTGTATGTTTACACGTACATGGAGGGGAGAAGTATTAAGGTGTTCATAATAGACAAGTATGGCCGAAAGTACTCGCCAATGGATTGTAAGGAATCAGAGAGATATACATATTTTGTGGGACCACTCCACCAATACTATGTAAATCCGGAAGAGGTAAAAACCATGACTACTCACACAAGACCTGAGACTGTACATGTGAGCCCATGTGAGACTGTCTTTAGGACATGAATGAGCCCCAAACACAGTGCCTTTTAGGATCAACGGCGTCTAGGGATTCCATGAACACACATAGGGGCAGTATTGTTCCTGATGTCACTAACACCACTAGAATCCCTCTCGGATTATTACTCAAGATCGACTTGACGAACGTATAGCGGATAGGATACCACTAGTAGTACGAAGAGAAGATTATGAACCTAGAGAACCCACACCAGGAGAAACCACACCAGGAGGACCAGGTCTTGTTAGAATGGTTGCAGAGGCTAGACATATGTGACCATCTTAGGTGGCAAAATGCATACCCAAAAAGTATAATGGATTAGGAGATCCGTATGCCAATGTTTTGATCTTCAAACAAGTGTTGAGAACGGAACAGGTAACGGATTTCCAATATGAAGGTTTTGGGTTGACATTAGAAGGGACTGCTTTGACTTGGCTCCAACCATTCAACAGCTTGGAATTCCCAAGTATTGAGCATTTTCTCTGAGAGTTCACTAAGGAATTCTCAAAGAGGCGGATCAAGCATAACATTGCCTCCCGGATTTATGCATTTAGGCAAAAGGAGAAATAGAAAGTGAAGAACGCATCACTTCGTTTCAAGCAGTATATAGCAAGATGCCCTACTCGAGAACTACCTCAGGACGAAAGACTGTCAGTCCTTTTCATAGAAGGATTGTGAAATGACATGCTCAAAAAGGACTTGCACTTGAAGGCATATGTAACTTTTGAGCAAGTCACAAAAGAGGCATTGTATATGGTAGATAATTGCAAGGAATATGGGGAGGTGATTGAAGACACAGATCAGGGAACGAGTAGCACCTCTTCAACCACTAGTGAGTCCACCTCAAAATTGGGCGGGAAAAACCCAATTGTTTTGGACATTGATCAAATGATTGAGGAAGTGATCAAAAGGATAAACCAAGGAAACAAGACGAACCCAAACAGACGACAACCACCCACCCAAAAATGCGACACTTGTGGAGGAGATCATCCAGCCCGGTGGTGCAACCTTCAACAAAGGCCAAGAGTAAACGCACAACGAGTACTAAATTCGTGTGCTACCGAACAAAAATGGACAAACCATGAAACCCACAAATGTTTCTATAATCGGAACTATGTTAGAGAGAGACAATACGGACCACAGGGAGGGCAAAAATTTCCACCCCCTCGAAGGTACCAAGTAGGGCCAAAGAACACAAAAACCTCAACCTATGTTGGGACATCAACCTCCCTTACCCCAGGAAAATAGGGCTATGGTAAGGATTTCTCAACCCATAGAACCACCTTCTAATCAGAGTATGGTCCAAGTAGTCTCATATCGGGAAGATTCAGACAATACCTACGAGAGGGAATTTGATGGGAATGCATATGCTTTGGAGGGACACAATCCATGGATAATTCTTGAAGAGATGCCCAAGCCCTCATACATAGCACATCCAACTAGAAACCATTACTTGGTCGATGAAAATATGCTTATGTTCATGGCAAATCAGGGCTACAAACCTGGGGGTATCCTCCTAGAGCAGAACAATTGATGGGGGCTCCACAAGCTTCTCCACCGCCTATAGGACCATGCTATGAATGTGGTGGTGATCATTGGGCAAGAGTTTGTGCAAATAAAGGAGAACGGGTAAAATTTTTTGGGTTTTGTGATAAATGTACCACTGACCATCACATTCCACACTGTCCAAAAACCCTGACAATAAAGGGAAAGAAACCATGAACAAGATGGGGATTGTGCCAAGCTCAAGTGGATCAGAAATAGAACCAAACATTTTGATAAACGCGATAATTAGAGCTCAATCACATGAGGCAGCAAGGAACAATCCAGCCAATCAAACAGAGATAGAAAATTTGTATGTCCGAACCCCTAAGAAATCTTGGAAGGCAAAAAGAGACAAGATAAAAGACAAAAGAGAAAAAGAAAAGATGGTATTGGAAACCAAATTACTACAAACAGAGGAACAACTGCAAAGGGAAAGAGATCTTAAGGGAAACAACGAGATTAAAAAACCATCGATTATACCATCGGGAGGATCTGTCCTGGGAGACAATGTTTTTGAACCTTTAGACGTAATTTTAAAATCTTACGATGCAAAGATAAAGCCTAACCAAACTCAAGAGGATAGGTGGTTAATATACCCTCATCCGGGCTATGAGAAATAAAGGCTAAAGATGTGCAAGGAGCTCATCCAAGCGCGCTCAGGCGCTTATGGAACCATCAGTTCCTACTGCTCCAAAAACTAAGGTATTAATCCGAGAAAAAATTCAAGAGTTACAGGGGCGGGGAATTGAAAAGGAAGACCAACCAAATTTTGTAAACGAAACACCATTTCATACGAGGGTGGCAGTCAATACGACATATGGAATGTATTCTCAAGCACCACTGCCAATTCCAGAAGTAGAAGAACAATGGCCTCATTAGCTATGGGAACAAATCAAGAATAGAAAAAGATGGAAGTGCTACACTTCTGTCAGCTCCCATCACAGAGATCCACTTGGAGCATGAGCTCTACCCAAATGACATCAGATCACTGTATGGCGATGCAAGTACAACGATATTGAAAGACAGTAAACCGCAGTAATTGAAGACTTTACCTTCATTTATTGGTAACCATGAAACCCGATCGGAGGTGAAGAAAGTACCATCTCATTGGGAGGCCAATCTGAAGATGATGGATACCAAAACTCTTCGTGAGTTGATGTCATCCCCTATCCATTGTACACTAACTCTATCAAAGTTATGAAAATTAGACCGCAACTTTGGGAGGAGGTCGGGAGAAATTTGGAAGAAATAGGGATGATAATTCCGCCACCCAATGCTTCTCCAAACACATTGAAGACACAACCCTCAAAACAAACTATACATGAGCCAGTATACCAGTGAACAAGGTAGGGGATTATTGTGAAGGTGAAGAAGGAAATACTACCCTGCCGGTGGAGTACAAAGAGGTTAAGTCAATAGCAATATTGGATAGTGGGGCTAGAATAGCCATAGCTACCAAAGAAATGTGGAAAAAATGGGGGAAACCTGCTCACTGAAAGACTAGAATGAAACTTCAATTAGCAGATGGGTATCTGGAAAGACCAATTGGCATCCTAGAGCAGATTGTGGTAACCTCTTGTGGAATTGCATATGAGCACACGTTCGCTATTATGAATTTTGACGAGAGCATCAATTTTGACATCATATTGGGCAGACCATTCATGCGTCAGCTCAAAATGGTGCAAGATTGGGGTTACGACTTTATCTATCTAAGTAACAAGGATGTCACTACAAAAATTAGTGTCATAGATCACAGCTATAGAGATGTAGAACGAACCCCAGGAGAAGACTTGAACTCCACAACTGACCAAGAAGGGGGAATACCAGCTTGGCTGCAGAACAAAGCTCACCAATGGACAGAAGAAACTTCCGAAGGTGAAAGTTTAAAAAGGGAAAATTGCATTCTTGATAGGACTACACAAGATAAGGCATATATAGCAGAGCCTTTTCCAGAAGAGATGTTTGAACCTTTTGGATGGAAACAAATACTAGCCACTCTTGATGTTTGTGTAAACGAGGTGACGCCACCAAATTTTGCGATGAGAAAGGATTATATCATTCCATTTTAAATGTTGGGTGTTAGGCTAAATCCAAAGTTAGAATGGTAAGTCCCTGACAAGGAGGGGATTGTTGAGTGCCGATGCATAGTGGATGAAATTTAAGTAAGAGACCTTGACCAAACGGACCAAGATGATTTCTAGGACTCGACTGATAAGTTGTTAGAGGACAACACAGATGACAAGTTGTCTAGTAGCTCAAGTCAGAACATCAAACAAAAGGATCGATGGGTGATCTACTATGATTTCCCAAACCAAAATCCTCGAAGACAATGCAGATATCGTGATAAACACAAAAACAATCGAAACAAGCCCAACAAAGACTCATTACCTCTGTTAACCGACAAAACATAGTACTTGAGGTTAGTAGAAGCAACTAACTACCTCAAAGATGGAATATCAAAGAGATACATGAAACCTGACTTAACCAAAACAAAAACAAAAAAGACGAACACACGAAAACAAAAAAAAGAGAGCAATTTTGAAAAATTGACAAAGTTGTCCAACACGGAGTGCAAAATCAAATAAAATGAACTGAAACGAGCCTTGAAGGAAATTTGGACAACAAAAATGGAAACTGACAAGGAATCAAACGATGATAAATTTGATGCACCTTCCCACTACCTTCTTGCAAACAAGTTTGTTTTCTTTGTGGATCACCAAGCACTGCTATATCTAGTAAACAAACCTTGCAACACTGGAAGAATTGTTCGCTAGTTTATACGATTGCTTGAGTTTTGACTTCATGATAGTTGTAAAAAAGGGGACTACACACACACATGAGCAGATCATCTTTCACGACGGTTTCATGGAGAAGCACCTGCGGGTGTTGATGATGATCTTCCTGATTCGTATATGTTTAACATCAAAATGGTCCCAAGATGGAGCAAAGAGGTCATTCCTCTACTCATAATCGTGTCATTATAGATAGAAAGACAACCATCAATTATACATCAAACACAAAATCTCCAGCTTTTAGCAAGACGATTGTACAAACACGGTAAGGATGGGATATTGAGAGTATGTGTACAGCCCAAAGAGTCCACCTACTATCTCAAATAGGCTCATATACAAAATACAGGATGTCACAATGGAGAAACGCAGACATGCCAACGGCTAAAGAGACTGGGAGTCTATTGGCCAAACATGGAACACAGTGTCCATACATATGTAAGATCATGTGACAGCTGTACAAAACAACCTCCAGTGGAACATGACACCCTGTTCCGAGTAGTACAAGCATCCAAATAGAGTACTCACATAGTTGAGTACTTAAAAAACAAGACCTTCTCAGAGGGATGGGGCCAGGCAAGAATGAAAATTGTAGAAGAAGAGGCCGAACACTATCTGCTCATTGCCAACCAACTGTATAGGCGGGGAAAAGACAAACAACTATGGTTGTGTGCTATAGAAAGCGAATATTACGTTATCTTAGAACAAGCACACTCAGGACAGCTAGGGGGACATTTTTCTGCTGATAAAATGGCAAAGCTTGTGCTACACTCAGGGATATGGTGGCCAACTCTATTTATGAATGCAAAGACCTATGTCAAACAATGCGATGAATGTCAACACACAAAACCACCCTTACGGAGAGATGAAATGCCAATAAGGCCAATGATGGGGGTACGTGCTTTTGCTAAATGGGGCATTGACTTCATTGGTCCCATCATACCTCCAAGATATAGGTCGCATGCACAATACATCATAGTAGCAACAGACTACATGACAAAATGGGCGAAAGCAAAGGCAACCCAAAAAACGATGCAAAAACTATAGCTCAGTTCTATTTCGAACACATCTTTACAAGATATGGTCTACCCATAGAAATAGTGAGCGATAGGGGAACACACTTTTTAAATGACGTCATTGAAAGCCTTCTTGACTAATTCATGGTGGTCCATCACAAATCAACACCCTATCATCCGCAAGCTAACGGGCAAGCAAAGAGTACCAAGAAAATCTTATGTACCATACTCACCAAAATAGTAAGTGAATCAAGAAATGATCGGGATCAAAAGCTACACAGAGCCTTATGGGCTTACAAAGTAGCTCTTAAAACTTCCATTGGCACGACTACCTTTAAACTGGTATTTGGGATTAATGCGATCCTACCATTGAAATTCTTAATCAAAACCCTAAGAGTGGCAACACAATTAGGATGGACGGGCCATGAGCTATTGGAGAGACTAGACACCCTGGAACAATTAGATGAAACCCGACTTAGAGCAATAGCTGGGATTTATGCTTAGAAAATAATGTATACCCTCAAACAACACTCCAAAAACTCAAAAAGCGCGGGATGGGGCCTTTTGTAATACATGATATATAACGAAGTGGCACCATCAAGCTTGCAACATTAGCAGGTGAGGAGATGCCTAATTGGACGAGTGGCTGCAGATTATAAACTCTTAGCCGGCATAATCATGAGCCATACCAACACCATCTAATACCAAGATAACAAGATGTATGTGGGGGAGGTTACACTAATTTTGGCTAATTTTTGGCCAATTGTAAATAATTTTCTTTTACAAAAAAGAAAAAAACGATAGATAATCAACAAAAATTGATAAGTCGAGCCAGGAAAGTCGGAATTGACTTTTGAAAGCAAACACCAAAACTTCAAACCAATGACTTCAAATATGGCAAATATGGAAATATTCGACACAAGCTGGATTTTGAGCCAACTTCTAAAGGACCAAAACTGCGGATCGAACGTCGTTTGTCAACCGAGCGTCAAAATGATGAACGGTTTGAACCATAGGTGATATGAACAACAAGATATGATCAATGGAGGTAAGTATAAATGGGGCATTCCGGGTAGACTAGGAACATATAGTCAAATGGTTCAACATAAGCGCATTTGCATTCAGAGAAAGAGAGAGAGAGAGAGAGAGAGAGAGAGAGAGAGAGAGAGAGAGAGAGAGAGAGAGAGAGAGAGAGAGAGAGAGAGAGAGAGAGAGAGATAGCCCATAGAAGCATAGATTTTCAAGATTTGTTTTTGTCCACTGCGACCACCTCGATAGATCTTACTACAACAGATTTGACGGTATGATCATTAACCTTGCAAGAACATGTGTGTATGCCCCATACTGCATCACCATTGCCAAAACAACAGATCAGAGCAGTACAAAGTCATAAAATCGGCAAAATAACAGGGCCAATGAGGAATTCAAAACTCATCAGAAACCAAAAATCTTTCACCAGTGGACCCCAAATAGCTTGCAAATCAGGCAGGACAAAAACAGCAGCAAAAGGTGTTGTTCCTCAAACCCTAAAATCAGAGAAATTTGTACAAGAGCACCATAGATGGCCAGGAGCAAACTCCTATAACTGGATTTTCAAAATGCATCCCAACATGGATCGCGATCCATGTTTTATTTTGGCAAAATCTAGGCAAGAGTGGCTCACTAGCTAGGGAATGCAAAACTATTACTAGTGCTGCAAAAACAATCACAAAAAGTTCTCTAAGATCATCAAATCCTCGTGGTTTTCTACCTTCATTCTGCAAATGGTCTTTTGGTCATTTTCAAGGGGAAAAAAGGTAGGATCCTAGTATAAACTCAGGGAGAGGACAAATGGTGGGATGCCAACAAAACTTATGAAGAAGGGCTAAAAGCAGAGTTCTTGACAAGTTTTCAAATTGCTGCCTAAGCCAGTTGGGAAACTTCACACTCTCCTCGAAGCCTATCAACAAGGAAATGTAACTTAAGAATGTTTGTAGGATCAAACCCAAGCAAAGGATTACTTGCAAAATGGTGCAAATTGTCGGAATCTCATCAAAAGGATTTAAAGTCTGAAGGAATTTGACAGGGAGCGAGACAAAGTTGTGAACTACAGACCCAAATCATTGGGAATCAAGGCAATGATAGATATTAGGAAAAACGTGTGTCCAAATAAGGTTACAAGAAACAGATATGGTTGAGATGAAAAAACATGGCCATAACTAGAAAATAAGGCAAACTGCGGAAAAAACATGTCCAAATTTGAAAATATTTCACCAGTGTACTAGGAATACCTATGGGAACATATGTGCAAAGGAAGTGTGACAAAATTCTTTCCAACATAGATCGTGATCTATGCACCTTTTTGTGCAATCCAAGAAAAACCCATGCCAAATGATCTAGTATGCTCAAAAAAGCCAAGCCATGAAGTTTCAAGCCGATCGAGTTCCATAGTCCACTTCAAATGCCAAAATTCTCTAAGTCTGCAAACGATTTTGAAAAATTAGCCCAAGTGTAACACCATTGATCCAAATCCCAAAAATTTTGGACCAAGGCATCATCTAGATAAACCCTATCAGATGGTATCATCAAATTTCCAAAATGTTGCCCAACATGGATCGTGGTCCATGTACCTCAAACCCTAAATCTAGAGAAAATTGCATAGTAGCATCTCCATATGCCCAGGAACACCTTTCCCTAGTTGTAATTTCAAAATTCTTCCCAACATGGATCACGATCCATGTTCCTCTATTACATTATATCCTTGTGCCTATAGTAATCCTAGATGCACTGGTGAAATTTGATCAAATTTGGGGTAGTTTTGACAAAGTTATGCTCATTTTTCATTTTATGGTCAAGTTTGCAACTTTTCGACAATTCTGATCAATGGCTAAAACCTAGTTTCAATGCTAAAATTGATCGCAAGATACCTCAAAGAAAAGCACAAAGGGAGTGGAATGCTGCACCTTATGAGATAACTGATATCTCTTCAAATGAGAAAGCTCATATTATAGAACAGGTACTTGAAGAAATACTGGCTAACATCTTCATTGGAAGGTTTCAAGCTACAGACGAAGAAATAGTAAAAGCCACTATCTTTCCACGGGAAATGTGGACACTGTACCAAAAGCCAAAAGTGCAAGCAGGGGGTAGATGCCTACAATTAGAGAGCTTTCTACGATTACCTCCCTGGGGAATAGACTTCAGACGAGCGCATGAGCTCATAAGTTCAATTTAGTACAATGGGGAACCAACTCTGACCAACAAAGATGGGGTAGTAGTTAAGGTAAACATCATTGTAAAAATAATCAATGAAGCCCTCCACCTGCAGCAAGAGATGCACAACCTATTGCAAAAGACAAAGGTAATAGATAATGATAAAGCTTTCCTGAAGCAAAAAGGTCACAAGCTGACATATCAGGATTTGATATACTCGGAAATTGAATTGCCGTTGCGCCTTATATCACAACAATTCAAAGTGCAAAAGCCACCGAGATATACAGAACCATTGTTGCACATGGTAGTAGTAATGGCAATGGGCTTGGCAGAGAGAAGAGTGGTCAATTGTGACTTCAAAATTATCTTCTTGAAAACATTGTCTAAGCAAACCTAAAGGGGAGCCAAAAAAGCAAGGCCTATATAAACACGGGACCAATGCTGACGCGGATTACCTATCAGGCAATGGGGATGATTGATGATCTACCAACCACCAAACTGCAGATAGATCTGATTCAAGGTCTAAAAGAGTAGTAAGACCTGTGGCCAGACCTTCCACCAGGCCAAAACCAGAAGCTAAGCAAACGAGGAAAAGCGCAACCTTAAGAGATTTTGACAGTGAAAAGACAGAGTCGGATGCTTGAAGTAGCCACGAAGCTGGGTCCCAATAGAGAGACACTCCTTCGGAGTACCAGTCTTCAGAGGAGGAGCACGACAGCCAGTACTCTCTTGGTTATACATGATTGAGGAAGAAAATTGCGCACGGCTATTCCAATTACTCATGCCAGGAGTACAATGGAAGAAGTGCAGACATTGAGGAAAAGTATCCGCCAACAGAAGTACAAAGAAAAAAGAACCAAAGGAACATAAACTGATGATGAAAAAGACTAAGCAGAAGAAGAAAACATTCCATTGCTACACAGGCAGACAGCTGCTCTGGAAAGGATCAAGTAGTAGAAAAGGCAGAAAGCCAAGGAAAAATGAGAGATTGCCAGCGCCATGCGGCAACAAATCCATAACGAGCTCAAGCAAAAGATGGAGTTGAGGGAAAAAGAAGAAGCAAAGAAACCATGCATTGATGATCTTGAATCATTTGACAAATCTATTTGAAGTAAAAAAGAGGAAGGAAACTCACATAGGGAGGAACATCAAGACACGCATGACCAACACAGTCAGTAGTTTGATTCTCCCGAGGACACTGGGGCACCTCCAGAGACTACAGTAAAAGAGAAAGAGAAAGTTAAAGACTTGCCAGAGCAAGGAGCGGAGAAGAGGCAGACGGAACAAAACACACATCAGGAAACGAAGGCCACACAAGCAAAGCCTACCAAAACTTTTGCAGTTATAGAAGATCCAAAATTGAAAGATAAAACGACTGATGAGGTGAAACATCACATCAGGGTCAAAAGAGCCAGCAGAGGCAATGTCACCTCGATCACAAGCTGTAATGGAGGAAGGAGCCAAAATCATCAAGTCATTTGACATTGATGCTCACTTAGAGTAAATCAAGCTCCAGTTTCAATGTCAAAGGGCTCTTTACAACTTGCACGGGCTGGAATTCGAAGATACCAAAGGCAGCAGAAGATGCCCTGTAGCTAAAGCAAAGAATAGAGGCATTAAAGAAAGAACAGCTCCAAGCCCAATCTGAGTTGCAAAGGGAACAAGAAAATGCAGCCTACTATTACAAGGAGGTGCAACAATTTAACGAGGCAAACTCCACACTGCAAGTCGAGCAACAACGCCTTGAAGAGGAACTAACGAGAGAAAGGGAACAAAATGAGAAGTTGCAAGGCTCATATGTTGTGGTTAGCAGGACTTTGATTCAGCTCCTTGCCATACAAGAGACCCCCACCTCCTCAACGGTGACTACAAGCTCAACCTCCTTGAACCAAGAGATTAAATATTTAAAAGAAGCCCTAGCCTAGGAAAAATATGATAGATAGATCATGACAGTAGGACATAGGGCCCTACAACGAGCCAAAGACGAAGAAATTGAAGAATTAAGGAAGCAGTTGGCTGAGGTACGAGGGGACTTAGAGGATTTGAGGGCCAATCAGGCAAAGCATCAACAAGCCCCATTAGACTTTGAACAAGAAGGAGATTTTGAACATTCCACATTTGAGGCTCATCAAACAGAGGTTCCCACTACTAGCACGGGAAAAGCAACGCGGGAATCTGTAGATCTAGCCATGACATCCACTTTGGATTTGGCCAAGGATGAAATTCAGTGCTGGATCTGAGAAGTAAAGGATCCCTTGCACAAAGCCTATCTGCAATATGAACTGAAAGTGCTGGAATCGGCTACCCTCCTCATGATTACTCCAGATGAGGTGGTAAAGAAACTCGAGCATGAGATGATTTCCTTGCCATTGATGCGGCAAGAGGCTAGATAATGGTAGCAAAGAATGCTACCAGAACTTGAACCAAATAGCAGAGGAGATTACGGAGAGGTTCCTATCACAACAATTTAGATTCAGATGATCATTGATAATCAACCCCCTGGCAAAAGAAATGGTTTGAGCAAAGACCAATAGATGAAACTTATTACAGGAATGCTCCCCAACATCTCAGGATTGACCCAACTTACTGTCCCATCAATAGACGGCGATCCTGGGATAGCTTTTACTCTTGGCAAATCAAAAGGCCGGTGGTGTTGAACTACCCGGTTATCACAAATCCACTCAATAACAACACACCATCCGAGCACTATATGGTTCAAACTCTCAAAGGGGTGATTAACATGATGAAGGAGATCCCGAATCTTGCATGCCAGATGCTTGTGAAGATTTCCAAGATGCTCATCACCTGCATTACAGCTTTCAATGATATACAAGCAGCAAAGCATCCCTAGAAAATCTTTTTGGAAGGCACAAGAGGGATTTGTTGGAATGTGGAGACAGAAATACCAAGCAAGAACGTCATCATGGGGTTGTATGCAAGAGTCATGTTCTTGCCCACTCATTACATGTAGGCCTTTGAGGAGGCATTCATGTCTGGCTTCTTCGAAGTGGACTCCTCCATATTCAATCCCATGACAAAAGATCCGATAGCACGTCATATCGCATATCAAAGTACTCTCAGCAACAATTCTTTTAGAGAGCTGGCCACCAAAGTAGAGATTGAAGAAAGAGCGCAGAAGTTCAAACACCTCACTGCAATGCTCGAGAGAAGACAATAGACTACACTCATAGACGGATTGCAAGACGACGTGCAATGAATAGGAAGGGGGGAATGTTTGGTGGATACAAGCGGATGCACACCAAACCCTGTAAAAACTCACTCAATTTTTTGAAAGAAGCCGTGTAATTCAGCTTATGATGATTTGTAATTGTAAAGTAATTTGACGTACCCTCTCAGCCTCTTTGAGTCTACACCCTTGTAAGTGATGAATGGCCATGGGAAAGCTCCCTCAACCTTTAAGTCAAAACCCTTAGTTTTGGACTAAGGAGGTATTATTAGCAAGGAGGATTTTGAAATTCTTCATTTCCAAATAGCAGATTGTGTTCCTTGTCTCTTGCTCTACAATCTAAGTATAACCATTTTCAATTCTGTTGTGGTTTGCGACGCTTTGCTTGTGAGCTAAATGCATTGATAGCATCCATCCTATGTTGTCTCCTACGCTATCTCATCCGCCGAAAACAACGCCTACGTACATGCCCTGTATGACCACAATGCCAACACACAACATCTCTATGTCTCCAAGATTGTCCTTTGACTGTAGGCATCTCTCTAGACTCATTTGTGCCAAAAGAATTGCACAATCTTTGCCATAACTCTGTGGCTGTACATGCATCCAAACCAATGGGATAGACAAACTCGCAAAGGTGTAACATGATTGTCAAACGTGCAAGCTCATCCAAGTCCTCCCACTCATTGTCAGTCATAGACTCTGGCCTAGCATCCATGCCCTGTAGTGGCAACACTTGGCCCAACTGAGTAAATGCATCATGCATACCTGCTTTCCAATGCTCAAAGTTTGAACCATCAAACTTTGTATGGAAAAGAACAAACCCTGACAATGATGTACATGCCAAATCCATGGCGATAACCTATGACAAGACCAAGCACAAATCGATCAACTGACAATAGCCAAAGCCTGGCTAACTCATACACCAAGTACTGTCAAAATACAACATAAGCTGGCATAAGATGTCTAAGAGAAGTATCATCAAATATGGCGATCAATGTAACAAAAAAAAGTGAGCAAAACCGCTCAAATGATGCCAAAACACCTGCTCTAATCCAAGAGCACTATGTGGTAATCGATGAAGCTATCATAATCTCCCTTCTGAAGAGATTACCACATGTATGTCAAATGACATAATCTAGTGAGCAAACACTCTCACAATGCGATGCCAAAATACTATGGCAAAGCAACCACTGAGTGCCAAATGCAATCAAAACATGATTGCAAACCATGCGCATAAACAAATAAACTCGCAAGAAAAATCCGGCAGTATTTGGCTATCTAACCATAATAACCATACATGCCATAAACATGCTCAAAACCATGAGAAAATCATGCACAAAATCCGCACTCAAGTATACATGAGCTGCCCCAAAGTCTCAACTCCTTAAACTTGGAAAACAATCCTGTAATCCGAAACACAAAGTGCATCAACCACACTCTATAAGCTAATCATACACTAACATAAACTTGGATGCAAACCAACCAAAATATGACACAAATTGATGCTCAAAATAGCTGAAAATCAGCCCACATATGCCATTGCAAGGCGAAGAATACCACCTGGAAAAAAGCGCACATCATGTGCATCCACATGGCAATATAAACGAGCATCAAGCATGTACCAAATGTGTATCAAAGAGCATCCAAATTAGCTGAAAATTCAGCTCACAATCATGCTATAAATGCTTGCAAATCTCTCTACAAATCCGTGCACCACACTTTCCAAAATCTGCTCAATCGCATAAGTCAATGCACATAACCTGTGATGAAGCCACTCTCGAACCTGAGAGTCCACAAGAATGCATACATCCACAAAGTGTTCTCAATGTGTGCGCATAAATGTGTTGAAAATATCAACCCACACTCTCTTCACTGAGAGAAAAACATCGATGCGCAAAACAAGAGAATGAAAAAAGCTCAATCTGAGCTCTCTGAATGTAGCAAATCACCACAATATGCATACATAATCTTCAACTTTTCGAATACCCTGCAGCCTGTCAACTCATATCTTCCAAACCGCTCAAAATTTGCAGAAACTTCCTTCTGCAAAGTTGTAGACCACGCGGGAGCGGTTGGGTTTACACGTGCATGGACCTGAAATGTGTTGTTTATACAGGTCAAAACAAATCTGTAGAAATCTGCACCTGTGTACCCTAGACGTGCAGGCAGTCTGAGTGACGTATCTCAAAATTGGTAAAGATTTTGAGAAAACTTTCTTCTGCAAAGTTGAAGAAGACAAAAACCAGTTTGAAGACACGAGAATCGGCTTGAATGAAAATTTTTTGATAGGCCAAAACACATCTGCAAAAACGTGTTGCAGTTTTCGCTGCTTCTCCGCTTGCCTCCCCGCTGAGCTCCAATGGTGCTCCCAATCCCTAAGCTCTGATACCAGTTGAAGTGCGCGAACGAGAGCGTGTGTGTGTGTGTGCAACGATGGAGAAGAGAGGAGAAGAGGAGACCTTGTGTTTGCAAGGGCTGAAACTCACTCTATGCATGTGAGCCCTCTTATTCTGTTATGTACATAATGAATAAGTATAGTGGGAGGGCACCTGGCCTAACCGGCCACATGGGGCTTTACCCCAATAGTTTTGAGTGTAGCTGAGGATTTTACTCGGTGGGCAGATGGTCTGAAGACTGTTGTGGATAAGAAATTTAAAGAATTGGGGGACAAGGTGGCTGATTTGACCACTGAAAATGTTTTTCTGATTAATAGACTAACTCCATTGCTGGATATGAAGAAGGCGGCATTGCAGAACCAGGGAATGATAGGCATCTTGGTAGTTGATTCGGACGTGGATGTCTTGAAGCAAGAAGTGTTAGAATATGCACAGGAGATGTGGATCAAAGCAGCTAGGCTTTGGAGGGAGCATATGGAAGTGTCGACGGACCGCTTCAAGAATCGGTTTCAGCTAGCTGGAAAGGAGAGCATTAGGAGGGAGAATGAGGCATTGAAGATGGAGAATGAGAAACTGTTTGCAGAGATGGAGGAGTTGAAGAAAAAAAGCAAGGGAATTGACGTAAGTGCAGGGGGTCTGAGTAAGTGGACAGTGGATTTGAACAGTGGTGTTTTGGAACCAGATCGGAATTTAGCAGGTGGAGTGGAATCGGAAGTGGAAAAGCAGGCGGAAGCAGAGGTAAAAAAGCAAGCGGATCCGGATTTTGCAACAGAAAAGGCTTTGGAGACAAATGCAGAAGGTGATGCTGGGGAGCAGGATACTTGATCAAGGGATTGTGGGTCCAGGTTAGCCTATGGCTCTAGCCATCGGGCTGTGCTAGGTGTTAAGCTGAGAGAATTTTGGATGTTTTACCTTAGTGGAATTTGGAATATCGACTTTTGTACTTTTGGGATTCCAAGGGGTGTTCTTGGGAAAGGGCGTTGCCCATTAGTATTCTCGAATTATGTAACTATCGATCAGTGTCTTCTTGGGAATGTGAAGGCGGAAGTTATGGAGGAATTAGTCTGCTTTCAGTTTCTGTGTTCTGTTCCAGTTCCAGTTCCATTCTGATTCCTGTGTTTGTCTATTCTGAAATGTCTGTGCCTATAACATCGATGATTTTCTGATCACTGCACCAAATGAGAGACATCTTATTGAATTTAAGGCTGATTTGAATGCTACTTTCAAGATGAAAGATTTGGGGCTGTTGCGTCATTACTTGGGTATACAGTTTAAGAAGTGTGATGGTGGTATTGCCTTGTGTCAGAAAAGTTACATAGAGACATTTCTATGTAAGTTTGGACTTAGGATTGCAAACCTATTGCCACTCCCATGGAAACAGGTTTGAAGTTGAGTCTACATGATGGTGGTTTTCCTGCTGATGTCACTCTTTACCAAACTCTGTTGTTGGCTGCCTCATTTATGTATGCAACACGAGGCCAGATATTCAATTTGCAGTCTCACAGGTCAGCAGATTTATACATAGCCCAAGGTCTAAGCATTGGCAGGCTATCAAGAGGATTTTCCGCTACCTTAGTGGCACTTTACATCTTGGCTTGTTTTATCCCAAAGGGGGATCATTGCCGCCAGACTTACATACTTTTTCGGACTCATATTGGGACTCAGATTGGGCTGGTTTTTTTGGCACACGAGTGTCCACAAGTAGTTTTTGTTTCATGCTTGGCAGTTCATGTATATCGTGGTTGAGCAAGAAGTAACCTACTGTGGCCACTTCGAGTTGGGAGGCTGAGTACAGGGCACTCTTCACAGCTACGATTGAGTATGTATGGCTCAGATGCCTTATGGTTGATTTGGGTGTTGGACAGGACACTGCCAACACTATCTACACTCACAGTCAGAGCGCATTGGCAGTTGCGAGGAACCCAGTTTTTCATGCTCGCACAAAGCACATTGAGGTGCATTACCACTATGTCAGCAGGAGAGATCAGCTTGGCTTATTTGCCAACACAGGACAACCTTCCAGATCTTTTCACAAAAGGCATTGTCTTGTGAGAAGCTTGCAGATTTCCACAAAGCTTTGGGCTTTGTGGACTGATCATGTCCTCAGGGCATGGCACTTCCCTTTACTCATGTGCCAGCTCTCGTTCACCGCATCACTCCAAGGGGGATTTATTACCATATACATGTGGTAGTGATGTGTGTGAACACACTAGGGCCGCCGGGGCTTTTTTTCCCTCTTTAGGAGGTTTTTTCCCCCGAGCATTGTATATACGCCCATCAGTCTAGGGCTATCTATCTTTTCATTGCATACTAAGTAACACACTCTCTATTGTGTGCCTTGAGCTTCCTTTGTCTTCTCCAAGCTATGTGCGTTTTTCTGCAACCCTAATTCCAACATATATTTATGGCCTTTAGATTGAACTTCAGGAGATTAAGATAGTGTTGGAGAGGCCAAGAATGAGTTGACTAAGGTTAGATAGAAGATGTTGCAAAGGGTCATAGAACATAATAATGATGGCAGAATCATGGCCGCTCAGAAACACAACATAGACAAGCTTTAGAAGGAAAAGCAGTGTTTGATTGAGGAAAAGATGTTTGCTAAGTAGTGATCCAGCTTTAGATTGCTAGAAAGATTTTGGACCATTAAGTTCAGCTCATTTTGGAAAACAATGCCACTTCCCATAGAGGGGCCAAAACCAAAATGAGTCTAGGAGAACACAAGAGAAATCTCAAGAGCTTATTCCACATGGTAAGAATCGGCAAGAAAATGATGCAAAAAGAGAACCAGGTGGTTATGATTTTTTTGGATTTTGTCCAGATCCCCCCATATTGCTATAGGCTCTTCTAGCTAAAGAGTATGAGCTTCCAAGGTTCTTTCTAGTGCTATATCCAACATACCCTGAACCTTCAGATCAACAATGCTACATCAAGATTTTTAATGAGCTCAGAGAGTGGTATGAGGAAGCCACCCCCAAATGGATTGCCTGGAAGCAAGTGCTAATTGATGCCTTAAAGAAAGATTTGGTCTTTGATCTCATTTAGGAAATGTCTCTAAATGTAGTATGGGCACATTTTGTTCAGATCAAGGGGAGGAGTATATGTCTCATGATTTTAATGCATTTTTTGCTAATTGTAGGATGAAAAACCAATGTACAAATCTGTATACACCTTTGAAAAATGGTGTTACTAAAAGAAAAAACTGGCCACTTATGGAGATGGCACGATGTATGGTCAAGAATCAAGCTTACCACATTCATTTTGGCTTGAGGCTATCATGTGTGCTACTTATGTACTTAACATGTGTCCTACCAAAGCCTTTTAGTCTATGACTCCTTAAGAATCATGACATGTCCAACTGAAAGCACTTTGTATGTCAAGGGAGTGAGGTGATGTATTTCTCATCCTCGTTCTATATGTAGATGATTTGCTGATTACTGGTCCAAATGAGACACACATTGTTGAATTCAAGACTGATTTGAGTGCTACTTTCAAGATGAAATACTTGGCTTTTGCATCATTACTTGGGCATACAGTTTAATCAGTGTGATGGAGGTATTGCCTTATGTTAAGCAAGCTAGATACAAAAATTACAATGTAAGTTTGGTCTTGCGGATGGCAAATGTATTGCTACTCCCATGGAAATAGGATTAAAATTAAGTCTTCATGATGCTGGTGATCTTGACGATGTCACTCTTTATCAAACTACTGTTGGATGCCTCATTTATGTACGCCATACAAGGAAAAATATTCAGTTTGCAGTCTCACAGGCTAGCAAATTTATGCATAGCCTAGTGTCTAAGCATTGATAGGCTATTAAGCGGTTTTTATTTCATGCTCGATGGTTCATGCATATCATGGTTGAGAAATAAGAAACCTACTATGGCTACTTCTATTTGTGAAGCTGACTATAGGGACTCCAGTCTTCACAGCCTAGAGGTGAGTGTGCATGGCTCAGATGCCTTATGGATGATTTGGGTGTTGGACAACACACTGCTACCATCATCTACACTGACAGTCAGAGCGCACTGGCGATTGCAAGGAACCTAGTTTTTCATGCTTGTACAAAGAACATTGAAGTGCATTATCACTATGTTAGAGAGACTTTCAGCAGGAGAGATTAGCTTAGCTTATGTGCCGAACACAATGTCATTGTAGATCTATTCACAAAGGCATTGCCTCGTGAGAAGTTTGAAGCTTTCCTCAAAGCTTTGGGCCTACTCCTGTTTGTGGATTGATCATGTCCGTAGGGCACGGCAATTTCCTACTCACTATGTGACACTTTGTTCAGCGCTTCACTCCCAGGGGGGTCTGTTACCATATATGAGGTAGTAATGTGTGTGAACACACTTAGGACTATCAATGAAATTTTTTCCCTCACTAGGAGGTTTTCTCCCCCATGCATTGTATATACGTTCATCATTCTAGGGATAGCTTATCTTTCCATTTGTGGAATAAGCAATATACTCCCTATTGTTTGCAATGAGCTTCACCATCTTCTCCAAGTTGTGGGTTCCATATGCCCGTTTGGCGCCATAGCCGATTGTGAGTTCCTTTTTCCCATTGGAAGGGCGCTCACTCCCTTAGGGGTAGTGGCCATACACAATAATTTTAAGCTTAAGGGGTGGTACCCACAATGGGTACCCCCCCCCCCCCTACTCCACTACATGTGAGTACGGCAAGGCCGAGCTAGGCGGTGTGAGCGGGATGAAAACACACACAGTGCCTCTATAACGACCCGACACACACTCTTGGGAAGATACACACACACACACACACACACACACACACACACACACACACACACACACACACACACACACATACACACACACACACACACACACACACACACTATGGGGCACCACTCGGCTTACACAACACACCTGGCCGAGACAGGGAACACACCTATGGAGTGAGAGGAGAGAGACGATCCGTTTACCCACTCCACACAGAGAGATACACACACACACACACACCCAAAAAACTCAGCTCAAAAGGGGAGAATTTCTGATGTCTAGATACAAATGAGCTCGGGCCAACACCAATGGGGCAAATAGCTCACACAATATGGGTAAAATAAGCCAGATACAATCACAAACTGGAGCAGAAGCTTCGATCATAGGAGAAACTTACACAGCAAAAACAACAGAAAAAGAGTGAGGAATTTGGCAAAATGGACAGCGCCATTGCGTCCGGAACGGCCCAAAACCCCATTCTACAATGTCAAAGTGCTCAAATCCGACCTCGGATGAGCAGTTTACGGCCAAAACAGGTTCCAAAAACCCAAAACACACACCTGCGGCTGTTCCTCCTCTCTTCTCCACGTTTTTTCTGGTCTTCTCTCTGTTTTTTCAGTTCCCACACTTAGCTTTATTAGTTGGGCACCTTTGGCCTTTTAGATGACCTCAAACGGACCCCGAACAGGCTAAAAACTGACCTCGCAGTGCATAGTTGTTGCCCTGCTGTATCCATGCGCACACCTGGCACTCAAATTTTTCCAATAATGCATCACGCCACCACGTGAAGTGGACCCAAAATATGGTCCTCATTATGACCTTTCTGCATAATTATCACAAGAAAACATCCACGTTGTGTCCGTACTCATCCACGTGCAAGTATTGACCCCGTTCGGCCTCCTGACGCCACTAGATGCTATCTGACGCACCTGCTTACCTCATGTCGTCGGCCCGCGGATAGCTTCCTCGAGAAGCTTTACGCGCTATAAACTCCTCATTATTGTAGAAAAAACATACTGGTACTGGTGATAGTGAAAATCGATGCACTATGTACATGTTGTCCTACCTGTACACATGTGGGCCCCACGTAACCACCTGGCTATGGAAATTGGGAAATCCTTTATTCGATGCACCATGCATGTGTATGTACATATCCGCAATCCCTTGCTCCAAAAAACTCCTGACATAATTTGCCCATCCCCTAGCCTGCTAGATCATTCATGATCAACAGCAGCAAAGAGAGATATGAGACTCGCCGCATCACAGGTCTCCTCATCCTTCACCAACATTGCTTGCTCCATAGACAACTCATCTTGCTCCACCATCATCAATTTAGCATGATACAATTTAAGATGCAATCCATTTACCCTTGACTTATGTAGAACACCATCCAGGTTAGCCAGCTGATATGTGCCATTTGGAAAACACTCCACTACCTTGAAAGGGCCTTCCCACTTAATTTGAAACTTCTTTTGGAAGGTGTTGTCCAGCTTACTGTTGTAGCGCAAAACCAAGTCATGCTTCTTGATACCCTTACTTTTGACCTTTTCATTTATCTTTGCCAAAGCCCTATCTTGCATCTGCCCATAATGTTCCAATGCACTCATCCTATCCAACTGAACCTCTTGTAGCTGTAAGAGCCTCTCTTCGAATGCATCACTAGGCGGCCCAAGCAACTTCTCTAACATCTCGACCGCAGGAAACTCTACTTCCACAGGCAATAGTGCTTCTTTTCCATACACCAAATGAAATGGAGTAAACCCCGTACCTGTCTTCACCGAAGTACGGTAAGCCCATAATGCACTAGGCAATTCCAAATCCCAATTCTTTCCTTGGTGCTCTGTCACTTTCGAAAGAATCTGTACCAACTCACCATTGAATCTTTCATTTAAGCCATTACACTGTGGGTAATAAGGAGTGGTATGCTGGTGCCTAATCTTCATCTTTTCACATAAAAAATCTAGTAGTTTAGCTCTAAAGCCTGGCCCCTTATCTGAAAGTAGCTCTAATGGCACCCCAAACTTGCAACATATTTCATCATACAAAAATTTTGCCACATCCTTTACAGTGATCTGTTTTACTGCTATAGCCTCTGCCCATCTAGAGAGATAGTCCTGTATGCTCTACGCACAAAACCATACTTCTTAGACTTCTGAATCTCCTTTGGAATGATTCCTGTTAGCAAAAACTCCTCTTCTTGAGCCAAAATTTCCCGGCCATGATAAAGAGGTAAAGTGGTCCTCAACACAAATAGCTCCCCAATCATGCTTTGAGCTGCTTCATGTGCCTCTCCATTTAGAGCACGTTCAATGTGTCTGATGCTCCATGCTTCGAACTTTTTTAACAGGCCTTTAATTCTGAAGCACATTTCCTTCAATGAGGTGTTCTTGCTCTTCCACACACCCAGCACTTGCTTCACCACTAACAAGGCATCACCTTTTATGCTCAACCTTCGAACCCATGCTTCAAACAAATGTGTAATCCGGCTTCCAGAGTAGCATATTCAACCTCATTGTTACTATGAGCATCCAATTTGAACCCTCTCTTGCATACTAGCTTCCCCTCTGGATCATAAAGTGCTATACCCCCTGAAGCTGCATCATGGCTCTTTCTGTATGAACCATCAAAGAACAACACATGTGCATTGCTGATCTGTGGCACTTCTTCAACTACCTTTCTCACTACCTCTTCCTTAACAATAAGGGGATTCTCCTTGTAGGTCAACAAATCAGCTAGGGTACTATCTTCCACTAGAAAAGAGAACTCAAACTCCTGCAGCTCAATTACCCATTTCTTCACCACATTTGACATGTTAGTACCATTAATTAACTGTGGCAAAAAAGCATAACTCGTCAAGAAAACAAAAGGCCGTGGTAGCAAGTAATGACGAAATCGTCGACAAGCAAATATTACACTGGCCATCACTAGCTCTACTTCCGAGAACTTTCTCTCCGCTACCAACTTCACTCGGCTTGCACAATACGCTGGCCTCATATAATGGCTGCCCTTCCCCTTTTGCAATAGCATGGCTCCAATGGCATCATCCCCTACTGAGGGATTTACATAAAAAACTTTCTCCCAATCAGGAGCCTGCATGGCTGACAACCCCCCTAACACCTCTTTCACCTCTTGAAACACTTCTTCACACTTGTCATTCCATTGTAATGGATCATGCTTGCCACTTGTTGTAATGGATAAAGAATCTAAGAAGACAATGGAATAAACTTTGCCATGTACTTCACTTTGTGTATAAAGGTTGCCAATTTCTTCGTACTCGTAGGTGATGGAAGAAGAATAATAGACTTAACCTTGTCTGGATCAGCCTCAATGCCATTTTCTGACACCATGTGGCCCAATAACTTCACCCTTGGCTGTGCTAGATGACATTTCTTTGGATTTAGTTGTCCTCCACATTCATCATATCGAGCCAATACCATCTGCAGCTTCTCATGGTGTTCAGTCCTACTGCTATAAACACAGAAGTCATCCATAAAAGCTTTAACACAACTACCAATGAATGGTTCCAACACCCAATTTGCTCTCTCTTGATAGAAGGAAGGCCCATTTGACAACCCAAATGGAAATACTGTGTAGCAATAGCAGCCCCATGGCGTAATAAAAGTGGTCTTTGTGCGGTCTTTAAGAGCAATCTTCAATTGAAAATAGCCTGAAAAACCATCACACACACTGTACCTCTCATAACCTGCCACTGAATCCAAGATCTGATCGATGAATGGAAGAGGATATGGGTTCTTCTTAGTGGCTGTGTTTAAGGGTTTAAAATCTACACAAATTCTCCACTTCCCATCCTTCTTTGGACTGACTACAACTGGACTCACCCATTCTGTGGTTTCCACAGGGACTATGAACCCTGCCTTCAATAACTTGTCCACCTCTTCTCGCAAGGCTTCCATTTGCTCTTGACCCATCCTTCTTAGCCTTTTCCGCACTGGCTTAGCACCTTCTTTCAGCTCTATATGCATCTCTTCGCCCTTGAACCCTTTGATCTCTTCATATGAAGTAATGAACAAATCAGGAAAACTAGCCAGCATGTGCAAATATATATCCTTCTCCATAGTTGAGAGGTCTCCACTGATCATTTGTGTCATCAATTCCTGCTTCTTTGACAACTCAACCTTGGTTTGCATCAGCCCTTCAATCACTTCATAAGGCCCTTCACTTTCATCTTCAACCTCATTCGCAAATGCAACTAAACCAAACTCCTGGATTTCTTTGTTCATCAAAAGAAATGCAACATCAACATCCTCATCACTGCTGGTAGTGCTATCACTGTCCTCATCTGTCACGGTGGAAGAGTCTTCATCACTAGACTCATCCTCATCTTCATAAAGCTCGTCTAATCGTTTCCTTGTGTCCATATTATAAAGCTTCTTGGTACCTGTCTTTCCATAGAGGCTAATCGTACCATGTCGCCAATGTTGAACAGCTCCCAGTGCACATAACCATGGTCTGCCCAGCGACCTATTGGTGTTAATAGGATTTCCCTCAAGTTTCGTAGCATTTCGAAAACGTTTGATGGGTATTTGGCTCTTGAAAGCGTTGTAGGAAAATTTCTCCTCTTGTGTACTCTTGAAGGCTGTAACTTAGACATTGGGTAGAGACCTCTGTAGGAAGTAGTCAATAGTCGGTCGAGTGTAGGTTGACACCCTATGCTTTCTTCCACACGCCTGCAGGTCGAGATTCGTCCTTAGCTGACAAATCTTGTTGAGGAGTTCTCACTGTGCTGACGTCCGTCGCGGCGTATCCGCCAACATTGGCACCGCTTCCGGGGACGAAAACCCTAGGTAGGTGACTAAGACTAGTCCTTGAGGATAGGGATTCTCTGGCTTACCAGAGTCTTATTTTACATTTAGATAGGATCAGAGGGTGGGGGACTCTCTAGGTCTTAGGAGGAGTCTAGGGAGCGTGTGTCTGGCCTAGATCCTTTGACTTAGGTAGTATTAGGTAGGAGAGTAGGAGTTGGAGTGGTAAAGGCGGTGAAAGGATAGCTTGAGAGTCCGGGGAGGCCAGGAAGCAATCGAGATAACAAAATCACCATCTCACATGATGAGTATGAGTAAGGTAAGTAGGACATCATGATTTATCATCTGGAGCACTTCGTACATGTTATGTTTGATGTTAGGCTCATCAAAGAGCTGTAAATGACGGAAAAGAGTGTTTAGAAGATGAATTGAAGTTCAAAAGTTCTGTGAGTATTTCTGAGAGAGCTGCAAAGCATAGGGAGTACTTCTGTCAGAAAAAATTTAAATTTTAAGACAGTAGACATCCTACCCGTAGCATGTCTCCAGGGGGATTTTAGCAAGGAATTTGGGGAAACTGAGGTGACTTGTGTGTTCAGAGGGTAGGTTTCACCCTAGTAACATATAGACTTGAGTTTTTTTCATTATTGGATTGCCCAAAAACTAAAAGGCGGACTCAAAAAATGTAAAAGTTCAGAAAAGGTTTAAATTGAGAGAAATTTGCATATTTTTGCACTTGTAAGGCATATTGGCACTTTCTGGAAGCATAGGGAAGGCAAAGTAGCACTTTAGTTTGAGAAAAGGAGCAGTAGACATCCTACACGTAGGATGTCTACAGGGTGTTTTGGTGAGAGTTTTGAAAATCTGAGTTCACCAGTGTGTTTAGAAGGTAGCAATTACCCTATTTTCACATGGAAGGGGGAACTTGACCATATCTTGACAGGATAAGGCCAAAAGACGGAAATTGCCAGACATCTTACCCAAATTGGGCCCAAGGCATTATTTTAAGACCAAAACCATAGGATGTCTTCATGAGCATGATCTACATGATTTATTGAGTGCATGAGAAAGGTTTCATCTCAATTGGGTGAGAAAATTGGGTTTTAAGCAGACTTTAGCATTTTTGACTGAAAAAGGCTAGAATAGATAAATTTGGGGTCTTTTGAAATCCAAACTAAAATCTAAGCATAGCCTTGGGACATCAAGGGGAAGCTGTGACTCAAGTTTGAAGTGAAACAGATCACTTAGACATCCTACGTGTAGGATGTGTTCACAATTATTTAGCACACAAAATCCAATTGTGAGCATACCAGAGTGATCAGCACCTTAAGAGGGGTCTGTGGTCTGAATTTGGAGGAATTTTGAGTAGGTAGACATGCTACACGTAGTATGTCTAAGGCATGATAATTGAAGTCAAAATCTGACTGTGGACATAGCAGGGTGTTGTATAGCCTTAGGCAAGCCTCCTAGTCAATTTTGGTCCAAATTGGAGTTGATTTGACTGGTCAGATCGACATCAGGCAACTGGAACAAATTTTTGATTAGTTGACCAGTTTATAGGTGTCCAAATCAAAAAGTGAGAACAACTGTGGACTCAACACATCAAGGGGAATCTATAGTGAAAATTTCAGCCAAAACAGAGCAGGTAGACATGCTACGCGTAGGATGTTTACAGGGTCTTATTGAAGTCAAAATCTGACTGTGGACATAGAGTTATGTTCCAATTGACTTAACAATTCCAGAAATTCTTTCAGAAGTGAAATTGGACCTTGTTTGACCTTTTGACGGAGCAAAGACGGAATTAAGACTTTACCTCTAGACTCACAAACACTCGGGTAAAGTACAGTTCCAGATTAGCATACCTAATCAAGAACGTCCGAAGTGTATAGAGTAGAGTAGTGGTTGAGGTTAACTCTCCAGTTATACCAATCATTAATAAGACCACCTCTAGCGGTTAAATGCTTTGACTCGATTGCCGAAATTAAATGCTTGTGTACACGTATATTCAGCGGGGCAAGGCAAGAAGTTGTGCGGAAACTGATCCGTTGCCAGGTGAGTGGTTGGATTTGTGATAAATTGCATTGCTAAGTTTGATGAATTTAAGATCAGGAAGACACATTCCTAGAGACCAAAAAGTGGCAGGTGATCAGGGTAGCTTAGTGTCCACTGAGGAGAGTGTAACTCAGGCAAGGCTAGATCCATTAGCACCAATCATTGAGGAGGGTAGTGATACTGACACTTCATCAGATAAGTCCTTCTTCATGATGGGTAGCCAACAACCAGGAGGTTTCTCCAGTGAAGGACCAATGCTAGGAGGAATTACCTCGTGAAACCCTTTGAACGATGCCAAGTTCACTATAATCTTCTTAGAAGGAACAAACTCTAGGGGAGCCCTAGTTTATTCTGACTATCGGGGACGCAAGTGTATTTGTATAGAAGAAAGACCTTCTCAGAGACTGGAGATAATTCGAGTCTATGATGATGGAGATAGATTCCGAAACGAAAAGGGGAACCACTATCTGATAGTTAGTAACCTTGAGAATTACAACAGATATGGAGATAATGTGGCAAAAGGAAAAATGGTCTTAGAGGCTCAAGAGCCGCCTCCAAAAATTGATCGACCTAGAGCTCTTTTTATGTATGATAAAAAAACAACCAGTGTCTCTAACTATAATGAGAATGTGGGAATTTACAAGCATGAGAGCGAGGGAGTAGTCTCTTGTTTTTGATGCAAAGAACCCTACCCAAATGAATTAAGCAAAGACAAGGTTCTTTACTTATTCTCTTATGAAATTGCTATGGGGAAGGATATCATTTTTGTTGACAGGTACGGGCGAGAATACAAACGAATTCTCCCAGAGGAGGTAGAAAAGGAAATAGTTCCAGAAACATCAACATATGCCTCTGAAGAATTACCAAGGTTCACCTATACCCCTAGCAAGTCAACAAATCCATTTTCAGAAGAGTACGAGACAACATCACATTCTAACCGACAAAAACAGACGTTCAACTACCAGAACCAACAAGCAACCCAACCATCATGAAGGCATGGCTTCAACAGAGTGCAACATTAGAATAAGATCAAAACAGAGATGGTTATCCAACCGTAAGAGGGTTAAGAGATTTACAAGAACCACCACTCTATTCACGATATCAAGGTGAGAGTAAGCCAAAAACTCAAGAGTCGACAGATCCTGGAAGACAACCCATAGAACAAGTTCGAAGAGATGAACCACCTCTTGCAAGAACCATCAGAAATTATGGCTTAGGGGCACCTCTGGGAGAGGAACCCTCCCACTACCGAAGGCCAGAGGAGGTATATCGAGTAGGACGAGAAGAACCAATGATGAGATTTGTAGGCCATCGTAGAATTAGACCTTCCCAGGTGCAAAAATGGGTAAACAAGAAATACACGGGAAACAAAGATCCTACGGATCATGCAGCAGCCTTTGTGCGTGTAATTAGAGCTGAAGAAGTTTTGGACTTCTCTACTCAGTTTGCAGGGTTTGGACTTACCCTAGAAGAGGATGCCGCTACTTGGTTTGACGCTGTGGAGCGTAGAGATTTCGAGTCGATGGAGGAGGTTTTTGACGAGTTTATTGAAGAATTCTCACAAAGGGGGATAGCTCATAATACAGTCTCACAAATCCATAAATTCAAACAGAAAGAAGGGGAATCTGTGTGAAAAGCAGCCCTACGACTAAAAAGATATGTGAAGTTCTGCCCTGTGGAAGGACTGCCTACTCAATCCAAACTTATGCTTATATTTATTCAAGGACTAAGGAACACAGATCTCTAGAATGACTTACATATGAAGAGGAGCACGACATTAAATAAGTTAACTACAGAGGCTCTTTACCTTGTAGACAATTGTGCGGTCTACAAGGAGGATGAATTCAAGGATCTTGATGACAATTCATCCTCACAACAAAGTGGAAGCAAGTCCGCTAAGACAACACCGAAAGGAGAAGTAGCTGTAAGCCAGGAGCAGCTTGTGGAGGAAGTGCTAAAAAGATTTAATATGTATTCCAAGCCTCAAGCTAAGCAGCCAAAGTGTTGTGTTATTGAGCAAAAATGGACAAACCATGTGACGGAGGAATGTTATTATAACAAGGGATATGTGAGAGAGCAACCTTATGCTCCCCAAGCTCAGGTAGCATCTCCTCAACTTCCACCGATGCCTAGGTATCAAGCAGGCAACCTCACTTGATTCATGATTGCCCTAAGAACCCGAGCAAAGGAGCAAGAACTACTTTGAACATGTTGGAAGCAGTGCCTTCCAGTAGAGGGTCAAAAAATGAGACAGTAATATCTATTCAGGCAATGACACGATGTCGGGGGATATGTGTTCGCTACGTGAGCCGGGCAAGCGCCGGGCCTCTGTGGGAGGTGTGTGAGAGAGAGAACAAGAACAATTGAATGCAACTGACTCTGGTAATCGCCGTAATCATCAATTAATTGATTAATATGTTTGAGTACAATTTAATCTTTAGCCAAGGCGGGCTGTTAACAGCACCGTCACTTGGATCATCTGCTAACTAGGAGTTTAAGCTCCCGCTGTACAGAATGAACCGGGCCGTTAACGACACCGGACTTATCAGAATGTGAAATCAATTTCTAGGTGATGACGGTTATGGAAATTTTCCTCATGTTGCTTCATCCGCTTCAACTGACCTTAGGTTCTGTAAATTTTATCTTTCTTACCGAGTTCGATGGAATCAGCTTACTTGCTTCTTTACTTTTCTCCTGCTCCGCCTTCCTTGCTTCACCACTTTCTCCCACTCCACCTTCCTTACTTTATCAAGGTTGAAAGCGAGAGAGAAAAACCTTGTCTTTGGGTACCTTCTTCTTTATGCTTGACTTATTCTCATCGGAGAGAGAAACACTTCTTGCTGCTTTCTTGCTTACCGATGCCGAAAGTGAGAGAGAAAGAGAGAGAGAGAGAGAGAGAGAGAGAGAGAGAGAGAGAGAGAGAGAGAGAGAGAGAGAGAGAGAGAGATAGAACTCTCCTTTTATTTTGCTTTTCCAACGAGAGAGAGAGAGAGAGAGAGAGAGAGAGAGAGAGAGAGAGAGAGAGAGAGAGAGAGAGAGAGAGAGAGAGAGAGATAGAACTCTCCTTGTGAAAGCCGAGATAGAGAGAGAGAGCCCTTGATTAGCCTTTTTCTTTCCTTCTTTGGTAGCCGAGGTTGGAAGAAAGAAAGAGACTTCGTTCCTCTCCTTGCTTCCCCTTCTCCAACACGAGAGCGAGAGAGAGCGAGAGAAGTAAGCCTTGCCTTTGCTTCCCTTGCTATGCTTCTTTTTTTTCTTCCCTTCACACTCCTCCTTGCTTGCTTTAATAGCCAAGGATGGAAGAGAGAGCTTACGAGAGAGAGAGAGAGAGATCCCGCTCTTGGTCCTGCCTTGCTCCTCTTCTCCACTTCGTGATGCTCGTCCCAACAATCTCTTGCTCCTCAGTGCTTCTCCTTCTTTGAACAACACCGTCTCCTCAAAAAATTTCCCTAAAATATAAGCCCCCTCCCCCCACGTAGTCACGGTGCCGTGACTGACGTGGCGTGGGAAGCTATTTTTAGTGACGTGGCAGCGACGGGCGAAACTGCACCAAATCTAGCGAGTATGGAGCCGAATTTGAACGCCTCAAGATGTTGATCACTTTTGCCTTCTTGGTCTGGATCATCCAAGCTCCCTAAAGTGCAGCGCGAGTGCATCCTTCTCCTCCCACGTTGCCCCTGTGCTGCACGCCATGCTTCCTTTTATTTTTTCCCTTTCCCACTATTTTCCCCTCATTTATCCCATTGGGCGGGCGTTTGGTTAAATCTCTTGGGCGGCCAATTGTCTAAACTTTTTGGCGGCCATGCTAATTTGCTTGATGCCGTGTACAAGCCTGAAGTTCAATCTTAAGGCCTTGGATATGAAATCCTCATAATCTCCTTTAATTTTATCCATGTCCTCCTTGAAGTCTGTGGAAAAGGACTCTCGAAATCATCGATGTGCTATGTACAAGTTATTAACTCCCCATAATCATCCATGATAATGTATAACTGTCGGCTCCATCATGCATACCAAACTAAATACAAACAGTGCCGAATGGTGGGTATACAACTAGGTTAAGTATATATGCTGCCACACACCCCCATTTGGCATTCATACCGACTAAAGCATCCACAAGCACAACATCTTTCTTCAACAACCCCGTCGAGCAACCTCATCATGAAATCTGCTATCCATATCAAGAGACGACCTTATTATACTACGTTCAAAACCTTGGTTGCTGCTCAAAATTCCAAAATGACACTCCTTATGAGCGGATTGGACTGGTACAGAACCGGGCCCCGGTGAATCTTTATCGGCCAATATCCTGGCGATCGGGCCTCCGATCACCGATCTGAGAAGACGGACGCACTCCAGAAAGTGAGCACTTCAATCTCATGCATCCATTTCAATTCTGTCCCCTCAGCTGCAATTGCCCAATTCGGTACAGATCTGCAATCGACTTAAACTTCAAACTGCCATAACTTTTGCATCATAGCTCCAATCAACGAGCTATAAAGACAGGCCGGTAGAGCACTTCAAGCACTGCAGTTCTAGATCATAATCTCCCATTTGTGCTCACTTTAAGCATTATCATTTTTGGCATCATTAAGGCATCTTTTGGCCCTTTTAAGCCGCATCTGGGAAAACAGAGGTTGTAAATGTGTTGAAAGATGATTGAAATAGCCCAGTCCATGATAGAAAATCTGCTTGGTAAAACTGCAAGTTGGCACGAGGTACCAGCTCCAACCCCTATCAAACCAACTCTAGAGAAACAAGTAGACACGAAGAAGAGACTCACGACTGCCTCTGAGTCTAGAAGAGAACCTATCAAAGAGTCAAATACAACAGATGAGACAATTGATGCTTTCCAGCCTAAAACATTGGTAGAAATGGGTGAGGATTGTAACAGTCTAGATGACCCATGGAAACAAATACGGGAAGCAAATGAAGCTAGCAGGGTGAACCACCAAATAAATAGCACGAGAAAGGAGGAAAATGAGATCTTACCTCCCATTGAAGAGTTTGAGACAAGATCACAAAAAATGAACTTTGATATGCATTCACAAGGGGGAGACCAAGGTTCAATTCGTTCGAGGCACAGCCAACCCCCGGGGCGGTCACTTTTTAGAATGTGTATGATATCACGTGAGTGAACCGGAGAGGATTATTAAAAGACCAAAATGTATACATACAGAGGGGGGTGGGGGTTTTTTAAATAGGCTCACAGTGTAAGTATAGTATGTACATTGGGGTATTATTAATTACCTCTTGAACGCACGTGATATAGGGTTCTTTTGATAACTGACTGCCTCGGGAGCCAACCAGACTCGCTAAAAACTCTACCCTCTTACCTAGCGGAGTATGAAGCTAAGTCTAAGGTGAGAGCAATCCCATCTCAAAGACTTTCTTCCAACGGAGTGATGGATTCACAAGGGTTGATTGAGTTATTGTCCACCCCTGTGGCATGCACAATCACGTTAGCCGAACTCCTGAGGATACAACCAAACAGGTGGACCACCATAGGCAAATGCTTAGAAAAATTTAGAGTAAAAGACCCTACCTCAAAGCTTCAAGAAGAGATCAGACAATTGGACAAGCCTCAACTAAACACACGACCAATACCTTTAAACAAGTGACGGACGCAAAGCGGACCCCGAACCCCGACGGCCTCTAAAACGTCGGGATCCGAATGGCGTGCCTCAAGCCTGCCACCACGGTAAAGCGAACAGGGGGCACCACCTAGCTTTGAGTGGCTAGGACGCAAACCACGATGATATGAACACCGCAAACTTACACACACACACACACACACACACACACACACAGAGAGAGAGAGAGAGAGAGAGAGAGAGAGAGAGAGAGAAAGAGAGAGAGAGAGAGAAATTTGTAAATGATGAAAACCCTCGGGGGGGTGTGAGGGTGAATTATTTCTGCAGTATTTACAAAGTGGCACGCCGTGGTGGTAGAGAGGTAGGGAAAGGAGGTGGTGCAACCTACTTGGTGCGTTCTCTAAGATGACTCAATGATTGTGAAACTTACTACCAAGAGCGTGTATACGTGTGTGCATCGACCATTGGAGTCGAAAGATGGGTGTGGTTCCCTTCACATGGTGCAATTCCCAAGGCAAACCCAACACACAAGCCCCCCTCCCCGTGATGGTGATAGTGTCAATCCTTCCCACTACACTCTACCCCCCCCCCCCCCCCCCCCCCCCCCCCCGATAGTGACCTCTCAGTGCCAATTTATAGGTGTTGGCTGCTTGGATTATGGTAATCCCAGTGTGGTTAGGGTAAGCTTAATCGGGGAGACAAAGCAAGTGGTGGGCCCGGTGTGGTTGACCCTTGCTTTGTTTTGGGAGGTTTATTAAAAGATGGGAATCTCTAGGTGGGCCTTTGTGACCATCACCTAGAGAGAGGATATTTACAAAAAAATGGAAATTTACAATGGCTCGGGTGAAAACTGAAGAAAATGGTGAAAATAACCTATAAATTACTAGGATGGCGTCGTGGTTGCGTGTTGCCGGTAAATGGTGTGTTGCGGGTGTGTCGGTGTTGAGCGTACTTCTTTTCGGGGTCGGACGAGGCATGCCTTCGGCGCACTTCCTCTTTTTGTTGTTGGCAGCGCGTGCTTTGGATCCTTCATCTTTTTGTGGTTGTCGTAGTTGTGAAGTCCTTCGTTTTTTCCTGAATTCATGGTGTGTATACGTGTGTGTGTATGTATGTGCATGTGGGTGGATTTGTATATATATATATATATATATATATATATATATATATATATATATATATATATATATATATATATATATATATATATATATATATATATATATATATATATATATATATATATATATATATATATATATATATATATGTATGTATGTATGTATGTATATGGGTGTGTGTGCGTGAGTGCATGTGTGTATTTGTATGTGTGCACGAGCGTGCGGTGGGAATGGGGGCTTATATACATAATGTATATATGTTTTTATATTTGTTTTTTTTTTTAATTATTCTTCTCTTTTCGGCGGCCAGCGGCGCGACAGCTACGCAAGCTTGGGGTGGGTGTGTGTGTGTGTGTGTGTGTGTGTGTGTGTGGTGTTGAGAGAGAGAGAGAGAGAGAGAGAGAGAGAGAGAGAGAGAGAGAGAGAGAGAGAGAGAGAGAGAGAGAGAGAGAGAGAGAACGCGCTGCGCCTGTACAGGCCGAGAGGGAGAGAGAGCGGGAGGGCGGGCGGCTACTGCCGAAACAAAGTGCGAGAGAGGGAGAGGTGGTTGGGGGTGTGTATGTGTGAGTGTGTGGTTGAGGGAGAGGGTGAGGATGAGGGTGAGTGTGTGGTGTATGAAGGCGTGGGCTCCATGGTCATGCGCATTGCGCCTTCGGGCTTGAAACGGAAGAGAGAGAGAGAGAGAGAGAGAGAGAGAGAGAGAGAGAGAGAGAGAGAGGATGAGGTGGCGCTAGAGGGAGGGGAATCTCCTAGGGCGGGTGCCCACCGTGGGGGGGGGTGTTGTCTTATCCTCCGTTTTGTATGTTGTCTCAAGGATGAGGGGGGGCTGGAAGTCAATGGTGTGGGAGGGATAGTGGGGATAGCGGGCCAAGGGAAGGGTGAGTGAAGCCGAGGGGAGGGTGAGGCGAGCGGGTGGGGAAGAGGGGGGAGGGGTTAGGGGAAGAATATTAGCGGGGGGGGGGGGGGGGGTGGGGGTAATGAGAGTGGGGGGGAAAAGTGTGAAGGGGGGGGGGGGGGGTGTAAAGGGTGAGTATAAGAATACGGGAGAGCGGAGGGGATGGTTTCCATGCGGCTCAACACAGAGGGAGCACGAGAGAGGGGTCAGGGTGAGTGCTCAAAGCTTGCGCCTGACCGGGGGGGGTGGTAAATTTGGGAGAGAGGATATTAGAGAGAGGTATGCAGGGAAAATGAGAGAGAAAGAGAGGGGGTGTTATTTCATCCAATGCCCGTCGGGCGGGGGGGGAAATAAACTACGGGGGAATTAAGGGTATCTGAAACCGAGGGCGGCCGGTTAGGCTGGGGTATGGACCAACAAGGCTGAGGGTGACAAGGCCGGAAAATCGAAGGGGGGGGGGGGGGGGGGGGGGGGGGTGTCATGCCCGTAGGGGTGTTGGGAGGATTGACCAGGCGGTGCCGAGCCTTCCAACAGTGTTGTCAAGGCTTCAACAGAGGAAAAATAAGTTCTTTTTTCTTCTTTTTCTTTGATTTTCAAAAGTCGGCTATCATTAGCCCTCTCCCTTTGGCTAGAGGCATTCATGCTTCTAGCCCTTCTTCTGCTTCTTCAGCTGTAGAGTTAGAGGGTTCTCCCTCCTCTGGAATGTCTAGCACGAATTCTGGGTCAAACCTAAAAAACTACCTTTTCAGTCTCCATCCATTGACCCTAGTCTTGTGAATTCTCCCATCTGCTTCCATCAGCTTATATATGCCGTTGTCATAGCACTTCTTGATGATGAATGGCCCTTCCCATCTGGGTTGAAATTTCTTATCCTTCCTAGTGTCAAATCTGTTGTCGTATCGCAGTACTAACATGCCTTTTTCCAGTCCCTTTTCTTTAAGCCCTTGATTGAAAGTGAGCCGGCGTCGTTCTACTTGTGCTGCATAGTGATTGATTTCTTCTTCCCTATCCAGTTGGAGTCTCTCCAGATCCAAGATGTGGTTTCGGAGGTTTACAATCGGACGATGTGTCTTGCTAGCCAAAACTCGTAAGCTGGCTATCTGTACCTCAATGGGTAGAATTCCCTCCTTCCCATAAACTAGATGGAAAGGGGTGAAACCTATTGATGTTCGGAATGTTGTTTTGTAGGCCCAAAGAGCTTCCATGAGATGTTTATCCCAGTCCCCTGTGTGATTCCTGCTGGACATTCTCGTGTATCTAGAAAACCGATGATATCAGGCATAGCACCCGCATAGCATCACTACCTTGGAAGAGGGGTAGCTTTAATTTAATCGCCCCTACGGGAACGTCTTGTATTCTTTCTTTAGCTAGAGCATCTGCCTCTTGATTTTTTGCTCTGAGGACATGGAATAATTTCACTCCTTCAAACTTCTTTAGAAGGTCCTTAACTTGGCAAAGTTGACCAAGTAAAACCTGATTTTTACAATCCCAGGTGTCATTTATGTGCCTTATCAAAATCAAAGCGTCGTCGAAAACATTTAGGCGTTGAATTCTTTGTGAAATACATTGTTCCAACCCAAGAATTAGGGCTGCATATTCTGCTTCATTGTTGGAGTGGGAGTGTAATAACTGCCCAATGGAGAATACTCTTTCTTATCGTTCATTGAAAATGACCATGCCTGCTGCTGCAGACTGATCCATTGTTCTCTTGTATGCTCCGTCAAAGAAAAGAGAGTGAGCTCTTTCTAGCCTAGGACTTTCTACCATTGGTGTTTCTTCCTTTGCTTTCGTGTTGACCTTCAGCTTCTTCTCATAATGGCAATGAGTGAGAATTCTCGCTAAACTAGCCCTGGTGGAGTTTTCTACTTGCATGGTGTAGTCAAACTCTTGTAGTCTAATTAACCACTTTGAGATCCTAGATGAGACATCCATGTGTCGCATTACATATGGGAAAACCACCTCCATTGTCAAGATTACAAAGGGTCTAGGCAGAAGATAGGAGCGGAACTTTGTGGTAGCAAACATTAGCGCCAGAACCATGTGTTCTACTTCGGTAAATCCTTTTTTTGACGGGGTCATGACACGAGTAGAGAAGTAAATAAGGCGCATGAAAGAAGTTTTGGGGTCCTTTTGCATTAGGATTGCTCCAAGTGTATCACTTCCCACACTAGGGTTCACATAAAATGGCTCGTCCCACTTAGGAGGTGAAATAGTGGGAAGCTTAGCTAGGATTTGCTTTACCTCAGTAAACTGGTGCTCATTCTCTTCACTCCATGAGAAGACATCCCTCTGGGTGAGTTGTTGTAGGGGAAGGACCACTTGAGATAGCAGGTGAATGAACCTGCTTAAGTATCTTACCTTCTGAAGGAAAGAAACCAGCTGCTTGGTGGTGGTGGGTGACGATAAAGATACCAGGGCCTGAATCTTGCTAGGTTCAGCCTCGATTCCTTTTGTTGAAATTACATGACAGAGGAGAGTGACTTTGCTTTCACCAATGTGACACTTGTACACCTTGAGTTGGCCCCCCAAGGTTTGCAGCCTGGTTAAGCCATCATAGACTTTGCTTAAATGAAGGGCTCGTGAGCTATAAATGCAAAAATCATCTATGAAAACCCGTATTGATGTTCCAAAGTAGGGTTGGAAAACAAAAGTCACATAGCGTTGAAACGTGTCCGGGCCGTTAGTGAGGCCAAACGGCAGCACTCTGTAGGCAAAACATCCCCAAGGTGTGATGAAGGTTGTCTTCTTTTGATCTTCCTCCACAATGCTAATCTGGAAGTATCCTGAGTAGCCATCACATACTGTGTATCGCTCGTGACCTGCCACTTCATTGAGTATTTCATCCTAAGATGGGAGGGGAAAGTGGTCCCTCTTCGTGGCTGCATTGAGAGGTTTATAATCCACACAGAATCTCCACTTACCATTTTTTTTTTGTGTGACTACTACTGGGGAGACCCATTCTGAGTCTTCGACAGGGTAGATGAAACCTGCTTGTAGCAAACTTCTCACTTCTTTAAGCAATGCCTCTTGTTGGATTACTCCAAGTCTTTTGAGCTTTTGTGCTACAGGTTTACTGCCTTCCTTGAGCTTTATGTGGTGTTGTACTACTGTAATACGTGTGATCTTATCATAGCCATCAATGAACAAAGTAGTGAAGTTACCTAGCATGGAGACGTACTCCTTCCTTTCTTCATTGGTTAACTCATTCGAGAGCATTTTTTGTAGCTTACCTGCCTCCTCCAAGGACTGCATACCTGATGATCCCTCTTGGTTTGTCGAAGTTGTTTCAGATTGTGTTAATCTGTTCGGGTCTTTAAGAATGACCCCCATTACTTCGATGATACTGTCACTTCCGTCAGTGGTGGTCGTCTCTTCTTCTGAGGTAGACGAGTAGTCGTTGGTGGACTCATCTTCTGAAGCCTCCAAGATCATGTTGCGCTGCTTTCCAGTCCTCATGTCATAGAATATGGACTTCCCTTTAGCATCCTTCATCTGGATCATCCCAGTGCTCCAGTCTTGTTTAGCTTCCATAGCCATAAGCCAAGGCCTCCCAAGAATGATGGGGTAGCCCTCCCCTTTGTGTGGCATGACGAAGATGTCTACCTCCACTTTTGTATTGAATGCTTTTCCTTTGACCGCATTTACAATGCCTACGCATTTCACTCTTACATTGTTTGCCATCTTGGCTCGGCAGGGTGCCGGCCTACTTACCTCTAGACCTAGATGGTGCATCATCTTTTCACTCATGACGCATAGTTGCGTGCCACCATCTATGTAGACGTTTGAAATTCATTGCCCCTTGATGTGAGCGTCCATGGTTGGCAGGATGTCGTCGAGATCCCTCCTGGAGATAGCCCCAGCTATCCTGGGCCTTGATTTCCTGGTACTTACCATTTTTTTCCATTGCCTCCTCATTCTGGGTGCAAGGTGGAGTAATTGGGGCCAAGTTATCTTCGGGCCCTGCATTAACACATCCTGAACTAAGTCATAGGGTTTTGCATACTCACCTAGTGAGAAATCCACGATGTCTATCTTCCGCCGCGGTTTAGTTGCTTGCTTGCTAGACTCGGCCTTTCCTTTCATCTTCTCTTCTCTTTGAGACGCCTCCTCGTGCCTCCCAAGCTTCACTCACATAGCATCCACTTCTTCTACCTTCACTTTTCCTTTGTGCTTCTCTCGAGCTGATTCTTCTACCTTCGCCTTCCCTTTAGCCTCCAAGCTAATAACACTCACCGCTTGGTTCACAATAGGTGGTGGGGGTAGTGGCGGAATGAGAGGTTGGGGTGGTGGTTGCTGTTGTACAGGTGGTCGAAGGATTTGGACCGGTGGGATTGGTCCTGGTTGCCTAGGTGGTAGTGGACTTGCTCTTGGCATAGAGATCTGATTCTGTCTCCCCCCTCTATTGAAATTCTGCCTCCTCGGGTGTGGGCAGTAGTACATTCCATGGCCATCTTCCCCGCAGTTGTAATAGTGGTACTCTGGGTTCTGCCTTCGTTGTCCTCTTCCTTGTTCTGGGTTCCTGCCAGATGCATGCCCTTGCTGCACCAGATGCACAGATAAACTCTCTAGTTGGGTGGTGATGCGACTCGGCAGGTCTTGCTGCTCTTCTGATGCCTCCTGCAGTTGGACTCTATGATTGGTTGTTGCACCCACTGGGGTTGGTCGGGCTGAGCTTGTTTCCTCTGACTCGTTTACTCTTGCTTGCATGCACAGCTTCTTGTCTTTAAGGTGATCTACTTTGACTGCCAACTCATATGTTGCAGGAAATCTTCCCTTCACCTTCTCTCTAAGCGGCGACCAGAGACCAGCAATGAAACGGTCCTTCTTTAGGAAATTAGGCGCTCCTTCGCCTTCCTCCAGTGAGGCAACCCATTTCTCCCATAAGTCCACAAATTTGGACTCGTAGGTGGCATACCAGGCCTCCCTGCTTTAATTCTGTCAGTAGCTGCCATAGCTTCTCTGAGGTTGTGCCTCCACCAAACCTCTTTACAAAAGCAGCCCTTAACACTTCCCATGCATTCTTGGTAGCCTGGGGCAATGCATTATACCAGGACTTGGCCTCTACTTTCATCAGTAGAGGAAAAATTCTAAGTCGTGAAACGTCGTCATCTTTGTTGGAGACGACACAAGCAATGTCGAAACCATCCAAAAAGTCGGTGGTGAGATCCTCTCCCTTATTTCCACTAAACGTGGGCAAAGAAACACTTGCCATGGTAGTGACTTAGGAAATTACAAATCTCTTTTTCTTTTTCTTTTTTCTCTTTTTTTATTTTTACATTACATTAACAATAGCGGCTTTTTACAGGGGTGGGTGGATAGGTTAAAACAGGATAAAGATGGAGACATTAAAGGAATGATGGTAATCTAATATGGGGAGAAAGATAGGGTTCGGAGAATTGAGGATTTCTCCTAATACCGTCGCACCGAATAGGTGTACGATCTTCTGTTGGTAGAAGACTTTTCTATCTACATAAATATTCACATGCATATGCTGCAGGAATCTGAACGGGAATGTCGTCGGCCCGTTTTCAATCATGCACAGAGGGTGGAATACTTACTCATACTCTTACCATGCCAGTGTTGATGAGTCGGCACATCCATAAGAGGTTGTCGCCTTTCATGGGTTCTACCTTTCCTTCGTTGCTCAGCACGTACGGGGTGATGGCGATGCGTCTGACCACTCCCAGCCTCTTGGCTAACAGCAATTACAGGTAATTTCCGTAGTTGGCGTGTTGCATGAATTCTACTCCATCTAGTTGCAAATCGTCCCCAACCCACTGGGTTTCTCCCGTGATAGAGAGTTTCTTCAGGATAAGTTGTACAGGGAGAGGAGGAAGATCCTCCACTCGTTTTCCAAAATAGCGAGAGCAGTAGCCGAACCACTCTTCTCTAGGACATGGGAATCTTCTTACCACCTCTTCTTCTGGATTGTCAAAGTGGATTGGTAGCACTTGCATGCGTCATGCAAATTGGTAGGCGACCTTCCGCCGCTTAGCTTCAGATGACTTCTTCTTTGGCAAAGTGGATACAACTTGGCTTTCTGAGCTTGAAGCACTTGCTTGGCCAGATGCTTCTCCCTTCGGGGTCATGTGTTTCCATACTGGCTTATCTTCTCCTTGCCTTTGGCTCGAGCAGCCCCTTTAGGCCACTTTGGAGTTATAACTTTGACTGCAGTTTCTTTAGGGAAAAGAGGTCTCACCGTTTGCTTCCCTTCCTTGATGTGAATGACTTCTTCGTGATGAATGTCGATGTAGATGACTTCAGCCCTTTCGCTGCCTTCGTTGCTGGCACTCATTGACAATGTGCCTTGGTTGACAACAGTGATGACACTTCACCGACCTCCCACCTGATTCTCTCAATTTATAGTTAGAACGAGCGACACGAGATGGAGAATTTACCTCTTGAATGCTGACGACATTGGAGCCTGGCAATAGCAGCTCAATGAAGGCGGCTAGTGCCTCCTTCATCTCCTCTTCTTCCGTCCCCTCCAGTTAGAAAATTCCTTCAGCCATTCGTCCATGATTGATAGTGGGCGTCACTTTCAGCATTGTAAACCGAAGGGTCTTAGAAAGCCGTCCTCAGTGGGGGCACCAAATGACGGACGCAAAGCGGACCCCGAACCCCGAACCCTGACGGCCTCTAAAACGTCGGGATCTGAATGGCGCGCCTCGAGCCTGCCACGGTAAAGCGAACAAGGGGCACCACCTAGCTTTGAGCGGCTAGGACGCAAACCACAATGATATGAACACCGCAAACTTACACACACACACACACACACACACACACACACACACACACACACACACACACAGAGAGAGAGAGAGAGAGAGAGAGAGAGAGAGAGAGAGAGAGAGAGAAATTTGCAAATGATGAAAACCCTCGGGGGGGGTGTGAGGGTGAATAATTTTTGCACTATTTACAAAGTGGCACGCCATGGTGGTAGAGAGGTAGGGAGAGGAGGTGGTGCAACCTACTTGGTGCGTTCTCTAAGACGACTCAATGATTGTGAAACTTACTACCAAGAGCGTGTATACGTGTGTGCATCGACCATTGGAGTCGAGAGATGGATGTGGTTCCCTTCGCATGGTGCAATTCCCAAGGCAAACCCAACACACAAGCCCCCCTCCCCGTGATGGTGATAGTGTCAATCCTTCCCACTACACTCTACCAAATGCTTGGCTCCTCATGAATTCCCCCCCCCCCCCCCCCCCCCCCCCGATAGTGACCTCTCAGTGCCAATTTATAGGTGTTGGCTGCTTGGATTATGGTAATCCCAGTGTGGTTAGGGTAAGCTTAATCGGGGACACAAAGCAAGTGGTGGGCCCGGTGTGGTTGACCCTTGCTTTGTTTTGGGAGGTTTATTAAAAGATGGGAATCTCTAGGTGGGCCTTTGTGACCATCACCTAGAGAGAGGATATTTACAAAAAAAAGGGAATTTACAATGGCTCGGGTGAAAACTGAAGAAAATGATGAAAATAACCTATAAATTACTGGGATGGCGTTGTGGTTGCGTGTGGCCGTTGAATGGTGTGTTGCTGGTGCGTCGGTGTTGAGCGTACTTCTTTTCGGGGTCGGACGAGGCATGCCTTCGGCGCACTTCCTCTTTTTGTTGTTGGCGGCGCGTGCTTTGGATCCTTCATCTTTTTGTGGTTGTCGTAGTTGTGAAGTCCTTCATTTTTTCTTGAATTCGTGGTGCGTATACGTGTGTGTGTGTACGTATGTGCATGTGGGCGGATTTGTATATATATATATATATATATATGTATGTATATGTATGTATATGTATGTATATGGGTGTGAGTGCATGTGTGTATTTGTATGTGTGCGCGAGCGTGCGGTGGGAACGGGGGCTTCTGTACATAATGTATATATGTTTTTATATTTGTTTTTTTTTTTTAATTCTTCTTCTCTGTTCGGTGGCCAGCGGCGCAGCAGCTACGCAAGCTTGGGGGGGGGGGGGGGGGGGTATGTATGAGTGGGGTGTGTGTGTGTGTGTGTGTGTGTGTGTGGTGGAGAGAGAGAGAGAGAGAGAGAGAGAGAGAGAGAGAGAGAGAGAGAGAGAACGCGCTGCGCCTGTACAAGGCGAGAGGGAGAGAGAGCGGGGGGGTGAGCGGCTGCTGCTAGAACAGAGCGCGAGAGAGGGAGAGGGGGTTGGTTGTGTGTGTGTGTGTGTGTGTGAGTGTGTGGTTGAGGGAGAGGGTGAGTGTATGGTGTATGAAGGCGTGGGCTCCATGGTCATGCGCATTGCGCCTTCGGGCTTGAAACGAAAGAGAGAGAGAGAGAGAGAGAGAGAGAGAGAGAGAGAGAGAGAGAGAGAGAGAGAGAGAGAGAGAGAGAGAGAGAGAGAGGATGAGGTGGCGCTAGAGGGAGGGGAATCTCCTAGGGCGGGTGCCCACCGTGGGGGGGGGGGGGGATGAGAGTGTGTGAGAGGGGGGGTGGGGGGTGTTTTCTTATCCTCCGTTTTGTATGTTGTCTCAAGGATGGGGGGGGGGGGGGGGGGGGGGGGGGGGGGGGGGGGGGGGGGTAATGAGAGTGGGGGGAAAAAGTGTGAAGGGGAGGGGGGGGGGGGGGGGTGTAAAGGGTGAGTGTAAGAATACGGGAGAGCAGAGGGGGGGGTTTCCATGCGGCTCAATACAGAGGGAGCACGAGAGAGGGGTCGGGGTGAGTGCTCAAAGCTTGCGCCTGACCGGGGGGGTGGTAAATTTGGGAGAGAGGGACAGAGGATATGAGAGAGAGGTATGTAGGGAAAATGAGAGAGAAAGAGAGGGGGTGTTATTTCATCCAATGCCCGTCGGGCGGGGGCGGAATAAACTACGGGGGAATTAAGGGTATCTAAAATCGAGGGCGGCCGGTTAGGCTGGGGTATGGACCAACGGGGCTGAGGGTGACAAGGCTGGCAAATCGAAGGGGGGGGGGGGGGGGGGGGGGGGGGGGGTGTTGTCATGCCCGTAGGGGTGTTGGGAGGATTGACTAAGCGGTGTCGAGCCTTCCAACAGTGTTGTCAAGGCTTCAACAGAGGGAAAATAAGTTTTTTTTTCTTCTTTTTCTTTGATTTTTAAAAGTCGGCTATCACAAGGTTGGAGAGTATTGCGAGGGAGAAGATGGAAATACCACACTACCAATAGAATCCCAGGGAGTAGTTTCCAATGCTATTCTTGACAGTGGAGCGGGAGTCGCTATCACCACCAAAGAAATTTGGAAAAAATGGGGAAAACCGGCTTTGAGAGCTACTAGAATGAAATTGCAACTGTCAGATGGGTTCATGGAAAATCCTCTAGGACTTTTAGAAAAATTAATTGTCACCTCTTGCGGAATCGAGTATGAGCATACATTTGCAATAGTTGATTTCGACAAAAAGAACAATTACGAGATCATCTTGGGAAGACCATTCATGAGACAATTAAAGATGGTCCAGGATTGGGGTTATGACCACATATACCTCAGACGTGGGGAGACTACAACCAAAATATACCTAAAAGACCATAGTTACAAGGATGTGAACCAGACACCAATGGAAGAGTTTGATGCAGCTACATTGGCAGGGTCCGAACTCCCAGCATGGTTAGGGCAGAAAAAAAAAAAAATGGATGTGCAGAGCTTCACATTGTGGGAGCTTAAAAAGAGAGGAATGCATCTTAGAAACAGCTATTGAGGACAAGGATTACATTCCGGAACCTTTTCCCAAAGATTCCTTAGAACCTCTCGAATGGGAACACATACTAGCAACATTGGATGTCTGTACCATTACAGATAGCCCAACGACAAAATTTTGCGATATGGATGGCTATGATGTGCTACCCTATTACATGGTAAGCCTTATACCAACAGGAGATGAGAATGTAGACTCACTAGAACAAGAAGAGTTTTATGACGCCTCTGAGCATCTGGAATTAAGTAACGATGCATATAATGAGTGTTCAGACAGCTCGAGCGAGCGTGGGGAGACAACCGCGAATACCAAGTTTTATGATTTTGCAAATCAACACCCTAGACGCCAAGAACATTATAGAAAAAAAAGAGCAAAAAACAAAATTAGAGAGAACCTGATGCCCAGGATAAAAGATAAAACTCACTATCTAATGCTTGTCAAGGCAAAGGATTGTGTAAAAGACCAAATATCAGGAAGATTCACAAGAGTTCGAAGGGAAAGGACACATGAGGAAATAAAACAAGCACGGAAGACTAAAACAAAAACAGAATCAAGAAAATCTCAACA
The DNA here is from genome assembly GCF_014529385.1 of Adiantum capillus-veneris. Taxonomy (NCBI): domain Eukaryota; kingdom Viridiplantae; phylum Streptophyta; class Polypodiopsida; order Polypodiales; family Pteridaceae; genus Adiantum; species Adiantum capillus-veneris. The sequence continues at coordinate 98,349,830 of NC_140951.1, forward strand.
ATCAAAACAGGAAAAGACAAAAGATCCAGAGTGGACCAAAATGGAGCGTAAAAAGAAATACCAAGAACTAAAACGGTCGTTACGAGAGGTATGGGCTACTGAGGAAAAAAGTGACGAAAAGGAGGATTCAGAAAAAGGAAACATGAATGTACCATCCCACTATCGAAAATTCACCATCCAGGACAAAAAAATCATAATGAGACCACCAACAAGGGAAAGAATAAACCAGGAATCTTACGATGGGCCGGAAAATGCAAAACGGATAGACCTCGCTGCGCCAGGCGAAGAGCCTCAGCCTGTCTATACAGCAACTGATTTAGAGCCTGAAGAAGAAGAAAGGCTAACACAACTTCTCAAGAAGTATAAAGGTGTGTTTGCATGGTCCTACAAAGACCTCAAAGGAGTCGATCCCTCGACATGCCAACATACAATTCCTTTGAAATCAGATGCCAAACCTAGCAAACAGCATCCTTACACATATAATGACGCATTCGCTAAACTAATCAAAGATGAGATTGACAAGCTGATGGATGTTGAATTCATCTATGAAATCGAGCATACAAATTGGGTGTCACCCATTGTGGTTGTCCCCAAAAAGAACGAAAAGCTGTGTGTGTGTGTGTGAGCCTCGAAAAAGTGAACGCAGCCACAATAAGGGATAATTATCCCTTGCCTATCACATAACATGTGCTTGAGAGGGTGGCTGGAAAACGGGCTTATTCCTTTTTAGATGGGTTTTCGGGGTATAACCAATTGGCAATTGCAATAGAGGATCAACACAAAACAACATTTTCCATAGAGTGGGGAATATATGCGTATAGAGTTATGCCTTTTGGCCTAACCAATGCCCCAACTACCTTCCAAAGGTTAATGACTCATGCGTTCAAAGAATACCTGAGAATATTCTTAGAAATATATATGGATGATCTCTATGTCCACTCTCTTATACGAGAAGAACATATTGACCATTTACAAAAGGTATTTGAGAAGTGCAGAACATATTGAATCTATCTCAACCCGGAAAAGTGCAGTTTTATGGTAAGGCAAGGCCGCATCTTAGGACATATTGTCTCAAGAAATGGCATAACTACTGACCTAGATAAAATTAGAGTCATAGTAGACTGCCCAAGCCTACTAATTTCAAACAAGTACAATCCTTCATGGGACACTGTGGATATTATCGAAGATTCATATATATGTATGCAGTCATTGCACAACCTCTAGATCGCTTATTAGTCAGTTTCGACTGGACTGAGGAGTGTGAAACTTCATTCCAAAAGCTTAAGGAAAACCTTGTATCAGCACATGTACTTAAAGCACCAGATTGGGAAAAGATATTCCATGTTCACATTGATGCCTCTGCATACACAATTGGGAGTATTCTGGCTCAACCTGGAGAAGGAACAATGGATTTCCCAGTTTGTTATGCGAGCCGACAGCTAAATAGTGCAGAAAAGAACTACACCACCACTAAAAGACAGGGATTAGGAATGATTTATGCTGTAAAGAAATTTTGGCATTACTTGCTTGCAAACAAATTTGTGTTCTTCATAGATCATCAAGCTCTTTTGTATCTAGTAAATAAACCATGCAATACTGGGAGAATTGTACGGTGGTTTATTATATTGATAGAGTTTGGCTTCACAGTGGTAGTAAAAATGGGTAAAACTCATCTACGAGCGGATCATCTTTCAAGGCTACAAAATGGGGAAGCTCCTGAAGGAGTAGATGATGATATACCTGATGCTTATCTTTTCAATATTGAAATGATACCCAAATGGTCTCAGGAAATTGTTAGCATTCTTTCCTTTGGAGGTAGATTTAATAACAAGGAAGACTGATCCAAACAACAAACATTTCAACAAACAAAAAAATTTCAGTTGATTGCAGGACGACTGTACCATCTAGGCTCGGACCAAATTCTACGATTATGTATAAATCCAAAGGAATTCGAGTGTTATCTTGAAGAAGCACACATCCAAGATTGTGCATTTCATTGTTCAACAATGAAAACACACCAAAGATTGAAACACTTAGGAGTTTATTGGCCAACTATGTATGGTGACACACATGCTTATGTTAACAATTGTACTATATGTAGTGCCAAACGACCGGTGGATCACGCGACATTGTTTCAGGTAACCATTGCACTTGCATGGAGTCAATATATCATCAATTTCTTAACAACAAGGACATTTCCTAAAAACATAACAAAAGCGCGAAAAAGGGCTATAGAGTTGGAGGCTCGAGACTTTAGTTTAATTGAAAATCAACTCTACAAGAGAGGAAAGGACAATCAACTTAGAATCTGTGCAAGTGAAAGTGAATACCTGCTGATTGTAGAACACGTACATGGAGGAATAAGTGGAGGCCATTTTTTAGGCGATAAGACAACAAAAATTGTCTTGATCGCAGGAATATGGTGGCCTGCATTGCACATGGATGCTGAGGAGTTTGTAAAGCGTTGTGACGCATGTCAGCGCACTAAGGTGCCGATAAAGAGAGATGAGATGCCACTACGGCCAATGATGGGAGCACGGGCATTTGCAAAATGGGAAATTGTTTTTGTGGGGCCTATTTCACCCCCTGCATATCGCACCCATACCCACTATATCATTGTGGCTACGGAATATCTCACAAAATGGGCAGAAACCAAAGCAACACAAAAAGCAGACGCAAAAACCACTGCACAATTTTTGTATGAGAATGTCTTTGTACGATACAGATTAGCAATAAAAACTGTCAGTGATCGAGGAACACATTTTCTTAATGAAGTCATTGAATACCTGTTGGAGGAATTCATGGTCATACATAGAAAATCTGCTCCATATCATCCACAGGCAAATGGACAAGTTGAGGCCACAAATAAAACCCTATGCACTGTTTTGACTAAAATTGTATCAGAGTCAAGGAGCGACTGGGATCAACAATTACACTCAACACTATGGGCATACAGGGTAGCTTACAAAACATCAATCGGAACAACACCGTACAACATGGTGTTTGGTCTAAATGCTATATTACCCATAGAGTTTTTAGTTCCCTGTAGCTTTTATCTATGTGAAAAAGAGAAGACAAAAAGAGTTTTTTGACAAGCACATGTGCGTACGAAGCAACATGTGCTTACGAAGGATGTGATTATGTACTTGTTTATACTTTGAAGCAACATGCCAAGAAACTTAAAAGGCGAGGAATGGGAACCTTTGTGATTAGTGACTTATCACAAAGTGGAGCTGTCAAACTTGCTACATTGGCAGGAGAAGAAATGCCAAATTGGATTAGTGGGTGTTGTTTAAAAAAGTATCATTTACCACTAACACAAGATATGCTTCAACAAATCCATCAAGAAAAACAACGGATGAAGGAGAAACAAAGGGTACGAGAAGAAGCACAAGAAAAAGTAAAAGAACACATTGCAAAAAGAAGGCTTCTACAACAACAACAACAACAAAGTGAATCACCGTTGCGAATAAATTCTATTTGATTAACGAATTTTGGTGAAGACACAGTGGAACCAATAATTGCAGTCAAAGTGGGTAGCAATCAAGTTGAATCGACGGCATTGCTTGATTCCGGAGCTCAAGCAAATCTAATCTCTTACAAATTATATAAACAGCTCAAGCTCGAAGATCAACTACATCCTCCTCAACAAGTGCTAGAAAGTAGTACATCACATTCGCTAGGAACATTGGGCTGGACAATATTGCATGTACAAATACATCAATATGTTTACCCCCACAAGTTTTATGTGGTTGAGGATGCGAGCACACTACACCCCATGTTGTTGGGACAACCTTGGCAGAAAGAGTATAATGTGTAGATAGATTGGTATTCGGATACAGTCAAAATTCAGCATGCACAAGAACAACAGGTGGTAGCCTTTGCTCAACCAACCCGAAAGAACCAGATAAGAGCACCACCATCACTGGATAAAGAACAAAAATGATGGGTGCCAATAAAGGACAACATGATACCCATGGAGAACAACCAAGGAACTGCCAACCATGTTCACTACAAAAATAAGACAACACAGACCACAGTGAATAGATCAAGGTTAGCAACAGGCAAAAAACAAGTATGGGTACGGAAGGATAGAGGTGACCTGGCATACAAACCACAATACAACAGCAGAAGTCAACAGAAGAACACAGTTAAGCCAACAACCAAGGGAATAAAAAAGATATGGATCCCGAAGAGAATGCTCAGTAACCACTTAAATGCGACACGCATTTGGATCCCCAAACCAAAGCAACAGGAACTCCCTTCAATACAAGCAACACCATCAGCCAGACACTCATTACATATGAAACTGGCAAACCGATCTATGTGGGTGCCGAACAACAGAACCACGATGATGACCAAGGACGAGGCAATACACCTACAAAATCCTCCACAACAAAACTTCAAAGGGCAATTAACAGAGAACAAGATTATAGCTACAATGGACATGACACTTCCATCCACGGAAACAACCGCGGCCATATCCACAGTAGCGGCAAACCAAGCAACTTTTGCAAAAAAGACGATCAAACAAAGAGTTGTAGAGTTACAACTTTTACTTGCAAAGAAAATCCGCCAACCAAATCAACAACAAACAGGAATCCTCGACGTCGAATGCCAATAAGCATCTTGCTTATTCCCTCCTCTCGCACAACATTAATTTTTCCATGCATTGACTAGGTATGCATCAGATAGGGCCACATTACAAGGCCGCGCATTAGCATAATTTTTAACCCATGCACTACACATGCCCCGAGGCGATACCTTGTCGTCAAGGAGGACTCCGACTAGGAGGGGGGGAGGCATTCTCCATGCGGACCCAATGAAGGTGAAAAGAGCAAAAAAGGGTATGTTTTTCGACTATTTTCAAGGGTTTTTGTTTGATTGCAAAAAAATTTGGACTAACTTAAGCACATATGCCCTTATATAGCACGAATCTACAAGTATATGGGGCCAAACGCCAAATTAAGCCACTAGGTGTGTGTATATATGTAAAAACAGCCATTTTTTGAGCAAAATATTGGTAAAACGGAGAAATCCAGCCATAAAAATTGCATGTGAGTGTACATAGTGTTTTGCGGTGATGTTTTTGAATTATTGTGATTTTTGGGGATTTTTTGGGTTTATTTTGCTATTTTCTTTTTAATTTTACTAATTATCGGCAGAAAAACTTCAAAAATACAAAAAGCAGGTGAAATACAGTCGCAATGAAAAACAAAAAATATGGGGATTATCAGTGACTATAGGACAACCTATGGTACAATGGAGGTACAATTATGTGAATGGAGCGGGAGGCGTGTTTTGGCCAGATTTTGACCGAAACGTAAAACTTCTCGGAAACTGGGCAAACGGAGTCCAAATCAAGAACTTTTCGAGCCTAAACCGCATCTCTCAAGAAGTTAGGAGTACATGTCAAATTTCATAGAAAGTGGTCCGGGGACCCCCATTATAAGATTTTTTCACTTCACTCATTTCTACTATTTTCTTCTTGAGAGAGAGCTCTTGCCACCTATAACGAACCGGACTTCCAGTTGCTTCTACGACGCGCACGACCACCCGACAGGCTCCAAATATGAGAGGTGGGCTCAGCACCTTGAGCTTTTCGCGTATGTTTGATGTTTTATCGCGAAAACTAGTGTAGGGTTCACATGGGGAACGGGCAGTAGAGACCTACAGGTAGAGGTAGCCACCTAACGGCTAACCCAATAGCAATAAGGCTTCATAGGGGGTTTACCCTAGCATAGGAGACCACTCTTGAATGCACAAAGGCGGCAAAAAACCAACAGGAAAAACCCTAACTTCTAGAGCCCTGCAAGAGCCCACCAAGTGGTAAATCGGTGGAAAGTCGCTCAAATGCTACCAAAACTCATGGGTAGGAGCATCTCGACATGCTCTACAAGGCTATATAGTCCACATGGCCATAAGGCGACGCGAAGCGGGACTAAGCTTCAGAAACGGCATCGGACACACAAAGCGTCAACTGGCTCTCACGGCCAAACTGGATGTCCGTTTGCCACCAAACTTCACGAGCGGCTTGCCTAGACCATCAACAACCAAGTCCTACGGTGGTAGACCAACACAAGTCATCAACGACATGCAAATGCAACCACGGATGCTTCCAGAACGACAACTCGCCAAACGGAGCTCCGGTGAAGCCAAAGCCAACAAAAACCATATGGCAAGGTTTCCCAAGGAACCGTGAAGCTATGGAGACTAACATCAAGAAATTTCATTGCCGGAAAGCACTCCAATAGTCAAAAAACGACTCAGAGGCTCTGAAATCCAAACAGGGAGTATATATCTATCTTTTTGACTTTTTTATTGAAATAAGGCTTAAAGGGTACTCAGGGGGGCTAAGGGCATATACTAGTAGCACTTCTCCAAAAGAATTCATCAGGAGATCAAGCTAAACAGGAAAAGAAATCATATCAAAAGAAGATTGATGAGCTAAAAGGCCAACAACAGACTGAAGAGCCACACTTGAGCACATGGACAGCAGCTATGGAAGGAATTGATATAGACAATGTGTCGGATCCAGTGGACACAACAATGCAAGAGGACATCCCTGTGGTACCATCCCAAGAGCCCCGGGATCTAACACAAGAAGAAGAAGACAATCTACAAAAGGCAATAGAAGCGGCCATAAAAGAAACCGCCAAAGAAGCAATGCAGTGGGAGAAGAGGGTATTGAAGTCTATGACCATTCAGAAATTAGATGCAAATGTCGTTCGACATGAATGGCTACAACCCTCTCTCTCATATCCTCTTCTCAAGTACGAAGCTGCTACAATAAACAAGAGGATTAAAGAGGAGCCGATAGTGCCACTATACGAAGAAGATATCTCCAAACCAGAAGGTGTTAAGCTTATTGTGGATGCTTAGCCAAAATGGAGAAAGGCATTGCTAACTAAATACCCACAGTATCTAGTACATCTGGTAGAGGCACCTAAAATAATCAGAGATGACCTTAGCTTTTGCCCTCTACCAAGGATGCGGACCTGGAAAGAACAAGAGTTGCTGAAGAAAAGCCACCCCACGTGGCTCAACTACCCAAAGCCAGGCTTGAAGGGAGGTGAGGGATTGAGTGAGCAATACATGGTGAAAACCCTAACGGGCGCCATTAAATTGTTCACTGGCTCGCCTAACCTCTCTTGCATTATGATCAGGAAAATATGTAAAACCCTTCTGGCAGATTTTGAGATCTTTAAATCTGGACAGGCAACAGATAGCATATTTTTCTTCCAAGATACATATAGATGTGCGTATGAATTGTCTACTCAACCTTCCCATGAGGTGATACATGCCCTCTATCAGCGAATAACATTTTTGCCCTCATACCATCTCCAGGCCTTTGAAGAAGCCTTCTACACCGGTTTCTTAACCATTGACATAGATATATTCGGCCCTACATTACTGGCCCCGCATGCACGGTATGAGTCTGTTCTGAAGATGCACGAAAGCCTCCACTGAAGAAGCAGTTCTACTGTCATGTCGGGGACGACATGATCTAGGAGGGGGGGAGTGTTAGCGGCTGGACACACTCAAAGGAGGATGATTTTTCGACGGGATACTAATTTCCTTTGTAATCATTCCTTAATTGAGAAGAAACCGTCATTTCACCTTTTTAAATAGTGGGGCTTGCAGAAGCTTCTAGATTGTATCCCATTTTTGACATTTAGACTGAGTAAATGGTTAAATTGGAATATTAGGGTTTGAGATTGTAAGGTATTTATACCACTTTTTACCTTAATGCAAAAAACCTTTTGTCATTTTATAAGTTTTGTCTATGTGAGTTGAGCGTACTCTATGTACTAGAGAGAGTGAGAGTTTATCTTGACGCTACGCGTGCACTGGTGGTCGAAATCAAGTGCGGAGAAGTGTAGCGTGTTGCCCCCAAAGAGAGCTACGCGCCAACACCTACATTGCAGGTGTACGGCCAGTTTTGCGAGATCGACCCCCGAGCTATATCTGGTGATTCGGTGAGCATACGTTGTCCGTTTTTGCATTTCAGCATATCCACACATTCGCAATGAGTAGAGCTACACATAAGCACTTTAGTTTTCAAAAACGATGACCTGTAAAAACCTGTCAGACATCCTACGTGATTTTGCACCGGGTGTTTAGGGTTGGGATTTTGGGTCATGGACCTTAGGGAGAATGACCTATTGGTGTTAATAGGATTTCCCTCAAGTTCCGTAGCGTTTCGAAAACGTTTGATGGGTATTTGGCTCTTGAAAGCGTTGTAAGAAATCTCCTCTTGTGTACTCTTGAAGGCTGTAACTTAGACATTGGGTAGAGACCTCTATAGGAAGTAGTCAATAGTTGGTCGAGTGTAGGTTGACACCCTATGCTTGCTTCCACGCGCCTGCGGGTTGAGCTTCGTCCTTAGCTGACAAATCTTGTTAGGTGAGTTCTCGTTGTGCTGACGTCCGTCGCGGCGTATCCGCCAACAGATGGACAATTCAAATCATTTTCCACCGCACTACTCTCGATTTTGACGGAGTTAGCAAGGCTCCTATACTTTACGAGTGCTCTCAATATCAGGTATTTTTTCTGAGTACCTCTTTCACCGCACTGTCTAGCCATGGATTCGGATATCAATATGACATTCGATTTTGAGCAAAGTACTCCTGATCCTACCAATGATGGCCCGCGGCCGGATCCTCTCAAGGAGAGTACCCGCGACGCTACGGCAGGAGAAGATACTTACGAATTGCTCGATATTCAAGAATTTCGTCCACTTCAGACATGCATGACAGTCATGGATGAAAATCTTTAAATTAAAATGTTACTAAACTATCCACATTAGTAATTCAATTAATGCATCAGTAGTCTAAGAGTCCTGCTGACATGCACCTGCATAAACACGTTGCCACACAAGGGCAAGGCAATTCTAATCTAGGGCAAGGCCCAAATGCTAATACATTGCATACTCTCATTGCCAAAGAGGTGGATGAATTGTTAAAGAACACTAAACCACCAATTTTTAAGGGAGAAGACCAAGATCGCAATAAGGATGCAGTGAATATCTTTCTCAGCAAGTGGGATGGAATTCATGCCTTACGGCGCACTCCAGATGCAGTCAGAGCTCTGAAAATGAGCTTAACTCTAGAAGGCAAGGCCTACAAATGGTGGATGTCTCTCGAGGAGAAGAGCATCATACCGCAGAGTTGGGCAGCTTTTGAAGCAATGTTTAGCAAGGAATTTTTGCCTACAAACGAGGCCGATCGGAATTGGACGGCTTGGGACACATGTTCCATGCGCCAATACCCATCACTCCTTGAATATATCTCTCACTATCGGGACGTTATCCTCAAGTTGGAAGGCTTGGATACCTTTCAACAAGTACGGGGGTCCATACAAGGTCTAACACCCGAGCTTAAGAAGTATGTCAAGACCCAAGACCCTAAAACACTTGAGGAAGCCATAGTGAAAGCACATATTCATGATGATCCTGATGAGAAGAAAACACATAATACTCACATGCCTGCCAGCATACATGGTAATACACGCACTCAGTATGGGCACAATAAAAGAAAATTTTTAGTTGCTAATTCAGATGCCTCTAAAAAACCCAAGGGGTCCAGGGGTCCTCTTTCTCCTAAGGATTTTGATAAAGCCAAGAAAGAAAAGTTATGTTTTCAATGTTTAGGAAGAGGTCATGGAAAAAAGGATTGTCCCAAGGGGAAATCTGCTGCTCAGGGAAAGGAGAAAGCAGTGCACACGGTGCAACTACTACCTCTTGAGTCTTCCTCAAGATTCTCTACAATGGAAGTAACACACACTGAGGTGGTGCATGAATGATGTCTCACCGCTTCCATGTGTCAACCAACCTTTGGACCACATGAGTTAGTACGTATGCACGGATATCTGCAAGGGCACAAGGTGCGCATCTTGGTAGATGACGGTGCTACTCACAATTTCATCAATTACAGATTGGTGAAAAAACTCAAACTGCCTCAAACTCTGAGTACCCACTGCTACAAGGTATCAATGATGAATGGATATGATACTGAAATATGGGATAGTCAATGCCAAGTTGTTCCATTGGAGGTACAAAAGTACTCTACATGTTTGGATTTTTAGGTTATGAACATGGAAAGGGCTGATGTGGTTCTTGGTAGGGAGTGATTGCATCGCCTAGGACCATCATTGAAGCGTAGCTATGAGCACAACAGCTTGATGTTTGAATCCCATGGCGTACATGTTTTGTTGTTAGGAGAAAAAGATATACCTTCATCACCACTGATTTGTACCGCTAAGCTTATGCAGCTCATTTCTGATAATGAAATAGATCAGGTTTTCTTGTGTTACTCACTGTCTCATTTTCTTTCTAACAAAATGAGTCTGTTGAACATTCCTCAACGCCGCATGATTCTCTCTCCTCTATTCCACCAATTGCTAATTCTAAACAAGCAAACATTGCTAGTCAATTACCAAAATTATTGAAGGAATTTCAAGATGTATTTCCTAATGATTTGCCATCAGGACTACCGCTGACAAGATCAGTACAACATAGCATTGACGTGGCTGCAGGCTGTAAACCTGTTAGTAAACCACCTTATCGTATGAGTTATTCAGAGGCTGTTGAGGTGGAACGTCAGCTTGCTGACTACCTTAGCAGTGGGTTTATACAACCCAGTTCTTCAGCATGGGCTTCGTATATCCTCTTAGTGAAGAAAAAGGACGGCAGTATGCACATGTGCGTAGACTATCGGGGCTTAAATGCGGTTATAGTTAAGAACAAATACCCATTGCCAAGAGTAGATGAGTTGTTTGATAAGCTCACTAATGCTCGCATTTTTACGAAAATAGACTTGCGGTCAGGATATCATCAAGTCCATATTCGACTTGCCGATATACCTAAAACTGCATTCCGAACAAGGTTTGGACACTATGAGTTTTTGGTAATGCCCTTTGGGTTTACCAATGCACCCCCCACATTCATGACACTTATGGATAGTGCCTTAAAGCCTTATTTGGGCAAATTTGTCATTGTTTTTCTCAATGACATCCTAGTCTATAGTGCTTCTGAAGAAGAACACTTACAACATCTCAGGCAGGTGTTTGAGTTGTTACGCACAAACAAGTTATATGCCAAGGAATCTAAATGTGATTTTCTAAAAGATGAAATTCATTATTTAGGGCATGTTATTTCAGCTAACGGCCTATACATGGATCAATCCAAAGTGGATACCATCAGGAAATGGCCTCCTCCTAAAAATCTGGAAGAATTACATATATTTTTAGGATTTGCAGGTTTTTACCGAAGGTTCGTTAAAAACTATGCTCAAATTGTTGTTCTTATGACGGATCAACTAAAAGGCAAAGGTAAAGCTTTTCAGTGGGGATCCGCTCAACAACACAGTTTTGATATGCTCAAGGATGCATTAGCTACAGCTCCTATCCTAGCTATTGTAGATCCTTTGAAACCATTCGTTTTGGAAACGGATGCAGCTTAGCATAACTATTCTGCTTACAAACGCGAACTCTATGCAATAGTGTCTGCCTTAAAAACATGGCGGCATTATTTGTATGGTGCTCAGTTCGAGATTGTGTTTGACCATGAAAGCATCAAATGGTTTACACAACAAACAGATTTAAAGGGTCGAAAATCCAGGTGGGCCGAGATCCTTCAGGAATATGACACCAAGCTAAGGTATCGCAAAGGATGATACAATGTAGTGGCAGACGCTCTAAGTCGAATTCCAGAGATCAATTCGCTCTTGTTCACGGAACTTTGTAGTGAATTTTTAGATTCTCTCAAGGGAAAATATGAGCATGATGAAGCATAATCCAACGTGTGGAGCCATGTTCAAAAGAGGGATCCTTCTCACTCCAATGACGGTGATGTATAGTTAACCTCCACACCAAGTTCTCCTTTATCAAGTGATGAACTACAGCGATGGAAGCATTTTACCATCGACAATGGGTACCTACTCTACAAGGGGAGAGTTTCTGTACCGACAGACACAGACATTTGGCGCCAAATTCTTTATGAATGTCATGATAGTCCAAGTGTAGGGCACCCGGGGATTAGAAAAACTTATGCTCTTATACGACGACAGTTTTACTGGCCAGTTTTACATGGCTTTGTTCAAGCTTACGTCTTACATTGCCAAAAATGTCAAGTTAACAAAGCAGAGCGCCTGAAAGCAGGAGGACTCTTACATCCTTTGGAGATTCCCAATGGAAAATGGGAAAGCATCTCTATGGATTTTATTGTAGGTTTACCAACCACTGTACGAGGTCATGACTCAGTATGGGTGGTCGTAGATAGGTTGACTAAACTATGTAAGTTTATTCCGACCAAATCAACGGTTAAGACACCAGAACTAGCCAAGTTATTTGTGGACAATCTATACAAATTATATGGTTTGCCAAGTAACATTGTTAGTGACCGTGATCCCAAGTTTAACAACCACTTTTGGAGAGTTGTATTTAAATGATTGGGTACACAACTAAACCTCAGTACAGCTAATCATCCAGAAATGGATGGTCAAACGGAACGGGTTAACCAGGTGCTAGAGGATATGCTAAGAGCATACGGCAAAAAACAGTCAGACTGGGAAGAATACTTACCTATTCTCAAGTTTGCCTACAGCAATGCTAAGCATGTCACAACTGGTTTTAGTCCTTTCATGCTCAAGTACGGGTTTCAACCTAGGTCACCATATACGGTGGGGTTGGCAACCAAAAACTCCAACAGGTTAAGGATTTTCTCCAAGACCACATGGATATGCTGAAACTTGCTTGTTAGAATGTCCGGCAAGCACATGATCGGTATAAGAAGTACGCTGATGAGAAACATCGGCAAGTTACCTTCGAAGAAGGGGAGGAAGTATTTTTACGTGTGCCAGAACATTCAGAAAGTTTGAAAACTGGGCTGACGCCTAAATTATCTCCCCGATATTGTGGGCCTTTCAAAATACTCAAGCGAGTAGGTGATTGTGCCTACAAATTATTACTACCTTCACATTCTCGCATTCATTCGGTGTTTCATGTAAGCCGTTTAAGTAAGCAATTACATGGGGACGACAATGTCATTGACTAACAGGCTTTGGTTGATTTCATTGAACCTCCTACCCTACCGCATGAACCTGAACATGTTCTTGATTATCATGAGTTGCAGACACGTCATCACGTACATAAACAAGCCTTGATCAAGTGAAAAGACTGACCTGAAGAAGGTGCCACTTGGGAAAACATTAGTGTTCTTAAGAAGAAGTTCCCCACTTTTGTTTTTGAGGACGAAAACTCTTCTTAAGGGGGAGTAATGTCAGGACACCGGCAAGGCCGGACTGGACAAGGGCAGGGCCGGGCTAGGCGGTGTGGAACGAGGAGTCCAACTAGGGAAAAGGGCCAGGGGCTTGCCTATATAATGGGTGGTAGGGTGGTGGACTCTCAGGCTCTAGCTTCCCTTGCCTTGCAACAGGCTATCAGGAAATTTAAGAACATGCTTCTCGAGGCTCTGACCTTGAGGAAAGTTGGCTACAAATGCGGACATTGCCATGCTACGGTGGATAGCCAATATTAAGTCTCTTAACTTTGAATTTTGTCATATTGTAGGTAGAGATAATCCTGTTGCAGATATGTTATCAAGGGCTAGGTTTGAATATGAAGAAGAGATGTTTACCCTAAGTGATGATGTTGGCTTGAAGTTCTATACATCTTCTTATCTACATGCAAATTGTGGTAATATTGCTCATGTTTTTGAAGTATTTTTTGAAGGATTCTATGAGGGAGAATGGCTTATGATTGGCCGCTACCTTCGCACTCTCACTAGACAAGAAGGATGGAGTGACCAAGATTACAAGAGGATCAAGAAAACGGCCTACGGCCATTTTCTGAAGGATGGACATTTATGGAAGCAACCAAAGCGCCCAAGAGGGGTACCGCAATAGGTTGCTTGTGATAAAGCAACTCACCAGTAGGTTATCAAATAATTTCATGAAAGTTTATGGGCTGGACAAAGAGGAGTCTATGCAACTTTTGTCAAGACTAAAGACAGGTACTAGTGGAAAGGTAACGGTATAAAGATGTGGCTCAATTTGTGGAAGCATGCTTAATATGCCAACAATATTCTAATGTGCGACATAGAGATGGATTGCATCCCACCTATCCGCTGGCTATGCACTACAAGTGGGTGGTGGACCTTATTACAATGCCAGCAGGAGTGTGGCAGATGAGGTATATTGTTCTTGCTAGTAGAGAAGATCTTACTAATCAGGTTGAAGGCAAATATTTGCATACCAAAGCTACCAATTTTGTATGAAAATTACTACTTGAGGATGTTATTTCTAGGTATGGATGTGTTGGTAGATTTACTACTGATAGAGAAGAGTTGAATGTAGATAAAGCTCTAGAGTTTTTTGCTCGTATGCGCATTAAACTGGCTCTCACTACAATATACAATCCAGAAGGTAATGGGAAAAGTGACAGAGGACATTTGCCTATTGTTAAAGCTTTAGCAAAGGTGTGTCAAGGGCATATTGGTGATTGGCCTAAACTACTATCATTTGCTTTATGGGCTGATCGCACTACACACAGTTTTGTTACAAGTTTTATGCCGTTTGAGCTGATGTACGGGCAAAAACCCATTATGACTACAAAGTAAGTGGTTATGACGGACCATAATGCCATGGGAAGAGGGCATGTCTATAGAAGATTTTATTGCTCTATGTATTCGCCAACTTGAGAGGCATCAAGAAGATATCGACCAGGCTATAGAGAAGCTTAAGGAGGCAAGGTTGAAGAATAACGCAACATTTGATGGAAAGCACAGACTACGACCTCATGCTATCAACGATGGCAATTGGGTACTTGTTTATGACAGTAGCTTGGAGAATCAATATACTGCTATGTGGAAAATGGTTAAACGATGGTTTGAACTATATATAGTGCTACATGTTTTTGATAATGCAACATATCAATTATGCAAACTTGATGGTAGTGTGCTCAAGGTGCCTATTGCAAGAAAATGGATCAAGCTATTCAAGAAGCAAGAAGGTGAGATTGTTCTTGAAGATTTCAATTCAAATCAACCTCCAAAAGATAATGTTATGTATGCATCGAACGATGTGTCTGATGATGCGTTTGATGACACTGATTGAGTGCAATTGGCACAGACCAGAGGCTGTACAGGTTCAGAGGGAGTGAAAGTCATGCAGCTCCGCTTCCATGACAAGAAAATGAGCAAAGGGATATAAATTAGGTTTATTTGAATCCTATATGATTATTCAATAGTAATAAGTCTGGATAACAAGCCAATTTTAAGCTAAGAGTATGCCAGATATGCGGCTATAAAGGGCCAAAAGTTGTCTTGTTAATGCTAACAGAGAGTATTATTGAAGTGTTCATAGCTGGGATTTTATTAATTAGAATTGTAGTACTTGAAGTGCTCTACTGGCCTGCCTTTACAGCTCATCAATTGGAGCTACAGATAGGAAGTTATGTCAGTTTGAATTTTGAGTCGATAACAGATCCGTACCGGATTGGGCATATGTTGATGAAGGGTAGAAGTTGATATGAATGCATGGCCTAAAGTGCTCACTTTGAGGAGCGTGTTGGTCTTTTTAGTTTGTCAATCGGAGTTTTGGTTGTCAAGATATGGGCAGTTTAAGTTTCATCACGGGCGAGTTCCGTACCACTTTGGTCACCTCGGTCAGTTCTTCATCTGGTATTTTTGAGCTTCAGTCACGTTCTGGGGAATAGCATCTTGTTCAGAATTTCATCTCTTGAAGTGCATTGATAGCTGGTGCTTTATAGTTGAATTGTATTCCATGGCCGGCTAATGAAGAAACATGATGCGCTTAATTGCGCTTTGGCCGATACATATGCCAAAAAGGGCAATATCAAGGGAAGTTCAGATTGATTTATACTAATCATAGAAGCCATCGAAGTGGAATGCTATGCTTAGCTATGACTTGGATGATGTAAACACCAAATGTGATGCCAAAAAAGGTCAAATGTATGCCAAATATGGTGCACTAAAAGGTCCGGCCGCCCACTACGTCAAAAAGACTATCACCCTTAGCCCACAAAAGGGGTTTTTTTTTTTACATAATGTGGAAGGGAAAGGATGCAATGGAGGATGGCAATGAATAGAGCAGGAAATGGGGGAGAAAGAGCTTGCGCTCGGCAGTAGAGGGCGCAAACGAAGGTGCCAATGAAACGAACATTGCTTGGCAAGTCTTTGCGCTGCAATTCAGCCTCATTGTTACTTTATACATGCAGTAGTGATGTGTGTGAACACACTAGGACCGCCAAGGAATTTTTTTCCTCTTTAGGAGGTTTTTTCCCCCGTGCATTGTTTATAGGCCCATTCATTCTAGGGCTATTTATCTTTCCATTGCACACTAAGTAACATACTCTCAGTTGTGTGCCTTGAGCTTCCTTCGTCTTCTCCAAGCTGTGTGTGTTTCTTAGCAACCCTAATTCCAACAATTGGTTTAAGAGCAGGTTGCGTCCTCCCGAGCAGTCGCCAGCAGCTCCAACACACGCCTGCTCACTTTCTTTGATTTCTGTGAGCTTTGGCAAGCATTCGCAGGTCAACAAATTTTTTGAGAAGGCTTGTAGAGCTTAGTCTGCTCAGATTTCTAATTCGGGCTCATTTTGGCCTCCATTTCCACTACAGCCAGGTCTGCACATACATTTTTGTCATTTTGTGTAAAAATTTTGTCAGTGCCAAATACTGCATAACATGTCCCATATAGTCTATTGTGGGTTGTGTTGTATACGACGTGTTGGTCTCACTCAGTTTCTCCTCATTTGGAGCAGTTTTCACATCAAGTGCAAGCATCTTCCATGGATGACAACAACACAGATGTGTTCAAGATGTTTGTTGTCGAGGACAGATTGGAAGGGGACAATTACCCTATGTGGGTTTACATGATGCAACATTTTCTTGTGTCAAAGGGTGTCTGGAATATTGTACAGGGCATTGATGTACGTCCTGGTTCTGAGGATGTAGGTGATGTTGAGGATGTTGCAGATCTTGCTGCAAGGATTGCTGCTATTAGAGTTTTTTGCCTACAACAAAACAAGCCCGTTGGGATGTAAATGATGCGTAGGCTCATGCATTGATTGTGTTGTCTGTGAAGTGCACCATCACTCCTCACATTCATTTAGCGAAATCTGCAAAACAAGCTTGGGATATTCTAGTAGGTCTTAATGCAAGCTACAATGAGGCTAAAATTTCTTTGCTGCGTAAAGAGCTGGAATCGAAGATTATGCATGAGGAAGATGATATGGACACTTTCCTTGCTGATGTCAAGGATATCAATGAGCAACTTATTTTTGCAAGTGAAATCGTTTCTAACAGTTCCCTTGTGCAGACTATTTTTGATGCCTTACCAAATTCATACCAGACTTTTGCTAGTTCTTGGAGACTGATGACCCAAGGAAATCCTGAAGTTATCGAGTCTGATGCATTATGCACATCGCTATTGCAAGAGTCACTTTCCAAAAAAAAATAGGACTAGGCAGCGTGCAATTGAACAGGCTTTTATTGCTTCTCAAAGAAAGGATGGTAACATCAATGCAACCACTTCTTATGGTTCTGCTGCGAGTGGCAAAACTTCTGTTCATAATGCTTCTGTTGGTAGTAATTCATTTGGAAATTCTGGTGATAAAGGAAAAAAGAAGATGCGTTGCCATTATTGTAAAGCTAATGATCACTTGATCAAGTAGTGTCCTAAGTTGAAGGCCAAAGAGGCTAAGAAGAAAGAGGGTGGTTCCACTACAAATGCTGGTTCCACTACAAATGCAGCCATTGTTGAGTCTTCTGTGAAAGGAGACTGTGATGCTGATGTTGATGCACAATGGGCTTTTAGTGCAGAGTGCACTTACAATCTTGCTGTCCATGATGCATGCATGTCAGTTTTGCTGCAGATTCATATGTGTGATATTTTGACAGTGGTGCTACAAAGCACATTACCTCACATCGTGAATTATTCACCTCTCTCGAGTCTGTCCCTCATGGGAATTCAGTCACTTGTGCCAACAATGCCTCTTATCCGGTTTGAGGAGTAGGAAAGATTGTGCTTACTACTGAAAATGACAGTTCTTTCACACTTGTTGATGCACTTTATGTACCTGGGATCAAGAAGAATCTTTTGTCTATATCCGCACTTGCTAGACGTGGACTTGTAGTCAAATTTGTGGATGACATATGTACAATTCATGATCTCAGTTTTGGTGATGAAATTGTTGCATATGGCCTTTTGTGCCATGGGCTGTATAAGCTCACTTTGTATGACAAGTGTGGACAAAATTTTGCAAATGCAGTTGCAGATTCAAGGGCTGTTTCAGATGCAAAATTGTGGCATGCAGGTTTTGGGCATCTAAATTTTGCCAGTTTGCTACGTTTGCAAAAATATGATATGGTTGCTTCTTTGCC
Organism: Adiantum capillus-veneris; assembly: GCF_014529385.1. Classification (NCBI taxonomy): domain Eukaryota; kingdom Viridiplantae; phylum Streptophyta; class Polypodiopsida; order Polypodiales; family Pteridaceae; genus Adiantum; species Adiantum capillus-veneris. The sequence goes on from NC_140951.1 coordinate 98,368,230, forward strand.
GCCTCTTGAAGTGCTTGTCAAACTCGTTTGTGAAGGCTGTATTTTGGGCAAAATGCAGCGTTCTAAGTTTCCAAAGAATGGTTCAGTTAGGGCCACATGCAGGTTGCAGCTTGTGCATAGTGATGTTTGTGGGCCCATGCAAGCTCTATCCTTGGGAGATTATTTTTACTTTGTGACTTTCATTGATGATTACTCCAGGCATGCATGGGTATTTCCTCTTAAAGCGAAGTCCGAAGTTTCTTTGTGCTTCAAACAATTTCTGGCTATGGCTGAAAATGTCTCGAAATGTACTATGGGCACTCTCTGTTCCGATCGAGGGGCGGAGTATATGTCTCATGAATTTAATGCATTTCTGGCTAATTGTGGGATAAAACACCAATGTACCGTGCCTTATACGCCTCAACAAAATGGTGTTGCTGAGAGGAAAAACAAGTCACTTACGAAAATGGCACGATGTATGGTCAAAAGTCAAGCTTTGCCGCATTCTTTTTGGCTTGAGGCCATCCTGTGTGCCACTTATGTACTAAACAGGTGTCCTACAAAAGCTTTGCAGTCTATTACTCCATATGAAGCATGGTATGATAGAAAGCCTTCTATTGAGCACATGCATGTTTTTAGATGTTTGGCATATGCTTTGGTGCCACAAACACAGCGTAGAAAATTGGATGATAAGGCTGTCAAATGTATTTTTGTTGGTTATAGTGCTGAAAGAAAAGGTTACAGGTTGTATCATCCACAAACAAAGCGTATTGTTTCATGGGATGTAGTGTTTGTGGAAGATTCTGTTCAGCCCTTGCTATCATGTACTAGAGACAGTAATGTAAGCTCATAGGACATTTATGACACTTTGTTGCCTCTTTTTAGTGGTGGAAGTTTGAATGTAAATTTCAATGAGGCAAATGTACAGCCTATGGGGGTTTCTGAAAATGTTATAAACCAGCCTATTACTGATGCAAATGTACATGATGTACTTGATGAGGAAAGGGCTGAAAATGAGCAGGCTAGAGATATGCCAAAATGCCTGGTGCATACTTTGCGTGATAGTAAATTGGATGCACCTTTGTCTAGTCGTGCTCGTTCAGGCTCTCGCCATGCATCTTATGCATCAGATTGTTATGCTTTGGCTGTGTCTAGCTTACAAGATGTTGAGGAACCTTTATCTTTTGATGAAGCACAAAATTCAAAAAATTGGATGGCTGCCATGCAATCAAACTATGATGCACTCATAGAAAATGACACATGGACTTTATGTGGTTTGCCTCCTAGCAAAAAGGTCATTGGTATGAAGTGGGTTTACAAGTTGAAACGCAAGCCGGATGGTGAGATCGATCGCCATAAGGCTCAACTTGTTGCAAAGGTTATGCACAGCAAAAAGGCATAGACTATGAAGAAAATTTTTCTCCCACTTGTCGTATGACTACTGTTCGTTTTCTATGTGCATTAGCAGCTCATTTTGGTTGGGATGTATATCAATCAGACATTGTTACTACTTTCTTGAATGGTGACATATTTGAGGAAGTTTATGTAACGTAGCCTCGCGGTTTTGTCAAGAAAGGACAAGAGGACAAAGTGTGCAGATGTAAGAAGGCTTTGTATGGGTTGAAGCAATCTCCTCGTGCTTGGTATGAGAAAGCTGACACTCATTTGGTCAAATGAGGATTTCGTAACAGTCCAATAGAAAGCACATTGTATGTCAAGCGTGAGGGCGATGTACTTCTCATTGTTGTTCTTTATGTGGACAATTTGCTGATCACTGGTCCCAATGAGGCACATATTGCTGAATTTAAGGCTGATTTGAATGCTACTTTCAAGATGAAAGATTTGGGGCTGTTGCATCATTATTTGGGCATACAGTTTAAGCAATGTGATGGTGGTATTGCCTTTGTCAAAAAAGTTACATAGAGAGATTTTTATGTAAGTTTGGACTTGAGGATTGCAAACCTATTGCCACTCCAATGGAAACAGGTTTGAAGTTGAGTCTACATGATGGTGGTTTTCCTTCTGATGTCACTCTTTACCAAACTGCTATTGCCTACCTCATTTATGTATGCAACACGAGGCCATATATTCAGTTTGCAGTCTCACAGGTCATCAGATTTATGCATAGCCCAGGGTCTAAGCATTGGCAGGCTGTCAAGAGGATTTTCTGCTACCTTAGTGGCACTTTACATCTTGGCTTGTTTTATCCCAAGGGGGGATCATTGCCGCCAGACTTACATGCTTTTTTGAACTCAGATTGGACCGGTTGTTTTCACAAGCGAGTGTCCACAAGTGGTTTTTGTTTAATGCTTGGTAGTTCATGTATATCATGGTTGAGCAAGAAGCAACCTAATGTGGACACTTCGAGTTGTGAGGCTGAATACACGGCATTCTTCATAGCTATGGTTGAGTGTGTATGGCTCAGATGCCTTATGGATGATTTGGTTGTTGGACAGGACACTGGCAACACTATCTACATTGACAGTCAGAGCGCATTGGCAGTTGCAAGGAACCCAGTTTTTCATGCTCGCACAAAGCACATTGAGGTGCATTACCACTATGTTAGGGAGAGGCTCTCAACAGGAGAGATCAGCTTGGTTTATGTGCCAACACAGGACAACCTTGCAGATCTTTTCACAAAGGCATTGTCTTGTGAGAAGTTTGAAGCTTTCAGACCCGATTGCCAAGGCTACTGTCATTTCAGCTTTGGGCTACTCCCCTTTGTGGATTGATCATGTCCTCAGGGCATGGCACTTCCCTTTACTCATGTGCCAGCTCTCGTTCACCGCATCACTCCAAGGGGGATTTGTTACCATATACATGTGGTAGTGATGTGTGTGAACACATTAGGACCACCGAGGAATTTTTTCCCTCTTTAGGAGGTTTTTTCCCCCGTGCATTGTATATATGCCCATTCATTCTAGGGCTATCTATCTCTCCATTGGACACTAAGTAACACTCTCAATTGTGTGCTTTGAGCTTCCTTCATCTTCTCCAAGCTGTGTGCGTTTCTCTGCAACCCTAATTCCAACACTCATCACCATCGGATTGCACCTCGACCTCAAACATGCCACCTCATCAAGGGGTCTTTCCCACTAGCAATGTCACTAGTGGGTTGGCCGTAAATAGAAAAGGGCAGTTACCCATGCAAAGCAAAAGACTCCCAAGGTCAGCTCTTATAAATATAATAAGGAGGCCTCATATTTCTTCTCTCTCCACAGGCCATGAGCCTTGAGAAGTCACGAGCCAAGCTTCCATAGCCACTCTAATCAACCCTCCTAAGCCCACTCTAATCCAAACCCTCTTAAGCCCACTCTAATCCGAACCTTGCTAAGCAAACTTTAATCCGAGCCTCCATAGTCGACAAGCCTCCTTCACCCACTCTAATCCAAGACATCATAGCCCACTCTAATCCAAACTTCCATAGACGACTAATTGCAAGCTCTCTTTGGAGTCCATGACCTTGAGAACTTGCGAGCCAAGCTTCCGTAGCCACTCTAATCAACCCTCCTAAGCCCAGTCTAATCCAAACCCTCTTAAGGCCACTTTAATCCAAACCCTCCTAAGAGAAATTTAATCCAAGCCTCCATAGTCGGAAAGCCTCTTTCACGCACTCTAATCTAGGACTCCATAGCCCACTCTAATCCAATCTTCCATAGCCGACTTGAATTGCAAGCTCTCTCGGAGGAGAAAATCCGTCAAGCTCTCTCCCAAAAGCTAGAAATCTATTAAGTCTATATTGTTAGGCCCAATATTATTAGTTTGATTGAAATGAAGCCATAACCCAACCGATAATCTCTTCCATAAGCCATAATTAATCATTTTCCTGGGATCTCTCTCTCTCTCTCTCTCTCTCTCTCTCTCTCTCTCTCTCTCTCTCTCTCCCCCCCCCCCCCCCCCCCCTTGAAGCAACAGAGGAAGAAAGAAGCAGAGGAACATTATCAAGGCAAGCTTGGTAGGCCAATTAAGGCAGGTTAAACCAATGTAAGGAGCTTAAACTCCTCAATTAACATTTAATTTAAGCAACGATACTGTTAATTATCCGCTTTGGGTAATCAAGATTCGGAATCTTGTTCATGCTGTCAGTTTTAAACTTTGTCTACATAAATTGTGTCTATTGCAACTCTCTTTCTCACACCTCTCACAGCCAAAGGCCCCACGCCTTCCTGACTCACCTTTCGAACACAATTCCCCTAAGAGCGTAGTGGAGTCTTCCTCATGTTCCTTAACTTTCAGAATTTGTAAGGACACCAAATTTGGAGGGAATGTCCTCTCAAAGATGGATACTAAGTTTAAATTGTTTTTATTTTGGGCCCAAACCTCGTAGACATACTTTCACTTTATCATCATCATCGACTATAACACCAATTGATGCAAGTGAATAACATATGTTCTTCATCTATCAATGAATAGTCATTGATAGACAATTTTTTCTTCAACAATGTATCCAACTGAGTTTTCAACTATAGCTTCCTTTATTAGGGAATTTTTGGACTCTCAAATGGGCCCTATAAGGACTTTGACTTTCTCCCTCTTGTCCAAAACGGGCGCATGGTAAAATTTTTACAAATGAAATCAAAACTTGATGGACCTTTTGGATTAGAATGTACTCATCTAGATCTTTTAATTGATATATAGCATGCCATCAGATTTCTTATATGGTAGAAGATTCCATTTTTTGATGTGACAACTTTATCTTATAAATAGAATCTCTCCCACATTTCAACTTTAGTAGGGAGGCCATAACTTCTACAAATCAACTCCAATTTTGCCGGAGTTTGGGGATTTAGAACCTATTTTCTAAGATTTTTCCAATGATATGTTGGTTGATAGGGTTTTACAAAGCGTTTATGTACTTCATCGGGTTGCCCACTTTGGACAAGAGAGGCAAAGTCAAACCTCCTTATAGGGCCCTTTGAGAGTTCAAATTTTCCCTAATGGTTTTTGTGTTTGTCACATCCAACAACAATAAGATGTCCCAAGCCTATGGACAATAAAAAGTTTCTATGGAAAAATAACACAAAGTCCTCCAAGCCATGGCAATGGGCCTGTTGGGAGTCAGTCGCTCGGCCAGTGAATCAAGGAGGCCTTGGAATTCTCAACCCTGTGGCCCATGGAGAAGCTTGCTGTGCCAAATTTGTAGTCTCCTTGGCTAAACAAGACCAGGCTTGGGCTATCATGATCAGAGATATGCTAGAAGCAGCTAAACTTGGTTTGAAAGGAGGAAAGTGGAGAGTGGTAGAGTTTCATGACAAACTTTTAGCCTCGACGTGGGCTACACTAAGTCTGGGGGGCGGCTCAGGGGAATTGGTAAGGAAATGTAACAGAGCAGCGGGAGTCCTAAAGTGGGGGGAAGAAACCAGAAACTTCAAGAACCCCATTCTACATTGGTCCCCCTGGCTTTCCAAAGTTGTAGATCGGCCGCAAAATCCCTATTGGATAGAAGCAGCCAAGAAACTACATAATAAGGGTCTGAACTGACTGGGGCACTTTTGGGATAGTAACAACAAGAGCTGGAAAACCACTGAACTTATGGTAACCCAATTCCAACTTAATAGCTTGGAGGTTTTGCTAGTCAACAAAGTGATGAAAGAGCTTGACAGTGCAGTGATGCCAATCTGTGACTCGGAGTTTGACTGGAATGCCTGGAAATGGCCCGGAAGCAGCCTCTTATGGAAACCCTATTCTAAAGGCATTTACCATAGAATGATGCTAAAGAAGAATTGGTCTAGCCCCCTTAACAAGATATGGAAAAAGCAATGGTCGGAGGAAAGGTGGGAGCAAGTAATGGAGAACATCTGGGCGCCAAAGGTTCCGTATCACATGAAGATATTTCTATGGAAAGTAATTAGGGGTGCTCTTCGGACGGGGGTGAAGATTTAGGAGAGAGGGATAGGGACTGATCGATGCCTGGGGTGCAGGATGGCTACTGAGGATCTGACCCACCTTTTTATGGAATGTCCAGCTATCAGTGGCCTTACAGGAAAAATTTGCAAGTGGGTCCAAAGAACATGGAAAATTGGTATGTTCAAGAATGATTTACTCCTTGGAGGTAAGAACTTGGGTAGCCCTGCCATCCTCATTTGCACTCAAATTATCAGGTTTTGCTTTTTACATACTGTATGGCAAACAAGGAACCGTCGTGTGTTCGAAGGAGTTCCTGAGGTGGCAAGCTTCGCAAAATCATACAAGAAAGCAGAGTGCTAATATGGACGCTTGGATGCAAGCAAAACTCGGATGATTGGTCTAGGGTTACTTGTGCCTTGTTGTCAGCGGAATGCTTAGGTAAGGGGAAAATCATGACACAAGAAGATTAGTGAAGAACATGATAATGAACCTAGTGTATCAAGGGCATGGGGGCAGGTCGTTAGGGGTGGCTCCCCAGATAGCTGATGTAAGTTTGGTGTCTGGATGGTGTCATGGCTTGGCATGAGCATGGCAAGTTCTTGTAATTTTTTGAGATGATCAATATAATTCACTCACAATTGTGAGTTTTGCCAAAAAAAAAAAGATGTCCCAAGCCTCCTTACGGGTGTGAGCACCTTGTATGTGCCCAATCATAGTGCTCGCACACTCACAAAAAGCCAGTGCATGACCTTTCGAGCTCCCTAGTTTCAATCTTCAAAAATCTTTATTTACACATCACTTGCACCTTCCTCTTGTAATGCTGGTGTTGTCTCATGCTCTCCATCAATGTACTCCCAATAACCTTTACCCATAAGAAAATTGATCATTTGAAACTTCCAAGCATGAAAGTTATTCTTGTCCAACTTCTCATTGACAGTATGGTTAAGTCCTTCATTGTTGGACGACATGTTTTCAATCCTTCATCAAGTCTCTGAGCAGCCTACTAAAAATAGTCAATTACCACCTGTAACCAAAATCTGCGTACATAATCCTGTTTCACACTACCAAACATAAAGGGAAACTAGTACAATGGTCTAGTGTGAACCACTAGTGAGTGAGGTGAATGGATAAGTGTGCCATCACTGCAGTAGTAGACCAACTCGGTCTAGTACAACTGTAGTATCATTGACGAGGATATGCGTATCCACCGAGGCGTGCCAGCGATGATGAATGCCGGTGATAGTCATCTAGGAGTCCTACATGTTGAGCTTGACATCTCAACACTTTCAAGTGAAGTCTAATCGTTAAACTTAGAAAATGCATCTAACTCAAGCCAATCCTCTTCAAACATGGAAGCATGCTTAGATTACACGCCAAACAACAAATTATGTTACTTCTTTTGGATAAGAAGGTCTTGGATTTTTTTGCTACCATCAAACTTATGGATTTTGCAAAGTTCTTTTTCGCAGAAGTTTCCACTATCAAGCACGACACTATGGTGAACTCACAAGTAAATTTTGACGTAGTTTTGTTGGGCAATATGTCAACCAAAAGAATTGCTAAAGGGGACTCATAAAACAATATGGAGAGAAAAACTGGCTACAATTTAGCAGAGTTTATGCACTAAACAAAGAATATGGGAGGCAAAAGCTAGATATAAAGACACATAAGCCAAATAAACTATGGCAAAAGATATGACCAAAAGTTTGGCAGATTTCTGATAGTATTTTAACATAGATCTCAAATCACATCAACCATAAAACAATGTATTGACAGTCTTAAAAAAATGAGCACAAATTGAATCAACTTTCTCAAGATGAGCCCCTAGTCCCATCTATACATATCTTATGTGGCGAGGTTGTGACTAGTGACCTAATCCTCCTAACACTAGGTAATATGATCCCTCGTGCTTGGCTTCGAAAAATAGCACCATGACCCTCACAAAAGGTTATACAGACCCTCATCGTAAATTGGCAAATTTGGCACCACACATGTACTAGGCGGTGTCTCTTCATACATAAAACATGATTGATAGACCAAATCTAGCAATAATAGTAGATTTGCATGTAAACAAGCGCCAAATCAAGCAAGCAAGTCAAAACTCACAATCTTTCACCTCATCTAAAGTTGCCTCAAGTGTGCATGCAAGGCGTCAACAATCAAGAGATTAAAAAAAAAAACACTTCCATAAGTGTAGCCAAAGTTGCTCTCATTTGTCGGTAACATCATGTACAAATCAATGGCCTCAGACATGCATCCATGACCATAAACTAGCTCAAATTTCTACATAAATTGCATAACCATGTACATCCATGACAACCATTAAGTGACAGCTATCACCATAAACTTCCATGCATAATCAAGAGAGAAAAAGATTGTTCCGATGCTTATATACGACATCACAAAACTGTGAGCAATTGGCATAAGCAGGCCACACTTGTCATAAACATGACATAGATCGGCATCAATGACTATAAGTTGGAAATCTTGCATTCAAGACACTGATCTCGATGCATATAGCTCAAGCACTTTTATGTGCTTTCATGAGAGCATCGCTTATGGCATCAATATTGCTCAATGCATGACCATATGCAAAAAAACTACAAAATCTCACACGTTTTGTAAACTGAGAAAAATGTCATAAGAAGCTTTGTATCAGTAAGAAGCTAGCCACATATACACATCAATAGTAATGACATCCACATATGTCTTACATATCTAAGAGAAAAGTGATTCCAACGTCCTCTTATTGCATTCAATGAAAGCGAATATCGCCCCTCAATGCAATCTAAGAGATGTCAAATCACAACAAAGAAGCTCCCACGATGCCTTTTAGTGATGCCAACCTGCCAACATTGTGATAAGAAAGAATGGTTAGTTTATGGGTTAGTGGGTGATTGAACACAGCTGACCTTGCGTACTAGTTATGTAACCCCAACCCAACAAGCTTTTCTCTACTAGCTTCTTAAGAGTCTCCATCTTGTTAAGGGATATGTACTCTTGTTCAAGGTTAAAATGAAACAACCACAAATTAGTAAGCACATTCTTATACGAATGACAAGAATGTACATGATCGAGTGAGACTGAGTCAAAGAAATAATGTTCTTTGAAATCCATGAATAATTTAGGTTGTGCTCTTTTCTAACTGATTTGCCTTGACTTCAATTCAAAGCAACGGCCAACGAAGCACTAGTTGGGTCCAATAGGTCATATTTGACCTTCGAGGAGGATAATACAATCTATGGTATATCTCTGTAGCGTATGGAAAATAATGGAAGTTTAAGTAGTCAAAAGACTTCCCTTTCACCCAAATACACTTACACTCTTTGGTCTAGAGCGTTAGAACTAAATCAAACGCACCCCAAAATAGTGCAAGTTGCAACCACACCTTTAAAAGGCCACCTTTAAAAGGCCAGCCGCCAGCACATTTTTGTGAGAGAGGGACGCGTTTCTTACTCTATGAAAGACCGCCAAGTCGGTCAATGCTTATTATTCTTGGACGCCATGGCGCATCAAGTCACAAGTGTGAATGCGCTAGAGTTGAGTAGGTCTGCATTTGACCAATGAGGGAAGCTTGCGCATTTCAAAATATTCACGGATAGATCTTTTAATTTATCTGTTTGCGTGCAGAATCGCAATCCTCAGCACTACAGTGACTAGGGAGAGAGAAAGAGAGAGGGCGGGTGCGCTCTGTTTTGCTGACTGTGAGAGAGAGAGAGAGAGAGAGAGAGAGGGGGGGCGAGAGAGAGAAGAAGAAGAAGATTGTCTCAACGTCGTAGCAAAAAAGAGAGAGAGAGAGAGAGAGAGAGAGCTTCTGTAGAGTTCTAATAACTTCTGCGGCATTTGAGCGCCTGCGCCCTCAATTTGTGTTTTTGTATATGTGTGTGTGTGTGTGTGTGTGTGAGAGAGAGAGAGAGAGAGAGAGAGAGAGAGAGAGAGCGCAAGCAAACCCAAGTTCCCCATTTCCAATTGGTATTGCTCTGGACGGGTCTGGAATCCTTCCTTGGTACTTGCCCTAGCCCTGAAGCACGTCTCTCTCTTCACTCTTTTGCTGCGAGAAAACCTGCGTCGTCGCATATTCGTTTTCGGTGGCAGAAGAACATTTGTGTATGATCTCTGATTTGACAGTACTCTTCACCATCACAGCAGACATCGAAAATGGGTTCTTCTGCTTCAAAGGAGACCACCCGCAAGCGCACTGCAAGGGAAAGCTGGTATTCTCCCGTATCTCGCAGCACCTCTGCACCCATACATTATGTCACAGACGTCGAGGAGGATGACGATTCTTTGCTCTCAACCGCCTTCAGTTGCACAAGGTACAAAACTCCATGTTCGCATGATAGCAAGAGCTCTCTTGCGTCTTTGCTACAAGAAGAAACTCTTGCATCTGAGAGCACAGAAAAGCCTTCTCCCAAAGCCTATGTGTGCCATCCTAGTGCAAGAGACAACATTGAATATACATGTGAGCCGAGAAAACGGGCTGCCATCTCAAGAGCTCGTCCAAGGTACAAGACAACACTAATTCCTGTTACAGAGGATTCCGAGTGTGACAATGGCAGTGTGGACACAATCGACGTGCAAAAGCTCATGATGAAGAGGCTGGATGAAGACGATGAGGGCAGAGAGTCTTTGTCCATCAGGACACCAGCAAAACGTAGCGTGTTTGAGAAATCACAATCATTTAACAAGGTACATGAGCTCGATTCTTGCTTCACTGAGTTGAATTTGCCGGTTTGGCGAAGGGATTTTTCTGATCACGAGGCCCAGACAGGCGACCTTGAAATGTTAACTTCCAATGAAGGGAACAGCCTCTGTAGGACAGAAATGGAGAGTACTTCAACAAGCCCTGCCAAGAGTCCCTTAAGGAGTCCATCAAGGGCTCCATGGAAAACCCCAGAGCAGAGTCCTTTGAGGAATCCTTTGGGAAGTCCTCTGAAGAGTCCTTGGATGGGTTCAAATAGCCCTCTGTTTGATCCCTCGCTCTTGGCTAAGTTCGAGGAAGCTGCAGATGCTACTTTTCTACTTTCAGATGATTGCTTTAATCAGAGCACTAATGAAGGAAGCATGGCAACCTCTTCCTCATCTTTTTATAGTCACACATGGGGATTATCAGAGACAAGCTCAGGCGGGGAGAGCCCACAATCCACGCTTAAAGAGAGGTCGCCACTAAAACCTGGCAAGCTGCCTTCATGGAATAAGACTGTCAGTACATCATGTGAGCTTCACAACTTTGAGATTATATGCCCGCCTAAAGGTGAAGATAAGGTGGTGTTGTATTTTACCAGCTTGAGAGGGGTCAGAAAGACATACAAAGATTGCTGTGTTTTACGCAGCATTTTACAAGGGTTTGGTGTCCACGTGGACGAGAGGGATGTGTGGATGCATTCCCAGTTTAGAGAAGAGCTTACACAGCTCTTGGACAATATGCAGTTGCAGGTTCCAAGGTTGTTTATCAAGGGAAGGTACATAGGGGGGGTAGAAGAGGTATGCCAATTGCATGAAGATGGTTTACTGGCAGACTTGATTGTAGGCATGCCATATTTTGGCACGTTCCGTAAAGCATGTGAAGGTTGTGCGGATATGAGGTTTGTACCTTGCTTTACTTGCCATGGCAGCTGCAAGGTGGTTGATGATTTGGGCAGAGTCTTGAGATGTAATGAATGCAATGAGAATGGGCTTATGTTATGCCCTCTATGCAGTTAAAGGCAGTGCTTTGCATTAGCTTCCATTTGATGTCATCGGACAAGACTGTTGCGAGATGGAACCCTCGGAGGGATGAAGCTTTGCTGTATTGATGAGAAATAGCTTTATGATTCGAAAATGTGCAGGCATTTTTCAGCTCTGAATCTCCTTAAGGTGCAGCAATGCTTATTTGGAGCACTTGCAAGGGAATATGCTATGGTATGCCATTCAATTTAAGCATGCTTATGGTGTAAAAGTACATCTTGTTAGCCTCTGGTGCTACACAAGGGTCCATGGGGTGGTAGAAACGTGAGGGTGTGCAAAGGTGTGGAGAGGAGAAACAAAGAAGTGATTTTTCTGAGCCATGAGCTGAATCAATCTTAAAACCTCTATTGTTTCCAGTTCAACAATCTATAGAAGCAATTTACTGACATTTGTACTCATGTAGATGGTTCTTTCAATCACCATCTTTAATGCTCTTACTCTTAACGGTTAACGCTCTATACACCGGAACGACGTCACACTGATTTAAGGTATCACCATTGATATATTCTCAGTCTGGTTTGTATTCTGTTTCTCTGCAATTGTAGGTCCTAGCTGGTGTGGCCATAGCACCTATCTAACTTCCAAGTGAATGACTTCCTTGGAAGAACTTTAAGAAATATACGTTATTTACCGAAAGTAGCTGTGTCCATAGACACCAATGAGTCACCATTGCATGCTTTTACCCTTTTGTAGTGGAGCTAGTTTGTCCATTGTTGCTCTCTTTTTTTAATAAGTGGGATAAAGAGAGAGTTCTTGAAGTACATTTTATGTAATAGATATTTTGGGAATGGTTGAATGTCATTATCTTTGAATTATTGTATTATGGTGAGACGTTCATTCCATTTGCCTTGAAATCTAGATCACAAGCACACACTAATTAGGAGAGATGAATGGCCCTGTGCTTAAGTTCTTCTTGGAAGCAACATGCTCCTCCAACTTGTCTTCCGTGGAGGTTGCATGCTCTTCCTACTTCTCTACCTCCCCGTTTGCCATTTTATGTGGGGTACCTTTGTGCCATCTGTGTTGCCTAGCCTCTTCCTTTAGGCCCCCCCCCCCCCCCCCCCCCCCCCCCAAGTTGGCTTGATGTTCCTCTTGTCAGCTTGGTGTTCTCATTTGTAGTGGTTTCTATATACACTGACCATATATCTTATAATCTTGGCCCTAACCCACCAAGCATGATTGTTAGTGTAGCAATCCCTATTGATATTGCCAAGAATAGACAGTGTGTTAGCTTTCAACAACTATTTAAATTTGTGCATATATATTCAGCTAACAATTAAATTACCCTCGTCACAAATCTCTATCCACTAGAGAAAGACTCCATTTGCAATGGGACCTGACAAAGAGGTGGAAAATTAGGAGGCATCAGTGCAAACCATTACTTCACTTAAAACCTTGCAAAAATGTACCTTGAATTTTAGGAACTACATATCATCCATGAGCTTTGGAACGGGTGCACAATACTCTACCAAGTCTTGAGGCAATGCAATTTACAAATAAAGAGAGCATATCAAGCCAAGACTTATCAGAATGACAAAAATAAATGAAGTAGGAACATAGTAAACTTGCAGCCTAGCCCTTCGATGAGGTCCCTCAAGAGTGTAATATAAATCATGTCTTATCAGTGATGTCAATGGTAATGAGGCTCCAGTGCGAGCAGTAACAAAAGCAAAGGACTCCGTGAAAATTATATCAAATTTGGGTAGTTTGAAGAGTTTCAAAAACCTATTTTGAGAGTTTAATATCCACAAATTTGGTTTACGAGTTGAAAAAAACTTGGAATTTTTTGTTATATTAGTTTCATGTTTAACCTTATTCTTGCAAATGATTTCTCAGCTTAACTATGCCACCTTAAAAGTAATTTTAGTGAGGACTAGGTTGCTACATGAGTTGTTTTGTGAGCTAAAATTGAACTTTCATGATTTTTTTGGTAGCTTTAATGAAAGCTAGATGCATTTTTGTTTCTATAGGTGGATTCCATAACATCTATCTATTCTTCCTTGAGTTTTTTTTTCTAGGTAGGACAAGGGGCACTTGATACCCTTAACAATACAATAATGGAAAAGTTTTTCAATTCAACGAGTCATTTTGAGTTAGCGGGTATAGGCCCCTCAATATTGCTAATTTGAGAGGAAAAATATGTTAGCTTTGTAGCATATATGAATATCTAATCATACCTTCCAAATTTTCCTACATATGGATGATGTTCCAAGGGTTTGTAAAGGACATAATGTGGAACCTAGTTTTTGCATATTTACTATTTTTGTATTTCCTTATTATGCCAAATATTCTCATAGATGGGAGATTTTTCATGCTTTTTATAGGTTTGATAGCTACCTATATATACAAATGTCCATACTCCAAAGTGAATGAATAAAACTGGTAGTAATGAGCTTGGCATATACATGTTGATGATAGGTTAGCAAAATGAGAAAAACATGACTTTTGTGTACCTAATTCTTTGAAAGGGTGGTGGTAATGTGTGTGTTAGTCTCCACCCAACCGTGCTATCTTATAGCCTTCCCCTAGCGTACACACGGTTTCGGCCGTGCTGGTGGCCTTGCCCATAGGACCCATGTCGTTACATTACCCCCCCCCCCCCCTCCTTGGAGAATCGTTTTCGTCCTAAAAAACGAACGTAGGAAAACGTTTCTTAAGTGTGGAGACATTCTCCCATGTAGAACCTTCTTCAGGTCTATCTAGCCATTTTACCAACACCTGTCGTTTGAGATGATGTCTGGTGCGAAGCTCATGAGAATCCAAGATCTTTTTAGGTTCATGAGGAATGCTTGGCAGTGCCATAAGGTCAACCAACACACCTGTGGCAATGACATTATTATTCTGTCCTAGCTGTTTTCGTAAACGGCTAACATGAAAAAAATGATGAACTCGTGAGTGCTCTGGAAGAGCTAACTTATAGGCCACTTGACCTGTACGTTTGAGAATGGTAAACGGTCCACAATAGCGTGGTGAAAGTTTAGCAACTTTTCCCGTCTTCAGACTTTCTGAATGCTCCGGAACTTTGAGGAAAACCTTATCTCCTTCTTCGAAAGTAGCAAGACGTCGATGCTCATCTGCGTACTTCTTATATAGATCTTGAGCTTGCTTAACATTTTGTCGAGCAATTCGAAGCATGTCAAAATTGTATTGGAGAAATTCCTTCGCTTGTTGTATCTTCTCCTTAGCCAACCCCACTGTAACGGGTGATCTAGGTTGAAATCCATACAAAAGCATAAATGGACTAAACCTTGTAGTCACATGCTTTGAACTATTATAAGCAAATTCCAATATAGGTAAGTAGTGTTCCCAATTGGTTTGCTTCTTGCTAATGTACGCTCGTAGCATATCCTCTAGCACTTGATTAACTCTTTCTGTTTGACCATCCGTTTCTGGATTATCAGCCGTACTTAGATTAAGTTTAGTTTCCAACTTTTGGAACACAGCTCTCTAGAAGTGATTATCGAACTTTTGATCTCTGTCACTAATGATACTAGCTGGAAGACCGTAGAGTTTATATATATGCTCTACAAATAGCCATGCTAATTCGGGTGTCTTAACCGTAGTCTTAGTGGGAATGAATCGACCCATCTTTGTGAGACGGTCTACAATTACCCAAATGGCATCATGGCCATGATTTGTAGTAGGTAGTCCTACTACAAAATCCGTAGAGATACTCTCCCACTTACCTTGTAGAATCTCTAAAGGATGTAAAAGGCCACCTACCTTGAGGCGCTCTGCCTTATTAACTTGGCACTGTTGGCAGTTTAGTACGTACTCTTGAACATCATGATGTAAGCCCGGCTAATAAAATTGCCGTCGAACTAAGGCATACGTCTTACGGATACCTAGATGACCAGCACTTGGACTATCGTGACACTCAAATAAGATTTGGCGCTTAGTGTCTGAGTCCTTTGGCACACATACTCTACCTTTGTGGAGTAAGTAGCCATCATCAACAGAAAAATTCTTCCATCGCTTAAGCTCTTCCTGAGTAGAGGTGGAGCTCTATGTGTTGGAGTTTCTATCTGTGCATGCAGAGACATGCTGATCTGGCTGTTCAGAGACATGTGAGTGTGAGGGATCCCTTTTTAAAATTGCACTCCACACTTTACCAGACGATTGATCTTGTGCACACTTGCCACGTAATGACTCCAAAGATCCACTCTTTAGTTCCATGAAAGCAAGTGAATTAATCTGAGGCATCCGACTTAGTGCATCCGCTACTACATTATATCGCCCCTTGCGATATCGTAGTTTACAATCATAATCTTAAAAGATTTCTGCCCATTTAAATTTACAGCCCTTCAAGTTTGTTTGAGTAGTAAACCATTTGATACTCTCATGGTCAAAAACTACTTCAAACTCGGCACCATGTAAATAGTGTTGCCACTTTCGTAAAGCGTGAATTATGGCATAGAGCTCTCTCTCATAGGCATAATAATTTTGTTGAGCTCTATCTAACTTTTTACTTTCAAAGGCTATAGGTCTTCCCTCCTGGAGAAGTACCGCACCAATTGATTTATCACTAGCATCAGTCTCTACCACAAATAGCTTAAGTAGGTCAATGATTGCTAGGATGGGAGCAGTGGCTATAGCTACCTTGAGATGTTCGAAACTACGTTTTTGGGCTTCTTCCCAAGAAAAGGTCTTACCTTTTGCTTTAAGTTGATCCATCATAGGAACAATGATTTTGGCATAGTCACGGATATACTGTCGATAAAATCCAGCTATGCCTAAAAATATTTGAAGCTCCTCAACCGTGGTGGGATGTGGCCATCGAAGAATGGCAGTGACCTTGTCAGTGTCCATCTTGATGCCAGAATAAGAGATCACATGATCGAGGTAATGTATCTCTATTTTAAAGAAATCGCACTTGCTTTGCTTAGCATACAACGCGTGAGCTCGTAGCTGTTCAAACACTAATCATAAGTGTTCATCTTCAGTCTTACTGTAAATGAGAATGCCATCAAGGAAAACCACAATAAAATTTTCCAAGATAGGGACGTAAGACACTATCCATGAGTGTCATAAATGTAGCTGGAGCATTGGTTAGACCAAAAGGCATAACCAAAAATTCAAAATGCTCGAACCGTGTTCTAAAGGCAGTTCTGGAGATATCTTGCAGTAGGATACGTACCTGGTGGTATCCTGAACGAAGATCTTTCTTTGTATAGTATCTTGCCCCGTGGAGTTGATCAAACAACTCATCTAATCTTGGCAGAGGATATTTGTTCTTGATGGTTATGGAGTTTAATCCGCGATAATCTACGCACATGCACATAGTACCGTCTTTCTTTTTTACCAATAGAATTGGTGATGCCCAAGGTGAAGTGCTAGGTCTAATGAAACCACGGGAGAGGTATTCAGCCAACTGACTCTCAACCTCCTTGGCTTCTTTAGCACTCATACGATAAGGTGATTTACTCACCGGTTTAGTGCCTGTCAAGACATCTATGCCATGTTGCACATCACGTGTAGGGGGTAAACCCGGTAGTAAATCACTTGAGAACACATCACTATACTCCATGAGTAAGTGAGTTAGCTTTTGCCGTGCAAAAGGAGAAAGTAAACTAGAGTTATTAAACTAGAGTTATGCTGGGATGGAGAATCTTGTAATTCCTGTAATGTTTGTTTTACAACAGCAGCACGTTGCTCTATAGAATTAAAATTGAGAGCACTTTGCTTGCTAGACTTGTTAACACTTTGTTTATCAGTAGAATTCATTGCACTTTGCATACCATTACTAGAATTCACTGCACTTTGCTCTTGAGAATTCAAAAGACTCGGAGACAAGCAGTAACACAAAGAATTCATCTATTAAATTTGCTTTTTGCAAAATAGAAAGCTCGGCTGTACATATAAGAGGTGCAGATGGTATATTTTTATCACCAAGCAAAAGCACATGTTTACCATTGTCCATAAAGGATAAGGAGTTGTGTTCATAACTAATGTGCAATGTGTTTCCTAAACCATGCAGCCACTCTCGTCCTAAAACTACATCAGTATGGTCCATGTTCAAAACTTGGAAATCAAGGGTCATCGTATGATCTTGAACAATAAGCTCAACCCCTTGAACTACCGTGTCCCATACTTCTTTATCATTCCCAGATATCTGCTCCACCACATACTTGTGAAAGCAGGGAGTTTGTGTAAGCTTCAATTTTTCTTGACTAGCTTATAGTTCAAGAAGTTATGAGTTGCACCATCATCCACTAAAATATGAACACGTTGTCCATTAATAGTGCCATGCATGTGAATCAAATCATGGGGGCCAAAGGTGGGCTGCCACATTGAAGCAGACACACAACACTTGTGCTTTTCTTCCATATGAGGAACCTCTACAACACAATATTTAGGAGATGAATCTAATGTGAGGCGTTGCACCGTGTGCATGGCCATTTCTTTGCCTTGCAAAAGAGGACAATCTTTCTTGTTATGCTGGTCCGAAAGACATCTAAAACACAAATTGTGTTTCTTTGCACGCTCAAAATCAGCAGTGCTGAGAGACCCACGTGGAGTATCTCATGAGTGCTTAGACTTCTTAGCCTCTTGTGGGCGTGGAGAGGTAGATTGTCTCTTATTCCTCTTGGAACGTGTGGGAGATCTACCTCGCCATTGGCTCTTAGCAAAAGTATTCTTAGAGTAGGGAACATTTCCTTTCCTCTTTTGGTCATCACTATACCTTTGCACACGATTGATGGCTTCCTCCAAAGTTTTTGGATGTTGGGTCTTGACATGAAGACGACAGTCTTTGTCAAGACCCCTATTAAAACCTTGTATCTTTTGGAATTCATATAGACCTTCTAGTTTTAATATGATTTCCCGATACTTCAAAAGGTACTGTATGAGAGAGAGGCCAGACATGCGGCATGCATCCCATGCTAACCAATTCTTATCTTCTTTATTGGAGTCCAAAAACTCTTTGGAGAAAGAAGCTTGAAACGCAGCCCAAGACGGAGGACGAACATCTATTGGAAATGTCATCCACCACTTATAGGCCTTGCCTTTGAGAGATAGACTTGTTTCCACAGTCGTCTTTATATCCGGGGTGTGTCTCAATCTATGAATATCACTCTATTTGTGTAAGAACGTATTGACCGCATCCTTGTTGCGATCACGCTCTTCCCCGTGAAACTCAGGAATGGTGATATTCTTAAGTAATGCATTACTACCTTTTGCATCTTCTGAAACACTTGTCTCTTGGACTCCTTGAGTCGTGCGAGCTTGGTTCCCTTGAACCGTGCCACTTGTGGCTCCTTGAGTCGTCCGTGAATTCATAAATTTCACAAGTAACTCCGTAAAATTGGTAACATTTGCATTGATTGCAGAGAGGTTGCTTTCAAGTACTCTTTGACGATGTTCCAAAGTTTTGAAAGAAGCCATATATACAAGCCCATGATGTCCTAGATCATCATCATCATGCATATTAATGTCAGCAGCACCCGTGGTGCCCTGAGTTTGATCTACGTGCTCAAAATCAAACGTGTGTGTGTAGGTGGGATATCCTCACTGGCCATAATAAACACACACTAATGTAAGGAGAGAGAGAAAAAATAACTTTTACATTGAAGTCTTTGTGTTTTGTATGCTCCGCGATTTGCATTGCATGCGAACCTTGCCTTGCGAAAATTTGAGCGCTTCACTTGTCGTTCGTTGTAAGAACACCTTTGTTGATTCTTCACAAAAACTCGTCGTTTTGTGAAGGCTTTTCTTCACTTTGAAGCCACCTCCTTGAGGAAAAATGAATTTTTGCACAAAAACTTGCCTTTCTCCATGAAGTGAAAAGGAAGGGTTAAGCTACTTCCTTGAAGTTTGAAGCTTTCCCTTTCCTTCTAGTTTTCCTTTCACCACAAGTAGACTATCTTTCCTTGTTATACACACCAAGGATCAATAAGTAGAATATCTTTCCTTGTTATACACAACAAGGGTCAATAGCTTGATGGTAAAGTGTTGGCCTCTTACCTTCATGGGGTGGGTTCAACCCTCCTTCATGCAAGGGTTAAGCGGGCCTTCCTATGCGTGTAGCCAATGGAAGCCTTCGGAGCCTTGGTGCCGTCAAGTTGCTAGTCGAGTTTGCCTTGGTTGTGCGTTGTGGAGGGTGTATATGGGACAGCTAGCATGCTTGTCTTCTTTTGCTGCACAGCGTCACTGTCTACGGAACATGGGAGAGAGGCGGAGCGTCGCACACACATGCAAGCCGCTTTTAACCTCCTCCCAAAAATAGCTCGAATACCAGTGAAAGGGCGGTGGTAATGCGTGTGCTAGTCTCCACCCAACCGTGCTATCTTATAGCCTCCCCCTAGCGTACACACTGTCCGACCGTGCCGGTGGCCTTGCCCATAGGACCCATGTGTTGCATATGGAAAAAACATTGTAAACACTTGTCTTCGTTGAGAGAAAACCGCCTTGAAGATTTATGGTTGTTTCTCATCGAAAGTGAGAGCTTTGCATGTAAACTTTACGTCCCTTTCACAGTCATAGCTTCTCAAAGTCAAAAAACTTTTCATTGCTTCACATATTGTAACTTGTAAGCTTCATGACTTCATGGCTTTGCATGGGGGCAGCTGTGAAGTTTATGGCTTTGCATGGGGGTGGCCCTTAGGGTGTCCCTAGGAACCTTTGGGTGCCCTAGGTAATAATGTATGAAAGCACCACACTGGTGATTTTAGCAACGTAGATACCAATGAGAGAGAGAGAGGAGAAATCCTATGGTCGTCATCCCCCATTTTAGGAGGTAACTCTCTGGGATGTCATCGATAAAAAGATCAACATGTTCATTTAGAAATGAATGGAAATCACTTTCTACTTTTAATGAACCATTAGAAGAGTCAACATTATTTTTAAAAACATCCTTGACAAATATCATGTAAGCAAAAATAGAGCTTTTTATTGATTTGTCAAAGGAGTCATAAGATACAATGGGAATGGTGTGTCCCTTTTCATTGACTCGGAGAGTAATGTCTCTACCCTTGTACTGAAATGATACCAACCTCTTTGGAAATTTGATGGAAGAAGCTACACGATCGAAACATGGTGCTCCAAGCAATACATCCTCATTCTTGAGTGGAGAGATGGGAAAATCCTCTTTGTCCACATACCCTTGAACATGAAGCCTTAACTTTCTAATCAAAGGTGTGACTGGAGTCTCTTGGCCTTCAAAGGGCCCTTCAATAACATGTGTTTGTCCCATCTCATGAGCATGTATCCCTAGCTTTAATGCTAATCCCACATATATATAATTGTGTGTAGAACCAGAATCAAAGAGGATGAGTGCATCATGTTCTCTAACCATTCCCCATGCATAACATAAGGGACTTCTAGGTGGAAGACCGCCCTCTTCTTGAACAAATACCATTGCAATTCTAGGGGGTTCCTGTTTTGCATGCTTTTGAGGGTGAGTGTGGTAAGAATGACCTTGTTCACCGCATTTAAAACATCTATTATTCTTACAATAATGCTCTATATATTTAGGAGATAATCGATTCTTACCTTGGTAGCTTGTAATGGAAATGGCTTATGAACTTTGAGAATAGCGGAATTAAGAGAATTAGAGTGAGCATTTTTGTGAGGTTACTTTGAAAAATAGAGGGTGAACTTAATTGATGGTAGCAACATGAACATAGTACTTAATTAACTTGGCATGAACAATACTTCTGCAAGAGAGACAGTATTAGAGAACATGACAATAGTTGAGGACCAGATTTACTTGGAGTCGGTTCCCCCTCCAAAAGGCGTTTGTATTATAGATTCTGTCATCAAGAGAGACTTGTTACAATACAATCTTTGTGTTCCTTGTGACCTTGGTGATGCTATGAAGATGGAAAACTATATGCATCACGAGCTTAACATAAACTTTGTAAAAAGCATTAACTATCCCATGTCATGCCAAGGGTAGGACTATAGGAGGGCACGTCCCTGGCCAAGGGTCGACAGATACACATGCGGTACAGAGGCTATATATAGCTAAGAGCCAGAGGGCTAAGGGCATATATATAGGTATGGTTAGGTGGTTATTGGCATGTTTATCTCCCTATGTCCTCTCACTGATATCAGAGCTCAGGGGAGAGGAGATCCATGAAGGAAGGAGAAGGGTTGGGTTGCTTTGCATGGCTTGGCATGCTCTCTTCTCCCCCCCCCCCCCCCTCTCTCTCTCTCTCTCTCTCTCTCTCTCTCTCTCTCTCTCTCTCTCTCTCTCTCTCTCTCTCTCCTGTGAAGCATGGAGGAAAGGGCACGGCTGCTCGGATTTATTTCAAACTCTTCGAAGCCATGACGAGTGCACATATGCAGGAAACAACTACTGCTGTTTACCGGAAGGCCAATCAAGAGAAGTTGCGAGGGACAAGCTCGGACCGTAGGACGCAACCCTTGCACACAAAAGGAGCAATGGCAACTTGCATCTTTCTGAGCGTGGTCATGCTTGATGACTTCGCACTGACAAGGGCGTTCAAGCTCGACAGTGAGCACTGCGAGGGTCATCAGCTTTCCTGCATCAACTCCATCGCCGTTTGCAGAAGGCCCAAAGTATTTTCACATTAACTTTTTAATTTTTTTGTTTGGTGGGTGCCCTTAAGCCGCTTGCATACACCATGCAAAAGCATCATCGTTCATGTATGCCTTGTAAAGAGGGCGATCATCATCAATATTTTGTTGCAAAAGCTCTGTAGTTTCTGCCATGGTTTTGATAACCCATTCAAGTTTACTTGCAATAAGATTTCGACAGTTTATGGAAAGCTGCCGCCGACAGACACTAAGGAGCAGAAACTTGGAATATTGTTCGACTGTATCATGAGGAGTATTACAAGGGCTATGAGCCATCGACCGGACGCCAAGCCGCCACGAACACATCCACTATATGCCCATCGAATTTAGTTTTTGATAAGGGAATCAAAACTCCAATTTGAAAGGCATTTTGATGTGTATTGCCATCTTAACATGCTCATCAGGTACGCTTTGTTTCTGCAGTTACTATAGATGTTCTGAAGTTTGGTACATTGTTTTGACAAGGTTAACACTCAGCTGAGTTCATATACTTTCCCCTCTGTTTCATCTGGCAATGTCATAAGATGCACCACAGTACATCAACTCTAACTAAGGAGCACGTCTCCAATGGAACTACGACAGAGATAATTGGCAAGGCCGATCATTGCTTTCATTCTCAGAAGCCGGCATCCCCACTGGTTCATTTGGTACCTACCAGTAATAGTGGGCAACATCAGACTTTCTCTAGGGCCAATTATGGTGCTTCAATCAAGCAGAGTTTGGCAATAGGTGACACTTGATAGCTAAGCTGTTGCTGCTATCTCTCTCACTATTGGGCCATCTCACGATTCTTAATACAGTGCACGGTTTGTCAAGGCCGATTCTCTATGAATTTTTGACATGGTCGATCTTCTTACTTGGACACATGTGTGTCAAGAAGCTTATCGGTTTTCTATATGAGCATTCCATATTAGTTCTACATCATTTTAATGATAGCCTTCTAGGAAGCAACACTTCACTCTAAGACATACGGCCTAGCAATTTACGACGTTCAAAATATGCTATCTGCATACAAACTTGGGAGTCTTTGCAACATTTCTACATGTTCTCTCAATAGAGATCTGATTAAACCAAGCTACGAAGGCATGTGTGGGACATCCGACAACTCTCCAGTTATTCGCATATATGGATATGAGCCGGATTCGAGCGCACTACCAGCAACCTGCTCACAAGTGGGTGACAAGGTTAGTCAATTTCAAGTTACATTTTTTTTTTGTCTATGTTTTACTTTTCATTTTGGAAAAGATCTCTCTGCTGTGCAAAGCAAAGTGCTTAGGCAAACTGTCTCCGAAGCCACTGTACAAAGCCAAGTGCTTTGCCCGTCTTCATGTGAAGCACGGATTCTCTTATGTGCCAAGGCATTATTGATTGAATTCAGATCAATGATAATGGCACACATATTTGGCACTATGTGGATATAAGCTCATAGTTCCTGCAACAACGCACTGTGATGTATCCATGCCAGTGTAATTGTGCAAGGCACGTATACCAGCGGCTCACATGGTTGAGACAATCATTGAAGCCAGGGGCTTATTCTTCTATTTTCTACTGTATGCATGGCATACTAGTACGATGGCTGGACAACACCCATCATTGCATACGCTTCCGCTATAACACTAAATACTCTGTCAAGGACAAGGTAGGTAACTAATATCTTCAAACAGTTTTTATGTTATTCACATGCAAAGTGCCATGTTTAAAGTTACCATGGTATGCTCACGCTCACATACACAATCAGTGGGTCACGATGTGACTTTTGGTACCGCTCTCTACGAGGGCATGGTGCAAGTGCATAGGTGTACGCTTATAGGATACGCTACGCCTCTCTCTACGAGGGCGTGTAGTTGTATGCTTATAGGATAAGCTACGACACAAGCATGGTCTACACGGGATCATATGCATACAACACATTCAAATAAGGGGATTTCCTCAGCCCAGCATCTCTCTCTCTCTCTCTCTCTCTCTCTCTCTCTCTCTCTCTCTCTCTCTCTCTCTCTCTCTCTCTCTCTCTCTCTCTCTCTCTCTGTTTCCAACTTCTATGCAGGAAAGGTAAACGAGGCATGATTTTATGGAAATATTTCATGACTTTTATGGAATATTTCTCTATCAATATGCCAACAGGAAGGGCTAAGAGCCATCTATTGCCATCTATTTTGGACTGGCTAAGAGCCATCTATTTGTAATCCATTAGTGATGGAACAATTTTATTTTGTTGAGTACCCATCGTGTCTAATGGACAAGCAAGAGTCTTGCCATTAGAAAATTGTGGGGCATTCTTTTCGCACTACACACTTTACATGTGAAAGTCAACTTGAGTTGTGAAACGTAAGAGCTTATTTCTACCTGTAAGGTCTCTGACCCCGAGCTAAAGAGCACCCTTGTATCACAAAATAACCTTATTGCAAAAAGTTACTATTTTTGGCAGTTTTCCTAAATTTTTCGGTGCCACGATGTTTAGAATCTTATAGAGCTTTCCAAAATGAATTAAAATAATTTTTGTAAAAAATTTCCTAAAATAGTAAGTTTTTGGTCACCCGACCCATCTAGTTTTGACCGTCTCGACAAACCGCACCCGTACCCCGAATTTGAAAAAAAAATGCATTTCTGAACACCGGGGGCTACTAAATATGGCAAGTACTCAGGATGATGCAACTTAGTTCCAGCTTAGTACAACAAGTTTCAACATCAAAATCCGATTAGAATTGCCCGACTAAGGTTAAAATCAATTTTCCTAAGGGTTGTGGGGGAGGCACCGGCACTCGGGGGCTGTGCGTGAACAAGGCCGAGGCCATTGCAGGCTTGAGATAGCAGGAAAAGGGCGCCCTCCCACACAGATAGGGCTCGTGGGGGTCTATCCATGCAAGAGAGAGAGACACTAAGCGAGTTATAAAGCAAGTTGGACACTTGCTAGCAATGCAAACTAGAGCTGCCTTGCATGACCTTAGTGCTCCTCTAGATGCAATAGAAACAGGGGTCGACCTCTCTAGCTTGAGAAAACTATTTAAGGACCTACTCACACACACACAAGCACATATGCTAACACACACACACACACACACACACACACACACACACACACACACACACACACACACACACACACACACACACACACACACACACACACACACACACACTCCTACACACACACATTGGAAAGGTGTTGCCGACACACACAACTTCTAGAGAAGGATAAAAGGAAGGAAGTGCTGCCCAAATCTCGCCACAAGAACTCCATTGAATCAGCAAATCAAGTCAAATTCAGCCCAACCTACGGTAAATTAAAGTTAATTTCATGCTTATGCTACAATTCTCTCTATGAATCTCCTAATTCCGCTAATATTATGCATAATCCTAGCTAATCTACTCAATAGATACTCTCTAAATCACCCATGTGATTAGTCTATTTCACTTTCTTGATCCCATTAGCTAAATTATGCATCAAGTCAACCTCCTAATCACAAATTAATCCATGGTTAGTAAGAAGGAATCACCAATTAGTCAGTTCAATGATTGGGTAGTGGAGATTGACCCAATTTCTAGCAATGTAACTAATTAAACAATCCCAATCTGTCATTTCATTAGGAAAGAGTTTAACTAAAGGATTAAAATCATATTACAAGAGAGTTAAATCCCCCTCTCAAAATTAATTGTCACTAGAGAACGGAATTTCTTCCTCATATGCATAAGACATAACTGCATCTTTTCGTTTATTTTTGAGAAGGAATTAGTACACTAAAATCATCATTCAACCACTCTAATTAAGCAAGTAATTACAAGAATTGAATTCTCCAATTGTCTAAGCTAAGAGCCTTAATTCAGATTCAATTTCCATAAGTTCAAAAAAAGATACTATCCTAAATTGATGTAATAATGACTTGGATCACCTAATATTATCCCAAATTTACCCAAAAATAGATAGATGAGTAATAACCATATTTGAAGTTAATCTACTCCTTCCGAGTAATTGCTTGATAAGGCTAACCATGTTGTATCAGGACCGTTTGTGGTTGTTATGGTAATATTGGACACTAGTTCTTTTCCAAATTCATCATCTTTAGTAGTGAGTATAATGGCCCCAAAGAGGACCCGTTTTGGTGGATCTCACGACCATGAGGCCGGAACAAGCAACACCAACAGAAAGGGAAAGGCTCCTATCGTCGAGCAAGCACTGGCCATCTCACGAAGCAATCAAGAGGAGATTATTGAGGTAGGTCTAATTTTAATTCAAGTACAAATTAATAACATTGCATCCTGTGAGGTAGGGAAGTAACATTACCCCAAAACATGTTGGAAGATCCAACGGAGACCACGGCATTTTAATTGATGCATTTAAATTCAAGTAGGAAAGAATGTTTTTGGGATATACTGTATGGTATAGGAAAAACTGTTTGCTAGGGAAAATTAACTCGGCCAGTTCATTTTTAATTCCAATGTTGATTTAGTCTTGACCCCCCTCTTGATCACATGGAGCAGCTCGCGAGGTTCTTGTAGTAGCTAGGATTACCTAGCTTATGGTTTTGATCCACATCTTGCATTCTTTGCAGTGGATACCCACGACTTGCGTTCTTTGTGGTGGATGTCCATGTCGTGCTTTTTATGCGGTGGACAAATCTAGTTGTATAGGCAACTAGGTGACAACGGGTGGAGTTAACACTCGCTGGGGGATTTCGTGCCTCCAGGACATTGGAAGTTTAAATGAAATGAGCTATTGAGTGAATTTTTACTAGAAAGATTGTTTTGGTGCCGCTTTGAAAAACTATTTGAAGGGTTGTCTTAGCACAACCTGTGAATCGGTATTAATCAATGAATATATATGTTGAACAACAATTGTGTTAGTAATTAGGACACACAAGACAAAGTGTGAGTATGGGGGTGGAAAGTGGGGGCTTGGATCGGGTTGCCAATGCCTATGAGAAGGGTGGTCCTGATTGGTCAGGAACTCTCTGTCCCCATAGTACGGTTAATGACGCTAGAATTTCTCATTGCACCAAGAGCAGTGAAGTCCCAAGTGTACGTGCCTTTGAAAGCGATGGGGAAAAAAGCACTCGAGACTTCTCTCCTTCTGGAAGGTGAGTCTTAGGGCCGATAATTAGTTAGACACGCTTTTCCCTGTGGGGTGGAACTAGATCTCGTTGCTAGTAGGCTCGACTCAATTCACTTGGCGATGAGAGCTCGTCCGCTAGTTGATCCCTTAAACCACTTTGTTTGCTTCCGCTATAGATCTAGTGGCCATCAGGTTTACCATCAGAACCGTAGTTCGAGATGACGGGGTTGGGACCTCACACCTGGTATCAGAGCAAGGTTAGGATAGATTGGGAACTAAAATTCGTACTGTTTGAAAATTTCAGAACTAAGGAAATCTAGGTAGCTAATCCGAACTCCATGCATTGGTGTTGCAGGAAGATCCCGCAGTTGAATACCAAAAGTTTCAAGTCTTTAAGCTTATTTATGAGCAAGCACGTCGTTCCGCAAATTATAGTTTTTGGCGAGATGTGATGGAGATGCTTCTAAAGGTCAATACACCGCACTCCACTCGCATTGATAAAGGATGGGAGATCGAATGGACCCCCAAAGGAGGGATTTACTACATCAACGCTCGGAAGTTAGGATGCCTGGCTACCGACTTAAAGAAAATCCGTTGGGGAGAATAATTGAGAGTAGTGCAATTATACTACTTGTTGCCTACACATTCGGGCGTCACTGTTGCTACTTCTGATGGCACTGAACAAACTCTCGATGAGTGGCTTTGAGACAAGGTCGCTGATGTAATTCCAACAAAATAGAGTTAGAAATTTTGGTGTTCCAAGACATTTATCCAAGAGTACGAACACCATAATTTACTACCCGCTTAAGGATAAGTATAGGGACTATTTTTGAGGAGAAATAGAAGATTGTAAGAATAAGACAACACATAAACATCGTCTGTATCATTATATCCCAGGAAAGCCTGCCAGACGTATCATATAGATATCCCAAAATGCTATGTAATAAATTGATGAAAAGTTATCCTAAGCCTCAAAAGGTTACGATTGTAATAAAATTTCTATCAATAAAAGAGGAGTTTTTGTCTCTGCGTTTTTGTCTCTCGGTGATTTGAAACTTGGATTTTATTAAAGTCTCGTTTTTATTTAAATCTTGAACTCTAGCAATCGTATCAAATTCAGTGTAAACCATGTAGGCACCACCTGTCGCTCTCTATCCGACAACACAAGAAAAGAAGCTCCTCCTTAAGCAAGCCCAACCTTTGACCTTTAAGGGCGAGGGAGCTAATGTGGAGAGAGATACGGAAGTGTGGATGGAAGCGATGGATGATTATTTCGAGGCTGCACGAACTCAACCCAAGAACCAGACCATGCTCACAATGTTCCGTCTCTCTGGTGATGCCAAGATTTGGTGGAAACAGCATTGCAGAGATCTGAACATCAAGGGATCTTCTCAAATGTGGGAAGACACCAAGACTGCAATGATGGGGCATTACTTACCACCCGCTTATAAAACCTTGAAGATGAACGAGTTCTATTTCCTTCATCAATCGACTTATTCAGTCGAGGAGTATTACTCAAAGTTTGTTACTCTTCGAAGATATGCTCCTAGAATGACCCTGGATCAGCAAGTAGCATGGTTCTACCAAGGGCTCATTGAACCCTTGAACAATCGGCTAGAAGCTCTCAGGCCAACAACTCTTCAAGATGCCTTGCTAAGATCTAAACCCTTAGCTATGGAAATTCAGAAGGTCAATCAGAATAGGAGGAATCATTTGGCAAAAAGGGCAAGGATAAATGTTTGGAATAATAGACCAACCAACCAAGCATACGAACAACGCCCAATAGTAGCCACTATTGCAGTTATGGAATTTCCAAATGTACATTGTTATGAGTGCAACGAATTTGGGCATTACCGATCTAAATGCCCCAAGAAGACTCAAGCAACTAGCGCCAATGCCATACCTCTAAATGTCTATGGGCGAGGACAACCTAATGGAAGAGGAGGACGTGGAAGGGTAAACAGAGGGAGAGGGCGTGGAGCTACCGCCAGAGTGAATGCCGCAGTGGTACAACAAACTGTGGGAGATGAAGCAGAGGAGAGAGAAACCTTGCATGCTGCAATTGACAACCCCAATGGTTGCGAGAAATACACAGTCATTCATACGCCAGGATCTCTCAGAGGTGAACAAGTTAACTTCCTTATAGATTGTGGTAGTACTCTTTCATTTCTTTCACCCAGATGCATGAGGAAGCTAAATTTAGATAAGTATCCAACAAGCAAATTAGTTGTAGAGTTAGCAAAACGGCAAGGAAGTAGTATCTCAACACTCTGCAGGTATAATCGACTTTGATCTAGGGGGACCCAACTTCTGCCCAATTTCAAACCCTACCTTTAGGATTCTTTGATGGGATACTAGGGATAGACTGGCTAAAGCAAAATCAGGCCCACATCCATTGTGCGCAAGGGAACTTTACCTTTACAGATAACTTGGGTAATGAAGTCTTAATCCAAGGGGAAAATGGGAGACCTAGGGCTAATCTAGTTAAGGCCAACAGACTTTTGAAGGGACTGAGAAAGGGGCAACAAATTTATGCAGTAAAGCTCAACAAGGTGGAGCAATGAGACACCAGACTTCAACCAAACTAGTTGAGGGAGTATGATGATGTATTCCCTAAAGACCTTACGAACCTTCCACCACATAGAGAGGTAGATCATGAGATTGAGACTATCCCTGGATGTGAACCTATCTCAAAGCGACCTTATAAAATGTCACTTCCAGAGGCCATAGAACTCAAGGAACAACTTAGACAACTCATTGAATAGGGATTCATTCGACCCATTACTTCTCCTTGGGGCGCACCAGTTCTTTTTCAGAAGAAGAAGGATGTGACCTTAAGGCTGTGCATAGATTACCGTGGACTGAACCAGGTAACTGTAAAAAAAAAGTATCCAATTCCAAGGATTGACGATGATTTGGATAGACTCCATGGTGCCAAAATGTTTACAAAGATTGACCTAAGGTCAGGATATTACCAAATCAGGATCAAGGAATCAGACATTCCAAAGACAGCTTTCAACACTAGGTATGGACACTACGAACTCACAATAATGTTCTTTGGTCTAACAAATGCTCCTGCAAGCTTCAATCGACTTATGCAGGATATTTTTAGACCTTATCTGGAAGATTTTGTCCTGGTTTTATTTGACGACATTCTCATCTATTCTAAGAACAAGGCAGATCATGAAAAACATGTTCGCAAAGTACTTGATCTTCTTCGAGAACACCAACTTTACACTAAAGCGATCAAGTGTACCTTTTGCTCACCAAAGGTCACTTATCTTTGATTTATCATATTGGCCGAAGGGATTTTAGTGGACCCAGATAAAGTCAAGGATATCGTTGATTGGCCTCAACCATCCACCGTCAGTGAAGTAAGAGGATTTCTTGGAATAACGGGATGGTACAAGATTTTTGTCAAGGACTATGCACGTATTGCTGCACCTTTGACGGAACTCCTGAAGAAAGGAACGAGGATCGAATGGAAGATCGAGCACGAGTCTAGTTTTGCTAAGCTAAAAGAATTCTTAGTCTCAGCTCCTATCTGCAAATACTTGATAGATGCTATTTGGAATACTTAACTAGTACACTTAAGGTGGCCTCCTTCTCTTGGGATTTTCAGTCCTTTAAGACATATAATATTGCATTACATAGTAAGTCTCAGGATCAGGATGGAACATTACAAAATTTCTTCTGGTATATACTCTCTTGTCTTTAGCATACAACCATTCACATAACCATAGAACAATTTCATCTTTTAAAAAACTTTGAAGCAATTGAGTAGGTTTGTTAAGCCAGCAGAGGATCACACCCACATTTTTGCTCACACTCATCATTTTGTAACCATTGATTGTAATAAATGTCTTTCCGACATTAATTTTGATTTGAGCCATTCATTAAGTAACGGGACTCAATTGAGTTTCCAGCTTGTAATCCCGAAGTAATTTCACTTGCTGATGTAATTAGTTAGAGATGTTCTCACCTCCAAGGCTGAGGTATATAAGCCAAAGTTTTTGTAACCTAGGGGGATTCAGATTATTAATCAAAGTGAGTTTTTGAGCGTCGTGACTGTGTCTGAGAGAGAGTGAGAGAGAGAGAGAGAGTCTTATCTACTTGCTACGCGAGCTACGGAGCCGCCATTGGAGAAGCGACACTGCCATTGTGTTAGCAACGGCGAGAGCTACGCACAGATACCAAGAGTGCGCGCTATCGGCTTCTATGTGTGGTAAGTTCCTACAAGCTTCGGTGTGATTTTTCTTCCAACTCGTGTGTCGGAATGGAGTGTGCAGCATATCTATAGAACCACAACGAGTAGAGCTACACATTGGTACCATCGGGGTCAAGTTTCGATCACCTGTATTTTTCGGCCTGTCTTCATACGCGTTTGCCGCACGGAGTGGTTATAGGTTGATTTTGCAGTTCAAGTCTTTAGGGTGTTGTTCTTACCTAGTGTATAGACTTCCCCTTGAGTTTGAGATCGATTCAATGATTCTAGATTCTGTTTCGTATAGCATTCGTTCGTAGTAAGGATTTCAGTCACTTGCGTATTTTAGAACTTAGATTTGATTTCCTTAGTAGTGATTGTCATTAGAAGGTCGAGTAGGTGATTTGACACCCACCTAGTTGTTTCCATGCGCCTGCGAGTCAAACTCCGTCCTCGTTTGACAAATTCTGTTGTTGGTTGAGTTCTCGCTATTTAGCTTCCACTAGCGGCGTAACCGCCTTAACATTGGGCGTCGTTGCCGGGGACGAGAGCCCTAAGTAGGTGACCTTAGACTAATCCTACGAGGTGAGTCGTATAAACTACTTTGTATACTTTAGTTAGAAAAGATCTAGGAGTGGTGGACTCCGAAGATCTCGAGAGATACTAGGAAGTGGGATATTCCTGGGTCTTCCGTGTTGACAGTATTTTTAATTTAGCTTAGAATTGTTTGTTGTTTTGTTGGTGTTGAGTAGTTGTTGATAGAAGAAGAATTTGCTAGTCCGTGAGTGGCAGTGGATCTCTTTAAAATCACAATTACCAAACCCATTTTATGATTAGGAATAGCTTAGGTAGGACTTTATTTGATCTTGATCTAGAGCTAGTAATCATTGGAGTATTTGCTTGATATGGTTGATTACATGTTAGATCACTAAACCGTCGAGTTAGTAGTGAAACTTGCAATAAACAAAATTCAGAGAAATTTTCTGTGTATTTGGGAGTTGCGGAGCACTTGAGAAAGCTTTAGGAAGGATTCTGTGCCAAAAAACTGGAAATCTGCAACTTTAGACATCATACGCGTATGATGTCTAAATGACCAAACAGAGACCAAAACAGAAATTTTGACTTTACCAGAGTGTTCAAAAGGGGAGTTATATCCTAATTTTAACTTAAAACAAGAGCATAACACTCAAAGAAACCCAAAAAGACAAGTCGGAGTCCAAGAAACGCAAAGAATAGGAAATTTTGGATTCAAATCTTGTTTTTACATTCAAACCTAACAAAAACACTTGAAACTCAATTATAAACATTGGAGAAGGCTTAAAACCAAAAATAGTCAAAATCTGGGACAAAAGACATCATATGCGTATAATGTCTTTTAGCACATCCACTGCTTAATTTTGATATCTGACCTGACAAGATTGTTACAAACACTGTAGAAAGCATAAATATCAAGTCTTGACCCAAATCGATGAAAAAGACATCATACGCGTATGATGTTTTTGACCTAATTTTGGACATATTTTGATACTTTGCCAACACAGATCCATTGTAATAGCTGTCTAGAGGTTATATTTCAAGTTTCATCCCATTTGGATCACAATTGTCCCAAAACAAGTCAAAAGCGGAAAATTGCCAAGAAAAGCCTAAATTAGCCATAACTTGCTCAAACAGAGTTCAAACTGAATTTTGTGAGTGGACAGAGCATAAGGGGGCTACTGAGAGTGAGCATAACCAAAATAGTCCAAATCTGTGAAAAAAGACATCATACGCGTATAATGTCTTTTTTAACATAACTGCAACAAAATTCTCACTTGATGAAACAGAAGTTGTCCAACTGACAAGATTAAACAATTGACCAAGTATCAATCAGTTTGGATCAATTCTGACCACAAAAACTTGGGAAAACAAATTGCCGAGACAGAGAAGTTAAAGTCCTTTAGGGGAATTGATGAATTTGAGATCGGGCAGGAATCTCCAGAATAACCAACCAAAACAAGGGGAACAAGCAAGTTTCATATCAACCGAGGGAAGTGTAAACCAAAGTTGGGTGCAACCATTAGAGCCGATCTTTGAAGGAAGTGTTTCTGATACTTCTTCGGAGAGATCTTACGAGATTTTCACCGAACACTTGGAACACTTGAACCTAAACAACAGAGAAAATATGGCAGCAGGATCATCAAACCCTTCCGCCACAATGAAGCTATTGTTCATAAAATACCAGTACGACAATGAGCAAGGTGCCAAGATCTACAAAGATGGAATGGACTGCTATTGTGTAAAGATAGAAGAAAGACCTAGTGAGTTCAAGGACTTAGTGCCTGTGAGCTATAGTGGAGATAGATATCTAGATGACGAGGGTACCATGTACTTGGTAGTCCTAAACCCTAACATTGTGGACAAGTGGGGATTGATGGGCACCAAAGCCAAATTAGATGAAGAACTTGAGGAGAAAGCACCGATAATGAACTTACCTGATGCGAGGTTAAGAAGAGAGAATGAAACTACAAGGATCAACACTGATAACATCTATGTGGGGCTATACAAATATAATAATGGGGAGCAAGATCTCTATTATAGATGTGAAGAACCCTACACCGGAGAGTTGACAGACCAAAAAAGACTTTATGTCTTTACCTACACAGAGGGATCGGAAGTGAAAATTGCCGCTTACGACAAGTATGGGAGGCAATACTCAACAATGGGCAAGAAAGAATTAGAAGGATATACATACTTTGGGGGACCACTACATCAGTATTATGTTACTTCTAGCTCACAAAGACCAGCACCAACAAATGGAGTACAAAACCCAATGACAACAGGAGGACAAAGAACTCAGGTTGCTGACTCTTTCAGTCAACCTCAGTACTCGAAGCCCGGACCAATGGGATCATTACATTCCAGAGAGTCAATGGATACGAATCGAGGTAGTGCAGTTCCAATCCCCACATATACCACTCCAGGTCCAAGGTTCGAAGCGGAACCATCACATTTACCTCCTAGTAGTAGATTCAGGGCAGGGGAACCGACAAGGGTAACCCATGAAGTCCATGATGCTAGAGAAAGCTTTAGCCGGGACACAAGAGCAATGAGATTGGTAGCAGACCATAGACGTATGACACCATCTCAAGTAGCCAAGTGTATGCCAAAGAAGTATGGTGGTTCAGGAGATCCGTATGCACATGTGTCACTCTTTAAGCAAGTCTTAAGAGCTGAGCAGATAACAGATTTCCATACACAATACGAGGGATTTGGTCTTACTCTAGAAGGTACGGCATTGACATGGTTTCAACCACTGAACATAGGGGGATTCCATGACATTGACCATTTGCTAAGAGAGTTTGCTGAGGAATTCTCAAAACGAGGGATTAAGCACAATACGGTCTCACAAATATATGCTTTTAAACAGAGAGAACACGAAAAAGTGAAGGAAGCTTCACTTCGCTTCAAACAATACATTGAGCGATGTCAGTACGTGAACGACCACAAGATGACAGACTATCTGTTCTCTTTATTGAGGGACTGAGAAACGACACTCTCAAGAAGGACTTGCACTTGAAAGCTTGTATAAGTTTCGAGCAAGGAATGAGAGAGGCATTGTACTTAGTGGATAACTGTACGGTTTATGGAGAGGTGTCAGCGGATACAGATTTTGTATCCGGTAGCTCTTCCTCCGTAGCGAGCGAGACTACCAATAAAAAGAATGTTCAAACAACAACCATGCCAAATGTAGAGCAAATGATACAGGATGCTCTAAAAAGGATGGCACCATACCAAAAACCATTGCCAAAACCATTGAAATGGTGTGCTATTGAAAAAAAATGGACAAACCATCCAACAGAGGAGTGCTATTACAACAAAGGGTATGTAAGGGAGCGTCAGTATGCACCTCCTGCTCAATTAGCACCACCTCAAGTACATCCAGTACCTCGATACCCAACGGGAAATGTACCAGGATCTATGGGGATAGAAAGGCCACAACCAGTATTGGGACAACAACCACCTTTACCAGGAGCAAGACCAGTGGGCATTAGATATGCACCAACCTTAGAGAATCAGGAAGAACAAGCCTTAGTGCCTATTCAAGCCTATTATGAAGAATCTGGTGCACACATGTATCCAACTGTGTATTACCCACTAGAAGAACCCAAACAACCAGAACCATGGGGCATGATTGGGAATGTTGGAATACCAACAGTTACAAGTGCTTCTGATGAAGAGAGGTACAATTTGGACGCAAGAACATTGATGTTCATAGCTCATGGAGGGTTAACAGGACAAAGACCATCCTATCCACAAAGGACGAATCAAGTGGGACCAAGACCAACACTAGGACCCTGTTACAAGTGTGGAGGTGACCATCTGATGAATGTTTTTCCACATACGGAAATCATTAGAATTAACGCTTATTGCACTGAGTGTGGGGTTACTCACTTCATTGAGGATTGTTCAAAGAATCCAAACAAAGTGCAAAAGACGACATTGAATATGATAGAAACTATTCCTACCAGCAGTGGGTCTGAAAATGAAACTCTGATACCAACGCAAGTTGTTACTAGAGCTCAAGCTAAGAAAACCACTAGAGAACCTGAGAATGGAAAGTTAGCGACCGAAGTGGTTAGTCAAGGACCGCGGAGTCAAAGAAACACATGGAAAGCTAGAAAAGCACGCATGAAATTGAGAAAAGAACGTGAAGACGCTATTCTAGCTGAGGAACTAAAGCGAACTAAAGATAGATTAGAAAAAATTGAGAGTCAAAACGGGAAACGAGAGATGAGCCCGGAAAGAACGAAACAAAAGAGTATCAAAGAAACAACGAGCTTAAGCTCAGGGGGATCAGTGCTAGTCGACAAAGTACACGAACCATTGGACGCACTGATGAGAGCTTACGAAGCTAGGTTAAAGAACAACCAAACACAAGAACAGAGATGGATGACATACCCAAACGCGGAATTGGAAAAGCAGAGACTTGAAATGTGCCAGAGAATGATCGAGACTGCACAAGCCTTATTAGAACCACCAAAAGAAACAATGAATTGTGGAACGGAAAACCCAATTCAGCAAGAGACTATCAATTCACGGGTAGCTGAAAAGACTCCCAGTGCACAAAAGCCTGAAAATACACACAAGGATGACCGCAAGATCAAGAGATAGAGAGTTTTCATCCAGTCATACAGAGGTCTTACGGAAGAGATGAGGATTACAATGAATTTTGGAAACAAGTGAGAGAGGCAAACTTTGCAAACGAGCTAAGTTGCCAAGCTAATCAGACAAATTGGGAAAAGGACATCAAGAATCCTCCCATAGTGGAATTTGAGGCAGGATCTCAAGTGGACTTGGATCTGCAATCTTACTGGGGAGATGGGGGCTCTGTTAGAACAATGGAGAGCAAACCTCACTCACTGAATACCTTACCTTCATACTTAGGAGAGTATGAAGCAAAATCCGAGACTAGAGCACTTCCCTCACGAAGAATCTCATCAGAAAAAGTCATGGACTCGCAAGGATTGATAGAGATCTTGTCAACACCAGTGACATGCACTATCACTCTAGCTGAGCTTTTGAGGCTAAGACCAAATATGTGGACCACTGTAGGAAAATGCTTGGAGAAATTTGGGATAAAAGACCCAACATCGAGACTGCAAGAGGGAATACAAGAGCTGAGCAAACCACAAAAGAACGCTAAGCCTGTACCCTTAAACAAGGTCGGAGAGTATTGCGAAGGTGAAGAGGGGAATACAACCTTACCAGTTGAATTCCAAGGAGTGAACACAATGGCAATACTAGACAGCGGAGCTGGGGTAGCCATTGCTACAAAAGAAATCTGGAAAAAATGGGGGAAACCAGCAATAAGGAAGACTAGGTTGAAACTCCAATTAGCAGATGGACACATGGAGAAACCTATGGGGTTATTAGAGAAAGTCGTAGTGACTTCTTGCGGCATTGAATACGAACATACTTTTGCTATTGTCGATTTTGGCAAGGAGAATAACTATGATATCATACTGGGAAGACCATTCATGAGACAGTTGAAAATGGTCCAGGATTGGGGCTACGATCACATATACCTGAGAAATATGGAAACCACTACACGTGTGAACCTGAAAGACCATAGCTACAAAGATGTGAACCGAACACCAGTAGAGGAGTTTGATTCAGCTACTTTGGCGGGATCCGAATTTCCGGCCTGGTTAGGTAAGCCCAAGGAGTTATGGATGTGTGGAGCCTCGAAATGTGGAAGTCTGAGGCGAGAAGAATGTGTTTTAGAAAGGGCTATCGAAGGCGAAGCTTATATAGGAGAACCCTTTCCAGAGGACACGCTTGAACCATTAGAATGGACACACATTCTAGCAACCCTAGATGTTTGTGCAATTCCGGATGGTCCCACAACGAAATTTTGCGACAAGGACGGGTACGACGTGGTTCTGTACTTCATGTTGAGAACTGTACTCGAAAAAGAAACTGAAAAGAACGATACACTGGAAAAGGAAGATGAAGAGGAGGTGTTTCACGACATTGTCGATCATCCAGAGTGGGGAAATGAAGCAGACAACGAGTCAACGGACAATTCAAGCGGAAACGAAG
This sequence comes from Adiantum capillus-veneris, assembly GCF_014529385.1. Lineage (NCBI taxonomy): Eukaryota > Viridiplantae > Streptophyta > Polypodiopsida > Polypodiales > Pteridaceae > Adiantum > Adiantum capillus-veneris. Next base: position 98,406,155 of record NC_140951.1, read on the forward strand.
AAACTATAACGGATGTCCGATTTTATGATTTTTCGAACCAAACTAAACAACGCCAGAAACGCTATAGAGCAAAGAGAAAAACAAAGGGGGTTAGAACCAATCCGATGCCTAGAATAAGAGGAAAAAATCAATTCCTAATGCTAGTAAAGGCGGAAGATTGTGTTACGGACAAGATTTCTGGAAGAATGAGAGGCAATGATCAAAAGAGCTTACGAAAAGACAAAAGAGGCTCAAGAAATCAAGTTCAAAGGAATGGAATGAAAACAGAAACAGAAAAATCAGAAAAGAACAAGCGCAACAGAGAACACACGGAGTCCAAGTTAGAACGTAGAAACAAGTACAGAGAGCTCAAGAAAACTCTGAAAGAAGTTTGGAAGACAGAATTTGAGAGTGGAGAGGACAAAAACGCCAAAATCAAGGAAAACATGGATGTTCCCTCTCACTATAGGAAATTTACAATAGAGGATAGGAAGGTGGTATTAACCCAACCTATTCGAGAGAGAAGGGAGAACGAATCTTATGACGGACCGGAGGATGCAAAAAAAGTTGATTTAGCAGCTCCAGATGAGACACCTAGACCGGTGTACATAGCCACAGATTTGTCTCCAGGCGAGGAAGAGAGACTTTTGAGTCTTCTCAGAGAGTATAGGGATGTGTTTGCATGGTCTTATAAGGACTTAAAGGGAGTTGACCCATCGATATGCCAACACACAATCCCACTGAAACAAGACGCAAAGCCTAGCAGACAGAGACCATACACATATAATGATACATTTGCTAAGCGAATCAAAGAAGAGATAGATAAGCTAATGGAAGCTGAATTCATATACGAGATCGAACACACCGATTGGGTATCTCCGATTGTGGTAGTACCCAAGAAGAACGGAAAACTCCGAGTGTGTGTCAACTTAAAGAAAGTGAATGCTGCAACAATCAGGGACAATTATCCCCTGCCGATAACTGATCATGTTCTAGAGCATGTATCAGGGAAAACAACATACTCTTTTCTTGATGGTTTTTCAGGATATAACCAGCTAGCCATAGCACTGGAAGATCAACATAAAACAGCTTTTGCAACAGAGTGGGGAATTTATACTTATCGGGTTATGCATTTTGGTCTAACCAATGCTCCCGCAACCTTCCAGAGGCTGATGACACATGCTTTCAAAGAATACTTAAGGTTGTTTCTAGAAATATACATGGAGGACTTATGTGTACATTCTCTTTTGAGAGATGAGAATCTAGAACACCTAAGAAAAGTATTTGAGAAATGTGTGTTTATGGTCCGACATATCGCATTTGTCTTAATCCTGAGAAATGTGTGTTTATGGTCCGATAGGGCAGAATTCTGGGACATATTGTCTCACAAAACGGAATATCCACGGAACTAGAGAAGATAAAAGTTATAGTGGATATGCCTAGACCAACCAATGCGAAACAAGTACAGAGCTTTATGGGACATTGCGGATATTGTAGACGATTCATTTACATGTACGCTATAATAGGCCAACCACTTTACAGGCTAATAGTGAACTTTGAATGGACAGAGGAGTGTGAGGAATCGTTCAAGAAATTAAAAGAGGCACTCATTACTGCTCCAGCCTTGAAATCACCAGATTGGGAGAAGATATTCCATGTGCATATAGATGCTTCGGCATATGCAATAGGATGCATTCTGGCTCAGCCAGAAGAAGGAAACATGGATTTTCCTATCTGTTACGCAAGTTGACAGCTCAACAATGCAGAGAAGAATTACACCACAACAGAGCGAGAAGGATTAGGAATGATATATGCTGTGAAGAAATTTCGGCATTATCTTCTAGCCAACAAGTTTGTGTTTTTTACGGATCACCAAGCCTTGCTCTACCTAGTGAATAAACCCTGCAATACCGGGAGAATAGATAGATGGTTCATTATCTTACTGGAATTCGACTTCACGGTAGTAGTAAAGAAAGGAAAAACACATCTTAGAGCTGATCATCTTTCGCGATTGACGAATGGAGAAGACCCTATAGGAGTAGATGACGACATGCCAGACGCATACTTGTTCAACATAGAAATGATACCGAAGTGGTCTCAAAATGTCGTTAGCCTATTAACCTATGGAGGAGAGTTTGATAAAAGAGAATACAACCAGAAACATATTGCTATTCAGCAATCCAAGAATCTTCAATTGGTTGTAGGAAGGTTGTATCAATTGGGAAATGATCATGTTTTACGACTATGCATCAATCCTGAGGAATATAATATATATCTGCGAGAAGCACATGTTCAGGAATGTGCATTTCATTGTTCAAGAAGGAACACATATAGGAATTTGTTACAATTGGGAGTCTATTGGCCAGGAATGAAAGAAAGCGTACACGAATATGTCACTGTATGTATTGTATGTTCATCAAAACCGCCAGCAGAGTATTCGACATTATATCAGATAATGATCGCTCCAGAATGGAGTCAGTATAGTGTTGAATATCTCACAAATAGAACTTTCCCAGAAGGAACGTCAAAAGCTCGTCAGAAATCTATAGAGACAGAAGCTAGAGATTACGCTTTAATAGGAGATCAACTCTATAAGAGAGGTAAAGACAACCAACTTAGGATTTGCGCAGCAGAGTCTGAGTATGTGATAATCCTAGAGCAAGCTCATGGAGGAGTAGGTGGAGGCCATTTCTCAGGTGATAAGACAGCAAAACTTGTCTTAGCCGCAGGAATATGGTGGCCAACATTACATATGGACGCTGAGGAATACGTTAAACGGTGTGATGACTGTCAGCGGACCAAAATACCACTTAAAAGAGATGATATGCCGCTTAGACCAATGATGGGGGCAAGAGCTTTTGCAAAATGGGGGATTGATTATGTCGGACCCATTTCACCTCCTGCCTATAAGACTCATGCACAATACATCGTTGTGGCTACAGACTATCTAACAAAGTGGGTCGAAGCAAAGGCAACTCAAAAAGCGGATGCCAGGACCACGGCACAATTTCTATATGAATACGTCTTTGTACGATATGGATTGCCAATAGAAATTGCGAGTGATCGAGGCACACATTTTATAAATGAAGTGATAAAGATCCTTCTAGATGAATTCATGGTAATCCATAGGAAATCAGCCCCGTATCATCCACAAGCAAATGGACAAGCTGAAGCAACAAACAAAACCATATGCACGGTCCTTACGAAGATTGTATCTGAGTCGAGAACTGACTGGGACCAGAAGTTGCATTCAACATTATGGGCATATAGGGTAGCATATAAAACATCAATAGGAACGACCCCATATAACATGGTTTTTGGGCTAAATGCTATCTTACCAATAGAATTCTTGATTTCAACCTTAAGGGTGGCTAAGGATCTAGAGTGGACAGGGCACGAGCTTTCTGATAGAATAGATGACCTGGAAAAGCTAGACGAGCTTCGCCTAAAAGCAGTAGCTTCTATCTACGCTCAAAAAAGGCGACAAAAGGAATTTTTTGATAAGCATGTGCGGACTAAAGAGTTTAAGGTTGGGGACTATGTCCTAGTTTACACTCTGAAACAGCATGCTAAGAAGCTTAAAAAGCGAGGGATGGGACCTCTGGTGATTAAAGATCTATCACCAAGTGGAGCCGTCAAGCTTTCTACATTAGACGGAGAAGAAATGCCCAATTGGATTAGTGGATGTAGAGTGAAAAAGTATCTTTTGCCGCTAACCCAAGACATGCTTCTCAAAATACATCAAGAAAAGCTGCGTGTCCAGAAAAAGAAAAAGATTGTGGAGAAAGCGCAAGCCGAGGCGAAGGAAAGAATGGAGAAAAGAAGACTACTGCGTCAGAAACAGCGCAATGAAGGAGCAATACGAATAAACGCAGTCTGTATAACAGAAATGGATAATGACAAAGAAGAACCCATCATTGAATGCAAAGTAGGAACCAACCAAATCAAAGCCAGAGCACTATTGGATTCAGGAGCTCAAACTAACCTACTTTCACTCAGTTTGTATAGACAATTGACAAATGACACTAAACTACAAACTGCCAAGTAAGAGTTAAAGAGTTACTCTGAGAATTTAATCAAAACTGTCGGATGCATAGTTTTACATATACAGATTAACCAGTATGTGTATCCTCATATGTTTTACGTGGTTGAAGACCAAGCTACACAACATCCATTATTGCTAGGGCAACCATGGCAGAAGCAATACAATGCAATGATTGACCGGAGTTCTAAATCAGTGCTTATCAAATACGAAGGTGAAAGTCAATCAGTTAAGTTCACCAAAGGAGAAGAGCCAACTCCAAAGGACGAATCCAAAGACAAAGGTAAACAACAACGAGAGAAAAAAAGAAGCAATGGCAACCAAAAGTTTCTATACAACCGGATTACTCTTCAACGAGGAATTCTCAACAGTGGATAAAGAAGACAAGCAATAATATAACAGCTCAACCTTGGGAAAAAACGGAGTCAAAGTTGGTATGGAGACCAAAAAAGGTTGTGCCAGAGAACACAAAGGTGGAAAACAGAGTCTTCGATACCAGACAACAGAGTGATTCCAGACAATCAAGGATAGTGAAACAGATCTGGATTCCAAAGAAGTTCATGACGGCACAAAGCTATAGCAAGCAAATTTGGATCCCAAAGATTTGTAAACAGGAACTCCCTTCAGTACAATCAACGGAAACTCCTAGGTATTTCAAGTCGAGGAAATCAACACAAAGAACAAAGCAGGTTTGGGTCGCAAAGAGTTTGTGGCAAGCACAAGTGAAGCGGAAGCAGATTTGGATTGTAAAAAAGAACAACAAAGCAAAGAAGAATCCATCTACTGATTCTACTACCGAAGTGCCAAAACCAACCCAAAACCCGACCACCAATCCTTCAATCAAACAAAGAGCAGCTTTATTGGAAAGACTGTTGTATCATCGCTCTACAATTGCATTGGGAACTTATGACCAAAACAACTATAATGCTTCGCCCACAGACACTTCATAGTCGTCCGGGAGGACTCAGACTAGGAGGGGGGGAGGTATACAGGTATACAGGATTTACAAAGCAGCTACAAGCGCCAAAAACAAAGAAAAACAAAAATTATATTACAAGGGCAGTGTCTTACATGATTTTGCAATTTTTATGTTTGATTGCGGATATTGATAATATTTATGCCCTTATATACCTTGTTTTGCAACAAGAAGAGATCAAATGATGAATTTGGGTCTCTAGACGTGTAAATATCACTAAATAAGAGTGTGTTTGGAGCTAAAAAGTGGTAATCCAAGTCCAGAAATCACAAATAAGTGTATATTCATATACACAGGGTTACCAGCTATTTATTGTGTATGTTTGGAATTTTTTGGCTTCAATTTGCTATTTTTCTTTATTTTTTATGATTTTCTTAATAAAAGTAAAAGAAAAATAAAAAAGCAGGTGAAACGAGATCAGAAAAAAGAAAAGAATAGATGGTGATGATCCTAATGACAAGGGAAACCCATGGTAAAAATTGAGTACAATTTGGGAAAAGTTGCGGAAAGCCCGAAATGACAGAATTTTGGCAAAGCGGACAGATTTCTAAGAAACAGGTCAAACGGAGTCCAAATTGAGAAATTTCAAATCCTAAAGTGCATTTCACGACGAGATAGGAGCACATGTCAAATTTGGTAACAAGTGATCCAGGAAGTCCGAAGTTAAGTATTTTTCACTTCACTTTCAAGCTCATTTCCACTATTACCTTCTTGGAGAGAGCAAAGAGCACGCAGGAGCATCCAACCTTCTACAGCCTTCTACGACTACTACGAGAGCTCAGAGGACACCAGACATGAGAGGTAGACTCGTTGCCATAAGCTTTTGATGCTTATCATTAACTTTTGTCGCGAAAACTGACCAAAACCAAGAAACAAGAGCAGACGGGGAATGCGGTAGAATGCTAGGTAGGGGCACAAACGCCTAACCAAACCTTGCAAGAACTTATAGGTGGGTTACCCTAGTATAGAAGATGGGTTTCTAACACTCAAAGCTCGAGAAAGAACGACTGGAAAAACCCTAGGTCAACAGAGCCTGCAAGAGGCAAACAGGAAAAAGTTGTCGAAACGACACGAAACTTCACAGGAAGTTCAACCACATCAAGGACAATGCAACCATAGAGTATCTCTAGGTTGGGACCACCAAAAGTAGGTCGGAACAACTGATTCGGCTACGGACACACAAAGCGTCATTTTGGCATAACGGTTGAAATTGACGACCGAATGAAATGAAACTTCACAAACAGCTTCAAATATACATGGATGACTTATGTTTGCAAGCAAAACCCAAAATAAAGCTGATTCACTTACCGATGGTGAAAAAGACGCTTTCGGGCAACCAAATGGAGAAAGATGGAGAACGGGGAGCCAAAGTCAAGTTCAACCAAATAGATGACTTCACAACATATCCAATGAGCTGGAAATGCAACTCTCGAGAAGAAAAGTTGAAGAAATTCAACCCCATGGCAAAGAGACGACTTCGGAGACTGAAATGCCTATAAGGGGGCTTTTTAGCTAAACTGATGACTTTTTAAGTTGAAAACTAGTTAGCAGGGCTTAGGGCACTAGCACAAAGCATTCTTTGCACAAAAAGACCAACATTTCAAGAAAAGACATCATACGCGTATGATGTCTCACAGCATGAATTTCACATCCATTTCAACATTTGAGTGCATAGCCTCATTCCACATGTTAATCACATCCTATGAACCAAGTATCATGAGAATTGGAGTTAGAAAACCCAAGGAAAACCAAAAAGACGCAAATTAGGCCATAAAATTGATTTTTGGTCCTAATTTTGTCAAAATAACTCCAAACTCAATGAAACTTTGTAGGATTGTTGATTAACACATCTACAAGCTATCTGGAACCAAAAAGCACCATTTTGACACAAAAGACATCATACGCGTATGATATCTATTTGCACTTACAGAGCCAAAACTGCTCATTTGTCATCATACATCCATTATATATATCTAATACATGCTACATATGAAATTTGGAACCATTTGGTCAAGTGGATCACCCCATTAGCCCAATTGAGGGAAAATCCTTCACTTAAAGCCTATTTTTGGCCCAAATCCAACATACTCAAGTCCAAACCAAGATTTGAGTAGATATAGTCCTTCACTAGTACATGGGGAGTCCACAGAACCAATCCCATGCAAAATTGATGAAAAAGACATCATACGCGTATGATGTCTCGAGAGCCATTTTTAGCCCAAAATCTATCCTAACTTCATAAATCCACTGAATAAGCCTATCTAAAGCCAAATCCAAGCTTATAGAGAAATTTGGTCCAAAAATACACTAAAAGACATTATACGCGTATGATGTCTCACTATGTGATTTTGGCACCTCAGGGCTTCAACCACCAAACAGAAGTGATCTACATGCCATTTGAAAGTGAACCACCAAGTTTTATCCAATTTGGATCATAAAATCCAATTCCCTTTCAAAATTTTACCAAGAGTCAGAACTGGACTAAACTGGCCAAAACTTGACCAAATGGGATCCAAACTCAAATCCAAGCATATGATAATCATGTATACACTATCAGCTACAAGCACAACCAATATGAAGTCATTTTGACACAAAAGACATCATACGCGTATGATGTCTCCAGCATGATTTTGAGCCCATTTTGCATATTTTTTCACCTACCTTGCATCCTTAGGCCCTGATAGCTCATGTTTCAATTTTCAAGTCATTTGGATAGTTAAAAGCTTCATTTCGGCTTTCAGTACTAAAAAGACGCTAACTTCTGAAATTGGAGTTACAGGATCCATGGATTCCGCCAAGTTATCGGCAACGAAGAGAAAAAGACCAACAATCAAAGATGCTCTTGCAGAAGCGGAACCCTTTGACATTCCAGCAGAAACCCTCAAGCCAACCAAAACTTGGGTGGAGGAAGCAGTATTGGAGAAAGAGGAAATAAAGATCTACCAGGGGACTTTCAGAGATCCTCAAGGGCAAGCGGTGGATGTACCGATGATCCCACAGGAATTGGTAGATTATATCAGGTCAGAAGACATCAGCAGGTACCTGGAAAGGGCAGACTTGCACAGTTTCTTCACCTCGAGACCATCACGTGTGGATACAAGAAGAGTGTACGAGTTGGCAACATCCATTCAGAAGGATGGGAAAGCCACATTGACAGCCATGGATGGAGAGAAAGTAGAAGTACAGATCACTCCACAGCTCATTGCAGACGCATTGAAGCTGCACAACAAAGGGAGCTCTGTCAGGGAAAGAAGGGAGGCCATAGAGGTCTATGGATCCAAGAAACATAATGCAACCTATAGAGATATGGCGGACCAAAGAGCGGCAACCCTTTGCCGACTGTACAACCAGTTTCTCCATGTTTACAGTAAGAGACCGCAAAAGTATACGACACCACCCCATGCCATTGCGACCACCATCACATGGGCATTAAAGAGCAATATGCCAAAAGAGGTGAATTACGCTCAACACATCCACGAGCAAGTAATTGCCATGCACAACGAGAAGCCAAAGTACATAGGAGGAGCGGAAATTCTGACAAGAATAGCTTATGAAGCTATTGGAGCTAGATATCAGTGGCCAAAGGTTCCCTCCCAGAATGAGTGGCTTAGAGAAGCCGACGAGGAGGAAGAACAGCCCGAAGTATCCAAGAGGGCGTCCACAAGAGCACGCCGGAAACTAGAAATAGTTTCAGAACCTGAAGAGGAGGTGGACGAGCCGCTTATGAAGAAAGTAAAGAAGAAGGTTGCTCCCAAGCAAACCAAAAGTCAGAAAGTGGCAAGAATGGAAAGACTAGTGGAGCAGTTTAGAGCAGAAAGAGCTCTAAAGGGTGACTTTGAAGAAAAGTGGGTGCCAGACCCCACCAAAGTTGGAACTAGCTCAGCTAGGCCACATGTTGATCAATACGATCAATATATTAAAGCTTATGAGGAGTCAGAGGCTATACTGGAGCAGCAACCTGTCGAGCCATACACTGAAGAGGAGGTACAGCTTTTAAAAGCTGAGCTGAAAAAGGACGACAAGGGGAAAGGGAAAGTAGATGAGTCTACTAAATCTCAAGAGAAAGACGGGCAAGCCGACAAGGGGAAAGCCAAGGAAGCTGAGGACAGATACCCCTTTATGACTGATGTACCAAGCCCGAAGAAGACGAAAAATATCGTGGAAGAGACCACAATAGAGATGGACACAGATGAATTGGAAAAGCCGAAGGCCGAGACCAAAGAAAAGGAGAGAGATCCAGTTCAGCAAAAGAGAAATGATTATGAGGATCTGGTAGCGATAGGATACACTGAAGCAGAGGCCCTTGAGGCAGTTTATGGGATCACCCTACAAAAACAAGATGATCGGAGAGGGACGGAGGAAAAAACAAAGAGTACAAAAGAAAGTGAAGAGAAACTGGACGAACAGAACGTACTAGAAGAGCCGAAGCCAGTGGAGGTGGTGGCAGAAAGAGCTTTAGAGTTGACAGATGAAGATGAAAAAGACGTGCAAATGGTGCATGAACTGCTAGGCAAGATCAAAGAAAGATCCAGGGCAAAGGAAGTAGAGATTGAGATAGCCAAACAAAGGGAAGCAGAGTTGCAGAGGAAATTAGAGAATGCTATGACTGAATCTGAAATTCATAAAGCATCACTCTATGACGCGGAAAACGAGAGAGACGGCTTGATACTCCAGCTAGCCGAGGCTTCAAGAGAGGTAACAAGTGCACAGGAAGCAAAGGAGCGGATAGAAGATGAGTTGGAGGCAGCCAAGGATGAGCTCATTGAGCTAAGGGAAAGAGTTGAGCTCCAAGAAAGAACAATCACTAGACTTAGGACTACCCCTAGAGCTAGCAGAGCAGGAACCGAACAAGAAGGAACTCTCGTACCAGCTTTAGAAGACCAGATCCGAAGCTTACAAAGAGAGCTAAGATTAGAGCAAGTGCAAAGGTTGCATATTGCAGAGGGATCATTGGCCACAGAGGAGAGGCTCACATTAGAAAATCAAACACTATGGACAGAGAATGAGGCCCTCCGCAAACAGCTCCAAGATCTACAAGAGCAACAAAGAAGAGAGACAGAGACACCACAAGAAGAATCAGGTGGAGCAGCCATAGAGCTACCAGAAACTGGAGAGGCAACCACAATTGAAGATCCAGCCCCAGCTCACGAGGTGGCCTCGACTTCAGGAATCTCTGAAGAAGAAGAACAGAGGCTCCATGACCAAATAGAAAAGTCAGCAGAGGAGAGTGCCAAGGCAGAAATGGAATGGGAGAGGAGACTCCTCATCTCCATTAGACTTCAGGGATTAGACACAAAAGTGCTCCATGAAGAGTGGATGCAACCCAGCCTGCCTTTCCCTTTGATGAAATTTGAAGTGCTAAAGACGAAAAAGAGAATAGAGGAGGAGCAGTATGTCGCTCTTTACGAAGGCGACATCACAAAGGAGGAACAGTCAAAGAAGATAGTAGATTCACAACCTAGATGGAGGAAAGGTTGGCTGAACAAATACCCAGCCTACCTCATCTACTTGGTGGAGGCACCAAAGGAGATTCGGGAGAATGCAACCTTCTGCCCGGTGCCAAGAGTTAGAAACTGGAAAGAGCATGGCAAGATTGCAGAAAAGAAGCCAAATTGGCTTAATTATCCCAGGATGCCAGGACCAAAGGCAGGAGAGAGAATAGGTAAAGTCTACATGGTGAAAACCCTAACGGGCACCATCAAGCTCTTTACTGGCTCTCCTGACCTTTCGTGTCAGATGCTCAAGAAAATCTGCAGGACTCTCTTAGCTTGCATTGAAATGTTCGCGCCAGATAAAGCCACGACCTCGAGTCTACTATCGACGGCCGACACAGTGACTGATATGATATATGATCTTTCATTGCAGCCTTCTCCAAAAGTGTTGCACCTCCTATACCAAAGGATTATGTTTTTGCCTAGCTTCCACATGCAAACATTCGAAGAAGCTTTCTACACCGGCTTTTTCACCCACCGTAAGCAAAATATTCGGCCCAACCTTGACCATCGGCAACCTACGATACGAATCACATTTGTAGATGCTCAAGACGACAGGACTTTATTGACCAAGCATAAAAGTCATGTCAGGGACGACATGAACGCGGAGGGGGGGAGTGTTGAGCCAGCAGAGGATCACACCCACATTTTTGCTCACACTCATCATTTTGTAACCATTGATTGTAATAAATGTCTTTCCGACATTAATTTTGATTTGAGCCATTCATTAAGTAACGGGACTCAATTGAGTTTCCAGCTTGTAATCCCGAAGTAATTTCACTTGCTGATGTAATTAGTTAGAGATGTTCTCACCTCTAAGGCTGAGGTATATAAGCCAAAGTTTTTGTAACCTAGGGGGATTCAGATTATTAATCAAAGTGAGTTTTTGAGCGCCGTGACTGTTTCTGAGAGAGAGTGAGAGAGAGAGAGTCTTATCTACTTGCTACGCGAGCTACGGAGCCGCCATTGGAGAAGCGACACCGCCATTGTGTTAGCAACGGCAAGAGCTACGCACAGATACCAAGAGTGCGCGCTATCGGCTTCTATGTGTGGTAAGTTCCTACGAGCTTCGGTGTGATTTTTCTTCCAACTCGTGTGTCGGAATGGAGTGTGCAGCATATCTATAGAACCACAACGAGTAGAGCTACACATTGGTACCATCGGGGTCAAGTTTCGATCACCTGTATTTTTCGGCCTGTCTTCATACGCGTTTGCCGCACGGAGTGGTTATAGGTTGATTTTGCAGTTCAAGTCTTTAGGGTGTTGTTCTTACCTAGTCTATAGACTTCCCCTTGAGTTTGAGATCGATTCAATGATTCTAGATCCTGTTTCGTATAGCATTCGTTCGTAGTAAGGATTTCAGTCACTTGCGTATTTTAGAACTTAGATTTGATTTCCTTAGTAGTGATTGTCATTAGAAGGTCGAGTAGGTGATTTGACACCCACCTAGTTGTTTCCATGCGCCTGCGGGTCAAGCTCCGTCCTCGTCTGACAAATTCTGTTGTTGGTTGAGTTCTCGCTATTTAGCTTTCGCTAGCGGCGTAACCGCCTTAACAAGGTTAGTTCCAAAACTTTGGAAAAATCATATAAGTTCCTTGCATATTCGACACCACTCGGTATGAACTATCACCAAATATTATAGTGTTGCCCCCATCTAAATAATCAAATAGCTTCCATATGGTCAAAATATTTTTGTGATAGGCTCTTTTGTAACCGATCATGAAATTTGAATTTTGGTAGCACCTGTTATCCATAATCATCTTGAATTTGTCACTTTGTGTAGAAAACAGTTCTTGATTATGTGCTGAGCTTTTTGTAAACGATGGTAGCTCCAAATCCAAACCTCAAAGAACTCAAAGCAAAATCTTAAGAAATACTCTGCATCTAAACGCACCACATACACCTTATTGTTATCTTCTACAATACACATGTACTTGGTCCAGGTTGGCCTTGAGTGAAGCTCAAATGTTGCAAGAAGCACACCCTCTAAATCCAAGATAATTGTTTTTTTCTCATGTTTGAAAGATGCTGGTAGATAATGAAACCATTGCTCTTGGTTTGAATGTTATATTTGATGTAATATGAAAGGGAGCTCCTCTATTTTGTGATAATCTAATAGCAAAACATTTTCTCTTAGAAGCCCTGAAATGATAAAAAGAAGAAGTTAATATAGAGATCTTAAGTGTGTTGAAGACCTTAGGGACATAGGGTGCTAATTTGTGGTTATACTTAGTAAGTCTTATGCAAGAACACATGCCAAACTATGACTCTATGGCCTTAGAGTCATAGGGTGTTGAGACCATAAAGTGCAAATCCCCCAAGGTCATAGAGAAAGATTTGACCTTATGACCATGTAGATTGTCCTTGATGGCACAATGAACTCAAATTTCAAAGCAAACAACTACAAAACCTTTTAAAAAAAGAGCATTTGGCACACAAAACTCAAAAGTTACTTATAGTATTGAAAGACAAATTAAAAAACGATTAATCATTTACATCTTCATATATCTTGAAACCCTAAGCACTCTAACAAAGTCTTTGAGTACATAAAGATCTTTGTAAATGAAAAAATGTTCCAAAACATTGCTCCATCATTTCTTGATATAGGGCTATTTGAGATCATACTGAATTTTGAGATGCTTTATATAATTCCTGGCTTCATGTACTTTGATCACAGGCTCCTTGTATCCCAATTTTTGGGCAAGCATACTTGCTTCTGTACCTTTCAAGGCTGATAACGATTTGATATTCTTTAAGACCCTTACTTTTTCTCGATCACGCTGAAAGTTTCTTGTCATGACTTTGAGTGGACATTCCACTAGTGCTAGATGTTGCAACTTTCTCATCGTGAAGAGGAAGAGAAACTTCTGGTAGTCTGCCCGTGGAGTAGGTTTTTCCTAGAAAGATTAGATTTCTCTCCTCCCACTCTGCAACAACCTTGTGTATTCGGTTATAAAGCTCATGAACTTGAGCTATGGGTGCTTGTCCATATAAATGAGACCCTATAACTGTGCAAATGTCATTAACATGATTGAGAGCTTTGATATATAGTAGCAGCTCCCCAAGGAGGATATTATCCTCCTCATCATCAACATTAAATGATAGTGGAAAATAACAATCCAATGCAGGATTCACGCATCCCTTTAATGGTTCATCATCTACAAGAAGAAATCTTCTTGCATCAAGCCCAAATTTTGATGATGCAATAGCCAACGATTTGAAAAGTGCTTCTACTCGTGGATTATCTAAGCGAGTGATCCTTGATTCTACGCATGGTTGACATTGGCTTTGCCCCCAGATCATAAATAATGGAAATCTTTCTTTAGCTTCCTTTTCTAAAATCTTGATGATGTCCACAACATGCATGTCATTAGCAGCTGACCATATCCCTACATTGAAATTGCTAAGTAGAGCCTTTAAAAACTCAATGCATCCTGTACGAAGAAAAATATTCTCATGTCCAAACTTTAAGCTCTTCATTTTCTTGGACTTTTGCCAGCATCTCCTCAGGGACAATCCACACAAGCTCACTATTATAGTCAGCATTGGTTTGTTGGTGGATGGAAGGTCCGACTCACCATGCACTTCGATTTCCAAATCCTAGGGTGCTAAAATATTTGTGTTGGATTCTTCTTATGGCGTTGCACATGTTCTCAAACTTGCATTTCCCTCTACTTTGATTGTAGTGCCATGCAATCCAATTTCCCAAATCTTGGGATACTAGAATATTTTCATTGGATTCTTCTTCTTGCCTTGCACATGTTCTGGAACTTTCACTGTCTTCTTCCATTGGATTACTCTTTAAATTTATATCCAGTCGTTGAAGCGGTTGACCTTCAAAAAATGGTAGATTCTTGTCATCTTCTTCAGTAACTCTTTGGTTTACATGGAGATTGATAGAATCTTTCTCAGTAGGGTCAATGGCATGAGCATCCTCTATACCAACGATCTCGAGTAAAACTTTGTCAGACGCAATATCTTGTTGAAGGACTGCAAGTTTAAAGAACACCTAATGTTAAATTCCAAAGTATCTACATTTTGATAAATCTTTTTTGTCACACTCTTAGAAAAAACTAATCGCAAATAGCAGATTTACTAACTGACAACACATCTATAACAAATTTATTTTTATGCTCCTCATTGTCTAGAGATTCCTAATCTTTATCTAGCTACATTAATTCTTTGTCCATGATGGTGGCGTCTAGAAGTATACTTGGAGAAACATTTATGCCTTTAAGATCTAGAACACAAGTCTCATTTCTATTTCACTATCTTCTTGCATTGGATGATTTCCTTGACTAAGTTTCTTATGGCCTTCAGGCCATAGGGTTCTCTTTGTAGATATCTCTATGACTTTAAGATAATCCAAAAGATGTCTCTTCATGGCCTCAAGGCCATAGGGTTAGGATTGTTAGCAGGTCTCAACATATAAATAGATCTATGGCTTCAAAGCCATATGGTACTTTATTTATGTGTCACCCTATGTCCCTAAGGCCATGGGTTGTCATAGGGCCACAAGATGCCCTCTATGAGTACTAGTAAGAAACCATCTATGCTTTGTGTTGGCACCCTATGACCGAGGGCCACAAGGTGTGCCTCTTATGCTAGTAAGAAACCCTTTATGCTATATGTTGTCACTCTATGGCCCTTGGGCCATAGGGTGTCCTCTGTGCTAGTAGCAAATCTTCTATGCTCTATGTTTGCACCCTATGGACCTAGGGCCACAAGATACCCTCTATGATAGTAAGAAATCCTCTATGCTCTATGTTTGCACCCTATGGACCTAGGGACACATGGTACCCTCTATGCTAGTAAGAAATCCTCTATGCTCAATATTGAAACCCTATGGCCTCAAAGCCATAAGATGTCCTCTATGGTAGTAACCCTCTACGCTCTATGTTGGCACCCTATGGAGACTTGAGGGCCACAAGGTACCCTTTATAATGCTACTAAGAAACCTTGTATGCTCTAAGTTGGGAGCACCAAATGGCCCCTAGGCCACAAGGTTCCCTCTATGCTAGAAAGAAAACCTCTACGCTCTACATTGGAAACCTACAACCCCCGGGCCATAGGGTGGATCAAATGGCTCCTAGGCCACAAGGTGCCCTCTATGCTAGAAAGAAACTCTATGCGCTCTACATTGTCACCCTATGGCCCCAAGGCCATAGGGTTCCCCCTATGCCTAGTAATAAACCATTGAAACTCTATATTAGCATCTAAAGACCATAGGCCACCCGATGCGCTCTATTCTAGTAAGAAACCATCTAAACTCTATGTTTGTAACCTATGGCCCAAAAGCCATAGGGTGGCCAAGGAACCCTTTAGGAGCATTCCCCACAAAGACCACCTTATGGCCCCATGGTGATTTAGTGGCCTAGGTGCCCTTCTTAAGACTCTTCTATTTTGGTATCATATGGGGGAAATAAGCTATCCTCTATGCTAGGAAAAAACCCTTTATCCTTTTTGTTGAAATCGTATGGCCCCAAGGACATAGGGTGCTCTCTACGCTAGCAAGAAACCCTCCATGCTGTATGTTTGCACCCTATGGAACCAAGGACATAGGGTGTCCTGCATGATAGTAAGAAACCCTCTATGATCTATGTTTGCACCCCATTTGACTATGTTGACACCCTATGGCTGTAGAGCCGTAGGGTGATCTCTATGCTAGTAATAAACCCTATATGATCTCTGTTGGAACTCTATGGTCCCAAGGGCCATGGGGTGGAAAATGTGACCTTTGAGAGTATTACTTACCATGTTTGCAAAGAACACATTAGCCTAGGTGCCATCTTAGAGACTCTATATTGGCACCCTATGACCTAGGGCCATAGGGTGCCCATTATCCTATAAAGAGATCCTCTATGTTAGAAATAAATCCTCTATTATCTATGTTGGCACCCTATGGCCTTAGGGCCACAAGGTGACCTTCATCCTAGGAAGAGACCCTTTGTGCCCTACATTGGTACTCTTTGGCCCCAGGGTCATAGGGTGCCTTCTATGCTAGTAAGATACATTATATGGTCTAGGTTGCCACTCTATTGGGTAGGGCTATAAGGTTTGGTCTACAAAGAAACCATGTATACTATATGTTGGCAGTGTATGGCCCGAGGGATAGAAGGAAGCCCTAGGTCTATAAGGTGTGCTCTATGCTACTATCATATGGCCCAAGGGCCAGATGGTGGCCAAGGTGTCATGTGTGAGAGAATTCTCTACTACATATACAAAAACCACTTTATGGAACTATGGTGTCCCAAGGGCAACAAGGTGTTAATAAAAACCCCTCTATGCTCTATGTTGGCACCCTATGGCCCCAAGGCCATAGGGCATCCTTTATGCTATGAAATTCCCTCTATGCACTATGTTTACGTGTATACTTATAAGAAGCCATTTATGCACTATGTTGGCATCTTATGACCCTAGATCCATAAGATGTCCTTTATGGTAAAAGAGAAATCATACATGGGCTATGCTGGCATCCTATGGTCCTAAAGTCATAGGGTGTCCTCTATGCTAGAAAACACTCTATGCCTAATGCTAGCACCCTATAACCCTAGGGTCACAAGTTAGCCCTCCATGCTCTATATAGGCACCCTATGGCCCCAAGGCCATAGGGTCATTCTATGCTAATAAGAACCTCAATATGATTTATGTTGGAACCCTATGGCCCTAGGGACACAAGGTGCCCTCAAGGCTAATATAAACCCCTAATGTTTCATGTTTGCACCCTATGGTGCTAGTACCATAAGGTGTTGTCTATGCTAGGAAGAAACCTTGTGTGGTCTGTGTTCACACCCTATGGCCCTAGGGTGCCCTATATGCTACTAAGAAACACCATATGCTCTATGTTGGAACCCTGTGTCCCTAGGGCCATAGGGTGCTATCATAAGAAACCATCTATTGCCAAGGTGTACTTGAAGAGAATTCCCTACTCATACATTTAGAATAATTTATGGCCCCAAGACCATTGAGTGACTTAAGTGCCCCTTTAAAGACTGTATATTTGTACTCTATTGACATTGAGTGACTTATGTGCCTCTTCATAGACTCTATGTTAGAGCCCTATGGAACTAGGGTCATAGAGTGCTCTCTATGCTAGTAAGAGACCCTATATGATCTTTGCTGGCACTCTTGGGGCCATAGGGTACATTTCATGTTAGCAAGAAACTCTACATGCTTTATGTTAGCACCCTATGGCCCTAGGGCCACAAGGTGCCCTCTATGCTTCTATGCTAAAAGGAAATCCTCCATGCTCTAAGTTGGCGTATGACCCAAGGGCCAAAGGGTGTCTTCAATTCTAGTAAGAAACACTATATTCTCTAAGTTTGTATCCTATGGCCCAAGGGTCATAGGGTGGCCAAGGCATCCACGGTACATTCACAAATGGATTTTGATTACGATGTCATTAGAGCACATGGCATTATTTCTAATATTAGTAATTTCAATAAAAAATGTCAAGTTGTTTTAGTGATCTTAAATACCATTTATATAGGTGATATAATTTCTAACATATATTTCAAGGATGAATACACATTAAAAGTTTTCATAATAAAATAGTCATGAAAAGATCCAAGTGTATATACACATTAAAATAATTATAGGTGGTATATATCAACTTAATTAGTTAATGATAGTCATGAAAAAATCCAAGTGTTAACTTTCTTATAAAATCTCAATGTATTTATGATCTTATTAAAATGTGTAAGTAAATACTGTGGTAAATATGCAATCCAATATACAAAATTGAATCATTATCATACATCATATAACTGTTTCTTTGCCACACAGTTGAAGTGGTCTTTGCCTTCAAATGTCGTCATAACATTCAAACATTTAAATCAAATTTGGACGTATTGTAATTCACAAATGCATTGATTTGTTGGTGGATGGAAGGTCCGGATAACCATGCACTTTGATTTTCAAATCCTGGGGGCCAAAAATATTTGTGTTGGATTCTCCTTCTGGCATTGCACATGTTCTGGAACTTTCATTGCCTTCTACTTCCAATTTACAAACTTAAACAATTGTCATATATACAATCATTTCTTTGCAATAAATCTTGATACAATGTTTCGATTGCTACATGATAAGCTAAAAAATTGTACTAGTCCTAGCTTCCCTCTATTGAAAAAAATTCAAGATATGAATTTCAATTCTTTGCATCATCTAGAAGAAAAAGAAAATATAGTTTGGAACAAAGTACGAGACTCGTACTTTATATCTTTGAATAGAATCTTGTTACAATTAAAGAACTAGATCTTCACATGATCCAAAGGACAAATTCTTCATAACCATTTGCACTTTGATATTCAATGTTTATTATCTAAGCAAATAGTTGGCATTTACAACAAATGTTGAATATATGTTTAATCTAGTTAGTTGCAATACAAAGGTAATTATTTGGAACGCCTACACCATCAATTCACAATAGAAGAACTTACACCCAACCAAAAATGATTATACATCAGTTGTTCACACTCTCATTTTGGAATTTTGAGGACTAAATACTTTTTAATGTTTTCTAGCTTATTTCATTCTCAATAGAATATTAAACCTTAATCATAAGATAAGCAATATAGGTCCCTAATGTATATGAACACAAGATAGTAAGGCCAAAGAAAAATGTTTTTGAAACACTTAAAGAGTCTCTAGATTACCTAGAATAACCAACCTATGGTCTAAAGGCCGTAGGGTGTCATGTGATATTCTATAGATGTGTCCATAGAGAGATAAGTGATTTGCATCCATGGGGTGGTTTAAGTGCCCCTGTGGAGATTCTATGTCAGCACCCTATGGCCCTAAGGCCATAGGGTATCCCAAATGCTCTTGGATAACTTATGTTTCCTTATAGAATAGCCCAAATACTTATATGCCCTTTTAGAGACTTTATATAATCACCCTATATCCATAAGATTGTAGGGTAGCCCAAATGCTTTTGGGGGATTCTATGTTGAAACCCTATGGCCTTAAGGCTATAGAGTAGCCCAGATGCTTATGTGCCCTTTTAAAGACTCTATGTAATCACCCTATATCCGTAAGATTGTAGGGTAGGCTAAATGCTTTTGGGGGATTCTATGTTGATACCCTATGGACCTAAGGCTATAGAGTAACCCAAATGCTTATGTGCTTTTTTAGAGACTCGATGTAATCACCCTACATCCGTAAGGTTGTGGGTATCCCATTTGCTTTTGGGGGATTCTATGGCTCTAGTGCCATAGGGTGCCATGTCTACAAACAACTCTATGATCCTCAAGTCATAGGGTGTTCTTCCCAAACCTCATATGAATCACTTAATTCTAAAGTATTACATAATATCTTATGACCATATATATGTGTAGAATTATATTTCCCACAACATGTTCATATAATATCATACACTTAAGTCTAATTCATTTATTGTGAAAAATCTCAAACTCACAAGTTCATATTTTTTCAAAGAAAATAAATTGAGAAAAATAATGAACCAAACATCAATGTTTTTAACATCATGGGTGGATTTGAGATGGGACAAATAAAATAAAATGACAACAATAATAATCTAAATATCAGTAATATAATATCATGGGTGGCTAGCTTAACCTGTTTCCTGTAGAATTTTTAGAATGGCCTTAGCACTTGCATCCAACGATTCTTCAATTTCTTCTTCCTCTATATCCTTGGCATTAACTTTCTCTATGGTATCCACACCT
The DNA here is from genome assembly GCF_014529385.1 of Adiantum capillus-veneris. Taxonomy (NCBI): domain Eukaryota; kingdom Viridiplantae; phylum Streptophyta; class Polypodiopsida; order Polypodiales; family Pteridaceae; genus Adiantum; species Adiantum capillus-veneris. Next base: position 98,426,330 of record NC_140951.1, read on the forward strand.
GTCCACCTGCTAAGATCAAGGTCTTCTTCCACTATGGAATGGAAAAGAGATTCCAATTGCGTCATTAGATAACTAGTACATGCAACTGATATCACCTTTCTCTGTTGTTGTAGTGCCTCTTTAGTCCCATAGCCTAATAAGAAGATGTCTATTACTTGATCATCTTCTTTTACACAGATGCATTTGATTGCACACACAAAAAAAAGGCTTTGGCTGTGGTCACAGCATCATACTCATCGTCGTTGATGTAGAGAGTATGCATTGGATCCAACAGTGACTCTTTAACACTAGAATAGTTGGTGTACTGCTCTCCTTGACTGAAGAATGCCCAAACCCCAAAAATTACTTCATGAAGAGCACATGTTTGGATGGTCTTTGATCCCATTAAGGAGCTCAAAGGTAGAACATGCATTTCATACCATTTAGCTTTTTCAGAAATTGCCTTCTCTAGGGAAGCAACATGCTGATACTTGACTAAGCTGGCAATTAAAAACTCTGATGGTTGATGTGCTATCCCACATAATCCATCAATTACTTTACCAAATTGGGTAGCACTCCAACCACTAGATGTAAGACTTTTGTGTGTTGTATATTGACACCCTATGTTCTTTCAGGCCATAGGGTCCCCTCTATGCTAGTAAGAAGCTCTCTATGCTCTATATTGACATCCTATGGCCCCAAGGCCACAAGGTGCCCTCATTGTTTTGAAAAAACCCTAATTGTATAGGCACCCAATGGCCCCAGGTATAAAACACTATTTGGTCCGCCATATGCAAGTATAAATCGATTTATGCTGTATATTGGCACCCTATGGCCTGAAGGCCATACTGTCCCTGTATGCTAGTAAGAACCTCTCTATGCTCTATACATCCTATGACCCCAAGGCCACAAGGTGCCCTCTATGTTTTGAAGAAAACCTTCATGAGGGTTTTTTGGCAACCTATGGACCTAGGACCATAGGGTGCTCTCTATGCTATTGAGGAGACATCGTGGGCTGAAGGCCATAGGGTCCCCTCTATGCTAGTAAGAACCTTCGTTTTCTCTATATTGACACTTTGTGGCCTGAAGGCCATAGGGTTCCCTCTATGCTAGTAAGAATCTCTCTATGCTCTTGCTCTATGCTCTATATTGATATCATATGGCCCCAAGGCCACAAGGTGCCCTCATTGTTTCAAAAACACCCTAATTGTTTTGGCGCCCTATGGCCCCAGGTATAAAGCACTATTTGGTCCGCTCTATGCTATTAAGAACCGATCTATGATCTGTATTGACACCCTATGGCCTGAAGGCCATACGGTCCCCTGTATGCTAGTAAGAACCTCTCTATGCTCTACACATCATATGACCCCAAGGCCACAAGGTGACCTCTATGTTTTGAAGAAACCCTTCATGAGGGTTTTTTGGGAACCTATGGACCCAGGGCCATAGTGTTCTCTCTATGCCATTGACGAGACCTTGTGGGCTGAAGGCCATAGGGTCCCCTCTATGCTAGTAAGAAGCTCTCTATGCTCTTGATCTATGCTCTATATTGACATCCTATGGCCCCAAGGCCACAAGGTCCCCTCATTGTTTCAGAAAACCCCTTATTGTTTAGGCACCCTATGGCCCCAGGTATAAAGCACTATTTGCTCCGCTCTATGCTAGTAAGAATCGAGCTATGCTCTATATTGGCACCCTATGGCTTGAAGTCCATAGGGTCCCTTGTATGCTAGTAAGAACCTCTCTATGATCTAGACATCCTATGACCCCAAGGCCACAAGGTTGCCTCTATGTTTTGAAGAAACCCTTCATGAGGGGTTTTTGGCAATCTATGGACCCAGGACCATAGGGTGCTCTCTATGCCATTGAGGAGACCTCGTGGGATGAAGGCCATAGGGTTCCCTCTATGCTAGTAAGAACCTCAATTTTTTCTATATTGACACCCTGTGGACTGAAGGCCATAGGGTTCCCTCTATGCTAGTAAAAAGCTCTCTATGCTCTTGCTCTATGCTCTATATTGACATCTTATGGCCCCAAAGCCACAAGGTGCCCTCATTGTTTGAAAAAAACCCTAATTGTTTTGTCACCCTATGGCTCTAGGTATAAAGCAATATTTGGTCCGCTCTATGGTAGTAAGAATTGATCTATGCTCTATAGTGACACCCTGTAGCTTGAAGGCCATAGGGTCCCCTGTATGCTAGTAAGAACCTCTCTATGCTCTACACATCTTATGACCCCAACGCCACAAGGTTACCTCTATGTTTTGAAGAAACCCTTCATCAGGGTATTGAGGAGACTTGATGGGTTGAAGGCCATAGGGTCCCCTCTATGCTAGTAAGAACCTCTATTTTCTCTATATTGACACCATGTGGCCTAAATTCCATAGGGTTCCCTCTATGCTAGTAAGAATCTCTCTATGATCTTGCTCTATGCTTTATATTGACATCCTACGGCCCCCAAAGCCACAAGGTACCCTCATTGTTTCGAAAAAAACCCTCATTGTTTAGGCACCCTATGGCCCCAGGTAGGATGCACTATTTGGTCCGCTCTATGCTAGTAAGAACAGATCTATGCTCTATATTGGCACCCTATGTCTTGAAGGCCATAGGGTCCCTTGTATGCTAGTAAGAACCTCTCTATGCTCTACACATCCTATGACCCCAAGGACACAAGGTGCCCTCTATGTTTTGAAGAAACTCTTCATGAGGGCTTTTTGGCAACCTATGGACCCAAGGCCATAGGTGCTCTCTATGCCATTGACGAGACCTTGTGGGCTGAAGGCCACAGGGTCCCCTCTATGCTAGTAAGAACCTCTGTTTTCTCTATATTGACACCCTATGGTTTGAAGGCCATAGGGTTCCCTCTATGCTAGTAAGAAGCTCGCTATGCTCTTGCTCTATGCTCTATATTGACATCCTATGGACCCAAAGTCCACAAGGTTCCCTCATTGTTTCGACAACACCCTAATTGTTTTGGCACCCTATGGCCTCGGGTATAAAGAACTATTTGGTCCTCTCTATGCTAGTAATAACCGATCTATGCTCTATATTGGCACCCTATGGCCTAAAGGCCATAGGGTCCCCTATATGCTAGTAAGAACCTCTCTATGCTCTACACATCCTATGACCCCAAGGCCACAAGGTGCCCTCTATGTTTTGAAGAAACCCTTCATGAGGGTTTTTTTGGCAACCTATGGACCTAGGGCCATAGGGTGCTCTCTATGCCATTGAGGAGACCTCTTGGGCTGAAGGCCATAGGGTCCCCTCTATGATAGTACAAACCTCCGTTCTCTTTATATTGACACCATAGGGTCCCCTCTATGCTAGTAAGAACCTCGTTTTCTCTATATTGACACCCTATGGTCTGAAGTCCATAGAGTTCCCTCTATACTAGTATGCTCTATGCTCTATATTTACATCCTACGGTCCCAAGGCCACAAGGTGCCCTCATTGTTTTGGCAACCTGTGGCCCCAGTGCCACAGAGTGCTCTCTATGCCAGTACAAAGCACTATTTGGTCTATATTGGCACCCTAAGCCCTGAAGGCCATAGGGTCCCCTCTATGTTAGCAAGAACCTCTCTATGCTCTATAATGACATCCTATGGCCCCAAGGGCCACAAGGTGCCCTCTATGTTTTCAATTTGAAGAAACCCTTCATGGTGGATTTTTGACAACCAATGGCCTTAGGGCCATGGGGTGCTCTATTTGCCAGTAAAAAATACTATTTGCTCTTTATTGGCACCATGTGGCTTGAAGGACATAGGGTACCCTCTATTTTAGTAAGAGCCTCTCCATGCTCTATATTGGCACCCTTTTTCCTAAAGTCTGTAGGGTCAGCTCTACGCTAGTAAGAACCCATCTATGCTCTATATGGCACCATGTGGCCTAGAGGCCATAGGATCCCCTGTATGCTAGAAACCACTATGAGGGTTTTTTGGCAACATATGGCCCCAGGGCCATAGGGTGCTCTCTTTATGGCCATAAGGTTTGTTGTATACTAGGGAAAACTATTCACGCTCTATCTTGGCATCTTATGGTGGTTGTCCTCTATGCTAATATGAAACCACCATTGCTCTAGGTTTGTCTCCTATTACTTTACGGAAACAAGGTGTCATCCTCCATGACAATAATTGAAAAAACCTAAATGCTCTACATTGACACCCTATGGCCCAGGGCCCAGGTGTGCTCTATGCCACCCTAAACCCCTCTATGCTCTACGTTGACACCCTACAGCCCCATGGCCACAAGGTGCCCTCTCTCTCTCTCTCTCTTGGATTTAAATTGTTTATTTGACCTTATTACCTCTCCTCCCTCTCGTCTCAGCTTCCTCTCCTCTATTTGTATCCCTTCCTCTCCTCTATTTGTCTCCCTTCCTCTCCTTTCTCTCTCACTCCAAATAACTATTTTTCTCCCTCTTCTCATCTCTCTCCATTCATATAGCAGGCAGTCCCTTGTGAATTTTAGGCGTGAATATCTACCGGTTTACCTGTAGCATCGCCATTCAGACACCCCCTACCACATCTCCTCTTTCTAGGACCTCTCTCACACCAACAAAAAGCGTACAATACGAAGGTTAGTTCTATATTGTTTTATTGTTTTACTATTTTTATACTATTTTACTGTGTTTTTAATAGAGAGAGTAAATAAATGTACAAAAAAGGATTGAGCTTACCTGCAAGCGATGTCGTGAGGCAGTGTCGTGTTTGGGAGAGAGGTGCAATGAGGGAGAGAGAAGACAAAAGAGGCGGCACCGTAGAATGCTGCACGCTTGAGAGAGAGGACGGTTGAGAGGCGCACGGAGGGCGGCAAGGACGGTTTTTCGTCGACAAAGGGCAGCGTGAGGTGCTGTTTGTTTGGGAGAAGAGACGCATCAAGGACGATAGAGGGGCACTCTTTGTTCGAGAGAGGAGGCGCTTCAAGGTGAAGAGAGGGCACGCAGTAGAGGTGGCGCAAAAGAGGCATTTGGGAGAGGTGTAGGGAGGGAGGGCATAGGGAGGGCACACGGAGGGCGTTGTGAGCGGGATGAAAACACACACAGCGCCTCTATAACGACCCGACACACACTCTTGGGAAGATACACACACACTAGGGGGCACCACTCGGCTTACACAACACACCTGGCCGAGACAGGGAACACACCTCTGGAGTGAGAGGAGAGAGACTATCCACTTGCCCACTCCACACAGAGACACACACACACACACACACACACACACACACACACACAAAAAATCAGCTCAAAAGAGGAGAACTTCTGATGTTTAGATACAAATGAGCTTGGGCCAACACCAATGGGGCAGACAGCTCACACAATATGGGTAAAAAATACCAGATACAATCACAAATTGGAGAAGAAGCTTCACTCACCGGAGAAGATTATACAGAAAAACAACAGAAAAAGAGTGAGGAATTTGGCAAAATGGACAGCGCCATCGCGTCCGGAATGGCCCAAAACCCCAGTCTACAATGTCAAAGTGCTCAAATCCGACCTCGGATGAGCAGTTTACGGCCAAAACAGGCTCCAAAATGAGCAAAAACACAGCTGCGGCTGTTCCTCCTCTCTTCTCCACGTTTTTTCAGGTCTTCTCTCAGTTTTTTCAGTTCCCACACTTAGCTTTTTTAGTTGGGCACCCTTGGCCTTTTAGATGACCTCAAACGGACCCCGAACAGGCCAAAAACAGACCTCGCAGTGCATAGTTGTCACCTTTTTGCATCATTCGCACACCTGGCACTCATCTTTTTTCCAATAATGCATCTCGCCACCACGTGAAGTGGCCCCAAAAAAAGGTCCTCATGATGACCTTTCTGCATAATTCTCACAAGCAAACACCCACGTTGTGTCTATCCTCATGTGCGTGCAAATATTGACCTCGTTCGCCCTCCTGACGCCACTAGATGCCATCTGACGCACCTGCTGACCTCACGTCGTCGGCCCGCGGGTAGCTTCCTCGAGAAGTTTTACGCCCTACCAAATCCTCATTATTGTAGAAAAACACAGTGGTACTGGTAATAGTGAAAATTGATGCACTATGTACATGCTGTCGTACCTGTACACATGTGGGCCCCACGTAACCACCTGGCTCTGGAAAATGGGCAATCCTTTATTTGATGCACCATGCATGTGTATGTACATATGCGCAATCCTTTTCTCCAAAAAACTCCTGACATAATTTGCCCACCCCCTAGCCTGCTAGAGCATTCATGCTCAGCAGCAGCACTAGTAGATGCTCATTCCACCTGGATCAAAAGGCCAAAGGCATATTGCATGATTCACAAGAAGAATCCTAACACCACACCTACATTTGTCAACAATCAACCAAAATGCACCATAGGCATATCCAACTAACACATCCGCCCTGTCTGGAGTTCCAAAAGCATAAATATTGCATGCCACATTCAACCCAACCGATAGAGACAACTCAAGTGACTCATCACCTGGCATCTTGGCTTCACCAGCCATAGAAACAACCTGCAAATCATGCACCCAAGTAGCTAAAAGCATTGTGTGAAGGTAAAGTTGTTGATATCCAAAGCACAAAAGTATCCCCGCAACACACATATCCCTAGCATAGGCATCCACATAGCTGAGATTGGACTCATATATGACAAACCCCTTCTCATCATCATAAGCATACTCATCATCACACGTAACTTTATCCACATCATAATCATGGCTATCACCACTATCCATAGCTTCTAGCATGGGTTCATCAGTCTCCAAGAATACAGATCCCTGCTCTAAACCACAATCATGCTCACAAATCGGTTCAATCACTGCACATACATCAAAATATGGCTTCAAAACAGGCTCCATATCCAACAAATCCACAAAATGGCTCTCAACCTTGACCTCTTCCCTAATTTCCAAGGAACTAGTATCCAAAGATACGTGCTCATCATCAATAACCTCAACCTCACACTCACACCCAGAATCACAAGGTACAGAAGTATCCAATGCATCCTCTTCAAGACTTTTCAATCCTGTATCCAAAGCATTACTCACCTCTTTAGGCTCTTCCAGAAATCTGTCAACCTGCAAGACCTCTTTACGCTTCACAATAGACCTTGGGAAGAAACGAGAAACATCATAGGATAGGCTACTTTTCACCTGCTTAGGCTTAACTTCATCTTCCATGTCAAATCTATCTTGCACATGCATACCTGTACTGATACCATGTTCCTCAAGACGCTTAAACTTCCATTCCTTGTGCTTTGCAATGCATACCACATCTTCAAAAGACTCGGGCCTTTTCAACTCAACCTCGAACCGCAACCAAGGTGACAAACCATCAACAAAAAAACTTTTCTTCAATGAACAAGGGGGGGTCTCATCCTTAAGAGCAACACACCAACGAGTCCATAAATCTGTAAAAACTTGTATATAGGCATCAACACCTTGACAAGAACCTTGCTTAAGAACATTGAGCTCATTCCATACTGCATTTGCATCTTCCACAACCTGGAAACGCTCTAAAAAAGCTTCTATAAACTTGTCAAGACTCAAACCATAAGAAGAAGCCACTGCTTCTTTAGCTTCCAAATCCATGAACCAAACATGGGCCTCATCTTTCAAAAGCAATCCAAATAGCCTCAAAATCTTGTCCTCATCACACATATTGTTGCTTATGCATGCCACCTCGACTTGCTCCAGAAAGTCTTCCGCATCTTCACCACTTCTTCCATGAAATTCCGGATAAGAGAAAGCCATGGTTACCCAAGTTACAATGCTTTGAGAACCCCTACGAACACACGTGCAAGAACCCAAAACTTTTCACTACCCAATCCCTAGAAACTTCAATGGAGCTCAGCTTTAGATAAGGACAAACACATGCACATCAAATGAGTTTTCATAGTTAATCATCGGAATGACAATAGGCAAAGGACATTCCAGGATCTCTCTCAATCTTCTTGGCCCAAACATAAAGACTATGCGCTGCTGGAAAAAGATCTTCCTGGACACATGAACATTAATCTGAATTCTTTGAGTTAAATGAAAAGGAGTGAACTGAGGGCCGTTTTGATCATCCATTAAAGCCAACCATGAAGCTCCCAAGAAGGCACACCTGACTCAACCTCTGATTTTGCCAAAATTTCAGCAGCATAACAGCATAAGTGGCTCAAAATACCAAAAAACCAGCCATCATAACTTGGAAAAATTTTGACAGAGCTTCCCCAGAAGTAGAGCAATGAGAACCCAAAATATAGACTGGATCTGTATGCATAAACTGTCAACAATAGAACCCGAGCATCAAGTAGGAATCACTAGTACATAGCCTATGGCGAGGTCACGAAAAGGGTGCTCCAGCTACCTGTATCACCGAAAGGATCTCCACATTTGAGAATCCCCCAGCTCAATAAAAACCTCACGCTATCGACCCTCACACGAAAGCTAATGCAAATCGCGTATAGTCAAGTCTTAGAAATGACTACCTTCCAGACCAAGTCTCAGAAATGGCTGGGACTGCCAAATAAAACCATATATGGCTCCACAAAGGTGTACAATGGCAGTTTCCACAAGTAACGTACAATCCAGCAGACAATGCGCTCAAATAGGCGCCAAGTGATGCATTCCCACAACAACTGCAAGTGACATCACTGCTAGTATATCACTGTACTCCGGCTACCTGTACCTGTGTGAATCACCTGTACCTGCACCTGTACCTGTAACCTGTAACCTATAATCTACAACCTGTAATCTGCAATCCCGAAGCTGGAAGCTGGAAGCTCGAAGCAGAAGGTACTCGAAGAATATCCTCCGTGGGGGCGCCAAAAGAATGTGAGCGGGATGAAAACACACACAGCGCCTCTATAACGACCCGATACACACTCTTGGGAAGATACACACACACACTAGGGGGCACCACTCGGCTTACACAACACACCTGGCCGAGACAGGGAACACACCTCTGGAGTGAGAGGAGAGAGACTATCCACTTGCCCACTCCACACAGACACACACACACACACACACACACACACACACACACACACACACACACACACACACACACAAAATCAGCTCAAAAGAGAAGAACTTCTGATGTTTAGATACAAATGATCTTGGGCCAACACCAATGGGGCAGACAGCTCACACAATATGGGTAAAAAATACCAGATACAATCACAAATTGGAGAAGAAGCTTCACTCACCGGAGAAGATTATACAGAAAAACAGCAGAAAAAGAGTGAGGAATTTGGCAAAATGGACAGCGCCATCGCGTCCGGAATGGCCCAAAACCCCAGTCTACAATGTCAAAGTGCTCAAATCCGACCTCGGATGAGCAGTTTACGGCCAAAACAGGCTCCAAAATGAGCAAAAACACAGCTGCGGCTGTTCCTCCTCTCTTCTCCACGTTTTTTCTGGTCTTCTCTCAGTTTTTTCAGTTCCCACACTTAGCTTTTTTAGTTGGGCACCCTTGGCCTTTTAGATGACCTCAAACGGACCCCGAACAGGCCAAAAACAGACCTCGCAGTGCATAGTTGTCACCTTTTTGCATCATTCGCACACCTGGCACTCATCTTTTTTCCAATAATGCATCTCGCCACCATGTGAAGTGGCCCCAAAAAAAGGTCCTCATGATGACCTTTCTGCATAATTCTCACAAGCAAACACCCACGTTGTGTCTATCCTCATGTGCGTGCAAATATTGACCTCGTTCGCCCTCCTGACGCCACTAGATGCCATCTGACGCACCTGCTGACCTCACGTCGTCGGCCCGCGGGTAGCTTCCTCGAGAAGTTTTACGCCCTACCAACTCCTCATTATTGTAGAAAAACACAGTGGTACTGGTAATAGTGAAAATTGATGCACTATGTACATGCTGTCCTACCTGTACACATGTGGGCCCCACGTAACCACCTGGCTCTGGAAAATGGGCAATCCTTTATTTGATGCACCATGCATGTGTATGTACATATGCGCAATCCTTTTCTCCAAAAAACTCCTGATAGCGTTTAGGAGAGGCGCAGGGAGCGTGCAGAGAGCTGTGTTCTAGAGAGCAGAGTAGGGTTTGGAAAAGAAAGAGAGAGATAGAGATAAGGTTAATCAATTTTGTTAATTCAAAATTCAAAATTTGACTTTCAAATTTTAAACCTAAACTTCTCGCTCTCTTTTATTTTGAATTTTGAAGGGTTTAAAATCGTTTTCTTAGGGGGAGAGTCATACCAAAGGATTGGAAACTTAAAGAGCTTTTTGAAAAAAAAAAAGAAAAATAAAGAGTATAGAATTTTTGTGAAAAATTGTTGTGAGAGTTTGTTAGTGCCAGTGTCGTCTCGCTACGAGTGGAATGACACCCATGGTCGAAATCACCGTCCCGAGACCAAAAATCGCATATTAAAAAATACACTAAAAAGCATTCAAAATTAGAAAATTTTCCCTGGAAAAAACTGTGATATTTTTTTGTGCAGTATTGATCAGGAGATTTGAAAACACATTTTGGAAAAATTTGGGGTAAGCAAAAAAAGAAAATAAATTTTTTTGGCTTTTTTTTTGCACGTGCAATTGCACACTAATTGCACGTGTTTTGAAAGTGTGAGCATACATGCAACATACACATATTTATACAAATAGTATTTAAACGAGGAGGCCATATACTAGAATGGGTTGCAAAGGTGCTGGTGCGCATTTGCGAAGAGGGTTGTAAAGGTGCAAATACGCAATTTGATCACACATTTGATCATGCGATACGTGCATATCGTTGTTTCTATGTCCCTTCAAAGACATAAACATATCATATGGATGTACATCGACTACTTGAGACAAGGTCTCTAGATATAATCAATGGTTGTGGATACACCACATGGCATATGATAATCAATGTGGATGTGCCACATGGAATATTGTCACGGCTAGGGGCTTGCTACGCGCCGTGTGCGAGCCACAAAGGCTCCTAGCACACAGTCATACAATAGACAAGCTCACAAGGAAGAATGGTGTGTCACTCACCTTCCTGCGTAGTTGCGAATCAAGGATTCCCGCGTCACGAAGAAGAGGGAGACGCTGCTACGCCGCGCTCAACCGCCTCGCCGCCGTCGTGCCGCCGCAATGCTCGATCACACACACACTCTCACACTCTCTCTCACACGTACACACACACACAAGGAGATGGTGAAGGAGAAGGTGGAGATGGAGCAAGAGCGGCTTCTATTGCACAATGAGAGAATGAGTAAAAATTAGGTTTAGTGGCTTTTATATGAGCTCACCCCATTCACACTTGGGCGCCCATACTTAGCCAACTAACTCCTTGAATATTCTAGTTAGAGTGCGCCTGTCATCGGCGATCACCCTTACCCTGTTCCTATTGGTCCGACAAGCCCGATACCTGACTCTAAATAATACAACGTTTATAGATCATAGGGTGTCCGTGTGCCGTGAGGGTTAACATGCCCCCCTTCCTGATGTAGATTCCGTCCTCGGAAGCTATCCAATTGAAGCTCGTTCGTCGAGATGGAAGAGCAGTCGACATGGATGTGCGTAGCCTTCTTCAATCACTGCAAAATCAAGCAACATTGCCACAGTAATTGCATTCTCATATACAATTAAAAATCATATGCAATAGACAGACAAATTGATTGGTAACAGAATTTTAGACAATTTGTCAGCAATAAACATTAAATTGCAATATAATCAAATGCATAAACAGATGTAAACGTAAAAAATTAAACAAGTCCGGGGTCGCTAATTTAACGGTCAAAAGGCACTAGAGCTCGACTATTAATACCATGGGTAACTTCTCAATTTTTTCTGGTCAATTAAGTTGTTTAATCGCGAGAGCCAAGTATTTGATGTTCGAGGGCTGACTAGAGGCTGTACCTAGAAGACCTTGTAGTTAAGCTACGATAAAAGGAATTTCTCATGAAATCATCGCCTGACTGATTACCTTTTCTTTGACCCCCCAAAGTCTTTTCACATTGATTCAATTTTGATGTGTGTGCATATTTTGTATGCCTTGGGTTTTTTGCTTTTCAAGGAAAAGCGCCCACACTGGGAACCTCTAGGGCTCTAGTACCATAGGCGATACATGTGAGCGAAGTACCAATTTAAGCAGGGATTTCGCTTCCAGCTTAAAATTTTACATTGTGGCACTTTGATTTTTTGTTTGTTCATTTTCAGCATTTTAATTTTGTAACTTTGGGGGGTCATATAACAGTGTTACCCTCCCCAGGCTCATCACATTAGTAAACTCCCTTTATAATAGTTAAGCTAAAGGTCAATAGGGTTAAGCCCACTAGAAAGCCCTAGTACATTTCACACAATGCTGCCTAAATCGGATTAAGAACCTAAGTAACCATTGCTTATTAGGAAGGCATTCCCCATGGTATTAAGAGAAGATTTCTAATACCTAGATTGGTCAAACTAGCTTAGTCGGACTGCTTGATTTTTAAACCTAGACAAGTGATTATGACAAAACATTACATTGAATTAAATGTTTGATACTAAGCAAATGCGCTGAATAATATGCTACCAATCACAATCAAAGCAGACAAACATGGATGCAAAAAGAGAAGGGCAATGCTAATGGACATAAAACACCTGTTTGTGTTGATGGTCGCGCTTGATTTGAAGTGTGAACGAGAGAAAGGTTCCATGAAGGTCCAAATCCTATCAATAGCAACACGCTCCTGTACACACTAGGAAACAAAAGGAATACCTCCAGGAGGCACATTAGTGGGAAAAGGTACCAACACTTATTAAACACAACAAAAAACATAAGGAACCCTAACCTAATTATTTGCACGCCCCCTAAAGAGTCAAGGGAATAGGATATTGTAGAGGTTGGGGGGAAACCCTAAGGCTAAACCCCTATCCTCGTCGTCGAGATAAACAAAGTCATCATCCATGAGACCATATGTGCCATCCGTGTAGTCATGTAAATTTTCTTCTTCATCATAGGTGCCCATGTTTACTAAGAAGGTCACTAGACGCCTATAGTCATCTTGGTCAAAAGGGTAGGCTTGTGCAATGGGAGAAACGCTCTCTACTAAGTATGGATCAGACGTGGTCAAGAGACGTATCAGCCATTCTAACTCCTCAAAATTCCTCTCACATGCTAGCGTACCTATCAAATCCCATTCACATGCAAGCACTGGAAAGACCATGTGAAATGTTTGTGAAAAGTAACGAGGGTACCTCTCACCCAAGGCAGGAGTGGATGACTCTAGCGTACTAGCCATATCTGTTTACACAAATAGATGATGGTTAGAGTGCAAATATTACAAGGGTCGTGTTTTTGTGCATAATTTGTTTTTATTATTTTGTGTTATGGCTCTTGCTCTTTTACTTTTTTATCTTGTTTTTGTGAGTATAAGGCTTTATATATACATTCCCTAAGATTGGAGATTGAGAGGTTAGGGAGGAAGGTTGAGAGGGAAGTAAGTGAATGACGGATGTCAGCAAACACTCCCCCCTTCCTTGGGTAGATCATACTTTTTGGAATGATGTCGTCACCTTTTGAAACCAATTGTTCCAAGTTGTTATGGGTAAAGGCTTTAACCAATAGTTTTCAATCACCCTATGTGTTTCATCTAGTTGCAAGGGTGGTAAGGTACTCTCCCATGATTTTATTTGCAACATTGTTGGAGGTGGTGAATCTACAACGGGAGGTGCAAACTCTTTCTTGCTTGTATGGATATGTACAATGGTAGGTGGAGGTTGTGTCGAAGCTTCTATTTCCGTATAGGAACTACATGAAGAGCAAGAAGCTTCATTTGCTTTTCCTGTTCCTGAGCTAGGTGGAACAAATCGTTCTTTCTTTGGTACCCAAAGTGTGTCGCATTCCGTGATTTTTTCCTTTCCACGATTTTCAATTTGTTTTGGAGCCACAGGATTGGGTTTACATGGTCCAGGTGACAGGTAAGAGAACAATTTACGTTTGGGCACCCAGATTTGATCATTTCCTTTATAGTATCCTTGGGATTTTAATAGTCGTTTAGGAATCCAACGCCACGTTTTTTTACATTTCTTGGAGCGAGTGGGAAGTTTCTTACGAGGCTTCCGTTTTTTAGCATCAGCCATGGTTACTAAAGAAGCTTTAGGGACCCACTTGTATGCTTTCTTTGTTATATTAGGATGGTTCTTGCGTGTCTCAAGCTTTCTTTCAACTACATCAGTTGAAGATCTAGAGAGTTGGGCTATGGGGACGTATGGTTCAACCTCCTGGACATGCAATGTCTTGGGTTTTATTTCCTTAGGCAATATCTCAGGGACTATGGCTTGAGTGGTAGGGATAAGAGTTGGTTTTTGCGTTGTGACACCCCCAGTCCCCCAATCAATAGTGCATTTGGTGGCTATCATCCACGTGCGTCCTAGGTTTATATTACCCTCCATAGTTCCAGTAGGCATGACCAAAAAGTCTTGAGCTACAATTCCATTGTCATAACTGACAGAAGTGTGCCAGATTCCAAAAACCGTAGTTTTTTTCTTGTTGACACCCTTGACTTGGATAATACTCTCAGATAGAGGTGGCTTCCCTAACTGACACCACACCCCATAGGATAGCAGATTATATTTAGCACCCGTGTCCAATAAGGCGTTATATAGCACTTTTCCATAGGCACTATTTAACTCAATAGGGTATCGTAGAGGTGTGTCAGAGTCCAACCAATCCTCTTCGATTTCCATGTGGAATGCATTTGTGACTCCAAGGTTAGCCTCTCGTTTTTGTCTTATACGTTGTTGTCGCTCCTTAGCCTCAGCTTGAGCTTGTATCTTCTTTAACTCGGTTTGTGCTTTGGCGGCCTTCTTTTGATGAATGGCCCGTAGTTCTTCTTGGCTTAAAGGATCATAATATCTTTTGAATTTACTCCCATTGAGGAATCCAATGGTTTCAACTCCATCAAGAGTTTCCACACGAAGGGTACCTTGTGGGGTAATTTCACATACTCTATATGGTCCTTTACCAGCATATTTCAACTTTTTCTTCTCTTTACATACTCCATACATAAGGACTTTATCACCAACTTTGATGTCCTTGTCCTTCACATGGCGATCAAACCACTTCTTCCTCCTATCCTTTTCCACAAGAGCATTTTGCACAGCCAACTGTCTCTCTTCGTCTAGTTTTTCTAAGATATACAAACGCTCGGTTAAGGGGTTACCATTCCATCCTTCTTGCGAAGCTACCCTAAGACTAGGAATGAAAAACTCCCAAGGCATAACCGCTTCTTGGCCGTATACCATTTTGAATGGCGTACAATTAATAGCCACTTTATAAGCAGTACGATAAGCCCATAGAGCAGATGTCAACTTCAAATCCCAATCAGTGCGATAAGCTTCTACCATCTTGGTTAAAATAGAGATTAGAGTCTTGTTGGTGCTCTCGGCTTGTCCATTAGCTTGCGGGTAATAAGGTGTAGACTTATGGTGGGATATCATAAAGGTCGTGGTAAGCTCTCTTATTAACTCATTTATAAAATGGGTACCATTATCACTAACAATTTCAAAAGGGCAACCAAATCTTGTGATAATGTTCTCAAAAAGAAACTTAGCTGTTGTCCTCGCGTCAGCTTTTTGTGAAGCCTTAGCTTCAGCCCACTTTGTTACATAGTCCGTAGCAACTAGAATATATCGAGATTGAGTGTTGCAAGCTGCGGGATTAATTGGACCTACAAAGTCTAAGCCCCATTTTTCAAATGGTTGGGTTACTTTAATAGGATGTAAGGGCATTCTGTCTTTGTGCTGTGTGGTCTTGTAACGTTGGCACTCATCACACCCTTTTGTAAAAAGTGATGCATCCTTAAATAAAGTTGGCCACCAATAGCCTGATTGCAGCACCTTTCTAGCAGTCAGGTCTCCTGAAAAATGTCCTCCTGCTATGCCCATATGTGCTTCTTGCAAGATATACAAATATTCATCCTCGCAGGCACAACGCCTAAGAATATCGTCCTTGCCTAGTCTATACAGAGTTCCGGCAATCAAACAATAGGGTTCACATTCTTTTACTAGCCTTCGAGCGATATCCTTAAGAAGTTCCTTGGGTGGAAAACCATTAACTAAAAAGTTAACAATGTTCTCACTCCATTCAGGCATAGTCTCAACTATGAATAGGGAAGTATCGGGTAATTCATCATCAACTCTTGTAGGGGCTTCACCATTGGGTATGCGAGACAAATGATCAGCCATGATGTGCCTTTTACTGGGTCTCACTACAATCGTGAAATCAAACTCCAAAAGAATTAACAACCATCGTGTGATTCTTCCCGTGGAGCATGGCTTGTTTACCAGATACAGCAACGCTTGATGATCCACATAAAATACAAACTTGTTTGCCAGAAGGTAGTAGCGAAATTTCTTTACTGCATAAACCATTGCTAAACCTTCTCACTCTGTAGTGGTGTAGTTCCTTTCAGCATCGTTCAATTGACGGCTTGCAAAGCTAATGGGATAGTCCAATTTATGTTCTCCTGGTTGAGTGAGAACACACCCAATAGCAAAGTTTGATGCATCAATATGCACATGGAAAATGACATCCCAGCTAGGTGTCCTTAAAATCGGAGCACTTGCTAGTGTTTTCTTCAATTGTTCATAGGCCTGGTCACACTCTTTAGTCCATTTAAATTCAATGAGAAGCTTGTACAAAGGACGTGCTATCTCAGCGAAAAATAAAATAAACCGTCGATAATAACCCACGTGTCCCATGAACCTTTGAACTCTCTTGTAATTGGTTGGTGGTGGTAACTCTAGAATCACTTTAATTTTGCTCTCATCGGTTGAGATACCATTCTTAGATACTATATGCCCTAAAATAACTCCATGCTTGACCCAAAATTGGCATTTGAACGGGTTCAATGAGATACGATATAACCTACACTTTTCAAACACCTTCCGCAAACATGATAGATGTTCTTTCCAAGAAGAGTAAACACAAAGTCCGTCTAAGAAAGCTTCACAAAACTCTCTCAAATATTCTTTAAAAGCAGTGTTTATTAATCGTTGGAATGTAGCAGGGGCATTTGTTGAGCCAAAAGCCATCACACGAAATGCAAACACGCCAAATTCTGTGATGAAGGCAGTTTTAGCTTGGTCCTCTAGCGCTATCGTGATTTGGTTATAGCCTGAGTACCCATCTAGAAAGCTATAAGCTTCCTTGCCTGCAACTCTTTCGAGTACATGTTCGGAATATGGTAGGGGGTAATGGTCTCTTCTAGTAGTTGCATTAACTTTTTTGAGGTCCACGCACACCCTGAGTTTCCCATTCTTTTTTGGCACGATAACTATTGGAGACACTCATTCAGAGTGTTCAATAGGATATATGAACCCACATTTGATAAGCTTTTCTAGTTCTTCTTGAATGATCTTTGCGTACTTAGGATTCATCGGGTAGGGTCTTTGTTGTACGGGCTTTGCAGTGCTAATCATAGGGATCGTATGTTGGACCACAGAAGGTGGAACACCTTTCATATCATGGTATGTCAAAGCGAATAAGTCCTTGAATTCCTTGAGAAGCTCTTTGAGGACCGCCTCTTCAACTTCTGTGAGGTCTTGGGCAATAAAAACAGGTTTTGATTCTTCACCGGGGTCGGCTAATTCTATTTCTTTAACTATTTCCGGACCATCATAGATTCCATTATTCCCATCGATAGGTATTCTTTGGGCTTTTGTGTACACAACCTTTGCTTCCCCTGTGGTGTAAGATTTGAAATGTTCTGGTGTAGGATGCAAGTCTGTGGATTCTGGTTGTGCTTTGGTCTGTGCTTCTATTTCTGCTTTCTTGTGTTGTCCAGCTAACTCTTGGTTTTGACGCCTCCTTGCAGTGCGGCTCAACTTTGGCTTGTCTATGATCTCTAATTGGGCTATGTCATGGGGTCGTGGTCTACACCACATAACATTTTGGAGATATTCACCCCAATCGTCTACCAATTTTCGATGAGCATCACATGCTCCTATATAACTGAGCCATTCTGCTGAGGATCTCTTCTTTTTTATCCTAGCACGTACATTGGCTCAATATCGACGCCTCTTAAAGTTTTTCTTTTTCTTATTTGAGACCTGCTTTTGATTTGCATTTAGATCTGGCTCACTAAAGGAGTCCTCGTTGGTGTCCTCTTCACTCTCGGAGGAGCTATCATCGGTTGATGTGCTCGGTCCTTCCGAATGTTTTTGACTCTGAACTTGCTCCACTCTCTAATTCATGAGATTCAGAATCTGTTTCACTCTGGGAGTCAGTGTCTGAGTCGTGTTGGTCAAAGTCTTCTATTGAGCTATCGGTGTCACTGTCAGATTGGTCTACAATTGCCTTGCCCTTAGAAGATGCATGTATGGCACTTATCATGTTCAGAGGTGCAATTTGTGGTACCTCTTCCCCCTCTGATGTGACCCAAGTGGTTCCTCTATTTCCCCAGGTATCTATGGTTGCAGCTAGGTGTACCCAGTCTACGTTGTCTGATTCCGTCATACCCGGTAACACATCCATGTAAGGAGAATATGGGCCAATGTCTGTATCCTTCTTACAAGTGTAACAATATTGTAGTGGGGCCGAGTGAAGTGTGGTGTCAGAGCGATGATCAATAATGGTTTTACTCCCTAAGGGGTGTACCTTACCAGTCACCAAATCCACTCTAAGGACAGAGTCTTGGAATTGCAAATAGACATGATTTTTAGACCAATCATGAACCATTTGTGCTTCCCTCATGAATGGTCGTCCTAAAATCATTTCATATGACATAAGGTGTTTAGAGAAATCCATTACAATGAACGTATGTCGTACCTTGTGTCCTAGAACTTTGATCTTAAGATCCTTGAGCATCCCCATAGGTTTGGCTATGGTACCATTTGCCATCTTTACCACAATGTTAGTAACACTGAGGCGGGGTTTTCCCATGGATTCCCAACAATCTTTTGTAACGATGCTAACTCCCGCACCACCATCAAGAATTCCCTTTATAGTTAATCCCTTGGTAGTGATGGGTAGGGTCGCATTAGATTCGTCGCCTTCAAAATACTGCCCTAATTCGTTAATGGGTACCTCGATCACAGACTCGTGTCCATCTAAGTCAAGTGATTGCACATGATTTTCCTCATCAATCATAATCGAGTCAGGCCTATTTGGTTGCGCAAACTGCGGTAATCCCGTTCGTAGCTCTCCGTTAAGGAATGCTCGAAGTGCAAGGAATAACTCAGCATCTCCATACAACTTTGCTATGATCGTGGTTCGGACCTCAAAAGACATGAAGTCCACTAGTTTAGCAACATTCATTGGCATTTTGCAGGGTGTAGGTCCTTGACTAGGAACTGGTGAGGATGGAATCTCATATTCCTCAATGGGATTAGGTATTCCTTCGTTAAACATCCTTTCCAACAAGAAAGGTGTATGCTCACTTTCTGATGTCCCGTCCTCACTCCCTTCTTGGATGATACTAGATATGGATAACGGTCTATGGTTCATGTGGGGTGGATGAACTTGCGTGGGAAACACTGTGTCATGAATTTTGACATGCATGGGTTCTGGTTCTAGTTTCCTTTGAGTCTCCTCCACTAAACCTCTTAGATGTTTCACCTGCTCAATCTCGTCTACTGGGTTTGGGTACGTCCCAATCTTCTTTTTACGATTCTTCCCTTTTTGCCCCTACGGTTTATCTTGGGGGTCTTGGATTGGATTTGGAAACACTTGTGGTGTTTTCAGAGGCTCTTTATGGTTTTCTCTTATTCGGTTTTCATTTGGTTCCATGTTACGGTTTTCTTTGTCGGTCTTTCCCTTTGTGGTATTGGTTCTAGTCTCCATTGTCTCGATTGAATCTGAATCATCCTCGAGGTCATTCATATACACGGGGTCATCTCCTGTTCCTATGTTTGTTTTGGAACTTGGCTTTGAATTTCCCGTATTCTGCGACCTCTTCCTTCGTGTCTTCTTTTTCTTTGCTTGGATAACCGACGCGCTATCTCTCTCTTCGAGGATATGGCCTAGCCCTTGAAGCATGGACCGTGTAATCGCATAAGCGGGTGCGACGGGTGGTATTGGCGATGTCACACTAGCAATTTCGACCAAATTTAGGGGTGTGATTTTAGGCGCATTTGGGTTATAGGGGCATTGGGCAATCAAGTGATCTATGCCACAACGATTACATGTGAGTATTGGCATTGCAGACGTGCTCCCTTGATTCATTTGCATCTGTGCAGCATTCTTTTGCAGCCTAATAGGGCACTCCGTTGCCCGATGTGGTCCACCACACTCGTAGCATTGAAGAGGTGGCCTCCTAGCCTGGGTGTTGATATTTTGACCTCTGGATGCGAGAGCAGCAGCTTGATAAACCGGCTTGACTTGCCCCCAACAATCTTCCATGTAGTATATAGGACACTCTTCCAATGTATCAAGTCCGTAGGCAATACTAGTGTCTATTTCCTCCTCACAGCCATCTGCATAAGCATTAGATGGCTCGCAACCCACTTGGTTCATAGGGGCAACTCTTGGATGCGGGGGCTGTGGTCCTAGCACAGGAGGTGGTAGCGGTGTAGCTTCTACAACATTTTGAGATCTAGGGACCATGTGTTGCGGTAGTTGCTCAACAGGTGGAGCAGGCATCAATACAGGAGCTCGAGGCGCATCCGTCCAGGCTACAGGTGGTCTATTTGCCATCGTACATTTGATCATTAAACAATCCTTAGCTTGGTGACCATACCTACCACATGCGTTGCAAGTTCCATTAAATTTTACTCTAAACTTAGGGCACTCACTAGTGCTATGTGGATCTAAGCAAATGGAACACCATTGTTGCTCCCTTCTTGGATACATGTGACTATTTTGAGGGGGTCGATTATCCTTACGAGACTCTTGGATTGCCTTGGTGAGGTCTGTCAAGAATGTCTCAAATACCTTTGGCTCATTGGAAATGGGCTTTGCAGTCATGGGTTCATACTCAATGGCTTGTGAGCTAGTGGATCTCGTGTCAGTAGACACCCTCATGCCTGCTATCATCAAGTTGTCCTCTAATTGGATTGCATTGGCAGTGACATCTACGACACTAGGTAGTGGCACTGCGCTAACCGTAGATGTCATCAGTACATTCTCTGTCAGGCCTATCCCTGGAGTGAGCACTGTGTTTTCCTTAATAGAGGGTTGAGCCAAGTTAGGGAAGCTAAAGTTGTTGCTCGGAGGCTCAGATTGCATATATACCCCAGGTGAAATGACGTAAGATGGGTCCATGGAACTCATTAGAGGAGTCTCCATTTGTGATAGAGTAGGCTGTTAAGCCTTGCTCGTATCCAGAAATCTCATGGGTCCAGTTGAGAGTATATTTACCCCTCGGTTTTGCCTTTCTGATTGAATAATGCCATGGATAACATTACAGATCATTTTCTGTTGATCTTCGATGCTCGTGGCACTAGAGGTGGATTGTACAATCTCTATCCATCCTACATGGTAGGCGTGGCCAGAGTGTAGATCCGTCAACACCTCAGTGTGGAGGTCGTATGTCCAATGATCATTAATGAACAATCCTTCTAGAGTCGACGTGTTAACGGTTTCTTGTGAGGTAGAAGCAATGTTGCTCCCCGTGGTTTTACTTGTCACCAACGGTACTCTAGAGGGAACTTCTGAAGGAGGCAGCTCAACAGGGCCTTCTTGGTAAGAAGTTGGCAGGATATCCACATGGACACTCTTTGGTGGTGTGGGGTCCACGTGCGATGTGAAAGGAGAGTCCACCTCCCCACCCCCTTCGTGTGCTTCATTTGCATCAGGTTCCGAGCGAGTAGCTCTACCTAATGTTTCCATGATACGGCTAAACATACTAGTACTAGGCTGTGGAGCTTCGGGAGGTGCATGGCCTTCTCTCTCAGTGTTTTGGGTAGGATATGCTTCCATGATTTCTGAGTCGGAGGAGGAATCACTAGCGGCTATTTTAGGGTCTTGGGTGGTGCTACCTTGTGTCCCCGCTGAGGGTCTAGAGCCTATCGTGGATGGGTAATGGGTGTCCGTATGAACAGAGGCACCCTCAATATGCTCGTGTTCTAGCACCCGCCCAGAGCGTAAGTGCATGTGCTTTTGATACCCTAAGGTGTCAAAAAGCTGCTCTAGGAGGCCTTGTGACTAGTTTTTTGCGTGTTTTTTGTTTGTTTTTTTGCTAGATTTTTTAGAGCGTGTCGTGGAATGGGCCGTGTGATAGCTCGAAACGAGCGTATCGCTAGGAGGGACGCGCTGTGCTTTACAACCCGCCGTTTGGTTCTATTTTTCTCCAGAAAAGCCCGAAATAGTCTTTTCCTAGCTGGGGAACTAGGCTCCAAATAGCAAGTCCTAGTGCGCAATGAAGGAGAGGAGAGTGTAGATCCCACATTCCTCACTCCCTCCTTGTGAGTCTAGCCCATATATATAGGAGTGAGACTACCCTATATCATAAGACAGAGACAGAGCCTGAGCTTGGGCTTGGGATTGGGATTGGGATTGGGATTGGGTCAAATGATCCTGATCCCGATCTCACTTTTATACAAACCAACCCGTCCGTTTTTATAACCTCCCCCTCTCTCACGTTTTTATTTTTTGAAATTTTTTAAAAATTTCTTTTTTTAAAGTTTTTTTTTGTGTGGATATTATTTGGTACGCGTTTTGGTGCGCGTTGACCTCACCTAACTATTTACTGTCTCACCTACCTACTGACCTGCTAATCAGTGGTTCACCTAATTACTAACCTACTTAATTAACTAGCTGTGCGCCTAACTGTGCACAAACCAGAAAACACAGAAAATGCAGAAAATTGAAACTTGACAGAACTGTGCAGTGCAAACCAGAAAATGCAGAAAACGCAGAAACGCAAGAAATGCTAACTGTGTAAGCTGAAATCAGAGCTTAACAGAACACAGAAAACTTAAATGCAGTCAACAACATTGTGTCTTTCTCTACTGTTTTTGCATAACAACAATAATCAAACTTAAGCCGCGCCTTTCCTACATAAAAAATAGCTTCAATACAATTTACAGGTCGCCATTGGAGCTTCACGCACAGCAGCTCCCCGGAAATGGCACCAAAAATTTCACGGCTAGGGACTTGCTATGCGCCGTGTGCGAGCCACAAAGGTTCCTAGCACACAGTCATACAACAGACAAGCTCACAAGGAAGAATGGTGTGTCACTCACCTTCTTGCGTAGTTGCGAATGAAGGATTCCCACGCCGCGAAGAAGAGGGAGACGCCGCTACGCCGCGCTCAACCGCCTCGCCGCCGTCGTGCGGCCGCAACGCTCGATCACACACACACTCTCACACTCTCTCTCTCTCTCACACGTACACACACACACACACACACACACACACACACACACACACACACAAGGAGATGGTGAAGGAGAAGGTGGAGATGGAGCAAGAGTGGCTTCTATTGCACAATGAGAGAATGAGTAAAAATTAGGTTTAGTGGCTTTTATATGAGCTCACCCCATTCACACTTGGGCGCCCATACTTAGCCAACTAACTGCTTGAATATTCCAGTTAGAGTGCGCCTGTCATCGGCGATCACCCTTACCCTGTTCCTATTGGTCCAACAAGCCCGGTACCTGACTCTAAATAATACAAGGTTTATAGATCATAGGGGGTCCGTGTGCCGTGAGGGTTAACACATATCGTGTGGCTCATACGTACCCCCTTATGTCCTGGCGGGCTCTAGCTTTCTGAAATCACTATATATAGCACCCTATGGCCTAAATTCCGTAGGATGCATATATAGCTCACCACAAAACACAAATGCATAGTACCGTGTGGTCATAAATCCATAAGATCTATATATACTTAGCTAGAAACATCAACATATAGCATCCTATGGCATTTTGTCCGTAGGATGTTCATATACTCATCATGAAACACCTATGTATAGGGCCCTATGGCCCTAAGGCCAAGGATGTATATATATAGTCATATCAATACAACTACATATAGCATCCTATGGACCTAAGTCCGAAGGATGTATACAAGCTCATTGTGTCCCTAAGGCCACATTATACTATATACCCATCTCATGAGACAACTACATATAGTGCCCTATGGCCCTCACGCCATAGGATGTATATTTAATCAACACAAAACACCTGCATAAAACATCATATACACTAAAGGCCATATGATTTATATATACTCAACACAAAACACCTACATATAGCATCCTATGGCCCTAAGGCCATAGGATGTTATACAACCATCATGAGACAACTACATATAGTGCCCTATGGCCCTCAGGCCATAGGATGTGTACAGTTGCATCGCGAAACACCTACATATAGCATCCTATGGCCCTAAGGCCACAAGATGTTATATGCCCATCATGAGACAACTACATATAGTTCCCTATGGCCTTAGGGCCATAGGATGTTATATACCCATCATGAGACAACTACATATAGTGCCCTATGGCCCTTAGGCCATATGATGTATATTTATTCAACACAAAACACCTGCATAAAACATCATATAGACTAAAGACCATATGATTTATATATACTCAATACCAAAATGGTGGTTTGTTCGTAAAATGAATGAAGTCTCCCATAAATAGTGCTTCCATGTGTCTAGGGCATGTAGAACAGCTAAAGGCTCTTTCTCTTAAATGCCCAAGACATGTTCATCCGTATTGAGCCTTCGGCTCTCATATGCTATGGCATGCCCTTCTTGAAGCAAGACTGCTCCAAGGCAATCACCACAAGCATCACATTGGATCTCAAATGGCTTTGAGAGATCCGGAAGCATGAGGGACTGGTTGAGAGGTAAGCTTCTCTCTGAGCTTGTCCAAAGCTTTTTTCTCCTTAGCAGTCCATGAATACTTAACGTTCTTCTTTGTTAAGTCATGTAATGGTCCTCCTATTTGAGAAAATTTTTCTATGAAGTGCCTATAGTATGCAGACATACCAATAAAGCTTCTTAGCTCATGTAGATTCCATGGATTAGGCCATGCTTTTCTTACCTCTAACTTTGATAGATCCATACGGATACCATCTTGAGAGATAATATGACCTAAGTATTGAATCTCTTGAAGGAAAAATTCACTTTTCTTTTGGTTGAGAAAAAGCTTGTTCTCCCTCAATGCTTGAAAAATCACTTGGAGATGTTGCTTGTGTTCCTCCAAGGACTTGGAGTAGATGATGATATCATCAAAGAACACTCCAATGAACTTGCGAAAGGGTCTAAATATTTTCCCCATCAAACAATTGAATATGGCTGGTGTATTGGTCAAAGCCAAAAGGCATGATTATATATTCTTAAAGACCAAACGTTGTACAAAATAGTGTCTTTAGGATATCTTCATCCACTATCCTTATTTGATGATAGCCACTTTTAAGGTCAATCCTACTGAAGTAGGTAGAGCCTTGTAGCTTATCAAATAGATCTTCTATCCGACGCACAGGAAATCTGTTTTTGATAGTGATATGGTTTAGTGCTTGATAGTCCACTCACATACGATATGTACCATCTTTCTTTTGCACTAAAAGGAGTGGAGAACAAAAGGGAGAGGAGCTAGGCCTCACCATCCCTTTGTATACCAATTCTTGTACTTGCCTCATGATCTCCTCTTGTTGAGCTTGGCAAACTTGATAAGGAGGCTTGTTAGGTGGTGAGCTTCCTGGTAGGAGCTCAATTTGATGGTCATCATCCCCTCATTTTGGAGGTAATTCCATAGGGATATCATCGATGAAAAAATCTTGGAATCCATTTAGAAAAGTAGACAAGTCTAACTCTTCTTGATTCCTACCATTTTCATTTGATAAAACATTAGCATCATTAGTGGATTCTTTGACAAAATCATGTACGCAGAAATCGAGCTTTTCATTGACTTATCAAAAGCTGGTGAATTTACAAGTGGTATAGTACAACCAGACTCAGTAGCATCTATATACATGTTCTTTCCCCTATAGGTGAAGTAGATTCTCCTTTCAGGGAAATTCATGTTGGCAAACATGCGATCAAACCATGGCGCCCCTAGGATAGCATCCTCATGTTGGAGAGTAGAGATGAAAAAGTCTTCTTTGTTGACATAGATTTGGACATGAAGCCTCAACTTCTCAATCAAGGGAGTAACGGAGGCTTGCTGTCCCTTGAAAGTTGTCTCAGCCGTTACAATATCTCCCATCTTGAAAGCTTTAATACCCAAATTGGTGGCCAAATCCATTGATATAAAGTTATAAGTAGAGCCAGGGTCAACAAAAAGATGAAAGCATCATGCTCCCTTACCTCTTTCCAAGCATAGGAAAGAGATGATCCTTTGCAATTAGCATCCTCTTTTGGAGCTTCGATGGTGGAATCCCTAGGAGTCTCATTGCGAGCATTTTTATTGGGGCAAGAACGATAGCCATGTCCTTGCTCCCCACACTCAAAACACTTATGGTCCTCGCGAAAAGCTTCAAGCTCTTCATGAGAGTTTGTTTTTACCTTTGTAAGCTCCCTTATCCTTGGACCTATTCATTAGGAAGAGAATGGGGTCTAGGAGAGCCTCTTTATTTGGCAGTTTAAGGGAATCAAACCTCTAGTATTAAGAAAGCAATCAAAAGAACAATTTTTGAATTCAAACAGGAAAAATGGCTAGTTTATTTGAATTCAAAATTTTCCCCCAAAATGAAATTCAAAATCTAGCATGTAAAACCATATTGTGTAACATATCTATGGAAAGAGCTCGATGTGTAGATTACGGATCTATAATCTCCGCTCAAAATCGGAGATAATATGTAGAAGTTATGGAAGGCCAAAAATCATAAAGTTGTTCCCCCCCTTTTTGGGAGGAAAAGTGCATCCTTTGACCACTCTTACACACCCACCATTCTTGCACACATGGCATGAACCTATTCCGTCAAAATTCTAATCACCTCCATAATCTTATGTAAAATAAAGAGGCCCTCCTAGACCCCATCCTCTTCCTAATGGTTGTTGTTGTAGGAAGTGCCTTGGGAAGAAGTTTGGGCATTGGTTTTTTCCTTTGCATCATTTTTGTCTTTGTTTTCCATGGGTTTGGCATTCAGTCTAGCCCCTTGTTGGAAATTGATGCGGGAAGCAACCATGGTGCGGTGGATTACTTCAGTGATAGAACCAGGCCGTTGGGAGTTGACATACTCGATCATTTATTCAAGTAATCCTGCACAAAATTGTTGCTTTTTCTCGGTGAAGTCTATCTTTTGGAAGACAGTAGCCTTGAGATGTAAATTCAAAATCTTGTCCATGTTTCAAACTACGCATTCGGTAAGTACTTTGTCCTTTGCATCACTTGCAAGGAATTTCTTCATGATGGAAACTCATAGAGTTTTCTTGCATTCCTTGCATCACTTGCAAGGAATTTCTTCATGATGGAAACTCATAGAGTTTTCCATGTCTTTGGGGCTTCACCATTGCCATGAAGCCTAGCCCACCATTGACGAGCCGATTTTTGGAAGTTCATAGCTACATGGCATAGCTTGGAGGACTCCGTGAAGCCCTCGTCTCCAAAGGCAATTGTCTAGACCACCATTGTCGTAAAGCCACATCTTCAGAGGAACTTAGGGATTCATTACTTTCTTGTTCTTTGGATTCCTCCTCTCGTATGGAAGAGAGTCTTCTTTTGGGGGTCTCACCTCAAGAGGCCTCCTAAGCTCTCTCTCCTCTTGGAGAGGAAGGGAAATCCCATAAGCACAAAGTTGTTGAGTAACTTCGGCTTGCAAAGTAGGGTTGCCCATAGCTTGATGCAACCTAGTAACAAAATAATTGATAAAAATGGGGGCATCATCATTAGCACCCTTCATGTGTAGAATCAAAGTTATTAATTTTCATTCTACTCTCTTGGTTATTTTCAGCCATGCTAATTATACTTATGTGTTTACTTAGTGTATTCTTTGGCAACTCAAAACCTTAGTTGCTACTCCTCTTAGCCTTTGAAAATAAGCACTTAAGTATCTACACCCACGACTCAAATTGGTTAATTATAGAGAGTAGTGGGGTGGGTCTAACATCGCAAACTTGTCGAGGGATAGCTCCTTTTGGACTTCTTATGGCTCAATAATGGTAAAGCCGTAGGCAAGTCTAAAAAGACCCCATTATTAAGACCAAAGCTTCCAAGGTGTGCACCATATTCCACATAGTGGGCTCAACAAAACCGATAATAGGTCCCAGTGCCACTAACCCTAATATAATTAACAAAATCAACCATTAATAGGCTACTTAAGGACCTCTCTTCTCAAGCAAGAAAAGAGAAACCAAATGCTCTGATACCAATGTAATGGAAATGGCCTATGAAGTTTGAGGATAGAAAAATTAAGAGAATTAGATTGAGCATTTTTGTGAGATTACTTTGAGAACATAGAAGGTGAAATTAAATAATGTTAGAAACATGAACATAGTACTTAATTAACCTGGCATGAACAATACTTTTGCAAGAGAGAGATATTAGAGAACATGACAATAGTTGAGGACCGGATTTACTTGGAGCCGGTCCCCCCTCCAAAAGGCGTTTGTATTATAGATTCTACCATTAAGAGAGACTTGTTACAATACAATCTTTGTGTTCCTTGTCACCGTGGTGATGCTATGAAGATGGAAATCTTCATGCATCACGAGCTTAACATAAACTTTTGTAAAAAAAATTAACTATCTCAAGCCTCAATCCGAAGGCCTCAAACACCTTCGAAGGTGGAGAGAGCTAGCGGGGAATGAGGGTAGGGAAGAGGAAGAATAATCATTCATAGGAGAAAGAAATAGTTCCTCACTTATCATCACTCTTCTTACTTAGTATAACATAATAGCATAGTAATGAAGATGAAGAAGATGGTAAGCGTAATCATTGAAGCATGTCTCTTGGTTGGATTTGCATTCCATAGCCAAGAGTGTTGGTGTAGGCTCTGCACTTCTCAACAAGCTTGGAGAAGAAGATGAAGATCTTGCACTTTGCACTCCACACAATGAGAGAATGTGTGTGTGTATGTGGGAGAGAATATCCCCCTCTCATGCTTGGTCCACACCTCTCTCTCTCTTGTATTATTTTATTATTTCATTTGGACATGTGTCCTCTTTTTCCTCTTTGAGAGAAAGAACTTAATAATTTATTTTTATGTATCTAAATACTCATTGGACGGCTTTAAAACCTATCCAATAGCATTCAAGCACATCATGAGGGCCACATGTGGAGGATCATTTGAACATGTGTCTTTTATGTATATTAAGTCATTTGGTTGGACTGAACACTTCAAGGACTTAGTCAATCAAGCATGGAAACATTGATGCCTCTTGAGACTTATCTTTGAATTAAAAACTTCAAGAACCTTAGTCGTTTAAGCACGTGAGAAACACCTCAAGCTTTTGGGTAAGGTACCCACTAACACTGAGCAAGCCAACAAGCACCTATTGCTTGGGTAGGATTTCCACCTCAAGGTCAACCCTAACTTGCCTAAGGTCAAAGGATTTTGAAGACTAACTTTTGGAGGTCTTTAATGAAGCTAACCCTACGATCTTCAATCTCCATTAGGTAGCATTGCTCTTTAACATAGGATCTCTCATTTGGACCCCTTTTAACCTTGGCCCCATGTTGAGACAAATCCATAAGCACATGTCTATATTCTAACCCTTGTTCTCGTTTATTCTCCCAAATTAAATGATCAGTTTAATATGAGAAAATCATTTGGATTGGTTAGATTTTAGATTTTATGACATAGCTAGATTTGTCTTTGGGCTTCCTAGTTTTGGTAGAAACATTTTGGTTCAAATTTTGTCCCTTCTCCTGTGGCTTGTCTCTCCCATTCTTTGGCTTTGAACCCTTGTCCTCCGAATCTTGAAATTTGATATTGGAGGCTACCATTGCATGGTGGATAACCACCAAGATGCTTCGAGGTCTTTGTGTATTGATATAGTTTCTCCAATCTTCAGGAAGCCCAAAACAAAATTGCTACTTTTTCTCCGAGAAGTTGATGAACTTGTACACAGTAACTTTAAGATGCAGATCCCAAAACATTTCCACATATTTTTGTATGTTTTATCCATCATCAATCTTTAGGATTCGCCATGCCATAAGCACTTGGTCGGAAGCCCCACTAGATAATAATTTCTTCATGATAACAACTCTACAAGTTTTCCAAGTCTTCGGAGCTTCTCCACTGGAGCGTAAGATTTCCCACCATTGACGGGCTGATCTTTGGAGATGCATAACAACATATGGGAGTTTGGATGACTCTAAAATTTTTCATCCCTAAAGGCCTCATCAAATTTTTGGATAAAGCTTAAAAAAATTTGTCCACATTGCCAAAAGTTCCATCGAAGGAGAGGAAGGTTATGCTTTTACCTCCTTCCTTGAAATTTCTTAGGTGAGATGCTCTCTTACAGATAGCATGAGAGCGTCGATGGCCTCTCCTCTTGTGTGATTTGGAAGAATTGTTGTTTGAGTATTATAACCTCTTAGAACTAGATGAGCTTGATGATGATGGAGAGCTAGATGGTTTTTTCTTTCTTCATTTGTTCTCAGGTTTCTTCTCACTCTCCCCAAAACGACGAGAAGAATGAGAGCTTGAAGATCCTCTCTCCCCAAAGGGAGGTGATGGTGAGGGAATTCTTTGACATCTCCTAGGATGTACATTTGCATCAGATGACACATGACTATCTTCTTCATTCACATGAGATTTCTCTCTTGTGTCTTTGTATTTATTTGCCTCACATTGAGGGATTCTTCCTCTTCTTGTAGCAAACAAGTTCTTCTTCTGCTCGATAGAATTTCCTCTTTTTGAAATATTTTTACGAGACTTCACAGGAGAATCCTCTTTAGGATCTGGGGCAAAAAGATTTCTTGTTTGCAGTTATGTTTGGGCTATAGCCTGCAAAGCAGAATTCTCCATTGCTTCTAGCCACCTGCATGCAAGAAATTCAATTGCCCAAATTTCATCAGCAGTTGCAACATCATTGTGAAAATCCAAAATGGTGAAGTCATTCACTCTCTCCTCTTCTTGATTATTATCACACATAGTGATGGTTCTTTGTGAATCAAGAGTTCCTTGTGAAATATAACTATTTTGTGTGAATAATCACAACTATTTCCCTTTGTGAATAAAGAGAAAGCTCTTTGGATTTGACACATCCTTGGTTTAAACTCTTCATGCTCAACCCTAGAATCACACTTTCTTCAAAAAGAAAGAGATAACCTAGATATGCTGTGATACCATTGTTAGGGAACTAGGATTAAGGTCCAGAGAAAATTATAGATTATCTAGAGTGATCAATCAATTGTGTAAAATTGAGCATTACAATTACAAAGCATGCATTAACTTAGATTCAATCACACATCACACACATGTACCGAAACTACAAGAAAGAGAGAGAGAAGAATTCAACACTAGTTGAGCGCCGTACTTTTTGGAGCCGAACCCCCCCCCCCCCCCCCCCCCCCCCCCCCGCCCTCAAACAAAAAAGGGACTTTGTATTGATAAATTATTCTTCTTTAGACTTTAGAAGAGCTTTTGATCAATACAATTGACTAACTGCCCTTTTAGATGCACAATTGAAGATATGAAAGCTCTAAAATTTGGCAGAGTTTGTGATTATAATTTTCACCTAAAACACGTCATTGAACTCAATCGCAAGGCCCTAAACACCTTGAGGGTGAGAGGATTTGCGTGGGTTAAGCAAGAATCACGTTGAAAATTTGATATGTAAGCATTAAGAAGTAGTAAACTGCATAGTTAAATAGTATAAACTTGAGCAGCCATAGCTATAGAGACTGTGTGGGAGAGATATATAGAGCATGATGAGATTTGAGGAGAGCATGGAGAGATTCTTTTGGCTGAGGATTTTATGGAGTTGTATCAGCACAAACATAGATGTTTCCATTCTCTCTCCACCATAGTCCTACATAAAAATGCAAAAAACTCCCTCTTGCAGTCCTCAAAGAAAAAACCTTTGAACTACAAAGTTGTTCATCTTGTCGTTTCCAATAAGCCCCATGGGTGTTTTTTCAAAAATGCTTTCTTTTTTTAGTTATTTGAGAAGAACTCACCATAGGTCCAAAAAAAATAGTTTTGTATTTTTAGAGTGACTCCTCTCATCTTATCTTTTGCATGGGAGGCTTGTGAACCACATCCCTTATCTCCACATAGCTTTAGGTTGGCAAGTGTGGATAATAACACCGTGGCTCTCATTCCCACCATTTTTTTATCCTTCTCAATTTTGGAGGCTTCGAGATTTGTTTTGGACTCTTTCAAACTTGCTAATATCCCGTCTTTGCCCCATAAGATCCAGATTGAATCCTTATCAAATTCCATTGGCACTTGTGAAGAAGGCATTCAAACTTTGGAACTCTTTAGTTCACAAACACATTCCTTTGCCATTGTACATAATTGGTCTTTCTACTTTTTATTTTCTTTCACTAGAATGGCCAATTCTAGCAAGAGAAAACTCATTTAAGTAGACCAAAAATGAAATTTGGTGACACCCACCAGCCACAAGAGTAGGTACTGAGCATAACCGTAGAGTGGATGATGAGCATAATTATAGAGTTAGAGGAAGATCAACTAATTTCCAAAAATGGGTCAAAAAATACGCTGGATCTAAGGATCCATATGACCACCTATCAAGCTTCATGCAAGTACTGAGAATAGAGAGGTTACCGGATTTGCATACTCAATTCAAGGAATTTGGAATGACTCTCAAAAGTAAGGCTTCTACATGGTTCCAAACCATACCTCCCGGATCCATTACATATCTGTTGATATTGGAAATGAGATTTGTTGCTACTTGTTCAAAAAATGGGAATCAAGCACAACACAATAGCACAAATCTACAACTTCAAAGAAGAATAAGGGGAGTCTGTAAGAGACTATGTCAGTTGAATAAGAAAGTACATTAAAAGATGTGATGTAACACTTTGACTGCATCGATATACATTCCATCTACGCATTTTTTGACCTTGACCAGGTTTTAGAGAGTGGTGTGCATTGTATCAAGTTAGTAGGAATTGGCGGCTTGTCGATCAGAGTCAGAGGAGCGAAGATATGCCAGAACAAAGTTTGGGGCAATTGACGGAGAGAAGGTGACATATAAATTTTGTCAAATTTGGTGACCGTGGTTTGGGGGCTCAAGAAGCTTGAGATGTGGTGTGAATTCAAGGGTCAAAGCCCATAATTGGGAGTTTTGGTGGCAATTCACAGCTTGGGCACTAGGATATTGAGCATCAAATGGCAAGTGATTGAAGATGGAGGAAAAATGATTTTTTTGGAGAAGTTTTTATGAAGTTATTTGGGGCCTTTGGAGAACCTAGTGGTGACACGTGGCATCCTCACTAGCCCCACATGCGATGGCATGGCCCCAAAGCTGGGAGTATGCATACCAAATAGTGCCCTCCACATGGGCAATGAGTTGGAGAGAGAAATCTTGGAGGAGGCTTGGAGCTCTTCGCCATGGCAGGTAGATCACTGGTGGTACGAGGCTCTGTGCGTGGTGCATCCAAGTGGAGACGATGGTGGTTTTGGTGGTATCGTGTGCTACGACATTGTTGGACAGTGGTGGATGGCATTGAGACTGAGTGTGTGCTGACATGGTAGCGTATGTAGGGGGTGCTCCCACGTGGACATAAGGGCCCCAAATTTTTATTAAGGGATGGTCCCATGAGGTCATGTCAAAGCGCCATGACATCTAGATGGGGGTGCATCACACGCTTTGGTGGGTAAGAGAACCGAGAATACAAAAAGAGGTGGTGCACATGTAGAGGGGAGTTAAAAATAGAAAATTGACAAAAATAGAAAGTGACCCTACATGCCAATAAGGGGCTCCATTTTTTGCAACTGGGGAGTTCTTTTGGGGCTTCTTCAACAAGAGCAAGATGAAGAGCACTTACAGAAAGGGAGCCAACGAGGGCTGCCAGAGGGTTTTGTGCTCATCAAGGCCATTGTCAATAAGTAAGCGGTCTTGCCAGGAAGGCACCGGGCCTCTTGCTGTGAGAGTTTGTGAGGAAGCTCAAGGGTTATGAGAAGGAGCTAAGATGTAGATAACATAGCTTCTAGAGCTAAAGAAGAAATGTAGCCAAAGAAGCCGCTCACTTTTCCTTACAAACACACACGTGATGGAGAGAACTCATGAAAGATAATCAGAACAAAACAAAAATGAAAACATCAAGATTACGATCATATCGTATCATGGGTAGGATAAAAGGGTTAATGGATGAGTTAATGATATTTAATCTTTGTTGTCCAAATAAGCTGCGGATTGCTCTTTGGAACTGTAGCTTTGTGCTTACTATAATGTATATGTTTTTTCTAGCGATTGGGATTAGTTGTGAGTACAAATCCTCTTGATTCATAATAAAATAACCACATTCACATCAAAAGAGAAGTCATAGGTAGTATGATGGGATCTGGTGAGAGAAGTATTTCGTTGAGCCTTTCAGGACCGAATAGAAACACTATGCGTTGCTGAAAGTGAATCTTTCCACTAATCCAAATGTTGACCCTAATAGATTGCATTGAATGGAATTGAAAGAAATTACCTCTATGTGGATTATGGTTATTCATCAATGATATACTTAGTATGTTCAAAGATAAAGGTGTGAAAGAAGTGAAAGGAGAAGAAGAAGAGAGTTTCTCTCCCAAGCCCTATTGTTGCGCTTAGGCAATAAGGATACTGCGGGGAGAGAAGTACCTGTAGCAAGGAGATTCTAGAGTTTGTGGAAGAGAATGAGAACCTTAAGAGAGAGAGAGATGCTTGTGGAAGATAAAGATATGGTTACTAACCTTGTGCACATAATTGTTTCCCGCAAGAAGGTTGTACCCATTACATTGACAATGTTGCTGCTTGAATACCTTCCAATGAAACAATTAGGACACAACAAGAGAGATCAAAGGAGGAGTAAGATAGAATTAGAGATAAATCTAAGTGTGGTGGTGGTATTAAAGATAGATAATGAGAGATAGAGATAGAGTTAGAGACAAGTATTGGATTAGATATGCAAATGAAAGTAAAAATAGCAACATATATCTTACATGAGAGCAATCGCCACCACCTTAATGGAGAGAGAAGATGAGGCAAGACTTCAGCCTTTCTTCAAGAGAAAGTATGGCACTAAGATGAGTGTGTCACTATGGAATTGAGCTATTCTCACTCACTCATAACTTGCCCCAATGAAGAGAAGGTTGCCCTTTTTATAGGTGAGGGAGCCATGTTTTACATAATCACTTTGATTAGGCTAAAGAGTTAGCCCAAATCAAATGTTCTTTGGATATTTCTTAAAATGGGCTATATTAGGACTCAAAATATCATGAAATTCATCATTTTTGGTCGTTGAGGCTCAATGTGGGTGCATGATGTATATGGGCCCCACCTAAGCATCTTCTGTGTGGCTCCAACAGGGGGTCCCAACTTGTGTGTCTTGTCCTTCAAGGCATCTTTGAGGTGTCACATTCACATGCTTATGTCTTTTATCCTACAAATATCTTATTTTATGGAAAAAGACCAAGATTACCTCTTTTCACTTGATTCACTTGTTTACCATCTCTTCTTGCACTGTAGTTGTGAGAGGGTTTTTCACTGGTTTCCCTGTAACTCGGATTGACATGCTTCAAAAGGAAATATTGGCCTACTAAAAGAGCTTGAATTGGTTTTGGCCTTTTCTCCACGCCCTTAGGTCAGAGGTTTCAAATTGGGATGGTCCAAGAAGCTTTGGATCTTCCTTTTCATAAAGTCTTCTAGTAGGCCCTTCCCTCTTGTATGTATCCAAGAAGGTATGCATTATTGAAGGGTTATATTATTAAATAAATGTGAAGAGAAGAAAATAATTTATATATGGTAGGGTATAGCTGAGATATTAGAAGAAATATACAAATGCTTTTTCCCCAGACAAAAAGAGGCACAATCATTGATACTTCTCTTGTAGTACTTTCTACTAGTAATGTACATTTATATTACTTCAAAGGTAATACTAAGGTATGGTAGAAAGCTTTTATTTATGCATATGAGTATTATATGAAGTATACTTATGCATCTAAAAGTCACAAGATAAATTGTTTAATGCCCGTTCCCACTATATACGTGCCACAACACGACATCCACCCCTTCTAAACCTGCACATCCTCCGGTTTGTGCCACATTGTCTGTTTGTAAGATTAGACCTCTTGTACATCTTCCTTGATTTCTTCTTCACTGGAAGATTCCATAGCTTCATGTTCACTTTGATCTTCACCTATGTTTTGCTCTTCTTCCTCATCAACATCTTCTAGATCATTGTCTCCTCTTCTCTTAAACATTTTAATCCTTTTTCCCGCAATGGGAATCTTTACTTCTGTACCATCTAGTTCAGACAAGTTGTAAGTAGCATTTTCATGCACATGCTTTACAACATATGGTCCAAACCATCGTTTTGAGAACTTATGCATGACTGTGTGCTGGTTATCAAGGCTACTATTATACACTAAAACCCAGTCACCTTTGTCAATTGCTTTGCTCCTGAGTCGATGTCGCTTATCAAAGTAGTCCTTGTTTTTCAACCTTGCATTTTTGAGTCGTTATTTTGCAGCTTCAATGCCTCCAGGTCTTCTCTCGAGTTTCCTTATACGCAGTACAAGGAGATCATCCCTGCTAAGCCCCTCTTGCCAAGGTAGTACATTCCATGTGGGAATTGTATCTTCAATCGGCATCATTGGCTTTTGACCATACATTATCTCCGCAGGCATGTAGCCAGTTACTGAGCTATGTGTTGTACGATCAGCCCATAAAGCATATGGTAATAGTTTTGGCTATTCACCAACTCTTCCTTCACAAGCCTTGGCCAACGCTTTGATGATAGGAGGATGCCCTCTTTCACTCTTTCCATTGTCTTCAGGGTTGTAAGCTGTGGTAAGAGAAAGCTTGATTCCTAATCTGGAAAAGAACTCCCTTGCTTCTTTAGCATCCAGTTCACCTCTATCTGCAGTGATCTTTCCCACACAAACATAACGGAAAATCACCTCATCAAGAAGGAATTTTCACACAGCTTCTGTGGTTTTAGCTCTTAATGCTCTTCCTTCAACCTGATTAGTTAGGTCCTCTTGTGCAAGAACCAAGTATCTCATCTGTCAGAGTCCTAAAGGCATTGTGACTAGATCCACAACCCATTTATAGTGTATGGCTGGTGGATATGTAGGGTGCAATCCATCACGATGTCGGACATTTGAATACATTTGACAAGTTACACATGACTCTACAAATTGAGATACATCTTTATACATACCCTTCTAGCAGTATTTTTGTTTCAACTTGGAGAAGGTTGCCCACACACCCCTGTGTCCAGCCCATAGACTCTCATGAAACTCTTGCATGAGCTTTACTTGAGTCTCTTTTTTACATATAACCCATTGTGGTGTAGTACCCTTTTGTTTAGGATGCTTCCACAAGTAACCATCCCTCAAAAAGTACCCATATGCTTTTCTGCGTATCCTCCTGAATTCTTGTTCAGACCAATCATCCTGTTTTGCTAGAGTACTCAAATAGCTTCCAATAAGAAGCCAATCACCTTCATAAAGATCTTTCAAGAACAATTCAAGTATAATAGTCATGCAGACATAGTTACCTTTGACATGAGAGATAGAATAGAACTTTGTGCCCACATCATCTCCCTCATCAATCATCTGTGACTCATCTTCATACCTTGCGCTTGATAGCATATCTGCCATTGTATTGTCTTTACCTGCAATGCCCTTAAACTTGGGATTTAAGGACTTAATGTAGGCAATCCACCGCAACATAGCAATGTCTGGCGTTGAGCAGCTTGTAATCATCCCAAGAAGTGGTAGACAATCTGTTTTTACAACCACATATGCACCAATTAGGTACTCTTTCCCACTTTTCAAAGATGTAACCATACCCCATAACTCTCTCTTTATCTATGGATAGTTTCTTTGGCGAGCACTTAGTACCTTTTCTCCAAATCTTACCACATACCTGTGTCCTTCTTTGTCATCTTGTCCTATTGCCCATCCAATCCCTGTAGGACTGGTGTCTACTGTCACAATTACTGGCCTTTGACACTCATAGTCTACATTTCTCAAAGTTGTTGCTGACTCGAGCAACTCCTTTAGCTTTTTCATGGATTTTACATGTGCTTCTGTCCATTTAAACTTTTGATTCTTTCTAAGCAGCCTGATAAAGAGGATCAGCTACATGTGCATAATGTGGAATCCAAATAACATAGAAGATACATGCTCCCAGAAACCTTCTAAGCTCAGTGATGCTAGTGCATGTTTCTTTCATTGTTTGGATGGCATCTACCTTTGTTGGACAAGGTTTCCTACCATATGGCCCGCAGATCTGCTCGTTTACCATGTTTTCTATGTATCCTAGCATATGCTGAACCATCATCCATTACCTTTGTTTCCATTCGAACTCCCATAATGTAGGGTTGTCCAAGGACGAGATGATATGAAGATGTATCCTATACAAAGAAGTTTTGGTCAATCTTTACATCACCTATTGTTACCTTCACGCCTAGACATGCTGCATACAATTCACCAGATGAATTTTTTTCCACTTTTACCATCCAGCCATGATCTGTGTCCATCGGCCATTTGCACTTGTTGTAGAGACTCTTTGACATTATGTTTATTTCTGAACCATGGTCAATCAAGGCAACAAATGGCTCTTCAAGATCACCTACCTTGACCAAAGTTTCTGTAGTAGCCCTTGCCCAATGACTTCGTGAATAGTAACTCCTAGGAATATCTTCAACTTCTTCATCATCATTTGAGAAATGCACTTGCTTCACTCTCCCACTAGATTGGTAGCATCCTACCACAGATCCATCATCCTCCTTATTTTGCAGCTGCATCCCTTGTGTCTTCGAGGTTTCCCCTTCAACCTGTGGACGAGAAACTTCAGCAAGGGTTTGCCTCTTCCTCTTGATGATGTCAATGATCTCCTCATGGAATTCACGCTTTGCAATGCCAAGAACTTCTCCCAGAGTAAACTCAATCTTGCTACTCAAGATCCTTCCCACCAAGACTTTCTTTAAATCTGTAGCAACCTCAATATCAGATTGTAGTTTATAAGTTGGGCCTTTTGTCTTACCTTTTGTTGGCTCTTTCTTCTTTCCTGTTGTAGACTCCTCCAGGAGTACTTCGGGTGGAGACGCTCCTTGTGTTGAGGGTGTTTGGGAAGGCATTGAGTCGCTTCTTTCCCCACTTCTGGAAGCTCTTTTTGATGGTCATTCATCAGCATTCTCACGTTTGCGCTTCTCTTCTA
The DNA here is from genome assembly GCF_014529385.1 of Adiantum capillus-veneris. Taxonomy (NCBI): domain Eukaryota; kingdom Viridiplantae; phylum Streptophyta; class Polypodiopsida; order Polypodiales; family Pteridaceae; genus Adiantum; species Adiantum capillus-veneris. The sequence goes on from NC_140951.1 coordinate 98,465,409, forward strand.
CGATCGCCTCATTTTGTTGGCATTTTGTAATGTAGGCATGCACTGACAATGAGTCCACTGGATCATTCCATCCTGTTTCTAGACGTATGCAATCACCTGCTTCATGTAGAATCTCTTTTGTAAGATTTCCCTTTTTAGCTACTTGCATGAAATTTGGCCAAATTTGACCATGATGGTCACTCGCCTCTTCATCATTAAGGTGCTCAAATTTTGCTCCATAAGTAGCTGCCTCAACTGAAGAGCTGGCACGGTTAGTTGCCATATCTTCAACTAAGGTTTGCATTCGCCCCTTCCCAAAGTTAGTTCTCAAGGGTAGACCTGTCTCTCTTAAGTGGATTTTACCATCCTTAAAAAAGACAACGTCTTTTGACAAAGCATCACTAAAATCATCACAATCCCTTCTTACATGGTCTGTACTATCACACCAAATACATCTATTAACAAACCCTTCTTTGGGCTATTGTCTTTGCCTAGGAAGTGGCTCTGATGGTTGGCCTTTTTCTTCAAGCTTTGCAAGCTTCACCTTCAAGTCACGCATTCCCTTCCCAAGCTCATCTAGCATGGACTCATCAAACTTAGGAGCGATAAAAGTAGGCTTTACCATTTTGTCAGAAGTTGAGGTGGAAGGACTTGTAGTGTTTACTACCATCTTGTCCCTTCTTCTTTGTCGTTTGGCAAGCAGTGAAACAGCACCATCAACCTCATTCCATTCGGTCTTTAGTCCTTGCTCAGCATCTTTGTCTTCAAGAAGAAGCTCCAAATTTTCTTGAAACTCTTTACTTGCAGCTTGTAAGAAAAGATCTGTCTTCTTTGCATCTAGTGTGGCCCTTTCTGTCCTTGTGAGTTGTGCATAGCACCACTCAAATTCCCTAAGTAGCTCTGTTATTGATAGTCCTTGCTTTGGCTTGACTACCCATTCTAAGAATATCCTTTTGGCCACTCTCTCCCAGTCCTCCATGAAATATTCCTCCTTTAAAGCTACTTTGAGTTCTTCCCAATTTCTCCCATGCCCATCTTTAATTGCCCTAACATGCTCCCTAATTTCTGGAGCAACAACTAGCTCAAAACTTTGAATCATCTCACCTTATGACACGCGATGCAGCTCCATCTCCTTCACATACTTGTGTAAGTACTTGGTTACATCTTTGCCATTGAATTGATCCATTCTGTTGATGACCGCTTGTATGGACTTCGTTGCTGAAATCTCCCTTCTTTTAGTGGCATGTTGTTGTTGCATGAACATTGCAAATTCTTGAAAATTTTGCATTGTTGATGGGTCAAAATTCATACCATGTTTCTCAACATGATCACCCATGGTTACCCACAAATTCTCACCCTGGCAGGTTCGCGTCGGGTTCACCAAAAATATGTCAAGAAGTAAGCGGTCTTGCCAGGAAGGCACCGGGCCTCTTGCTGTGAGAGTTTGTGAGGAAGCTCAAGGGTTATGAGAAGGAGCTAAGATGTAGATAACATAGCTTCTAGAGCTAAAGAAGAAATGTAGCCAAAGAAGCCGCTCACTTTTCCTTACAAACACACACGTGATGGAGAGAACTCATGAAAGATAGTCAGAACAAAACAAAAATGAAAACATCGAGATTACGATTGTATCGTATCATGGGTAGATAAAAGGGTTAATGTGGATGAGTTAATGGTATTGAATCTTTTTTGTCCAAATAAGCTGCGGATTGCTCTTTGGAACTGTAGCTTTGTGCTTACTATAATGTATATGTTTTGTCTAGCGATTGGGATTAGTTGTGAGTACAAATTCTCTTGATTCATAATAAAATAACAACATTTACATCAAAAGAGAAGTCATAGTCAATAATAGGTAGTATGATGGGATCTGATGAGAGAAGTATTTCGTTGAGCCTTTCCGGACCGAATAGAAACACTATGCGTTGCTGAAAGTGAATCTTTTCACTAATCCAAATGTTGACCCTAATAGATTGCATTGAATGGAATTGAAAGAAATTACCTCTATGTGGATTATGGTTATTCATCAATGATATACTTAGTATGTTCAAAGATAAAGGTGTGAAAGAAGTGAAAGGAGAAGAAGAAGAGAGTTTCTCTCCCAAGCCCTATTGTTGCCCTTAGGCAATAAGGATACTACGGGGAGAGAAGTACCTGTAGCAAGGAGATTCTAGAGTTTGTGGAAGAGAATGAGAACCTTAAGAGAGAGAGAGATGCTTGTGGAAGATGAAGATATGGTTACTAACCTTGTGCACATAATTGTTTCCCGCAAGAAGGTTGTACCCATTACATTGACAATGTTGCTGCTTGAATACCTTCCAATGAAACAATTAGGACACAACAAGAGAGATCAAAGGAGGAGTAAGATAGAATTAGAGATAAATCTAAGTGTGGTGGTGGTATTAAAGATAGATAATGAGAGATAGAGATAGAGTTAGAGACAAGTATTGGATTAGATATGCAAATGAAAGTAAAAATAGCAACATATGTCTTACATGAGAGCAATCGCCACCACCTTAATGGAGAGAGAAGATGAGGCAAGACTTCAGCTTTTCTTCAAGAGAAAGTATGGCACTAAGATGAGTGTGTCACTATGGAATTGAGCTATTCTCACTCACTCATAACTTGCCCCAATGAAGAGAAGGTTGCCCTTTTTATATGTGAGGGAGCCATGTTTTACATAATCACTTTGATTAGGCTAAAGAGTTAGCCCAAATCAAATGTTCTTTGGATATTTCTTAAAATGGGCTATATTAGGACTCAAAATATCATGAAATTCATCATTTTTGGTCGTTGAGGCTCCATGTGGGTGCATGATGTATATGGGCCCCACCTAGGCATCTTCTGTGTGGCTCCAACAGGGGGTCCCAACTTGTGTGTCTTGTCCTTCAAGGCATCTTTGAGGTGTCACATTCACATGCTTATGTCTTTTATCCTACAAATATCTTATTTTATGGAAAAAGACCAAGATTACCTCTTTTCACTTGATTCACTTGTTTACCATCTCTTCTTGCACTGTAGTTGTGAGAGGGTTTTTCACTGGTTTCCCTGTAACTCGGATTGACATGCTTCAAAAGGAAATATTGGCCTACTAAAAGAGCTTGAATTGGTTTTGGCCTTTTCTCCACGCCCTTAGGTCAGAGGTTTCAAATTGGGATGGTCCAAGAAGCTTTGGATCTTCCTTTTCATAAAGTCTTCTAGTAGGCCCTTCCCTCTTGTATGTATCCAAGAAGGTATGCATTATTGAAGGGTTATATTATTAAATAAATGTGAAAAGAAGAAAATAATTTATATATGGTAGGGTATAGCTGAGATATTAGAATAAATATACAAGTGCTTTTCCCCCAGACAAAAAGAGGCAAAATCATTGATACTTCTCTTGCAGTACTTTCTAACCTTGTGCACATAATTGTTTCCCGCAAGAAGGTTGTACCCATTACATTGACAATGTTGCTGCTTGAATACCTTCCAATGAAACAATTAGGACACAACAAGAGAGATCAAAGGAGGAGTAAGATAGAATTAGAGATAAATCTAAGTGTGGTGGTGGTATTAAAGATAGATAATGAGAGATAGAGATAGAGTTAGAGACAAGTATTGGATTAGATATGCAAATGAAAGTAAAAATAGCAACATATGTCTTACATGAGAGCAATCGCCACCACCTTAATGGAGAGAGAAGATGAGGCAAGACTTCAGCTTTTCTTCAAGAGAAAGTATGGCACTAAGATGAGTGTGTCACTATGGAATTGAGCTATTCTCACTCACTCATAACTTGCCCCAATGAAGAGAAGGTTGCCCTTTTTATATGTGAGGGAGCCATGTTTTACATAATCACTTTGATTAGGCTAAAGAGTTAGCCCAAATCAAATGTTCTTTGGATATTTCTTAAAATGGGCTATATTAGGACTCAAAATATCATGAAATTCATCATTTTTGGTCGTTGAGGCTCCATGTGGGTGCATGATGTATATGGGCCCCACCTAGGCATCTTCTGTGTGGCTCCAACAGGGGGTCCCAACTTGTGTGTCTTGTCCTTCAAGGCATCTTTGAGGTGTCACATTCACATGCTTATGTCTTTTATCCTACAAATATCTTATTTTATGGAAAAAGACCAAGATTACCTCTTTTCACTTGATTCACTTGTTTACCATCTCTTCTTGCACTGTAGTTGTGAGAGGGTTTTTCACTGGTTTCCCTGTAACTCGGATTGACATGCTTCAAAAGGAAATATTGGCCTACTAAAAGAGCTTGAATTGGTTTTGGCCTTTTCTCCACGCCCTTAGGTCAGAGGTTTCAAATTGGGATGGTCCAAGAAGCTTTGGATCTTCCTTTTCATAAAGTCTTCTAGTAGGCCCTTCCCTCTTGTATGTATCCAAGAAGGTATGCATTATTGAAGGGTTATATTATTAAATAAATGTGAAAAGAAGAAAATAATTTATATATGGTAGGGTATAGCTGAGATATTAGAATAAATATACAAGTGCTTTTCCCCCAGACAAAAAGAGGCAAAATCATTGATACTTCTCTTGCAGTACTTTCTAACCTTGTGCACATAATTGTTTCCCGCAAGAAGGTTGTACCCATTACATTGACAATGTTGCTGCTTGAATACCTTCCAATGAAACAATTAGGACACAATAAGAGAGATCAAAGGAGGAGTAAGATAGAATTAGAGATAAATCTAAGTGTGGTGGTGGTATTAAAGATAGATAATGAGAGATATAGATAGAGTTAGAGACAAGTATTGGATTAGATATGCAAATGAAAGTAAAAATAGCAACATATATCTTACATGAGAGCAATCGCCACCACCTTAATGGAGAGAGAAGATGAGGCAAGACTTCAGACTTTCTTCAAGAGAAAGTATGGCACTAAGATGAGTGTGTCACTGTGGAATTGAGCTATTCTCACTCACTCATAACTTGCCCCAATGAAGAGAAGGTTGCCCTTTTTATAGGTGAGGGAGCCATGTTTTCCATAATCACTTTGATTAGGCTAAAGAGTTAGCCCAAATCAAATGTTCTTTGGATATTTCTTAAAATGGGCTATATTAGAACTCAAAATATCATGAAGTTCAGCATTTTTGGTCATTGAGGCTCCATGTGGGTGCATGATGTATATGGGCCCCACCTAGGCATCTTCTGTGTGGCTCCAACAGGGGGTCCCAACTTGTGTGTGTTGTCCTTCAAGGCATCTTTGAGGTGTCACATTCACATGCTTATGTCTTTTATCCTACAAATATCTTATTTTATGGATAAAGACCAAGATTACATATTTTCACTTGATTCACTTGTTTACCATCTCTTCTTGCAGTGTAGTTGTGAGAGGGTTTTTCACTAGTTTTCCTGTAACTCGGATTGACATGCTTCAAAAGGCAAAATTGGCCTACTAAAAGAGCTTGAATTGGTTTTGGACTTTTCTCCACGCCCTTAGGTCAGAGGTTTCAAATTGGGATGGTACAAGAAGCTTTGGATCTTCCTTTTCATAAAGTCTTCTAGTAGGCCCTTCCCTCTTGTATGTATCCAAGAAGGTATGCATTATTGAAGGGTTACATTATTAAATAAATGTGAAAAGAAGAAGATAATTTATATATGGTAGGGTATAGCTGAGATATTAGAAGAAATATACAAATGCTTTTCCGCCAGACAAAAAGAGGCACAATCATTGATACTTCTCTTGCAGTACTTTCTAATAGTAATGTACATTTATATTAATTCAATGGTAATACTAAGGTATGGTAGAAAGATTTTATTTATGCATATGAGTATTATATGAAGTATACTTATGCATCTAAAAGTCACAAGATAAATCGTTTAATGTCTGTTCCCACTATATACGTGCCACAACACCATATCTTCCCCCTTCCCCCCCTTCTCATCTTTTCTCTGTTGCTCCAAACTGTATGGTGCCGGTGTGTGCCCCCCGGGCCGTTTGTGTGTGTAAGAAAGAAAGAGAGAGAGGTGTCGTCTTGTGGAATTTCTGGAAGCGGGAAAAAATGGGGTGGCTATCTATTGATTGTGCAAAGCGTGTGCATTGTTATGCATGCAATGGTGGTTTGCTTGCAGAGATGTGTAGTTTTGATGGTGATTTCTAGTGGACAAGGGTGTTGTGAGTACCATGGGCTATAGAGAGGCATTGATGTGTGTTTCTAGGTGTATTCCCATTCTTCCTCTCCATATTTTGGTGCCCCCATTGAGGAGCATCTGATTGCTCCTAGTTGAAGTTGGAAGTGGAGTTTGAAGTTTACAGAAGGTTGGTGGATCATGTGGTGAAATGTGAAGTGATTGGATTTAAAGTTAAAAGAGGTGGTGGACCCAAGCATTGGCCCCATTTTCATAGGTGTTGAAAACCCAGAAGATTGGGGAGAAAATTTTGAGCTATGGATGTTGTCGATGCACATGGTGACGGATGCAAAGAAGCTCCAAACAATGCCGCTAGTGATGTGCAAAGTTTTGGCTTAGTAGTTTGAATAGTGGAGATCAAAGTTCATGGCAATAGTGGCAAGATCAATTTCTTGGGCTGTTCTGAAAGGTGGTTTCTCCGTAGAAGTGGGTGCAAAGCTGAATGTGTTGCGACAAGAGGTAAGCAAAGAGTTTTTAGTTTTTCTTCAACAATTTGAAGCTTGTTGGAGGTAGTTAGAGGTTGCTATAGGGTTTATAACCAGTACTTCAATTTGTCAAAGTTCCTTGATTGCCTGCATCCAAATATTAGAGAAAAGGTGGAGTTTGGTGTGGATAGCTATGAAGACATAATCTATTTGGCCAAAGTAAAGATAAAAAAGGTGAATCAAAAGCTGGAGCTGGGCTTACTAAAGCCTGCACGCTATATGCCTGTTGCGACAACAGTGTATTCTTTGGTTCATCCAAAGCTAGTGAGCCAATTGTTAGAGGTGCAAAACCTATTGAGGTAAGGATAGTGGTCAATTATGCTCCTTGGAGGTTTCCTATGTGTAGTGCATGTTGCGGCAATAGTGTGTCTTGCAATTCATTCAAAGCTAGTGTGCCAATTTTTAGAGGTGCAAAAACTATTGAGGTAAGGCTAGTGGTCAATTATGCTCCTTGGAGGTTTGCTATATGTAGTGTGCCTATGCTGATGGTCAATGAGGATGAGCATTCCATGGAGGAGGACCTGCATGCTGAAGAGCCAATGTATGTCAAGTCTCAAGAGTAGAGTGAAGAGGCAAAATAGCCTCTTCTCATAGAGGTTATGCATGAAAATGTAGCAAAGTGTAGCCAGGTTGCAGATGCATGGAAGTGGATGAAGAATATGTGCAGAGCCAAGAGGGTGGTCAAAATTTTATGGAGCAACAAGAGGATGAAGATGTAGATATAGAGTCGGTATATGGTGATGATGATGAAGATACAAGCTCGAGCTTTTGGGAGACAAGCAAGGAGGGTAGAACAAATGATTCCACCTCTTATGGGAGGAGATAGACTTTGATGAGCTTGTGGTGGTAAGGGTAAAGCTACCTTGTTGTGTGTCTGATGATATGTAAATTGGCAATGTGAAAGAAGAGAAAGATAAAAAGTTGAAGCATCAAAACTTGTTCAGGTGGATATGCAATAAAAAATGGCATGCAACATTATGCTGATGGCCATGCTAATGAGGGTTGCAATGGAAGTGTTATAGCAGTGCAATTGGTTTGCAACTTTGTAGAGAAGGATAAAGTTGCATCTATGGATAGCCAAGGGAGCTCAAGGTCAACAAGAGGACAATGGTGAAGTGGAGAACAAGGGAGTTGGGCATTTTTCTTGTGCTCATGATGTGTTAAATGATGAACAGAGGGAGCAGCTACAATTGCTTATGGATTTTATGGGCGATGCTTTGGATACAGGTCCTTTGGATATAGGTCCTTTGGATCAGATACGCATTGAGGACAAGTCTAATATGGGGACTTGATGATCCGATGGTTAATATGGAAGAAGAGTCACAAGTGATTTTTCATAAAGCTTTGGCCAGGATACAAGTGATGCGAGGGTTTTCCCCTCCATAAGTGGACTTTCCTTTGGATGAGAAATTGTGTGCTACTATGATTATGTACGTAGCAGAGAAAAAAATGGAGGAGTATTTGTTTCAACTGCAATGCCTTTTAAGAGAGATTTCCTACATGGAGGTTGTTGAAGAACATGTTTGGGCAGGAAGTTCAGGTACACTTTTTTCATATGTTGGATATGCAAGATGAATTTGTGGATGAAGACAGCTGGAGATAACAATTTGGTGGTTGGGTGAGGCCCTATGGAAGGGTGTTGCACGTGAAGGGTGAGGACTAGGTTTTCCTACCTAACCCAGGAGGTTTTGGTGGTTGTTTTCATGATGTAGTACTGATTGACCATTTGATCCAAGTGGAAGTTATGCTGTGGTGTTGCACGTGAAGGGTGAGGACTAGGTTTTCCTACCTAACCCAAGAGGTTTTGGTGGTTGTTTGCATGATGTAGTATTGATTGACCATTTGATCCAAGTGGAAGTTATGCTGTGATGTAGGGGGTTTGGAAACCCGCTTGAGGAATGGCAAGAAGTAGGAACAATACTGTGTACATATGGTAGTGCTTTTGATTTGCTCATAGCGTTTGGTAGTTTTGTAGTTTTTTGATGAATAAAGGCTTTTTGGGGTTGAACTTGAATGTTCAACCAGGGGACTGGGCAATGATGGTGCAACCAAAGTTGGTTGGTGTTACAAAGAGTGCAATGTAGGGTTATGTGGGCTCTCAAGGTCATGCCAAGGTGGTTGAGCAGCTATGGAAATCAAGAGCAGGCAAGAAGTAGCGGATACATATGCTTGATGTGGTTTTCAAGGACAAAGTGCTTTTCTACAGTGTCTGTCAGGGATAAAAGGTGAAAAGTGCCAAAATGGGAGTGAAGATCATATTGGGTACTATGGTAGAAATCTCACATTATGGGAATCTCCAAATTGACCAAATTTGTGTAATTTTGGAATTTCCAACTTAAAGTGGGAGAAAGGAGACAAACTTGTTGATAAGATAGAGTGAAAATCGTATTGTATTGTGGTGTTGATAAACACCAAAAGTCAAGAGGATGAACAAATCATGAATTTGAAGAAACTCTCTTAATTAAATAAAAAGAAAGAAAGGTTGATACAACGAGAGGTCTTGTTTACAAAATTGATTCTTATAATCACAGTAGCAGCTCCGCATAATCTACTCCAAATTTGATGTCATATCCAAATTTTGATCCAAGGTGGTTGATGTGCATGAGCAAGACTTGCTTTAGCTTTTAGAGCATGCCGTTTTGGAATCTTAATTCTAGAAAATGGTCCTTCTTTGTTGGGTCTCCATGACCAAACAATTATATCTACCATTTCCCACACTTGTGGGTCCTTGCAGTTGATAGCCTAAAAACCCTTCTAGAAATTAGTGTAAGCTTGAGTACTCATCATCCCACTCTTTCTTGCACAAGGTGCCCAATATTGAATCATTTTCTTTTTTTTTTAGTTTGGTGATGTAGGCTCATTATCAATGTCTGATAAAGCCATGGCGAGCCAAAGTGGATAGATTTTCCATGTCACTTGGAGCTAGCATAACAAATTCACCTTGGTGCACATCAGACATAGGGTCAAAATCTTCCCTTGGCCTATCTCATTGAGGACCACAAAAATGATCATTCAACTCTTCAAGGCCTAGGAATCTTTTTGCTCCTTGTTGTAAGCTCATTGTAGTGGATTGTAGGTGACGAGTCCTGAGTTGTTGGCCAAAAATTTTCATACAAGCCTCCCTCTGATATGGTTGTTTTTCCAAGCTCGTCAATCACCTTACTCCAGTAATATATCACAGGTCTATAATACCATGGAAAATTTGAACCATTCTCTACATTTTGCCAAAAATTAGTATAGTTCTTCAACCCTTAAATCACTTCTTCATGAGCCTTGACATATTTTTCGATTGGCACCAATGGTAGATCTCCATGTGGCAACATTGGATTGCCTTCTATGTCTGTTTCCAAAGGTGAATGCTTCCACTCCAACTTGATACACCTACATGTGACTTATACTGCATCATTGGTGTCTCATCTTGCATAAAAACCTTGTTAAGTTCATATTTATAGATAAATTCTCTTTGAAAAAAAATGCATAAGTTACATTACATATTACACAAGGGTTGTGAATACTATAACTCTATAGACATTACTATAATAGATCATAGCTTGGACAAGTGGTGGGCCTAGTTGTAATGGCTAGTGTCGAAGGTGCTATTTTAGGAACTTGCTTGACAATGTCCAAGTATCTCTTGCTTCTTCAAATGGAAGTAAGGTTGGACAAGGGGGGATCTTGAAACCAAAAGCCCCTTTCTATATGAGGTAAATCTTGGAGAAATGGTGGACCTAGTTCTAATGGCTATTGTTCAAGATGCTATTGTAGGAGCTTGTTTCCCAATGTCCAAAGAACCCTTGATTATTTCAATGGAAGTAAGGTTGGACAAGTGGTGGAGCTTGCAACCAAAAGTCCCTTTTTCTATATGAGAGTAAAGCTTGGACAAGTGATGGACCTAGTTTTAATGTCTAGTGTCCAAGGTGATATTTTAGGAACTTGATTCCCAATGTGAAAGTATATCTTGCTTCTTTCAATGGAAGTATGGCTGGACAAGTGATGGATCTCAAAATCAAAATTCCCTTTCTATATATGAGAGAAAGCTTGGACAAGTGGTGGACCTAGTTAATGTACAAGGTGAACTATTGTAGGGCCTTGGTTCTCAATGTCCAAGTAGCCCTTGCTTCTTTTAATGTAAGTAAGGTTGGACAAGTGGTGGAGCTTGAAACCAAACGTCCCTTTCATATATGAGAGTAAAGGTTGGACAAGTGGTGGACCTAGTTTTAATGTCAGTGTCCAAGGTAGTGTAGGATCCTCGTTCCCAATGTCCAAGTGTCTCTTGCTTCTTTCAATGCAAGTAAGGTTGGACACTAGTTTTAATGGCTAATGCTGAAGGTGAACTACTAGATGAGCTAGTAGCTTCCTAAAGTCAAAGAAGTACTTGCTTCAACAAGGACACGTGGTGAATCTTGAAACCAAAATCCCCTCCCTATGTAAAAGTCTCCCTTTGACAAGTGGTGGACCTAGCTTTGATGGGAAATGACAAAGGTGTACTACAAGAAAGCAACACTGCTTTTTAATGTCAAAGTTGAATGAAAACAGGGTTGGAGTAGTGGTGGACCAAGTGGTGGATTTTCACATAGAAGACACCTTGCTATATTAGATTATGGCTTGGTAGTGGACTCAAGATTTGGGGCAAGGTCCAATGTGAATTATTGCACGACCTGGCCCTTGATTCTCTTGATAAGAAAGATTTGACAATTGGTGAAATTTGAAACAAAAACCCCCAAGCTTGCTATGACGAGAATAGCTTTGAGCATAGTTTAGGCATGTTGTGGATATGGTCAATGTACAAGGAAAATTTTGAGTTATGAGCTCCAAAATAGAGTCATTTTCCACCACTTATTTATGTTGGTTGTCCTTGGTGAGTTGTGAAGCAAGGAAAGACACTAGGTTTTAGATACATAGCTTATCTAAGCTAGACCACAATTGAGAAACTGAATTAGGGTGGTGCAACAAGAGTTTAGATTGGGGTTTGGTGCAGCAACCCAAGTGGGCCCCCGGGGAGTTTGAGGCAGCATCCACAAGAATTTTTACTTGTACAGTATGCCAAATTTGCTAATTTTTAAAGAACTACTTGGTTGGTCAAAACGAAAGAAAATTGCTTAAAAGGTAGATGAGTTTTAAGTTTTAAAGTACACGTGGCATTTTAGATAACCCTACCACAGAAACACACAGCGAACCAAGCAAAACATAGTTTTAAGTTTTAAAGTACACGTGGCATTTTAGATAACCCTACCATAGAAATACACAGCAAACCAAGCGAAACACAGATGAAACAGGGGATATTCTTTCTTGCATGCAAAGAGGGATTTCTTGCTCGCACACACAAGGAAACCATAGTGCATGCAAAATAGGTTGTGCACATCATGATAGGGGTGACATCGCATTCAAAAGAGGGACTTCTGGCTTGCACGCATAAAGGGATCACATCGCATGAAAAACAGAGCGTGAACAGCACGACAAAGGCAATCACACTCAGGGCTTTGACATCACAGAAAGCAAAATCTTTTATTGTGTAAATCCAAAGTGTTTAACAAGGTGCATTTCATCTCCCTCTCTCTCTCTCTCTCTCTCTCTCTCTCTCTCTCTCTCTCTCCATCTACATCAGGTTTCTGTCTTTATGTTTTGCTCTCTAAGAAACCAAATTGGTTCTCTTTCTCTATGCTGCCTTCTTACACACACATATACATGCATGTTTTGCACACACACACAACCCACACATAAACATGATGGAAACTCCTTTCCTTCACACTGTTAACCTTCCTTGCTCCCATATAGACCCACATACACACAAAATCACACATATTTACATAGATACCCTATCTCATTCACACATACATATACACAAAATCCAAATTTCTAATTCTTGCTCTATTTATCCTACTTTTGTAGGTGCATCCATTAGTAATAAATAGATATGTAGTGTATGCATGTTGTGAATATGACTGGTAGTGTGTTTGCTTTGCCTATGTTTGTAGGTACAAATGTTTATGTATATGCGCGGTAGAAATGTATACTATCTCATGGTGATATACATACAAAATATACAAATACATATGCTTGTACATGACATAATATGGATACATGACATACATACATATACATAAAAAACAAGATTGTACATAAGCATGTAAATTTTAGTATTTGACTTACTTGTGTCTTCCAGTGAAGTTGGTTTCTTCGGTATTTTGTTGCTTTCTGTCCAATGCCTCTGTAAATGTGATTCCTTGTTTAATTTCTCAACCAAGGTAACATAGCTTACTGAGATTTCTAATGAAGATGATAGTTGAAACTAGGAGAGGCTCATAGATAATGCATGAAATGAAAATTTACCTACTATTCGGATGAAATAAGATAGGTTCTCAGTATAAAGAAGGTTATAGATTGAGGTTGGACAAGTGGTAGACCTTGCTCTAATGCTATAACATCTCCCTCAAGTAGAAAAATTTGAATTGAAGCGGGAAATTTTTAATTTAAGCGATAAATTGTGAATTTTGAATCCAAGCGGGAAAATTCAAGTGGGAAAATTTGAATCCAAGTGGGAAACTTTTAGTTTAGGTCGGACAAGTGGTGGATCTAGAAACCAAGCAAGCCATGCTGCTAGATATAATAGCCGATGATAGGTTGTACATGTGGTCGACCTTGCATCAATTCTCCATGCTTAGCTTAGACTATGGTCCTTGTGGCTCTCTATGCTCCAATGGAGCTTAGATTGGACAAGTGGTGGACCTTGCATCAATTCCCCATGCCTAGCTTAGATTGTAGACCTTGTGGTTGTCTATCTTGAATGAATCTTAGCTTGGACAAGTGGTGGACCTTGTGGCTATTTGTGTGTCAATGATAGAGTTTAGCTTGGAGAAGTTTAAGAGATTGTCACTCTTTTTGCTTCAATGATAAGAGTTGGGCTTGGTCAAGTGTTGGACCTTGTGGCTCTCTATACTTCAATGGAATCTCTATACTTCAGTTGGGCCTAGCTTGGACAAGTGGTGAACTTTGCATCAACTCTCCATGCCCAACTTAGAATTTGGACCTTATGGCTCTCTATGCCTCAATGGAGCTTAACCTAGAAAATTCATGGAGCATATGGCCCTCTATGATTCAATGGAGCTTATCTTCAATAAGTGGTGGACCTAGAGGCTTTTATGCTTTAATAGAGCTTAGCCATGACAAGGGATGGTGGACCTTGTAGATCTTTGTGCTTGAATGAAGCTTAGGCTTGGACACATACTGAATCTAATGGATTTCTATGCATCATGGAGCTTATCTTGGACAATTGGTAGACCTTATGGCTCTCTATGCTTCAGTAAAACTTAGCTTGGATAAGTGTTGTACCTTATGGTCCACTATGCTTCAATGGAGCTTTGCTTGGATAAGTGGTGGACCTTGTTTCTCTCTATGCTTGAATGAAGCTTAACCTTAGACAAGTGGTGACCCTTGCATCAATTTTCCACACATAGCAATAGACAATGGACCTTGTGGCTCTCTATGCTTCAATGTAGCTTAGCTTGGACGAGTGGTGAAACTTGTGTCTCTCTATGATTCAATGGAGATTATCTTGTATAAGTGGTGGACCTTAAGGCTTTCTATGATTCAATGGAGCATAGCTTGGACAAGTGGTGGATCTTATGACCCACAATGATTCAATGGATCTTAGCGTGGATAAGTGGTGGACCTTGTGGCTCTCTATACGTGAATGAAGCTTAAACATGAACAAGTGGTGGACCTTGTATCAATTTTCCATGCATAGCTCTATATACTTCTATGAAGATTATTTTGGATAATTGGTTTACCTTATATCAACTCTCTATCCGAACTTAGTCTTTGGACCGTATGATGGACAAGTGGTGGATCTTATGACCCTCAATGATTCAACGGATCTTAGAGTGGATAAGTGGTGGACCTTGTGGCTATCTATATGTGAATGAAGCTTAAACATGAACAAGGGGTGGACCTTGTATCGATTTTCCATGCATAGCTCTATATACTTCTATGAAGCTTATTTTGGAAAATTGGTTTACCAAATTAGCTTATATCAATTCTCTATCCGAACTTAGTCTTTGGACCGTATGATGGACCTTGTGGCTCCATATGCTTCTATAAAGCATATCTTAGACAGTTGGTGTACCTTATAGCAATTATCTATTATGCCTAACTTAATCTTTGGATTGTATGTCTATTTATTCTTCAATGGAGCTTAGCTTGGACAATTGCAAAAAAATATGTACCTTTATGCTTCAATGGAGCTTACATGCTACAAAAGCTTCAAGAAGCGGTTGACTTTGTGGCTCTCTATGTTTGAATGATGGACTTTGTGTCAAATTTACACCATACCTAAATTAAATTCTGGACCTTTTGGGTATCCATGCTTGAATAGAGCTTAGCTTAGACATGTGGTGGACCTTGTGGCTCTCTATGCTTCAAAGAAGCTTAGTTTGGACAAGTGGTGCACCTTGCATCAATAATCAATGCAAGGTTGTGGACCTTGTGGCTCTTCATGGTTCAATGAATCTTGCTTGAACAAGTGGTGGACCTTCTTACCCTCTATGCTTTGATGGGGCCTAGCATACACAAGTGATGGACCTTTGGATCAATTATCCATGCCTAACTTAAAATGTGGCTCTAACAACATTAATGGAGATTCACTTGGATAATTGGTGGGATTTGTGGCTCCTCATTATTCCTAATGAACCTTAAGCTTAGACAAGTAGTGGACCTTGCATCATTTCAACTTAGACTAAGGATCTTGTGGCTCTATATTGTTCAAATGAGCTTAGCTTGAACAAGTGGTGGACCTTGTGGCTCTCTATGATTTGATGGGGTTCATATTAAATAAGACTAAGGATCTTGTGGCTCTGTATTGTTCAAATGAGCTTATCTTGAACAAGTGGTGGACCTTGTGGCTCTCTATGCTTTGATGGGGCTTAGATTAAATAAGCGGTGGACCCATGCATTTTTCTTCCATGCCTAATTTAGACTGTGGACCTTGCATCTCTCTATTCTTGACTGGACCTTAGATTGGATAAGTCATAGACCTTGTCACTTTTTACGCTTTAATGGGACTTTTCTTAGACAAGTGGTGGAACCTTGCATCCATTCTTCATGCCTAAACTAGATTGTGGACCTTGTGGATCTCTATCTTAGTCTAAATGGCCAAGTGGTGGATCTAGGATCTATTAATCCCACAAACATTGTGTAAAGTTACAAGTGTTATGATGGCCAAGTGTTGAATGGACCTAACTTTAAGACATGGTTAGAATGGCCAAGTGGTGCATCTAGGAGACACCAACAATTGGATCCACAATTCAAGCCTTTGTTATAATGCACAAGTGGTGGATCTTTGATGCACCTAATTCAATTCTTAGTCTAAATGGCCAAAGGGTGGATCTAGGATCTACTCATCCCACAAACATTGTGTAAAATTACAAGTGTTATGATGGCCAAGTGTAGAATGCACCTAAATTTAAGACATAGTTAGAATGGCCAAGTTGTGGATCTAGGAGACACCAACAATAGGATCCACATTTCAAGACTTTGTTATAATGGACAAGTGGTGGATCCTTGATGCACCTACATCCCAATTGTTAGTCTAAATAGCCAAGTGGTGGATCTAGGATCTACTCATCCCATAAACATTGTTTAAAACTACAAGTGTTATGATGGCAAAGTGTTGAATGCACCTAACTTTAAGACATGGTTAGAATGTCCAAGTGGTGGATCTACGGTCTACACCTACCTACCAATACTTAGTTAGAATGGTCAAGTGGTGGATCTATGGTCTATCTTTCCTATAAACACTATTTAAACTTGATAGATGGTGGACGTAGGGGAAACCAACCATTGCATCCACCTTGCAAAAGCTGATTAGAATGGCCAAGTGGTGGATCTAAATTGCAGTCACCTTCAAGCCTTGGTAAGAATGGCCAGGTAGTGGATCTGAGGTCTACATATTGCACGCAGGTTGTTTAAAATACGAAGTTGGTGGATGTAGGAGACACCAACCATTGCATCCACCTTGGAAAATCTGGTGAGAATGGCAAGGTGGTGGATATTTGATGCACTCACCTTGAACAATAGAAAGTTAGTGGATGTAGGAGAAACCAACCATTCCATCCACCTTCAAAAATCTGGTTAGACTAGCCAAGTGGTGGATATTTGGATGCACCCAACTTCAGAAATTGGCTAGAATGGCTAAGGATATAAGGTCTACGTTTCTCACAGACTCTCTTGAAAGTTGTAAATTGGAGAATTTACAAGATACCAACCAGTGCACCCACCTTCCAAAACTTGGCTTGAATGGTGGCCAACTGTTGGATCTTGGATGCATTCACTCTCTAGGAGTTGGTTAGAATGGCGCAATGGGGGAATCTAAGGTCTATCTATTTCACACACTTTATTTGAGATTGCAAGGTGGTGGATCTAGGAGACACCAACAATTGGATCCACATTTCAAGCCTTCGTTGTAATGGCCAAGTGGTGGATCTTTGATGCACCTACTTCCCAATTCTTAGTCTAAATGGCCAAGTGGTGGATTTAGGATCTATTCATCCCACAACATTGTGTAACATTACGAGTGTTCTGATGGCCAAGTGGTGGATCTAGGATCTATTCATCCCACAACATTGTGTAAAATTACGAGTGTTATGATGGCCAAGTGTTGAATGCACCTAACTTTAAGACATGGTTAGAGTGGCCAAGTGGTGGATCTATGTTCTACACCCACCTAGCAATACTTGGTTAGAATAGTCAAGTGGTGGATCTATGGTCTATCTTTCCTATAAACACTATTTAAAATTGATAGATGGTGGACGTAGGGGAAACCAACCATTGCATCCAAATTGCAAGAGTTGGTTAGAATGGCCAATAGGTGGATCTACATTGATACAAACGAAGGCATGGTGGCCCTACAAAATAATAAAATAACACGCTCCAAACCATAAAATTGACAAATCTGCATACCTGGCACATCCACAAACTCGTAATTGAAGCTTTACGCAAACAACTAGAGACGGAGAGCGGAAGAGAGGGAAAGAGCACGCGTAGGTGCACTTCCTAGAGTGGAGTGCTACGTCGCCACGACAAAAGAGGAGAGAGGAGAGGAGAGAAGAATACACAGACGCTGGGCATAATCTCCCCCCGTGCAAGAGTGATCATTGCCCTCTTGCATGTATTTCCTTTATAGATTTCTTGAATGGTCAAATTGAGTACAAATTGGTCGGCCGGTCATAAATGACCAAAGTTCATAAAAGAGCACTTGAATAATAAAATGTACAATATACATATATTTCCATTTGCATAGTCTTTTCCACCTGTCAATTGCAACTACAATAAATAATAAAATATCAATTCTATAACATACCACTCTGTTGGAAAGCAATCGTCCTCAATTGCGAAGATAAAAATTTGCAAACAATACTTGTCAAAAACAATGATTAGAAATCTGTTTCAAATAGTAAAAGAAAATTACATAAAATTAGACAACATTGCTTATGCCTATCCTCATCCAGATACTACCTATTCTAGTGTCCCATACCACTAGAATAAGTAGTATATGTTATACCTGGATGAATCAGGATATCATTAGTCACACTCATTGTTCAAAGATCAATTCTCATCAGTCTCAAGTCCAATTCCATAAATATGATCGCGACAAAAAGTCATCATATACCCTTTCCAAATCTAAATCCAAATATCTGTCACCATTATCTCCAAATCCAAATATTTTTCATTTTGTATACATGGGTAACAAAATCATACCAGTTGTAGTGGTGGCCAGCCACCTGCAGCATGATTTTGTGATCTGTGTTGCCTAAATCGGCAAATCTACACCCGATGTGCTTCCTAAATCGACGAATCTGTACTAATGCTACCTAAATCGAGAAATCTGCATTTGATATCGTTAAAAAATTGTTGTTGTGCTGCCTAAATTAATGAATCTGCACTCGTGATACCAAAATTGGTGGAGCTGCATGGACAAATGGTGTTGCCTAAATTGGCGAATCTACACGAGGATGAGCATTTACACACTGCCTAAATCAGTGAATCTGTGTGCACGTGACCAATGGACTAAACAAGACATAAAGGAGAAAAATATTTACTATGTGTTTGACACCACTCTATAGTATAGCAAAGGACTTGCAAATTGTTGTTGATGAATGCTAAGTATCTCAACTCGTGTGAGTATCTACGTAGCTCAATGTCAAATATTCTCAAAAAGAAAAAATCCATTTAGTTCAAAGCTCAAGCCATAATATGAGAGGTGGTGAATTCATAGCTCAAAAGAAAAACAAGAAAAGCAGGGAGGTATTGGATGTACGTACCTGAATGATGGACTCTATGTGAAAAAATTATATATACCAGTGTGTGTGTGTGGAGAGAGGTACAATTAAGAGAAAGATGCAACTGTCAAACTTACACCAAAGTATAGTTAACAAACCAAAAATGTGTTAATAATTTGGCCATGAGATAAAAGAATATTTTGCCTATCTAGAATTTGATTCGATTTAAGTGATTGGTTGCACATTGAGAACATACAGTCTTCGGACGTGGACTTGATAAAGGCGATGTTAAAAATAAATTAATCTAGAACACAAATAAAAAATCCATAATCTTGCTGAAACTGAAATGTGAGAGACAAATTAGCGAGAACAAAAACTCTGCAGTTCTAATTTAATAACATAGATCAATCTAGAGTCACAAACAAACATAAAAGATAAGAACGAGATTCGATTTGATTGTATAGCTCAATATAAGAGACAAAATGACACTAATTACTTACAAACATCTACTATGATTAGCCTTGGATCGATTAGAAAGTGAGGGGGAATTATAAACAACAAAAAATTAGTACGATCTTAGCTGCTCTGTCCTAGAAGCCTTCATTACGACGACATGCATTTCTAGTTAGGCATAAAATGATGTAAGAGAATGGAGGTTTCTTGTGCATCAAAAACATTCCTTGCAAAACCACATAATTAAACTTGTCGGTTAAACTTGTAGTGGGTATGATGGGAGTCTATAGCTTGTACAAATTACTTAAAATAGGCTAAATAATGCCTTGATAGTCAGATAACAGGAACGACACGAGGTATACACTTGTCATTCAAAATTGGCAAAGTAAAGGTCTAATTAGCTTGAATAGAAGAATAAAGATGCATCAAGCAAGGAATGCCAATTTGCGTATTATTGAGACATTCAAACAAAATGTGTGTGTGTGTGTGTGTGTGTGTGATCGAAATTGACAAGTGAATGTGTGTAGAAAGCCACAAAAATAAATTTAAAAAATTAACAAAAATCTAGAAGCATTCTTAGTTACAGTGTTCTCATTGCCAATAAATATAACTCAATTTTAGAACAATTGCAATAAGACTCTAAGCTAATTAGAAGAGATGTCACCCTAGTAATAACCTGTTGCAAGCTGATAGATTGCATTGGTTGTAGGTATGAGTGTACGAATCGCAGACAAGGTGAGGAGAGAGAGAGAGAGAGAGAGAGAGAGAGAGAGAGAGAGAGAGAGAGAGAGAGAGAGAGAGAGAGAGAGAGAGAGAGAGAGAGAGAGAGAGAGAGAGAGAGAGAGAGAGAGAGAGAGAGAGAGAGAGAGAGAGAGAGAGAGAGAGAGAGAAATGAAATGTTACTGGCCCGAGAAGGCTATGGGGTTGCATGGTTGGTGAGAATTGAGAGAAAGCGACAAAACTGCAGGTGCTTGTGATTGTTATTCGACCAGAGAGATAGATAGATAGATAGAGATAGATAGATAGATAGATAGAGAGAGAGAGAGAGAGAGAGAGAGAGAGAGAGAGAGAGAGAGAGAGAGAGAGAGAGAGAGAGAGAGAGAGAGAGAGAGAGAGAGAGAGAGAGAGAGAGAGAGAGAGAGAGAGAGAGAGAGAGAAATGAAATGTTACTGGCCCGAGAAGGCTATGGGGTTGCATGGTTGGTGAGAATTGAGAGAAAGCGACAAAACTGCAGGTGCTTGTGATTGTTATTCGACCAGAGAGATAGATAGATAGATAGATAGATAGAGAGAGAGAGAGAGAGAGAGAGAGAGAGAGAGAGAGAGAGAGAGAGAGAGAGAGAGAGAGAGAGAGAGAGAGAGAGAGAGAGAGAGAGAGAGAGAGAGAGAGAGAGAGATGTCTGTGTGTGTGCTGGAGATGCTCGTGCCTAATTTACACCTTACAACATTGCATGTGCTAATGATGGTCAAGCTTAACCAGTTGGGAACATGGAGCACAACCAACTTGCTGGCGTAATCCTCCTATCGGTTTCTCACAGGATGACCTACACACGTGAGTTGCAAGCATCAACGAGTAGGCGATCCCAGCTGTAGGAGATGATGAGAGCTTGCTCACAGAGGTCGCCCATTGGGCAAAAGTTTAATAAATAAATGTCAATCCAAGTTTTTGGCACAAAGTTTAATAAATGGATTTCGTCTGCTCTAAGCAAGTTTATGAAACCGAACCACGATGGGAATTTTCCTGTGCAGACATTCATATGTCTATTGGATGGGTCCCAAGCCTTGGTTGATGCTTGTTGATCGTGAGCTCGGCAAGGAAAAGTATTCCAATAAGTTTGGTCACTATCCAAAGCCTTCCCCGGTGCTTCAACTGCAGGACTTATTTGCCAAGGGGCTCGTGACTCTAAAAGGATAGAAGTGGGTGCATCATAGAAGGATAGTGAGTCCGGAAATTTTTCTCAAAAAAGCTGAAGAGAATGGTTTCGACAATGCAAGCTTGACAAGCATCATGCTAGAGAAATGGAGAGAGATGTCTGAAAGCTCATCTTTGTGCAAGGAAATTAATGCATGCAAAGAGTTCAGAGCTTTGATAGCAAACATCATTGCCCATACTACATTTGGTAATAGCTACTTCTTTTTTTTGTCCCCCTTATGCTCCTCCTATAATCTTGCGTGCTTAATTCATCATAGTTAAACTGTTAAACGGGCTAAGTCTAGTAAAATTGAATTACATAGCTATTCTATACACCCATACAAAGAGGAAAAATAAAAGTAAAAAAGTAAAAAAGATCATGCTAATAAAATAAACAAAGCGATCAAACCAGTTGTGGGAATTTTTTGCTACAAATCTTGTCATTTGCATGTTTCAAGCACTTCAAGGAGCGTTTTCACATGGCTCTGATACCACTGCTACAAACGGAGGCATGGTGGCCCTGCAAAATACCAAAATAACACGCTGTAAACCGTAAAACTAACAAATTTGCATACCCCTCATCCACGAACTCGTAATTGAAGCTATACACGAACAACGAGAGATGAAGAGCAGAAGAGAGGGAAAGAGCATACGCAGGTGCACCTCTTAGAGTGGAGGCTACGCCACCACGGTGAGAGATGAGAGGAGAGAAGAATACACAGACACTGGGTGCAATCTCCCCCGTGCAAGAGTGACTATTTCCCTCTTGTACGTATTTCATTTATAGATTTTTTGATGGTCAAATTGAGTACAAACAGGTTGGACGATCATAAATGGCCAAAGCTCATAAAAGAGCACTTAAATAATAAAATGTACAATATATATATATATTTCCATTTGCATAGTCTTTTCCACCTGTCAACTAGAATAAATAATAAAATACCCATGCTATAACATAAATTGCAGCCACCTTCAAGCCTTGGTTAGAATGGCCAGGTGGTGAATGTAATGTTTGGTAGGGATTCAAGCCCTTTGCCTGGTGTCTTAGCCTTTTAGCCTATGGGAATACCCTCATAAAGCATGCAGGGAAAGGTTTCTTAAAGTTTGAGTTTTGCATCGCAAGAAAAATGTAAGGTCTCCGACCCCGAGCTAAAAGAACACCATTGTACCATGAAATGAATATAATGGAAAAAGTTACTGTATTTAGCAGTTTTTCAAATTTTGTCAGTGCCCTGATGCTTAGAATGTTATAAAGCTTCAAAATGTGAATTAAAATAATTTTTATGAAAATTTTCCAAAAATAGTAAGTTTTTGGTCACCGGACCCGTCTAGTTTTGACCGTCTTGAAAAACTGCACCCGTACCCCGAATTTGAAAAAAAATGCATTTTCGGACCCCGAGGGCTGCTAAATATGGCAGGTACTCGGGCCATCACGCTTTAGTTAGAGCTTGCTATAGCAATTTTCGGCATCAAATTTCGACTCGTATGACCCGTTTTAGCCTAAAATCAATTTTTCCCAAAATTGTCCGGGGAGGCACCGGGGGCTCGAGGCTGTGTGGGAGCAGGTTCCAGTCCACTCTAGGTGAGCTTTAGCAGCTAGGGGGCACCCTTTTGCCTTGTGGAAGTCTTGGGAGAGTTTCCAAGCTTGCTACTAAGTGTGAGAGTCAGTTAACGAAGCCAACTCGACACTTGGTGGGTGGGCAACTGGACTTGCCATTGCTTAACTAAAGTAGCTCCCAGATGCAAATAGCAACCCAGATCGATTTTCAGCTTGAGGAGGCCTATTTAAAGGTGTGCTCACACACACACACACACACACACCTACACACACCTTGGGGAGGTGCTGCCGATATGCACACAGTTTTTGAAGGAGAAGCAAGGAGGGAGGTGCTGCCGAAATTCTCATCTTGAGGATTCATTGGATCAGAAAAATCAAGAGGATTCTCAGCCCCTAATCATGGTAATTATGGTTTAATTACGGTTCTTCTTAATTCTCATCATTACTCTCTCATAATTCTCGTCTACTATGCCTACTTTTAGCTATAATTCCCAATAGCTACTCTCTAAGTTTACATAGCTATACTCCGTTACATAATCATCATTCAATTAGCTAAATTATGTAGCCATTCATCATCCTTAATCAAGGATTAATACATGATTAGGAAAGATTCTCTCTCTAGGCAACATAGTTAATAAATTGTCTGTCGATAATAAAGTAAATTTGATGGAATTCATTCTTTTATTAATCAATTCATTGCAATTAAATTAGAATCACTCTTATCTCACATTAAAATGTGATTAAGGCTGTAAATTTAACCGTCATTAGGCAATTAAGAAGAGAATTTTCTATCACACAGGCCTGCGGTAATTCTGCATCTTCAAATTGCTCTAGGAAAGTGATTGAATTCGCTTATTTCATCTCTCTTGTAAATCAATTAATAAAATTTTGAATTTCTTAATCATCTAAGCCAAGTGATTAACTTTAGAGACAGTTCCCATAGGGCAAGTAAAGTGTTAACCCCATAAAATTGCTAGGTCTCGAAGGAAAAATCTAATCTCTTGCATAAGGAGGATTCTTTAATGATTCTAATCTGCCAATTTGTTGTTATGATGCTCTCGAACTTTAGCTCTTTTCTTCAAGTTTATAATTTTAAAGTAGTGAGTAAAATGGCCCCGATTAAGAGAACTCGCTTCGGTGGTGCCCATGACCGTGAGGCGGGAACGAGCAATGTGAACGGAAAGGGAAAAGCTCCCATGGACGAGCAAATACCGGCCATCTCACGGGCGATTGACGAAGAAATGGAAGAGGTAGGTCATAATTTCATTCAAGTTGTTTAATTTAACATTGCACACGTTTAGCTAGGAATGAACATATCCCCAAACATGTTGGAGAAATCCGACGAAAACCTCGGCATTGAATTCATTTGTACATTAAAGTCTAAAGTAGGAAAGAATGGTTGATGGATATACTGTTTGAAATAGGAAAGAATGTCTGCTAGGGAAAATTTAGCTTGGCATGTTCATTCTATTTCCAATGTTGAACTAGTCATGAACCCCCTCCTGATCACAGGGGGCATAGTTCCTAGTTAAGGGCTCTTGAATCCACGAATGCTGGTTAAGCGGTGGATACCCACATCTGCTATGGTTAAGCGGTGGGAATGTCCATGTTGTGCTTTCTATGCAGTGGACATACCTAGTTGTATGGGTAGCTAGGCGACAACGGGAGGAGTAAACTCTCGCTGGAGGGGGGATGTTGTACCTCCAGAACATTGGAATTCTAATGAATAAGTTTGAGTAGAATTTTTACTAGAGTTACTGTCTTGGTTCCGCTTTGCAATACTGGTTGAAGGGCTGTCTTAACAAACCCTGTGAATCCGAATCTAATGAAGGAACTTATATGTTGAACAACCAGTGTGGTAGTAATTAGGACACACAAAGAAGTGTGAGTGTGGGGGTGGAAAGTGGGGGCTTGGCTTAGGTTGCCAATGCCTATGAGAAGGGTGGTCCCGATTGGTTGGGAACTCTCTGTCCCCATAGTGTTAAATCGATACTAGTAATACTCATTGCCCCTAGAGCGGTGAATTCTCAAGTGTACGTGCCTCTGAAACATGGGGAAAAAGGCACTCGGGGTTTCTCTCCTCTTGGAAGGTGGGTCTTAGGATCGATAGATAGTTTAAGTATGCTTCCCCTACGAGGTGGAGCTAGATCTCATTGCTAGTAGGCTCGAACTTGACTCACTTTGTGATGAGATATCGTCTGCTAGCTGAACCCTGAACCACTTTGTTTGCTTCCGTTATAGATCTAGTGGCCACCAGGTTCACCACCATCAGATCCTCCGTTTGATACGGCGGGGTGGGGACCTCACAAAAAAACCTTTATATTGTAAGGCTTCTACACAAGTGCCAAGCAAGCTTTACAAGTGCCAAGCAAGCGGTGCATAGGCATGTTCCAAGTGCCAAGCAAGATTTACGACATGCTCAAACACATTAACAAGTCTACATTACAAGTTTTTCACCAACTATTTTTACCAGTTTAGTGTCATAGTTTTGTCAGCTTTTGTCTATTGTCAAAACCATCATAAAATTTCAGTCAAAGACTCCTTTTACATTACTTGTTGTCAGTTATTGTCATGATTGCCAGTTGTCATCATGTCGAAATTGTATGGGTTATAGACACTGCCACAAAAATATAATGGTAAGACCACCATTTTGTTGTTTGGTCGAGTTCTGATATGTCTCACACTGATGGTTGTTCCGAGGGAAGTACACACACACACACACACACACACACACACACACACACACACACCTATGTTATTGTCAAGGGGGGACTTCTACTCATGGTTCTAGGTGAATGAACTCTGCCATGGTCTGTCTGTCTCGAGTCCATTGTCAGTAGTTTGGGCTTGAGGGGGGGGGGGGGGGGTGTAAAGAATGAGGATGCAAGAGAGCTACACAAGACAAGCACAAAGCACACAGAGATGGAAAGCTTCTTCTTCTTCTTCACAGAAAAGAGAGTACAAAATGACTAAGTGCTAAAGCTGAAAAGTAGCACATATGTACATGCGGTCACTGAGTGTGAACTCGCTAGAAGCGTACTAGGCTGGCACTATAAGTGTAGTCCAGCTGTAGAATCACTGGCAGAGATCCTCCGTGTCGGTCACCTAACACGCCAGTGAGTAAATGCCGTAAGCGGCCAAGACCCGTAGTGGATGCCAGCTCAAGGTGTAGAGCTCAACATCTCAACACTCCCCCTCGAGCTCTGCATGTCGCAGAGTCCAAGCATAGTCCGGAAACGTCGAAGCTTCTCAGCTCCGAGGGCCTTGGTAAAGATATCCGCTATCTGCTCCTCTGTGCTGACGTAGAACAAGTCGATGTCGCCCGCCAACACTCGCTCTCGAACGTAGTGGTAATGGACCTCTATGTGTTTGGTCCTGGCATGGAACACTGGATTCCTAGCCAACTGCATGCTGCTGAGGTTGTCACAATGGATGAAAATGTGCTGGTCCACCTGCACTCCTAAGTCCTCAAGTAATGTGCGTAGCCAAGCTACCTCGCACGCCGCAACTGCTGCACCTCTGTACTCGGCCTCTTTGCTCGATAAAGCAACCGTAGGCTGCTTTTTGCTGCTCCAAGTAATAGCAGCACTCCCAAAAGAGAACATGAAGCCACTCGTAGATCTCCTATCAACAATGCTACCTGCCCAATCTGCATCTGTATACCCATACAATGCTAATGGTGCATCTGCTGCATAGAACAATGCGTAGTCAAGAGTACCTTGCACATACCTAAGTGTGCGTCGTACTCCATCCAAATGTGGCTTCCTCGGAAGTTGCATGAACTGACTCTCCAAGCCTACTGTGTAGCTCAAGTCTGTCCTCGTGATAGTCAAGTAGATTAGACTACCCACAATCTTCCTGTACATGTTGACATCCTCAACAACATCACCCTTCTCTGCACTCAGCTTTGCATTCACATCCAAGGGAATAGAAATTGGCTTACAATCAGCCATACCATACTTTGCCAACATGTCCAAAGCATACTGTCTCTGTGACAGCCATACACCCTCTGGAGTCCTGATCACCTCAATGCCAAGAAAGTAGCGCAACTCGCCTAAATCTTTCATTTCAAACTCTTGTTTGAGAAGACCCTTCACATGGTCAATCTCCATAGCATTGTCACCAACAATAATAAGGTCATCTACATATATGGTAATGACCACAATCCCCACATCACTCTCACGTACATAGAGTGAATGATCAGTATGAGCTCTCCTAAAACCAATACTGACAAGATACTTGGCAATCCTGTCATACCATGCTCTAGAGCCCTGCTTCAAACCATACAAAGCTTTGAGAAGTCTGCATACATAATCTGGGTAACCTGGATCGACATAACCAGGTGGCTGATCCATATGCACTTCCTCTTGCAAATCACCATTCAAGAAGGCATTCTTTACATCCATTTGATGCATAATCCATCCTCTAGATGCAGCCACTGCTATGACAGCTCTCACTGTCATCATCTTTGCCACTGGAGCAAAGGTCTCCTCATAGTCTATGCCATACGTCTGTGCATAACCCTTTGCGACTAGCCTTGCCTTGTGACGCTCAATGTTACCATCAGCCTTATGCTTGGTTTTATACACCCATTTACAGCCAATAGCTTTCTTGCCACTTGGCAATGGCACCAACTCCCATGTGTCATTTGCTTCCAATGCAGCCATCTCTTCATTCATTGCATCATCCCAATGCACATTTCCAACTGCATCCTCAAAACATGTGGGCTCCACATCCTGTATCACCTTAGCCATGTAGGCTTGGTGATGCGCTAGATACCCATCATAAGTCAATTTCTGAATTGGATTTCTGACTCTATTAGATCTGCGCGGTCCTGGGTCACTCCTTTGCCCTCTAGCATCTTCTTGTACTTTCCTTACACCAGGTGTCCTGACAGCCGGAATTCCAAATTCCTCATCAAGACTTTGTTCAAAACCATCTGAATCCATGTCTACATGTGAAAAACCTGATGATGCATCAACCATAAAGGGAGGTTCATCAACCTTTTCCTTTCCTTTTCGTGATACATTCCCTGTACCTGTTGGTGGAGTAACCTGCGTACGTAGTCTACCATTCCATGGTTTCTCAACAGAGCCACGAGAAGAGGACTCTTGTGGTCCACTCAAAACCTGTGACTGTGGCCTCACATTTTGTACAACCACATCATCTTTTACATCAGCCCCAATAGTGCCATGTGCATTACTGTACCAGCTGCTCATCTCATCAAAGACTACATCTCTGCTCACTCGTAATTCTCGTGTAGTAGGATTGTAGCACCTGTACCCCTTTTTTTCAAGGGAATATCCCACAAGAATACATTTCTCTGCTTTAGGATCCAATTTCCTACGCAACTCATCTGGTACATGCACGTAAGCTATGCAGCCAAACACTTTCAAGTGTGCCAAATCAGGCTTTGTACCTATAAACTTTTCCTCAGGTGTTACATCATGCACCGCAGCTGTAGGTGTCCTGTTCATAATGTACACAGCTGTATTTACAGCTTCAGCCCAGAAATGATGAGGCATGTTCTTCTCATTCATCAATGCACGTGCAACCTCTGCAATGTGCTTGTTTTTCCTTTCTGCGACCCCATTCTGCTGTGGAGTATATCTGCATGTAAACTGCCTGTGTATACCATGCATTCGCAGAAAATCTGAAAAATCATTGGAGAAGTACTCTCCCCCTCCATCTGACCTCAATGTCTTGATTTGCATATCTGTCTCCTTCTCAATCATGACTTTGAAGTCTTGAAAGTGACCAAACACTTCACTTTTGTTACGCATGAAGTAGACCCATACTTTCCTTGTATGGTCATCAATGAAAGAGACATAATACCTGCAACCATGTATACTTGCAGTATCGATTGGACCCCAAACATCTGTGTGCACCACCTCAAGTGGCTTTTTACATACATTGCGCTCATGTGGAAATGAGCCCTTTGACTGTTTTCCAAACTGGCATGCTGCACACACTTTATGCATACCATCCACCTTGAATTTGGGCAAACCTTTTACAATCTGTTTTGATTGCATGCTGCGCAATCTCTGCTCATTGACATGGCCAATGCGTTTGTGCCAAATGTCAACATCAGCCACAACACCTGTGCCTTGTGCAAATAATGCAGCTTTTACCTCAGGCATGTCTACATTCAGCGTAAACATTCTGCCCACACATTTGCCCTCTGTGATCAGCTTACAGCCATTCTGGAAATCTTCTACATAACAGCCATTTGGATTGAAGCGAACCTGCAAACCCTGCTCAACCATTTGTCCAACAGAAACAAGATTCTTTGTAATGTTTGGGACATGAAGTACATCTGCTAAGTACTTTGATTTCCCACTCTTCGTATTTAGAGGTATGTCCCCTACATGAGCAATGGGGTGAGCTGTGTCATCTCCTGTCTGCACAAAGCCTGACACATCTGGTTTGCGCATATCGCTAAACCACTCTCCACGAGACGTCATGTGATTAGAGGCACCTGAATCCACATACCAAACATCATCTTGGGTGGAATTCTCTGCAGTCATTGTATTCATTACATGTTGCATAACAAACATGCGCTCGTTTTTGCTGTCATCTGCATCTCTGCTAGTAGATGCATAGTTGCCCTGTTCTCTCTTTCTACTTGCTTTTCCCTTTGGACAGTCACGTGACATGTGACCTCTTTCACCACAAGTCCAACATTCTCTACTATCTGGAGTATGTTGCTGCCTGCTTGATCCTGCACCATGACCTCTTTGACTCCCCCTGCCTTGAGACTGGTTTCCCTTGCCACTTGTATTGTTTTGATTTGATTGACCTTCCAGAAATTGGCCCCTGCAACCCCTTGGGCCTCGACCACGACCTCTACCTCTACCTCTGTTGGAGTTAGAATAGAAGGCCTGTTCAGAATTATTTATGCCATGAGAAGAAGATGTGTCAAGGTTCTTCTCCTCAAGAATAAGCATAGAAATCAAATCTTGGAACACGGGGATGTCGTCTCTTGTATTCATGGAAGACCTAAAATGTACATACTCATCTCCTAGACCATCCAAACATGCACGGACAATGTCATCGTCTTCCACTGAGACTTTAATAGATCCAAGAGCCTCAATGATACTCTTGATCTTCAAAGCATAATCATTGATGGAGAGGTTGTTCCTCTTAACCTGATTTAGCTCCGACTTTAGTTGAAGCTTCCTGGCCTTGGTGTTCACCTCGAACACTCTGCCTAAGTTTTTCCATGCAATGGCGGGGGTTTCAGCATCCTGTAGATAGCCCATCATGCCATCTGTGATGCTCATAGAAAGCCAATACATCACTTTGCTCTGGCCTTGTTGCCAGTCCCTCAAAGCTTTCCTTTGTTCTGCTGTAGCATTTTCCTCGGGAATCTCTGGTTCCTTTTCATTGTCTCCTTCTACATAGTCCCAATAACCTTTTCCTTTTAGGAAATTTGTTATTATGAACTTCCATGCAGGGTAGTTATTTTTCTCAAGCTTCTCAGTAACAATCTGACTGAAACCGTCAGACATCTTGAAGCACTAAGACAAAATAGTTGCAATCTGCAAAAACCTGCAAATCTGCTGAACCTGCTATCGTGGTTCCTGTAACGCTTTCTACACTCAACGAGTGTCCACAATCAAGCGTACATACAACCACTGTACTTGTACAACAAATCTCTGTATACTGCACTTTGGAGACCTGTTCAGAAACGAAGGGATTGTGATGCTCTTGCTCTCTTAGCCTCTCTTGCCTGCACCAGGCTCTGATACCATGTAAAGAATAAGGATGCAAGAGAGCTACACAAGACAAGCACAAAGCACACAGAGATGGAAAGCTTCTTCTTCTTCTTCACAGAAAAGAGAGTACAAAATGACTAAGTGCTAAAGCTAAAAAGTAGCACATATGTACATGCGGTCACTGAGTGTGAACTCGCTAGAAGCGTACTAGGCTGGCACTATAAGTGTAGTCCAGCTGTAGAATCACTGGCAGAGATCCTCCGTGTCGGTCACCTAACGCGCCAGTGAGTAAATGCCGTAAGCGGCCAAGACCCGTAGTGGATGCCAGCTCAAGGTGTAGAGCTCGACATCTCAACAGGGGGGGGGGGGGGGGTTGTTGGGGATTCCAGCCCTTTGTCTGGTGTCTTAGCCTTTTATCCTATGGGAATACCCTCATAAAGCATGCAGGGAAAGGTTTGTTAAAGGTTGAGTTTTGCATGGCAAGAAAAAACCCTTTATATTGTAAGGCTTCTACACAAGAATATACATCAACAATAGCGTCTTATTATGTTTTTCAAGGTGTCTCTCTCTCTCTCTCTCTCTCTCTCTCTCTCTCTCTCTCTCTCTCTCTCTCTCTCTCTCTCTCTCTCTCTCTCTCTCTTTCTCGCTTCTGTTGAACCTGCATCTAGCCATGGCACACCCTAGGTGGTATCCACCATAGCCACAATTCCCAACATCTCGTATCAGAGCTCTTCCTGATCTTAGCTCTACCCGACTCATGAGAATGCTGCCTGTAATGGGGGATGAAGCTTGTAGACCTGCATGAAATTGCACAAATTTTTCATGAGCATGGTTGCCTTTGCCTTAGCATCAAAATCGTCACTTCAAGACCCCCCAGTCTGGCCTCTACAGCCCGCTACAGGGAGATCTCGCCATCGCGCATAACTTGTTCGTCTGCAACATCAAAATCGTCATTTTGGTTTTTTAAATTAGTCAACCTAAATTAACAATTTAAGTTTTCAAGCAGGGATTCCCACTCTCGGGTAGCCTCGGCTCGGTGTTCTGGTGACCATTGAAAAGGAGCATTTGTTTTGGCAATATTAGCATTATCTCACAGAGCTAGACGTATTTCGAAAGTGAAAGCATCTTGTGGCACTGTCATCGGGGCACTGACATCGACTCGACGACGGTAATTATGCCTGATAAAAGTAATGCCAGAAAAGAGCAACAAGACTCATCCAACACCATAACTCACGTGATAAGCAAGTCACCTATGATAGGTGTAGACCTACAATTGCAATACATGCGGTGCATAGTCATGTTCCAAGTGCCAAACAAGCTTTATGACATGCTCAAACACATCGACAATTGCAACAACAAAGAAGAATTTTCTTCGGGCCTACAATACAAGTTTTTCACCAACTATTTTTACCAGTTTAGTGTCATAGTTTTGTCAGGTTTTGTCTATTGTCAAAACCATCATAAACTTTCAGTCAAAGCCTCCTTTTACATTACTTGTTGTCAGTTATTGTCATGCTTTCCAGTTGTCATCACGTCAAAATTGTATGGGTTATAGACACTGCCATAAAAATAT
This sequence comes from Adiantum capillus-veneris, assembly GCF_014529385.1. Classification (NCBI taxonomy): domain Eukaryota; kingdom Viridiplantae; phylum Streptophyta; class Polypodiopsida; order Polypodiales; family Pteridaceae; genus Adiantum; species Adiantum capillus-veneris. Next base: position 98,497,477 of record NC_140951.1, read on the forward strand.
AATGGTAAGACCAACCTTTTGTTGTTTGGTCGAGTTCTGTTATGTCTCACACTGATGGTTGTTTTGAGGGAAGTACACACACATACACCTATGTTATTGTCAAGGGGGGGACTTCTACTCATGGTTTCAAGTGAATGAACTCTGCCATGGTCTGTCTGTCTCGAGTCCATTGTCAATAGTTTGGGCTTGAGGGGGGGTTGTTGGGGATTCAAGCCCTTTGTCTAGTGTCTTAGCCTTTTAGCCAATGGGAATACCCTCATAAAGCATGCAGGGAAAGGTTTGTTAAAGGTTGAGTTTTGCATGGCAAGAAAAACCCTTTATATTGTAAAGCTTCTACACAAGAATATACATCAACAATAGCGTGTTATTTTGTTTTTCAAGATGTGTCTCTCTCTCTCTCTCTCTCTCTCTCTCTCTCTCTCTCTCTCTCTCTCTCTCTCTCTCTCTCTCTCTCTCTCTCTCTCTCTCTCTCTCTCTCTCTCTCTTTCTTGCTGCTGCTCAACCTGCATCTAGCCATGGCACACCCTCGGCGGTATCCACCATAGCCACAGTTCCCAACATTTGGTATCAGAGCTCTCCCCAACTCGGCTCTACCCAACTCGTCGGAAACGCTGTCTGCAACGGGGGACGAAGCTTGTAGACCTGCATGAAATTGCACAAATTTTTCATGAGCATGGTCGACTTTTCCTGAGCATGAAAATTCGTCACTTCAAGACCCCCCACTTCGGCCTTTACAACTCGCTACAGGGAGAGCTTGCCATTGCGCATAACCTGTTTTTCTGCTACATCAAAATCATCATTTTGGTTTTTTAAATTAGTCAACCTGAATTAACAATTTAAGTTGGTAGGGATTCCCACCCTCGGGTACCCTCGGCTTGGTGTTCTGGTGACCATTGAAAAGGAGCATTTGTTTTGGCAATATTAGCATCATCTCATAGAGCCGGACGTATTTCAAAAGTGAAAGCATCTTGTGGCACTGTCATTGGCTCGACGGAGGTAATTATGCCTGATAAAAGTAATGCCGGAAAAGAGCAACAAGGCTCATCCAACACCATAACTCACGTGATAAGAAAGTCACCTATGATAGGTGTAGACCTGCAATTGCAATACATGCGGTGCATAGGCATGTTCCAAGTGCCAAGCAAGCTTTACGACATGCTCAAACACATTGACAATTGCAAGAACAAAGAAGAATCTGCTTTGAGCCCACAATACAAGTTTTTCACCAACTATTTTTACCAGTTTAGTGTCATAGTTTTGTCAGGTTTTGTCTATTGTAAAAACCATCATAAACTTTCAGTCAAAGCCTCCTTTTACATTACTTGTTGTCAGCTATTGTCATGATTGCCAATTGTCATCATGTCGAAATTGTACGGGTGATAGACACTGCCACAAAAATATAATGGTAAGACCACCCTTTTGTTATTTGGTTGAGTGAGATGTTATGTCTCACACTGATGGTTTTTTTGAGGGAAGTACACACACCTATGTTATTGTCAAGGGGGGGACGTCTACTCATGGTTCAAGTGAATGAACTCTGCCATGGTCTGTCTGTCTCGACTCCACTGTCTCGAGTCCATTGTCAATAGTTTGGGCTTGAGGGGGGGTTGTTGGGGATTCAAGCCCTTTGTCTGGTGTCTTAGCCTTTTAGCCTATGGGAATACCCTCATAAAGCATGAAGGGAAAGGTTTGTTAAAGGTTGAGTTTTGCATGGCAAGAAAAACCCTTTATATTGTAAGGCTTCTACACAAGAATATACATCAATAATAGCGTGTATTTTGTTTTTCAATCTGTGTCGAGCTCTCTCTCTCTCTCTCTCTCTCTCTCTCTCTCTCTCTCTCTTTCTTCTGATGAACCTGCATCTAGCCATGGCACACCCTCACTGGGATCCACCATAGCCATAGTTCCCAACAATGTCTACATATTGAACATAGGTTGTTTATAATAAGAAGTTGGTGGATGTAGGAGACACCAACCATTGCATCCACCTTGGAAACTCTGGTTACAATGGCCAAGTGGTGGATCTTGGATGCAATCACCTTGAAAAATAGAAAGTTTGTGGATGTAGGAGAAACCAACCATTGCATCCATCTTGAAAAATCTGGTTAGAATGGCCAAGTGGTGGATCTTTGGATGCACCCACCTTCAAGAAATGGCTAGAATGGCTAAGGATATAAGGTATACCTTTTTTACACACTTTGTTGACAGTTGTAAATTCGAGGATTTACAAGACACCAACCATTGCGCCCACCTTCCAAAACATGGATTGAATGGTGGCCAATTGTTGGATCTTGGAAGCATTCACCCTCTAGCATTTGGTTAGAATGGCCCACTGTAATGGAATTAGCCTATTCAACTTGAGAGTAGCGGAAATTAATGAGAATACTTTCGAGAAATAACTTTGTGAGCATAGCGGGTAGACATAATTGAAGATAGCAACATAATCATAGCAATTAGTTAACTAGGCATGAACAATACTTTTGCAAGAGAGAGAATTTAGAGAACATGACAACAGTTGAGGACCGGATTTATGTGGAGCCGGTCCCCCCTCCAATAGTCATTTGTATTATGATTTCTCCCATTAAGAGAGACTTGTTACAATACATTCTTTGTGTTCCTTGTGACCTAGGTGATGCAATGAAGATGGAAAGCTTCATGCATCACAATCATAGCATAACATGAACTTGAAGAAAGTTTTAATTGTCCCAAGCCTCAGTCCCAAGACCTCAAACACCTTCGAAGGTGGAGAGAGCTAGCAGGGAATGAGGGTAGGGAAGAGGAAGAAGAAACATTTCATAGGAGAAAGAACTAGTTCCTCACTTATCATACTCTTGTTGCTAGCATACATAATAGCATAGTAATGAAGAAGAAGGAGATTGCAAGCTCAAGCATTGAAGCATGGCTCTTGGTTGGATTTGCACTCCATAGCCAAGAGTGTTGGTGTAGGCTCTCAACCTCTACTTGCTTGGAGAGGGAGCTCTTGCACTTTGCATAGCACACAATGCGAGTGATTGTGAGTGTGTGTGGGTGAGTATACCCCTCAAGCAAGCCCCTAGCTAGCTTGGGTCGACCCCCCCTTGTAGCTCATGCTTGAAGCTCATTGGACCCTCCCAAGCCTAGCCAATCATGAGCAGGAGGCATTACAAGCAGTAGGGGTAGCCTTGAGACAAGTGTCCCCCTTTCCTTTTTGAGAGAGAGGGCTAGATAAATGCTAAAACAATTAGATAATTCATGTAATTTATCATTGGACCCCTTTGAAGCTTAGCTAATAGGCTTCGAGCAACACATGAAGGTAACATGGGTAGGGGCCTGACATGTGTCCTTGCTGCCTCTTCAAGTTGAGGCTTCCATTGTGTGTGTGAGTGGGTGTTCTCTCTCTAGCCCCTAGGAAAAGGGCTCGCCCCCCCTCTTGTAGGAATGCTTTTGACTTTAGGTGATCAAGCACATTACTCACCAAGCATGACAAAGCACTTGAACTAGGGGGTGTTCCCACAAGCATCTCAGACAACCTTCTCAAGGCACCTCAAGTACCTTAATCATGCAGCAAGTCAAGCACCTCAAGCATGAAAAACACCTCAAGCACGACAAGCACCTCAAGCAGGACAAGCACCTCGCGCTTGGGCCGGGTTCCCACCTCAAGCTCAGCCCTAGCTTACCTAAGGTCAAAGGACTTTTACACACATTTATTGGAGGTCTTCAATGAAGCTAACCCTAAGGTCTTATGCTCCATTGGTTAGCCTTGCTCTTTGATAGACCATCTCCCATTTGGGCCCCTTTACCATTGGCCCCGTGTTGAGATAGATCTATAAGCACATATCTATATCTTAACACTTGTTCCCGTTTATTCTCCCACATTAAGTGATCAATTTAATATGAGAAAATCATTTGGGTTGGTTAAATATTAGATTTTATGACACCCACTGGGGAATCTAAGGTCTACCTATTTCACACACTTTATTTGAAATTGCAAGGTGGTGGATCTAGAAGACACCAACAGTTGGATCCACATTTCAAGCCTGTGTTATAATGGCCAAGTGGTGGATCTTGGATGCACCCAGCTTCAGGAATTGGCTAGAACGGCTAAGGATCTAAGGTCCACCTTTCTTACACACTTTGTTGAAAGTTATAAATTGGAGGATTTATAAGACACCAACCATTGCAGCCACCTTCCAAAACTTAGCTTGAATGGTGGCCAACTATTGGAACTTGGATGCATTCACCCTCTAGGAGTTGGTTAATATGGACCATTGGGGAATCTAAGGTATACCTATTTTACAAACTTTATTTGAGATTGCAAGTTGGTGGATCTAGGAGACACCAACAATTGGATCCATGTTTCAAGCCTTCGCTATAATGGCCAAGTGATGGATCTTTGATGCACCTACTTCCCTATTCTTTGTCTAATGGGCCAAGTGGTGGATCTATGGTCTATCTTTCCTATAAACACTATTTAAAATTGATAGATGGTGGACGTAAGGGAAACCAACCATTGCATCCACCTTGCAAAAGGTTAGAATGGCCAAGTGGTGGATCTAAATTGCAGCCACCTTCAAGCCTTGGTTAGAATGGCCAGGTGGTGAATCTAAGGTCTGCGTATTGCACACAAGTTGTTTGAAATAAGAAGTGTGTCATAATAACTAATATCTAATTCTCCTAAATGATTTTTTCATGTTACACTGATCATTTAATATGGGGACTAGCCAGGGGAGAAAAAGCTAGAATATTGGTTAAGCTGGCAGACCGACCACAATAGGGATCTAAAGGAGGGAAAATAGGGATCCATTAAAGGGGGGGAATTTGCAAAAGATCAATGTGCAAAAATGGGCTTAAAAGACCCTAAGGTTCAGCCCATTAATACTTCCAAAATGCTAAGGTTGTGTCCAAGGTCATCACTAGGAAAATTGAATGCTTTGTGTGTGTACAAAAACGTCTTCATGCATCCCTACATAGGAAAGGGGAGCCCTAGAAGTAGGAGATGAGACACACACACACACACACACACACACACACACACACACACACACACACACACACACACACACGCACACACACATTCACAAGCTCCTTTACACAAAGGAAAAGAGGGACACATGTCAGCTCCCTAGCCCAGATGCCCACAAGGTGTATTCAAATCCTATTGGATGGCCATGGAGATGGACCAATGAGAATTAGGCTAGAGTAAATCTAGTTTAATTAATTTAAAAACACTTAATAAACAAAACAATAAGAATTAAGCTCTTTAGAAGACTATTGGACAGTCTCCCAAGGGGTCCAATGAGCATTCAATAGCTCAATGGCTTGCCTGATTCCTATTGGCCAAGAGGCAAAGGGGTCCAATGAGAGTTTAGTTGCATTTATTAATTACCTAAAGCTCTCACAAAAGGGGAAAAGGGGACACATGTCAAAAGGCTATCACATATGCTTCTTAATACTCTTTGGCTAAGCCTCGAAAGGGCCAATAGGGTTGCAGCATGAGCAAATAGCAAGAGGGGTCGACCAAGAGAGAGAGCGGGCTGATTTTCTCAAGCCATTATCTACACGCACTCACACAAACTCATGTGTGAAGCAAGAAGACTCTCTCTCTCTCCTTCTCAAGCTTTAATGGAAAGTTTACCACCTACTCCAACCTTGTGAGAAGGGAGGCCTACACCAACAACTCTTGGCTTTGTGATGCAAATCCAACCAAGAGCCAAGATTCAATGCATTCTCATCTCCTCTACCATACTAATTACTAAGCTAATCTATGCTAATATGAGTGATTTTGTGAGGAGATGTCCATCTTTCTTGTAAGACTACTCCTTCTTCTTCTCAATCTACTCTCATACCCCGCTAGCTCTCACCATCTTCGAAGGTGTGTGAGGTCTTGGGTCTGAGACCATGAGGGAATTTATGTTGTGTTTAATAAGTGTTTTGCTTAGTGCTTGAAGTTTCCATCTTCATTGAACTAGCTAGTATTGAAGGAACACAAAGAATTGTATTGTAAAATTTCTCTCTTGATGGGAGAAACCATAATACAAAGACTTTTGGAGTGGGGACCGGCTCCATGTAAATCCGGTCCTCAGTTGTTGTCAATAGCTTAGTTTCTCTCTCTTTTGAAGTATTGTCCATGCTATCTAACTAGGTGTTATACTTTTTGTTGCTCTCTCCACCCAAACACTCTTGTTATTCTCATTAGGAATCTATTGTTCATCCGGTCCTCAACTGTTGTCAATAGCTTAGTTTCTCTCTCTTTTGAAGTATTGTTCATGCTATCTAGCTAGGTGCTATACTTTTTGTTGCTCTCTCCACCCAAGCACTCTTGTTATTCTGATTAGGAATCTATTGTAATGAAAAGCTCACTATGTTCATGCTATTTTCCGCTACACACAAGTTACTAGGCCATTAAATGCTACATTGGTATTAGAGCACAAGGTTTCTCTTTTCTTGACCAAGAAGGGAGGTCCTCAAGCTAGCTATAAATGGTTGGTACTATTGATGGCATTTGAGTAAGTAAAATAGGGATTTTTTAGCCTTGAAGTGTGCCTGCCTTAACAAGGCATCAACGTCGAGAGTTATGGTCTTAATAGTGGAGTTTGACGGAGCTTGCCTACAACTTATTCACTTTTGAGCTATTAGAAGCTTGACAGGAGCCGGTGCTGTTTTGGTGCTGAACGACCCTCTCTTCTATTCCTTGCAAATTAATGGTATTCGAGCCACAGGTACAATAGCTTGAGTGCTTTTTCTAAAGGGGTAAAGAGGAGTAGCAACTAGGGCTTGAAGTGCCAAAGTACACCTAAACAGTTCACACCTAAAAGTTGTTAGAATGGCTGACAATAGTAAAGAGAGTGAAATTAATGTTGATAACTTTGATTTTGCTAATGAGCAGGCTACTAATGATGCCCATATTCTCGTTAAATACCTTGTTTCTAGGCTTCAAGAAGCCATGGGCAATCCATCCCTCCAAAGTGAAGTGCCAACAACAGCTTTGTGCTCATGGGATTCTCCAAGCTGCCCACCATGACGAGAGAGTTCCTAGGAAGCCTCCTTGCGAGACTTCCAAAAGAGGCCTCTCTCCAATTTGGGAAGAAGAAGAGGATCCATACAAAGGGCTCAAAATTTTTCTTCTTGATGATGCATCTCCTTCCCAAAGGAGAATTCAAGAGCCCTCACCGAAGGAACGAGAAAGAAGTGAGTCTCCTGCCACCTCGGCGGAGATGGCTCCATGAAGATGGCGGGCTAAACGCTCTCCATCACCTCCAAAATAGATAAGACCATCACACACTTGTCCACACCATAATTCAAAGAGCGATGACAAAAAGCGAGAGAAGAAAAAGGCAAGAAAGAGGACACCCTCTTCTCCATCTTCTTCATCCTCTTCCTCTTATGAAAGTGTTGGTGTAGACAAAGAAGATCAAGGCAAGAAAAAGTCAAGAAAGAGGTCACCCTCTTCTCCATCTTCCTCAAATTCTGCATCTTCTGAAGAAAGTGATGGTGCAACCTTTGAACCATCAAAAAGAAGAGGCCATAGGAAACCCTATGCCGCATGGAAGAGGTCATCCAAGCTCAAGAAGTTCAAAGAGGGAGGAAAGAGAATTTGTTCCCTTTCCTACGATGTCACCTTTGGTGCTACCGACAAAGTCTTGGCGTTTATCCAACAATTCGATGTGGCGTTTGGAGATGAGGACTTCACGGAGTCCTTTAAGCTACACCATGTAGCTATGCACTTTCAAAAGTTCAATAGACAATGGTGGTCTAGCCTACGGGCCAACGGTGAAGCTCGACAAACATGGAAAGCTTTAGGAGCTTCCATTATGAAGCAGTTTTTGGCCACTGATGCCAAAGAAAAACTACTCACTGAATGGTGAATTTTGAAGCTCTCTCCCTATGAATCCATTCACAAATATGTAGACAAGTTTTGGGACCTACAACTCAAAGCACTATCTTCAAAAATTTGGATTTTGGAGTGCAAAAGCAAAAATTTTGTGCGGGCTTAACTAAAGAAATGGCGGGGTATGTCAACTCCCAAAGGCCACGCACCATATCGGCGGTTATACACCATACTATGGTGGCTTCTTGAATCAATTTCCAAATAAGGGATAAAAGAAATTCTAAGCCCATGGAAAAGAAGGGTTCCAATGAGCCTAAGGGACAGGACAATGTCCAAAAATCTCCTAAGGGCAATTCCAACAAGCTAAGGATGAGGGAGTTTACAAAGGCAAAAACAAATTGTCTCTTGAAGAGCTTGAGCATTATTGCAAGGATAACCGCTGTTTCAAGTGCGGCGAGCAAGGGCATATACACCATACTATGGTGGCTTCTTGAATCAATTTCCAAATAAGGGCTAAAAGAAATTCTAAGCCCATGGAAAAGAAGGGTTCCAATGAGCCTAAGGGGCAGGACAATGTCCAAAAATCTCCTAAGGGCAATTCCAACAAAGCTAAGGATGAGGGAGTTTACAAAGGCAAAAACAAACTGTCTCTTGAAGAGCTTGAGCGTTATCGCAAGGATAACCGCTGTTTCAAGTGCGGCGAGCAAGGGCATGCATACCGTGCTTGTCCCCAAAAGAACACCCGCCATGAGCCTCCTAGAGCTACCTTGGTCGAAATCCAAGAGGAGGAAACTCACCACAAAGGATCTCCTCTATGCCATGCTTGGGGAAAGTTAAGAGAAGATGATGCTTTTATTATCTTTGAGCCTAGTTCTACTCACAATTTCATATCCACATAGTTGGCCACCAAGCTAGGAATACAAGCCTATGAGATGGGAGATGTCCTACCCGCAAATGGTGCTTTCAAGGGGCAAGAAGCTTCAATCACTCCCTTAATCGGGAAATTAAGGCTCCATGTCCAAAGCTATGTGGACAAAGAGGACTTATTTATCTCTCCTCTCAAGCATGAGGATGTAATCCTAGGGGCACCATGGTTTGATCGCATGGCTGCCAATGTTAAATTCCTTGAAAGGAAAATCTACTTTAGGTTTAGGGAAGAAGATATGTACATAGATGCTAAGCAAATGGGTAACACCATACCCATTGTACATAGGCACACTTTTAACAAGTCAATAAAGAGATCTATTTCCGTGTACATGATTTATGTTAAAGATTCTCAAAATGAACCTAATGCTTTAGCAAAAGAAAATATAAACAATCACAAAGAATTAGACTTATCCAATTTTCTCAAGGGGTTTCAAGGTGTCTTTATTGACGAGATCCCTTGTGAGCTACCTCCTAAACGAGGTAATGATGACCATGCAATTGAACTCCTTCCAGGAAGTTCACCACCTAACAAACCTCCTTATAGAGTCTCTCAAGCTCAACAAGAGGAGATTATGCAGCAACAAGTGCATGAGTTAGTTGATAAGGGCATGTTTAGGCCTAGCTCATCTCCACTTTTCTCACCTGTGCTATTAGTTCAAAAGAAAGATGGCACATATCGTATGTGTGTCGACTATAGAGCACTAAATAGGATCGCTATCAAGAATAGCCGGTATTGCTTCGAAGTAGTTGTGGAGATCAATTTTCTCCAAGTAGCCGGCCATCTTGCTTCGTACAAACTCATTGAGTTCTCTCGGCAGCATTCGTAGCTCTATAACATTGCCTTCAGTGTCTTTGAACACTCCCTGGTAGATCTTTAGGTAATTGGACTCTAACAGATCCTCTTGTATCCAGGTGCTGGTGGGCTTTAGTGTTCCTTCTAGAATGACGAAGGGTTCCACTTTGTCCAGATAATCCTTGATGGTCATTCTTTTCCTCTTTGCCGGTGACTTCGAGGCTGTCATAGATCCTGTTGCACTCAGTAGTCCGAAGTTAGCGTTTTTCCATATTAGCTGCGAAAATGAGTTTTACTTATCCAAATGACTCGAAAATTGAAAATAAAGCTTAAAAGGAACTTGTGAAGATGTGCATGTGCTCACAGTGCAAATCTGGCCAAAAATTTCCATCTAGACATCCTACGCGTAGGATCTCTTTTTCATCAGAATTGGTTCATACTTGACATGCAAGTAGTGTAAGGCTCATGGAACATGGATATATGCTTGGATTTGAATTTGGATATCAAACACTGGATTTTTGGACTGATTCAGGCTTTAGGTCACAATTTGGGTAGAATGTCCATCATAGGTAGCAATTGATGTCCAAATGGGTTGAAAATTGGTATATGGGCTCATTGCACCATGGTATTGGCTCCCATGATGTCATTCTTTGCACAAAAGGCTAGATTTATGCTAGAGACATTCTACGCGTAGGATGTCTTTTTCATCAAAATGACATGAAATTTGTTCTGTGGGTTGTCCTTGGCCTATGGAACATGGCCATGTTCTTGTATTTAAATTTGGACTAGATTTGATGCTTGTAAGGCTCTATGTGGTGTTTTTGGGCTCAAAAAGTGTATCTTTAAGGTGTTGGGGGTCAAAAGTGATTAGAATGGCTTCAAACTTGATATATGGGCTCCTAATGATGAGGTGATTGGATCTAGAATGACAAATCATCCCTTGCATGTCAAAAAGGTCAAATAGACATCCTACGCGTAGGATGTCTATTTCATCATTTTTTCCTTCTGACCACACAGATTGTTTGTTGATGTGTTGGTGAATGTGCTGTGCAAGTTTCATGGGATTTGAACAAGATTTGGCAGGTCTATGACCCATTATTGCCTCTATGCCCTAACTTTGCGTTTTTCCATGCATATGAGGTCAAATTTTGTCCAAATGTGATGAAACTTGGTGGATAGCTTGTAAATGTCATTCAGAACATGTGCAGGATGAGAGATGTTGGAGTTTGTGCCAAAAAGTGCCCTTGAGACATCCTACACATAGGATGTATCCTGGTGATTTTTTCATTGCTGGTGCTCCCAGTGCTTGCCCTTGGCCCCCCTAAGTCCCTTTTGAGCCTACTTTCAACAAAAAAGTCAAATGGATAGAGAACAACTCCCTGTGTGGACTTCAGAGCCTCCGAGACATTTTCTAAAGTTTTGGAGTGCTTTTTGGCGATGAAATTTCTTGATGTTGGTCTCCATAACTTCTTGATCCCTTGGGGATCCTTGCCGTATGGTTTTTGTCGACTTTGGCTTCACCGGAGCTCCATTTGGCAATTTGTCGCTCTAGAAGTACCCGTGGTTGCGTTTACATACCTTTGATGATTTGTGGTGGTCTACCACCATAGGACTTGGTTGTTGATAGTCTAGGAAAGCTGCTCGTGAAGTTTGGTGGCAAATGGGCTTGCGGTTTGGCCGCAAGTGCAATTTGACGCTTTGTGTGTCTGATGTTGTTTTCTGAAGTTAAGTGTCGCTTCGGATCACTTTTTGGTCATGCGGGTCATATAGACTTGTCGAGCATGTCGAGATGCTCCTACCCATGACTTTTGGTAGCATTTGGTCGCCGTTTCGCCGATTTCCCATTTGGTGGACTCTTGCGGGTTTCTGGGAATTAGGGTTTTTTTCGATGGTTTCCTATTGCCTTTGGCTATCTAGGACTCGTCTCCTAGACTAGGGTAAGCTGTCGATGAAGTTTTGTTGCTTTCGGGTTAGCCGTTAGGACGCCGTCTCTACTTGTAGGTCTCTACCGCTTGCTTTGTGTGTGACCCCTACGCTAGTTTTCGCGACATAATGACAACCATGCGCGAAAAGTTCAAGGTGGTGAGCCTACCTCTCATGTCTGGAGATTGTCGGGTAGTCGTGCGCGTCGTAGAAGCTGCTGGAAGGTCGATCCGCCCTAGGTGACAGAAGCTCTCTCCACAAAGTCAATAGTGAGAATGAGCTAAAAATGGGGTGAAAATTTCTTATAATGGAGGTCCCCGAACCACTTTTCATGAAATTTGACATGTGCTCCTATCTTCTTGCGAGATGCGGTTTAGGCTAAAAGATTTCTTGATTTGGACTCCATTTGCTCTGTTTACCAAAAATTTGGCATTTCGGTCAAAATCTGGCCAAAACACGCTTTCCGCTTCAGTTTCATAATTGCACCCTCACTGTACCATAGGTTGTCCTATAGTCACTGATCATCCCCATATTTTTTTTTTCATTACGACTGTTTTTCACCTGCTTTTTTTATTTTTGAGGTTTTTCTGCCAAAAATTAGCAAAATTAAAAGAAAAATAGAAAATCAAACCCAAAAAATCCCCAAAAATCATAATAAATCACAAACATCATCGCAAAACATTATATACACTCACATGCAATTTTTATGGCCGGATTTCTCTGTTTTACCAATATTTTGCCTAAAAAATGGCTATTTCTACTTATATACACACACCTAGGGGCTTGACTTGGCGTTTGGCCCCATATACATGTAGCTTCTTAGGTTACTCCAAAAATTTTCACAATCAAACAACAACCCTTAAAATAGTCGAAAATCATGCCCTTTTTTGTTGTTTCTGTTATTGGTTCCACATTTGAGAGTGCCTCTAGAATGGCTCCCCCCCTCCTAGCTGGAGTCCTCTCGGATGACAAGGAATAAGCAAGATGCTTATTAGCATTCGCCGTCGAGGTTTCCTGCTTTCTTTGCAAGTAACAGCTGTAACTCTACTGCTCTTTGTTTAATTCTCTTTTTTGCAAAAGGCAATTGCTTTGCCGACACTGTTGATGGAGTCGTAGTTGTTTCTAAGGGCAAAATTGGATGGTCCGTAATGATTATGGGCCATATGGCCATTGCTTTCCATTTGTTTTTTGTTGCTGCCGGTTTTTGTAGATGGTTTGGCACTTTCTCTTTTGCCACTGGTTTGTCTTTTATTTGCATCCACATATGTCGGTTTTCCTTTTTGAAATGCAACTGTCTGCTTTCCGTTGTTGCTTGTACTGAAGGAAGTTCCTTTTGCTTTTGCTTTGGTATCCAAATGTGAGTGACATTTGGGTTATGGCTAAGCATTTTCTTTGGTATCCATATATGTTTTATGACCTTGGTTTGTGGTTGATCCTTCTGCTTTGTTGGAATCCTTTTGTTGCATTGTTGTTTGTCTGCCATGTCATTTCTATCTTTCCGCATCCATACTTGTTTTCCTTGTGTTGGTAGCCTAGATTTTTGCATTATGGCAGGTGACCTCGTGTGTCTGTAAGTAGTATGGTTGGCTTTTACCTGATTTTTGGTCTCGGGTATTATGTTGTTCTTTGATGGCATTTGTGCTTTTGGCTTTGTTTCCAGTGATTGCATGGATTGCAATTGAGCATGCTGGTATTGCTGAGCAAAAGCTATCACCTATTGTTCATTATCATGCAAAATTTTGACTGCCTTTGCTTTCCAATCTATCTGCACATTGTACTCTTTCTGCCAAGGTTGCCCCAGCATCATTGGGTGTTGTGTGCTTTCTTCTGTCACCACATAGAATTTGTGTGGATAAATATATTGATGTATTTGTACATACAATATAGTCCATCCCAATGTTTTCAACGGGTGTGATGTGCTACTTTCCAGCACTTGAGGAGTAGGATGAAGTTCACCTGTGACTTTGAGCTGTTGGTATAATCCGCAAGAGATAAAATTTACTTGAGCACCCGAATCAAGCAAGGCTGTTGATTCAACTTGATTGCTGCCCACTTTGACCGCAATTATTGGCTCCAATGTTTCTTCCTCCAACCTCGTCATTCGAATGGCATTGATTTGTAATGGTGGTCCACTTTGTTGTTGTTGTCGCAGAATCCGTCTTTTTGCAATGCGTTCTTGTGCTTCGGCTTGAGCTTCCTCCCGTACTCTCTGTTTTTCCTTCATTCTTTGTTTTCCTTGATGAATTTGTTGGAGCATCTCCTATGTGAGTGGTAGATGATACCTCCTCAGTTGACATCCACTAATCCGGTTTGGCATTTCTTCGCCTGCTAATGTAGCAAGCTTGACAGCTCCACTTTGTGATAGATCACTAATCACAAATGGTCCCATCCCTCGCTTTTTAAGTTTCTTGGCATGTTGCTTCAAGGTATAAACAAGTACGTAATCACCTGTTTTGAACTCTTTGGTATGCACATGTTTATCAAAAAATTCTTTTTGTCTTCTCTTTTTAGCATAGATTGAAGCGACAGCTCATAAGCGGAGTTCATCTAGCTTTTCAAGATCATCAATTCTTGAAGAGAGCTCATGCCCTGTCCATTCCAAGATTTTTGCTACTCGTAGAGTTGGAATTAAAAATTCTATGGGTAGTATAGCATTTAGGCCAAACACCATGTTGTATGGTGTTGTTCCTATCGATGTTTTATAAGCTACCCTGTATGCCCATAGTGTTGAGTGTAGCTGCTGATCCCAATATGTTCTTGATTCTGACACTATTTTAGTGAGAACCGTGCATAGTGTTTTATTAGTGGCCTCAGCTTCCCATTGGCTTGTGGATGGTATGGTGCGGATTTCCTATGTATGACCATGAATTCCTCTAGCAGATATTCAATGACTTCATTGATAAAATGTGTTCCACGGTCACTGACAATTTCTATTGGTAGCCCGTCACATACAAAAACATTCTCATACAAAAATTGTGTCGTGGTGCATGCATCAGCTTTTTGTGTTTCTTTGGCTTCGACTCATTTTGTGAGATAGTCCGTAGCCACAATGATATATTGGGTATGTGTGTGATATGCAGAGGGTGATATAGGTCCGATGAAATCAATGCCCCATTTTGCAAATTCTCTTGCTCCCATCATTGGCCGTAATGGCATCTCATATCTTTGTATTGGCACCTTGGTGCGTTGACATGTGTCACAATGCTTTACAAACTCTTCAGCATCCATGTGCAATGTAGGCCACCAAATTTCTGCGGTTAAGACAACTTTTGCCGTCTTATCGCCCGAAAAATGGCCTCCACTTATTCCGCTATGTGCATGTTCTAGAATCAGCAGGTATTCGCTTTCACTTGCATAGATTCTAAGTTGATTGTCCTTACCTCTCTTATAGAGTTGGTTCCCAATTAACTGAAAGTCAGGAGCTTCCAGCTCTATAGCTTTTTCCCATGCTCTTGTGATGTTCTCAGGGAATGTCCTAGTGGTCAAGAAATCAATGATATATTGACTCCATGCAGGTGCTATGTTTACCTGAAACAAAGTTGCGTGATCCACTGGTCGTTTGGCACTACATATAGTGCCAAACGAAGTTGTGTGATCCACTGGTCATTTGGCACTACATATAGTGCAATTGGTAACATAAGAATGCATGTTCGCATACATAGTTGGCCATAAACCCCTAACTGTTTCAGTCTCTGGTGTGTCTTCACTGTTGAACAATGAAATGCACAATCCTAGACATGTGCCTCTTCAATGTAGCTCTCGAATTCTTCCGGACTTATACATAATCGTAATATTAGGTCCGATCCAAAATGATACAGCCATCCTGCTATCAACTAGAATTTTTTTGTTTGTCGAATTGTTTGATGTTCGGATTTGCATTCCGTATTATCAAACCCACTTCCAAAGGAAAGAACGCTAACAATTTCCTGAGACCATTTGGGTACCATTTCAATGTTGAAAAGATAAGCATCTGGTATGTCATCATCTATTCCTTCAGGAGCTTCCCCGTTGTGTATCTGTGAAAGATGATCCGCTCGTAGATGGGTTTTACCCTTTTTGACCACCACGTTGAAGTCAAATTTTAGCAATATAATAAACCAGCGTACGATTCTCCCTATATTGCAAGGTTTATTTACCAGGTACAAAAGAGCTTGATGATATGTGAAGAACACAAATTTGTTTGCAAGAAAATAATGCCGAAATTTCTTTACAGCATAAATCATTCCTAACCCTTCCCGCTCGGTGGTTGTGTAGCTCTTTTCCGCACTGTTTAACTGTCAGCTTACATAGCAAACTGAAAAATCCATTGTTCCGTCTCCAGGTTGAGCTAGAATACTTCCAATGGCATATGCTGAAGCATCAATGTGCACATGGAATATCTTTTCCCAATCTGGTGCCTTTAGTATAGGTGCTGATATAAGGTTTTCCTTCAACTTTTGGAATGAAGTTTCACACTCCTCGGTCCATTCAAAATTGACTAGCAAACGATACAGAGGTTGTGCGATAACCGCATACATGTATATGAATCTTCAATAATATCCGCAGTGTCCCATACAGGATTGCACTTGTTTCGCATTAGTAGGCCTGGGTAGGTCTACAATGACTTTGACTTTGTCTAGGTCTGTGGTTATGCCATTTCTTGAGACAATGTGTCCTAAAATTCGGCCTTGCTTAACCATAAATACACACTTTTTCGGTTAAGACATATTCGATATGTCCTGCACTTTTCAAAGACCTTTTGCAAATGGTCAATATGTTCCTCTCGTAGAAGAGAGTGTACACACAGGTCATCCATGTAAATTTCTAAGAATATTCTTAGGTATTCCTTGAATGCGTGAGTCATTAACCTTTGGAAAGTGGCTGGTGCATTAGTTAAGCCAAATGGCATAACTTGATACACATAAATCCCCCATTCTGTGGAAAACGCTGTTTTGTGTTGATCCTCCCTTGCTATTGCCAGTTGGTTGTATCCTGAAAACCCATCCAGAAAGGAATAAGCCCGTTTTCAGGCCACTCGCTCAAGTACATATTCTGTGATTGGCAAGGGATAATTATCCCTTATGGTTGCTGCATTCACCTTCTTGAGGTTTACACACACTCGTAGTTTTCCATTCTTTTTGGGAACTACCACTATGGGTGACACTCAATCTGTATGTTCAATCTCATAGATGAATTCGGCTTCCATCAGTTTATCAATCTCTTCTTTGGTTCGTTTAGCAAATGTGTCATTATATGTATAAGGACGTTGTTTTCTAGGTTTTGCATCCGATTTCAAAGGAATTGTATGTTGGCATATCAATGGATCAACTCCTTTGAGGTGTTTATAGGACTAGGCGAACACATCTTTATACTTCTTGAGAAGTTGTGTTAGCTGTTCTTCCTCTTCAGGCTCTAAATCGTTAGCTATATAAACCAGCTGAGGCTTTTCACCTGGTTCTGCGCAGTCTATCTTTTTTGCATTTTCAGGCCCATCGTAAGATTCTTGGTTGGTTCTTTCCCTGACTGGTGGTGTCATGATGATTTTTCTGTCCTGGATAGTAAATTTCCGATAGTGTGATGGTACAATCATGTTCCCCTTTTCTGACTCCCCTTTACCATCACTATCTTCTTCAGTAGTCCATATCTCTCTCATAGAACGTTTCAGTTCTTGGTATTTCTGTTTACGCTCCAGTTTGGTCCACTCTTAGTCTTTTGTTGTTTCTTTTTTTTACTTTTGAGATAGTTGTGATTTGTTTCGGTTTAGCTTTTCGTACCTGTTTTATTTCCTCTCGCATTATTTCTTTCCGATTTCAATTGAGAATCTTCCTGATATTTGATCTTTTACACAATCCTCTACTTTTACAAGTATCAAATAGTGAGTTTTACCTTTTATCATGGGCATCAGGTTCTCTCTAGCTTTGTTTCCTGCTCGTTTCCTCTTATAGCGTTCTTGGCGTCTAGGGTGTTGATTAGCAAAATCATAAAACTTGATATTCTCGGTTTCATTTGCACGCTCACTTGAGGTGTCTGAACACTCATTATCTGCATCATCATTTACTTCCAAATGTTCAGAGGAGTTGTAAAACTCTTCTTGTTCTGATGGTTCTACCGTCTCTTTTTCTGGTATAACGCTTACCATGTAATAGGGTAACACATCATAGCCATCCTTATCGCAAAATTTTGTTGTTGGACTGTCGGTAATGGTACAGAAATCCAATGTTGCTAGTATGTGTTCCCATTCTAGAGGTTCCAAGGCATCTTCAGGGAAAGGTTCCGGGATATACTCCTTGTCCTCAATTGCTCTTTCTAAGATGGATTCCTCTCTTCTTAAGCTTCCACAATGTGAAGCTCCGCATATCCATAGCTCTTTTGGTTGCCCTAACCATGTTGGTAGTTATGATCCTTCTACTGTAGCCGAATCAAACTCTTCCACAGGTGTTTGGTTCACATCTTTGTAACTATGGTCTTTTAGGTGTATTTTAGTTGTTGTCTCACCATGTCTCAGGTATATGTGGTCATAACCCCAATCTTGGACCATCTTTAATTGTCGCATGAATGGTCGTCTCAAGATGATCTCATAATTGTTCTTTTTGTCGAAATCAACTATTGCAAATGTATGCTCATACTTGATTCTGCATGAAGTGACAATCACTTTTTCTAAGAGTCCTAGAGGCTTCTCCATGAACCCATCTGCCAATTGCAGTTTCATTCTGGTAGCCCTCAAAGCTAGTTTTCCCCATTTTTTCCAAATTTCCTTGGTGGTGATAGCAACTCCTGCTGCACTATCAAGAATAGCTTTGGAAATTACTCCTTGGAATTCTACTAGTAGCGTGGTGTTTCCATCTTCTCCCTCGCAATATTCTCCAACCTTATTCAATGGTACTGGCCTAGTGTTTAGTTGAGGCCTGTCCAACTCTCTGATTCCTTCTTGTAGCTTCAAGGTGGGGTCTTTCACTCCAAATTTTTCTAGGAATTTTCCTACTGTGTTCCACATGTTTGGCCTTAACCTTAGGAGTTCTGTCATGCCAAGGGTAGGACTAGACGGGCACGGCCCGGGCAATGTGCCGACACACATGCACTAAAGGGGTCTATATATAGAAGAGGGCCAGGGGCCTATATATAGGATGGTTGGGAGGTTATTCGCATGTCGGTCTACCCGTTGGTCTCACATTGGTATTAGAGCTCAAGGGAGAAGCAAGGGAGCTACGGAGGAGGGATGCACGATGACTCTTCTCTCTCTCTCTCTCTCTCTCTCTCTCTCTCTCTCTCTCTCTCTGGCCTTAAGGAAGGGAGAAGGCATGGAGGGATGTATGGAGTCTCTCCAATGGTGGATTTGATGAGTGCGTGAAAGCATGCAAGTGCATGCAAAGTTGAGGAAGATGGAAAAGAAGCCGAACTCAGAGCCGACCGAGGGTAACCGCCCTAAGTCGGGAAGGGGGGATAGGTCGAGCAGAGCTGATTTTCATGTTGTGGGCATCGCTGAGGTCGCTCATGAAATCCAGGCACAATTCGACACTACGCGAGGAGCATGTGACTGCCTTGTCTTCGCCTCCCTCGCGGCTCTGCCCATCGTCGCCATAGCCAGTAAGTTCACATTTTTTTTATTTTTTTGCTTACTTTGGGCGCCCTAATTTGGGCACCCTCCCCTCCTAAGGGCAGGGCCCCGCGATCATGGAGATCCATGGTTGCCATGGCTCCAGACGGCAATGAGATTCAAGGTACAATCTCGGGGACGATAGGGGAAGATCAACCAGAATTTTTTGCATAGTTCTTGTGCAGCAAATTTACAAGTTGTCGGACGGACTTGCAATGGTACATGTAGAGTGTAAGCCATGCTTATACGGAGGCATGGTTTCCCACTGTGCCATGGATTGCCCATTTAATGCAAGGCATTATTAGGGGACGCCAATCGCTTTTGCATGGCATCCGATGACTCTCGGTCAATGGGTATAAGGCACGGCAAGGCCGCTCATCACTTGAATCTATTGTTGGCCATGCGGCCGGCAAGGCAAGTCACGTCGAGTGAATCCTGAGGTACGCAATATATTTCAATTTTGTTGTTACTTTCTTCGCCAATATGTTGTATTCTAGCACAAGCCAACTTTGATTGTCCCACGACCCATGATTGATTTCAAGACAAACATCCAGCATGCCTTGACTTTGTTTATCACTTACGAAGCGTCTTCTCCAGATGGAGAAAGTATCACTTTTGCTGCATAGCTCCCACATTCATCCGAGATGCGTGTGTGAAGCACAAGCATGGCTTGTGACAGTTATCATCAGCATTAAAAATTTGTTGCATATATTATTGGCGAAAGGTCAATGATTCCTTGCAAACCTGTATCAAGCATGGTTTGGGTACACAACGACCTCGACAACATGCTTGTCGGAGGAGGTTAATTGGCGTAATGTCTGGCCAAGGGCTAGACAAGAATACTCATACCTCGTGAAGATCTGCACGGCTTGTACCTCGACTTGATGAAAGGTACAAAATTGTTCGGCATGGTCGACTCTTTGCCGGACAGACAACACTCTTTTTTCGATGACTAGGGCAGCCGACAGCGGATCACATGATCGGCATGGCCGACTCATTGTCATCGTTTCTTGAAATCGACGGTAGGATTCGTCGACAGGAGTACTTTATGAGATCTACAAGTAGAAAAGGTCTATTGGTTGTGAATGATCGACAAGGTCGACTTTCTTTGATATGACGATTTGCTGCACTTTTCTTGTTTGATTCATTCTCAGTGTGCAGCTGTTAATTGTATGCTCGAGCACGGCTCACTTGGTCTTCAACATGTTGTTTTGATCATTGAGCAAGGTTCATTAAGTGCATACACCATTGTGGTGTTGAGTACACCACTCCAGAGTTAACCCTTGCGACTTTTTATAATGCATGGCATGTATCTACTTACAAGGGCAATGTCCGACGCACGGCTTCTCTTTATGCATCTTGCATAATGACTCACCATGTTTGGCATATGCTATGAGCATACAAACTTGGGAAGGCTTTGGCAAATGGTTTACAGATTATTTCATTTTGTATACGACGGATGTATATGATACAAGAGGGCATATATCCATATGCAACAACCCTTTCTCGCACGGTCGGTTTGGCTATGAGCCACCTTTACGCGAGCTTTCCCTTTGGAATCACCTCCCTCAATGAGCGAGTCATATTGGACAATTGTGGAATGCTTATACGATAAGCTGCAAGTCATGCATAAGATGCGTATTGGGCACACACTCTAAAAACTTAAGGAAAGTTCCTTAGCCCAGCATGCTCTTCTTCTCTCTTTCTCTCTCTTTAAGGGAAAAATGAAAAATCTTCTGAGAAGCGTTTTCGTGAGTGAGCTTGAGCCAAGGTGCTGTAACTCTCAGCTAACACATGGCTAAGATGCTACTCAAATTCTTCTTCATCGGTTCGTCCGATAAACACTAATTTGCACAAGGGCTATGAGCCACACCGGCTAAGAGCCATTGTCAGGCCAAGGGTAAGACCCAACTATTGGCATTCTTTGGGTGATTGTTCTCATAATTGAACAGATCTACCCAGGGGAGTATACATCGAAGTTAATGGACAAGCCAAAGTCTTGTCCTTACGGATGTTTAGGGTGTCATTTTTGCACTACATGTTTTCAGTGCGACACTCAAGTTGATTTTTTGATAATCTTCAACTCACAGCCGTAGCCGCTGATCTCTACAAAGGAGTATAGATGCAGCAATCAGTTCCGACAGCATGGCTGTCCATAAGAGCTAAGCACTTCACTTGTGTGGATTCCCTGCTCTCAGTATAGCACTACAGAGTGTCTATGGACATATTGTTTGGGGTACGACCCGGCGGGTGACTACTAAATCACCCCATAGGAATTGAGGATCACAGTTTGATCTCTCCCAATTATACTTTCAAGGAAATAATTCCGCACTCTACCACACGGTAGCGGACGAATTCAACTTTTTGAGTTGATTCCAATCATTATGTACATGGTTAACTATGTTAGTTACCGTTACCTACTAGTTGA
Source organism: Adiantum capillus-veneris (assembly GCF_014529385.1). Classification (NCBI taxonomy): domain Eukaryota; kingdom Viridiplantae; phylum Streptophyta; class Polypodiopsida; order Polypodiales; family Pteridaceae; genus Adiantum; species Adiantum capillus-veneris. The sequence goes on from NC_140951.1 coordinate 98,518,928, forward strand.
GCAGTTTCTACACAGGGTCTTTCCAAGGGGTTTGACTACGTAGATGTTAACCAAAGGGGTGGGATTGCGCAGGCAACACCCACGGTTTCCAGTGCAAGTCGTATAACTACGCTTGAATGTTTCAAAGCCATGAAAAGGGCATGTTGGAATAGAGTATTTTGGACAGTGGTGTCCACTATACATTACGTTGTTACGAACCTAGTGTAGGGTTCGATTTGGCACATGTTGTCACATGGGATACAACATGGTCTAGGAACTCAAGGAGTTCAGTTTAGCCAGTGTGGAGCATGATAATGAGGGTCCCTCTCACTCTTGTCGTAGAGTGGTTGTAGTTACCTCCACACACAAGTACCAGCTCGTACTTGATGGATGTCTCTTTTCTTGATATCCTTGTTTGAGACATCTTCCACATGTGGAGAATATGAGTCTCTGGGACTGACATTGGCGCCAACTATCTACCAATGTGTCGCGACGAAGTCCCTAGGTGTTGGTCGCATCCATGGATTCGACCATTTTGAGCACACAGTATCAGGAGCAATTTCAGTGGCCAGAAATTGTCGGGTACTAAGTACAAACTTTTTACGATTACAAGTGTTGTGAAACCACCTTACCGGAGGGTTGTTTGTACATATAGCTAAGTATGCTATGTACATGAGAATGTCTTATGGTTGGTACCTAGGTGTGACCGGGTTGTCACATTCTGTTATGGTCCAAAGCCTCGTCATGGAATTGCGGTTCAGATATGTTGTGTTAAATGCATGCACACTAGGTGTTATGGGCCCTAGTGTTTAACACAAATTTATTCGAAGCGGCATGCAACCTCATGGACATTATTGTTTCTGAAATTTTTTTGCACTGCCAGTGCAATCTCTCTTGCAGATTTAGTATGAGTTTACACCCTGCCATACAAGGTGATGGCTGCATATGGGTGTTTGTGATTGGCTGCTTGACACTCCAATCTGCTTTCAACCTAGTTGGTTGTCTCCATTCGAGTATATGGCTGGATACTCAATGATTGAGTCATAGTTGTCGTCAGTTGTGGGCGACTGTTTGTACGTGGTAGGAGGAAAGCACCTCACTCTTACTGCTGCTATTCATCCCGCATAGAATGGGCAATTTGCAAGCATTCTATTTAGTACTAAAGGATATGCAAAGTGCATACGTTAGTAAACCACGCTAAAGGATATGCTAAGTGCATACGTTAGCAAGAAGTGAAACAACTGGATCGGTTACCTTTCTGGTTTGGAGTTTGCTTCATATGATGAAAGGCATGTTACAGCTAGTTTTAGTCTCTGCCTATTATTCTCAAGTTATCAACCTTGATCATCAGTTTGGATGAGGTTGACTATTGGCAAGAAACCACAGCAAGTCAAGGACTTGGTTGCTGCTGATGAGTATGTCAGCATAGTACTTTCATGGAAAGATGAGCCGAGGTTATATTGCACATTCCAGTACCTTCAGAAAGTCTGAAACCTGGGTATGCATTTAGACACCTCTTAGTTGTGATAACTCGTTTAGCATTCTCAAGTGAGTTCTAAATGAGCTTTCACTCTCTTTTGATTATGGGTCGGTTAACCAAGACGGTTGCACAGGGACAACAATGTGGAAAATCAAGGTGTTACTCTTGATTTCATTGAACCTCCCAATGAACCGGGTTCCGATTCAACGAACCGTTGGATCCATGAGGGATGCCATGGTGGAACACATTAGTGTTCTTATGAAGATACCACCACTTGTGTTTTCGAGGATGAAAACGCTTCTCCAAGGGGGGAGTAATGTCATGCGAAGGGTAGGACTAGACGGGCACGGCCCGGGCAATGTGCCGGACACACATGCAGTAAAGGGGTCTATATATAGAAGAGGGCCAAGGGCCTATATTTAGGATGGTTGGGAGGTTATTCGCATGTCGGTCTACCCGTTGGTCTCACAAGTTCTGCTAATGTGATTGTGCATGCCACCGGGGTGGATAACAACTCAATCAATCCTTGCGAATCCATCACCTTGTTAGAAGAAAGTCTTTGAGATGGGATTTCTCTCACCTCTGACTTAGCTTCATACTATCCTAGGGAAGAGGGTAAAGTTCTCAACGAGTCTGGTTGGCTATGCCCCGAACTAATTGATCCTTGGTCTCCCCCTTGTGAATGTATCTCAAAGTTCATTTGCGACCTTGCCTCAAATTCTTCAATAGGAGGTAAGATCACATTCTTTTCTTTTCTCGCGCTATTTATGTGGTTACTCATCGTGTTAGCCTCGTTGGCCTCTTGGATTTGCTTCCCCAGATTGTCTAGACCGTTACAGTCCTTACCCATTTCTGCCAATATTTTAGGCTGAAACCCGTCACTTGCCCCATCGGTGGTATTTGGCACTATGATAGGCTATTCTCTGAACTCATAGGCATTAGTGAGTCTTTCCTTTGTTTCCTCGTGTTTCTCTAAAGTTGGTTGGATAGGGGTTGGAGCTGGTGCCTCATGCCAATTTGCAGGTTTACCTAGCGGGTCTTCCATCAATGATTGAGCTGTCTCAATCATCTTTTTACACATATCCAACCTTTGTTTTTCTATTTCTGCATATGGATAAGTCATCCACCTTTGCTCCTGGGTTTGGTTATTTTTAAGTCGAGCTTCATAAGCTTTTAGAAGCGCATCCAACTGCTCATTTACCTTGTCTGCCAGTACAGATCCTCCTGATCCTGCACTTTTGGGCTCTGCTATTTTCTTGGGTGTTATGGTGGTTGTGGTGTGTGAGCTTAAGCTAGCTAGATCCTCTAACCGCTCCAATCTATCCTTTGTATGTTTCAACTCGTCGGATAGGGCTGTTTGCTCTTGTTCCTTCCTAGCTTTCCTACATGCCTTTCTAGCTTTCCAAGTGCTTCTCTGATTTTTCGTTCATGAACTTTGGGCATCGGTTTTTGGTTCTTCAACTATGGGTTCATTCGTCCTTCTTTGAGCTTGGGCTCGTGTTACCGCCTGAATAGGTATGATTGTTTCATTTTTCGATCCTCCACTAGAAGGTACTGTTTCCAACATGTTCAAGGTGGTTTTTGCTCCTTTGCTCGGGTTTTTAGGGCAATCAGGAATCAAATGAGTAACTCCACATCCTAGGCAATACGCATTGACTCTAATGATTTCATCATTAGGACAGTCTCTCAATCAATGGTCTCCACCACACTTGTAACAGGGTCCCTTGGGTTGTTGAGGTACTCCTTGAGCCCCCCTTTGTTGGTAAGCATGTCTTTGTCCACCCATGCATCCATTGGCTATGAACATCAGTGTTCGTTCATCTAAGCTATATCTTCCTTCTCGTGCTGCCTGTGTAGCAGTTGGTGGTCCTGTATTTCCTATCATGCTCCATGGTTCTGGTGTCGGGGGTTCTTCTAGTGGATAATAGACAGGGTTTTCCGCATATCCATTGGGGTCTTCATAATATGCATGCATAGGCACCAAAGCCTTATCCTCTGATTCAGTTACTGTTGGTGTGTATCTTATACCAGCTGGTCGTAATCCTGGTAGGGGTGGTTGTTGCCCCAACACCGACTGTGGTCTTTCTACACCTACAGGTCTTGGTAAGTTGCCTGCTTGATATCTAGGCATCGGTGGAACTTGAGGTGAAGCTACTGGAGCTTGGGGAGCGTAAGGTCTCTCTCTCACATATCCCTTGTTATAATAACATTCCTCGGTCCCATGGTTTGTCCATTTTTGTTCAATAGCGCACCACTTGGGATGTTTAGCCTGGGGTTTACAAGTTGATCTTTTTTAGCACTTCATCTACGAGCTGCTCCTGGTTTACCGCTACTTCTCCTTTCGGTGCTATCTTAGAAGACTTGCTTCCACTTTGCTGTGAAGACGAATCATCATCAAGGTCCTTGAACTCCCCTTCTTTGTAGACCGCACAATTGTCCCCACAAGATAAAGATCCTCCTTGGTCAAATCATTCAACGTCGTGCTCCTCTTCATATGTAAGTCTTTCTGGAGATCTGCATTCCTTAGTCCTTGGATGAATATCAGCATAAGTCTGGACTGAGTTGGCAGCTCTTCAACAGGACAGAACTTAACATATCTTTTTAGTCTTAGGGCTTCCTTTTGTATAGATTCTCCATCTTTCTGTTTGCATTTATGGATCTGTGAGACGGTATTATGAGCTATTCCCCTTTGAGAGAATTCCTTAATAAACTCATCAAACACTTCCTCCATCGACTCAAAGTCTCTACGCTCTACAGACTCGAACCAAGTGGCAGCATCATCCTCTAGGGTTAGTCATTAGAAAATTTCGGAGGTCATTTGGAAGGCCTTGTAAGAAATTGTATTTCTCTCTCTAGAAACTTTTTTTAAAATGCACTTGCACCTTGTGAGTACGTCCAAAAGGACAACCGGACACTCTAAAAAGTAGATTTATATTCCCAATCGTCCTTGAAAACGGTCACTTTTTTATTTAATGCGAGCGTCTTTTTCAGGAGGCAAGTGCGGCCCATTCAATGCAGCTTACGTCATCACTGAAAGTTGAAAAGTCACAAACTATCAAATAGTGATAGATTTTGAGGCTTTTGACACCACCAATGCATCTGAAACGCCCAAATACCCTAAAAACGAATGTCTACTTATCTCATTCCGACATCCGGAGAGGCAAAAAATGTCAAAAAACCCTAAAAAATGGGCTTTTTACTTAAGGCGCGCGAGGAGGCATTCTAAAATTCTAGAATGCCCCTCTGCGCACCATTAGTACAAAGCTCCTTTTAGTGATTTTTGGATAATTATCTTTCAAGAAAGCCCTTTTTTAGAGGTTTTTTGACATTTTCCTCTCAAAAAGCTCCCTAAAAGAGGAAAAAAGGGGCTTTTTACTGACGGTGCGCGAGGAGGCATTCCAAATTTTGGAATTCCCCCTCGCACGCCATTAGTAAAATGTTCTTTTAGGTGTTTTTGACATTCTTTGCCTCTTTGGATGTCGGAGCGAGGCAATTGGACACTCATTTCTAGGATATTTGGGCGTTTCGGACGCATTGACAGTATCAGAAGTTTCAAAATCTTCCACCACTTGATAGTTTTGTAAATTTTTGAGTTCTAGTGATGACGTAAGCCGTATCAAATGCACCGCATCTACCTTCTGAAAAAGGTGCTCGCATTAAATGAAAGAGAGTGATCGTCTTCAAGGACCACTAGATTATTAAATGAGGAGAGGGACACCTTTCATATTTTTGTTAATATCAATCTATTTTTCTACGTAGCATAGGCTCTTCTCTCATTGGAGGATCTTATTTTCCTCTCTCTTCCAAAAGGCCCTCCAAAAGACCTCCGAAATCTCCTAATTTGAAACCCTGCAAATTGGGTAGGAAAATCTAACACCTCTTTGGCTCTAATTACACGTACAAAGGCTGCTACATGATCTCTTGGGTCTCTGCTTCCTGTGTATTTCTTGTTTACCCATTTTTGCACTTGAGAAGGTCTAATTGTTCGATGGTCTACAAACCTCATCATTGGATCCCCTCGTCCTAGTCAATATACCTCCTCATGCCTTCTGTAATAGGTTGGTTCCTCTCCCAATGGTGCTCCTAAGCCATAATTTCTAATGGTTCTCGCTGGAGGTGGTTCTTCTCTTCGAACTCGTTCTAAGGGTGGTCCTCCAGGCTCTGTTGACCCTTGAGTCTTTGGCTTACTCTCTGCCTGATACCTTGAATAGAGTGGTGGTTCTTGCAAATCCCTGAGCCCTCGTGCAGCTTGATAACGATCTCGGTTTCGATCTGGTTCCATTGTTGCACTCTGTCGAAGCCATGCCTGCAATGATGGTTGGTTTGCTAGTTGGTCTTGGTTGTTGAATGCACGCGGTCGGGTGGAAAGTGAGGTTGCGTCATACTCATCTAAAAAAGAGTTCGTTGACTTGCTTGGGGTGTAGGTGGCTCTTGGAACTTCCTCAGAGGCATATGCTGATGCTCCTGGACCTGTTGCCCTCTCTACCTCCTCTGGGAGAATACGTTGGTATTCTCGCCCGTATCTATCAACAAAAACTATGCCCTTCCCCGTAGCAGTTTCGTAAGAGAATAAGTAAAGAACCTTGTCTTTGCTTAATTTGTTTATGTATGGTTCTTTGCTGCGAAAGTAAGAGACTATACCCTCACTCTCATGCTTGTAGATTCCCACGTTCTCATTATAAGTTGAAACCCTGGTTGTTTTCTTATCATACATAAAAATAGCTCGGGGCCGATCAATGTTTGGTGGCAGTTCTTGAGTTTCTGAAACCATTTTCCCTTTAGCCACATTATCTCCGTATCTGTTGTAATCTTCAGGGTTACTAACTATTAAATAGTCGTTCCCCTTTTCATCTCGGAATCTATCTCCATCATCATACACTCAGATTATCTCCAATCTTTGAGCTGGCCTCTCTTTGATACAAATGCACTTGCGGCCTCGATAGTCAGAATAGACTAGGGCTCCTCTCGAGTTTGTTCCCTCTAAGAAGATCACTGTGAGCTTGGAATCATTCAAAGGATTTTGGGAGGTGCTTCCTCCTCGCATAGGTCCATCATAGGTGAAACCTCCTGGCTGTTGACTACCCATCATGAAGAAAGATTTGTCTGACGAAGTGTCAATATCACTACCTTCCTCAATAATCGGTGCTAGCGGATCTAGCCTTGCCTGAGTCACACTCTCTTCGGTGGACACTAAGCTACCTTGGTCACCTGCCACCTTCTGGTCTCTAACAATGTATCTTCCTGATCTTAAATTCATCAAACTTATCAACCAAATCCAACCACTCACCTGGCAAAGGGTCAGTTTCTGCACAACTTCTTGCTTTGTCGCTGAATATACCTATACACAAGCGTTTTAATTTCGGCAGTTCTGGAACCCCTAAGCCAAATAGAATCTCATTGTCTATGCCAAGTCAAATTTTCTTTGCAGTATGCCCCAATAGACATCCTACGCGTAGGATGTCTCCTGCTGTGTTTTGCCTGGATTTTTGCACTATAGTTTCCCCTTGTTGTGTTGAGCTTACATGCTACTTTTACTTTTTGATTTGGACACCTATGAGCTGGTCAATGAGTCAGAAATTTGTTCCGAAAGCCTGTTGCTGATATTGATCAATCTAATCAACTCCAAATTGGACCAAAATTGACTAGGAGGCTTGCCTTGGGCTATATAACACCTTACTATACTCAAAGTCAAAGTCTGGCTTCATTTTCTTGCATTAGACATCCTACTCTTTTTCATCAGAATGGCTTCAAACTCAAAGCCCAGGCTCCCCTTGAGTTGTTGCTGATCACTTTGGTATACCCAAAATTCAGTTTGGAGTCCAAAATCACTCAAAAGACATCCTACACGTAGGATGTCTATTTGGCCTGTTTGACCCCAGACTTGTCCCACAGCTTCCTCTTGATGTCAGTAACCCAGTGGTATGCTTAGATTTTGGTTTGGATGTCAAAAGTTCCAAATTTCAGTTGTTCTTGCCTTTTTTCAGTCAAAAGTTCTAAAGTCTGCTTTAAACCCAATTTTCTCACCCAGATGAGGTGAAACCCCTTTCAGTCACTCAATATATCATGCAAGACATGCTCATGTAGCCTTCTTATGTTTTTGGTCTCAAAATAATATTTTGGCACTATTTGGGTAAGATGTCTGGCAATTTCAGTCTATCTGGCCTTATCCTGTCAAGATATGGTCAAATTTCCACTTTCCAATTGAAATTAGGGTAAACCCTACCTTCTGAACACACTGGTCAACTCAAAATCCCAAAATTCCTCCCAGATTAGCCTGTAGACATCCTACGCGTAGGATGTCTCCTAGCTTAAAATTAAAAAAAAAATCTGACATTAATGCTCTTGATGCTCTGTAGATCTATCAGAAACACTCACAATAACTTTTGGACTTCAATTAGGCTTCCAAACACACTTTTGCGTCTTTTTGCATCTTTTACAGACTTGTAATGACTTTACCAAGCAAGTGTTCATGCATGAAATGCTGTAGATCTTGAATCATGATGTCCTACTTACTCTACTCCTACCTATCATGTGAAATGGTGATAATGGCATTTTTGGTTGCTTTTTGGCCTCTCCGGACTCTCAAGCTCTCCTCTCACCGCTTCTACCACTCCAACTCTTATGCTAGAACTCGACTACCACCTAAAACTACCTAAGTCTACCTCATCTACCTAAGTCGAAGGATCTAGGCCAGACACACACTTCCTAGACTCCCTTTAAGACCTAGAGAGTCCTCCACCCTCTAATCCTATCTAAATGTAAAACGAGACTCTTGGCAAGCCAAAAATCCCAATCCTCAAGGATTAGTCTCGGTCACCTACCTAAGGTTTTTGTCCCCGGCAGCGGCGCCAATGTTGGACGGATACGCCGCAACGGGTGTCAGCACATCGAGAACTCACCTAACATGTAATGTCAGCTAAGGACGAAGCTCGACCCGCAGGCGCGTGGAAGCAAGCATAAGGTGTCAACCTACACTCGACCGACTCCTAACTAATTCCTAAAGAGGTCTCTACCAATTGTCTAAGTCACAGCCTTCAAGAGTGCATAAGAGGAAACTTCCTACAACGCTTTCTAGAGCCGAACACCCATCAAACAATCTCGAAACAACATAGAACTTGAAGGAGACCCTACTAACACCAATAGGTTGCTCTCCCTAAGGTCTATGAACCAAAATCCTGACCCAAAACACGTGGTGCAGAAACACGTAGGATGTCTAGCCGAAATCTGCAGGTCTTAGTTTCTGAAATCTAAAGTGCCTAATGTGTAGTTCTACTCAATGTGAACGTGTGGATATGCTGCAATGCAAAATCAGACAACGTATGCTCACCCAAACACCCGATGAAGCTCGTAGAAGGAGCTCGCAAAACCGGACCGTATGCACGCAATGTAGGTATCGACGCGTAGCTCTCGTCGGGGGCAACACGTTGCACTTCTTTTCACTCAATTCCGACCACCAGAGCACACGTAGCGTCAAGATGAAGCTCACACTCTCTCTCTCTCGTGCACAGTACGCTCACTCACAGACTTCAAACTTGTTTTAAAATGACAAAAAGTTTTTCATTAAGGTCAAAAAGTGGTATATATACCTTACAATTTCTCAAACCCTAAAGTTCCAAAATCAACCATCTACTCAATCTAACTATCAAAACTGTGATACAATCTGGAAACTTCTGTAAATCCCAATAATTACAAGGTGAAAAATCAGGTTTTCCTCAATGAATGAATAATTACAAAAAATAATAATCCTCCGAGTAGTTACTGCCGTGGGGTGTGTCCAGCTTCTAACAGTTCATAACTAGGTACATCTCTTTTGGGTTCTTCAATTATCGATTCTTTCCTTGCTTTCTGAGCTTGCACTCTTGTGACCACCTATATAGGTATCACCATTTTACTTTTTGAGCCGCTACTTGATGGGATTGCCCCCAATATGTTTAATGTAGTTTTACTGTTTCATTTGGGTTTTTGAACAGCCATTGATCAAATGAGTAATGCCGCAATCTGGACATTACACATTCAATCTAATGATCTCTGTGTGAGGACACTCTTGCATAAGGTGGTCACCAGCACACTTGTAGCACGGTTCTAAAGTTAATGTGGTGTCTTGGAGCCACTCTCAATTGATAGGTAGGCCTTTGTCCTACTAGCCCACCATTGGCTATGAACAACAACGTGCATTCATCCAAACTGTATCTACCTTCTTGTGCAACATGAGCTACTGTTGGTGTTCCAACATTCCCAATCAAGCTCAAAAGTTTCGATGCTTTTGGCTCTTTTGGTGGATAGTATGTTGAGCTAGCCCCATATTCACTTGCTTTCATGATACACAAGCACAAGCACTAAGGCTTGTTCCTCCAATTCCTCTATAGTGGGTGTATACCTAATTTTCATTGGTCACATTCGTGGCAGAGGTGGTTGTTGCCCCAAAACTGGCTATGGCCTTTCAACCCCTCCTGGTCTTGGTAAATTTCATGTTGTATACCTAGGCATTGGTGGTACCTTAGGAGGTTCTAATTTGGTTGGTGGGGCATATTGTTGCTCTCTCACATATCCCTTCTTGTAATAACACTCTTTCATAGCATGATTTGTCCATTTCTTCTCAATGGCACACCACTTAGGTTTCTTAGCCTATGGCTTAGTAAACGGGCTTATCCTTTTGAGCACTTACTCAACAAGTTCCTCTTGATTTATCATTACCTCACTCTAATTTTGTGTTGACTTTGTAGACTTAGCTTTGCTTTGCTGCGATGATGAGTCATCATCCAAGTCTTGGTAGTCACCTTCCTTATAGACAACACAATTGTCTACTAGGTATAGAGCCTCCTTGGTCAACCTGTTTAGATTTGAGCTCTTCTTTGTATGCAAATCCTTTTGAAGATCTATATTTCTTAGTCCTTGGATAAATATCAACATGATTTTGGACTGAGTTGGTAATTATTCCACAGGGTAGAATTTTATGTAGCATTCCAACCTTAAGGCTTCCTTTCTAACAAATTCTCCTTCTTTCTACTTGAACTTATGGATTTACGAGACTATATTATGAGCTATCCCTAATTTGATAAGACAAATGGAATGCTAGGATAACAGGAAAGGTTATTTACGAGACTGTATCATGAGCTATCCCTAATATGATAAGACAAATGGAATGCTAGGATAACATGAAAGGATTTTGGAGTAGCAAATTCTCAATCAAAGCCAGGGATTTAATATTTACGTGATCACATGAAATTTCTTGTGATCACAATGTTTATAGCTTGCAGTGTCCACCCAACCAATCCCATGCAAGCTCCCACCCAGTCCGTTCACATTGATGCTGTTGGTGCCACTAGTATGGTTGGGATCGAGATCCAACTTGCAAGGAATACTGAACACCCACTTAGTGTCTTCACCCTTCAATCACATGATGAATTGGATCTTCTCTTCTCAAACCTACTCTAACCCTTGGTGCTGCTACCTGTGATGAGGCCCTCCTGTCCAACCACCTTGCTCTTGTGGTTCAACCTGCCCAAGCATGGCCTGTTATTACAGGCAATGCCCACCAAGCCAGCCATAACATTGTTTCTCTAGTTACTACCTAGGTCCTAGCCATCCACCCTGCCCAGTTCCTTGAATGTGACCTAGTTGATGCCACCACCAAAGCCTTCCCTCGTGCAACCAAACAAGATGCACAGCAATCTCATGAAGACTCTCATCCACATACTCTCAGTGCAACCAAACTTGTATCCTCTCAAGGCAAGCAAAATGCCTCTTTTCTTGGGGCTGAAAACCAATCTCAACAAGTAAGGGGCTGAGTAGGAGCAGACAAGGGCTCGCCAAGTGTGGGGCTCTCCAAGAACACTATTTCATGGGTCTATGTGGTGGGTGGAGGTGGTCATGTACTGCCTTTGATGCAAAGCATGAATTAAAATGATTTCTATGCTTGGAGGGAATGAAATTGTAAGCAAACCAATAGCGTTCAAAATTGCAACTAGAGGCAACAACAACTGTTAATACTCGAGTGGCCACATGCAAGAGTTCCACTTTGTCTCAAGAGTACTAGGTACCAACCTATGATTATATTATTTTCCTTTTTCAAGAGAGACCATTGAGCATCATTGATATACTTAGTCTAACAATAACCTTGCTATCAAACAATTCATTTGACCTTTGGAGAACCAATATGAAGTTTGAGGGCTACTACACGTGGCTCGAGAGAGACCCACTAGCATACCCCCATAGTCTGAGTTGGCAACTAGTTCTTGGGGGACTTCCTCCACCTCACTGCGTTGACAATTGGGTTCTTCTTTGAAATGTTTAGAAAGGTTAGGATGCTAAAGCAACTTTGGTCAATATCTTTTCTTGACCCTCAAGTGGTTCTTCAATTACCAGTTCTTTGGGTGGCTTGCCCTTATAAGATTTCTAGAGGCTCACATGAAAAGAATTATGAATGAGCCAAGTACTTGGTAACCTTAACTTATAGGTTGTTTCATTGATAGCCTGAAGAATTTGAAATGGGCCATAATATATTTTTGCTAACTTAGCAGAATATTTTGACCCATTGGGCATCCTTGTGTTCCCTTTCCCGTAGTGTGGCTTAGGCATGCTTTTGAAAACTTGAGCAATACCCAATAATTTTCTTTGAAGGTCAAGGCTCATCTATGCTTATCAGTAGTAGCCTTTTACGTATGTTGCATGATGGATATAACTTCTTTGATCTTTTGAAAAGATTCTTTAAGATCTCTGATATACTCATCAACAACAAATATGTTCCCAAGTATCTTGACTATCAGTGGGAGCTTGGCTCTTCCTTCAATTACATTGAAGGGTGTCTTTCCTTTAGAAGTATGGAAAATGTTATTGTATGTCTACTCTACTAAGGGTAAATACTTTTATCTACTCTACTAAGGGTAAATACTTTTTACATTTATCTTTTTGATCAATTTTTGTAACATTGTATTTAAGTAGATCAATGATGGTTGAATTTTATATCTCACTTTGGCCATCCGTTTGTGGATGATAGGCCGAGGAGAAATTTAACTGAGTACCCAAATTCTTAAAGAGACCCTTCCAAAAATTATTGGCCATTATTGGATCTCTATAAGATACTATAGATGTTGGAAATACATGGTACTTAAAGACCATGGAGGGTTGCTATATGGTGTGCTTTAATAGTCTTCTTAAAGGGTATGAAATGCGCTTGCTTGCTAAACTGGTCTACTGTTGTCCTATTCTCATATCCCCATGTATGGATTTTGACAAATCAAAGATATAATTCATGGATATAATTTTCCGTGGGGAATCAGGTATAGGCAATGGCTAAAGCTCGGGGGGGGGGGGGGGGTCACTATAGTAAAGAATGCTTATCACGTGGGTTCAACAACAAGGATTATTTTTTAATGTATTTTTTCACGTTTTAAAATACATAAGGGTTTTAAAAAATGATCTTGAAAAAATATTAACAGATTGAATAGAAAAAGGGTACCTTTTATTAGAAAAAATTTCACAGGTAAGGGGTTTTATAAATAGTCCTTGAACAGACAAGATATATATGCTTTACATATAGTGACCCCCCTGAGGGCTACAGCAAGCCAGGTTACATCCCTCTATCATACTTTGTCTTTTGACATACAATGCATTTGCCAGCATAGTTCGGTATGTTTGCCTTTATTGTTCGCCAATAAAAGTGCATCTCCACTCCCTTGAGAGTAGCTTGAATCCCTCTATGTCTCACATAAGGGGAAACATGAGATTATTACATAACTTTTTCATGTAAACTATGTGTAACGCATAGCCTATTTCCATAGAGAAGATAGCCATCTTGCACATTATATGGTTCCTCTTTCTTCCCTAGTGCAATAACTCACATTACATCATTAAAGCGTGGATCCATAACGTACTCATATATCATAGAGAATAGATTATTTTGTGAGTAGCTATTGATACAACATTCACCCTTGGCCTTTGTGAAAGTACCGTAGGCCACTTGATTGTGCTTACTAGCTATGTGAGCAATATGAAAATTAAACTATGAGAGAATACTTTTCCGCCTCATTTGCTTATCACTGAATTTATTTTACGTCAAAAATTATTTAAGACTTTGATGATTTGTGCACAAAATAAATGGAGTGCCTATGAGATAATGCTTCCAAGCATCTAGAGCATGTAAGTTAGCTAAGAACTCTTTTTCATATATGCCTAGAGTTTTTTCTTGGTTATCCAATCTCCTGCTTTCATATGCTATGGCATTCCCTTCTTGAATAAAGAAAGCTCTAAAGCATTGTCCAGAAGTATCACACTGCTGGACTTCATAAGGCCTTGAAAGGTCTGGTAATATTAGATGGGTTGAGAGGTAAGCTTCTCAATTCATGTAGATTTGTTGGTATAGGCCATCCTTGCATTACCTTCAAGTTTTCAAGGTCCATTCAAATCCTTGCTTGAGAGATAATATGATCTAAAAACTGAATCTCTTTTAAGAAAACCTCGTTTTTCTTTTGATTAAAGTAAAGGTTATTGTCTCTCAAAACTTGAAATATTACATGAAGATGTTGCTTATATTCCTCAATAGTCTTCAAGTAGATGATAATGTCGTCCAACACACTCCCATGAAGCTTCAATGAGGTGGCCAAAGGGGACAGAGGGGAGCGGGAAGGATTTTTTTTGTAAATTAAATATTACCGCGTATATTATCATGCATATTACTATGCAAATTTCAAAAAGGAAGAGAGCGCGATATGCTGCACTTTTTGCAGCATACCTTGCTCTTCTACTCTTACCTCCATGGCACCTGTAGCCGTATTCTCTCTTTCTCTCCCTCTCAAAGCTCACATCCATCTCTCTCTCTCTCACTTTCTCCGTCACACACACACAGACACACACACATACACATACACATACACAATCAATCTTTGGTGGAGCGCTCCACCACCCGACGATCGTTGGAGACGAAAGGGTGGACCGCAAGAGGGCTCTACACAAGAGGACCGAATGCTAGAGGAACACAAGATGTAATCTTCTACACAATCCCCCCCCCCCCCCCCCAACTTGTCTTAAACACAGATTCGAAGATTTTGTACCTCTTTCATGTTTTGTGTAGGTGCTTCTTTCTTGCTTCATTGAACTGACTTTGCTTGTTTGATTGTTAGTTGTAGGCGTGTGATTAGTTTGTAGATACTTGTTTGCTTGCTTGGTGTGTAATTAGGGAGAGAGAAAAATCAGAGAGGAAAGAGAGGGAGAAAGAGAGATTAGAGTAGATTTAATGGTTAATGTTCAATTAATATTAACATAGAGATTAGTGTAGATTTTATGATTAATGTTAAATAAATGTTTGACTAGAGAGATAAAAAGTAAATCACACCTACACATTAAACTTTTTGTATGTTCATTTTTAAATGAGTGTTAACTTATAGTGAATTTGATGTGTGAAAGTTGTGTATGTTCAATTAGAGAAGAAAAAATAGAGAGACAAAAGGAGATTAGAAAAAGGAAAAAACCAAAAGTGATAGAGTATGATAAATTTTATATTAAAAAAAAGGTTTAGAGAGAGATTAGAGAGCAAAAGATTAAATTTAATGTATGTGAAATTAGAGAGTGGAAGAGAGGAAAAGAGAGATTGGGAAGAAAAGATATGAGAGAAGAGAGATTAGAGGGAGGAGAAGTGTTAAAATAATGTAGATTGGATGAGAGAAAGAAGAAGAAATATTAGCAGAAAAGAGGGATAGAGGGTGTAGAAAGAGTGGAGAGAGAGAGAGAGAGAGAGAGAGAGAGAGAGAGAGAGAGGGAATAGAGAGAGATTAGAGAGAGGAAAAGAGGGATAGAGGGTGCAGAAGAGTGGAGAGAGAGAGAGAGAGAGGGAGTAGAGAAAGAAACAAGGATAGAGGGTTTAGAGAGAGTGTGTAGAGAGAGAGTATAGAGACAAAGAGTACATGGAGAGAGAGAGAGTCAAGATAAGGGGATAGAGAGAGTATAGAGATAGAGATTAGGTAGAGAGTAGATAGATAAGGTTAGGATTTAAAAGAGATTAGAGTGTAGAGAGGTGTACATAGACTAGATAGGGTGGGGAACGAGATTAGGGAGGGGGAGAGAGAGAGAGAGAGAGAGAGAGAGAGAGAGAGAGAGAGAGAGAGAGAGAGAGAGAGAATACGTAGAGAGTAGGAATAGAGAGATTTGAGATTAGGACATAGAGAGAGAGTAGATATAGAGATTAGATAGATAAGATTAGGATTTAGGAAAATATTAGAGTGTAGAGAGGGGTATGGAATAGAATAGATAGAGAGGGTGTAGAGATTAAGTAGATTATGTAGAGAAGATGTAGAGATCTATAAGAGATTAAGTATAGAGAGAGAGAGAGAGAGAGAGGTGGATAGAGGTTAGGATGTAAAGGGAGAGTAGAGAGAGATTAGGATGTAGATAGAGAGATGCAAGATACATACAATGTAGAGATAGATAGAGGGATTGGAGAGAGTGAAGAGATTTACCTCTATTTAGTGCTCTCTCTTTGTTTAGAGGGTAGAGAGGGGGTAGATATAGAGATTAGGTAGAGAGTATAGATAAGATTAGGATCTAGAAAGAAATTAGGGTGTAGAGAGTGGTGCAGATAGAGTAGATAGAGATGGTGTAGGGTTTAGACAGAGAGGGAGGATACATAGAGAGTGTAGATAAAGATTAAATAAAGGGTAGACAAATAAGGTTAGGATTTAGTAAGAGATTAGGGTTTAGAGAGAGGTATGGATAGAGTAGATAGAGGGAGCAAATAGAGAGACAGAGGATACATAGAGTATAGAGATATATAGAGAGAGTGTAGAGATTTATCTCCATTTAGTGCTCTATCTATGTTTGGAGGGTAGAGAGAGGATAGATATGGAGATTAGGTAGAGAGTAGATAGATAAGATTAGGATTTAGGAAGGGATTAAGGTATAGAGAGAGGTGTGGATAGAGTATATAGAGATTAGGGTGTAGAGAGAGTATATAGAGAGGGTGTAGAGTTTAGGTGGATTTGGTAGAGAGGGAGGATACATAGAGAGTGTATATAGAGATTAAGTAGAGGATAGACAGATAAGGTTAGGATTTAGAAAGAGATTAGGGTTAGAGAGGGGTGTGGATAGAGTAGATAGAGAGGATGTAGAGAGGGAGGATACATAGCGAGAGTGTAAATAGAGAGATTAGGATATAGATAAAGGGAGTAGAGATATAGACTAGAGAGAGAGAGAGAGAGAACGAGAGATGTGGATAGAGGTTAGGGTGTAGAGGAAGAGTAGCGAGAGGGAGGATATGTAGAGTGTAGAGATAGAGGGACTAGAGAGACAGTAGAGATTTACCTCTCTCTATGTTTAGAGGGTAGAGATAGAAATTAGATAGAGAGTAGACATATAAGTTTAGGATTTAGGAAGAGATTAGGTTGTAGAGAGAGGTGTAGATAGAGTAGATAGAGAGGGTGTAGACATTAGGTAGAAAGGGAGGAGATGTGAAGAGTAGAAATCGAGAGTGCAGATAGAGAGATTAAGTGTAGATACTGTCATAAAAACTAATATCTAGTTCTACCAAATGATTTTCTCATGTTAAACTAATCATTTAATATGGGGGAAGTACCAGGGGAGTTAAAGCTAGAATATTGGTAAGGCTGCCCGACCGGTCTCTCTAGGGATCCAAAGGAGGGAAAATAGGGATCAAAAGGGGGATAGTCTGCAAAAGAGCAATGTGCTTCAATGGGGTTTAAAAGACCTAAGGTTCAGCTCCATTAAGACTTCCATAGAAGTTCCTAAATTTAATTCAATTGTTAAAAGGCCAAAGTAGGGGAAAATTGGATGGTCATGGGAAGGCTAAAAAGTCTTCCCACATCCCTAGGAAGGAGGGGGCAAGCCCTAATAGTAGGGGATGAGAGAGAAACACACACACACACACACACACTCCCAAGCTCTCCCCAAAGTGAAGAATTGACACATGCCAGACTCCTAGGCCAATTGCCCCCAATTTCCCCTCAAATCATATTGGATGGCCATAGAGGTGGACCAATGAGAATTAGGCTAGAGTAAAACTATTCTAATCAATTTAAAAATACTTGATAAAATAACCAATAAAAATTAAGCTCCCTAGAAGACTATTGGACAGTCTACCAAGGGGTCCAATGAGCATCTAGCAGCCTAATGGCTTGCCTGATTCCTATTGGCCAGAAGATTAAGAGGTCCAATGAGATTTTAATTGAACTATTTAATTACCTAAATCTCTCACAAAAGGAGAAAGGGGGACACATGTCACAAGGCTATTAATTATGCTTCTAATTTATGATTGGCTAAGCTTTACAGGAGCCAATGGGAGGCCAGCATGAGCAATTTGCAAGAGGGGTCGACCAAGAAGAGAGAGACGGCTGCATTTTTGTCTAACACTTTGCTACACACACACACACACATACAACTCATATGTGCAAAGAAGAACTCCATTTCCTTCTCCAAGCATTAGGAAGTTGAGGCCTACACCAACAACTCTTGGCTATGGAATGCAAATCCAACCAAGAGCCAAGCTTCAACGGCATTCTCATCTCATCTACCATGCTAATTACTAAGCTAAGCTATGCTATTAGAGTTATTATGTGATGAAAATACTTCTTTCTCGTAAGATACATCTTCTTCCTCTCAATCTATCCTCATTCCCTGCTAGCTCTCACCATTTTCGAAGGTGTGTGAGGTCTTGGGACTGAGGCTAGGGACACTATGTGTGTTTTCGGAGCATAATTTCGTGCATGAAGCTTCCATCTTCATTGCACCAACGACTTTTGTCAAGAAACACAAGAATTGTATTGTACAAAAGTCTCCTTTGATGGGAGAAGCTACAATACAAAGCCTTTATGGAGGGGAGACCGGCTCCTTGTAAATCCGGTCCTCAATTGTTGTCAATTGTTCTATTTCTCTCTCTTTTCAGGTATTGTCAATGCCAAATTAGCTAGGTGTAAATTATTATGTTGCTTTCTCAAATTAATTACTCCCTCTATGCTCATTAGGAACTTGTTCTTAATGAAATGCTCACTATGTTATCAATTTCTGCTACACGCAAGTTACTAGTGCATTAAATGTTACATTGGTATAAGAGCTATTGGTTTCTCTTTTCTTGCTCAAGAAGAGAGGTCCTTAAGTTTTCTACAAATGGTTAGGGTTATTAATTGCAAACGAGTAAGTAGAATAGAAATTTTTCATCCTTGAAGCATGCTTGCTTTATGCAGTTAACGGGGATACCGTCCAGAGCTATGGTCTTAATAATGGAGTCCTACGTGGCTTGCCTATGGCTTAACCATTATTGACTATTAGAAGCTTGACAAGAATCGGTCCTGTCTTGGATTTGTTTAACCCTCTCTTTTATTCCTTGCAATTAATAATATTCGAGCCACATGTATAGATGCTTGAGTGCTTATCTTTGAAGGTAAAGAGGAGTAGAAACTAGGGCTTGAACTGCCAAAGTACAAGTAAAAATTTACACCTAGAATTTTCTAGTATGGCTGACAAGGGAAAAGAGATTGAAATGAATGTTGATAGATTTGATTTTGTTAATGAAAGAGAAACTAATGATGCCCCTATGCTTGTAAACTATCTTGTTTCTAGGCTTCAACAAACCCTGGGCAATCCATCCCTCCAAGGTCAAGTGCTACAGCAATTGCACACCCATTGTATTCTCCAAAATCCCCACCAAGAAGAGAGAGTACCTAGGAAGGCTCTTGGTGAGACTTACAAAAGAGGACTCTCTCCGATAAGGGAAGAAGAGGAGGATCCGTACGAAGGGCTCAAAAATCTACTACTCGATGAGGCATCTTCCTCCCAAAGAAGAATCCAAGTTTCAACGGTAGATCCCCCACCAAAAGAACGAGAAAGAAGTGAGTCTCCTACCACCTCGGCGGAGATGGCTCCACGAAGACGGCAGGCAAAACGCTCTCCAACACCCCCTAAATGGAGAAGACCATCTCATACTTCTCTACACCGTAATTCAAAGAGGGAAGAGAGAAAACAAAAGAAGAAAAAGACAAGAAAGAGGTCACCCTCTTCTCCATCTTCTTCATCCTCTTCCTCTTCTGAGGAAAGTGATGGTGCAGACAAGGAGGTACAAGGGAAGAAAAAGGCAAGAAACAGGTCACCCTCTTCTCCATCCTCGTCATACTCTTTTGCTTCTAAAGAAAGTGATGGTGCAGCTCTTGAACGACCCAAAATAAGAGGCCATAGGAAATCCTATGACGCCTAGAAAAGGTCATCCAAGCTCAAAAAGTTAAAAGAGGGAGGAAAGAACGTCTCTTTCCTTGCCTATGATGGCACCTTTGGTGCTACGGACAAAGTCTTGGCCTTTATCCAACAATTCAATGCGGCGTTTGGAGATGAGGGCTTCATAGAGTCCTCTAAGTTAGGTCATATAGCTATGCATTTTCAAAAGTCCGCTAGGCAATGGTGGTCTAACCTACGAGCAAACGGTGAAGCTCCATGGACATGGAAAGCTTAAAGAGCTTCCATCATGAAGAAGTTTTTGGCTATCGATGCCAAAGACAAAGTATTCACCGAATGGTGAAGCTTGAAGCTCTCTCCCTATGAATCTATTCACAAATATGTAGACAAGTTTTGGGATTTACACCTCAAAGCTCTCATCTTCAGAAAGATGGATTTTGGAGAGAGAAAACAACAATTTGTGCGGGTTTAACCGAGGATATGGTGGAGTATGTTAACTCCCAAAGGCCATGCACCATATCTACTGTCATACACCATACCATGGTGGCTTCAAGAATCAACTTCCAACAAGGGGCTAAGAGAAATCTTAAGCCCACGAAAAACAAGGACCGTAACGAGCCTAAGGGGAAGGAAAACGTCCAAAAGTTTCCCAAAGGCAACGCCAATAGCAATGAAGATAAGGAGAAGGGAGTTTATAAAGGCAAAAATAAACTCTCTCCTAAAGATCTAGAGTGTTATCAAAAAGATAACCGTTGTTTCAAGTATGGGAGCAAGGGCATGCCTATCGTGCTTGCCCCCACAAGAATACACGTAATGAGCCTCCTAGAGCTACCTTGGTCGAAATTCAAGAAGAGGATGCTCATCACAAAGGATCTCCTCTATGCCATGCTTGGGGAAAGGTAAGAGAACATGATGATTTCATTCTCTTTGCCCTGGTTCTACTCACAATTTCATATCCACAAAGTTGGCCACCAAGCTAGCATCCAAGGCTATGAGATGGGAGATGATCTTCCTGTTGATGGTGCTTTCAATGGGCAAGAAGCCTCAGTCACTCCATTAATTGGGAAATTGAGGCTCCATGTCCAAATCTGTGTGGACAAGGAGGATTTCTTCATCTCTCCTCTCAAGCATGAGGATGTAATCCTAGGGACACCATGGTTTGATCGCATGGCTGCCAATGTTAAATTCCCTGAAAGACAAATCTACTTTAGGTTCAGGAAAAAATATATGTACATAGATGCTAAGGAGTTGGGTAGTACCATACCCATTGTACATAAGCAAGCTTTCAATAAGTCAATAAAGTGCTCTATTTCTGTGTATATGATTTTTGTTAAAGATTCTCAAAATGAACCTAATGCTTTAGCAAAAGAAAATATAAACAATCAAAAGGAATTAGAGTTATCCAATTTTGTCAAGGGGTTCCAAGATGTTTTTATTGACGACGTCCCTTGTGAACTACCTCCCAAACGAGGGGACGACGACCATGCAACTGAACTTCTTCTAGGAAGCTAACCGCCTAATAAACCTCCTTATCAAGTTTCCCAAGCTCAACAAGAGGAGATTATGCGGGAGGTGCATGAGTTGGTTGAGAAAGGCATGGTTAGGCCTAGCTCATCTCCATTTTGTTCACAAGTGTTATTAGTGCAAAAGAAAGATGACACATATCATATGTGTGTCGACTATAGAGCACTAAATAGGATCACTATCAAGAATAGGTTTTTCGTTCCACCGGTAGAAGACCTACTTGATAACCTACATGGGTCGACCTACTTCAGTAGGAATGACCTAAAACGTGGCTATCATCAAATACGGATAGTTGATCAAGGCATTGTAAAGACAACATTTTGCACTACGTTTGGTCTTTACGAGTACATTGTCATGCCTTTTGGCTTGACCAATGCACCAACCACATTTAACCACTTGATGGAGAAGCTATTCATGCCTCACTGAGGAGTGTTCTTTGATGATATAATCATCTACTCTAATTCATTAGAGAAATACAGGCAACACCTCCAAGTAATATTTCAAGTTTTACGAGAGAATAAACTTTATATTAATCAAAAGAAAATTGAATTTTAAAAGGATGGCCTAATCCAAGGAATGTGCATGAACTAAGAAGCTTTATAGATATGTGTGCATACTATAGACGCTTCATAGAAAAGCTCTTACGAATCACGGGGCCATTACTTGACCTAACAAAGAAAAATGTTAAATATATATGGTCCACCAAGGAGAACGATGCTTTTGAAAAGCTTAAAGAGAAGCTTATCGCTCAACCTGTGCTTACATTTCCGGATCTCTCAAAGCCATTTGAGGTCCAAAGTGATGCTTGTTGTGATTGCCTTGGAGATGTTTTACTCCAAGAAGGGCACGCCATAGCCTATGAAAGTGAAAGACTCGACCCTGTTGAGCAAGCTCTAGGCATATATGAGAAGGAACTCTTAGCAGTTCTACATGCTCTAGACTTGTGGAAGCACTATTTGTTGGGGACTCCATTCATTCTGTGAATGGATCACCAAAGCCTTAAGTACTTCATGATGCAAACCAAGCTCTCCGACAAACAAATGAGGTGGGCAAATTTCCTTTTGCAATTTTATTTTCATACTGCTCAGATTACTGGTAAGCATAATCAAGTGGTCGATGCACTCTTTCTCAAGACAAGAGAGAGTGAATTCGGTATCCATAGAAACTCACAATGATCTATCTTCTATGATAGATGAGTACACTATCAATCCCGATTTTAGAGATGTGATTTGAGCCCTTGCACTAGGGAAGAAGGAAGAACCATTTACCCTACAAGATGCTTATCTTCTCTATGGTAATAGACTATGTGTTACTAACTCACAACATGAGAAAATAATGTATGAATCTCATGCTCCTCCTTATGTGGGGCATAGAGGGATTCAGTCTACCCTAAAAGGGATAGAAACATATTTCTATTGGCCCGCCATTAAAGCAAACATACAAGAGTATGTTTCAAAATGTGTAATATGCCAAAAGACGAAGTTTGATAGAGGGAAGCAACCAGGATTGCTTCAACCTTGCCCAATCCCTAATTCACCATGGGAGAGCATATCCATGGATTTTATGTTTGGATTGCCCAAGTCTATCCATGGGAATATAGGAATATGGACAATAGTAAACAGGTTTAGCAAACAAGCACATTTCATACCTATCAAAAAGACTATCAAGGCCCATCAAATGGCAACCATCTTTATCACAAATCTTCAAATAACATGGCTTGCCAATGTCTATAGTGTCAGATAGAGATCCTAGAATGACCAATAATTTTTGGAAGGGTCTCTTGTAGAACTTAGGTACATGGCTAAACTTCTCTTTGGCCAATCATCCCCAAACGGATGGCAAAAGTGAAATAGCTAACCTAACAATTCTTGCTCTACTAAAATCTTATGTCACAGAAGTAGATCAAAAGTCCCAATGGGAGAAGTACTTACCTTTAGTGGACTATTCTTACAATAACACTGTACATACTTCCACGGGAAAAGCACCCTTTGAGGTGATAGAAGCAAGATCAAAAAGTCCCTTGCTACTGCTATATCCATCGCTCAACAACGGCAAAAGGTTGCTAACTGATAAGCACAGAAGAATCCTAGCCTTTAAACAAAATGATTGGGTCTTGCTTAAGTTTCCCAGGGCTCGATTAAGGCACACAACGGGCAAGAATCCTACGGGGCACCAAAAGTACTATGCTAGGTTAGCAAAAAGGTACTATGGTCCCTTTCTGATTCTTAAGCCAATCAATGAGATGGCCTATCAACTCAAGTTTCCCAGCCATTGGCTCATACACAATGCTTTCCACTTGAGCCTACTAAATCCTTACAAAGGAGAGCCACCTCAAGAAGAAATTATTGAAGACCCGCCGAGATTGAGGACCAAGAAGAGGTGTTGCAACCCAAGTCAATTCTCTGACACAAAGAGAAGGTATTACGAGGCGGTAAGACTATCCGACGATATCTTATCGAGTTTAAAAATTATCCGTTTGAAGATGCTAGATGGATGCAAGGCATACAATTAAAGGATAACCTAAACCTTGTCAATGCTTACAATGATTCCCTAGAGTAAGAAAATGTAAATATGTATAAATGAGCAAAGTTTTGGTCTTATAAGACTCTCTTTTTCTTTATTGTGTGCACATGTTAATAAGTATGCATGCTTAGGATCATGTTTGCGGAGACGAAGTCTCCCAAACACCAAGTAGAGTTTGTCACTCTACTATGGAAGATTGATATGGACTAATGTGCAGACATGATTGCCGCATCTAAGGCTCTCAAGCACCAAATGGACTAGTCATCCATTCTAGAACGATGTCGTATGGTAAAAAAGGGATCATCTACCCGCTAGCAAATGGACTAATGACTAGGATTTATCTTCTCTACCTCATAGTCGAGGACGACTATGATTTCAAGAGAGAGGTAATGTCATAAAAACTAATATCTAATTCTCCCAAATGATTTTCTCATGTTAAACTGATCATTTAATATGAAGAAGTACCAAGGGAGTAAAAGCTAGAATATTGGTAAGGCTCCCGACCGGTTTCTCCAGGGATCCAAACGAGGGAAAATAGGGATTAAAAGTGGGACACTCTGCAAAAGACAAATCTACTTCAATGGAGCTTAAAAGACCTAAGGTTCAGCTCCATTAAGACTTCCATAGGCTAAAGTTCCTAAATTTAATTCAATTGTCCAAATGCCAAAGTAGGGGAAAACTGGATGGTCATGGGAAGACTAAAAGGTCTTCCCACATCCCTAGAGAGAGAAACACACACACACACACACTCCCAAGATCTCCCCAAAGGGAAGAATTGACACATGGAAAACTCCTAGGCCAGTTGCCCCCAATTTCCCCTCAAATCCTATTGGATGGTCATAGAGGTGGACCAATGAGAATTAGGCTAGATTAAAACTATTCTAATCAATTTAAAAATTCTTGATAAGAGAACCAATAAAAATTAAGATCCCTAGAAGACTATTGGACAGTCTACCAAGGTGTCCAATGAACATCCAACAGCCCAATGGCTTGACTGATTCCTATTCGCGCCAGAAGACTAAGAGGTCCAATGAGAGTTTAATTGAACTATTTGATTACCTAAAGCTTTCAAAAAAGGAGAATGGGTGGCACATGTCACAAGGCTATCCGTTATGCTTCTAATTTGTGATTGGCTAAGCTTTACATGAGCCAATGGGAGGCCAACATGAGCAATTTGCAAGAGGGCTTGACTAAGAAGAGAGAGAGGGCTGCATTTTTTCTAACACTTTGCTACACTCACAACTCATGTGTGCAAGAAGAACTCCATCTCCTTCTCCAAGCATTGGGAAGTTGAGGCCTACACCAACAACTCTTGGCTACGGAATGCAAATGCAACCAAGAGCCAAGCTTCAATGGCATGCTCATCTCCTCTACCATGATAATTACTAAGCTAAGCTATGCTATTACAGTGATTATGTGAGGAGAATACTTCTTTCTCATAAGATACATCTTCTTCCTCTCAATCTATCCTCATTCCTTGCTAGCTCTCACCATTTTTGAGGGGTGTGAGGTCTTGGGACTCAGGCTAGGGACACTATGTGTGTTTTTCAAGCATAATTCCATGCATGAAGCTTCCATCTTCATTGCACCAATGAGTTTTGTCAAGGAACACAAGAATTGTATTGTACAAAAGTCTCCTTTGATGGGAGAAGCTACAATACAAAGCCTTTATGGAGGGGGGACCGGCTCCTTGTAAATCCGGTCCTCAACTGTTGTCAATTGTTTGATTTCTCTCTCTTTTCATTGTATTTTCAATGCCAAATTAGCTAGATGTAAATTACTATGTTGCTTTCTCAAATTAATTACTCCCTCTATGCTCATTAGGAACTTGTTCTTAATGAAATGCTCACTATGTTATCAATTTTTGCTACATGCAAGTTACTAGTGCATTAAATGTTATAGATATAGCCTTTCTATCTACCTCTCTCCATGTCCTCTCTATGTACCTCCTCTTGCTACACCCTCTCTATCTAGGTGTGTAGATTAGGTAGAGATTAGTGTAGAAAGAGAGGTAGATAGATGGCTAATAATATTCTATCTACCTCTCTCTCTACACCCTCTTTCTCTCTTTCCGCAACATTGCAACCCTAGACTTTTATTTCTTGTGTCGTCTTCAACGTGCCCCTGGGCGAGGGGCTATGTTGTGAGAGAGCATTAAAACAGTATTACCCTCCCAATCAACACTGCATTGGCCACACATCTAATCATTCCCATAATTTTGGCTTTGTTCGATCTACCCACAACCCCGACTTTGTTTGACTATTCGGACCTCGACTCTGCCCGAGCTGTCCTCAACTCTTAGACTCGTCTTGAGCACCAACTTTGACTCTATTTAAGTTGCACATGACTCTCTAGTAGTGATGCTTTGAGTCTCTTCATGGGAATCGTGTACCTATCATGGCCACTCAAGCCTCATCTCAAGGGATAGAGCTAAAGCATAGACTTGTCACCATCAAGGCTCGACTCACCACACTAGAGAACTACAAAAAGGAAGAGATGGAACATATGGAAATCAAGCTCAATAACACAAAGGTGGAAGTGGAGGCCACCTTCACAAAGGAGGTCAAAACCCAAGTGTATGATATCATCTTTAATCGTAACGTTGAAGACTATGTAGTGTCCATGCTATGTGAACGACAATGCCAAGAGGATATGGCCCTCAGTGTTCGCATTGGCGGGCTTCCAAACAACTAGAAAGGGAAGGAGGGCCTCAAGCTCAATAGCACAAAGGTGGAAGAAGATACCACCTTCACAAAGGAGGTCAAAACCCAAGTGCAATCATCTTTGGTAAGGTTGAAGATCGTGTAGTGTCCATGCTACGTGAATAGCAATGCCAAGAGGATATTTCCTTCAATGTTCCACGATTTTCTCACATCCAAACAATAGCCCACATAATACAAAGGGGTCAGCCACGATCACCTCTCTTACAAATGAACATCACACCAACCATGCCATCCTCACTTTCAAGACCAAGGTGGATCAAATCAAACTCCTTGAGAAATTGAGGCTTCTCAAGGATACCAAATTTTTGTTTTCAAAAGATCTAACACCCACCTAACTCAAGTTGAAGAAGGAAGAACTCCAAAAGATGTGAGAAACGCACACAATAGGGAAATGTTCAGTTTATGGAGAAGGTAAAGCCATTATCCAAGAGTTTCTCCCAAACAGGCTCCCCACTCACCTACCCCTTCTTAGGTTTTGTTCATTTCATCTTATCTTGCCTTTATCACACCTCTCTAGACCCTTACTCCTTAATTGAGATGTATCCAACAACCCCTTTATTCAGAAGGAACTTTGTAATGTTTTTTTTTTGTTCCCATAAGTCATATCTGACCTTTGTGGATGATAATTCAATCTATTTTTCTATCTATATCTACCTATCATAGATTTCATAATGAGCAGAATGCATAATCATTGAGAAGGCGAAATGGCAACTAGCACGCATGACAGAGAAAATATCCCACTGAGGTGGAGAAGTAGGTCCCATATGCAATTCACCAATGGGGAGATCCAAAAAGATTTAATGTGAAGCAACAAATAGAGAGGACAATCAATTCTACCAGGAGGTCAAAGCATATAAGTGAAAAAGGCTTGGAGTCTTTTTTGGAGCTCAAGAGCAGGTGTAAGTATCCTTTCATTCAAAGTTTTCTTCTTCCTAGGCAGCTTGGAGGCAAGGAGCAGCCACATGTGTTCAAACTTGTTTGAGACCAAACATGCTGAAATGCATGCATGTATTGACGATAAAATGAGCTTATATGAGGTAATTGGCACAAACATGGCTATGTAAATGACAATGCTACAAAGTGTTAAACCCCTTGACATAAATAGAGCTCCCTTGTGAGAGAAGAGTATTAAGAAGAAGCGACCACTATTTTGATGATGTGAACTATGTGCTTGAAAAAGACAATCATAGACCACATGACTTTATGCAGGTCAACAATAAAGATGCTCATCTGGGCCATCCAAATTGGATGGACCAGATGAGCATCTTTATTTTTGAAAATCAACATGGCGGTAATTTATGCAGCAATATGCACGGTAATATATGAGGTATTATGCGCGGTAATAAATGAGGTAATATGTGTGATAATATGCGAGGTAATATGCATAGTTACGATAATATTTGCGACTATATTACCGCGTATATTGTTGTTAAACCACTATCGTGTCCTTTGTCACTTCTATTTTCGCACATGCAATATTTTCTCTTTCTATTTTCCTTTGTTAATCCACGGCAATGGTAGCGGTTCTGGGCTCGCTGGGAATGTCATCCATAAACACATCTTGAAACTAATTTAGGAAAATAGAGAATTCTAACTCCTCTTTAGTTTCCTTTTTAGCTTCTTTAGAAACACATACATCTTTCTTAGACTCCTTAAAAAAACCATATAACATTAATTTGTTGAAATTTGATTTGAGTCTATACAAGTGGTAAAGGGTGAAAGCATGTTAATGTGTCATGCGATTTGTGCCATTTAGCATGTGTCAACAAACATATCTTGTAAGCATAAGGAGATTGGTATCTTCCAAGTGTGTGGACCTCCAACATGAACTATATAAAGTGTACAAATATTTAAAAAAAATTGGATCGAAGTGTATTGTTCTTTAAAATGAGCTTGAAAATTTACATTGAGATGTGACTTTGAAGGTGGGATGCACTCATAATGTATGAAGGAAAGTAGGGCATAGGGGCCACATATAGGAGAGAGAGGGGGAGGCCATCCCAGGCTACAAGAAATCCCACAATGGCAGTTCAAGAAGCTACCTAGGTGGAGAATAGCTCAACACACCATCCAACCACCTCCGACGACTCTCTTGACACACCACCAAGAAGAAATTAAAGTAGAGGACAAAAACTTATGTTGCTTCTCCTCCGCCTCGCATAAGGATGAAGCTGTTTGATTTCCAAAAGATCCCCAATGCCAAAGAACATTCATGCAGGGAAGGGAAAGCACGAGTCAAGCTCTCTCTGTCTCTCTCTGTCTCTCTCTCTCTCTCTCTCTCTCTCTCTCCTCCCCAACCGAATGACACCAGCTAGCTCTCACATTACACGAAACCTTTGTGTGTGTGTGTGTGTGTGTGTGTGTGTGTGTGTGTGTGTGTGTGTGTGTGTGTGTGTGTGTGTGTGTGTGTGTGTGTGAGAGAGAGAGAGAGAGAGAGAGAGAGAACTATGCAATTGCACGACTTGTGGCACAAATATGGTTCAAGCTTGGAGTTGGTTTTTGAACCGTTTCTTGTCCATTTTTAATGGTCGAAAAAGTGAACTAGATCGTCAAAAAAAGAAAGTGAAATCCTCGGGCTGCCGCCCACAGTTATAGAAAAAGAGGCATTTGTTTCTATGTTCTTGGACGAAACGCATACAGCAAGCGAGTGAGCTTTTCCTACTCTGTAAATGGTCTCTCGCACGTTCAAAAATCATCCACACATATAGTCTACAGATTCCAATCCGGAATACCATCAAGCTCATGCAGTGCGTGAGGCTGCATGTACGAGCTGCTCTCTCTCATTCATGTCCATTGCAGTGTATGCACTAGGAGAGGCTGTCTCTACGAGAGTAACGCTGGGTGGTTGCCAGGCTAGGCAAATCGGGCAACGCAAAATTGTGGGTCTCCGCCAGTCGGTTCTGAACCCACCACCTTACAGTCCAGGTTTTGGGTCACATGGGCTAACCAACTCACCCGCGTGCACATGTTGTATTCAAGCCTGCTTTTATGATGTTTTATGCTTAAAAAACATGCACTGCTCGGGTTTAGGGGGTCCAATTTGTGGCCGGGTTTAGTTTTGATGGGACTGTTGCAGGTGCGATAGCATAAAAACTCGTGTGTGGACCTAGCAACCATGAATCCCCTCACCACCTCACATTCAATTTTGTATGTTACTTAGTCATGAGGGCTAGAATTGTGCTCTAGCTTTGGCAACTGTATGCCGGTGACCTTTTGAAATTATAAAGCTAGTCTTAATTATTCATTTAATGCTTTGTCCGGGCATACTACATAGTTGGCATAGTTATCTATAACCCATAACTAAGCCTCGTGTGACCATAGCTTAAGTTAGCTTTTGCAACAAATAACAAAAAAACAATTTTTATTGAGATATGTGGCTCTCTCTTACGGGCACCAGCACCAACGAGTTCTCTCTCTCTCTCTCTCTCTCTCTCTCTCTCTCTCTCTCTCTCTCTCTGGCTCATGTGTCAGGTCTCCAAGCACATGCAGCCAAATTGTTGTTGCGCATGGCTAAGGCAATTGTGCAGTTGTGCATGTAGGGCATACTTATGCGTAATGGATAATTGTGCCTCGCGTGGCCATGCCTTTACTAGCAAGTTGCAACTAGTTGTCACTTCAAAATCCTACATATATTTCAAGCTTAGGATGAAGAAGCTGTTGTTCGAGAAAAGGGGTTATCCCACCTCCTAGCTGTGGGATCCATGTATTTTTTCCTATTTTTTCTTTAATTTAATTCTACTTTCTACACAAAAAGAAATTCTTAGCTATATTTCAAGCTTGTCTTCAAATCGAGCCAAGATTGACTCGCAATTTTCTTCACATGTTGACGTGGATACATTTCAAACTTGTAATCTTGAAGTAAAATGGCATTTTGTTGTGAAACGGTTGCTCAAAAAAAAACCTAGGACGTTTAGTGTAATCTTACCAGCAAATTTCGAGATTTACCTCTAAATTTTAGGTGGAAAAACCTACAAAATTTAGAGAAACTTAGTGTAAGAACCTTCAAATCTAGTCATTTTGCCTCTCCCATTTCTCATACGTAGGTTTGCCAACTTTTGAATTTTTTTTTTTTCCAGCACTAGCGTGAAACCTGGCCAATCCTCTAAAGGTGTAATTCTATCTGTTTTCAAATTGATTAGAAATATGTATGTTTTTTATCCACCAAATACAAATCCTAGAGTTATTTTTTAATGAGCGAACTGTGACCTACACTAATAACAAAGAAATTTCATTGTATTTGTGCCTTTTTGAATTTAACAAAAGTTTGTTTCTAAATTCAAAAATGTCCAAATTACCATTCCGTATTTTCAAAATGCCCAAATTACCCCTCCTGTATGTACTCGCAGTGTCTAGCATTGTAGCGCTGCTTTCAAACTGTGCAGCATGATTCCTGATTGCACACAAGTGCCATACATTGGACTGGTGGGCGTGAAATGGCATCAGACTGTGTATGAATGCTGCTCGGCTTACCCAGAGAGTGTGATGGCGATTGCAGGAGAGCGTCGACATGATGCTTAGGGGTAAGGTTGTAATGGCAACATACTGCTTCTGGTAAGAGCACTGTGCATGAGCAGATCGTTCAACATGACAATTTTTTGGCACGCTGCAGTGTTTGAAGCGCTACATTGCGAGTATGTACGGGAAGGATAATCTGGGCATTTTCAAATTACGAGGGGTATATTGGGAATTAGAGGGGTATTTTGGTAATTTGCCCAAAAAAGAAAGTGAAAGTGAAATCCTTGGATTGAGAAGTGAACCCGAGTATTTATGATTCTCAGAAAAAAACTTATACAACGTGTAGAATTGAGTGATTGGCTTGTGAACCAATGACAACTTCCTGCCGGCAGCCGGCAGCCGCCGCCGCCCACGGATGTAGAAAAAGAGGCATTTGTTTTTATGTTCTTGGACGGGACGCATGGAGCGGGCGAGCATGCTTTTCCTCGCGCATTCAGAAATCGTCCACACATACAGATTGCAATCCGGAATACCATCAAGTTCATGAACTGCGTTGCACGAGCTGCGCTCTCTCATTCATGCCGATTGCAGTTCATGCACTGGGACTCTGGAGAGGCTGCCTCTACGAGATTAACGTTGAGTGGCTGCCAGGCTGGGGCTCTCTCTCTCTCTCTCTCTCACATTCTACTCTACTCGAAGCCTCCACCGTATACTTCGCACACGCTGTACGGTAGTACGGCTTCCGGTGAATTTAAAGCCTGCTTTCACATTCAGTGCTAGCAGCCGGTTTCCATGTAGCAGATAAGTACGTGGTGGGGCCGTGGCATGAGGGCATAGGTAGATTCTACGGAATAACTATATTGCCCTAGTCATGGTCACGCGCCAGAAGGTGGCTAGCAAAATTTCATCTATAACCTAGAATATACTCTACAAAGGACTAAGCTACAAAGGGCATATACAACTTCGTAACAACTTAGCTAGTGTGAGGCCCATCAATGGCATGCAAACTATTCTAATGCCATTGATGGGTTGAAAATTTCCATTCAAAAATGTAAAAGCTCTTAGGATTTTGTCAAGAGCAAGATCCACTGAAGTCAGCCATTGCTTCCATCTAGTCTAGGGTTTAATGGGCTACATGTGGTCTTTGAAGTGTGCTTCCACAAAAACAAAGAAATGTGGGCAACAGTGTTCGGGAAAAATCGTTTTTCCAAACATACAAAAATTCCTTTTCTTGATTTTGTCAGGAGGAAATTTTATAAAATTAGGTTAATTTTTTGGGTTTTTACACTATTTTACTCTCCTTTGGGGCGGAACTTTTCCTTTTCCCCTTGCCCTCAACTGGCATTTTTGAAATTGAAAACAGCATGATATTAAACTAAGACACATTTTTCCCGAACACGGGTGGGCAAGTCAACTAGATAGAACTCAAATCCCATTTTTGGTAGAAGATGCTACAAGTGAAAAAAATTTCTAAATTGTCCCCATTATAGAACGCTTAACATGTGCATGTGTGTGGTGTTAAAGCATATATTTATCGTGATGTGGCTCAATGAGAGTAATAGAGGTGGTACAATTTGGGAGAAGGTGAGGTAATCTGTAAATGCTCCTCTCCATTCATGCATCTTGCTTCAAATAATGTTCATAATATTGAAAAATCACCCATTGTTTCAATTTTCTTTTTAGATATTTGTTAGGTACAAGGCGATTAAGCTAGATGCAACTCTTGTTGCTTAAACCTTGGTCGAGAAGGTGGTGTGTGCTCCGGAGAAGGCCTTCTTGCGGTCCATTATTGTGATCCAAATTCATCCTCTCATTCATTTGGTTGCCCATTTATGGAGTAGTTCATACATGATCGATGTTTTTCCTTAATGATCAGAGGCTCATAGAGACTCTTAAGGGTTTGTGCACCTACGTACACAGTCGAAGGCATGCATGATCGAAGGATGGACTCTAGAAGAAACCTTTTGTGTTTGTGACCCCATATATTTCCTTTGCAGATCCCACCATGCCATAATGAGGATTCTTGTCTACATTCACATGTATCTAGTGTGGAAAGGGAAAGTTCATTGTCATGGGTAGAGACTTCATGGAATAAATTGTGAAAAAAATTGGTATCCTTAATGTAAAGTTGATCCAAACCAAGTGGATGGACTTGTGGGTAGAGGCAAAGGAAGCATGAGAGAGAAAGAGAGGAGCATGGAGGTGGAATCGTTTCTAGAAAGGAGAACCATCAATCCCTCAAGAGATTGCAAGATGCCTCTACGTCATCAATGCATGTATATGTAAGGCCTAAGTCCAAGGTTGAATGAAATCATGCACAACCAATTTAATTGTTGCAATAGAGTTGAATATTAATCTGCACATTAACTTGATGTATGTTTATATAGTGTGTTTCTTTCAGCTCCACTTGGTCAAACAGACGTCTTTTTTTTTTAGCATACACAAAAGAAGGACAACTTTGGATTATGGCTTTGATAGAATTTGTTTGTCATAACAACTAATATCTAACCAACCCAAATGATTTTCTCATATTGAATTGATCATTTAATGTGGGAGAATAAACGGGAACAAGGGTTATAATATAAACATGTGCTTTTAGATCTATTTCAACAGGGGGCCAATGGTAAAGGGGTCCAAATGAGAGATGGTATGTCAAAGAGCAAGGTTAACCAATGGAGTTTAAATACCTTAGGGTTAGCTTCGTTAAAGACCTCCAAAGGTTAGTGTTAAAAAGTCCTTTGAGCTTGAAGTGGGAACCCGAACCAAGCTTGAGGTGCTTGTCGTGCTTGATGACTAAGGTGCTTGAGATGCTTTTTGTGCTTGATGCATAAGGTGCTTGACGTGCTTGATGACTAAGATGATTGAGGTGCTTGTCGTGCTTGTCGACTAGGGAACCTAAGGTGCTTGTGGGAACACTACCCAGTCTTGAGATGCTTTATCATGCTTGCTGACTAAGGTACTTGAGGATAAGGTGTGCAAAAGTCAACAATGATTACTACAAGGAGGGGGTGAGCCCTACAAGAGGGGGGATGAGAGAAGACACACACACCCTCACACAAGGCAAGCTTGGTACAAAGAAAGCAAAAGGGACACTTATCAAGTTCCTCCTCATGTTGCCCTCATGCACTACAAGAGGCTATTCATATTAGCGACGCTCACACAGCGACGCTCAAAAAAAAAATTCTCGACGTCGCTATGAGCGTCGCAAATTTACAAAGACATTTGCGACGCTCATAGCGACGCCGGCTGGGCTAAAAAAATAACCGAGCGCACCTAAAAACTCAGATCTCAGATCTGAGTTTTTCGACGCCCTCAAGCAAGGAGCAGGTAATGCTCTCCCTCTCTCTCTCTCTCTCTCTCTCTCTCTCTCTCTCTCTCTCTCTTTTTCTTCTCCACACACACACACACACACGAGGAGAGGAAGGAGAGCCAGGTATGCTCCTTCCCTCTCCTCATTCTCATGTTCCCATCCCCTCTTTCTCTCTCCCTCTCTCTCTTTCTTCTCCCCACACACACACACACACACGAGGAGAGGAAGGAGAGCCAGGTATGCTCCTTCCCTCTCCTCATTCTCATGTTCCCTTCCCCTCTTTCTCTCTCCCTCTCTCTCTCTCTCACACACACACACACATAGTGTTTTTGAGAGAGAGAGAGAGAGAGAGAGAGAGTACAAACAAAAACAAAAACGCACACACACATACATAAACAAAGAATGCACACACACATTGAGAGAGAAAAAGAGAGAGAGAGCATGCATAAACAAAAAACGCACGCATTGAGAGAGGAAAAGAGAGAGAGAACATGCATAAACAAAAAACGCACACATTGAGAGAGGAAAAGAGAGAGAAAACATGCATACGATCCAAAAAAACGCACACACATTGAGAGAGAAAGAGAGAGAAACTAATTTAACGTCGTAGGAAACTAATTAAAATTAAAAGAACTAAAGATCTAGCCGACGAGGAGTTGAACTCAAGACATATTATTCAAGAGGGAAATGGCATAATCAATCTATCATACTTGGCATGGGTGATAGAAAGGTTATACCATTTATCTCTTTTTATTGGCACACACATCCACACACGCGCACACACACAAGAAGAAGAGAGTTATAACGTTGTAGGAAACTATCTTAAAAGACGTTAAAGATTAGGTTATATGTAGACTTACATTAAATTAGATTTAGGTTTATTTTTAACTAGATTTACGTTTATTTACGCTAGATTTAGATTTACGTTGTATTAGATTAGATTTAGGTCTCCATAGACTGCGATGCCTGCATGAAGCGGGTGAAGAAAGCCCTCAATGGAATATAGGGTATTGCTGCCTTCACTCATGGTGGGCTCCGTCGATCCAAAAGTACTGGTGAAATGTCTTCAGAAGATAGGGAAGAAGGTGGATCTTCAGGGCGGCAAGAGTCACTACATCCCCGACACAATGACCATCTAGACAACCTCTAGTCATTCAACAGCAACTTCAAAGTTAGTAACAAGAGCAAGAACGGTCTAAAGGGCCAATTGCTGTCGTCAGATGTGGATGGAGATGAGGCAGCGTCACGCCGGAAGTTAACTCTCACATCTTTAGTGATGAGAATGCCAACTCTTGCCGAGTTATGTGAAAAATTATGTGTTAAATCAGTTTTAAGGTTCTTATAATCCCTGTTAGTTTAGTTCTTTGTTTTTAATATAACATAATTTACGTTAGATTTAGATTTATGTTATATTAGATTAGACTTAGGTTTATTTAGGTTTACCCCCCCCCCCCCCCCACACACACACACACACACACAAGAAGAAGAGAGTTTTAACGTCGTAGGAAACTATCCCAAAAGATGTTAAAGATTAGGTTAGATGTAGACTTACGTTAAATTAGATTTAGGTTTATTTTTAGTTAGATTTACGTTTATTTAGATTTACGCTTATTTACGTTAGATCGAGTCCACGCAAGAATTACTTACGGTTTAGGGTTTAGAGTTAGACGAACAGTGAAAAGATCTACTGTGAAAAGATGTTAAGATGCTGTGAAGTGCTACAGCTAGAGAAGAGGCAAAGGGGTTTTGTCCACTACATGCAATATCATGTAGACGTGGGTGTGTAGATTTCTTGTACCCACAAATATAGGTATTGACCAATAAAGACGAGATTATAACCCGGTGGTTCTGATCTCCGTGCACCTTTAGACCGAGGTGTGCGGGGATTGGACATGACTAGAGAATGTGAGGTAAAGAGAGAGAGAGAGAGAGAGAGAGAGAGAGAGAGAGAGAGAGAGAGAGAGAGAGAGAGAGAGAGAGAGAGAGATAAGACGAAGAATGCCAATAGAATATTAAATTTGTTGTCCAGGTTATAAGTTTTTTACGGACAAGACGTGTTTCTTTGCAGCACGTTCGTGAATTTGGCAAGTTCAATCCATCTATTATAGATCGAGTTGTTGCCAATTATAGACTCTGACGCTAGCCAACAAGCAGCAATCTTGCAACCCAATAGACGTGTTCGCAGGCGCTTTGGTCAAGCAGCATATGTGAGGCCACAAGATGTAGCCTCTGACAGCTCGGGGGATGATCATGCAGAGCACATTCCCAACGAGGCAATGTTTGAGCCCGAGATTGATGAAATGATCGAGACGATCATGGATTCAGAAAGGCTTATCTATGATGATATGAAAAGTGAAGCCGATACGCCATTGTATAATGGAGCACGTATGTCTAGATTGAAAGCACTCCTGGTTCTTC
The DNA here is from genome assembly GCF_014529385.1 of Adiantum capillus-veneris. Classification (NCBI taxonomy): domain Eukaryota; kingdom Viridiplantae; phylum Streptophyta; class Polypodiopsida; order Polypodiales; family Pteridaceae; genus Adiantum; species Adiantum capillus-veneris. The sequence goes on from NC_140951.1 coordinate 98,555,508, forward strand.
TCAACATGCAGGCAAAGTTTGGATGGAGTGACACTAGCGTCACAGCGCTTTTCAGGTGATCTATTACAATTAGTTTACTTTAATAAAACTCTAAATGTATAATGATCTGATAGATTTTTACACGACTGTATCATATTTTTATGTTGTGTAGATTGTTGAAAGAGCACATACTACCAGCTGACAATGTGATGCCAGATTCCCGAGATGAAGCAAGAAAGATTTTGCGAAACTTGGGGATGGATTACAATTCTATCCACGCTTGTCCTAATGACTGCATTCTTTTCAGAGGGGAATACATAGACATGGAGAAGTGTCCGAAATGTGATTCCGAAAGATATCGAGTAGATCTCCACGGGACAAAAATTCCACAAAAGGTTTTGCGACATTTCCCTCTGCTTCCTCGCATCAAGCATTTCTTCGAATGTAAGTCCATGGCCGCCCTAGCATCATGGCATGAGGAGAATAAATCTTCGGATGGTGTGCTACGAATTCCTGCAGATTGCGTAGCGTGGAAACATATAGATGGAACATGGTCGGATTTTGCCAGGGAAGCTCGAAATTTGCGCTTAGGCCTGGCTATGGATGGCGTAAATCCATTTGGTCAAAGATCAACATCTTACAGTGTATGGCCCGTTGTCATCGTCAACTACAACATTCCCCCGTGGTTGACTACGAAGAAGGGGCACCTATGGCTAAGCTTGATTGTGCCAGGGCGATATAAAGTGGGGAATATGGATGTGTATCTTCGTCCACTATTGGAAGAGCTACAACAATTGTGGATTGGCATAGAGGTGGTGGATATGAGCCGACACACAGGACGACGGAATGCTTTGATCAGAGGCATTCTAATGTGGACCATGCATGACTATCCGGGCTAACAGAATGCTCAGGTGATCTATTGACACTCCTCACTCAGACACTGTAAATCTTGTTTTTTCCCATAGTTGATCTATTATCATGTGTATACATGCAGGGCTTCAAACAAGCGGATACAGAGCATGTGTCACATGTGGACCTAGACTGAATGCACGTAGGGCACCCTCACTGAAGAAGCAAATCTACGAAGGTCATCAAGCGTATCTTCCAGAGAATCATGTGTTACGCGACGGCTTTTTGGGAAGAGAGCCACCAAGGATGTCTGCACAAGCATGGTTAGAGCAGAAGGAGATGTGCGATGACGGATTGCCTCCAGGGATGAAGAGACTATCTCTATGGTACGAGTTACCATACTGGCCCCGACTCATGATCAATCACTTGCTCGATCCAATGCACATATTCAAGAATGTGGGTAATCTACTATGGGACCATCTGACCGGCAAGAAAGATACTTTGGGAGCCAGAGTTGACCTTAGAAATGTGGATCGTATGGAGCAATATTGGCCGCAAACAGCGTCTGATGGATCGATAAAACTCCCTAAAGCACCATGGATTTTCACAGGAGCCCAAGAACGCAAAGTAAAAGAGACCATTCGATCTTTGCGGACCCCCACTGGCGTAATGCACTCGCTCCGAACGTGTTTTACTAAAGAAGGAAAGCTTACCGGTTTGAAGTCACACGATTGGCATAAAATGTGTCAGGTACGTTCATAGTGGACTTTAATATCATTGCATAAAATGTGGACTTTAATATCATTGCTGCACATACTTTACAGTTTATTTTACCGGTTGCCATTGAGGGATGTTTGTCTCTCGACATCCGTAACACAATCTACAAACTTGCAAAGCTGGTGCAATGGATCTCACAAAAGGAGATCAACGTAGACTCCATACCATTCGCCAAACTAAATGCTGCGGAGCTTGTGTGCATGTTTGAGAAACATTTTCCTACTACAATGCTAACCATTCAGGTGCATCTTCTTGTTCACATAGTTGATGAGGTGGAAATAGCTGGCACAGTTCATTCCAGATGGATGTTCTTCTTAGAGCGTTTCATGAAAACGCTTAAGGGATATGTGCGTCAAAAGGCACGTCCGGAGGGTAGCATGGCAGAAGGTTGGTTGGTATCAGAGTCCCTAGTGTACATTGGAGAGTGGCTAGACGGATTTGATAAATCCCGGGACACGCTATGGCAAACCATAGATGATGAGCGCATATCTGGGATTGTCATGTGCAATCTCGGTGTTGAGAAGAAGATGACGGAAGATCTAGAGGCTAAAATCAACCGATTTTGCATGCTTCACAATCCAGTGATGCAAAAGTGGATTTCACAATATGAGGATGCAAAGCAAGAGCGACAAAGGGCACGAATCGAGTGGAGAGGGGGAAGACGACCACCGATGCACTATCCAGCGGTTCTGGAGAGCCTACCAACCTTCATGAGCTTAAGATGGTTACACAACCAATTGAAAAGCGCACAACAATGCGGTGACGAAGTGACTGAAGAAGAGTGGGAGTACTCTCGGGGTTGCGCGACCAAGGTAAGTTTGCAATGTACGACTAGCAAGTGACTTTATTTATAAACGTTTGAACGGCCACTCATAATCTTTGTTCGTTGTAGTATAAGTCATACACAGCAGCATGGTGTAAAGGTTGACATTTTAGGGTGGAACGAATCGACAAAAAGCGTTTTACTCAAGATTGTGGAATCATGGCAAAATTTGAACAGTCTAGTCGACGACGTTCCTCTGATGCAGATCCTTGTGGGCGGAACTCACTTACTTCGGCACGCTGCAAGAGATTTTGATGGAGATCCTGTGGTGGCGGAACTCACTTACTTCGGCACGCTGCAAGAGATTTTGAGGATCGATTACAGAGGATTTTTTGTCGCCTTGTTCGATGTGCAATGGTTCAAGATAATCATGGAGGGTCGCAACGCTACTGTGCGTAGAGGAGAGTCTGGTTTTCTTGAGGTGGATTCTACTAAGAAATGGACTGACCTAAGGGACACTTTCGTACTACCCGAGCATTCTGAACAAGTAAGTATGTAAATAGTTAACATCCCCCTTTTACAAGTTATGTGCTTGAAAGCTCTCATGTAAGTTATGTGGCTCTAGCAGGTAATATTTCATCCTACAAAGTCTACATCAAACTGGTGGTACGTCATAGAGGTAGCCCCTCGTAGTGCAAGGACGTATGAAGGCTACCATGTGCCAATCACAACGACGTCAATGGAGGAGATCAGAGAAGATGCTCAATCAGAAGCCGCTGCGGTGGTGCCAGACGAGCATCAAGATGCTAGTACTCTATATGGGGTGCATGCAGAGGAGCTACAAAATGAAACAGAGGATATGTGTTTAAACGGAGAGCTCTATATAGATATAGGAAGTTATGTTGAGTTATGCGAGGATGAGAGAGAGATCTCTTAAAGCCACAAATATTGTATTTGAACAATTTTGCTCCGTGTTGTAAAAGCTCTGGCTCTCTAAGTACCTGCCATGGTGTATAACGCTCTTTTCTACTCACGCTCACATCTTTTGATTGAAATTCTGAGTTTCGACTTGCCTCTTCTATCACTCAATTCATTGCGTCAGTGTATTTATATGCGTCATTACTCATTGTATTTAATGGTCTTTGCATCATTGTCTACTCTATTCATTCAATATTAAGTTTAAATATTGTGTGTTTAATGCAGGTATGGATGATGAGGAGTTTCTTTCCCTTTGTCACCGCAGCAGAGACAGTGGTACGTGGAGCGTCATCGCTCTGGCGCATCATCGCGCGTTCCTACTCCATCCGCATCTCCCTCTCTTTCGGAGCATTCGGCGCGCTCCGAAGCTTCGGCGTCGACGAGACGAGCTTCACACTCGTCTAGACACCGGCGCTCTAGTGGTGGCGGTGGCGGTTGTTGTGGGGATTCCGCCACCGATGCCTCACAAGCCTCGTGTTCGACGAGCTCTTTACCCTCCCTTCTTTGCCCGCCCCCCACAGCCACAGCATCGCCATCTATGCCAGGTTTTGCACATGGTGGACTGTTCCTAGAAGCTACACACCTCTACCTACTCCGCCAGGAGCCCCCCACTCGACACTCCTCGCTTCGGGGCCCAGACGCCGGTGAAGACACCTGACGTCCGTACCCCATCGACACGCCGCTAGAGACCCCTGCCGGACACCCAGGTTCACGCGTCACCGGCCAGAGGGCTTGCCTTACTCCATCGACATCAGCGGCGGCATCATCATGGATGATGACGGCAAGAAGGTGATCTCGCGCATGCGTGGTCTTTGCTCTCAGCTGTTTAGACACTACATACTAAACAAATGGAGTGAAGTACCAAGTGATTTAAAAAACAGAGTCATCAGCATACTTCATGATGAGTTTCCGTTCCAACACGGGATCAGCGCTTCAATGAAGACCTGATGAAGATTCGAATGCGCGAATACTGCAAACACAAGCGTTCCGAAGTGCAAAAAGCAATCAAGAATGGGTGGAACAGGCCAGATTGGCTGGCCAAAGAAGATTGGAAGAATGCGAAGAAAGCAGCGCGCAAGAATCCCGACAAGTGGAAGCAACAAAAGGATGCAGCCAGAGCACGAGTAGAGGCAGGGAGCTCGCACCACTTGGGGAGCGGTGGATGGGCATCATTTGAGGCCGATTTTGTAAGTGTTTTCACATTGCTCTTTATGTTCGATAGTTTAGGGTTTATGAGTTTTTTAATTCTAACATAATGAAATCTTTGTATGTTTTGACAGTGGTCGATGACAGGACGTGATCCCACACCGTACGACCAGAGTACGCAGGCAGGAAGGGCTTAAACGCCCTGATGGACATTCTCAGTCTCGCAGGCGGCATGGTTAGTATTAGGGTTTACTCTTTTTTATTTTTTGTATTGTTTTATAAATGTCGTTATATGTTTATACTTACTGAAAGCTGTCTTATTGTCTTTTTTTGCAGAATCCACAGATACGCCGCTTGGACGCGATGAGGAGTCTGACTAGACGACGTCAGTTTCGCCGTAGCTAGATAGCATTAGTTTAGGGTTTCTCATAGCTTATGTATCATGAGACGGATTTTATAGTCTTTTTGAACCATGTATATTATTACATTTGTCACCGCAGTTCCTTTTGCCAATCAATTCTTTATGCCTATGATGTTGTACAATTGTCATTATTACATTTGCCAATCAATTCATTTTGCCTATGATTTGTACAATTGTCAATTTTGCAAACAATGCGTCTTGTGGGTGACTATTTTGGGTCTATTATCTACCTTTGCACTTTTTTTAAAAAGTGAATCAAGTACAATATGGTTGATGGGTGGCAGGGCATTCAATGCCTTGCCACCAAAAAAAAATTCTCTCGGGCGTCGCTATTTATGGCTCTGTAGCGTCGCTATGAGCGTCGCTATAGTCTTCTGTGTAAACGTCGCTATAATCGTCGCTATGAGTGTCTCTATGAGCATCGCTATATAGCGACGTTTATAGCGACGCCTATAGCGACGGTTATAGCGGCGCTCTCGTAGCGACGCTCTTAGCGACGGTTTTAGCGACACCGGGGGTTATAAGAACCCAGTGTATTTCCGTCGCTAACAGCGTCACAAGAACACACAACCTCTTGTAGTGATGGTGTGCCTAAAGCCTATTGGTTGGCCACCCAAGGGGTCCAATGATAATTTAGAATATTTGATTAATTGTTTTTGCATTATCAAGTCCTCTCTCTCAAAGGGGAAAGGGGGACACTTGTCCCAAGACTACCCTTGTTGCTTGTAATGCATCCTGCATGTGATTGGTCAGTTTTCCAGGGGTCTAATGAGCATCAAGCTTGAGCTACAAGGAGAGACTCGACCAAGGAAGCTAGGGGCATGCTTGGGGGGGTAAACTCTCTCTCTCTCTCTCTCTCTCTCTCTCTCTCTCTCTTCTCTCTCTCTCTCTCTCTCTCTCTCTCTCTCTCTCTCTCTCTCTCTCTCTCTCTCTCTCTCTCACACACACACACACACACACACACTCATTGTGTATTGTGCAAAGTGCAAGAGCTCCCTCTCCTTCTCCACGCAAGTAGAGAGGTTGAGAGCCTACACCAACACTCTTTGCTATGGAATGAAAATCCAACCAAGAGCCATGCTTCAATGCTTAAGCTTGCCATCTTCTCCATCTTCATTACTATGCTATTATGTATGCTAGCAAGAAGAGTGATGATAAGTGAGGAACTAATTATTTCTCCTATGATCATTGGCAGTATTGTCGGATGTACTCTCTTTGTAAATCATATTCGCTATAATCCTGATCTGTAATCCCAATCATGGCATATATTCTAGCTACACTTACTTCTCATCCAATCTTCTCAATCTGAATCTGAACCTTATTTCCAGTACATAAGTCTGATTCTTATTCCAGTATCCAAATTCCAGTCTAGTTTCTGATTTCTGTCCAGTCTACTATCTGAAATCTTCTCACACTAGTAGCTGAAATCTTCTAACACTGGAATTAGCTGTCTCAAGAGATCAGTTCCAATTCCACTATGTTTATATTGCTACCATCAATTAAGTTCACCCGCTATGCTCCCAAAGTAGTTTCCCAAAAGTACTTTCTAAAATTTCCACTACTCCCAAGTTAGTAGGCCATTTCTATTACATTGTTGATGAGTGCACAATGTGGAAGGGATGCAAGGACTGAGATAATCGGGTTGAGAGAGAGAGAGAGAGAGAGAGAGAGAGAGAGAGAGAGAGAGAGAGAGAGAGAGAGAGAGAGAGAGGCCTTGGTGGAGCTTCTTCTCACACTATGTGTGAGCTCATTGTTCTATAAGGAGCTTCTTCTCAGACTATATGTGAGCTCCTTATTTCTCTATGTTATCAACAACAAAGAACAAGACTAGTTTTAATGAGCGGTTAGTATGTGATGGTATTGGCTTAATGGCCTTTATCCCCAACAATCTCCCACTTAAGCATCTCCAAAAGAGGTATCATAACCCTCATCGTCATAAGTTTCCTAGTGCTAATCAAACCTTTTGACAACTTTGGAACGTGCCTCACACCCGTCTCACATTCTTCAAAGCAAAGTTATAGCCATTAGCAAACCGCAAACACAGATTATCAATGCCCACTATGTCACACACATAAATGTTTCCAAGATGGACTACACCTTTCCTTGAAGCATCATAATTAGAAAACCGTTCTCTACATGGAGAAACATGAAATGATGCATCAAAATCAGCGATCTTGTTTTAAAAGGTTGTAGTGAAACTTGCAACTAAAATGACATAGTCAAGACATTATAAGAATATCAAATCTTCATGGGATTCCATCGTGTTTGCTTCTTCAATCTTCAGAGATGAAGCTTTCTATTCACCTTTGTCTTTAGCTTGCTTAACTTTATCTTTCCTTTGATCTCTCTTTCATCCAAAAAAATCCTTTTGTATATCATGACGTGGCTTATTGCAATGGTAACGTTTTCTGTCATGATGTGAACAAGATTTTCTTCTTGATCTTCCTCTTTCTAAAAACTCCTTTTGTATTTGACGAGGCTTATTGCAATGGTAATGTCAGGCCAAGGGCTAGAGGGCAAGGCCCAACCTACGGGAGTCAAGGGCTTAGGCCAAGGGCCGGACTGAAGGTGTGGACAGGGGATCAGTTTAGGGCAAAGGGCCATGGGCTCTCTTGTAATTTGTTGGCTAGGAGGAGGATCCGCGGTCAGTCTCCTCTGGGTTTACACTGGTATCAGAGCTAAATGTGGAGCTCTACAGGAGCGCGAGGGCCGACTATACAAAACGTGTCACTGAGGCGGGAACCCGAAGCTGTGGAGATCTACAGGAGCGTGAGGGCCGGCTATACAAAACGTGTCACTGAGGCGGGAAAGGCCGAGCAACACACCCAACAGGTTCTCTCTTCTCTCTCTCTTCTCTCTCTCTCTCTCTCTCTCTCTCTCTCTCTCTCTCTTCTCTCTCTTCTCTCTCTCTCTGCGGCTCTGCAGCGTGAGACATCGCCAAGCTTGGCCTTGTTTTCATACTTTAGTGCCCTAAGGCCTTTGGCCTTGGGCCAATTATTTAAGCAAGGGCGCGTGCCCACCCGACACACACCCCGTACATGATTCTTTGCCCATTAGTCGGCAAAAGTGCGACATAACCGCGCCGACGAGGGTCGAGAAGCGGGTCGTCGATTTCCTGCAAATTCTCCAAAAATTGTAAAAATTGCAGAAGTGAGTCCAAGTTAACTTACGACGGCTTTGGGATTTTCAAACAAGTATCCGTCACCACTTATTTCTTAGAAGATCAAGTCGATTGCGACGTTTTCAAGGCGACGATTACGTCAAGTGGTGTATTGAACGGGTGCGAGAGGCGTGCCAAAATGGCAACAAATGTGCTCAAATATGAACTTTGCCACTTCTTGGGTTGTAATGCGTGTGGTGGCTGCTTCTTCCGCCCATCGGGTCATGTAGTCTACACCAAATAGAATGTATAGTTTACCTGATTGGGCCCTCGGTAAAGGACCAATTGCATCTATTCCCCACTTTTCAAATGGACCATATGAGATGATAGGAGTCTGTGGCTCATACGTTAGTGTACGATCACTGGACACTTGACAAGCCTTGCATGTTTTACACCAATGATGCACATCCCTGTTAAAACTAGGCCATCAGAATCCTGTCTGTAGAATCTTCATGTTGGTAATATCTAGAGCAAAATGGCCGCCGCAGACACCATCGTGGCAACTTGAGGCTACCTTCGTGATTTCACTGGAGATTGGCACTCTCTTGAGAATCTGGTCTTTGCCCTTGCAATATAAGTTGTTGTTCACAAGGCGGTATCTTGTTGCTTTTCTGACAAGCCATTCTTTTTGACCCTTAGTGTACCCTTCAGGACACTCTCCTGTATCTAAGAAGCTGATGATATCAAGCATAGCATCGAGGGGTAGTTTCAGTTTGATTGCTCCTAAGGGGACATCTTGTATTCTTTCCTTGGCTAGAGCATCTGCCTCTTGATTTTCTACCCTAGGGACATAAAATAATTGGACTGCTTCAAAATTTCTTAATAGATCCTTAACTTGGCGTAATTGGCCAAGTAAAACCTGATTTTTACAAATCCAAGTGCCATTTATTTGCTTTATCAAAAGCATGGTATCGCCAAACACATTTAGGCGTTGAATCCCTTGCAAAATACATTGTTCTAATCCAAGAATTAAGCCGCGTACTCTGCTTTGTTGTTGGAGTGGGAGTGTAGTAGCTGCTCAATAGAGAATACCTTTTCATTTTGCTCATTGAAAATGATGATGCCAATTGTAGACTGGTCCAGTGTTCTTTTGTATGCCCCATCAAAGAAAAGAGAATGAGCTCTTTCTAGCTTAGGAATCTCTACCATTGGTGTCACTTCTTTACCTTGTATATTGACCTTTAGCTTCTTCTCATAGTGATGATGAGTAGGAAAACCTGCTAGACTAGCCCTAGTGGAGTTTTCTACCTACATGGTGTAATCAAACTCTTGCAATCTAACAAGCCACTTAGAGATTCTAGATGAGATGTCTATGTGTTGCATCACATACGAAAAGACCTCTTCAATTGTCAGAATTACAAAGGGTCTAGGCAATAGATAAGAGCGGAACTTTGTAGTGGCAAACATCGATGCAAGCACCATGTGCTCTACCGCGGTGAATCCTTTTTCTGATGGGGTCATGACACGACTACAGAAGTAGATAGGACGCATGAAAGAGGTTTGGGGGTCCTTTTGCATTAGTAAGGCTCCAAGTGTATCACTTCCTACACTGGGGTTCACATAAAATGGCTCGTCCCATCTAGGGGGTGCAATGGTGGGAAGTGTAGCCAAGATCTATTTCACTTCGGTAAATTGTTGCTCATTTTCTTCACTCCATAGGAAGACATCTTTATGGGTGATTTGTTGTAGAGGGAGAACCACCTGAGAGAGCAAGTGAATGAACCTGCTCAAATACCTTACCTTCTGAAGGAAAGAGACCAATTGCTTAGATGTGGTGGGTGACGACAAAGATACCAAAGCTTGAATCTTGCTAGGGTCAAAATCAATCCCTTTTGCTGAAATTACATGGCCAAGAAGAGTGACCTTGCTTTCACCAATGTGACACTTATCTATGCTAAGCTGGCCACCCAAGGCTTGCAATCTAGCCAGGCCATCATAGATCTTTCTCAAATGGAGGAAGCAAGAACTGTAGATGCAAAAATCATTTATCGTATTGACTTGCCAAAGTATGGCTAGAAGACATTTAAGTTACATAGCATTGGAATCTAGTTGGAGCCTTGGTGAGGCCAAAAGGCATCACCCTGTATGCAAAACATCCCCATGGTGTATGAAAGTTGTCTTTTTCTGGTCTTCTTCTACACTGCTAATTTGAAATTAGCCTGAGTAGCCATCACATACTGTGTAGCGCTCATGACCTGCTACCTCATTGAGAATTTCATCTTGGAATGGGAGGGGAAAATGATGCCTCTTTGTGGCTACGTTGAGAGGTTTGTAGTCTACACAAACACTCCACTTACAGTTCTTCTTTGGTGTGACTACCAATGGAGAGACCCACTCTGAGTCTTCGACGGCGTAAATGAAACCTGCCTGTAGAAAATTCCTCACCTCTTTGAGAAATGCTTCTTGTTGAATTACCCCAAGTCTTCTGAGATTTTTCACTAGAGGCTTAATTCCTTCCTTGAGCCTTATGCGTTGTTGTACCACTGTGATGCATGTGATCTTGTCATAACCATCAATGAACAATGTTGTGAAGCTACCTAGCATAGAGACATATTCTTTCCTCTCTTCACTAGTTAACTCACTGGAGAGCATCCGATGTAACTTACTTGTATCCACCAAAGGGTTGCGTACTTGATGGTCCCTCTTGGTTCTCTAGTGGTGTTTCAGATTGTGTCAATATTTTTGGGTCTTTGAGGATGACCCCCATTATTTCGATGCTATTGTCGCTCTCTTCGGTTGTTGTCGTCTCTTCTCCTGAGGTAGTTGAAGAGTCATTGGTGAACTCATCTTTCGATGCCTCCAAGATCATGTTGTGTTGCTTCCTAGTCTTCATGTCGTAGAATATGGACTTCCCTTTAGCATCCTTCATTTGGATCATTCCGGTGCAGTCTTGCTTAGCCTCCATAGCCATAAGCCATGGTCTTCCAAGAATGATAGGGTGGCCCTCCCCTTTGTGTGGCATGACAAAAATGTCCACCTCTACTTCTCTATTGAATGCCTTCACTTTGACTGCATTCACAATGCATACGCACTTCACTCTAATGTTATTTGCCATTTTAGCTCGGTAGGGTTCCAACCTACTTATCTCTAGGCCTAGATGGTGCATCATTTTCTCACTCATGACACATATATGTGCGCCACCATCTATGTAGACGTTTGAGATATGTTACCCCTTGATGTGGGCGTCCATGATTGGTAGGATGTCATCAAGATTCCTTCCAAAGATAGCCCCATCTATCCTTGGTCTTGACTTTCTAGTGCTTAGCTTCTTCGTCCATTGTCTCCTCATCCTTGGTGCAAGATGGAGTAATTGGATCCGGGTTATCTTTGGACCCTGCATCAATACATCTTGAACTAGGTCATATGGTTTAGCATACTCACCCAGTGAAAGATCCACAATGTCGATCATTTGTCGAGGCTTAGATGCCTGCTTGCTAGACTCGTCTTTTCCTTTCATCTTCTCCTCCCTTTGAGAGGCTTCTTCATGCTTGGCACGCTTCACTCCCATGGCATCCACCTCTTTTATCTTCCCTTTGATTCCTTTGTTCTTTTCTCGGACTGGTTCTTCTACCTTTGCCTTTCCTTTAGCTTCTAGGCTAATGACACTCACTGCTTAGTTTCCAGTAGGTGGTGGAGGTAGCGGTGGAATGAGAGGTTGTGGTGGTGGTGGTGGTTGTACAGGTGGTCGAAGGATTTGGACCAGTGGAATGGGCCCTGGTTGCCTAGGTGGTGATGGTCTTGCCCTTGGTGGGGAGATCTAATTATGTCTTCCTCCTCTATTGAAGTTCTGCCTTCTTGGATGTGGGCAGTAATACATGCCATGGTCATCCTCCCCACAATTGTAGAATTCGTATTCTTGGTTTTGCCTTCATTGTCCTCTCCCTTGCTCTTGATTTTTGACAGGTGCATGCCCTTGCTACACCAGATACACATATAAACTTTCAAGCTGAGTAGTGATGCGACTCAATAGGTCTTGTTGCTCTTCTTTAAGGTGGGCTACTTCCACTACCAACTCATACGTTGCAGGGAATCTTCCCTTCACCTTCTCTCTAAGTGGCAACCACAGGCCAGCAATGAAACGGTCCTTATTTAATAGAATTGGGTGCTCCTTCAACTTCTTCCAGTGAGGCAAACCATCGCTCCCACAAATCCACGAGCTTGGATTCGTAAGTGGAATACTCTAGCAGACCTCTCTGCTTTAACTCTGTCAGCAACTACCATAATTCTTCGGAGGTTGTGCCTCCACCAAACCTCTTCACAAAGGTTGCACGTAGTACGTCCCAGGCATTCTTGGTAGCTTGGAGCAAATCATTGTACCAAGACTTGGCCTCTACTTTCATCAGTAGAGAAAAAATTCATAGCCGTGAGGCATCATCATCCTTGATGGAAACCACACAAGAGATGTCAAAGTCATCCAGAATATCAGTGGTGATGTCTTCTCCCTTTTTTCCACTGAATGTGGAAAAAGAAACACTTTCCATGGTAGTAACTCAATGAGAAGGAAATTACAAACTTTTTTTTTCTTTTTAATATGTCACAAATGACTCAGCGGCTTATAGCGGCTTCCTTACAGGGTTGGGTGGATAGATTTAAAACAGGATAAAAATGGAAACATTGAAAGAGTGGTGGTAATCCAACAAGGGAAAGATAATAGGGTTTGGGGAGCTAAGGATTTCTCCTAGCACCATAGCTCCAAACAGATACACAATCTTCTGTTGATAGAAGATTTTTCTATCTACATATATATTCACATGCATGTGTTGCAGAAACCTAAATGGAAAGGCGGTTGGTCCGTTATCCATGATGCACAGAGTGTGGAATACTTACTTACACCCTTACTATGCTGGTGTTGACAAGTCGGCACATCCACAGGAGGTCATCGCCCTTCATAGGCTCCACTTTCTCTCGTTGCTCAGCACGTATGGAGTGATGGCGACGCGTTTGACTACTCCTGGTCTTTTGGCTTGCAGAAGTGCAAGTAATTACCATAGTCACCTCGCTGCATGAACTCCACTCCATTTAGCTGTAACTCGTCTCCAACCCACTAGGTTTCACCCGTGGTGGATAATTTCTTCAGGATGAACTATACAGGGAGAGGAGGAAGACCCTCTACCCACCCTCCAAAGAAGCAAGGGCAGTAGCCAAACCACTCCTCCCTAGGGCATGGGAATCTTCTTACCACTTTTTCTTCGAGGTTATCAAAGTGGATTGGCAGCACTCGCATGCGCCACGTGAATTGATAGGCGACCTTCGCCATTTCACCTCGGATGACCTTCTTTTTGGCAAACTAGGTACGACTCTGCTTCTCGAATTTGAAGCACTCGTGTGGCCAGGTGCTTCTTCCCTTGGGGTCATGTGTTTCAAGGCTAGCTTAGCCCTTCCTTTCCTTTGGCTCGAGCAGTCCCTTTTGGCCACAGGAGCAGAGGCTATACCTTTACTTGCAGATTCCTTAGGAAAGAGAGTCCTTACCGATCTTTTTCCTCCCTTGACATGGATGACCTCCTCACAGTGGACATTGTTGTAGATGATTTCTGCCTCTTTGTGACCTTCGTTGTTGGCATTCATTGATCGTGTGCTTTGGTCAATAGCAGTGATGGCATTTTGTAGCCCTCCCACCTGATGCTCTTAATTTACGGTTAGCACGAGCAATATGAGATGGGGATCTTATTTCTTGGCTATTGACGACGCTACAGTCTGGCAGTAGTATTTCAATAAAGGCGGTGAGTGTTTCTTCAATCTCCCCTCCTTCACGCGGACAACGGTGATTTAAAACAGCACAAACTCTACACATAGAGAGAGAGAGAGAGAGAGAGAGAGAGAGAGAGAGAGAGAGATGGTGAAAACCCCTTGGGATGTGAGGGAAACTTGATTCAATGTGATATTTACAGAAACCTTTGCTTCAACGAGATGGCGACTATGGTGATAGAGAGAGATAGAGGGAGATAGTGAGCCTATAGTGCGTTCTCTAGAGGTGATTTCGTAAGCACGGAGATTCTACTATTGCGTATGTGTGGCAACCCTTGGAGTCAGGGTGTGGAAATGGCTTCCTTCTCATAGTGCTAACTTCCCAAAATGTTGTTCTAAAATCCCCTCTCTTTTGATGCAAGTGTTGCCCGTGCCCCCGTCCCCTTTGATAGTGACCTCTCAATGCCCTTTTATAGGTGCAGGCTACATTAGTTTAGGATAATCTGATTAGGTTAGGGCCCTAATCAGGAGAGACAAAGCAAGGAGTTCGATCCCAGATGATTGACCCTTGCTTTGTTTTAGGAGAATTTTAAAATGATATCTCCTAGGTGGGCCTTTGTGACCATTACCTAGAAAGAGATGGAAATTTTACTATGGGTTTTGTATATATACAAGATTTCTGGCTTGAAATCGGAAAATAATAATACCCTACGGATGTTACTGTGGAGGTGCGTTGTGGACAAGATGTCGGCGTATGGCGGGCTTTGCTAGTGCATCGGTGTAGCGCATTCGCCAGTTTCGAGATCGACCGAGGCATGCCTTCTGCGTCACTTCTTGATTTGATGTTTCCACTGCGTGACTTGGCCGTCCTTTTTCTTTGGGTTGGGCGTCGATGTCAAATTCTTTCGCTTATTACCTTTTGTGGGTGTGTATGGCGTGCGTGTACTGTGTGTGTACGTGCATGTGTGTACATGAGTGTTTGAATGTGCGTGCTCGTGAGTGCGTAAATGCGTGTGTGGGTGTATGTTTATAGTATATGGGGTTGTGTGTGTGTGTGTGTGTGTCGACTAGAGTAGGTGTGTGGGAACGAGAGAGAGAGAGAGAGAGAGAGAGAGAGAGAGAGAGAGAGAGAGAGAGATATTATATATATATATATAAAATTTCATGTTGGTTCGATCTACGACAGAGAACGAGGGAGAGATGGCGTGAGTGAGGAGATGAGGGGGGCGAGTTGTGTGTGTGAGGGGGGGGGGGGGGGGGGAGATTGGGTGTGTGGGTGGGTGTGTGTGTGTGTGTGTTACGAGAGAGAGAGAGAGAGAGAGAGAGAGAGAGAGAGAGAGAGAGAG
The DNA here is from genome assembly GCF_014529385.1 of Adiantum capillus-veneris. Lineage (NCBI taxonomy): Eukaryota > Viridiplantae > Streptophyta > Polypodiopsida > Polypodiales > Pteridaceae > Adiantum > Adiantum capillus-veneris. Next base: position 98,570,612 of record NC_140951.1, read on the forward strand.
AGAGAGAGAGAGAGAGAGAGAGAGAGAGAGAGAGAGAGAGAGAGAGAGAGAGAGAGAGTTACTATTTGCGTTGGCTGCTGTATGGCGGGCCTTGTTGGCCGAGAGAGACAGGGAGAGGCAGAGCAAGCGTGAGTGGGAGATGAGGGGGGAGGGAGAGTGGGGTGAGAGGGTGTGTGCGTAGTATGTAAGTGTGTGTATGTGTGCTAAGAGCATAGGAGATGGTATGTCGCGCCCGCATGGGCTTGAACGGGGAGCGAGAGAGAGACGATGGCGAGCAGGAGACCGAGGGGGGGGGAATGGGTGAGGGGGTAGTGTGTGGGTGTGTAGGGGTGTGTGGAAGAGAGAGAGAGAGAGAGAGAGAGAGAGAGAGAGAGAGAGAGAGAGAGAGAGAGAGAGAGAGAGAGAGAGAGTTACTCTTTGTATGCGGTCGTATGGCCTTGAACGAGGGGGGAGAGAGAGACCGAGTAAAAACTGACGAGGGAAAAGAGAGAAAAGGTGGGGGGTAGAGATGAGAGAGAGAGAGAGGCTGGTTGGCGGACCAGGGAGAGTGGGTGATGGAGAGAGGGGGGGAGTGGATCTCGGGGGGTTCAATATGTGTAAAACTACCATATCACATGCGTTCAAGACATGTTTATAAAACCCTTTATTTGTGAATTTTTTGAGGAATATAATATACCCTTTTCTTTTAAAATTTGTAAGTTTTTTTTCAAATTTGAAAAAATAATGCACTTTTGTATATATATTTCTGTAAGTTTCAAGAACTTTAAATACCCCTCTATTGAACTCACGTGATAGGTTACATTTTTATTAGGTGACCTCCCCGGGGAGTGGATGAGGAGGAGAGAGTAAGTAAGCAGACCGCATTGGTTGACAAACAAGAGGGAGAGAGGGGGGCCTTGGTGAGGATGAGAGAGTGTGCATGAGAGAGAGAGAGAGAGAGAGAGAAGAATGTGAGTGTGAATGTGTGTGAATAATGAAAGAGAGAGAGGGAGACTCTTGTCCCTTTTTATGGTGGCCCTTGAGAGAGAGAAAACTCGTTTTATGCACCCATTGGGCTTGGTGACACAGGAACAAGGGAGAAGGAGAGAGATAGTGGGTTTGTGGAGCCAAGCAAGAGAGAGAGAGAGAGAGAGAGAGAGAGAGAGAGAGAGAGAGCTCGTCCTCTGGTGATAATGGAGGAGTGTGGCCAAGCTGAGAGGCGGCCCACTCCATGCAAGCATGGAAGGGGTGGTGGTGCATGTAAAAAACATTTTTTTAATCATTTTTTTCCTTGTGTTATGCTCCCTCCCTGATTTGGGACTGGTTCTTGCGATCGCGGTTTTGAAAACCGGCCGTCTCAATGCATGCACTACAAGGTTGCTATGGAAACCTGGTATAGTGTCGATGGACAAGGGTGGTCCTGAGTCGAGACCTCGGAAGACCCTAGCTTGCATAACTTCTCTTTTTCCCTCTCAGATTCGGCTCTTTTTTCTGTGCCATAGGTTGAGAGTCCGGGGAGTCCACTATATAAAAATTGCATATAGCGCATGCGAATTACAAGAGGTATTTATATAATTCCTTACTTGTATATCTTCAAGTATTATATGTATCCTTTATGTATGCATTTTTGTACAAAAAACTAGCCCTCATCTATGAAAATTTTCACTTTCTCAATTTAAAAACCCTTTATGTAAGTACTTTTTTTTAAAAATGTGTCTAATTATAAATTCCTTATTTTGTTCGAACATGCTAACATACATATTTCCTAGTAGATGCCTTGGGGCTGGGCGATAGCCCTCATCCTTTCCGAGTGAAAATGGTGGGCGAGGTTGTACAATGCTTGGTCATGCTTGGATGGGTGAATCTCTTTTGATTTGTTGCTCGGTGTTCATTTAATTGATGGTTTTGTCCCAAAAGAGTGTCCTAGTTGGGGTATTGGGTCCAAGGGAGAAGTAGTTTGTTTGTGGCAGAAGCGTACAGGTTCGACATCATAGCCCTTGGCCCCCCTGCCCTGTTGTTTGCAGGTGCATGGCTCACCTCTATAGCCTGACGTCCTGGGATTCTGGTCATCTTTGGTTGGAGGCTGGTCTCTGGGTCTTCTTGTGAGGCGATGAAGGTGATAGATTCCACCCCTGGTACGACTCTATTTCTATTTCCATGTAGGTGGCTAGGCATTGTGTTTTTCTTTGTGTGGGTATAGGATCCCTATAAAACCCTATGAACTGGTGGTTTGGTGATGGTTTTTGTTTAATTATGCTCTTGGGGATGCCTTGGCTCTCGAGCTACTCAAGTAGGGTTACTTTGTAATTCTTTCTGCTAGTTTTAAGATATTTTCAACGTCCAGTTGTTCGTGGAGGTACTACAAAAAAAGGCAATTTTATTTTAATCTAGTTATCATAAATAAGGATGCACGCATTTAACATTTGTAAGACCGCATTTCACACTCAAATTGGCCTCTAGGAGTTTCTTGTTATGACTTTTGGTCTCACAAACACAGGTGCTATTATATGATAAATAGAATTTGTATTCGTCATCAAAATTGAGTGATTGTCCTCTTTGATGGCATTCTTGTTTTTAGTAGTTTTCATAAAGAACATTAAAACCATTTCTATCTCATTTTTGTGAGACATTCTTGACGAGGGCCACTATTTGTAAAACAGATATATCATGTGCGTTCAATCACTATTTTAGAAAACCCTTAGATGTGAATTTCTCAACAATGAAAGGGACCCTTTTCATATGCAATCCATAAAAAAGAATTCATCAACATTTTTTCAAAACCCTTTTGTATGAAAAATAATAGAATTTAATAATTCCCAATGTTGAACCCACGATATGTGCTTTTTTTTTTTGGGTAGTGATCCCCCTCAAGGACACAATGCATGAAAATCATTTATATACAAACTCTAAGAAAAATTGTTTCTTTCAAAATAAAGTTGAATGCCTTGATCATTTACTTCAGTTGATGGCATAAAATCCTAAAAAGTTTCCTATTATTAAAATATCCACAATGTTTTCTCTTTCTTATGCAAGAAATTTGTCATTGATTGTACTTCTTTTCAAAATTATTCTGACAAAGAAAAGTATCTTTTATTATGGAGTACAACAAACAAGTCTTTTAAAACATTTTGAAAGCATTTCATTACGAATTTATTTCATGATATGATATATATTTTCTGGTAGATCTAGCAAAATTAAATATTTCAAATTTTAGACTGCACCACCACAAGCTTTAAAAAGAAAAAAATTCGTAGAAACTTATTTTTAAGAGATTAACATTTGTTTAGTCACTTTTGAATAGCTCTACTTTCTAACTTACGATGTAAACTAGATTTAATAGCACAAGTTTAGATCTCTCTACGTGGATATGGGTCTACGTGCACATCATTAATTAATTATGTTGAAAGATTCCTTTGCCCCAACAATTGCAAAATCAAAGGTCCCCTTGTCTCCCTGTTCCCACACAGGGTTTGTACCCTCAGTCGCCCACTCCTCGCGGACAGTGGCTCCTTTGTACCTTCTTCGTCTCTCGCTGCCCAACTTTCCCTTCAAGCAGCTAATTTGCGACCTCCTCAGTTTTAAATGCGGAAGGCACTGCCTTTTTAAACCACTGCAACCCACTGCAACCGCCTCGTCTCTTACCTGCTCATTGCTTTCATCCACCCACCTTGCTCACCTTGCGTTGACTGCCACTAATCTGACCTCATCTTGCTTGCATTGCGAGGTCAAGCAGCACTTCCGTGGTGCGCATCTCTTCCGCAAAACGAGAGAGAGAGAGAGAGAGAGAGAGAGAGAGAGAGACAGTTCCCTGCGTTGCAGTTTCTTGCAATCTGCTGTCTCGAGTGTCGTCTGTGCACCTTCAGAGAGAGGAGAAAATTGTCGTGATGCTGATCATCGTGCTCGAGAGCCCTGCGCCATCACCTTCCCCAGCCTTGCACATACCTCCCCTTGCTTCCTTGTGCGACCTCCATCCTCGCCACAAACCATGCCATGCCCCCCCGGCGTCCCACTGCATGCCTGCAGAAAAAGCAAAAAGAGAGAGCTTGTCTTTCTCAAAAATCTTCCCCTCCTCTCTCTTCTTATCTCTCGGCCGCGTGGCGTCCTGCACTTTCCCCTCTTCCAAAATGCCCTTCAAATTTTTCAAAGTACCCGAATTTGAGTTGGTTATGCAGGCTTTGGCTCCACGTCTACACGTGCCACCTTCTCCCCTTTTCCCTCAAAGCATCTCCTGAGATTCCTATGAAAAGAAATGCAAAAATCTTTGGAGCCTACTGTAAACGTTTGGGATGAGCTGCCTTATTATAGTTTGCTTATATTAAAGAACCTTTTGAAATTTTTAAGAGCAAAAGTTTCCCACACCTATTATAAATCTTGGTTATAAAACTACAAGGGCTTGATGATGATTAAGTAACTTTGACGGAGACACGCCAATGGATGCTCTCTAGTTTGTTGAGTCAAACAAAATAGGAAAACTGTGGGTGGTAGGTTTGCAAGGTAGATAGTGAAAGGATTAGATATTTGGTGAGACTATAGCTCTTATGGGGTAGGGAATGGACACTTAGTGTCCATTCCTCATAATACCTGTCACCCCTTGCGACAGGCGGAGGCCGGGCATGGGGGAGCAAGTATTATGGGGGAATGGACACTAAGTGTCCATTCCCAATCGACAACGGTCCGAGGGAGGGGGGCCAACACCATTTGTGACGGAGTAGGCGGCACAACAGTGACCAGCGTTGGGAGAGAAGCTTGCAGCCTTGCAGGTGCACTCACTTGCTTGCAGGTGCGTAGAAGTGAGATTACAGAGCCATGGCTGCACGGGCAATCATTATGCATTATGCATGTTGAGGTGTCAGGAGGAGGTAGCATTCCTGCTGCTGAGCTGGCCTGCAATGATTCGCAGTTGTGACAACTGCATCAACTTGATTCTGCATGCTGAGGTGTCAGAAGCAAGTACCAGCAGGTACCATTCTGAATGCATAGAAGTTTAAGGGAGGAGGATCAGGCGCACTCAGTCGTGCAGGCTCATGCACAATTTGTTGAGGGAGGAGGATCAGGTGCACTCAGAGCCAAAACGATTTCTGGAGGGAGGAGGATCATGTGCTCTCAGTCTTAGTGTTCACCTGATGGCGTAGAGCTCAAATTACTGGAGAATCCGTGTGCTAACCTGCTGGAGTTTGATTGCAACTGGTTGGAGGACTTTCCGACTGTTGAGGTGGCAGAAATTCCAAGTAGAGCGTGCATGCGATGTCTGCAACTGCAAGAGGGTGTGGCCATGGCTGCGCAGGTGCGGCAAACGGTAGAGTGAGAGAGACAGTGACAGCGCTGGTGTGAGCTCGTCTGAGCTGCTGACAGACAGACGCAGAGCGACTTGCAGACGAAGCGAGTGGAGGAGGGTCTGGCCATTGCTGCACAGGCAGGGCAGAGGGCAGAGCGACCTGCAGACGAGGCGAGTGGAGGATGATAGAGAGATGGAAGAGAGAGGAGAGAGAGAGAGAGAGGGACGATGGCATCTGCGTAGATTCCACCTAATGGAGGCGTGGAGCGAGTAGGAATGAATCACATGCTTGTATTGTGACTTGCTTGCAAAATTAGTATGTTGTCCTAATTTTGCAAGCAGGTCACAATAGTCGGAATCTTGGAAGATCTGAAGTTGTTAATCAAAGATGAAAAGGGAGGGGTCGCCATCTGGCAGGCGAGAGAGAAAAGGAAGAAGAAGATTTTTAACGTCGTTGGCCTACGGTGTCGCCGCAAACGTGGGAGAGAGAGAGAGAGAGAGAGAGAGAGAGAGAGAGAGAGAGAGAGAGACAGAGAGAGAGAGGGAGAGAGTCGGGTGTGCTTGCTGGCAGAGGCAGGCAACTGGGTGTGTTTGCCATGGACGCAGACGTGCATAACTACTGGCTGTTGGGCAAGACGATGGGATGCTTGCGAGGGCACGCGAGAAAGAGCAGCGCATGGGTGAGTTGGGCTGGAGAGCGCAATCGAAGCAGGGTGTGTCTGCCGTGCGCAGGGGTCAGAGGAGGGCTCGTCTGTGCTGTCACACCGCTGCGCTGAATGCAAAGGCAATACAAAGCCTGCCGAGCGATGGCTCGCATCATTTTGCGTTTTGCTCGCAGGGCATCTGGCAGTCATGGTAGGCTGGGGTGCACAGCAATGCGTTGGTGCAAACCAGGGCAGGGTGTGGGAAGCGAAGCAAGCTCCAAATTTCCTTCTACCGGTAATGTCGTCACGGAATCTATGGAACTAATTAATTAATCAGAAGTAGTATAGACCTAGAAAGTCATCCAGCTAGATTGAGAGAGAGCAAACATGACCTGATTACTAGTCATTCATTGGAATAATTGTAGGGTTTTTCCTTGGAAGATAGCTTTTAGTGTAGTAAAGGGTTATATCCATTGAGAGCAATCTATAAATGTAGGAGGCAACTTCAATTATTAATTTTAAAGTGCTTAAGTAGATTGTTTAAAAGATATACCCGATTTCAATATAATTTACTCACAATTGTGAGTTTTGCAAAAAAGAAAAAAAGATATACCCGATTTCAAGCTTATAAAATGGCCCAAGATAAACCTAGGCTCAAATACCAGCTATCAGAGATAATATCAGCTATTCATGGTAAGCGAAAACAAGTAGTTTTCTGATAGATAGAGAACAAAAGATTACAATGCTTTATATGCTCACAGCCTTTAATTGAGTGCTTATTATTGAACGTGTTTGGAGGTATAACCATTCAATTTTATATGGATTTGGGAGACTATACTTGGGTTTAGCACAAATACAAGATAGGTGTGTAGTACTTAGATATCTGTTAAAAATAAATGTAATACTTAACTACATCTCGTACTATATTATAAATGTAAGTGAATGAAAATTGGTGAAGGTAAGGAGGGAGGAGAGATTTATCAAAAGTAGGTCTTAATTAGTGCCGCAATTGTATTGTTTTAATATAAAATTATATTGTCCATATACACACACAATTACAAACTAACAGTTTCAAACTGACCTTTTGGTCCGTTTGGCCCCCACCATTGCTTTCAACGACAGATTTTGTCTTGGTTGCATGGTGAAATAGTTCTATGTAAACTTTGCATTTGATTATTTAGGCAAGAATATCCAACAATTTTTACAATATTGCATATGATTATTATAAACCAATCGGTTCACTATAATATTCAAGAAAATTAACAACATTGTAATATTCAAGAAAATAAACCAAAGTAAACGGAGACTAAATGGAAGAGTAGATGCTATACATTATGGGATGGCATTTAATACCTCCTCAAAAAGTAGAGTCATTCACTTACTTCACAAACTATTCTATGCAAGGCTAGAAAAATACATTTTTCGTTACCAAAGAAAATAAGGGAAAACTTGAAACTCTATCATATATTAGGTCAAAATTTGAAGTTTTTGCCAGTATTTACACTAAAACTCGTGTAAAATTTGCCGGTTTTCTTTAAGGCAAGCTCAAAATCTAACCGGGATTTTATGATTTTAGCCGGTTAAAATACATTGTACCCCTGTTTTTCTCAAACGCTAATTGATCTACGCTTCTTAATTTTGATAGCAATATCCTGGAAGTTTAGTGTAGAGAGAGAGAGAGAGAGAGAGAGAGAGAGAGAGAGAGAGAGAGAGAGAGAATTGTACGGTTTAAGGTAGAAAGTTCTGGTAGGGAGTGGGAGATTCAACCAAAGGCATCAAAGCACATACAGAAAATATCAAAGCATTCCACTCATGGACAATTGGCATCATTAATCGTCTAATGAGGAATTGTGCATACTATTAGAGAGAGAGAGAAACTGTGTTGACCTCAATTCTAATTTATGTAACAATTAAAATCCAATAAATATTACTCTCAAGATTATTATATACACAAAATCAATAGTTGATAACCACTATGATAATCTTAGTCCAGTGGTTGCAATTTGAGTGGTAATCCATTGCGCATCAAGGGGAAACTCAGGCAAGTTACGTCATCTCGTTGCACATCTTTCCCAAATACTCGTTCCCACCTGACACATCAACAATGCCAAATTTGCATCATAAAAGAAACAATGTTTCTGGTAATGATCTCCTATTCATCTAGTTCAAGCTTTAGCTTAAGAAATCAAATTTCCTATTGATTTCCTAATTAAATAACACTTACTTGTAAAGAGTGACAAGATAGTGAATAAAAATTGATACTTCAAACGTTGCAAGTGGTGAGCCTGGGCATCTTCGTAAACCCCCACCAAAAGGTATCAAGAAGTCCGGATTATTACTTCCTTTATCGCTTTCAGAGGTCTGACAGTTCCACCATAATCAATGAAAAAAATTAAATACACAAGTGATTAATTGCATAAAAATGATTAATTTGATGGTTTATAACAATAGGAATGAAGAGGCACTTACAAGGGATGGAAAAACATATTAGATACTTAATATAAACTTAAGTTTATGAAATGAAATTCTTGTGTAGAAATTACCATCCACCTCCAAGGATCAAATTCAAGAGGGTTTGGATAGTAACATGGACTCAAATGCACCATCGAGAAGTTCAAGATAACCATCCAGCCCCTTGGGATTACCATGCCTGCACAACAAAACGTTCAAAATTGATAAAATGACACAATAACATTTACTAGATATAGAAAATAATATCGAAAACAAAAAAATTGATAGTAAATTATCCTCCTTTGTCAAACAAGACTTAATAAATGAGTCAAAATTAATAATTGACGCAATGGCATTAACTACCTTTAGAAAATAATATTGAAAACAAAAAAATTGATAACAAATTACCTTCTTTTGTTTAAACGTGTAAACAAGGCAAAAGGATCCTATACTATGAAAATAATGAAAAGCTTTAAGTTTGGAATTTCATTAGAAGTTTAAGCTATAACTTCCTATAACTTCTTTGAAGAAGATTATTTCTCATGCTAACATGTTTTTTTTTCTATTATAGGTGATAACCTTTGAAATAGGAGAGAATATCCTCATATCATAGTTTCCATGCATATTATAAACACAAGTCAGAAATTATAAACATAAATTTTTTTTGTGATAAACAAGAATTTTTTATCTACAATTGTGCAATGTAGCAAAAGCATTTATGGTTTTCAAAAATATCAATAATTATTATCCCTAAAATAATGTGAAAGATGCACATTGTACATCGACATTTTGAAAACAAAATAAAATGAGAAGGAAGTAAAATAAAAATAAAAATTAAAAATATTTTATTATTTTTCTCTTTGAAGCGATGGCATCACTGAAGCAATGGTTTCACAGATTTGATGGCTAAGGTGGCTAAGGTCGAGAGCACACAATGACGTAAGGCCTGACGCATGGACATCCTCAAATGTCGCTTTAATTTGAATTCAAATGTAAAAACCATTTATGAATACTTTACATCATGGATTGAGTGATCAAACTCCTACGAAAACACTTTCTAATCAAATATGAAAACAATAAGAAGTCCTTTCACTTCATGTAAAACTATGAAATGAAGGGACTTCTTTCCAAAATATAAAACTAAAATAGAATTTTTTGCTTCCACGTGAAAAGGTTGATATCGAACTCTCTTCTTCTCTAAGGCTTATTTTAAAAAGTCAAAAACCATAGAAAAATACTTGAACCTTTCTTGGGTTGATGAAAATTTATAGAAGAAATGGCTAAAGTTTATAAAAGGCTTGAGAGTTAAGCACTAGGGCATGCTTTTCATTGTGGTTTCTTATTGGACTACACAAGTAGTCCTTAGTAAAGGGTTGAATTTTGGGTGATTCTTTGGACCATTGGATAAAGCTTTCAGATTAGTGCCACATGGCAAGTTAATGATGATGATTTTTTTTTTCACTATTTTTTGTAAGTCCTTGTGACAAGGTGTTGAAATTTGTTTACCTCCCTCTTTAACAAGGGAAAGGGTCATTACGACTTTCAAAAACAATAAGAAAGTGATAAAATTGTTAGGTTAAATTAAATTGGTATCAATGTTGGGAAAAGGATTGCCTCAGCTTAGTCTTGAGCCGATTGAAAATCGAGACTAGCAAGCTACAAACCATGGTAAACGTAAAAAAAACCGATGAAATATGTAAGAAAAGTAAAGATATGTCAGGATGTGAAATGAAAAGTAAGTCTCGACCATGCACTGACAATGAAAATCTCCCTAACCGAACACAACACTAAAGATTTCTTGCAAAAACCCAAAAAGGGGCTTTGGGTATTGGGTCACACACCTTCTTTCCAAGTGTTTGGGAACAATCAATTTCACAACATACAAAATTCCCTTAAGTTTGGAGTCAAAGAGAATTTTTTAAAAAAATAATCGGCAGTTTTTTTAATCTAGCTCTATTTTTTTAATTTTCCTATTAGGTTTTTTTCTTCTCCCCCTCCCTCCCTTCAATGGGAGGTTTTAATTTTTCAACTAGCTTAAGACTAAGTTGAGGCACACTTTTTTCGGACACTTTCCCATCCCAATTACTTTGTTTTTTCCTCAATTTCTTGCAATGCTTCCAAGTGTTTTTCATGTGACAACAAATGTTTTAAAATGCTAGTGTCACTTTCTCATTCTCTCTCTGCAACATTTGAACTCTTAAAATTATTAAAACCCTCTCAGTAGCCTTATGTACGCCATAGTGAACTTTCACCTTGTTATAAATTGAACTTTATTAATTAAGATGTGAAAATTTACGAGATCAATTTAATGTAGTTTCAAAGGTTCATTTTATTTTTAAAGATATTTATTGAGATTTTAAAAAGATCAATTCTAAGTTTTGAGATCAATTTAATGTAGATTCAAAGGTTCATTTTATTTTTAAAGATATTTATTGAGATTTTAAAAAGATCAATTCTAAAGGCAAAGAGTGTCATCTCTCTCTCTCTCTCTCTCTCTCTCTCTCTCTCTCTCTCTCTCACGTACACACACACACACACACACAAAGAAAAGGTCAATGATAAAAGATTACCTTTGAAGAGAATATCTTCGGTTGATTCTTTCATAAGATAGGGTGCAATATTTGTTAGTCTAAGAGTCTCTCTCACCACCTTCGATCATGCAACACATTTCACCATTTCACCAAGTAAGTGCTTCATGCCGAGGAAAAAGAGAGAGCAGGGCAAGCATGCTGTTGGGGGGGGGGGGTTGGGGGGGATGCCAATCACAAACACAAAGCATAAAACTTCTTACACTTCTAGTAAAGTGCATTTTTTGCAAGTAGTCATCCCATGTGAGCTTCTCTTTGTGTGTTTTTGTCCTTCGGAGAGCCACATTCTCCCTCTGAAAGAAAAAGCTAAGGTAAGCAAGATCTCAAGCATACCTCTACACAAAGACACAAAGAGATTGAACAAATATATACTCTTAGACCTAGAAATTAGTGAGAGAAGTTGACACTAACTTTGAGCTGGTTTACCACATGGGCATTCTCCGAGAGGAACCTTAACACATTGACTATAAGCAAGAATGTGTTCTCAAAAGCTCCCACCACAAAGAAAAAGATCCACTCTGCAACATCTAGCCCGCAATAACGTTCCCCGCTTTCATCGCACCTCTTCAACACCACATCAAGAATATCAGTTGCCTCTTTACTGCCTTTGTGTTTCCTTAATCTTGCAAGCTTTGTGATCGTTGCCAGGATTCTTTGTCGTGCCTACCATAAAAAAAGAAAAGATCAATTAAATTAATTATGAAGGCACCAACTAAACAATTTAACATTGGAGATATTATCCTCAGACATATAAAACACTCAAAGAGAACTATATTTAAGCTCAATTTTGTCTTTATTTATCTCCTAAGGTGATCACTGACTATCAAGTAATCCTTGATTAACACTAAAAGAGAACTATATTGAAGCTCACTTTTTCCTTAATTTATCTCTTAAGTAGATCACTAATTATCAAGTAATCCTTGATTAAAGTAGATGCACCCATTTAGTTGGTTGCTTGGTTGCTAGCACGTGATCGACAAGCTATGTACATGACAAATTTCATCTTTAAGTAAATAAAGAGACAAAAGCAATATCAAGTAAGGGTACTTCTGTGGTGGGGGTTTGGTGTGTGTGTGTGTGTTTAGATTACCCCTTCCCCCCTCCGCTAACTAACTTTGAGGTGCAGTTGCAAAACAAAGTATTACCCCTCTTGCGTGTGCATGAGACAAAGCATGTCACATCGGTCCCATCCCTCCCTGAATTGAACTCCCCTTTTGATCTCCTCCTCCCCTCCCCCCCCCCAAGTAATTAACACACCCATAGGGACGTGGGATCAATGGCTCACATTAGGCGTCGTGAGGCGGCGGCAATCTGGGCCGTCCGCTCGATTTTTGAACTAGGTGTGAACTATGTGTGAAGTCGGGAGGTATGTATGTGAACTAAGTGTGAGTTTGGGAGGGTATGCACATCACACCAAATTTTATGTGAATTCAATGTATACAAACTGTGAACTAATTGTAAACTTATCTACGATGACCTAATCCACACACACGCACACACACACATTTCGCAACGAGTGTGCAATAGCTTAATAGTTAGAGTCAATTTCAACGGGTTCAAGCCTTGGATCTGCAAATATGAGAATTTTTTGCATTCCTTAGGCAATCAAACGGCCGCAATCAACTAGCGATAGTGAGTGTCAATTACTGACATGGCTGAAGAGAGAAAGCAGCTCATGTGTGCCAACAAAACAATAGAGTACAAAACAAACACGATGAATTTCTTATACCTTGAGAACCTTGTTGAATTGGGTGCCTGGTAGATTGATCGGAACGGAAGAGTAACCGGACGATAACGTGAAGAAATCCCGCATTAGCAATTCGGCGGTTGGGTCATCGGCCGCCAAACCAAGAGAGAGCTTAATAGAGTAGCTAAAAACCCACTGCATAGACACGATCACGGCGTCATTTACACAGCTGCAGTAGATCAAAACCTTTGACCGACTGAAATGATGCAGTTATACCTCCTTGAAATCATGTTGGGCATCGAGCACAGCAGCTTGGTGTCGCCAGGACTCGAGACAAGTCAAGAAATGCTCTTGCACTGTCTCCACATGCAGCTTTTGCACAGCACTAGAGCTGACGCTGAGATTGGCCAGCTCGCGCAATGCACGATGGCTGGCCCCTTGGAGGGTAAGCGCTGGCCCCAGGATCCTGCTGAACACCTTTGGGTAATAGCCCTGCACTAGCTTGCCGTCGTTGCTCAATAGAAACTTGGTGAGCTCGGGATCCATCGACACCACTGTCGGCCGTCCCAGCAGATGAGTCTTGAACACGGTGCCATATCTGATCGTGCATATGACATGAGAGAGAGAGAGAGAGAGAGAGAGAGAGAGAGAGACTGCGTGTGTGCTTGATGCGTGCGTGTGTGTGTGTGTGTGTGTGTGTGTGTGTGTGTGTGAGAGAGAGAGAGAGAGAGAGAGAGAGAGAGAGAGCCAACCTTTGCATACGAGAAGAGAAGAACGGAAGCGGCGTGCCGATTGGAGCTCTGAGAAGAGCAAACTGCAGCGTCTCGCCAAGCAGAGGCAAGCCCAGGCTGCCGGGGGGCAGCTTGTGCTTGCAGAACAGGTGACGCAAGTGCAGCAAGCAGCAGCACAGAATACCCGCAAAGCAGATGCAGGTAGCTGCAATCAGAAGAGACGAGCCTGATAATGATGAGGAAGAAGATGATGATAACGTGGATAATGGGAGAAGCAGCGACCACAGTTGCAGTTCCATGGCCACCAGTACTGCGCGCTAATTCTTTACAATTACATCCAGGAATAAAAACCCACGGACTTCAACGTACCGTTTTACATCCTATTGGAGAATGAATGATGTAGGCCTACATCCACCAAAGCTCTAGACCAGCTTTTATAATAAAGTCCCCTCCTTGTCAACTACCCACCAACAAAGGGCAATCTCACGGACCGCACGGTAGGCTGGAGCCTGGTAGCGTTTTGCTAGCGTGGGCTTTGGGCAGATTTCGTTTAATGTTCAACCCCGCCAAAATTGGCAGAATGCTGCCCTTCTCTCTCTACTCTCTCTCATTCTCTCGATGAACTGCAGCAGATGGAGAAGAACGTCTCCAAGAGAATGCTGGAAAATAGATCGAGATAGCATACTGTGACGCCCCAGCTTCTGGGCGCGTCGAGGAGGGGGCCCGGCGGGGATTCTTACCCGCACGCAGCCGAAGGGACTTCTGTCTTCAAGGGGCCCGTCGGGGATTCTTACCCGCACGCGGCCGAGGGGACTGTCTTCAAGGGGCCCGGCGGGGATTCTTACCCGCACGCGGCCAAGGGACCAAGGTGTTGCTTCCAGGGATCCTGGCACGGACGGCACCGGCTCAGGAGGGCCCGGCTCGGACGGCACCGGCTCGGGTCAAGTTGCGTTCTCGGGGGCCCGGCTCGGACGGGACCGGCTCGGGCGTGGTTGCGTTCCATGGGTCGACGGCCGTTTGTGTTTCGCGGGTCTTCGCGCGTCTCGCGTCTCGGGTCCCTAGCCCCACGTAGCCTCAGGCTCCGCCGCACCGCCGACGGGTCATAGCGTGCCCCGGGGAACCTTGCGTGGAGTCCCCACGGTGCGCGAGTGCGTGGAGTGAGGCTAACGTGCCTAGGTGGGGGGTCCCCTCCCGTGGCCGGTCTTCGGGAGGCTCATACCCCTTATATACACCCCCGTTTGAAGAGAGTTCGACGACCGCGTCGAACGTGGGAAAAGAGTGCTCGGCTATGCATGAGGCCGTGGGGACAAAGGGGTGCATATAAGTGCAAAGTGATCAAAAACTGTTCCCAAATGCAAGTAAGTAGGCATGCTTTGTTTTTGTCATTTTTGAAAGTGAGTGAGTGAGTATTTTTTGGGGTTTTGGCAGAAGGCTGAAAAGATATGCTTTGAACACCCAAGTAGAATTCCCCGTACTTGAGCGTTCCCCGAATAGGTAACCCGATGTGCGCGGAGCCACCTGCTGCGTTGGTCCGCGCGGAGGCTTCTTGAAAGCCGGATTTGAAAGAGCGTTCCGTCGCAATGCAGCACTTGCGAGTTGGTCCCTGTTTGGACGTCGTTTGGATCTTTAGCTCAGCATGGGCCACAAAACGTGGCCGGGGCGCGACGAACACCGTTGGCTTGGTTCGTCGCGTTTTTGGAGTTTCTATGTTTTTGTCACAAAGAGCCCTGTCTGGCTCGTATCTGCCTTTTCTTCATGTAAAGAGCCCTGTCTGGCTCACATCGCTGCTTTTCGTGTCATGGCGGTGCCCGGCTCGGATCGGGGCCGGCGCGGGTCACGGGTGACGGCCCGTTGTTGGGACGCGTCACGAAGAGCCCTGTCTGGCTCGCATCGTTCCTTTTCCTCATGGAGGTGCCCGGCTCGGATCGGGGCCGGCGCGGGTCACAAGTGACGGCCCGGTGTTCAGGGAACGCGTCACGGTGCGGAGGGCGTGTGGTTGCTTTCTGGAGCTCTCTTCACCAGGATTTAGACGACCCGGGCCATTGCGGTTGGAGTCGTCGTGAGTATCGTGCGCGTCGGGCACGTTAGTCTTCGGCTCGTTTCCAGGAGCTCGTTCTGGAGCTCTGATACCAAGTGTGACGCCCCAGCTTCTGGGCGCGTCGAGGAGGGGGCCCGGCGGGGATTCTTACCCGCACGTAGCCGAAGGGACTTCTGTCTTCAAGGGGCCCGTCGGGGATTCTTACCCGCACGCGGCCGAGGGGACTGTCTTCAAGGGGCCCGGCGGGGATTCTTACCCGCACGCGGCCAAGGGACCAAGGTGTTGCTTCCAGGGATCCTGGCACGGACGGCACCGGCTCAGGAGGGCCCGGCTCGGACGGCACCGGCTCGGGTCAAGTTGCGTTCTCGGGGGCCCGGCTCGGACGGGACCGGCTCGGGCGTGGTTGCGTTCCATGGGTCGACGGCCGTTTGTGTTTCGCGGGTCTTCGCGCGTCTCGCGTCTCGGGTCCCTAGCCCCACGTAGCCTCAGGCTCCGCCGCACCGCCGACGGGTCATAGCGTGCCCCGGGGAACCTTGCGTGGAGTCCCCACGGTGCGCGAGTGCGTGGAGTGAGGCTAACGTGCCTAGGTGGGGGGTCCCCTCCCGTGGCCGGTCTTCGGGAGGCTCATACCCCTTATACATACCCTCGTTTATAAGTGACACGCGGTGTCACTTCACTCGAGGGATCTACGGCCGGCTGGGAGGGGGGGCTTTAGACCGTCGGATCCACGCGACCAGAGGAGGTAGGTTCTTATATGGGCACGCTCGCAATCCCGACACGAATGCGTGATAGGTAGGTTGGATGAGTTGCGGGAGTGTGATGGAGGTGGTCGTGAGCTCGAGCAGAGAGCGAGACGAAGGGTGCCATTCTTTTTACCCCACTTAGCCCAAATCAACGGTGGGAGCAACTCGGGCTGTTGATCCCTCAAGTGCACCATGTGTGCTTTATGAACAAGGATAACATACACCAACATTAACATTGCTCCGTCTGAGTGCGGATGCACTCAAAGTGACCCCAATCTAAGAGTTGAGTCCGACCACTGAGGACATAGGGGACATCAAACGCAAACTCCTCATGTGCTGCAAAAAGGGGGTTCAATGGTCACGCACATGGTAAGATAGCATACATCTACGTGCGGATGCACTCAAAGTGACCCCAATCTAAGGTAGTCTCCCACATCCTTGGCATCTAGAGTTTGCATTCACCAAGGCTTGAGCCTTGACCACTCAAGGTGGAACTTGGTGCTATCTGTGCGCGTATGTCGCACGTGTCAATGCAAGAAACTTGCCGATACACCGTGTACGAGCCACAAATGGCTCCAAGCACACAACAAGCCTAAACTAGTAAGCTCAAAGAAGGCGATGGTGTGTCACTCACCGCTCTACGCTTGCTTCGTGGAGGATTCCTGGCCGCGAAGAAGAAGGAGCCGCCGCTTCTCCGCGCTCAACCGCTTCGTCGCCGCCGTACCTTCGTAATGCTCAATCGCCCACACACTCCCTCTCTCTCCCTCTCTCACACTCTCTCTCTCACACACACAAAAAGAGATGAAGAAGAAGAAGAAGGATATGGAGCAAGAGCACTCTTCAATTGCACAAATGAGAGAATGAGTGAATTTTAGGTTTAGTTGACTTTTATATGAGCTCGTCCCATTCACACTTGGGTGCCCATGCTTAGCCAACTAATCCCTTGAATGTTCCAGTTAGAGTGCGCCTCTCATCGGCGATCACTCTTACTCTTTCCTATTGGACCGACAAGTCCGGTACCTGACTCTACCAATAAATAATACAATGTCCGCCGTAGGTTACAACGTCCGTCTCATAGGTGATAGGGTGTCCGTCACTACAAGAGGCTCTTCATATTAGCGACGCTCACACAGCGACGCTCAAAAAAAAAAAATCCCGGCGTCGCTATGAGCGTCGCTATAAGCGTCGCTATGAGCATCGCAAATTTACAAAGAAATTTGCGACGCTCATAGCGACGCCAGCTGGGGTAAAAAAAATAACCGAGCGCGCCCAAAAACTCAGATCTCAGATCTGAGTTTTTCGGCGCCCTCAAGCAAAGAGCAGGTAACGCTCTCCCTCACTCTCTCTCTCTCTCTCTCTCTCTTTTTCTTTTACACACACACACACACACACACACACACACACACACACACACACACGAGGAGAGGAAGGAGAGCCAGGTATGCTCCTTCCCTCTCCTCATTCTCATGTTCCCTTCCCCTCTTTCTCTCTCCCTCTCTCTCTCTCTCACACACACACATACACACACACACATAGTGTTTTTGAGAGAGAGAGAGAGAGAGAGAGAGAGAGAGCGAGAGAGAGTGCAAAAACGCACACACATACATAAACAAAAAATGCACACACATTGAGAGAGAAAAAGAGAGAGAGAGCATGCATAAACAAAAAACGCACGCATTGAGAGAGGAAAAGAGAGAGAGAACATGCATAAACAAAAAACGCACACATTGAGAGAGGAAAAGAGAAAGAAAACATGCATACGATCCAAAAAAACGCACACACATTGAGAGAGAAAGAAAGAGAAACTAAGGGAGCGTCGTAGGAAACTAATTAAAATTAAAAGACCTAAAGATCTAGCCGACGAGGAGTTGAACTGAAGACCTATTATTCAAGAGAGAAATGGCATAATCAATCTATCATACTTGGCATGGGTGATAGAAAGGTTATACCATTTATCTCTTTTTATTGGCACACACATCCACACACGCGCACACACACAGGAAGAAGAGAGTTATAACGTCGTAGGAAACTATCTTAAAAGACGTTAAAGATTAGGTTATATGTAGACTTACATTAAATTAGATTTATGTTTATTTTTAACTAGATTTACGTTTATTTAAGCTAGATTTAGATTTACGTTATATTAGATTAGATGCGGGTCTCCATAGACTGCGATGCCTGCATGAAGCGGGTGAAGACAGCCCTCAATGGAATATAGGGTATTGCTGCCTTCACTCATGGTGGGCTCCGTCGATCCAAAAGTACTGGTGAAATGTCTTCAGAAGATAGGGAAGAAGGTGGATCTTCAGGGCGGCAAGAGTCACTACATCCCCGACACAATGACCATCTAGACAACCTCTAGTCATTAGACTTACGTTAAATTAGATTTAGCTTTATTTTTAGTTAGATTTACGTTTATTTAGATTTACGCTTATTTACGTTAGATCGAGTCCACGCAAGAATTACTTACGGTTTAGGGTTTAGAGTTAGACGAACAGTGAAAAGATCTACTGTGAAAAGATGTTAAGATGAAGTGAAGTGCTACAGCTAGAGAAGAGGCAAAGGGATTTTGTCCACTACATGCAGTATCATGTAGACGTGGGTGTCTAGATTTCTTGTACCCACAAATATAGGTATTGACCAATAAAGACGAGATTATAACCCGGTGGTTCTGATCTCCGTGCACCTCTAGACCGAGGTGTGCGGGGATTGGACATGACTAGAGAATGTGAGGTAGAGAGAGAGAGAGAGAGAGAGAGAGAGAGAGAGAGAGAGAGAGAGAGAGAGAGAGAGAGAGAGAGATAAGACGAAGAATGCCAATAGAATATTAAATTTGTTGTCCAGGTTATAAGTTTTTTATCCTCATTATGAGTAGCGACGAGGATGTGGGACCGTCCAACCGAAACACCTATCTCTCAACGAGGGTCTTATGTCCTTGTAATCAATGCAAGCATGCTGTGCGACGGACAAGACGTGTTTATTTGCAGCACGTTCGCGAATTTGGCGAGTTCGATCCATCTATTATAGATCGAGTTGTTGCCAATTATAACTCGTCGGACTCTGACGCTGGCCAACAAGCAGCAATCTTGCAACCCAATAGACGTATTCGCAGGCGCTTTGGTCAAGCAGCATATGTGAGGCCACAAGATGTAGCCTCTGACAGCTCGGGGGATGATCATGCAGAGCACATTCCCAACGAGGCAATGTTTGAGCCCGAGATTGATGAAATGATCGAGACGATCATGGATTCAGAAAGGCTTATCTATGATGATATGAAAAGTGAAGCCGATACATCATTGTATAATGGAGCACGTATGTTTAGATTGAAAGCACTCCTGGTTCTTCTCAACATGCAGGCAAAGTTTGGATGGAGTGACACTAGCGTCACAACGCTTTTCAGGTGATCTATTACAATTAGTTTACTTTAATAGAACTCTAAATGTATAATGATCTGATAGATTTTTACACGACTGTATCATATTTTTATGTTGTGTAGATTGCTGAAAGAGCACATTCTACCAGCTAACAATGTGATGCCAGATTCCCGAGATGAAGCAAGAAAGATTTTGCGAAACTTGGGGATGGATTACAATTCTATCCACGCTTGTCCTAATGACTGCATTCTTTTCAGAGGGGAATACAAAGACATGGAGAAGTGTCCGAAATGTGATTCCGAAAGATATCGAGTAGATCTCCACGGGACAAAAATTCCACAAAAGGTTTTGCGACATTTTCCTTTGCTTCCTCGCATCAAGCATTTCTTCGAATGTAAGTCCATGGCCGCCCTAGCATCATGGCATGAGGAGAATAAATCTTCGGATGGTGTGCTACGAATTCCTGCAGATTGCGCAGCCTGGAAACATATAGATGGAACATGGTCGGATTTTGCCAGGGAAGCTCGAAATTTGCGCTTAGGCCTGGCTATGGATGGCGTAAATCCATTTGGTCAAAGATCAACATCTTACAGTGTATGGCCCGTTGTCATCGTCAACTACAACATTCCCCCGTGGTTGACTACGAAGAAGGGGCACCTATGGCTAAGCTTGATTGTGCCAGGGCATTATAAAGTGGGGAATATGGATGTGTATCTTCGTCCACTATTGGAAGAGCTACAACAATTGTGGATTGGCATAGAGGTGGTGGATATGAGCCGACACACAGGACGACGGAATGCTTTGATCAGAGGTATTCTAATGTGGACCATGCATGACTATCCCGGGCTAACAGAATGCTCAGGTGATCTATTGACACTCCTCTCTCAGACACTGTAAATCTTGTTTTTCCCCATAGTTGATCTATTATCATGTGTATACATGCAGGGCTTCAAACAAGCGGATACAGAGCATGTGTCACATGTGGACCTAGACTGAATGCACGTAGGGCACCCTCACTGAAGAAGCAAATCTACGAAGGTCATCAAGCGTATCTTCCGGAGAATCATGTGTTACGCGACGGCTTTTTGGGAAGAGAGCCACCAAGGATGTCTGCACAAGCATGGTTAGAGCAGAAGGAGATGTGCGATGACGGATTGCCTCCAGGGATGAAGAGACTATCTCTATGGTACGAGTTACCATACTGGCCCCGACTCGTGATCAATCACTTGCTCGATCCAATGCACATATTCAAGAATGTGGGTAATCTACTATGGGACCATTTGACCGGCAAGAAAGATACTTTGGGAGCCAGAGTTGACCTTAGAAATGTGGATCGTATGGAGCAATATTGGCCGCAAACAGCGTCTGATGGATCGATAAAACTTCCTAAAGCACCATGGATTTTCACAGGAGCCCAAGAACGCAAAGTAAAAGAGGCCATTCGATCTTTGCGGACCCCCACTGGCGTAATGCACTCGCTCCGAACGTGTTTTACTAAAGAAGGAAAGCTTACCGGTTTGAAGTCACACGATTGGCATAAAATGTGTCAGGTACGTTCATAGTGGACTTTAATATCATTGCATAAAATGTGGACTTTAATATCATTGCTGCACATACTTTACAGTTTATTTTACCGGTTGCCATTGAGGGATGTTTGTCTCTCGACATCCGTAACACAATCTACAAACTTGCAAAGCTGGTGCAATGGATCTCACAAAAGGAGATCAACGTAGACTCCATACCATTCGCCAAACTAAATGCTGCGGAGCTTGTGTGCATGTTTGAGAAACATTTTCCTACTACAATGCTAACCATTCAGGTGCATCTTCTTATTCACATAGTTGATGAGGTGGAAATAGCTGGCACAGTTCATTCCAGATGGATGTTCTTCTTAGAGCGTTTCATGAAAACGCTTAAGGTATATGTGCGTCAAAAGGCACGTCTGGAGGGTAGCATGGCAGAAGGTTGGTTGGTATCGGAGTCCCTAGTGTACATTGGAGAGTGGCTAGACGGATTTGATAAATCCCGGGACACGCTATGGCGAACCATAGATGATGAGCGCATATCTGGGATTGTCATGTGCAATCTCGGTGTTGAGAAGAAGATGACGGAAGATCTAGAGGCTAAAATCAACCGATTTTGCATGCTTCACAATCCAGTGATGCAAAAGTAGATTTCACAATATGAGGATGCAAAGCAAGAGCGACAAAGGGCACGAATCGAGTGGAGACGGGGAAGACGACCACCGATGCACTATCCAGCGGTTCTGAAGAGCCTACCAACCTTCATGAGCTTAAGATGGTTGCACAACCAATTGAAAAGCGCACAACAATGCGGTGACGAAGTGACTGAAGAAGAGTGGGAGTACTCTCGGGGTTGCGCGACCAAGGTAAGTTTGCAATGTACGACTAGCAAGTGACTTTATTTATAAACGTTTGAACGGCCACTCATAATCTTTGTTCGTTGTAGTATAAGTCATACACAGCAGCATGGTGTAAAGGTCGACATTTTAGGGTGGAACGAATCGACAAAAAGCGTTTTACTCAAGATTGTGGAATCATGGCAAAATTTGAACAGTCTAGTCGACGACGTTCCTCTGATGCAGATCCCGTGGTGGCGGAACTCACTTACTTCGGCACGCTACAAGAGATTTTGATGATCGATTACAGAGAATTTTTTGTCGACTTGTTCGACGTGCAATGGTTCAAGATAATCATGGAGGGTCGAAACGCTACTGTGCGTAGAGGAGAGTCTGGTTTTCTTGAGGTGGATTCTACTAAGAAATGGACTGACCTAAGAGACACTTTCGTACTACCCGAGCATTGTGAACAAGTGAGTATATAAATAGTTAACATCCCCCTTTTACAAGTTATGTGCTTGAAAGCTCTCATGTAAGTTATGTGGCTCTGGCAGGTAGTATTTCATCCTACAAAGTCTACATCAAACTGGTGGTACGTCATAGAGGTAGCCCCTCGTAGTGCAAGGACGTATGAAGGCTACCATGTGCCAATCACAACGACATCAATGGAGGAGATCAGAGAAGATGCTCAATCACAAGCCGCTGCGGTGGTGCCAGACGAGCATCAAGATGCTACTACTCTATATGGGGTGCATGCAGAGGAGCTACAAAACGAAACAGAGGATATGTGTTTAAACGGAGAGCTCTATATAGATATAGGAAGTTATGCTGAGTTATGCGAGGATGAGAGAGAGATCTCTTAAAGCCACAAATATTGTATTTGAACAATTTTGCTCCGTGCTGTAAAAGCTCTAGCTCTCTAAGTAGCTTCCATGGTGTGTAACGCTCTTTTCTACTCGCGCTCACATCTTTTGATTGAAAATTCTGAGTTTTCGACTTGCCTCTTCTATCACTCGATTCATTGCGTCATTGTATTTATATGCGTCATTACGTCATTGTATTTAATGGTCTTTGCGTCATTGTCTACTCTATTCATTCAATATTAAGTTTAAATATTCGTGTGTTTAATGCAGGTATGGATGATGAGGAGTTTCTTTCTTCTTTGTCACCGCAGCAGAGACAGTGGTACGTGGAGCGTCATCGCTCTGGCGCATCATCGCGCGTTCCTACACCATCCGCATCTCCCTCTCTTTCGGAGCATTCGGCGCGCTCCAAAGCTTCGGCGTCGACGAGACGAGCGTCACACTCGTCTAGACACCGGCGCTCTAGTGGTGGCGGTGGCGGTTGTTGTGGGGATTCCGCCACCGATGCCTCCACACCGCCTCGTGTTCGACGAGGCTCTTTACCCTCCCCTTCTTTGCCCGCCCCCACACCAGCCACAGCATCGCCGTCTACGCCAGGTTTTGCACGGCTGACTGTTCCTAGAAGCTACACACCTCTACCTACTCCGCCAGGAGCCACCCCACTCGACACTCCTCGCTTCGGCGCCCAGACGCCGATGGAGACACCTGACGTCCGTACCCCCATCGACACGCCGCTAGAGACCCCTGCCGGGACACCCAGGTTCACGCGTCACCGGCCAGAGGGCTTGCCTTACTCCGTCGACATCAGCGGCGGCATCATCATGGATGATGACGGCAAGAAGGTGATCTCGCGCATGCGTGGTCTTTGCTCTCAGCTGTTTAGACACTATATACTAAACAAATGGAGTGAAGTACCAAGTGATTTAAAAAACAGAGTCATCAGCATACTTCATGATGAGTT
This sequence comes from Adiantum capillus-veneris, assembly GCF_014529385.1. Taxonomy (NCBI): domain Eukaryota; kingdom Viridiplantae; phylum Streptophyta; class Polypodiopsida; order Polypodiales; family Pteridaceae; genus Adiantum; species Adiantum capillus-veneris. The sequence goes on from NC_140951.1 coordinate 98,594,305, forward strand.
TCCCGTTCCAACACGGGATCAGCGCTTCAATGAAGACCTGATGAAGATTCGAATGCGCGAATACTGCAAACACAAGCGTTCCGAAGTGCAAAAAGCAATCAAGAATGGGTGGAATAGGCCAGATTGGCTGGCCAAAGAAGATTGGAAGAATGCGAAGAAAGCAGCGCGCGAGAATCCCGACAAGTGGAAGCAACAAAAGGATGCAGCCAGAGCGCGAGTAGAGGCAGGGAGCTCGCACCACTTGGGGAGCGGTGGATGGGCATCATTTGAGGCCGATTTTGTAAGTCTTTTCACATTGCTCTTTATGCATGTTCGATAGTTTAGGGTTTATGAGTTTTTTAGTTCTAACATAATGAAATCTTTGTATGTTTTGACAGTGGTCGATGACAGGACGTGATCCCACACCGTACGAGCGCGAGTACGCAGGCAGGAAGGGCTTAAACGCCCTGATGGACATTCTCAGTTCTCGCGGCGGCATGGTTAGTATTAGGGTTTACTCTTTTTTATTTTTTGTATTGTTTTATAAATGTCGTTATATGTTTATATTTACTGAAAACTGTCTTATTGTCTTTTTTTGCAGAATCCGACAGATACGCCGCTTGGACGTGATGAGACGTCTGATTAAACGACGTCAGTTTAGCCGTAGCTAGATAGCATTAGTTTAGGGTTTCTCATAGCTTATGTATCATGAGACGGATTTTATACGTCTTTTTGAACCATGTATATTATTACATTTGTCACCGCAATTCCTTTTGCCAATCAATTCTTTATGCCTATGATGTTGTACAATTGTCATTATTACATTTGCCAATCAATTCAGGTTGTCTATGATGTGTACAATTGTCAATTTTGCAAACAATGCGTCTTGTGGGTGACTATTTTGGGTCTATTATTTACCTTTGCACTTCTTTTAAAAAGTGAATCAAGTACAATATGGTTGATTGAATGCCCTGCCACCAAAAAAATATTCTCTCAGGCGTCGCTATAAGCGTCGCTATTTATGGCTCTGTAGCGTCGCTATACTCTTCTGTGAGAGCGTCGCTATCTGCGTCGCTATAGGTGTCGCTATAGACGTCGCTATATAGCAACGCCTATAGCGACGGCTATAGCGACGCAGATAGCGACGCTCTCGTAGCGATGCTTTTAGCGACGGTTATAGCGACGCCGGGGGTTATAAAAACCCAGTGTATTTCCGTCGCTAAGAGCGTCACAAGAGCACACAACCTCTTGTAGTGCGTGAGCCGTGAGGGTTAACATGCCCCCCTTCCTGATGTAGATTCCATCCTCGGAAGCTATTGAGTTGAAGCTCTTTCGTCGAGGTGGAAGAGCATTTGAGATGAATGTCCTTAGCCTTCTTCAGTCACTACAAAATCAAACAACATTGGCATAGTAATTGCATTCTCATAAGCGATTAAAAAGGAAATGCAATTTTAGGCAGACAAATTGATTGGTAACAGAATTTTAAACAATTTGTCAGCAATAAACATTAAATTGCAATCTAATCAAACGCATAAACAGATGTAAAGGTAAAAAATTAAACAAGTCTGGGGTCGCTAATTTAACGGTCGAAAGACAGTAGAGATCGACTATTAATACCATGGGTAAGCTTCTTAATTTTCTCCTATCAATTAAGTTGTTTAATCGCGAGAGCCAAGTATTTCATGTTCGAGGGCTGACTAGAGGCTATACCTAAAAGACCTTGTAGTTATGCTACAATAAAAGGAATTTCTCACACTACAAGAGGTTGTGTGCTCTTGTGACGCTGTTAGCGACGGAAATACACTGGGTTTTTATAACCCCCGGCGTCGCTAAAACTGTCGCTAATAGCGTCGTTACGAGAGCGTCGCTATATGCGTCGCTATAAGCGTCGCTATATAGAGACGCTCATAGCGACAGTTATAGCGACGTTTACACAGAAGTCTATAGCGACTCTCATAGCGACGCTACAGAGCCATAAATAGCGACGGTTATAGCGACGCCCGAGAGAATTTTTTTTTGGTGATAGGGCATTGAATGCCCTGCCACCCATCAACCATATTGTACTTGATTCACTTTTAAAGAAAAGTGCAAGGGTAGATAATAGACCCAAAATAGTCACCCACAAGACGCATTGTTTGCAAAATTGACAAGCGTAAAATTGACAATTGTACACATCATAGGCAAAATGAATTGATTGGCAAATGTAATAATGACAATTGTACAACATCATAGGCATAAAGAATTGATTGGCAAAATGAACTGCGCTGACAAATGTAATAATATACATGGTTCAAAAAGACGTATAAAATCCGTCTCATGATACATAAGCTATGAGAAACCCTAAACTAATGCTATCTAGCTACGGCTAAACTGACGTCGTCTAGTCAGACGTCTCATCGCGTCCAAGCGGCGTATCTGTCGGATTCTGCAAAAAAAGACAATAAGACAGCTTTCAGTAAGTATAAACATATAATGACATTTATAAAACAATACAAAAAATAGAAAAGAGTAAACCCTAATACTAACCATGCCGCCGCGCGAACTGAGAATGTCCATCAGGGCATTTAAGCCCTTCCTGCCTGCGTACTCGCGCTCGTACGGTGTGGGATCACGTCCTGTCATCGACCACTGTCAAAACATACAAAGATTTCATTATGTTAGAATTAAAAAACTCATAAACCCTAAACTATCGAACATAAAGAGCAATGCGAAAACACTTATAAAATCGGCCTCAAATGATGCCCATCCACCGCTCCCCAAGTGGTGCGAGCTCCCTGCCTCTACTTGCGCTCTGGCTGCATCCTTTTGTTGCTTCCACTTGTCGGGATTCTCGCGCGCTGCTTTCTTCGCATTCTTCCAATCTTCTTTGGCCAGCCAATCTGGCCTGTTCCACCCATGCTTGATTGCTTTTTGCACTTCGGAACGCTTGTGTTTGCAGTATTCGCGCATTCGAATCTTCATCAGGTCTTCATTGAAGCGCTGATCCCGTGTTGGAACGGGAAACTCATCATGAAGTATGCTGATGACTCTGGCTTTTAAATCACTTGGTACTTCACTCCATTTGTTTAGTATGTAGTGTCTAAACAGCTAAGAGCAAAGACCACGGATGCGCGAGATCACCTTCTTGCCGTCATCATCCATGATGATGCCGCCGCTGAAGTCGACGGAGTAAGGCAAGCCCTCTGGCCGGTGACACGTGAACCTGGGTGTCCCGGCAGGGGTCTCTAGCGGCGTGTCGATGGGGGTACGGACGTTAGGTGTCTCCACCGGCGTCTGGCCCCCGAAGCGAGGAGTGTCGAGTGGGGTGGCTCCTGGCGGAGTAGGTAGAGGTGTGTAGCTGCTAGGAACAGTCAGCCGCACAAAACCTGGCGTAGATGGCGATGCTTTGGCTGGTGTGGGGGCGGGCAAAGAAGGGGAGGGTAAAGAGCCTCGTCGAACACGAGGCGGTGTGGAGGCATCGGCGGCGGAATCCCCACAACAACCGCCACCGCCACCGCCACCACTAGAGCGCTGGTGTCTAGACGAGTGTGAAGATCGTCTCGTCGACACCGAAGCTTCGGAGTGCGCCGAATGCTCCGAAAGAGAGGGAGATGCGGATGGAGTAGGAACGCGCGATGATGCGCCAGAGCGATGACGCTCCACGTACCACTGTCTCTGCTGCGGTGACAAAGAAGAAAGAAACTCCTCATCATCCATACCTGCATTAAACACACGAATATTTAAACTTAATATTGAATGAATAGAGTAGACAATGACGCAAAGACCATTAAATACAATGACGTAATGACGCATATAAATACAATGACGCAATGAATTGAGTGATAGAAGAGGCAAGTCGAAAACTCAGAATTTTCAATCAAAAGATGTGAGCGCGAGTAGAAAAGAGCGTTATACACCATGGAAGGTACTTAGAGAGCCAGAGCTTTTACAACACGGAGAAATATTGTTCAAATACAATATTTGTGGCTTTAAGAGACTCTCTCTCATCCTCGCATAACTCAGCATAACTTCCTATATCTATATAGAGCTCTCCGTTTAAACACATATTCTCTGTTTCATTTTGTAGATCCTCTGCATGCACCCCATATAGAGTAGTAGCATCTTGATGCTTGTGTGGTACCACCGCAGCGGCTTCTGATTGAGCATTTTCTTTGATCTCCTCCATTGATGCCGTTGTGATTGGCACATGGTAGCCTTCATACGTCCTTGCACTACCAGGGGCTACGTCTATGACGTACCACCAGTTTGATGTAGACTTTGTAGGATCAAATATTACCTGCCAGAGCCACATAACTTACATGAGAGCTTTCAAGCACATAACCTGTAAAAGGGGGATGTTAACTATTTACATACTTACTTGTTCACAATGCTCGGGTAGTACCAAAGTGTCTCTTAGGTCAGTCCATTTCTTAGTAGAATCCACCTCTAGTCGTACATTGCAAACTTACCTTCGTCGCGCAACCCCAAGAGTACTCCCACTCTTCCTCAGTCACTTCGTCACCGCATTGTTGTGCGCTTTTCAATTGGTTGGTAGGCTCATGAATGTTGGTAGGCTCTCTAGACCCGTCAGATAGTGCATCGGTGGTCGTCTTCCCCGTCTCCACTCGTTTCGTGCCCTTTGTCGCTCTTGCTTTGCATCCTCATATTGTGAAATCCACTTTTGCATCACTGGATTGTGGAGCATGCAAAATCGGTTGATTTTAGCCTCTAGATCTTCCGTCATCTTCTTCTCAACACCGAGATTGCACATGACAATCCCAGATATGCGCTTATCATCTATGGTTCTCCATAGCGTGTCCCGGGCTTTATCACACATATGTGAGGCATCTTGTGGCCTCACATATGCTGCTTGACCAAAGCACCTGCGAACACGTCTATTGGGTTGCAAGATTGCTGGTTGTTGGCCAGTGTTAGAGTCCGACAAGTTATAATTGGCAACAACTCTCTCTCTCTCTCTCTCTCTCTCTCTCTCTCTCTCTCTCTCTCTCTCTCTCTCTCTCTCTCTCTCTACCTCACATTCTTTAGTCATGTCCAATCCCCGCACACCTCGGTCTAGAGGTGCACGGAGATCAGAACCACAGGGTTATAATCTCGTCTTTATTGGTCAATACCTATATTTGTGGGTACAAGAAATCTACAGACCCACGTCTACATGATACTGCATGTAGTGGACAAAACCCCTTTGCCTCTTCTCTAGCTGTAGCACTTCACAACATCTTAACATCTTTTCACAGTAGATCTTTTCACTGTTCGTCTAACTCTAAACCCTAAACCGTAAGTAATTCTTGCGTGGATTCGATCTAACGTAAATAAGCGTAAATCTAAATAAACGTAAATCTAACTAAAAATAAACCTAAATCTAATTTAACGTAAGTCTACATCTAACCTAATCTTTAACGTCTTTTGGGATAGTTTCCTACGACGTTAAAACTCTCTTCTTCTTGTGTGTGTGTGTGTATGTGTGTGTGGGTAAACCTAAATAAACCTAAGTCTAATCTAATATAACATAAATCTAAATCTAACGTAAATTATGTTATATTAAAAACAAAGAACTAAACTAACAGGGATTATAAGAACCTTAAAACTGATTTAACATATAATTTTTCACATAACTCGGCAAGAGTTGGCATTCTCATCACTAAAGATGTGAGAGTTAACTTCCGGCGGTGACGCTGCCTCATCTCCATCCACATCTGACAACAGCAATTGGCCCTTTGGACCATTCTTGCGCTTGTTACTAACTTTGAAGTTGCTATTGAATGACTAGAGGTTGTCTAGATGGTCATTGTCGGGGATGTAGTGACTCTTGCCGCCCTGAAGATCCACCTTCTTCCCTATCTTCTGAAGACATTTCACCAGTACTTTTGGATCGACGGAGCCCACCATGAGTGAAGGCAGCAATACCCTATATTCCATTGAGGGCTTTCTTCACCCGCTTCATGCAGGCATCGCAGTCTATGGAGACCTAAATCTAATCTAATATAACCTAAATCTAAATCTAGCATAAATAAACGTAAATCTAACTAAAAATAAACCTAAATCTAATTTAACATAAGTCTACATCTAACCTAATCTTTAACGTCTTTTAGGATAGTTTCCTACAACGTTATAACTCTCTTCTTCTTGTGTGTGTGCGCGTGTGTGGATGTGTGTGCCAATAAAAAGAGATAAATGGTATAACCTTTTTATCACCCATGCCAAGTATGATAGATTGGTTATGCGATTTCCCTCTTGAATAATAGGTCTTGAGTTCAACTCCTCATCGGCTAGATCTTTAGGTCTTTTAATTTTAATTAGTTTCCTACGACGTTAAATTAGTTTCTCTCTCTTTCTCTCTCAATGTGTGTGCGTTTTTTTTGTTTATGCATGTTTTCTCTCTCTTTTCCTCTCTCAATGTGTGCGTTTTTTGTTTATGCATGTTCTCTCTCTCTTTTCCTCTCTCAATGTGTGCATTTTTTGTTTATGCATGCTCTCTCTCTCTCTCTCTCTTTTCCTCTCTCAATGTGTGTGTGCATTCTTTGTTTATGTATGTGTGTGCGCGTTTTTGTTTATGTTTGTACTCTTTCTCTCTCTCTCTCTCTCTCTCTCTCTCTCTCTCAAAAACACTATGTGTGTGTGTGTGTGTGTGAGAGAGAGAGAGAGAGAGGGAGAGAGAAAGAGGGGAAGGGAACATGAGAGTGAGGAGAGGGAAGGAGCATACCTGGCTCTCCTTCCTCTCCTCGTGTGTGTGTGTGGAGAAGAAAGAGAGAGAGAGAGAGAGAGAGAGAGAGAGAGAGAGAGAGAGGGAGAGCGTTACCTGCTCCTTGCTTGAGGGCAACGAAAAACTCAGATCTGAGATCTGAGTTTTTGGGCGCTCTCTGTTATTTTTGTTAAGACAGCCGGCGTCGCTATGAGCGTCGCAAATTTACTTGTAAATTTGCGATGCTCATAGCGACGCCGGGAAATTTTTTTTTGAGCGTCGCTGTGTGAGCGTCGCTAATAGGAATAGCCTCTTGTAGTGTCATGAAATCATCGCCTGACTGATTACCTTTTCTTTGACCCCCCAAAGTCTTTTCACAGTGATTCAATTTTGATGTGTGTGCTTATTTTGTATGCCTTGGGTTTTTTGCTTTTCAAGGAAAAGCGCCCACACAGGGAACCTCTAGGGCTCTAGTACCATAGGCGATACATGTGAGTGAAGTACCCAATCAAGCTTAGATTTCTCTTCCAGCTTAAGATTTTACAATGTGGCACTTTGATTTTTTGTTTGTTCGTTTTCAACATTTTAATTTTATAACTTTGGGGGGTCATATAACATTGTTACCCTCCCCAGGCTCATCACATTAGTAAACTCCCTTTATAATACTTAAGCTAAAGGTCAATAGGGACAGCCCACTAGAAAGCCCTAGTACATTTCACACAATGCTGCCTAAATCGGATTAAGAACCTAAGTAATCATTAATTATTAGGAAGGCATTCCCCATGGTATTAAGAGAAGATCTCTAACACCTAACTTGGTCAAACTAGCTTAGTCGGACTGCTTGATTTTTAAATATAGACAAGTGATTATGACAAAAAATCACATTGAATTTAATGTTTGATACTAAGAAAATGTGCTGAATATTATGCTACCAATCACAATCAAAGCAGACAAACATGGATGCAAAAAGATAACGGGCAATGCTAATGGACAAGAAACACCTGTTTGTGTTGATGGTCACGCTTGATTTGAAGAGTGAGTCGAGATAAAGATTTCATGAAGGTCCAAATCCTAACAGCAACACGTTCTTGTACACACTAATAAACACAAGGAATACCTCTAGGAGGCACATCAATGGGAAAAAGGAACTTTGCTAATCACTCAACTCGAAAATAGAAACACTCCTATTGTACTAATCCTACCTACCCTCCATCACTCAAGTGATGAGGATCAAAGGTGTTTTATGACATAGGTTTCTGTTTCAGTGTACCGGATGTGTATGTGTAGGTCTAGGTCAATGTTTTGACTTTTATTGTGCATACTCGTTTGCTAATTGCTCTTGCTCTTTATTATTTTTGTTTTTTGTGATTATAAGGCTATATATATACATTCCCTAAGATTGGTGATTGAGAGGTCAGGGAAACAAGGTTGAGAGGGGAGTGAGTGAATGATGACTGTAAGCAAACATTCCCCCCTTCCTTGGGTAGATCATACCGTTTGAAATGAGCTCGTTACCCTTTGAAACCAATTGTTCCAGTTGGTACTCGGTGAGGATTTTTGCCATTAGTTTTCTCTTACCTTAGGTGCCTCATCAAGTTGCAAGGGTGGTAAGGTACTCTCCCAGGATCGAACTTGAAGTGGTTCCTCGGGTGATTCTTGAACACTAGGAGGTGTGGATTCCTTTGTAGCTTTATGGAGGTCCACTATTGTAGGTGGAGGCTGTGGAGAAGCTTTTACCTCTATGGATGCATTACATGAGGAGCTAGAAGCTTCATGGGACTCCCCCCTTCCTGAGCTAGGTGGAACGAATCGTTCTTTCTTCGGTACCCAGACTAGCTCTGGAGCGGGTGTGTAGCATTCAATGATTTTTTTCTTTCCACGATGGTCAATTCGTTTTGGAGCTACGGGATTGGGCTCACATGGGTCAGGTGATAGGTAAGAACACAATCTACGTTTTGGCACCCAGATTTGATTATTTCCTTGATAGTAGCCTTGGGCTTTCAATAGTTGTTTAGGAATCCAACGCCACATTTTCTTACTTTTCTTGGAGCGAGTCGTACGTTTCTTACAAGGCGTATGTTTTTTAGCATCAGCCATGGTCGCTAAAGAAGCTTTAGGGACCCACTTGTATGTTTTCTTCGTTATAATAGAATGAGTCTTGTCAGAAGCTATATGCATTGCTTGTAGCATATTTAAAGGTACGGGCATTTCATCCCTCTCAGGTGTTACCCAAGTCATCCCCCTGTTTCCCCAAGTGTCTATGGTTGCTGCTAGGTGGACCCAATCCACATTGTCCGACTCAGTCATCCCAGGTAGTACGTCCATATAAGGAGAATCTTCCCCAACATCAGTGTCTGCTTTACACGTGTAACAATACTGCAATGGGGCCGAGTGAACTGTGGTGTCAGATCTATGATCAATTATAAACCTGTTTCCTAGAGGATGTGCTCGACCTGTCACAAGATCCACTCGAATGACAGCATCTTGGAATTGCAAGTAGACATGGTTTTTAGACCAGTCATGTACCATTTTTGCTTCCCTCATGAAAGGACGTCCTAAGATCATCTCCGATGCCATAGTGTGTTTAGAGAAATCCATAACAATAAAGGTAATCCTTATTTTATGTCCAAAGAACTTAATCTTGAGATCTTCTAGCATCCCAATAGGTTTAACAATAGACCCATCGGCCATCTTCACTACTATGGTTGTGGTCGCAAGGTGAGGTCTTCCCATAGTTTCCCATCAATTTTTAGTCACAATGCTAACCCCAGCGCCACCATCAAGGATTCCCTTCACAGTTAATCCCTTAGTGGTGATTGGTATAGTTGCATTGGATTCATCACCCTCAAAGTATTGTCACAACTTGTTAACAGGTATTTCTATAACAAGGTTCTCATCTAGGTTGGGTTGTGGATCTAAGTGTTCCTCCTCTATTGGCATCTCCCCAGCTCCATCCATCTGTGCAAATTGTGGTAGCCCAAACTTCAGTTCTCCATTGAGGAAGGCTCGAAGAGCTGAGACTAGCTCGGGGTCTTTATATAGTTTGGACATGATGGTGGTTCTAACTTCTGAAGACATGAAATCCATCAATTTGGCAATGTTTAACGGCACCTTTTGGACTTCAGTCCCTTGACGTGGGGAAGATGGGATCTCCATTTCTTCAATAGGATCAGGTAGTCCCTCTGTAAACATTCTTTCCATCAAGAAGTGAGTACGCCCACTTTCCCATGACTTTAAGTCACTTTCTTCTTGGATGACACTAGGTATGTCCAAGGGTCTATGGACTTGGTGAGGTTGTTGTTGCGTAGGGAAAACGGTGTATGTAATCTAGATCTTCCTAGGTGCTGGTTCTAGATCCCTTTGGGTATCTTCTATCAAACTCCTTAATTGCTTGACTCGCTCAATCTCCTCTGTAGGGTTTGGGTAAGTTCCTATCTTCTTTTTGGATCCTGGCCATTGTGGCTCATGAAGATCTTCCTTGTTGGTTTCTATGCTAGTGGTCGTTTTGGTCTCCATGGTTTCACCTGAATCAGAATCTTCTTCAACGTCGTTCATATATACGGGGTCATCACCAGTCCCTATGTTGGTCTTTGAACTGGGATCTGACTTCGCTGCTTTTTGCGACCTCTTTCTTCATGTTTTCTTCTTTTTTCTGAGATTGGGCAATTGATGCCGTGTCTCTTTCCTCAAGAATATAATTTTGTTTTTGGAGCATCGATCGTGTGAGTACGTTTACTGGTACCACGGGTGTACTTGGTGATGGCTCCTCGGTAACTTCAATCAAGTTTAATGGAGTGATATTCGGTGCATTTGGATTATTTGGACATTGGGCAATCAAATGATCTATGCCACATCGATTATACATGAGTATCGGCGTTGTAGACGTACTCGCTTGATTGGTTTGCATTAGTGTGGCGTTCTTTTGTAGCCTACTAGGATACTCGGCTACACAATGTGGACCTCCACACTCATAGCATTGAAGAGGTGGTCTCTTAGCAGTGTAGTTGATATTTTGGCCTCTTGCCGCAAGAGCAGTTACTTGATATACAGGTTTGACTTGTCCCCAATAGTCCTCCATGTAGTATTGTGGACTTTCTTCAAGCACATCCATCCCATAGGCGATATTAGGATCTATATCTTCCTCATAGCCTTCCAAACAAGAAATAGATGACTCACAGCCCACTTGATTCACAGAAGTGATTCTCGGATGTGGTGGTTGCGGTCCTAGCACTGGAGGTGGTAAGGGTGTTGTTTGAACAACATTTTGAGCCCTAGGGACCATGTGTTGTGTTGTTTGTTCAAGAGGTGGGGCCGGCATCAAGGAAGGCACTTGAGGTGTGTCTGTCCATGCTAAGGTTGGTCTATTGACCATCGCACGCTTAAATACTATGCAATCCTTAGCTTGATGACCATACCTCCCACATGCATTGCAGTTCCCATTGAATTTTACTCTAAAAGTAGGGCATTCACTGGTACTATGCGGTCCATAGCATACTGAGCACCATTGCTGCTCCCTTCTTGGATACATATGATTGTTTTGCGGAGCATGATTGTCTCTAAGACTCTCTTGAATAGCCTTGGTGAGATTTGCTAAAGTCATCTCAGATATCTTTGGCTCCTTAGCAATAGGCTTTAGGGTCATTGGCTGATGCCCTGATGCTTGCGAGCTAATAGATTTAGGCTCAACAGACACTCTTTCTCCTTGAATCATTAAATTATCCTCCAATTGGATCGCATTGGTGGTGACTGCTTCCTAAGTGGTGATACCTCTAATGACTAGTCCATTGTAGATATCCTCATGTCGTAACCCCCTAATGAATCTATCAAGAAATTGGTTATTGTTGAAGCGCTCATTTGGATTACAATGAGAATTCAAATGCTTCAAGCGACTTATAAAGTCTCTCACCGACTCTCCTTGCTCTCGTTGGGCTTTCTGGAGTTGAGAGGCTACACCCCAAAGCACTCCCTCTCGTATGTATTCCTTTAAGAACAGTCTCCTAAGAGTAGGGTAAATCGTTTTTTCTTCCACCCTTAGGGTTCTATACCAATCCCCAGCCTTTCCACTTAAGGTTAGGCTTAAAGCATTGCTCTTATGTAGGTCATTGTGTTCTCCTAGGGAATCGCATATTTGTTCAAACACTTCGATATGCTTTCTCACATCCCCGTCTCCACTAAATTTTTGTGTGAGCTTGGCTATTTGTACTGCCTTACTTCTAGGCTCTCTATCAAGCGTGTTACGCATATTCTCAGCAACATAGATAGACCAATAGCTTGAGCAAATGTTGCCAAGTCACCTAAGTGAGCATGCACCGTGGGTGAAGGTGCTCCAGAGACTACATGTGGAGTAGGTATTGGCATTGGGCTTGGCGCATAGGAAGCCCTTGGGTTCCACGTTGGGTACGATGTTGTGCCATGTGGTGGTCCATAGTTCATATGAGTGGCCCTAGGCATAGCAGACGTCGGATGTGACATGCTAATGCTAGCCGATATAGTGCCATGGAAATAAGAACTTGTGTATTGTGGTTGCGGAGCATAGGTAGTTGAAACAATGGGAGGGGTAGGGACTACATGAGTGTGTGGACCCATAGGTGCATACGATTGGTACGCACTTGTAGGTACTGTTGCAGGCATTGAGCTACCATGTAGTGGTGCTTTACTAACAAATGAGGTCCATGGCGTGTTTCTCGGCATGCCCATCATTGGGGTAGGCATGGTAGCCGTGGTGTCATCAAGGGAAAGATGAGCTAGACTTGGAAAGGTGAAGCTATCACTTGTGGGCTCAGATTGCATTGAGACCCATGGCGAAACAACATATGGGGGATCGATGGGACTCATTGGGGGAGTCTCCATTTGTGATAGAGTGGGTTGTTTCCCTTTGCCCATGTCTAAAAATCGCATAGGACCCGTCGAAGGTATGTTTATTCCTCGATTTTGCCTCTCGGACTGGATAATCCTATGGATGACATTGCAGATCATGTGTTGTTGTTCCTCTAGACTAGTGGCACTAGATATGGATTGTATAACTTCTAACCCACCCACATGGTATGTGTAGCCCATGTATAGGTCGGTCCAAGTCTCCGTGTGTAGGTCATATTCCCAATTTTCATTGAGAAATACCCCGTCCAAACTTGGTGTACTAGAGGGTTTCCGTGAGGTGGATGCACTGTTGCTTCCCGTGTTTTGACTTTTAGTCACCGCTACCTTAGAGGCGACTTTGGAAGGTGGTAGCTCGGTAGGGCCCTCATTAAATGAGGTAGGTAGAATGTCTACGTGGACACTCTGAGGGAGTGTGGGGTCTACAGGAGATGTGAATGGTGATTCTACTTCCCCACCCCCTTCGTTTACTTCACTAGCCGTAGGTTCAGAGCGCGTAGCTTTACTAAAAGTTTCCATCAAACGGCTAAAAACACTAGTTCCAGGTCGTTGGGCCCAGCTAGGCACGGTTTCATTTGTTCCCCCGGGGCTTTGTGTAAGATGCTCTTCCATAATATCGTAGTCAGAGGAAGAGTCGCTAGCCGCTATATTTGGGTCTTGGGTTGCACTACCTTGGGTCCCCGCCGAGGGCGTAGACCCTAGCGTGGAAGGATAGTGAGTACCCGCGTAAATCGAAGCACTAGCTAGTTGTTCGGACTCTAGCACATGACTAGAGCGTAGATACATGTGCTTTGGGTGCCCTACAAGTGCCGGCAAGTACCCTTAAAGGTTACTTGCTTTGTTTTGTGGGTGTTTTGCACCCCGTTTTCTACTTGATTTTTTCTTGTTTTTGATGTTTTTTGAATGTTTTTTAATGTTTGATTTTTTAAAATTAAAGTGTGTGATAGCTCAAAATGAGCGTATCACTTAGAGGGTCGTTGTGTGCTTTACAGCACAATTTTCGGGCATCTGACGTTCCGTTGGTCCTCAAAAAATCGATTTTTAGCTACGTGTGAAGCTAAAATTCGTTTTTTTAAAAGGCGACTGAGGCCTAGGCCTGAGCGTGAGCTTGGGTTTGGGTCTGGGCTTGGGTCTAGGAGATATTCCCGATCCAGGTTCTACCTTTAATTTTTTTAAATTTTTTTAAATTTTTAAATTTTTTTTTTTATTGTAAGGATAAGGTCGCTGCGGCTTGCGCGAGAGCACACACACACTCTATCTACCTACTTCTAACTAATATACCTACTCTTACATACTAACACACTCTATTAACTCTCACTAATCTACTTCCTACTTACTGTACACAGAAAACTAACTACCTTAATACACAGAGAATAAACACAGAACCTTTGAAATCTCTATTAACAAAGAAAACTAACTACCTTAATACACAGAGAATAAACACAGAACCTTTGCAAACTCCATTAATAAAAAAAACACACAGTATAACACCAAATCCCTCTTCTCAACACACACACACTCCTTCCTTACCTTTACTACAATAGAAATTGCACCACGGACACTACAAGAGGTTGTGTGCTCTTGTGACGCTGTTAGCGACGGAAATACACTGGGTTTTTATAACCCCTGGCGTCGCTAAAACCGTCGCTAATAGCGTCGCTACGAGAGCGTCGCTATATGCGTCGCTATAAGCGTCGCTATATAGAGACGCTCATAGCGACAGTTATAGCGACGTTTACACAGAAGTCTATAGCGACGCTCATAGCGACCCTACAGAGCCATAAATAGCGACGGTTATAGCGACGCCCGAGAGAAATTTTTTTTGGTGACAGGACATTGAATGCCCTGCCACCCATCAACCATATTGTACTTGATTCACTTTTTAAAAAAAGTGCAAGGGTAGATAATAGACCCAAAATAGTCACCCACCAGACGCATTGTTTGCAAAATTGACAAGCGTAAAATTGACAATTGTACACATCATAGGCAAAATGAATTGATTGGCAAATGTAATAATGACAATTGTACAACATCATAGGCATAAAGAATTGATTGACAAAATGAACTGCGATGACAAATGTAATAATATACATGGTTCAAAAAGACGTATAAAGTCCGTCTCATGATACATAAGCTATGAGAAACCCTAAACTAATGCTATCTAGCTACGGCTAAACTGACGTCGTCTAGTCAGACGTCTCATCGCGTCCAAGCGGCGTATCTGTCGGATTCTGCAAAAAAAGACAATAAGACAGCTTTCAGTAAGTATAAACATATAACGACATTTATAAAACAATACAAAAAATAAAAAAGAGTAAACCCTAATACTAACCATGCCGCCGCGAGAACTGAGAATGTCCATCAGGGTGTTTAAGCCCTTCTTGCCTGCGTACTCGCGCTCGTACGGTGTGGGATCACGTCCTGTCATCGACCACTGTCAAAACATACAAAGATTTCATTATGTTAGAATTAAAAAAGTCATAAACCCTAAACTATCGAACAAAAAGAGCAATGCGAAAACACTTACAAAATCGGCCTCAAATGATGCCCATCCACCGCTCCGCAAGTTGTGCGAGCTCCCTGCCTCTACTCGCGCTTTGGCTGCATCCTTTTGTTGCTTCCACTTGTCGGGATTCTCGCGCACTGCTTTCTTCGCATTCTTCCAATCTTCTTTGGCCAGCCAATTTGGCCTCTTCCACCCATGCTTGATTTCTTTTTGCACTTCGGAACGCATGTGTTTGCAGTATTCGCGCATTCGAATCTTCATCAGGTCTTCATTGAAGCGCTGATCCCGTGTTGGAACGGAAAACTCATCATGAAGTATGCTGATGACTCTGGCTTTTAAATCACTTGGTACTTCACTCCATTTGTTTAGTATGTAGTGTCTAAACAGCTGAGAGCAAAGACCACGCATGCGCGAGATCACCTTCTTGCCGTCATCATCCATGATGATGCCGCCGCTGAAGTCGACGGAGTAAGGCAAGCCCTCTGGCCGGTGACGCGTGAACCTGGGTGTCCCGGCAGGGGTCTCTAGCGGCGTGTCGATGGGGGTACGGACGTCAGGTGTCCACCGGCGTCTGGGCCCCGAAGCGAGGAGTGTCGAGTGGGGTGGCTCCTGGCGGAGTAGGTAGAGGTGTGTAGCTGCTAGGAACAATCAGCCGTGCAAAACCTGGCCTAGATGGCGATGCTGTGGCTGGTGTGGGGGCGGGCAAAGAAGGGGAGGGTGAAGAGCCTCGTCGAACACGAGGCGGTGTGGAGGCATCGACGGCGGAATCCCCACAACAACCGCCACCGCCACCACTAGAGCGCCGGTGTCTAGACGAGTGTGAAGATCGTCTCGTCGACACCGAAGCTTCAGAGCGCGCCGAATGCTCCGAAAGAGAGGGAGATGCGGATGGAGTAGGAACGCGCGATGATGCGCCAGAGCGATGACGCTCCACGTACCACTGTCTCTGTTGCGGTGACAAAGAAGAAAGAAACTCCTCATCATCCATACCTGCATTAAACACACGAATATTTAAACTTAATATTGAATGAATAGAGTAGACAATGACGCAAAGACCATTAAATACAATGACGTAATGACGCATATAAATACAATGACGCAATGAATTGAGTGATAGAAGAGGCAAGTCGAAAACTCAGAATTTTCAATCAAAAGATGTGAGCGCGAGTAGAAAAGAGCATTATACACCATGGAAGGTACTTAGAGAGCCAGAGCTTTTACAACACGGAGCAAAATTGTTCAAATACAATATTTGTGGCTTTAAGAGATCTCTCTCTCATCCTTGCATAACTCAGCATAACTTCCTATATCTATATAGAGCTCTCCGTTTAAACACATATTCTCTGTTTCATTTTGTAGCTCCTCTGCATGCACACCCCATATAGAGTAGTAGCATCTCGATGCTCGTGTGGAACCACCGCAGCGGCTTCTGATTGAGCATTTTCTTTGATCTCCTCCATTGATGCCGTTGTGATTGGCACATGGTAGCCTTCATACGTCCTTGCACTACGAGGGGCTACCTCTATGACGTACCACCAGTTTGATGTAGACTTTGTAGGATGAAATATTACCTGCTAGAGCCACATAACTTACATGAGAGCTTTCAAGCACATAACTTGTAAAAGGGGGATGTTAACTATTTACATACTTGTTCACAATGCTCGGGTAGTACGAAAGTGTCTCTTAGGTCAGTCCATTTCTTAGTAGAATCCACCTCAAGAAAACCAGACTCTCCTCTACGCACAGTAGCGTTGCGACCCTCCATGATTATCTTGAACCATTGCACGTCGAACAAGTCGACAAAAAATTCTCTGTAATCGATCCTCAAAATCTCTTGTAGCGTGCCGAAGTAAATGAGTTCTGCCACCACAGGATCTGCATTAGAGGAACGTCGTCGACTAGACTGTTTAAATTTTGCCATGATTCCACAATCTTGAGTAAAACGCTTTTTGTTGATCCGTTCCACCCTAAAATGTCGACCTTTACACCATGCTGCTGTGTATGACTTATACTACAACGAACAAAGATTATGAGTGGCCGTTCAAACGTTTAGAAATAAAGTCACTAGCTAGTCGTACATTGCAAACTTACCTTGGTCGCGCAACCCCGAGAGTACTCCCACTCTTCCTCAGTCACTTCGTCACCGCATTGTTGTGCGCTTTTCAATTGGTTGTGCAACCATCTTAAGCTCATGAATGTTGGTAGGCTCTCCAGACCCGTCGGATAGTGCATCGGTGGTCATCTTCCCCGTCTCCACTCGATTCATGCCCTTTGTCGCTCTTGCTTTGCATCCTCATATTGTGAAATCCACTTTTGCATCACTGGATTGTGAAGCATGCAAAATCGGTTGATTTTAGCCTCTAGATCTTCCGTCATCTTCTTCTCAACACCGAGATTGCACATGACAATCCCAGATATGTGCTCATCATCTATGGTTCGCCATAGCGTGTCCCGAGCTTTATCAAATCCGTCTAGCCACTCTCCAATGTACACTAGGGACTCTGATACCAACCAACCTTCTGCCATGCTACCCTCCGGACGTGCCTTTTGACGCACATATTCCTTAAGCGTTTTCATGAAACGTTCTAAGAAGAACATCCATCTGGAATGAACTGTGCCAGCAATTTCCACCTCATCAACTATGTGAACAAGAAGATGCACCTGAATGGTTAGCATGGCAGTAGGAAAATGTTTCTCAAACATGCACACAAGCTCCGCAGCATTTAGTTTGGCGAATGGTATGGAGTCTACGTTGATCTCCTTTTGTGAGATCCATTGCACCAGCTTTGCAAGTTTGTAGATTGTGTTACGGATGTCGATATTTTATGCAATGATATTAAAGTCCACTATGAACGTACCTGACACATTTTACGCCAATCGTGTGACTTCAAACCGGTAAGATTTCGTTCTTTAGTAAAACACGTTCGGAGCGAGTGCATTACGCCAGTGGGGGTCCGCAAAGATCGAATGGTCTCTTTTACTTTGCGTTCTTGGGCTCCTGTGAAAATCCATGGTGCTTTAGGGAGTTTTATCGATCCATCAGACGCTGTTTGCGGCCAATATTGCTCCATACGATCCACATTTCTAAGGTCAACTCTGGCTCCCAAAGTATCTTTCTTGCCGGTCAGATGGTCCCATAGTAGATTACCCACATTCTTGAATATGTGCATTGGATCGAGGAAGTGATTGATCATGAGTCGGGGCCAGTATGGTAACTCGTACCATAGAGATAGTCTCTTCATCCCTAGAGGCAATCCGTCATCGCACATCTCCTTCTGCTCTAACCATGCTTGTGCAGACATCCTTGGTGGCTGTCTTCCCAAAAAGCCGTCGCGTAACACATGATTATCTGGAAGATACGCTTGATGACCTTCGTAGATTTGCTTCTTTAGTGAGGGCGCCCTACGTGCATTCAGTCTAGGTCCACATGTGACACATGCTCTGTATTCGCTTGTTTGAAGCCCTGCATGTATACACATGATAATAGATCAACTATGGGAAAAAACAAGATTTACAGTGTCTGAGTGAGGAGTGTCAATAGATCATTTGAGCATTCTGTTAGCCCGGGATAGTCATGCATGGTCCACATTAGAATGCCTCTGATCAAAGCATTCCGTCGTCCTGTGTGTCGGCTCATATCCACCACCTCTATGCCAATCCGCAAATTTCGAGCTTCCCTGGCAAAATCCGACCATGTTCCATCTATATGTTTCCAGGCTGCGCAATCTGCAGGAATTCGTAGCACACCATCCGAAGATTTATTCTCCTCATGCCATGATGCTAGGGCGGCCATGGACTTACATTCGAAGAAATGCTTGATGCGAGGAAGCAGAGGAAAATGTCGCAAAACCTTTTGTGGAATTTTTGTCCCGTGGAGATCTACTCGATATCTTTCGGAATCACATTTCGGACACTTCTCCATGTCTATGTATTCCCCTCTGAAAAGAATGCAGTCATTAGGACAAGCGTGGATAGAATTGTAATCCATCCCCAAGTTTCGCAAAATCTTTCTTGCTTCATCTCGGGAATCTGGCATCACATTGTCACACTACAAGAGGTTATTCATATTAGCGACGCTCACACAGCGACGCTCAAAAAAAAAATTCCCGGCGTCGCTATGAGCGTCGCAAATTTCTTTGTAGATTTGCGACGCTTATAGCGACGCTCATAGCGACGCCGGCTGGGCTAAAAAAATAACCGAGCGCGCCCAAAAACTCAGATCTCAGATCTGCGTTTTTCGGCGCCCTCAAACAAGGAGCAGGTAATGCTCTCCCTCACTCTCTCTCTTTTTCTTCTCCATACACACACACACACACACACGAGGAGAGGAAGGAGAGCCAGGTATGCTCCTTCCCTCTCCTCATTCTCATGTTCCCTTCCCCTCTTTCTCTCTCCCTCTCTCTCTCTCTCTCTCTCTCTCTCTCTCTCTTTTTCTTCTCCACACACACACACACACACGAAGAGAGGAAGGAGAGCCAGGTATGCTCCTTCCCTCTCCTCATTCTCATGTTCCCTTCCCCTCTTTCTCTCTCCCTCTCTCTCTCTCTCACACACACACATACACACACACACATAGTGTTTTTGAGAGAGAGAGAGAGAGAGAGAGAGAGAGAGAGAGAGAGAGAGAGAGTACAAACAAAAACAAAAACGCACACACACATACATAAACAAAGAATGCACACACACATTGAGAGAGAAAAAGAGAGAGAGAGCATGCATAAACAAAAAACGCACGCATTGAGAGAGGAAAAGAGAGAGAGAACATGCATAAACAAAAAACGCACACATTGAGAGAGGAAAAGAGAGGGAAAACATGCATACGATCCAAAAAAACGCACACACATTGAGAGTGAAAGAGAGAGAAACTAATTTAACGTCGTAGGAAACTAATTAAAATTAAAAGAACTAAAGATCTAGCCGACGAGGAGTTGAACTCAAGACCTATTATTCAAGAGGGAAATGGCATAATCAATCTATCATACTTGGCATGGGTGATAGAAAGGTTATACCATTTATCTCTTTTTATTGGCACACACATCCACACACGCGCACACACACAAGAAGAAGAGAGTTATAACGTCGTAGGAAACTATCTTAAAAGACGTTAAAGATTAGGTTATATGTAGACTTACATTAAATTAGATTTATGTTTATTTTTAACTAGATTTACGTTTATTTACGCTAGATTTAGATTTACGTTATATTAGATTAGATTTAGGTCTCCATAGACTGCGATGCCTGCATGAAGCGGGTGAAGAAAGCCCTCAATGGAATATAGGGTATTGCTGCCTTCACTCATGGTGGGCTCCATTTATCCAAAAGTACTGGTGAAATGTCTTCAGAAGATAGGGAAGAAGGTGGATCTTCAGGGCGGCAAGAGTCACTACATCGCCGACACAATGACCATCTAGACAACCTCTAGTCATTCAACAGCAACTTCAAAGTTAGTAACAAGAGCAAGAACGGTCTAAAGGGCCAATTGCTGTCGTCAGATGTGGATGGAGATGAGGCAGCGTCACCGCCGGAAGTTAACTCTCACATCTTTAGTGATGAGAATGCCAACTCTTGCCGAGTTATGTGAAAAATTATGTGTTAAATCAGTTTTAAGGTTCTTATAATCCCTGTTAGTTTAGTTCTTTGTTTTTAGTATAACATAATTTACGTTAGATTTAGATTTCTGTTATATTAGATTAGACTTAGGTTTATTTAGGTTTACCCACACACACACACACACACACACACACACACACACACAAGAAGAAGAGAGTTTTAACGTCGTAGGAAACTATCCCAAAAGACATTAAAGAGTAGCTTAGATGTAGACTTACATTAAATTAGATTTAGGTTTATTTTTAGTTAGATTTACGTTTATTTAGATTTACGCTTATTTACGTTAGATCGAGTCCACGCAAGAATTACTTACGGTTTAGGGTTTAGAGTTAGACGAACAGTGAAAAGATCTACTGTGAAAAGATGTTAAGATGCTGTGAAGTGCTACAGCTAGAGAAGAGGCAAAGGGGTTTTGTCCACTACATGCAGTATCATGTAGACGTGGGTGTGTAGATTTCTTGTACCCACAAATATAGGTATTGACCAATAAAGACGAGATTATAACCCGGTGGTTCTGATCTCCATGCACCTCTAGACCGAGGTGTGCGGGGATTGGACATGACTAGAGAATGTGAGGTAACGAGAGAGAGAGAGAGAGAGAGAGAGAGAGAGAGAGAGAGAGAGAGAGAGAGAGAGAGAGAGAGAGAGAGAGAGAGAGAGAGAGAGAGAGATAAGACGAAGAATGCCAATAGAATATTAAATTTGTTGTCCAGGTTATAAGTTTTTTATCCTCATTATGAGTAGTGACGAGGATGTGGGACCGTCCAACCGAAAAACCTATCTCTCAACGAGGGTCTTATGTCCTTGTAATCAATGCAAGCATGCTGTGCGACGGACAAGACGTGTTTCTTTGCAGCACGTTCGCGAATTTGGCGAGTTCGATCCATCTATTATAGATCGAGTTGTTGCCAATTATAACTCGTCGGACTCTGACGCTGGCCAACAAGCAGTAATCTTGCAACCCAATAGACGTGTTCACAGGCGCTTTGGTCAAGCAGCATATGTGAGGCCACAAGATGTAGCCTCTGATAGCTCGGGGGATGATCATGCAGAGCACATTCCCAACGAGGCAATGTTTGAGCCCGAGATTGATGAAATGATCGAGACGATCATGGATTCAGAAAGGCTTATCTATGATGATATGAAAAGTAAAGCCAATACGCCATTGTACAATGGAGCACGTATGTCTAGATTGAAAGCACTCCTGGTTCTTCTCAACATGCAGGCAAAGTTTGGATGGAGTGACACTAGCGTCACAGCGCTTTTCAGGTGATCTATTACAATTAGTTTACTTTAATAAAACTCTAAATGTATAATGATCTGATAGATTTTTACACGACTGTATCATATTTTTATGTTGTGTAGATTGCTGAAAGAGCACATACTACCAGCTGACAATGTGATGCCAGATTCCCAAGATGAAGCAAGAAAGATTTTGCGAAACTTGGGGATGGATTACAATTCTATCCACGCTTGTCCTAATGACTACATTCTCTTCAGAGGGGAATACATAGACATGGAGAAGTGTCCGAAATGTGATTCCGAAAGATATCGAGTAGATCTCCACGGGACAAAAATTCCACAAAAGGTTTTGCGACATTTCCCTCTGCTTCCTCGCATCAAGCATTTCTTCGGAACTCACTTACTTCGGCACGCTGCAAGAGATTTTGAGGATCGATTACAGAGGATTTTTTGTCAACTTGTTCGACGTGCAATGGTTCAAGATAATCATGGAGGGTCGCAACGCTACTGTGCGTAGAGGAGAGTCTGGTTTTCTTGAGGTGGATTCTACTAAGAAATGGACTGACCTAAGAGACACTTTCGTACTACCCGAGCATTGTGAACAAGTAAGTATGTAAATAGTTAACATCCCCCTTTTACAAGTTATGTGCTTGAAAGCTCTCATGTAAGTTATGTGGCTCTAGCAGGTAATATTTCATCCTACAAAGTCTACATCAAACTGGTGGTACGTCATAGAGGTAGCCCCTCGTAGTGCAAGGACGTATGAAGGCTACCATGTGCCAATCACACTGACGTCAATGGAGGAGATCAGAGAAGATGCTCAATCAGAAGCCGCTGCGGTGGTGCCAGACGAGCATCAAGATGCTACTACTCTATATGGGGTGCATGCAGAGGAGCTACAAAATGAAACAGAGGATATGTGTTTAAACGGAGAGCTCTATATAGATATAGAAAGTTATGCTGAGTTATGCGAGGATGAGAGAGAGATCTCTTAAAGCCACAAATATTGTATTTGAACAATTTTTCTCCGTGTTGTAAAAGTTTGGCTCTCTAAGTACCTTCCATGGTGTATAATGCTCTTTTCTACTCGCGCTCACATCTTTTGATTGAAAATTCTGAGTTTTCGACTTGCCTCTTCTATCACTCAATTCATTGCGTCATTGTATTTATATGCGTCATTACATCATTGTATTTAATGGTCTTTGCGTCATTGTCTACTCTATTCATTCAATATTAAGTTTAAATATTCGTGTGTTTAATGCAGGTATGGATGATGAGAAGTTTCTTTCTTCTTTGTCACCGCAGCAGAGACAGTGGTACGTGGAGCGTCATCGCTCTGGCGCATCATCGCGCGTTCCTACTCCATCCGCATCTCCCTCTCTTTCGGAGCAATCGGCGCGCTCCGAAGCTTCGGCGTCGACGAGACGAGCTTCACACTCGTCTAGACACCGGCGCTCTAGTGGTGGCGGTGGCGGTTGTTGTGGGGATTCCGCCACCGATGCCTCCACACCGCCTCGTGTTCGACGAGGCTCTTTACCCTCCCCTTCTTTGCCCGCCCCCACACCAGCCACAGCATCGCCATCTAGGCCAGGTTTTGCACGGCTGACTGTTCCTAGAAGCTACACACCTCTACCTACTCCGCCAGGAGCCACCCCACTCGACACTCCTCGCTTCGGGGCCCAGACGCCGGTGGAGACACCTGACGTCCGTACCCCCATCGACACGCCGCTAGAGACCCCTGCCGGGACACCCAGGTTCACGCGTCACCGGCCAGAGGGCTTGCCTTACTTCGTCGACATCAGCGGCGGCATCATCATGGATGATGACGGCAAGAAGGTGATCTCGCGCATGCGTGGTTTTTGCTCTCAGCTGTTTAGACACTACATACTAAACAAATGGAGTGAAGTACCAAGTGATTTAAAAAATAGAGTCATCAGCATACTTCATGATGAGTTTCCCGTTCCAACATGGGATCAGCGCTTCAATGAAGACCTGATGAAGATTCGAATGCGTGAATACTGCAAACACAAGCGTTCCGAAGTGCAAAAAGCAATCAAGAATGGGTGGAACAGGCCAGATTGGCTGGCCAAAGAAGATTGGAAGAATGCGAAGAAAGCAGCGCGCGAGAATCCCGACAAGTGGAAGCAACAAAAGGATGCAGCCAGAGCGCGAGTAGAGGCAGGGAGCTCGCACCACTTGGGGAGCGGTGGATGGGCATCATTTGAGGCCGATTTTGTAAGTGTTTTCACATTGCTCTTTATGTTCGATAGTTTAGGGTTTATGAGTTTTTTAATTCTAACATAATGAAATCTTTGTATGTTTTGACAGTGGTCGATGACAGGACGTGATCCCACACCGTACGAGCGTGAATACGCAGGCAGGAAGGGCTTAAACGCCCTGATGGACATTCTCAGTTCTCGCGGCGGCATGGTTAGTATTAGGGTTTACTCTTTTTTATTTTTTGTATTGTTTTATAAATGTCGTTATATGTTTATACTTACTGAAAGCTGTCTTATTGTCTTTTTTTGCAGAATCCCACAGATACGCCGCTTGGACGCGATGAGACGTCTGACTAAACGACGTCAGTTTAGCCGTAGCTAGATAGCATTAGTTTAGGGTTTCTCATAGCTTATGTATCATGAGACGGATTTTATACGTCTTTTTGAACCATGTATATTATTACATTTGTCACCGCAGTTCCTTTTGCCAATCAATTCTTTATGCCTATGATGTTGTACAATTGTCATTATTACATTTGCCAATCAATTCATTTTGCCTATGATGTGTACAATTGTCAATTTTGCACACAATGCGTCTTGTGGGTGACTATTTTGGGTCTATTATCTACCCTTGCACTTTTTTAAAAAAGTGAATCAAGTACAATATGGTTGATGGGTGGCAGGGCATTCAATGCCCTGCCACCAAAAAAAAATTCTCTCAGGCGTCGCTATAAGCGTCGCTATTTATGGCTCTGTAGCGTCACTATGAGCGTCGCTATAGTCTTTTGTGTAAACGTCGCTATATGCGTCGCTATAGGCGTCGCTATAAATGTCGCTATAAGCGTCACTATATAGCGACGCTTATAGCGACGTCTATAGCGACGCATATAGCGACGCTCTCGTAGCGACGCTCATAGCGACGGTTTTAGCGACGCCGGGGGTTATGAAAACCCAGTGTATTTCCGTCGCTAACAGCGTCACAAGAGCACACAACCTCTTGTAGTGTCAGCTGGCAGTATGTGCTCTTTAAGCAATCTACACAACATAAAAATACGATACAGTCGTGTAAAAATCTATCAGATCATTATACATTTAGAGTTTTATTAAAGTAAACTAATTGTAATAGATCACTTGAAAAGCACTGTGACGCTCTTGTCACTCCATCCAAACTTTGCCTGCATGTTGAGAAGAACCAGGAGTGTTTTCAATCTAGACATACGTGCTCCATTATACAATGGCGTATCGGCTTCACTTTTCATATCATTATAGATAAGCCTTTCAGAATCCATGATCGTCTCGATCATTTCATCAATCTCGGGCTCAAACATTGCCTCGTTGGGAATGTGCTCTGCATGATCATCCCCCGAGCTGTCAGAGGCTACATCTTGTGGCCTCACATATGCTGCTTGACCAAAGCGCCTGCGAACACGTCTATTGGGTTGCAAGATTGCTGCTTGTTGGCCAGCGTCAGAGTCCGACGAGTTATAATTGGCAACAACTCGATCTATAATAGATGGATCGAACTCGCCAAATTCGCGAACGTGCTGCAAAGAAACACGTCTTGTCCATCGCACAGCATGCTTGCATTGATTACAAGGACATAAGACCCTCGTTGAGAGATAGGTGGTTCGGTTGGATGGTCCCACATCCTCGTCACTACTCATAATGAGGATAAAAATCTTATAACCTGGAAAACAAATTTAATATTCTATTGGCATTCTTCGTCTTATCTCTCTCTCTCTCTCTCTACCTCACATTCTCTAGTCATGTTTAATCCCTGCACACCTCGGTCTAGAGGTGCACAGAGATCAGAACCACCGGGTTATAATCTCGTCTTTATTGGTCAATACCTATATTTGTGGGTACAAGAAATCTACAGACCCACGTCTACATGATACTGCATGTAGTGGACAAAACCCCTTTGCCTCTTCTCTAGCTTAGCACTTCACAACATCTTAACATCTTTTCACTAGATCTTTTCACTGTTCGTCTAACTCTAAACCCTAAACCGTAAGTAATTCTTGCGTGGACTCGATCTAGCGTAAATAAGCGTAAATCTAAATAAACGTAAATCTAACTAAAAATAAACCTTAATCTAATTTAACGTAAGTCTACATCTAACCTAATCTTTAACGTCTTTTGGGATAGTTTCCTACGACGTTAAAACTCTCTTCTTCTTGTGTGTGTGTGTGTGTGTGTGTGTGTGGGTAAACCTAAATAAACCTAAGTCTAATCTAATATAACATAAATCTAAATCTAACGTAAATTATGTTATATTAAAAACAAAGAACTAAACTAACAGGGATTATAAGAACCTTAAAACTGATTTAACACATAATTTTTCACATAACTCGGCAAGAGTTGGCATTCTCATCACTAAAGATGTGAGAGTTAACTTCTGGCAGTAACGCTGCCTCATCTCCATCCACATCTGACGACAGCAATTGGCCCTTTGGACTGTTCTTGCTCTTGTTACTAACTTTGAAGTTGCTGTTGAATGACTAGAGGTTGTCTAGATGGTCATTGTCGGGGATGTAGTGACTCTTGCCGCCCTGATGATCCACTTTCTTCCCTATCTTCTGAAGACATTTCACCAGTACTTTTGGATCGACGGAGCCCACCATGAGTGAAGGCAGCAATACCCTATATTCCATTGAGGGCTTTCTTCACCCGCTTCATGCAGGCATCGCAGTCTATGGAGACCTAAATCTAATCTAATATAACGTAAATCTAAATCTAGCGTAAATAAACGTAAATCTAACTAAAAATAAACCTAAATCTAATCTAATTTAACTTAAATAAACCTAAATCTAATTTAACGTAAGTCTACATCTAACCTAATCTTTAACGTCTTTTAGGATAGTTTTCTACGACGTTATAACTCTCTTCTTCTTGTGTGTGTGCGCGTGTGTGGATGTGTGTGCCAATAAAAAGAGATAAATGGTATAACCTTTCTATCACCCATGCCAAGTATGATAGATTGGTTATTCCATTTCCCTCTTGAATAATAGGTCTTGAGTTCAACTCCTCGTCGGCTAGATCTTTAGGTCTTTTAATTTTAATTAGTTTCCTACGACGTTAAATCAGTTTCTCTCTCTTTCTCTCTCAATGTGTGTGCGTTTTTTTTGTTTATGCATGTTTTCTCTCTCTTTTCCTCTCTCAATGTGTGCGTTTTTTGTTTATGCATGTTCTCTCTCTCTTTTCCTCTCTCAATGTGTGCGTTTTTTGTTTATGCATGCTCTCTCTCTCTTTTCCTCTCTCAATGTGTGTGTGCATTCTTTGTTTATGTATGTGTGTGTGCATTTTTGTTTATGTTTGTACTCTCTCTCTCTCTCTCTCTCTCTCTCAAAAACACTATGTGTGTGTGTGTGTGTGTGTGTGAGAGAGAGAGAGAGAGAGAGGGACAGAGAAAGAGGGGAAGGGAACATGAGAGTGAGGAGAGGGAAGGAGCATACCTGGCTCTCCTTCCTCTCCTCGTGTGTGTGTGTGTGGAGAAGAAAGAGAGAGAGAGAGAGAGAGAGAGGGAGAGCGTTACCTGCTCCTTGCTTGAGGGCGCCGAAAAACTCAGATCTGAGATCTGAGTTTTTGGGCGCTCTCTGTTATTTTTTTTAGCCTAGCCGGCGTCGCTATGAACGTCGCAAATTTACTTGTAAATTTGCGACGCTCATAGCGACGCCGGGGATTTTTTTTTTGAGCGTCGCTGTGTGAGCGTCGCTAATATGAATAGCCTCTTGTAGTGGGAGAAGCACAGAGTGCTACTCGAGCTTCATGTATGGCATTCCCTGGCAGCGGCGCCAAAAATGTGCGCATATATCGCACCTGTCAATGCAAGGAACTTGTCGATACACCGTGTACGAGCCACAAATGGCTCCAAGCACACAAAAAGTCTAAACTAGTAAGCTCAAAGAAGGCGATGGTGTGTCACTCACCGCTCTACGCTTGCTACGTGGAGGATTCCTCGCCGCGAAGAAGAAGGAGCCGCCACTTTGCCGCGCTCAACCGCTTTGCCGCCGCCGTGCCTTCGTAATGCTCGATCGCCCACACAGTCCCTCTCTCTCCCTCTCTCACTCTCTCTCTCTCTCTCACACACACACAAAGAGATGAAGAAGAAGAAGAAGGGGATGGAGCAAGAGCACTCTTCAATTGCACAAATGAGAGAATGAGTGAATTTTAGGTTTAGTTGAATTTTATATGAGCTCGCCCCATTCACACTTGGGCGCCCATGCTTAGCCAACTAATCCCTTGAATGTTCCAGTTAGAGTGCGCCTCTCATCGGCGATCACTCTTACTCTTTCCTATTGGATCGACAAGTCCGGTACCTGACTCTACCAATAAATAATTCAATGTCCGTCGTAGGTTACAACGTCTATCTCGTAGGTGATAGGGTGTCCGTGAGCCGTGAGGGTTAACACTATCATTCTTATCTAGCATGAAGATTCGCAATCCCTTGGGTTCTTCAAGCCATGATGCTTAAGAGGGACTCCGTCTGGATGCTCTTTAAAAGTGCCATACAAAAGAATCAGTAGCTTCTTATCGAGACTAACTCTCTCACATATTTCTCTTTGGGGACATTAGCAGTGTACCTACATGGGTTGCCGCTCGGGGCCGCCTTGGGGGTGCACGATCCCTCTATTTTGAAGTTTATCATGCTTCAGCCACACATAGACTACTGGGGCCCTTAAGATGGGTTCAAAGAGGCTATCCGACATCAATTTCCACTCTTTTCTATTGCTAACAACCCCCTTGTTAAGATAAGAACAGAGGCAAACTCATAACAAAAACAAATGATTCAATCACAAGACCGGCTCCCTGCAATGTATCTTGTTTGGATTTAATCGTTGGAAGGGAGGCCGGAAGGTAGCTCAAAAGAGTTATCTTGAATGAGACCGTCTCGTGCATGTATCAAATTTAAACACCCGAATGAGACCCTCTGACACATGTTCTAGGGGGGTGTCCGGCAATCAGAGGCTTCGCACGGGCTGAGACACATTTGGACATTCCCTTCTTTAGATGTGATCTTGCTATGGACTCTAGATGCATTAATAATTAGGATCTACTCACTGACATTTGTTTAGTAGGATCCACAGCTCTAAGAATAGTCTGGCAGTCTAGAAATCCACTACTCTTTCATAAGAAGTGTGATCCTTTGGACAAAGATTCTGGAAACTTGTTACACTACAAGAGATCGCTTAAATTCCGACGTTAGATTATCGACGTCAATGGCGGGCGATCAAGTTTTAAAAAAAAATAATTTTCAAATTTCCGACGTGCATATCAGTGCACTTTTCGGTGCATTCATCGATGTATATAGTGGCGTGCATATCATTGCCTATACCAGTGCACATATCGACACCTGTACCGATGAATTTTGCAAAAACAAAACCGCGGGTTTCTCCTGCGCATTTTGCTCCTTTCTTCTCTTCCTCTCTTGCCCTCCTCCTTCTCACTTCATGTAGGGTGCTCCCCATCAACAAAGCAAGCTTCTTTTCAAGTTTCCTTGTAGATTTTTCACTTTTGTGTGTCTGAGTGTTTTTGCAGGTTTGAGGACATTTTTCCAATTGTTTCTTGCTCAAATAGGCCGCATGTCAGTGCTCTAACATTCATTTTGTTGCATACACACATAGCACCATTGATCGTATTGTCACTCTTTGTGTTCTCATGAAGGAAAGTCGGTTGAAAGACAAGCAATTGTATTGTTGCTTTGTGGAATTTGAGAAAGCCTTTGATATGGTTCCACATAACGATTTGTGGAGAAGGATGGAAGAACTCCAATTTCCAAATGAGCTTATGCTTGCAGTTTCTCAAACATATGAGAATGTGATGTGCCAATTGCACATGGGAAGAGGAATTTCAAAAAAATTGCAAGCACTATGGGGTTAAACAAGGATTTCCATTGTTACCAACTCTCTTTGGTCTATGCATTGATCAATTGGAGAAAATAGTACTTGACTTTATGCAAGAAGAAGGTATGGAAGAGGAGATCACTGTTTTCAATGCGGTAATCATGCTTTTCTTGTATGTGGATGATGTAGTCGTTCTTGCATACACTTTAGAGGATGCACAAAAGCTTATAGTTGTCCTTGAGAACTTTTTCTTGCATAGTGGGATGATTGTGAATAAATCCAAAACAAAGGTTATGCTTGTGAAAACCAACTAGAAGGAGAAGCCATGCATTGTCTACAACAATGAGACACTTGAAGTCTTTGAGAGCTTTAAACACCTTGGTCTTGAGGTTCATGCCAATCACAAGTGATATAAATGTGCTATGCATCACTTGGAAGCCGGGAAGAGAGCATACTATACACTGCAACTCCATAAAGAAGAAT
The DNA here is from genome assembly GCF_014529385.1 of Adiantum capillus-veneris. Classification (NCBI taxonomy): domain Eukaryota; kingdom Viridiplantae; phylum Streptophyta; class Polypodiopsida; order Polypodiales; family Pteridaceae; genus Adiantum; species Adiantum capillus-veneris. Next base: position 98,624,740 of record NC_140951.1, read on the forward strand.
TAGTGTCACCAATGTGTCAAAATTTGGTTTGTAGAAGATCTCACACCCGCCCAGCTCAAACAAAAAAAGGTAGAACTCCAGAAGATGTGAGAAGCATGCACAACAGGGAAATGGGCAGTCTATCAAGGAGGTAAAGCCATTATCCAGGAGTTTCAAACTCCCAAGCCGGCTTCCTCCTCACTTTCCCCTTCTTAGTTTTGTTCATTTTAGCTCTTCCTTTTGACACCTCTTTGGACCCTCAGTCCTTAACTGAGATATATCTCATGATCCACCCGTTTAGAAGAAACCCTTTGTATGTTTTGATTTCGGTCCCATGGGTCATATCTGACCTCCGCGGACGATAATTCATTCTATCTCTCTCTGTGTGTGTGTGTGTGTGTGTGTGTGTGTGTGGATTGAAATGGAGCAAACTATTCACTTGAGCTTTGGAGTAAGCTTTTCTTCCCTTTTGCTTAGATGCTATATTTTACCAAAAAAGATCGCTCTAGAGGTGATTAGAGTGAGCCTTTGGGAGAGAGATTCTTTGTGTGGTTATCCATCATCTCTTTGCATATCTCTCTCTCTCTCTCTCTCTCTCTCTCTCTCTCTCTCTCTCTCTCTCTCTCTCTCTCTCTCCATCGATATAATATTTACATATAGATATCTATCTCTCCCTCTCTCACTCAAAACACCACAAAAAACCCCCCTTTGTTTAGGCTAGCATAGAACTTCCCTCATATTCCGTAAGCATTTAAATGCTTAGAGGAGAAAATGGGAACCCAATAAAAAGGGTATCTACAAAATTCAAGACACCACTCCTCCCTTAAATTTATTCTATATGAGTGGTTATTGTAACTACCTCTACTAGGCCTTACTAGGGGCCCCACCCAAACCAGTCCCCCACTCTCTCAAGCCGTAAGAGAGGGACTATACAGAGAAGCTTTGTCAGCACACCTTTCCACATCCCTAAAAAATGGATCCTTCTACTAAGGTGATAGGTGTCCCCCCCCTTTTCTGGTCGTTTTCATTAAAATGACATGTCTTTCGCCAAGAATACTAACATTTTCATGTTTTTTTCATGGTGATGGTGACAGGTATAGAAGAAGACATTTTCTAATGCTCTCAACCACAAGGACCTCACCTACACTTTAGCTCTATAAAAAAATACCCATGTATTTTCTTCTTTTTTTGACATTGGTCTATACAAAGGCATGTTGAATGGCAATTTTAATTGTTTATCTATTGTTTAAAATGTGGTAATCTTGATAAGTGAGCATAGTCCTACTCTCTCTAGGTGACTCTCTCCACAAGCATGAGTTCACTCACCCTTGGAGGAAGAATATTGATGCACCTCATGTCTGTAAAAATGGTTGGAGATTCTCTCCCCCTTTGTCACTACACAAAGGGTCCAACTTACTTCCTATTTTACCACACACACACACCAAAAGATTCTTTTTTTGAATTTGGTATAAAAATGGTTTGGGAATAATCTTTCACGTCCTCTATCTCTCTTTTTTTTTTAAAAATCGGGTAACCCTGAACCCCCCTTTTTTGTTGCTTCTTTTGAAAAGGAAAACTTCCTTTCTTACCACACACACACCAAAAGATTCTTTTTTTGAATGTAGTCTAGAAATGGATGTGGAATAATCTATCACGTCCTCTATCTTTCTTCTTTTTAAAGAAAATCAGGTAACCCTGAACCACCCTTTTTTGCAGCCTCTTTTGATAAGGCAAGGTGGGCTCACAGTACGTTTTTTATATATAAAAGAACACTATGAGCACTTACCTTTATTTACAACTATCATTTTGGTGCACATGATATAGCCAACTACTCATGAAGATTCATATTAAAATCTAATGTTTCTATGATGTACAGTTAGCAGGCTTGTGGGACTGTGCACTTGAGAAGGTAGGGTACACCGCTCTGGAGTACGCAGTACCCTCTGGGTAGAAGCATGTTAACGTGCACAAAAAATGTTGTCCAGGACAATGCTAGTTACTAGTGCTTGCTAGCATACATTCTAAAGCCAAAATTTATGTTAAATTTACTTGGTGCCAAATTCAAACGTGGCATCTTTTTCAGTTTTACTGAAGTCATGGTGTAGTGGATGACCTCTCTCTCTCTCTCTCTCTCTCTCTCTCTCTCTCTCTCCATTCTGCATGCTCTGTGTAAGCCAAGCTCTCTCTCTCTCTCTCTCTCTCTCTCTCTCTCTCTCTCTCTCTCTCTCTCTCTCTCTCTCTCTCTCTTTCTCAAACAGTCTCACCCTCTCCCTTTGCCTCGCATTCTCTCTGTGTAGTCCACTTCCTCCCCATCTCATACAGTTAGGGCGAACTATACCTTGCAATCTGATATGGTAGATTTACTTGCACATTCAACGGATGTAGATGAAGGTAGCAGAAGGGATCCATTACAGACAATGAATCCAAACTTGGAGGACCCAACTTTTACTGTCATTAGGGATTATCATGAGAGACAAAGAAAGAGGAAACAACGAGAGAAGATAACACTTAACCAGGTTCAGGTTCAAGAGCTTGCCTTTGAGAAGGAAAAGAAGAAGAAAATTTTGTCTGAGATTGTGGCACTGTTCAAGAGGAGGATTGAAGGAATTAGTACAGAAGTGACAAGCATGAAATTTGGAATCTAGTATCTCATCATCCTGTCGTGCAAGCAGTGTGTCCATAGGCGTCTACTGTTCAAAGTGGGATCATGTGCAATGTTCATAACACCTTGCGCTTGTGAAGCAGCCAAGTTGTAATGAGGAGTTATATTTGAAGCATACATCATTGTCCATGATGTTGAATTCAAAGGAGAACATGCATATGTCAAAAGTCTCAAGACTCCTTAAATTTTTGCGTCGACCTTGTACAAGGCTAAATTGAGGGTGACATCGAATGTTGACGGTGGAATGTTTTCATTAGCTGCATGTCAAAAACATGCTCGTCGTAGCACAATCACAAATGAATTGAAAGAGCTAGTTTACACATTTTGGAGAGAAGAGACCCGTGTATCTCCCAACAAAAAAGATGTTTGTCGAAAGAGGATAGGGAGACAAAATTACATAAAGCACCCTGTACACCTCCTTGATGAACCTCGGTTAATTGATGTAACCAAAGCACCATTATTTGAGTACACTAAAAAGCATGTGAAACTTTACAGTTAGCATACTGGTTGTTATTTACACTGTGGTTGTTATGGTTTATTCTAGCTAGAACATGCTATATTGTATATGGTAGTTCAATCTTCAATATTTTGATCACCTTAGAGAGTGTGTTATTTATCATATTAGTAATGCAAATATTTATTTAAGCCATACCTGGAGGCACACTGTAAATGCTAGTTAGCATACGGTCAGTGCTAGTTAGCATATGGTAGGTGTTGATTAGCATATTGTAAGTGCTAGTTAGCATATTCTAAGTTTAAATCCCCTTTGTACTCAAGGTGCTAGTTAGAAAAATGTAAGTGCATCTTAGCATAGTGTAATGCTAGTTAACAAAATGTAAGTGCATGTTAGCATACTATAATGCTAGTTAGCAATCTGTATGTGCTTACTAGTATATTGCAAGTTCATCTTAGCATATTGTAAGTGCTAGTTAGCATATTCTAAGTTTAAGTCCCATGTGTACTCAAGGTGCTAGTTAGCATAATGTAAGTGCATCTTAGCATATTGTAAGTGCTAGTTAGCATATTCTAAGTTTAAGTCCCTTTTGTACTCAAGGTGCTACTTAGCATAATGTAAGTGCATCTTAGCATACTATAATGCTAGTTAGCACTCTGTATGTGCTTACTAGCATACTATGTGTGCTAATTATCATACTTTAAGTGCTGGTGAGCATACTGTAAGTGCTAACTAGCATAATTTTTGATATATAGTTAGCACTATTTGTGATAAGTAGCATATGGAATGTGCTAATTAGCACATTGAATGTACCAATTAGCTAACTGAATCTGCTACTTAGCATACTAAATGTACCAATTACCCTATTGAATGTATTAGTTAGCATACTGTCAGTGCTAGTTAGCATACTCTAAGTGCTAGTTAGCATATTCTAAGTGATAGTTAGCATACTCAAGGTGCTAGTTAGCATAATGTAAGTGCATATTAGCATACTATAAGTGCTAGTTAGCATATGATTAGTGCTAGTTAGCATGTTGTATGTGCTTATTTGAGAGTGCTAATTAGCATACTTTAAGTGCTACTTAGCATACTAAATGTGCTTGTTAGCATGAACTGAAGACACCACTCCAAAAACTTGTGGTTGTCCTTGCGACATAACACATGCCGGACCTCTACATTGTATTTTATCATTTCATTTGCATATGCAAGGGGCTTTTCGCCAAAGCGAGTCTCTACCACCCTTACCAAAAGACCGTTGAGATCTAGTAAAAGAGCCTTTTTTTCATTATACAGTCGCTTAGGTACCCATATTGGGTGTGTTTGAGGATACCATTTAGCATATATAACCTCCCCAGATGGGTGAACATAATTTAGGTGCTCAAAAATTCTACAAGCATGCTGTGAATATCGTTCGGGCCGCTTTTCAATGTCCAATTTTTGTCTCCTTATCTGCCTGGCTTTGCAGACTCGCCTTTTTGAAACTTTCTGCCATTGCATGGCCGCATTTACATCACGCAAGGAAATTAATGTTGGAGGAGGATACCATTTAGCATATATAACCTCCCCAGATGGTTGAACATAATTTAGGCGCTCAAAAATACTACGGGCACACTGTGAATATCGTTCAAGCCTCTTTTCAATCTCCAATTTTTGTCTCCTTATCTACCTGGCTTTGCGGACTCGCCTTTTTGAAACTTTTTGCCATTGCATGGCCGCATTTACATTAGGCAAGGAAATTAATGCCAGTTTCTCTTCCTTTGCAAAGAAGCAACGATACGAAGTGAAGAAGTTCATAAATTGGCAGAAAATTATAACGGAATGCTGCTCAACATTTTATTACACATACAATTTCACCAGGTAAATAAAAAAAGTACAATGTTAGCCACAAGAGGCATTACTTTTTCAAAATGGCATAGCCATAAGAGTGAAGGGCACAGGTATGGAAACACTAAGTAAAGGCCAAACAACTGAATAATGATAGTTACCTGCTTATAATACAGAATCTAAGGAAAGGTTACTGACATAGGTTTTTGCAAGCTCTTGAGCGGGTGGCTTTCTTTTCACCTTTGGTGCTTTCAGCTTTGTCCTCCATCTTCTTTGGGGAACCACAACCATTGCTTATAGTTTCTTCAGTACCTCTTCAAGGCCCACTTTTTTCTTTGCCTTAGCCTTTCGCAAAAAACCCTTGATAGGGCTATTATCACCAACTTTCTGCAGGTCCTCTATGCTTTTAGTCTTCAAAGATTTCCCTGAGGCACTGTCACTAGCACTAGCCATTGTTTGTTAAGAGGTTTTTACTGTTTCAATTGCAGCAGGCATGTTATCACCAGCTTCCTACGGGTCCTCTATGCTGCTAGTCTTCAATGTTTCCCTTGAGACACTGGCACTAGCACTAGCCATTGTCTACAGAGAAGTTTTTACTGTGTCAGTTGCAGCAGCATGTTATCATCAACTTCCTACGGGTCCTCTATGTTGTTAGCCTTCAATGTTTCCCCTGAGGCACTGACACTAGCACTAGCCATTGTCTGTTGAGAAGCTTTTACTATGTCATTTGTAGCAGGCATGGCAATCGAAGGGTTCTCAATTGCAGCCTTTCCCTTACCTTTGGTGTCATTCATAGTACCCACATCATGCAGGGGCTTTGAGAGGACTGCAACAAAACAAATCTTTGATTACACCCTTTACAAGCATGTCATGTATGCTACATAGTATGTTTGATATGCTGACTATGTGTGCACCTAGGCCAGTATGCTAATTAGCATTCCCATGTATATTAGCTAGCATAATCATATATGCTAACTAGAATATCAAGTTGCTAAGTAGTAAACCTTATAATCTCTAAGCAATTCAAGTGTACCCACAAGCTTCTATGTGCTTGCTACAGGACATCATATGCTAATTAGCATATCCAACATGCTTAATAGCATATCAAGTATGCTAATTAGCATATCCAACTAGCATACTAGACATGCTAATTAGCATATCCAATATGCTAACTAGAGAAACTTATAATCTCTAACCTAATCCAATATGCTCCAAAATGCTTACTAGCATATAGATATTGGTAATTAGCATATCCAACATGCTTAATAGAATATCAAATATGCTAACTAACATATTCAGTATGCTAATTAGCATACTGAATATGCTAATTAGCATTCAATATGCTAACTCCGGTATGCTAATAAGCATATCCAGTATGCTTACTAGCATACCGGATATGCCTATTAGCATCCACTCATCTAGCTAGCATATCCAGTGTGCTAGTTAGCATACTGGATATGCTAATCAAGTAGGCCTACTAGCATATCGAGTATGCTAACTAGTATACTGGGTATGCTAATTAGCATACCTTGTATGCTAACTAGCATACTAGATATGTTGATTATCATATTCTGTATGCTAACTATCATTCCAACTTGCATGTCCGGTATGTTAATAAGCACATCCAGTATGCTAACTAGCATACCTAGTACGCTAACTAGAAAACCTTATAATCTCTAAGCTAATCCAGTATGCTCCAAGATTCTTACTAGCATATAAATATTGGTAATTAGCATATCCAATATGCTTAATAGCATATCAAGTATGGTAACTAGCATATCCATATGCTAATTAGCATATCATGTATGCTAATTAGCATTCCAACTATCAATACAATATGCTAACTAGCATACTGAATATGCTAATTAGCATTCAATATGCTAACTCCGTGTTAAGGCGGTTACGCCGCTAGCGGAAGCTAAATAGCGAGAACTCAACCAACAACAGAATTTGTCAGACGAGGACGGAGCTTGACCCGCAGGCGCATGGAAACAACTAGGTGGGTGTCAAATCACCTACTCGACCTTCTACTGACAATCACTACTAAGGAAATCAAATCTGAGTTCTAAAATACGCAAGTGACTGAAATCCGTACTACGAACGAATGCTATACGAAACAGGATCTAGAATCATTGAATCAATCTCAAACTCAAGGGGAAGTCTATACACTAGGTAAGAACAACACCCTAAAGACTTGAACTGCAAAATCAACCTATAACCACTCCGTGCGGTAAACGCGTATGAAGACAGGCCGAAAAATACAGGTGACCGAAACTTGACCCCGATGGTACTAATGTGTAGCTCTACTCGTTGTGGTTCTATAGATATGCTGCACGCTCTATTCCGACACACGAGTTGGAAGAAAACTCACACCGAAGCTCGTAGGAACTTACCACACGTAGAAGCCGATAGCGCGCACTCTTGGTATCTGTGCGTAGCTCTCACCGTTGCTAACACAATGGCGGTGTCGCTTCTCCAATGGCAGCCCCGTAGCTCGCGTAGCAAGGAGATAAGACTCTCTCTCTCTCTCTCTCTCTCTCTCTCTCTCAGACACAGTCACGGCGCTCAAAAACTCACTTTGATTAATAATTGAATCTCCTTTTAGGTTACAAAACTTTGGCTTATATACCTCAGCCTTGGAGGTGAGAACATCTCTAATTATTTACATCAGCAGGTGAAATTAAGTCGGGATTACAGGCTGGAAACTCAATTGAGTCCCGTTACTTAATGAATGGCTCAAATCAAAATTAATGTCGGAAAGACATTTATTACAATCAAGGGTTACATAATGATGGGTGTGAGCAAAAATGCGGGTGTGATCCTCTGCTGGCTCAACACTCCCCCCCTCCGCGTTCATGTCGTCCCTGACATGACTTTGAGGCTTGATCAATAGAGTCCTGTCGTCTTGAGCATCTGCAAATGTGATTCGTAGCGTAGGTTGCCGATGGTCAAGGTTGGGCCGAATATTTTGCTTTCGTGAGTGAAAAAGCCAGTGTAGAAAGCTTCTTCGAATGTTTGCATGTGGAAGCTAGGCAAAAACATAATTCTTTGGTATAAGAGATGTAACACCTTTGGTGATGGCTGCAATGAAAGATCATACATCATATCCGTCACTGTGTCGGCCGTCGATAGTAGACTCGAGGTCGTGGCTTTGTCTGGCGCGAACACTTCAATGCATGCTAAGAAAGTCCGGCAGATTTTCTTTAGCATCTGACACGAAAGGTCAGGAGAGCCAGTAAAGAGTTTGATGGTGCCCGTTAGGGTTTTCACCATGTAGGCTTTACCTATTCTCTCTCCTTCCTTTGGTCCTGGCATCCTGGGATAATTAAGCCAATTTGGCTTCTTTTCTGCAATCCTGCCATGCTCTTTCCAGCTTCTGACTCTTGGCACCGGGCAGAAGGTTGCATCCTCCCGAATCTCTTTTGGAGCCTCTACCAAGTAGATGAGGTAGGCTGGGTATTTGTTCAGCCAACCTTTCCTCCATCTAGGTTGAGAATCTACAATCTTCTTTGATTGTTCATCCTTTGTGATGTCGCCTTCATAAAGAGCGACATACTGCTCCTCCTCTATTCTCTTTTTCGTCTTTATCACTTCAAATTTCATCAGAGGGAAAGGCAGGCTTGGTTGCATCCACTCTTCGTGGAGCACTTTTGTGTCTAAACCTTGAAGTCTAATGGAAATGAGGAGTCTCCTTTCCCATTCCATTTCCGCCTTGGCACTTTCCTCTGTTGACTTTTCTATTTGGTCCTGGAGCCTTCGTTCTTCTTCTTCAGAGATTCCTGAAGTTGAGGCCACTTCTTGAACTGGGGCTGGATCTTCAATTGTGGTTGCCTCTCCAGTTTCTGGTAGCTCTATGGCTGCTCCCCCTGCTTCTTCTTGTGGTGGCTCTGTTTCTCTTCTTTGTTGCTCTTGGAGGTCTTAGAGCTGTTTGCGGAGGGCCTCATTTTCTGTCCTTAGTGTTTGGTTTTCTGATGTGAGCCTCTCCTCTGCAGCCAATGATCCCTCCGCCATGTGCAATCTTTGTACTTGCTCTAACCTCAGCTCTCTTTGCAAACTTCTGACCTGCTCTTCCAGAGCTGGTACGAGGGCTCCCTCTTGTTCTGTTCCTGCTCTGCTAGCTCTAGGGGTGGTTCTGAGTCTCATGATTGTCCTTTCTTGAATTTCGACTCTTTCCCTTAGCTCAATGAGCTCATCCTTGGCTGCCTCCAGCTCATCTTCTATTCGCTCCTTTGCTTCCTGTGAGCTTGTTACCTCTCTTGAAGCTTCGGCTAGTTGGAGTATCAAGCCGTCTCTCTCGTTTTCTGCGTCGTAGAGTGATGCTTTATGACTTTCAGATTCAGTCATAGCATTCTCTAACTTCTTCTGCAACTCTGCTGCCTTTTGTTTTGCTGTCTCAAGTGCTACTTCCTTTGCTCTGGATCTTTCTTTAATCTTGCTGAGCAGTTCATGCACCATGTGCATGTCTTTTTCATCTTCATCTGTCAACTTGACTGCTCTTTCTGCCACCACCTCCAATGGCTTCGGCTCGACCATTTTTTCTTCACTCTCCATTGTACCCTTTGTCCTTTCTTTCGTCCCTTTCCGATCATCTTGTTTCCGTAGGGATATCCCATAAACTGCCTCCAGGGCCTCTTCTTCACTGTATCCTATCGCTACCAGATCCTCGTAATCATCTTTCTTTTGCTGAACTGGATCTATCTTCTTTTCCTTGGTCCCGGCCTTCGGCTTTTCCATAACTTCTGTTTTTATTTCTATTGTGGTTTCCTCCACAATAATTTCCATCTTCTTCGGGCTTGGTACAACAGTAAAAGAGGGCTGATTGTCTTCAGTCATCTTGGCTTTCCCTTTGTTTGCTTGCCTTACTGTCTCTTTAGGTTCAGTAGACTCATCTATTTTTTTCTTCCCCTTGTCGTCCTTTTGCAGCTCAGCTTTTAAAAGCTGTACTTCCTCTTCAGTATAAGGCTCGACAGGTTGCTGCTCCAGTATGGCCTCCGACTCCTCATAAGCTCTAATATATTGATCATATTGATCAACATGTGGCCTGGCTGAGCTGGTTCCGACTTTACTGGGGTCTGGCGCCCACATTTCTTCAAAATCCCCCTTTAGAGCTCTTTCCGCTCTAAACTGCTCCACCAGCCTTTCCATTCTTGCGGCTTTTTGACTTTTGGTTTGCTTGGGATCGGCCTTCTTCTTCACTTTCTTCTTGAGCGGCTCGTCCACAGCCTCTTCAGGTTCTGAAACTATTTCTAGTTTTCGGCGTGCTCTTGTGGACGCCCTCTTGGATACTTCTTGCTGTTCTTCCTCCTCATCGGCTTCTCTAAGCCACTCATTCTGGGAGGGAATCTGTGGCCCTTGATCCCTAGCTCCAATAGCTTCATAAGCTATTCTTGTTAGGATTTCTCCTCCTCCTATGTACTTTGGCTTCTGGTTGTGCATGGCGATTACTTGCTCGTGGATGTATTGAGCATAATTCACCTCTTTTGGCACGTTGCTCTTCAGTGCCCATGTGATGGTTGTTGGCAATGGCATGGGGTGGTGTAGTATACTTCTGCGGTCTTTTACTGCACACATGGAAAAACTGGTTGTATAATCGGCAAAGGGTTGCCGCTCGTTGATCTGCCATATCTCCGTAGGTTGTATTTTGTTTCTTTGATCCATAGACCTCTATGGCCTCCCTTCTTTCTCTGACAGAACTCCCTTTGTTGTGCAGCTTCAATGCATCTGCAATGAGCTGTGGAGTGATCTGTACTTCAACTGTTTCTCCATCCATGGCTGTCAACGTGGCTTTCCCATCCTTCTGAATGGATGTTGCCAACTCATACACTCTTCTTGTGTCTACACCTGATGGTCTCGAGGTGAAGAACCTGTGTAAGTCAGCCTTTTCCAGGTATCTGCTTATGTTCTCTGATCTGCTATAATCCACTAATTCTCGTGGGATCATAGGTACATCGACCGATTGCCCTTGAGGATCTCTGAAAGTCCCCTGGTAGATCTTTATTCCCTCTTTTTCTAGTACTGCTTCCTCCACCCAAGTCTTGGTTGGCTTGAGGGTTTCTGTTGGAATATCAAAAGGTTTGCCTCTGCAAGAGCATCCTTGATGGTTGGTCTTTTTCTCTTAGTTGCCGATGACTTAGCGGAATCCATGGATCCTGTAACTCCAATTTCAGAAGTTAGCGTCTTTTTAGTACTGAAAGCCGAAATGAAGCTTTTAACTATTCAAATGACTTGAAAATTGAAACATGAGCTATTCAGGGCCTAAGGATGCAATGTAGGTGAAAAAATATGCAAACTGGGCTCAAAAACATGCTTGAGACATCATACGCGTATGATGTCTTTTGTGTCAGAATGACTTCATATTGGTTGTGCTTGTAGCTGATAGTGTATACATGAGTATCATATGCTTGGATTTGAGTTTGGATCCCATTTGGTCAAGTTTTGGCCAGTTTAGTCCAGTTCAGGCTCTTGGCAAAATTTTGAAAGGGAAATGGATTTTATGATCCAAATTGGGTAAAACTTGGTGGATCACCTTCAAATGGCATGTAGAACACTTCTGTTTGGTGGTTGAAGCCCTGAGGTGCCAAAATCACATAGTGAGACATCATACGCGTATGATGTCTTTTGGTGCATTTTTGGACCAATTTTCTCTATAAGCTTGGATTTGGCTTTAGATAGGCTTATTCAGTGGATTTATGAAGTTTGGATAGAATTTGGACTAAAAATGGCTCTGGGACATCATACGCGTATGATGTCTTTTTCATCAATTTTTCATGGGATTGGTTCTGTGGACTCTCCATGTGCTAGTGAAGGACTGTTTATACTCAAATCTTGGTTTGGACTTGAATATGTTGGATTTGGGACAAAAATAGGCTTTGTATGAAGGATTTTCTCTTAATTGGGCTAATGGGGTGATCCACTTGACCAAATGGTTCCAAACTTCATATGTAGCATGTATTAGATATATATAATGGATGTATGATGACAAATGAGCATTTTTGGCTCTGTAAGTGCAAATAGACATCATACGCGTATGATGTCTTTTGTGTCAAAATGGTGCTTTTTGGTTCCAGATAGCTTGTAGATGTGTTAATCAACAATCCTACAAAGTTTCAATGAGTTTGGAGTTATTTTGACAAAATTAGGACCAAAAATCAATTTTATGGCCTACTTTGCGTCTTTTTGGTTTTCCTTGGGTTTTCTAACTCCAATTCTCATGATACTTGGTTCATAGGATGTGATTAACATGTGGAATGAGGCTATGCACTCAAATGTTGAAATGGATGTGAAAATCATGCTGTGAGACATCATACGCGTATGATGTCTTTTCTTGAAATGTTGGTCTTTTTGTGCAAAGAATGCTTTGTGCTAGTGCCCTAAGCCCTGCTAACTAGTTTTCAACTTAAAAAGTCATCAGTTTAGCTAAAAAGCCCCCTTATAGGCATTTCAGTCTCCGAAGTCGTCTTTTTGCCTTGGAGTTGAATTTCTTCAACTTTTCTTCTTGAGAGTTGCATTTCCAGCTCATTGGATATGTTGTGAAGCCACCTATTTGGTTGAACTTGACTTTGGCTCCCCGTTCTCCATCTTTCTCCATTTGGTTGCCCGAAAGCGTCTTTTTCACCATCGGTAAGTGAATCAGCTTTCTTTTGGGTTTTGCTTGCAAACATAAGTCATCCATGTATAGTTGAAACTGCTTGTGAAGTTTCATGTCATTTGGTCGTCAATTTTAGCCGTTATGCCAAAATGACGCTTTGTGTGTCCGCAGCCGAATCGGTTGTTCCGACCTACTTTTGGTGATCCAAACCCGGAGATACTCCATGGTTGCATTGCCCTCGATGTTGTTAAGCTTCCTGAGAAGTTTTGTGTCGTTCCGACAACTTTTTTCTGTTTGCCTCTTGCAGGCTCTGTTGACCTAGGGTTTTTCCAGTCGTTCTTTCTCGAGCTTTGAGTGCTAGAAACTCATCCTCTATGTTAGGGTAACCCACCTCTAAGTTCTTGCAAAGTTTGGTTAGGCGGTTGTGCCCCTACCTAGCGTTCTTCCCCATTCCCCGTCTGCTCTTGTTTCTTGGTTTTGGTGAGTTTTCGCGACAAAAGTTAACGATAAGCATCAAAAGCTTATGGCAACGAGTCTACCTCTCATGTCTGGTGTCCTCTGAGCTCTCGTAGCAGTCGTAGAAGGCGGTAGAAGGTCGGATGCTCCTGTGTGCTCTTTGCTCTCTCCAAGAAGGTAATAGTGGAAATGAGCTTGATAGTGAAGTGAAAAATACTTAACTTCGGGCTTCCCGGATCACTTGTTACCAAATTTGACATGTGCTCCTATCTCGTCGTGAAATGCACTTTAGGATTTGAAATTTCTCAATTTGGACTCCATTTGACCTGTTTCTGAGAAATCTGTCCACTTTGCCAAAATTCTGTCATTTCGGGCTTTCCGCAACTTTTTCAGAATTGTACCCCATTTTTACCATGGGTTGCCCTTGTCATTAGGACCATCACCGTCTATTCTTTTCTTTTTTCCGATCTCATTTCACCTGCTTTTTTATTTTTCTTTTATTTTTATTAAGAAAATCATAAAAAATAAAGGAAAATAGCAAATTGAAGCCAAAAAATTCCAAACATACATGATAAATAGCTGGTAACCCTGTGTATATGAATATACACTTCTTTGTGATTTTTGGACTTGGATTACCACTTTTTTCACTTTTTAGCTCCAAAAACACTCTTATTTAGTGATATTTACACATCTAGAGACCCAAATTCATCATTTGATCTCTTCTTGTTGCAAAACAAGGTATATAAGGGCATAAATATTATCAATATCCGCAATCAAACATAAAAAATTGCAAAATCATGTAAGACACTGCCCTTGTAATATAATTTTTGTTTTTCTTTGTTTTTCCCGCTTGTAGCTGCTTTGTAGCTCCTGTATACCTCCCCCCCTCCTAGTCTGAGTCCTCCCGGACGACTATGAAGTGTCTGTGGGTGAAGCATTGTAGTTGTTTTGGTCATAAGTTCCCAATGCAATTGTAGAGCGATGATACAACAGTCTTTCCAATAAAGCTGCTCTTTGTTTGATTGAAGGATTGGTGGTCGGGTTTTGGGTTGGTTTTGGCACTTCGGTAGTAGAATCAGTAGATGGATTCTTCGTTACCTTGTTGTCTTTTTTCACAATCCAAATCTGCTTCCGCTTTGCTTGTGCTTGCCACAAACTCTTTGCGACCCAAACCTGCTTTGTTCTGTGTGTTGATTTCCTCGCCTTGAAATACCTAGGAGTTTCCGTTGATTGTATTGAAGGGAGTTCCTGTTTACAAATCTTTGGGATCCAAATTTGCTTGCTGTAGCTTTGTGCCGTCATGAACTTCTTTGGAATCCAGATCTGTTTCACTGTCCTTGATTGTCGGGGATCACTCTGTTGTCTGGTATTGAAGACTCTGTTTGTGTTTTCTGGCACACCTTTTTTGGTCTCCATACCAACGTTGACTCCGTTTTTCCCAAGGTTGAGCTGTTATATTATTGCTTGTCTTCCTTATCCAATGTTGAGAATTCCTCGTCGAAGAGTAATCCGGTTGTATAGAAACTTTTGGTTGCCATTGCTTCTTCTTTTTCTCTGTTTGTTGTTTGCCCTTGTTCGTGGATTCTTCCTTTGGAGTTGGCTCTGCTCCTTTGGTGAACTTAACTGATTGACTTTCACCTTCGTATTTGATAAGCACTGATTTAGAACTCCAGTCAATCATTGCATTGTATTGCTTCTGCCATGGTTGTCCTAGCAATAATGGATGTTGTGTAGCTTGGTCTTCAACCACGTAAAACATATGAGGATACACATATTGGTTAATCTGTATATGTAAAACTGTGCATCCGACAGTTTTGATTGAATTCTCAGAGTAACTCTTTAACTCTTGCTTGGCAGTTTGTAGTTTAGTGTCATTTGTCAATTGTCTATACAAACTGAGTGAAAGTAGGTTAGCTTGAGCTCCTGAATCCAATAGTGCTCTGGCTTTGATTTGGTTGGTTCCTACTTTGCATTCAATGATGGGTTCTTCTTTGTCATTATCCATTTCTGTTATACTAACTGCGTTTATTCGTATTGCTCCTTCATTGCGCTGTTTCTGACGCAGTAGTCTTCTTTTCTCCATTCTTTCCTTCGCCTCGGCTTGCGCTTCCTCCACAATCTTTTTCTTTTTCTGGACACGCAGCTTTTCTTGATGTATTTTGAGAAGCATGTCTTGTGTTAGCGGCAACAGATACTTTTTCACTCTGCATCCACTAATCCAATTGGGCATTTCTTCTCCGTCTAATGTAGCAAGCTTGACGGCTCCACTTGGTGATAGATCTTTAATCACCAGAGGTCCCATCCCTCGCTTTTTAAGCTTCTTAGCATGCTGTTTCAGAGTGTAAACTAGGACATAGTCCCCAACTTTAAACTCTTTAGTCCGCACATGCTTATCAAAAAATTCCTTTTGTCGCCTTTTTTGAGCGTAGATGGAAGCTACTGCTTTTAGGCGAAGCTCATCTAGCTTTTCCAGGTCATCTATTCTATCAGAGAGCTCGTGCCCTGTCCACTCTAGATCCTTAGCCACCCTTAAGGTTGAAATCAAGAATTCTATTGGTAAGATAGCATTTAGCCCAAAAACCATGTTATATGGGGTCGTTCCTATTGATGTTTTATATGCTACCCTATATGCCCATAATGTTGAATGCAACTTTTGGTCCCAGTCAGTTCTCGACTCAGATACAATCTTCGTGAGGACCGTGCATATGGTTTTGTTTGTTGCTTCAGCTTGTCCGTTTGCTTGTGGATGATACGGGGCTGATTTCCTATGGATTACCATGAATTCATCTAGAAGGATCTCTATCACTTCATTTATGAAATGTGTGCCTCGATCACTCACAATTTCTATTGGCAATCCATATCGTACAAAGACGTATTCATATAGAAATTGTGCCGTGGTCCTGGCATCTGCTTTTTGAGTTGCCTTTGCTTCGACCCACTTTGTTAGATAGTCTGTAGCCACAATGATGTATTGTGCATGAGTCTTATATGCAGGAGGTGAAATGGGTCCGACATAATCAATCCCCCATTTTGCAAAAGCTCTTGCCCCCATCATTGGTCTAAGCGGCATATCATCTCTTTTAAGTGGTACTTTGGTCCGCTGACAGTCATCACACCGTTTAACGTATTCCTCAGCGTCCATATGTAATGTTGGCCACCATATTCCTGCGGCTAAGACAAGTTTTGCTGTCTTATCACCTGAGAAATGGCCTCCACCTACTCCTCCATGAGCTTGCTCCAGGATTATCACATACTCAGACTCTGATGCGCAAATCCTAAGCTGGTTGTCTTTACCTCTCTTATAGAGTTGATCTCCTATTAAAGCGTAATCTCTAGCTTCTGTCTCTACAGATTTCTGACGAGCTTTTGACGTTCCTTCTGGGAAAGTTCTATTTGTGAGATATTCAACAATATACTGACTCCATTCTGGAGCGATCATTATCTGATATAATGTCGAATACTCGGCTGGCGGTTTTGATGAACATACAATACATACAGTGACATATTCATGTACGCTTTCTTTCATTCCTGGCCAATAGACTCCCAATTGTAACAAATTCCTATATGTGTTCCTTCTTGAACAATGAAATGCACATTCCTGAACATGTGCTTCGCGCAGATATATATTATATTCCTCAGGATTGATGCATAGTCGTAAAACATGATCATTTCCCAATTGATACAACCTTCCTGCAATCAATTGAAGATTCTTGGATTGCTGAATAGCAATATGTTTCAGGTTGTATTCTCTTCTATCGAACTCTCCTCCATAGGTTAATAGGTCAACGACATTTTGAGACCACTTAGGTATCATTTCTATGTTGAACAAGTACGCGTCTGGCATGTCGTCATCTACTCCTATAGGGTCTTCTCCATTCGTCAATCGCGAAAGATGATCAGCTCTAAGATGTGTTTTTCCTTTCTTTACTACTACCGTGAAGTCGAATTCCAGTAAGATAATGAACCATCTCACTATTCTCCCGGTATTGCATGGTTTATTCACTAGGTAGAGCAAGGCTTGGTGATCCGTAAAAAACACAAACTTGTTGGCTAGAAGATAATGCCGAAATTTCTTCACAGCATAGATCATTCCTAATCCTTCTCGCTCTGTTGTGGTGTAATTCTTCTCTGCATTGTTGAGCTGTCGACTGGCGTAACAGATAGGAAAATCCATGTTTCCTTCTTCTGGCTGAGCCAGAATGCATCCTATTGCATATGCCGAAGCATCTATGTGCACATGGAATATCTTCTCCCAATCTGGTGATTTCAAGACTGGAGCAGTAATGAGTGCCTCTTTCAATTTCTTGAATGATTCCTCACACTCCTCTGTCCATTCAAAGTTCACTATTAGCCTGTAAAGTGGTTGGCCTATTATAGCGTACATGTAAATGAATCGTCTATAATATCCACAATGTCCCATAAAGCTCTGTACTTGTTTCGCATTGGTTGGTCTAGGCATATCCACTATAACTTTTATCTTCTCTAAATCCGTGGATATTCCGTTTTGTGAGACAATATGTCCCAGAATTCTGCCCTGTCGGACCATAAACACACATTTCTCAGGATTGAGACAAATGCGATATGTCCTACATTTCTCAAATACTTTTCTTAGGTGTTCTAGATGCTCATCTCTCAGTAGAGAATGTACACATAAGTCATCCATGTATATTTCGAGAAACAGCCTTAAGTATTCTTTGAAAGCATGCGTCATCAGCCTCTGGAAGGTTGCGGGAGCATTGGTTAGACCAAAAGGCATAACCCGATAAGCATAAATTCCCCACTCCGTTGCAAAAGCTGTTTTATGTTGATCTTCCAGTGCTATGGCTAGCTGGTTATATCCTGAAAAACCATCAAGAAAGGAGTATGCTGTTTTCCCTGATACACGCTCTAGAACATGATCAGTTATCGGCAGGGGATAATTGTCCCTGATTGTTGCAGCATTCACTTTCTTTAAGTTGACACACACTCGGAGTTTTCCGTTCTTCTTAGGTACTACCACAATCGGAGATACCCAATCAGTGTGTTCAATCTCGTATATGAATTCAGCTTCCATTAGCTTATCTATCTCTTCTTTGATTCGCTTAGCAAACGTATCATTATATGTGTATGGTCTCTGTCTGCTAGGCTTTGCGTCTTGTTTCAGTGGGATTGTGTGTTGGCATATCGATGGGTCAACTCCCTTTAAGTCCTTATAAGACCATGCAAACACATCCCTATACTCTCTGAGAAGACTCAAAAGTCTCTCTTCCTCGCTTGGAGACAAATCTGTGGCTATGTACACCGGTCTAGGTGGCTCACCTGGAGCTGCTAAATCAACTTTTTTTGCATCCTCCGGTCCGTCATAAGATTCGTTCTCCTTCCTCTCTCGAATAGGTGGGGTTAATATCACCTTCCTATCCTCTATTGTGAATTTCCTATAGTGAGAGGGAACATCCATGTTTTCCTTGATTTTGGCGTTTTTGTCCTCTCCACTCTCAATTTCTGTCGTCCAAACTTCTTTCAGAGTTTTCTTGAGCTCTCTGTACTTGTTTCTACGTTCTAACTTGGACTCCGTGTGTTCTCTGTTGCGCTTGTTCTTTTCTGATTTTTCTGTTTCAGTTTTCGTTCCATTATTTTGAACTTGATTTCTTGAGCCTCTTTTGTCTTTTCGTAAGCTCTTTTGATCACTGCCTCTCATTCTTCCAGAAATCTTATCCTTAACACAATCTTCAGCCTTTACTAGCATTAGGAATTGATTTTTTCCTCTTATTCTAGGCATCGGATTGGTTCTAACCCCTTTTGTTTTTTTCTTTGCTCTATAGTGTTTCTGGCGTTGTTTAGTTTGGTTCGGAAAATCATAAAATCGGACATCCGTTATAGTTTCTTCGTTTCCGCTTGAATTGTCCGTTGACTCGTTGTCTGCTTCATTTCCCCACTCTGGATGATCGGGAATGTCGTGAAACACCTCTTCTTCATCTTCCTTTTCCAGTGTATCGTTCTTTTCAGTTTCTTTTTGAGTACAGTTCTCAACATGAAATACGGAACCACGTCGTACCCGTCCTTGTCGCAAAATTTCGTTGTGGGACCATCCGGAATTGCACAAACATCTAGGGTTGCTAGAATGTGTGTCCATTCTAATGGTTCAAACGTGTCCTCTGGAAAGGGTTCTCCTACATAAGTTTCGTCTTCGATAGCCCTTTCTAAAACACATTCTTCTCGTTTCAGACTTCCACATTTCGAAGCTCCACACATCCATAACTCCTTGGGTTTACCTAACCAAGCTGGAAATTCGGATCCCGCCAAAGTAGCTGAATCAAACTCCTCTACCGGTGTTCGGTTCACATCTTTGTAGCTATGGTCTTTCAGGTTCACACGTGTAGTGGTTTCCATATTTCTCAAGTATATGTGATCGTAGCCCCAATCTTGGACCATTTTCAACTGTCTCATGAATGGTCTTCCCAGTATGATATCATAGTTATTCTCCTTGCCAAAATCGACAATAGCAAAAGTATGTTCGTATTCAATGCCGCAAGAAGTCACTACAACTTTCTCTAATAACCCCATAGGTTTCTCCATGTGTCCATCTGCTAATTGGAGTTTCAACCTAGTCTTCCTTATTGCTGGTTTCCCCCATTTTTTCCAGATTTCTTTTGTAGCAATGGCTACCCCAGCTCCGCTGTCTAGTATTGCCATCGTGTTCACTCCTTGGAATTCAACTGGTAAGGTTGTATTCCCCTCTTCACCTTCGCAATACTCTCCGACCTTGTTTAAGGGTACAGGCTTAGCGTTCTTTTGTGGCTTGCTCAGCTCCTCAATGCTCTCTTGCAGTCTCGATGTTGGATCTTTTATCCCGAATTTCTCCAAGCATTTTCCTACAGTGGTCCACATATGTGGTCTTAGCCTCAAAAGCTCAGCTAGAGTGATAGTGCATGTCACTGGTGTTGACAAAATCTCTATCAATCCTTGCGAGTCCATGACTTTTTCTGATGAGATTTTTCGTGAGGGAAGTGCTCTAATCTCGGATTTTGCTTCATACTCTCCTAAGTATGAAGGTAAGGTTTTCAGTGAATGAGGTTTGCTCTCCATTGTTCTAACAGAGCCCCCATCTCCCCAGTAAGATTGCAGATCCAAGTCCACTTGAGATCCTGCCTCAAATTCCACTATGGGAGGATTCCTGATGTCCTTTTCCCAATTTGTCTGATTAGCTTGGCAACTTAGCTCGTTTGCAAAGTTTGCCTCTCTCACTTGTTTCCAAAATTCATTGTAATCCTCATCTTTTCCGTAAATCCTCTGTATGACTGGATGAAAACTCTCTATCTCCTGATCGGTTGTGTTCAATACTATGCGGTCATCCTTTTGTGTATTTTCAGGCTTTTGTGCACTAGGAGTCTTTTCAGCTACCCGTGAAACAATAGTCTCTTGCTGAATTGGGTTTTCCTTTCCACAATTCATTGTTTCTTTTGGTGGTTCTAATAAGGCTTGTGCAGTCTCGATCATTCTCTGGCACATTTCAAGTCTTTGCTTTTCCAATTCCGCGTTTGGGTATGTCATCCACCTCTGTTCTTGTGTTTGGTTGTTCTTTAACCTAGCTTCGTAAGCTCTCATCAGTGCGTCCAATGGTTCGTGTACCTTGTCGACTAGCACTGATCCCCCTGAGCTTAAGCTCGTTGTTTCTTTGATACTCTTTTGTTTCGTTCTTTCCGGGCTCATCTCTCGGTTTTGACTCTCAAGTTTTTCTAATCTAGCTTTAGTTTGCTTTAGTTCCTCAGCTAGAATAGCGTCTTCACGTTCTTTTCTCAACTTCATGCGTGCTTTTCTAGCTTTCCATGTGTTTTTCTGACTCCGCGGTCCTTGACTAACCATTTCAGTTGCTAACTTTCCATTCTCAGGTTCTCTAGTGGTTTTCTTAGTTTGAGCTCTAGTAACAACTTGCGTTGGTATCAGAGTTTCATTTTCAGACCCACTGCTGGTAGGAATAGTTTCTAGCATATTCAATGCCGTCTTTTGCACTTTGTTTGGATTCTTTGAACAATCCTCAATGAAGTGAGTAACCCCACACTCAGTGCAATACGCGTTAATTCGAATGATTTCCGTATGTGGGCAAACATTCATCAGATGGTCACCTCCACACTTGTAACAGGGTCCTAGTGCTGGTCTTGGTCCCGCTTGATTCGTCCTTTGTGGATAGGATGGTCTTTGTCCTGTTAACCCTCCATGAGCTATGAACATCAAGGTTCTTGCGTCCAAATTGTATCTCTCTTCATCAGAAGCACTTGTAACTGTTGGTGTTCCAACATTCCCCATCATGCCCCATGGTTCTGGTTGTTTTGGTTCTTCTGGTGGGTAATACACTGTCGGAGACATGTGTGCACCCGATTCTTCATAATAGGCTTGAACAGGCACTAAGGCTTGTTCTTCCTGATTCTCTAAGGTTGGTGCATATCTAATGCCCACTGGTCTTGCTCCTGGTAAAGGTGGTTGTTGTCCCAATACCGGTTGCGGTCTTTCTATCCCCATAGGTCCAGGTACATTTCCCGTTGGGTATCGAGGTACTGGATGTATCTGAGGTGGTGCTAATTGAGCAGGAGGTGCATACTGGCGCTCCCTTACATACCCTTTGTTGTAATAACACTCCTCTGTTGGATGATTTGTCCATTTTTGTTCAATAGCACACCATTTCAGTGGTTTTGGCAATGGTTTTTGGTATGGTGCCATCCTTTTTAGAGCATCTTCTATCATTTGCTCTACATTTGGCATGGTTGTTGTTTGAACATTCTTTTTAGTGGTAGTCTCGCTCGCTACGGAGGAGGAGCTACTGGATGCAAAATCTGTATCCGCTGACACCTCTCCATAAACCGTACAGTTATCCACTAAGTACAATGCCTCTCTCGTTACTTGCTCGAAACTTGTACAAGCTTTCAAGTGCAAGTCCTTCTTGAGAGTGTCGTTTCTCAGTCCCTCAATAAAGAGAACAGATAGTCTGTCATCTTGTGGTCGTTCACGTACTGGACATCTCTCAATGTATTGTTTGAAGCGAAGTGAAGCTTCCTTCACTTTTTCGTGTTCTCTCTGTTTAAAAGCATATATTTGTGAGACCGTATTGTGCTTAATCCCTCGTTTTGAGAATTCCTCAGCAAACTCTCTTAGCAAATGGTCAATGTCATGGAATCCCCCTATGTTCATTGGTTGAAACCATGTCAATGCAGTACCTTCTAGAGTAAGACCAAATCCCTCGTATTGTGTATGGAAATCTGTTATCTGCTCAGCTCTTAAGACTTGCTTAAAGAGTGACACATGTGCATACGGATCTCCTGAACCACCATACTTCTTTGGCATACACTTGGCTACTTGAGATGGTCTCAT
Organism: Adiantum capillus-veneris; assembly: GCF_014529385.1. NCBI lineage: Eukaryota > Viridiplantae > Streptophyta > Polypodiopsida > Polypodiales > Pteridaceae > Adiantum > Adiantum capillus-veneris. The sequence continues at coordinate 98,647,045 of NC_140951.1, forward strand.
ACGTCTATGATCTGCTACCAATCTTATTGCTCCTGTGTCTCGGCTAAAGCTTTCTCTAGCACTATGGACTTCATGGGTTACCCTTGTCGGTTCCTCTGCCCTGAATCTACTACTGGGAGGTAAATGTGATGGTTCCGCTTCAAACCTTGGAACTGCACTACCTCGATTCGTCTCCATTGACTCTCTGGAATGTAATGATCCCATTGGTCCGGGCTTCGAGTACTGAGGTTGACTGAAAGAGTCAGCAACCTGAGTTCTTTGTCCTCCTGTTGTCATTGAGTTTTGCACTCCAGTTGTTGGTGCTGGTCTATGTGAGCTAGAAGTAACATAATACTGATGTAGAGGTCCCCCAAAGTATGTATATCCTTCTAATTCTTTCTTGCCCATTGTTGAGTATTGCCTGCCATACTTATCGTAAGCGGCAATTTTCACTTCCGATCCCTCTGTGTAGGTAAAGACATAAAGTCTTTTTTGGTCTGTCAACTCTCTGGTGTAGGGTTCTTCACATCTATAATAGAGATCTTGCTCCCCATTATTATATTTGTACAGCCCCACATAGATGTTATCAGTGTTGATCCTTGTAGTTTCATTCTCTCTTCTTAACCTCGCATTAGGGAAGATCATTATTGGTGCTTTCTCCTCGAGTTCTTCATCTATTTTGGCTTTGGTACCCATCAATCCCCACTTGTCCACAATGTTAGGGTTTAGGACTACCAAGTACATGGTACCCTCGTCATCTAGATATCTATCTCCGCTATAGCTCACAGGCACTAAGTCCTTGAACTCACTAGGTCTATCTTCTATCTTTACACAATAGCGGTCCATTCCATCTTTGTAGATCTTGGCACCTTGCTCATTGTCGTACTGGTATTTTATGAACAATAGCTTCATGGTGGCGGAAGGGTTTGATGATCCTGCTGCCATATTTTCTCGTTGTTCAGGTTCAAGTGTTCCAAGTTTTCGGTGAAAATCTCGTAAGATCTCTCCGAAGAAGTATCAGAGACACTTCCTTCAAAGATCGGCTCTAATGGTTGCACCCAACTTTGGTTTACACTTCCCTCGGTTGATATGACACTTGCTGGTTCCCCTTGTTTTGGTTGATTATTCCGGAGATTCCTGCCCGATCTCAAATTCATCAATTCCCCTAAAGGACTGTAACTTTTCCGTCTCGGCAATTTGTTTTCCCAAGTTTTTGTGGTCAGAATTGATCCAAACTGACTGATACTTGGTCAATTGTTTAATCTTGTCAGTTGGACATCTTCTGTTTCATCAGTGAGAATTTTGTTACTGTTATGTTGAAAAAGACATTATACGCGTATGATGTCTTTTTTCACAGATTTTGACTATTTTTGGTTTTGCTCACTCTCAGTGACCCCTTTATGCTCTGTTCACTCACAAAATTCAGTTTGAACTCTGTTTGAGCAAGTTATGGCTAGTTCAGGCTTTTCTTGGCAATTTTCTGCTTTTGACTTGTTTTTGGGTCAATTGTTATCCAAATGGGATGAAACTTGAAATATAACCTCTAGAGAGCTATTACAATGGATCTGTGTTAGCAAAGTATCAAAATATGTCCAAAATTAGGTCAAAGACATCATACGCGTATGATGTCTTTTTCATCAATTTGGGTCCAAACTTGATATTTATGCTTCCAACAGTGTTTGTAACAATCTTGTCAGGTCAGATTTCAAAAATAAGTAGTGGATGTGCCAAAAGACATTATACGCGTATGATGTCTTTTTTCCCAGATTTTGACTATTTTTGGTTTTAAGCCTTCTCCAATGTTTATAATTGAGTTTCAAGTGTTTTTGTCAGGTTTGAATGTAAAAACAAGATCTGAATCCAAAATTTCCTATTCTTTGCGTTTCTTGGACTCCGACTTGTCTTTTTTGGGTTTCTTTGAGTGTTAATGCTCTTATTTTAAGTTGATTCTTAGGGTAAAACCCCCCTTCTAAACACTCTGGCAATGTCAAATTTTCAATTTTAGTCTCTGTTTAGGTCCTAAGACATCATACGCGTATGATGTCTAAAGTTGCAGATTTCCAGTTTTTCAGCACAGAACTCTTCCAATAGCTCTTTTAAGTGCTCAGCAACAATCAGTTACACAGAAATTTTTTCTGAACTTTGTGTATTGCATATTTCACTACCAAAGAGACTTTTTCAGTGATCTAACATGCAATCAAACACATCAAGCTAATAGAACACCAATTGATAGCTCTAGATCAGGATCAAATCAGGCCCTACCTAAGCTACTTCTAACCACACAAGGAGTAGCAAATGCTTTTTATGTCAACAACCACTTAAACACCATCAAAAACAATCTAATCTAAGCTAAACTAAAAATACTGTCAACACGGAAGACCCAGGAATACCCCACTTCCTAGTATCTCTCGAGACCTTCGGAGTCCACCACTCCTAGATCTTTTCTAACTAAAGTATACAAAGTAGTTTATACGACTCACCTCGTAGGATTAGTCTAAGGTCACCTACTTAGGGCTCTCGTCCCCGGCAGCGGCGCCAAATGTTAAGGCGGTTACGCCGCTAGCGGAAGCTAAATAGCGAGAACTCAACCAACAACAGAATTTGTCAGACGAGGACGGAGCTTGACCCGCAGGCGCATGGAAACAACTAGGTGGGTGTCAAATCACCTACTCGACCTTCTACTGACAATCACTACTAAGGAAATCAAATCTAAGTTCTAAAATACGCAAGTGACTGAAATCCGTACTACGAACGAATGCTATACGAAACAGGATCTAGAATCATTGAATCAATCTCAAACTCAAGGGGAAGTCTATACACTAGGTAAGAACAACACCCTAAAGACTTGAACTGCAAAATCAACCTATAACCACTCCGTGCGGTAAACGCGTATGAAGACAGGCCGAAAAATACAGGTGACCGAAACTTGACCCCGATGGTACTAATGTGTAGCTCTACTCGTTGTGGTTCTATAGATATGCTGCACGCTCTATTTCGACACACGAGTTGGAAGAAAACTCACACCGAAGCTCGTAGGAACTTACCACACGTAGAAGCCGATAGCGCGCACTCTTGGTATCTGTGCGTAGCTCTCACCGTTGCTAACACAATGGCGGTGTCGCTTCTCCAATGGCAGCCCCGTAGCTCGCGTAGCAAGGAGATAAGACTCTCTCTCTCTCTCTCTCTCTCTCTCTCAGACACAGTCACGGCGCTCAAAAACTCACTTTGATTAATAATTGAATCTCCTTTTAGGTTACAAAACTTTGGCTTATATACCTCAGCCTTGGAGGTGAGAACATCTCTAATTATTTACATCAGCAGGTGAAATTAAGTCGGGATTACAGGCTGGAAACTCAATTGAGTCCCGTTACTTAATGAATGGCTCAAATCAAAATTAATGTCGGAAAGACATTTATTACAATCAATGGTTACATAATGATGGGTGTGAGCAAAAATGCGGGTGTGATCCTCTGCTGGCTCAACACTCCGGTATGCTAATAAGCATAACCAATATGCTTACTAGCATACTAGATATACTAATTAGCATCCACTCATCTAACTAGCATATCCAGTGTTCTAGTTAGCATACTGGATACGCTAATCAAGTAGGCCTACTAGCATATCCAGTATGCTAACTAGTATACTGGATATGCTAATTAGCATATCCAATATGCTAACTGTCATACTGTATATGCTAGCTAGCATATATAGTATGATAACTATCATACTTGGCATGCTAATTAGCATATTCATTATGCTAAGTAGCACACCTTTTACTCCCAATATGATGAAGCTCACAGACTCCGGTATGATTATGATGTCATTGTGTTGCAAAGTTGCACAACCATGCAGTAGGTATGATTCTTTTGCCGGAGGGAGCAGCACAGGCGGTCCGAAGGGAGCATGTAGTAGCAAGGCAGAGAAGGCGATAGTTATGCTTATAAGGGAGCTTGACCATTGCAAGGAATGATTGGACCTTAAGGGACAGACCTCAAGGGACAGAGACCATAGCCAGTACACATGTTTGTTCCGATGCTGACTTGCACCTCTCTATCCTTCATAAAACTAGGAAGGGCTAGATTAGTTAGGGCAGTCTGGAGAAACGAGCCCTGCGGCTTGGACTGCATGTGCATCAAAAGTTGAAGTTGGCTTTTAGAGTTCTGCACCTTGAATTTTGCAATGTCCACCTCAACCTACAAAACCAAGACAAAAAGAGCATGGTAAGTACATGAGTTAGCTGAGCACATGTACCAAACATAAAGTGCAGAGATGAAACTTACGGACACTTACCAGTTGACAGGTTATGTCTATGTCACTATCTATGGGGTCAACTTCACCAAGAGGAAACCCCATAGCCTCTATGGTGTCTTTGGTTGGCTCTATTCTGATTTCAAGCTCCATCTTTCGTCGGGCATCCACGTCATTGCTTTGCAATAGAGCTTGCACCTCCATCTTAGCTGCTTGCAACCTCTGTCTCATGGTTGTGACAATAGGATTGACCTTTGCATTTTTTGCATTCAAAGCCCTAGCAGGTTCTAGGGCCTCTTGCACAATGTTTAGATTCTATTTATCATATTGTAGTTGTGTTTTCATATGAAGGACAACTGCCTTCATGCATTGCCATTCCTCCAACCAACAAAATGAAGAAGCTTCCATCTCTTGTCGACTATCTTGATGAGGCAGAATTGTGGCCTTGGTAGATTTGGCAGTACTCTTTCCAGCCAATGCCATGTTCTCCTCAAAGATGTCAGCACACTCATCCTCAATTTTTGAAGCTGGAAGGTGAAGATTGCGTATTCTCCACTTGTTAACATGGCCCTCATAATAGCACTTCTCTTGAATATCCTACAAGTACTGCACCGCAAACTTGGTCCAATTGAACCTAATGGCTGTCCCCGCTTGCAATGACGGTAGGATTGAATACTTTCACAAAACCCTTTGCAAATGCAGAGGAAATTTCCATGTTGATTGGGGCCTTCTGGAATACACTGTAGTGCAGTTTCATCATCAACTCAAACATTTCGATGCGGATGGTACTGCATTTGTGCGGACTAGCTGGGATCCTTTATTTGTTTGAACACACTAAACCATTCAAGATTCAGTGACCTGCTCCCACCTAGCCATTTTGGGATCTAAACCCTCCATGGAAATGCCATAAGCAGCATTGAACTCTTCCAAAGTTGTAAAAAATTTGTCATGCATGGGGATCATGACCTTCAGAGCTTTCCATTGGCCTGCACACATCAAAGGGAAATTTGCTCAATTGTATTGTATCCAACAAAGGGAATGTGCTCAACTGTATTGCATGGAAATGTGCTCAAGTGTATTGCTCAAATGTGCATGGAAATGTGCTCAACTGTATTGCTCAAATGTATTGCATGGAAATGTGCTCCGCTGCATTGCATGGAAATCTGCTCAACTGTATTTAATGAAGCTTCTTGTGGTAGAAGTGAAAACACACAGAACCCGCACGAGAGAGAGAGAGAGAGAGAGAGAGAGAGAGAGAGAGAGAGAGAGAGAGAGAGAGAGAGAGAGAGAGAGAGAGAGAGAGAGAGAGAGAGAGAGAGAGAGAGAACAAGAGAGAGAGAGAGAGAGTACCTGAGTCATGCTTCTCCACCTTGGCTGCTCGGGGGGTGCACTATGTAATCATGTTAATGTATAACGTGAGTTTGAAAGAAGGGATTTTAAAATGAAAAAAAATTAGGCAATTTAATAGAGATACATTAAAATAAGGGTTTATTTTATAAAAGAGGGGTTTTCTTAAGTGAATGCACGTTATATAGGGGGTTAGTGAACAATGAACCCTTCCCGAGCTTGGCTGCTTGCCTGAAATGGGACATTGGGGAACCTTGAGATGAAGATATTTGGGGGGGGGGGGGGGGGGGGGGGGGGGGAGGAAAGGGGAGGAAGTGAGAAAAGGAAAAAATGAGAGGAAGGATTTGTGTGTTTCAAAATCTTGTCTTCCCAAAATAGTCTGCCCTCGAACTTGTGAGTCAATATCTACAAAGATACATGCAAGAACTAACACTATTTTGTATCAATTGCTTCTTCTCGGATTATAGTTCATTTGTTGAGGGATGAAAACTATAAAGAGTTTGTATAGATGTAAATTTACACGGAGAACCTAGCACAACATTATAACCATGTTTTTTTAGTAATTTAGATGGGTCAAAATTGGACAAGTAGCCAAAGTGCAGGCTCGTCGAGCACATAGTTTGAAAGTCAAATTAAGACACATTGAGGGTACATCTAGTTATCAACAGAAGTGGTTCCTTAGTACATTGCCAAACACTATGCTACACACTCTTTGACTAGTTTTACTTAGTTAGATCATGGGAGACCTACATTTAAAAAATAAGATAGGGGTATGATAGTTTTCTTCATTGATTGTCGTATAAGCGTAGAAAGGGGGGTCATATTCCCTAATTTGAGTCGTATATAGGGGTTTTACCAATGTTATCCCCTCGCAGGTGGCATTTCATTTTGTATATAGAGTGAATTCCTCGGGCTTACATGCCTAAACTTATCCTAACTAGGTATGCTTGTTCACACATGTGAACTAGCATAAAAAGTGTAGCACGTTAACATGATTCTACCCCCTCTATGGTGCGGGATTACTTCTCTGCATTTCTGACCCTAGCTTCCATGGCAAGCTCCTTCAGCTAGAGCAAAAGATGCAGGCACAAAGCTCTCACATGGACACCTCGGCTATGTTGTGCACGCACTCAAAAATTTCTTCTCTGCAAGCCACACTTGCCCGCACAGCTATTGCGCACGCTGCTCCTTCTCGGAAGTTAGCTGCACATATGGAAAATACCCGTGCAAATCTTACGCACTCTTTAAATAATCTTACACAAAGTGACGATAACCTTACTCTCTGTGGGAAGCTTGACCTCACATGATGGTTTCACATCTACATTCTGGCACGTGATAGCCCACCAACTGCAATACAAAGGCTCAAAGATCATGTGCAAGCAGTGCATACAATTGCAGAAGCAGATACTAAAGCCACCCAAGAATGGATGGACAATAGCCCCAACATTATGAGAAGGTGGATCGCCGTCTCAAGAACTATCCCATCATTCGTAAAAGAAAAAATATCTTTTGAATGGCTTCACTGAGGTTGTGATGTCACCACCTTCAATGACTGAAAGCGTGATCATCCCGGAAGACCTTGACAAAGAGGAGCAAAGAATCGCCGACCAAAACTTCATCATTTCAAGCCATCCCAGAGCCTCAACCAAAAGCCCTTTGAAATGTACACCGACCCCTTCATTCCAAGCCGGATCCTCGAAGTCTACTTGGCGGATGCACACAACAAACCATGGGCGTTTGGTAATTTTACTTTGCTTGCCCCCCTTACGAAAAATCTCTTACTTACATTAATCAATGGCAAAGACAAAGTAGCCATTCAAGTCAGTGTACAACAAGTATTGGAAACCAACTCCTCAAACCTTGTTGAAAACACACTCATGGCCACCCCTTTTACCATGGCATGTTTGGAGTCAAAGAGATGCAATGCATCCTTTGGTTGTGTTGTTGAGGTTAATGGAGTAATCTCCACGATGGGAAGGGACACAGTCCCTTCATGCTCTTTGGGTCATCCTCCACCAACTCCCCATCTTTTTCCCTAGCACATCCCTCAAAAAATCAACCATTTCTTTCCTTAGTTGGATAGCAAATGAGGCTCAAGAACCTATCAAGGCTATGCTTGTGCACTTCTATTGTCGGGAAAAGCTAAAGGAAGCTATCAAGCACTCTGTACTTTTCAATCAACTCCCCCAATCTTTACCTCTAATGTAGAAGTGGATACTTTCATTGCTCAAGCTATTTTACCAGCACGTGAATCACAAGATGCACACTTACATGCAAGAGGTAATAACGATCGCACTCCTATGCCATAATATCCACCTACAATCTTGGTGGATCGTAGATTCTCTCTATGATTGCATCCTCAATCTACCACAATATACACATTCGATATACACAGGGGATATTAAGAGATTCTATGAAAATATACTGCATCAAGGAGACATTGAATTAATACATCAGATCAACAAACTAATCAAATACGCCTTCTCTTGTGCACAAGGAAACTTCATCTCCTTCAGGCCATTCCCCTCTAAATGTATAGAGGGTACATGGTCCTCAACTGCATACAAATTTGGACTCTCCATTGACATTGAGAATACACTAACCCTCAGCACATGGCTTATCAATAACATGTATCTTCAATGCAAAGGCCATGTATAAAGATAGGTGACTGGCATACCAATGGGTTTATCTTGTGATGGGGGCTTTTCACCAGCCAAGCTCCCATACCCCTCTTCTCTCGTCCCCACCCCATGAAAACCCCCTCTTAGGGAGGGAGTGATAAAAGGCATTGGAAAAAGTAAGAAAAAATAAAGTATGATTATGTAAATATATGAGAAAGGTAAAATAGGCCACCTCATGCCTGCGGGGCAGCCCATCCCCACCTTGCCTCCTTTTTCTTCACTGTTGCCCCGCCGTGTGTCCCTTTTCCTCTCCTCCACTCAAAAGGTCAACCCCCTCTCTCTTCCCCTTGTCCTTTCTCCTTTCTCTCTCCCCTCAAGCTACCCCACCTCTCACCAATAATGCATTCTAACTCACCAATAATGCACCCTAACTCACATGCAATTTATCCTATCTTCCAAAATAGTATACCCCACCCCCCCTTTCTCTCTCCTATCATATCCCATGACCCAAATACCCCCCTCTCTCTCTCTAAAGGGCGCCATGTCTCTTGTCTTGTAGCTAAATAACCTCCCCCACACTCACACACACTCAGTTTCACTTAAAAAAGGTGCCCACAGACCCATCCCCACCCGGTGGTTACCTGATTTTTCTTGTGTTCACACACATCTGCACACAAATTCACCTCTGAACACACTCCCCTCTCTCCCCTCTTGTAATTACTTTATTCTCCATGTCACCTCTCACTTTTTTTTATCAACCCATCTCTCTCTCTCATGAGACTGCTGTTCTGGCACATATACACACAGCCAGACAAGTGGGGCCCACAGTCACATGGCCTATGTAGATAATGATTTCTTCATTTGTAAATTCTAGAATTTCTCCCCCCTCCTCCCCTATATAAAGAGGGGTCACCATCACACTAAACACACACAACATCACCAAAGAGTACACTATGCACTGTGTGTGCCTAATGCACACACACACACACACACACACACACACACACACACACACACACACACACACACACACACACCCACACCATCATCATCACCGCAATCACCATGCTCGTCTTGAGCACGACCTCTATACCCTTGGGCTATGGAAGATGAAGGGCAACTAAATGAAGGAGGATGGCCATAACCCTCGTGCGAGTCTTCGCCATTAACTCCCACCTATCCGCCATGTGCTCTACCACTCTCTCCCTTCTCATTCCCCTACCCTATGCTCCCCATTTCATCGCCTTATTCTCTAAATAAAGCTTGAGGTTTTGTTAGTATATTTTCTTGCAATGTTTTGCCCATGTGAGGTGTGCGGAATCGCCAACTAGTCTTGTGTTTGGAGTGAGCTTGTGTATGTGTGAAGGGTGTGCGGATTCGCCATCCTTTTGTGGTGCCTAAGTACTAAGCCGCTATACCCCCTCCCTCACTCTCTCTCTCTCTCTCTCTCTCTCTCTCTCTCTCACTTGATCATTACTCCCAAGCATCCTCTTCATCATTACTCCCAAGCATCCATCTCTCTTGGATGAAAACTTTGTTATGGTGGTGTGTTGTTTGCGTCCTAGCCGATCAAGCTAGGTGGTGCCCCCTGTTTGCTTTACCATGACAGGCTCGTGGCGCGCTATTCGATCCCCGGTGTTTTAGAGGCCGTCGGGGGTTCGGGGTTCGCTTTGCTCCCATCATTTGGTGCCCCCACTGAGGATCTTTTCATGAAACCCTTCAGTTTACAAGACTGAAACACCTAATCTATTGTGAATGGATGAATGGCTAGCAGGATTTGCTAATTGGACGTCAGAAGAAGAAGAGCTCCAAGCACAACTAGACGAACTCCGCATCTCCATCAAAGCTCGAGTGCCAGGCGTAATGGTAATCGATTTGCAGTGCCGAGTGCCAAGAAGAAGAAGGAGAAGGTCGAAACCATGTCCACAACCTACAACCAACCCACAACAACAAAATGGAAGGAGCTCTGCACAATAGAGAATCAACACTATTCTACTTTGAGAATCGGGTAACTCAAGTCACCGAGGTAATTATCACAGTCAGTTTTCAAGTCGCACCTGATGCTGTAGCACAGATAACGGAAGCATTGGCTCACACTCTCACTAGAGAAACTAGGGATCTACTGAGTTTGTTTCAGGAAAGAACACCACCCTCTCCCACAGGCTTGGACAGTGACTAAGCACCTCTAAGCTTCACATGAATCTGTACAACCTACCTCAAGACACATCACACATACCAACACGTGTACGCTCAATCAAGGTAATACTGGACTTGAAAGCTCACTACCAGCACGTCATTGACACCATGCTGGCTGGGGAGCGGTTTTTTGAGGTTCTGGCATCAGATCAACCATTTGTCTTACCTTTGGTACAAGGCAATGTACCGTTTGAAGTTTTAATCTATGTCTTAGTATAAGAGGGTATACACGCCTCCTTGTAAAGAAGAAAAAAACTTTTGCAAGTTAAGCAGTGTGTCTTTCTAGCTCTCTCTCAATAATCATGGCAAGTGTAGCATTTCCAACATTTAAAGGAAAGAAGGGGGAGGATTTGGTAACAGAATTCGTAGATGACTTTGAAGTAGCATGTGTAGTGAGCAACAAAGATACGGATGAATCTCGGGTTAGAATCTTTAAGTATCTCATGAAGCTAGAAGCTAGATCATGGTACAATGCACTTCCACAAGCAACCAAGGATGACTGGGAACCCTTAAAAGCCGCTTTTAAGAGGCGCTTTGGGGCAGGTACCACTTCAGAAAAGTTGTGGGATAAGTTGAGAGACTTGAAGCAGGAGGGTCTTTTAGAATATGCCACCTATGAGTCCAAATTTGTAGATTTGTGGGAACGGTGGGTTGAGTCACTGGCAAGGGGGGAAGCTGCACCCGATTTCCTAAAAAAAGATCGGTTCACGCATGGCTTATGGCCGCTTCTCAAGGAGAAGGTGAAAGGTAGATTCCCGGCTACGTACGAGTTAGCCATTGAGATTGCTCGCCTTAAGGACAAGAAGTTGCGAATGAAAGCCAAAGAAACCGAGTCAACAGAAGCAAGAACATCGCATCGACCAGCAACTATGACAACCACCATTCCACCACCACCACCGGCTCTTGGGGTAAGAGATGACCAACAAGATATGTTGGCCCATATTACTGACCAACTGCATAATTTGTCTGTCCACTTAATACAACAAGGGAGGATTCAATAAAGAGATCAAGACCCTGGAAGAGCACGGCGACAAAACAGAGAGTATCATTGCTACAACTGTGGAGAAGATGGTCACGGTATGTACTACTGTCCCAAACCACGACAAAACTATAATAGAGGAGGTAGGAGGAACCAATTGTCACCCCCTAGAGAAAGAACACCCCCACCCCGAGCACCACCCCCACCAACACAAATTCTACGTCCACCCCAGACACCACTACAAGCATCCATTCCACCTCTTCCACCAGCCCCACCACCTGATCGCCTTGTAAACATCATAAGGCTAGAAGAGAAAGGAAAATCCGTAGTAGTGGATCCACCCAGAGCAAAGGAGAGGGACAAGGGTAAGGAGAAGGTAACCTTTTTAGAACCACTTGAAGCCATGACTGTGAAAAGATCTAGGAGGGAGAAAGCTACACAATCAGATGATGAGAGAAGCATGAGAGGAGAAACTAGCAAGAGGCCATCCAGGCCACGACGGAAATTGCGCATCACCGACTTCCAGCTAGGGGAAAGTTCTAAGCCCTATGATCTAACATTGGATGTGGCAGAGCAAGGACCGAAGATTACATGGCCACAACTGCTACATCTTGTACCTAAAGTAAGGCGACAATGGTCTAAAATGGTAAGTACAAGACGCTCCAAAACAAAGGTAGCCGGAGCAATTTCGGGATGCAACATGGATGACATCCTTCCAATTGTCGACGTAAACATAAAAGGAAAGAGGGTTGGAAACAACTACATTGATGGAGGTGCACAAATCTGTGTAATGAGCGAAGCTATGATGCTTCGATTAGGGCTCGAGGTTGATAGGCCTTCTCCATGCAAGGCAAAGATGGCAAACAATGCAAAAGTAAAGTGTGTGGGTGTGGTAAGTGCCGTAAAAATAAAATCTTTCAACACTGAGGTAGAGGTAGATGTTTTTGTAATGCCTACTAAGGGGGAGGGCTATCCACTAATCTTGGGAAGGCCATGGTTGATGGCCATGAAGGCAAAACATGACTGAGGTATTGGCCTTCTACGCATGATCGGTAAGAAAGGGGAGACAATCTACTACGACATGAGGATTGGCAAGCAGAAGCAAATGAATCTGGAAACATCGACAAATGAAACCACTAGAGAATCTTCCAGTTCTGAGGAGGAGACCACATCCACCGAAGAAAGTGACAGTTCCATTGATGTGATGGGTATCATTATGAAGGATCCACAAATGGTAAGCACAACTGGTGATCCATCACCAAAAGGGAAACCCAATGAAGAGGAGAGCAAATCACCTGGCCTAGGAGGAAGTAGGTTGAAGGGTATGTTGTCTACGGAATTAACACTTGAGGAGAAAGATAGTTTTTTGCAAATGTTGATGGGATTTCCTAACCTATTCATTGATAACTATGAAAGAATCACAGGCATTACAGTGGTGGAACATCATATTAAGTTGAAGGAAGGGGTAAAACCAGTTGTGCAAAAGCTACGACGACTGGGGGTCATACAAGAAAAGGCACTCTTGGCCGAGGTAAGGAAACTGCTGGAGGTGGGATTCATCTATCCTGTAGAAAACTCAAAATGGGTGTCACCCGTAGTGGTGATGCCTAAAAAGAATGGTAAGTGGAGGGTCTGTGTTGACTACAAACCACTAAATGCAGCTACAAAGAGAGACCACTTTCCTCTCCCTTTCTTGGATGAAATTCTGAATGAAGTAGCGGGTTTTGAATGCTATACCGTCTGTGATGGTTATTCTGGATACTTTCAAAATACGCATAGCCTTGGAAGATCAGCTAAAAACCACTTTTATCACGCCATGGGGTTGTTTTGCATACAGAGTTATGCCATTTGGTCTCACAAATGCACTTGCCACATTCCAAAGATATGTCACATATATTTTTCAACCGTTCTTTGGAACATCCATAAGAGTGTTCATTGATGATTTTTGTATATATAGCTCCCGTATTTCACATTTAGAAAAGGTAACTGAAGGTTTGGCCAGGTTGTAGAGCCTAGGTGGGAAATTAAATGTGGATAAATTCCACATTGGAGAGAGTAAAGTCATTCTACTAGGTCATGAAATTTCAGCAAAAGGAATCAACGCCGACCCAAGTAAGGTGTCCGCACTCATAGCCCTACCTTTACCAACGACCGCACGTCAACTGGTCTCTTTTCTATAGAAGGTGAGGTACTTAAGTAGATTCATACATCTACTATCACAACTTGTTCTACCACTGCAACAACTCACTCAAAGATCAACTTTCACTTGGGACGAGGAAGCGAACATCACTACAACAAGGTAAAGGAGGTCTTAGCCACTCTGCCAACTATCTCACCACCTAAGTGAGATGAAAAATTCTATGTCACCTCAAGTGTTGGTGATGACTCATTGGGGGCTGTGCTACTCCAAAAGGATACAACGACATCTTTCATGAGGCCAATCTACTTCTCTAGTCGAATGATGACAGCAGGAGAGAAAGGTTTCACCCATGTGGAAGACTTAGTCCTAGCTCTTAGATTTGCAACTACAAAGTTTAGGTCATATTTGCTGCCTAAGCAATTTGTGATTCTAACCACGGATGAAATATTTCCCTATGTTGTACAACACATGGATGTGTCTCCTAGAATTACTAAATGGCTAGTTCGTCTGCAAGAGTTTGACTACACGGTACAGGTAGAAAGCACGACAAGGGCAAGTTTGGGGGGACTCATGACCTACCAAGTCTTTGAAGGGAAGGAGAAGCAATCTAAGGAAGGAGAAGTCCGAGTACCTCCAGTACCACCGATGGTAGAAGGAGCATACTCTCTCTACTTTGATGGAGCCTACAAGCGAGCGTCCGACAAAGCAGCTGCAGGCATAGTGGTCTGTGATGACAAAGGGACAAAGGTATTTTCGTTGGTCCAATTGTTAGATTCACATTCTAACAATGAAGCTGAGTATGCAACACTAACCAAGGGTCTACAATGGTGCGTCTCACAAGGTGTACAACGCCTTAATGTATTTGGGGATGCTCTACTTCTGGTAAGGAAAGTAAATGGAGCATGGACATGTAAGAATCTTAGTTTAAGGACTCACTTAAGTGGTGTAAAAACCTTGTTCGGTAAGTTTGAAGAAGTTCAAATACACCATATCCCAAGGGCTCAAAACCAAGAAGCAGATGCCCTAGCAACTGAAAGACTACAGGAAGTGGTGGTTGGAGCAATAAAACTAAAGCTCCCTCTATTTCAAGGCAGTGATGCCTTGCCTGACATCATGCATTTTTTGGAAACAGGAGAATGCCCATCAAATTTAACAAAGGGACAGAAGCAATGGCTGACGCGGAAGGCCACAAGGTATCGACTCATCAATGACGGTTTGTACTGTAAGGGTAAGGACCAAATACTCAGGAAGGTCCCTCTCTCTCAGGAAATCACGGGAGTAATTGCTAGCTGTCACAATGGGGTTTGTGGTGCTCACTTTGCCCTAGACATAACAAGTAGGAAAATCTTGCAAGCAGGCTTCATATGGCCTAGCCTCAACCGTGATGTACACCACTGGTGCAAAACGTGTAAGTTGTGTCAAAAGGCTGGCACTAGGTCCCTTATGCCTGAACCATAGACACCTATTCTCTCATATGGCCCATTTGAAAAATGGGGTATCGATGCCATTGGGCCATTACCTAGGGCCAACTCAGGAAAATTCTACATTATCATGGGGGTCGACTACATGACTAGATGGGCAGAGGCTACAACCACCACTAGAATCACAGCGGTAGAGGTAGCTAAATTTATCTACGAGCACATATGCTGTAGGTTTGGCACACCTTTAGAGATCATCTCTGATAGAGGGCCAGGTTTCAGAGCAGACTTGGTAGGAGAATTAATGCAGAAACTGGGCATTACAAGGAGGCACTCTTCACCATATTACCCTCAATGTAATGGCCTACTTGAAAAGGTAAATGGAATGGTTTCTAAAATTATTACCAAGCAGGTAAACAATCATCCCGGAGACTGGGATAAGTATCTACTACCAGCTTTATGGGCCTACAGAACTTCATTTCGTACATCCTTGGGATTCACACCGTATCATCTAGTATTTGGTAAGGAAGCAATCTTGCCCATTGAAGTGCAACTACAAAGTCTCAGAGTAATGGCAAGCCAACTTCAACAACTCAACATGCATTTGAGAGATCACATCATCAACTTGGAAAGACTGCAGCTGGACAGAGAAGAAGCAATAAATTATTATGCAGCACAAGCAGAGCATAGACGGCTTAGCTTTAACGAGCATCTCCAGAAAAAAGAATTGAAGAAAGGAATGTTGGTGCTCCGCTACGACAATTGCAAGGATAAGAAACTCCTGCTCCGATAGGAAGGCCCTTTCATCATCAGGAAAAAGTATGCCAATGGAAGCTACCAACTTATGGAGGCTGATGGAAAACTTCATAAAACCAGGGTAAATGGTTGGTGACTTAAACTTTATTTTCTTCGATTTGACCAGGCTCCACCAATTGACATTCCAGATGAGGACACACCATCAGCCGCTACCTCCGACGATAACGATCAAACAGATGAGCTAGAGACATGAATGACTCTAGCCAAAAGGGGAGGGCTAATGATGGGGGCTTTTCACAAGCGAAGCTCCCATACCCCTCTTCTCTCGTCCCCACCCCATGAAAACCCCCTCTTAGGGAGGGAGTGATAAAAGACATTGGAAAAAGTAAGAAAAAATAAAGTATGATTATGTAAATATATGAGAAAGGTAAAATAGGCCACCTCATGCCTGCGGGGCAGCCCATCCCCACCTTGCCTCCTTTTTCTTCACTGTTGCCCCGCCGTGTGTCCCTTTTCCTCTCCTCCACTCAAAAGGTCAACCACCTCTCTCTTCCCCTTGTCCTTTCTCCTTTCTCTCTCCCCTCAAGCTACCCCACCTCTCACCAATAATGCATTCTAACTCACCAATAATGCACCCTAACTCACATGCAACTTATCCTATCTTCCAAAATAGTATACCCCACCCCCCCTTTCTCTCTCCTATCATATCCCATGACCCAAATACCCCCCTCTCTCTCTAAAGGGCGCCATGTCTCTTGTCTTGTAGCTAAATAACCTCCCCCACACTCACACACACTCAGTTTCATTGAAAAAGGTGCCCACAGACCCATCCCCACCCGGTGGTTACCTGATTTTTCTTGTGTTCACACACATCTGCACACAAATTCACCTCTGAACACACTCCCCTCTCTCCCCTCTTGTAATTACTTTATTCTCCATGTCACCTCTCACTTTTTTTCATCAACCCATCTCTCTCTCTTAGTCTCTCTCTCATGAGACTGCTGTTCTGGCGCATATACACACAGCCAGACAAGTGGGGCCCACAGTCACATAGCCTATGTAGATAATGATTTCTTCATTTCTAAATTCTAGGATTTCTTCCCCCTTCTCCCCTATATAAATAGGGGTCACCATCACACTAAACACACACAACATCACCAAAGAGTACACTATGCACTGTGTGTGCCTAGTGCACACACACACACACACACACCCACACCATCACCATCACCATCACCGCAATCACCATGCTCGTCTTGAGCATGACCTCTACACCCTTGGGCTATGGAATATGAAGGGCAACTAAATGAAGGATGATGGCCATAACCCTCGTGCGAGTCTTCGCCATTAACTCCAACCTATCCGCCATGTGCTCTACCACTCTCTCCCTTCTCATTCCCCTACCCTATGCTCCCCATTTCATCGCCTTATTCTCTAAATAAATCTTGAGGTTTTGTGAGTATGTTTTCTTGCAATGTTTTGCCCATGTGAGGTGTGCGAAATCGCCACCTAGTTTTGTGTTCGGAGTGAGCTTGTGTATGTGTGAAGGATGTGCGGATTCGCCATCCTTTTGTGGTGCCTAAGTACTAAGCCGCTATACCCCCTCCCTCACTCTCTCTCTCTCTCTCTCTCTCTCACTTGATCTCATTTCCCTTCCTCTTCATCATTACTCTCAAGCATCCATCTCTCTTGGATGAAAACTTTGTTATGGTGGTGTGTTGTTTGTGTCCTAGCCGCTCAAGCTAAGTGGTGCCCCCTGTTTGCTTTACCATGACAGGCTCGAGGCACGCTATTTGATCCGCGATGTTTTAGAGGCCGTTGGGGGTTCGGGGTTCGCTTTGCTCCCATCACTTGTTCACCATTATGGTGTGACCTCTACCTACACTCTCTAGAATTTGATTTTTTGAATCAAACTTTAAACAATCAACAACCTCATCTCACAATAGGAAAACTTGGAGTATGTTTTTGATATTTTGATGATACTCTACTCATCAATTCATCACATCTTGAATACTTTATGGAATAATGTCAAATATACCCCAAGCGCTTCACTATAGAAGTTGGGGTTGGAGAACCCCAACTTCTATAGTTGGGGTTAGAGAACCCACTAAATTCCTCAACATAAAAACCTCACAACTAAAAATGGGTAGTTACACAAATCTTTAGCCCACAAGGAAGCTAACTTACCCTTCACTCCTATAAAGTTCCCAAAGAGAGCTAGTAATCAACCATCTGACTGGGCACACAAAGTGATAGTCTCCCAACTAAAGCCAATCCTATTTAGCAACACTAATCCATCAAGAGACACATGTGACCTCAAAGACTTGATCAATGATTTTTGCAACAATGAATTTGGAAAAGAAAAATTATGGAGACTAGTTAGAAGGTATATCCAAGGATGTGTAGCTTCACCCCACACTTGTAACCCTAATAGTCTCTTAGACCTTATAAATACTGGAGGGCACTAGGATCCCTTTTGGGGGCCTAGTGGCCCCCAAAGTGGGATTACTATCCTAGTGTGGGCAGAGTAAGGCCTCTCTCTCTCTCTCTCTCTCTCTCTCTCTCTCTCTCACACACACACACACACACACACACACACACACACACACACACACACACACACACACACAAACACCCCCCCCCCCCCCCCCCCCCCCCCCCCTCCCCCCCCCCCCCCCCTCTCGTTTAGTCTAGCATAGAACTCGCCGCATATTCCCTAAGCATCTAAATGCTTAGAGGAGAAAAATAAGAATCTAATAAAAAGGGTATGTACAAAATTCAAGACGCCACTCTCCCTTAAAAGTATTCTATATGCATGGTCACTATAACTACGTCCACTAGGCCCTACTAGGGCCCCCACTCTCTCAAGTTCTTCAAACTTCTTGGAGGCTTAGGAAAGCATAAGCCTATAAAAGGAACTAGTCTTGAGAGAACGGGCACAACAAGAAAAGAGAGGAACTATACACATAAGCTTTGTCACCACACCTTTCCACATCCCAAAAGAATGAATCCTTCTACTCAGGTGATAGGTGGTCCCCCTTTTTTTGGTTGGAAAGATGCTACCGACCACATTTATGGCTCCATTCATAGGAGAAAGAAATAGTTCCTCACTTATCATCACTCTTCTTGATTAGCATAGCAATAATAGCATAGTAATGAAAATGAAGAAGATGGCAAGCTTAAGCATTGAAGCATGGCTCTTGGTTGGATTTTCATTCCATAGCCAAGAGTGTTGGTGTAGGCTCTCCATTTTGGTTGAGAGAAAGAACTTAATTATTTATTTTATGCATCAAAATTCTCATTGGACCCCTTTAGAGCCTATTCAATAGGATTCAAGCACATCATGTGAGGGCCCAAATGAGGAAAATCTTAACATGTGTCTTGTATGCTTCTTAAATGCTTCTTAAGTCATTTTGTTTGAAACATTTCAAGCACCTAGTCTTTTAAGCATGGAAACCATTTATGCCTCTTGAGAGTTTATCTTTTAATTGAACACTTCATGAACCTTAGTCATTTAAGCATAAAAATCACCTTAAGCTTTGGACAAGGTTCCCACAAACACTTTAAGCACTTTAGTTATCAAGCCGACAAGCACCTCATACTTGGGTAGGATTCGAACCTCAAGGTCAACGGTCAAAGGACTTTTTAACACTAACTTTTGGAGGTCTTTAATGAAGCTAACCCTAAGGTCTTTTAAGATCCATTAGATGCATGTTGCTCTTTGATGTGACTACCTCCTTTTGGACCCCTATTGAGATGTAGCCATCTCTTCTCTTGGTCCCTTGATGAGGTAAATCTAGAAGAACTTATTGCACATTGCTCTTTGGTAGATCGTCTCCTTTTGGAACCTTATTGAGATGCAACCATTTCTCCTTTTGGTCCCCTGTTGAGATAGGTCTAGAAACACATATCTATATCCGAACTCTTGTTCCCTTTTTATCTTCCCATATTAAATGATTAGTTTAATATGAGAAAATCATTTGGTAAAATTAGATATTATATTTTATGACATTACCTCTCTCTTGAAATCATAGTCATCCTCGAGTATGAGGTAGAGAAGATAAAGCCTAGTCATTAGTCCGTGTTTCTTAGTGGATAAAGGATCCTTTTTTACCCAACAAGATCATTCTAGAATGGGTGACTAATCCATTTGGTGCTCAGGAGACTTAGCTGCTGCAAGGATGTTTGGTCTTTAGTCCATATCATACTTCCAAAGTAGAGTGACAAGCTCTACTTGGTGTTTGGAAGACGTCATCACCACAAACATAATCATAAGCATGCATACTTCTTAATTTTGTTGCACAATAAAAGAAAGAGAATGAGTCTTATAAGACAAAAACATTGTTCATTTAAAATGCATTTTCATTTGCTTACTCTAGTGTAGCATTGTAAGCATTGAAAAGTTTCATATTATCCTTAAGCTAGGTTCCTTGGATCCATCTAGCATCTTTAAAAGGATAATTCTTAAACTTAACAAGATATCATTGGATAACGTTACTATTTCTTAGTACCTTGTCTTCGTGTCAAAGAATCAATTCAAGCTACAACACCTCTTCTTGATCTTTGATCTCTAGCGGGTCCTCCATTATTGGTTCTTTTGGTGGCTCTCCTTTGTAAGGCTTGAATAGGCTCACATGGTTAGCATTGTGCATGAGACAATGGTTGGGCAACTTTAACTAATAAGCCATCTCATTGATTGGCTTAAGAATTTTAAAAGATAGGACCATAGTATCTTTTTGTTAGTTTAGCATAATACTCTTGGTAGCTCGTAGGCTTCTTGCTCATAGTATGCCTTAGATGAACCTTGAGAAACTTTAGCAAGACCCAATCATTTTTCTTAAAGGCTAAGACTCTTCTATGCTTATTAGCAACATCCCTTTTTGCCTTTGCTGTGAGATGGATATAACTTCTTAATCTTTGGAAAAGATTCTTCTAAGTCTCAGCTATATTCATCGGCAACGAAGATCTTCCATATATTTAAGTAGTAAGGGCCTTTTGGATCTTTCATCTTTAACCCAAAAATGTGCTTTCCCCATAGAAGTATGTACAATGTCACTATACGCATACTCTTTAAGAGGTAGGTACTTCTCTCATTGAGAACGTTGATCTACTTCCATGACGTAGGCTTTTAGTAGATTCAAGAATTGTTAGATAAGTTATTTCCCTTTGGTCATCCGTTTGTGGATGATAGGCCGAAAGAGAAATTTAATCTACTTCCTAGATTCCCAAAGAGACCCTTTTAAGAAATTACTGGTCATTCTAGGATCTTTGTCTTACACTATGGATGTTGGCAAGCCATGATACTTGAAAATTTGAGATCAAAAGAGGGTTGTTGTTTGATGTGCCTTAATAGTCTTTTTGATAGGCATAGAGTGTGTTTTCTTGCTAAGCCTATCGACTGAAACAATCCAAGTTGCTTCCCTCGATCAAATTTTAATTTTTGGTATACCACGCATTTTGAAACATACTCTTGTATGTTTACTTTTCATGGTAGACCAACATAAGTACATTTCTACTCCTCAATGAGTAGATTATGAAATCCCTCTTTGCCCTGCATAAGGAGAAGCATGGGATTCATACATGACTTTCTTATTGTATGGGTGAGTAACACATAGTCGATTGCCATTTGGAAGATAACCATCCTTCAAGGTGAATGGTTCTTTTTTTCTTCCCTAATGCAAAGGCTGTAATTACCTACTTAAAGTCTTGATCGGTAGCATACTTATATATCATAAAAGATAGATCATTGTGAGTTGCTATAGACACCACATTTACCCTTGACTGTTGTGAAAGTGCATCGACCACTTGATTGTGCTTGCCAGCAATGTGAGCAATATGAAATTTAAATTGCAAAAGAAAATTTTCCCACCTCATTTGTTTGTCGAAAAGATCTTGGTTTGTGTCATGGATTTCTTGAGGCTTTGTGATCCATTCGTAGGATGAATGGATTGCCCAAGAGATAGTGCTTCCATGTATCTAGTGCATGTAGAACAACTAAAATCTCTTTTCCGTATATGCCCAAGACCCATTCATCAGCATTGAGCCTTCGACTCTCATATGCGATGTCATGTCCTTCTTAAAGCAAAACTGCTCCAAGGCAATCACCACAAGTATTACAATGGATCTCAAATGGCTTTCAGAGAATAAGAATTGGTTGGGAGGTAAGCTTCTCTTTGAGCTTGTCAAAAGCATTTTGTTCTTTAGCAGTCCATGACTATTTAACGTTCTTCTTTGTTAAGTCATGCAATGGTACTGCTATTTGAGAGAATTTTGCTATGAAGCATCTAGAGTATGCACACATACCAATAAAGCTTCTTAGCTCATGTAAATTACTTGGATTCGACCATGCTTTTATTACCTCCAACTTTGATGGATCCATACGGATACCATCTTGAGAGATAACATGACATGAATATTGAATCTCTTGTAGAAAAAAATCACTTTTTCTTGATTAATGAAAAGCTTACTCTCTCTCACAACTTGAAAAATTACTTGGAGGTGTCACTTGTATTTCTAAAGAGAATTTGAGTTGTCTGAAGATTTTTGTTCATCGTGAGTTTGAATGCGGCTGGAGCATTTGTCAGGCCAAAACTTGTAACTTATCAAATAGATCTTCTATCCACGGCACGGGATTTTTTTTTAATAGAGATCCTATTTAGTGCTCTATAGTCGACACACATGTGATTTGTGCCATCTTTCGTTTGCACTAAAACTACTGGTGAATAGAATGGAGAGGAGTTAGGCCTCAGTGTCCTAGTAGAATCTCTATTGCATGGTTATCATCCCCTCGTTTTGGAGGTAGCTCACTAGGAATGTCATCGATAAAAAACACCTTGGAATCCATTTAGGACATTAAGCCTCAAATTCCAAATCAAGGGAGTAATGGAGGCTTGTTGTCCCTTGAAAGCTGCATCGGCAAATATAGTATCTCCCATTTCAAAAGCTTCAATGCCCAACTAGGTGGCCAACTCCATTGATATGAAGTTGTGAGTAGACCCAAGGTCAAACAAGATGAAGGCATCATGCTCCCTTACTTCTCCCCAAGATAAGAATGAGACTTTGCAATGAGTCTCATCTTTTGGAGCTTCAACCATGGAAGCTCTAGGAGTGTCATTGCGTACATTTCTTTTGGGGCAAGAGTGATAACAATATCCTTGCTCCCCAAACTTAAAGAATTTATGGTCTTTACAGAAGGCCTCTAATTCTCTGGGAGAGAGATTATTTTAACTTTGTAAGCTCCTTTCTCCTTGGCCTTGTTGATTTTTGTGTTGGTGTTGCCTTGGGAAGAGTTTTGAGCATTACTCTTTCCTTTAGCTTCATTTTGATCCTTCTTTTCCATGGGCTTGAATTTTCTTCTCACCCCTTGTTGGAAATTGATCCTTGAAGCAACCACAGTGTGGTGGATGGCTTTGGTGATAGTGCTAGGACGTTGTGAGTTGACATACTCGGGCATTTCTTTAGGTAATACCGCACAAAATTGTTGCTTTTGGTCAGAGAAGTCTATCCTTTGAAAGACTGTAGCTTTGAGATGTAAATCCCAAAACCTGTCTACATATTTGTGGGATAGACTCTTTGAAGAGTAGCTTCAAACTTTGCCATTCGGTGAGCACTTTGTCCTTGGCATCGCTTGCAACTAATTGCTTCATTATGAAAACTCGTAGAGTTTTCCATGTCTTTGGGGCCTCGCCATTGCCACAAAGACTAGCCCACTATTGACAAGCAGATTTCTGGAAGTGCATATCTACATGGTGTATCTTCGAGGACTCTGTGAAGCCCTCATCTCCAAAGGCCGCACCAAATTGTTGGATGAAGGACAATACTTTTTTGATGGAACCAAAGTTTCTATCATAGGTGAGAAAAGAGATACTCTTTCCTCCCTCTTTGAATTTCTTGAGCTTTTGGGACATTCGCCATGTAGGGTAAGTTTTGTGATGTCCTCCCCTCTTGTATTCTCTAGGAGAATACTATTGATTTCATCGAAAGATGAGGAAGGTGAAGAAGAAGGAGAAGAGGGTGACCTCTTTCTTGCCTTTTTCTTCCTTTTTTTTTTCTCTTCCCTTTTGGAATGACAAGGAGAAGGACTATGGGTTGGCCGTTTCCTCTTGGGAGGAGTTGGCGACAGTTTAGACCGCCGTCTTCATGGAGCCACATCTTCAAAGGAACTTAGGGATTTGCTTCTTTCTCGTTCTTTGGATTCCTCATCTCTTATGGGAGAGAGTCTTCTTTTGGGAGTCTCATCAAAGAGGCCTCCTAAACTCTCTCTCCTCTTGAGAGGAAGGGAAGTCCCATAAGCACGAAGTTGTTAGGTAACTATGGCTTGCAGAGTAGGGTTGCCCATAGCTTGATGCAACCTAGTAACAAGATATTTGATAGACATGGGGGCATCATCATTAGCACCTCCATGTGAAAAATCAAAGTTACCAATGTTCATTATACTCTCTTGGTTATTGTCAGCCATCCTAATTATACTTATGTGTTTACCTAGTGTATTCTTTGGCAATTCAAAACCTTAGTTGCTACTCCTCTTAGCCTTTGAAAATAAGCACTTAAGTATCTACACCCATGGCTTGAATTGATTAATTATAGAGAGTAGTGGGATGGGTCTAACATAGCAGAATTGCTGAGGGATAGCTACTTTTGGACTTCTTATGGCTCAATAATGGTAAAGCCGTAGGCAAGTCTAAAAAGACCCTATTATTAAGACCAAAGCTCCCAAGGTGTGCACCATATCCCACATAGTGGGCTCAACAAAATCGATAATAGATCCCAGTCCCGCTTACCCTCATATAATTAACAAACTCAACCATTAATAGGCTACTTAAGGACCTCTCTTCTTAAGTAAGAAAAGAGAAACCAAATGCTTTGATACCAATGTAATGGAAATGGCCCTTTGAACTTTGAAAATAGCAAAATCAAGAGAATTAAAGTGAGCATCACTTTGAGAAACCAAATGCTCTGGTACCAATGTAATAGAAATGGCCTATGAACTTTGAGAATAGCGGAAGTAAGAGAATTAAAGTGAGCATTTTTTTGAGATCACTTTGAGAACATAGAGGGTGAACTTAATTGATGGTAACAACATAAACATAGTACTTAATCGACATGGCATGAACAATACTTTTGCAAGAGAGAGAGAGAGAGAGTATTAGAGAACATGAAAATAGTTGAGAACCGGATCTACTTGGAGCTGATCCCCCCTCCAAAAGCCGTTTGTATTATAGATTCTCCCATCAAGAGAGACTTATTACAATACAATCTTTGTGTTCCTTGTGACCTTGGTGATGCTATGAAGATGGGAAGCTTCATGCATCACAAGCATAACATAAACTTTGCAAAAAGCTTTAACTATCCCAAGGCCTCAAACACCTTCGAAGGTGGAGAGAGCTAACAGGGAATGAGGGTAGGGAAGAGGAAGAAGAATCATTCATAGGAGAGAGAAATATTTCCTCACTTATCATCACTCTTCTTGCTTAGCATAGCATAATAGCATAGTAGTGAAGATGAAGAAGATGGCAAGCTTAAGCATTGAAGCATGGCTCTTGATTGGATTTGCATTCCATAGCCAAGAGTGTTGGTGTAGGCTCTCCACTGCTCAACAAGCTTGGAGAAGGAGATGGAGCTCTTGCACTTTGCACTTCACATAATGCAAGAATTTGTGTGTTCGTGAGGGAAAGTATACCCCCCTCTCTTGCTTGGTTGGCCTCTCTCTCTCTCTCTCTCTCTCTCTCTCTCTCTCTCTCTCTCTCTCTCTTTGGTATTATTTAATTATATCATTTGGACATGTCTTGTTTTTCCTCTTTGAGAGAAAGAACTTAATTATTTATTTTTATGCATCAAAATTCTCATTGGACCCCTTTAAAGCCTATCCAATAGAATTCAAGCACATCATGAGGGCCCAAATGGGGGAAATCTTAACATGTGTCTTTTATGCTTCTTAAGTCATTTTGTTTGAATTGAACACTTCAAGCACCTAGTCTTTTAAGCATGAAAACCAATTATGCCTCTTGAGAGTTTATCTTTCAATTGAACACTTTATGAACCTTAGTTATTTAAGCATAAAAATCACCTCAAGCTTTGGGTAAGGTTCCCACAAACACTTTAAGTACTTTAGTTATCAAGCCGACAAGCACCTCATACTTGTGTAGGATTCCAACCTCAAGGCCAACCCTAGCTTGCCGAAGGTCAAAGGACTTTTTAACACTTAACTTTTGGATGTTTTTAATGAAGCCAACCCTAAGGTATTTTAAGCTCAATTAGATGCATGTTGCTCTTTGATGTGACTACCTCCTTTTGGACCCCTATTGAGATGTAACCATCTCCTCTCTTGGTCCCTTGCTGAGGTGAATCTAGAAGCACTTATTGCACATTGCTCTTTGGTAAACCGTCTCCTGTTGGAACCCTACTGAGATGCAACCATTTCTCCTTTTGGTCCCCTGTTGAGATAGGTCTAGAAGCACATATCTATATCCGAACTCTTGTTCCCCTTTTATCTTCCTATATTAAACGATCAGTTTAATATGACAAAATCATTTGGTAAAGTTAGATATTATATTTTATGACAATTATTGTGTGGTACTCAGACTCTCAAGATTACAGTGATCATAAGTGTAAAATTGATTTGACTCTTTTCCATTGCCACAATACCTTGCCTTGAATTGAAGGGAGTGGGAGCTAAGCCAAATGGACGTGATAGTGCATATCAATTGGCTCATGCATATAAGGGTGAGTATAATTTCCTCTTTCATCAAAGAACATGGTTTTGTAGTTGGGGGCAATATGGGTGGTGTAATGTATAAAGTGTGACCCACTCGATTCCTCCCATTTTGCAATATATTGGTGTTGTAGCAAAGCTTTATTCACTTGGGAGTCTATTGAGGCATCATGTCGCAAGTGTAATGCCTCCTATCTTCCAAACCACTTCTTTATGTCTTGCATTTATCATGTGCTCAAGATCTTGAGTTTATGCATCTTTTGACCGTTTTTGCTTGATTGCATTGCAATTGTAGGAAGTCAATGTGAGGGGCTTTGATGCATCTTTATCACCACAACCTTTGTGTCTTGACTTGGAGAAAGTTCGTAAGAAAGGTCTTTTGCACCATTCTCAGACTCTTTAGTACGCTCTCTTCCTGGCTTTTGAATGATGCATAGCACATTCATGTCCCTTTTGATTGGCTGACACCTCATGGACAAGGTACCTAAAGATCCCAAAAACCTCAAGTGTCTCATTGTTGTACACAATGCATGGTTCCTCTTTGTGGTTGGGTTTCACAAATATAGCCTTTGTTTTGGATTCATTCACAATCAACCCATTATGCAAGAAAAACTTCTTGAGGACAACCATAAGCTTTTGTGCATCATTTAAAGTATGTGCTAGAAGCACTACATCATCCGCATACAACAAAAGCATGATTATCGCATTGCAGAGTGACCTCTTCAATACCTTCTTCTGCATAAATTCAAGTACCATTTGTTACAATTGATTGATGCATACACCAAAGAGAGTTGATGACAATGAAATCTTTGTTTAACCCCAATAATGTTTGCAATATTTTTTGAGATTCCTCTTCCCATGCGCAATTGGGATATCACCTTTTCATAGACTCGAGAAACCATCTCACTTGGCACTTGGAGTTCTTCCATCATTCTCCACAAAATCATTACATGCAATCATATCAAAGGATTTCTTAAAGTTCACAAAGAAACAATAAAATCACTTGCCTTTCAATAGACTTTCATTAGGAGATTTCGGAGGTCTTTTGGAGGGCCTTTTGGTAGAGAGAGGAAAATAAGCTCCTCCAATGAGAGAAGAGCCTACGTTACGTAGAAAAATAGATTGATATTAACAAAAATATAAAAGGTGTCCCTCTCCTCATTTAATAATCAGTGGTCCTTGAAGATGAGCACTCTCTTTTATTTAATGCGAGCACCTTTTTCAGAAGGTAGATGCGGTGCATTTGATACGGGATACGTCATCACTAGAACTCAAAAAGTCACAAAACCATCAAGTGGTGGAAGATTTTAAAACTTTTGATACTGCCAATGCGTCCGGAACACACATATCTCCTAGAAATGAATGTCCAATTGCCTCGCTTAGACCTCCAAAGAGGCCAAAAATGTCAAACACCCTTAAAAGAACATTTTACTAACGGCGCGCGCGGAGGCATTTCAAAATTTTGGAATGCCTCCTCGCGCGCCGTTAGTAAAAAGGCCCTTTTTCCCTCTTTTTAGGGAGCTTTTTGAAAGGAAAATGTCCAAAAACCTCTAAAAAGGGGCTTTTTGGAAAGATAAGTGTCCAAAAATCACTAAAAAGAGCTTTGTACTATCGGCACGCGAGGGGGCATTCCAAAATTTTGGAATGCCTCCTCGCGCGCCGTTAGGAAAAAGGCCCTTTTTTCCTCTTTTTAGGGAGCTTTTTTAGAGGAAAATGTCCAAAAACCTCTAGAAAGGGACTTTTTGGAAAGATAAGTGTCCAAAAATCACTAAAAAAAGCTTTGTACTAACGGCGCGCGAGGGGGCATTCCAAAATTTTGGAATGCCTCCTCGCGCGCTGTTAGTAAAAAGGCCCTTTTTTCTTTTTTTAAGGGAGCTTTTTGAGAGGAAAATGTCCAAAAACCTCTAGAAAGGGGCTTTTTGGAAAGATAAGTGTCCAAAAACCCCCAAAAATGGGCTTTGTACTAACGGCGCACAGAGGGGCATTCTAAAATTCTAACATTTTAGAATGCCTCCTCGTGCGCCTTTAGTAAAAAGCCCATTTCTGGGGTTTTTTTGACATTTTTTGCCTCTCCGGATGTCGGAATGAGACAAGTAGACATTCGTTTTTAAAGTATTTTGGCGTTCCGGATGCATTGGTGGTGTCAAAATCCTCAAAATCTATCACTATTTTACAGTTTGTGACTTTTCAACTTTCAGTGATGACGTAAGCTGCATTGAATGCGCCGCACCTACCTCCTGAAAAAGACGCTCGCATTAAATAAAAAAGTGACCGTTTTCAAGGACGATTGGGAATATAAATCTACTTTTCAGAGTGTCTGGTTGTCCTTTTGGACGTACTCACAAGGTGCAAGTGCATTTTAAAAAAAGTTTCTAGAGAGAGAAATACAATTTCTGACAAGGCCCTCCAAATGACCTTCGAAATTTTCTAATGCTCCATGAGAACTCAAAGAGTGTCAAGATGGTCAATGGTGCTATGACATCGATAAACACCCGCTTGTCCTTCTACACACTTGCCATTTTTTTGAAACCAATCATTTTATTTTATCCCCATTATGTACCCAATCAACCTTTTCATAAGAGATCCAATCATTATAGTCCGGTACTTATTTACGTTCTTTACATCCCCTACTTTATGCATTGGCTTCATCCCATTAGTGTTCCAATCATAAGGCATTACAAGGTTGAACATATCACACATCCGATCATGCTTGAAATCTCCTATCTATTTACTTTTTTTTGGTTTGATATTTTGATCTCTCATTTTGCGAGTGGCTAATTTTTTGAGCTCACCGCACACATCCTCAATAGTAAAAAAGGGAATATACATGAGAGTGAACCATAAAATGGCATCTTTCTAGCACTTGGTTTCGCATATAGTTTCCTACAATGTGTGTACATATCCACTCAAATTTACCAGAACTCTCACCCTGCTTGTCCTTCAAGTTTCTCCAAAACCTTCCACATGCGCTCAAGACTTGAAAATATTGATGCTTGCCTTTCCTTCTTAATCTCTTCTTTTGACTCAATGCCTTTTATGTATGCAAATGAGTTTGGTAGTTGTCTTTGTCCATAGTTGCATCAAGCTTTATCAAGGATTTTTGAGCATCTTGAAATTCTTTATCAAACCTCCTTTTGTGTGATCTACCTTTTTTGATACCATGAACATGCTTTATGGCAAAGTATTCTTCGGTAGATGATTTTCTTAAAAACTTTCCATTTAGTTTCCAATGGTGCATCATATTGAATCCTTTTCATTTGTGACTTTTGCTCAACCATTTCAATATACATTGGTGCCCATACAAAAAAATAACTTCTCTCGCATTTGGATGAGACTATCATGCCTAGTTGTTTCTCCACATGTGAGGTCAATATATAAGGCTGGATAGTCTGATTCTTGGGTCCATTGGCCAAGCATAGAACTCTTTATGTGATACATGATGGCTTTGGAGAGTAGCATATAGCCAATCACACTATCTCCAATGTGTTTTCTACATGTATATCCATTAGTTCCATTATATAAAGCTAAACTCTTGGCAATGAACAGACCTATGCTACTGCACAATTGTAAAAGTAACTTTTGACAATGATCTCACTCTTTCTCATCTACTGATGTACAATCATACAAGTGAACTTCCTCCAACTCCCTTAAAATTGTATGGCATATCAAATTGTATGGCATATCCCCAAAGGCAATAACATCAACTTTTCCTTTAGAATAAGCAATGTCCTCCTCTAAATCAAAAAATGGTTGATCTCTATCCATGCAAGAATAAAACAAAGAATCATGATGAAGACTGTAGCAGTTGTCTACAAAAATGGATGCTTTTTTTGGTGTCATATTTTTCAACCATACATAATGTTTGTGCTTTTCATCTTTCACAATTTATAAAAAAACTTTTATTCCTCCCTTTATTATACATGCTATCCCTCCTTGCCCTCTTTGTTGCTTGAGATTATTTGATCACATCAATGAATGCACATTGTATCCTCCAACCCATTAGTCCTTTGTGTATCATGGTCCCAACAAGTTTCAAGAAGAAGTACAGTATCGGCTTTTCTTGTTAATTCATCTATGCCAATACCCGTATTCCATGGGTATCCATTGCAATTTCAAATTCATACTTTCAATTTTAACTGGGCCTCATAGGTTGGACATTCCTATTTTCTTAAGGGACTTGCCTCCTCTCTCCTTGATTTTGTATTCCTATCCTCACATTCCTTGTGATGCATATTTTGTTCCTTAATAGTGAGATCTTTGTATACAAAACATTTTATATCCCTCAAATAAATCTAGCTATATTTATCATGAATAATATTTTATTTGGTCTCATCTGGCATGGTGCATACAATTGGTCATTCTCCCGAGCGAGGAGCTCCTTGCTTACCCACTCCATGTGCCCCATAAACCATAAATCTGACATGCCAAAGTGGGTTTTGAAGAAATATCTGACAACAACGTCACAAGAAGGAGGTGTCTCTAACTTCTCTTCTGTCGAATAACAATGTTCTTGGAACATCACTCTCATTAATGCAACTCCTCGATGTCCACATTCTCAACATTCTTTGTTAGGGTCCATAGCTTGCATGAGAGAGAAATAAATAACCACATTACTACCACATACATTAGCTCAAGGCTTGTTTGTGCAGACATTTTTCATGTTGCATACATCACGGTAGATGGGTGTCAAATTTCTCATCTCTCAATAGATGGTCATACTCCACTTTACTCATGCACTCCTTCAAAGTATTCAAGTACACAAGAGAGCATTTACATTCTTTGATTTCCTCTTCAACTTGCATCAAACATGTTGTTTCCATCTCAAGTATCCTCTTGAGATTCTCATTCTCAAGAGGACACTTACTATGCTATTTTCCATTGCTCATTCTCAACAACAAGAATCATTAGCATATGGGCATGTGTATATTAAAAGTGTATACATGAATTTGAAATATTTTCTAATGTGATATTGGGTTTCAAATATGGTGGCCAGTTTATGCATTGTAAATAGTCATGCTTGCATAATGGCGATCGGGCACATGTACATACTTGGACAAGGTGTTGAAGCCTTGTATGTGGCTCCAAGTGGTTTCTTTTTTATGTAGGGAATGTTTTTAAGCTTTCTAGAATCTAGATAATGCAAGTGGGAAGTGTGTGCACTCTCATCCCCCCCCCCCCCTCGCAAGTTTGACGCATGTGGTAAATTGTCTATTTGCGGTGCAGATGCCACCTTGAAAGTGGTAAAAAAAAGAGTTTTATTATGTGGCTTTGAAGTTGGGTATGAAGGAACAAGCCAAAAAAAATTCGTGGATTTTGGAGTCCATTTGGTATTTTTCCTGCGAAAAGTGCCTATCGACGGTCAAAATTTGCCAAAACTTGGCCCAAAAAGGTCAAAACGGTGTGAAAAGGCAGAATTATGCCACATCAATGGCGGTTCCATTGGTGTTCAAGTTGAGGGAGACTTTTTGAAGCCAAGAATTAGCACTTAAGCAAATAATATTTCTAAAGGTGGTCCTATGCAGTCCCTCCTTGTTTGCATCCTATTTTTGAGTGTGTGGAGGAGTTAATGATGGTTTCTTTTCTTTAGTTCTAAGGTTTCCATGAATGTGTGTCTGTAAGTAATTGAGGGAAGAGGGTGCGACTTTCTGCAAGACTATGTGACCCTGTATCTGTGCCATTGGGGTTGAGGATACTCCAAATAGTCCAACAAAGTGGAGTTTGGTGAAGCTTTGCAATGGTTTGAGAGAGGACTTTTGTGGTTGGAGTTTTCAAGTTTTTGATGGATTTTCTTGTATTATTGGTCTCTATCAAGTGTGATTTCAAGCCTTGATCAACCCAACTCACCTTGTAGTGTCTGCGGTGTTTGTGGGCAGATAAGGGCTTGTAGGTCAAGATGTTTCAAGTTTGAATAGGCATTGTGGGGAGAATTTTCAGTGAGCTCTTGAAGGTTTGTATGTGAGGTGGGATAATCAAGTGATTCCTTGTGTTATGTTGAGGTGTCAGGGTGTGTGAGTGTGCACACAGGTGTTTTGCTCCATCATCCTTTGGCAATCCCACTAGGGAGAGAGAATAAATGCCGGTTGTGCACTCAAAATTTTGATTTTGAGGAGTGTTGTTTTATTATTTTGGATGTTGAATGGAATTTCATGATGGTGGTTCCATTCCAACCATCCATTTTCACAGGTTGCGCGGATACGGAGGATTGGCTTTAATCATATGAGTTTGACTTGAGATGTTTATGCCGTACGGTTCCAAGTGAGGTGCAAAAGATTTCAGATATCAATTTGGTGGTTAGAGGGAATGCAAGAGGCTGGTTTGAGGGCTTGTCACAGGATGAGGAAGTCAATTGGGACAGGATTAAGAGATGCTTAGGTTCAAGAAGGTTATTCCTCATCAAGATCATGGAAGCAGGTCACCAGTATGTTTATGCAAGAGCACGAGTCTATTTTAGAGTTTCGGTGAAGATTTGATGTGGCTTGGAGAGTTTAGAAAGATGATATATTGCATATGGAAGCCATGTCTAAAGAGTAATTTTGTTTTGCTATTACAAATAGCCAAAGAATAGAGGTATTCACGAGTTTTTTGTGGCTAATGATTAAGATGAAGGTGCACGAGAAAGAGCCTAATTCCATGCATGAAGCATTGAAGATAGCACTACAAAAAGAAATAAAATTTTGTCTTGATATAGGCATGAAGTTCCCTTTGTCTATACCTGGTATCG
Organism: Adiantum capillus-veneris; assembly: GCF_014529385.1. NCBI lineage: Eukaryota > Viridiplantae > Streptophyta > Polypodiopsida > Polypodiales > Pteridaceae > Adiantum > Adiantum capillus-veneris. Next base: position 98,680,161 of record NC_140951.1, read on the forward strand.
ATAGTGTAAATGACCTTTGTGTGCATAAAGTCACAATTACATACGCTCACAATAGTAAGGATAACAATTTGGAGATAAGTGCAAGTTACCATAAGCTTCAAGTGGATGCAAACGAAGTATGTAAAGTAGTTATGGTGGAAACTATACACGTGCCTATGGTGAAAAACATCAAGGAAATAGTAGACAAATGTGAAATTTCAAGCATTGTTGTGGAAAGTGAAGATGATAAAAGTGAAATTGACGAGGATGAGGTGACCTATGATGGTGACACATCCAATGCTAACAAGAGTTGGTCTGGTGATGTATGCAATGATGACATAGAGTTGCAAGATCCAATGAAGGACATGGTAGCCTTGCACCAAGATCATTGAATATTTTGGGAAGGAGCCTTGCAACAACAAAATGTGGATATCCACTTGTAATGAATATGAGATGGTGGGCTATGGTCAACGAGTTTCTACACCAAAAATGACGATGATGTAGGAGAGAGTCATGCTATGCTGGATGATTTGACCTTGGGTACCTGTGCTTTACCAAAGTTGGCGGTTGGGCAACCCTCTAGTGGTTGTGATGCAAAGGTATCATGTCATGAAGGTGATAGGAATGAAGTCCATGTGTGCAAGGATTTGATGCTAGTGCCATCTCCAACGGATATCAGTGATGATACGTGCCCTGTGGTGTTTTAGTATAAACATCTTGAGGATGTAGTAGAAAAGGAAGTTAGAGTGATCTTTAGCTTGCACAATAATCTCGTGTCATGTGGTGTTTCAGTATAAACATCTTGAAGATGTAGTAGAAAAGGAAGTTAGGGTGATCTTTTGCTTGCACAGTGATCTCATGGATGCATTCCAAGCACTTTGCCATATGGTTATTCCATATCCACTTATCCGCAAAGATCTTGCTTGGCAGCTAGCAAGTCTTTGTACATATTGGCATCATGAGGAATTGGTTAGGATGTCTTATGTGGCTTTGTATGCACACCTGTGGCTTTTCAAGTGGCAGATGCCTTATGTGGAAGAAAAATATGCTAGTGCTAGTGTTTTTGAGGTGCTTTTCCAAATTTGGAATGGGGTTGTTAGTGGTTGGAGTGTTGCTCTCTTTTATGAAGGAAAGAAGAGCAATTGCTGCATCACGAAGATGATGTGAGATTTATGATTATTGATGTCTTATGTGGCTTTGTATGCACACCTGTGGCTTTTCAAGTGGCAGATGCCTTATGTGGAAGAAAAATATGCTAGTGCTAGTGTTTTTGAGGTGCTTTTCCAAATTTGGAATGGGGTTGTTAGTGGTTGGAGTGATGCTCTCTTTTATGAAGGAAAGAAGAGCAATTGATGCATCACGAAGATGATGTGAGATTTATGATTATTGATCAAAAGTGCTCCAATCATGAGAATCATTTTGAGGTAGCTATGGTTGATGGCTTATGTTATGAGACAACATGTACCAACCTTGTACAAGATTCGTATCATGCTTGGGATCCATGTGGGTGGTGGCACAAAGTTTATGAATTTTGGAGTTTGTTTGGTATTTTTCCGTGAAACATGCCCGTCCAGGGTCAAAATTGGCCAAAATTGGACCGAAAAAAAGTCAAAAAATGGTGTGAAAAGGCATATTTTTTCCACAGTAGTGACGGTGCCATGGGTATTCAAGCTGAAAGAGACTGTTTGAAGCCAAAAATCAAAACTTTCACCTATCTATGTGTGGGAGCAAGTAAGGTTTCTACATCGTTGCCACATCACAAGGGGTGGATCCTGTAAAAGCAATAGTGATATCACTATTGAGGAGACCCATTAAGATGATGTTTTTATTAATAATCATGCAAAGGAAGAGTTATAAGGAATGATAGAGGATAAATCTTTCATAGGGGGGGAATCGAGAGGAAGGACTCTCTCATATGGTGACATGACTCTTGCCCTCTAGAGAGATTTTGGGAGGGGTTTTCTCACTCTCGAGAAGAAAGGAAGAGGGAGTTTTTGAATTTTTCCTCTTGGATGCCCTCGGGGGAGGATTCAAGATGCCATAGCTACAATAATTAGAGGGGAAATATCTTGTTCTCTCTCTTTGACATCATTATCTTTTTCGTCTCTCTTGCTCTCACACCTTGGAAAAGGCTAATTCATAGCCGTGAAGAATTGAGAGGATGTAAGCATGGATAATTCTAGTTCTCTAGGGAATTTTTTTTGGGAGGATCAAGCCCTCATAAGCTTGGATTTTGATCTCTCTTTGGGTGTTTTTTAGAATTAATCTCTCAGAAGATAAGTTCTACAGCTCTCTCTCCAAGGCCTCCTCAGGAAGAATTGATCCACCATAACTGTATTAACTAAGCTTTGAGATATATATCTCTAACCATATTTCTTAAGATGTTTGAGCTCCTAAACTCTTGATTATCCTAAGCTCTTGATATCTCTCTCTCTTTTGTAAATCCTAAATAGATTAGCCGTGTTAATCAAGTCACATCTTCCTCATAGTCAAGATTCATGAGCTCTAATCTCACCGATATTTCACTCACTTTCACATATTCAAGGGTATCGATATCCTTAGGATTGGAATTAAAATTGAACAAGGGGTTTTAATTTATTAATAGGCTTTGGGGAAAGGAAAGAGAAGCCCAATAGCAGATGAACAACTAATGTTTAAAGTATGGGTGCCAGTTTACGTTCATTGAGGGGCTCAAGTGCATGTTGATATGAGGGCTTGGACATGCATCTAGAACAGATTCCAATGTCATGATGATTGGGAGCTGTTGGACGGGGAGACTCACACACCCATGAAGTGCATGCAAACACTACCTAGATCAACATAATGTCAATCGAGGACACAGATGACACGATAGGCACATGGAGGAAATCTCTTTAGCTTGTCAGGCTGAGACCATCCTACACATACAACACTCTGGAAGGCCAACTATACCACAATCAAGAACCTCACTGCTCTCAACTACACCACCTAGCCAGATACACACATACGGAAGGTAACTCACCTAATCATGCCAGATTCGTACGAAACTTAAGGAACACCATCCCCTCACTAGGATACACCAGTCCCTAAGCTTCTACACTCAAAACCCTCACTCTAAACCCATCTGCAGAAAACGCGTAGGATGACAGAGCAAAAATTTTGAAAGTGCCCGAAACTGAAATTTATGAGTACCTATGCGTAGCTTATGTCGCCACGATTCTATAGACTACTAGCACGCAGAAAACAGACATTGTTTGATACACTTACGGCCACAAATAGCTCGTAGATGCGTCGGCGTGTGTGCTTCGTCTCGCGTGGAATGCTTGGCGTTGTCGCGTAGCTCTCCTCGAGCCTACAACAATGGTGCAGTCGGACTCACACACCCATGAAGTGCATGCAAACACTACCTAGATCAACATAATGTCAATCGAGGACACAGATGACACGATAGGCACACGGAGGAATTCTCTTTAGCTTGTCAGGGTGAGACCATCCTACACATACAACACTCTGGAAGGCCAACTATACCACAATCAAGAACCTCATTGCTCTCAACTACACCACCTAGCCACATACACACATACGGAAGGTAACTCACGTAATCATGCTAGATTCGTACGAAACTTAAGGAACACCATCCCCTCACTAGGATACACCTGTCTCTAAGCTTCTACACTCAAAACCCTCACTCTAAACCCATCTGCGAAAAACGCGTAGGAAATGACAGAGCAGAATTTTGAAAGTGCCCAAAACTGAAATTTATGAGTACCTATGCGTAGCTTATGTCGCCACGATTCTATAGACTACTAGCACGCAGAAAACAGACATCGTTTGATACACTTACAGCCACAAATAGCTCGTAGATGCGTCGACGTGTGCGCTTCGTCTCGCGTGGAATGGTTGGCGCTGTCGCGTAGCTCTCCTCGAGCCTACAACAATGGTGTAGTCGGATCTCCAATGTGTTGAGCGAGCCGGGCGTAGCGAGAGGATAAAGCTCACGCTCACTCTCTTTCTCTCTCACACACAGTAGACGACAACGCTAAAGTTTTGATTATGATAAAAGTATTCTTTACAAAATGACCTAGGTACCTTATATACTAAGGCTACCTTAGGTTTAACCAAAAAAGGGGCTGAAAGAGTCAAATGGATTTGTATTTACAATCTGGAAGTGCCATTGCACCCCGGCTTCTGAAACTAGAATAACTACTCATTACAAATGACATTTATAGCCATAATCCGCAGCATTTCATAACTCGCAAAAGATAAGACTTTGGTACGAAACTTGAGTTATGTTGTGTTGTTGACCCAGCGGTCAACATTCCCCGGTCAACATTCCCCCCTTCCGCGTTCATGTCGTCCTCGACATGACCTGATTGTCGATGGCGATGTGGTCTTTGCTATCGTTTTGGCTTCATCTGTCGCACTGCTTGTAACTTTGTCGAACCACAACAAGAACTATGATCCATTAGAGTGGACATCTATCATCATAATCATTCATCTTTTGAGATCCTCTGATTAATTTTATGTCTGCTCTTTTTCATTGGGACTTCTTTGTTCTTGTGCAATCATGTTGTTAGTGTTGTCTGCAGCTTTGTCATTGTAGGCTATTCTTCGACTCGCCATTGAGGAGAAGTATGCTATGATCTGAAATTGGTGCTCCAATTCATTTGTCAATTGATTTGAGTAGCATTTACTTATTGTTGATGTAGAAGGAATATGTACAAGAGGATGGTGATAGGTGTCTTTAGATTAGGGTCTAAAACCTAGATGACCAAAGGGAAAACACCCGGTGGGAAAAAAATGCCTTTGGTATACGCTCTTATTGGAGCTGAGTAGTTGAACGTGAAGTACATGTTCATGAAAGGTGAGTGCTTGGGTGAAACACGAAAGAGTACCTGATTCAAGTGCCAATTATGGGACACTCTATATGCATATGAGAAATTTGTCAACAAAAGCATGCAATGTGAAAGAAGGAGATGATGGGTGTTTCGAGGAATAAATGTAGCACATGTGACATCAAAAGATGTCTCAATAGCTTCCACCTTTCTAAGAAGGGTTTTCGATGTAGAAGTTTCTCCACTCGTATCTCACTGTGCTCAGTACGTGAGTGTCTTTTGGACCTTCTCCTTCACTTCACCAGAATTAAGAACTTAGACTTCGACTCTTTTGCTCACCTATACCAGCATGAGCGACACAATGTAAATATGCTCAACTCTTCCAGCTTGAGCAGTACCTAGAATAGCTAAGACGCTTAGACCACAGAGAATATTACTTGAAGAATTGGGACTAACACCTCACTCATTTTGTGGCTTAGCTACTCGACTCAGACTTGTAAGACTTGTCGGTTGCATGTTGACACTGCTTTGTGACAAGTTCTTCGGCTGTATAGTGGCTGCTGAGACATACTTCGTGAAGTTTCATCGTTTTCCTGTACCTTCTTCTCTTTGTAGTGCTCAGGCCTCTCGTCAGTCTTTTCTTCATGTGGATTATGGATTTTTTTATTTTTTCTTAATAATAAACAAAGAAAATCTTAAAACAACTCAACAAAAGAAAAATAATTCAAAATAGAAATCTAAATGCTATGTACACTATACACATGTCCCTAGGGGCTCATATATGGATTTTGTCCCCATGCTCCTCTGTAACACTACTATGAGGGCATATACTCTAAATTTCGTCAAAAAATTATCACAATAAAACGCAAAAGTTCAATGCCTCTCACAAAACATTGCCGTCTAATAGTCATAATGTTAGGTCCGCATTCATAATGCCTCCCCCCTTCCTATTTGGAGTCATCCTTTACGACAGGGTATCACAAAGGGTATGTGTTGTGCTTGGGAAATTAAAAGTTGTGCCTATGTAGGCCTTGTAATGTAGCCCTATTATGCATACACAGTCAATGCATGGAAAAGATTTATGTTGTGAAAGATGTGGGTATAAGCAATTTGCTTATTGGCATTTGTTGGCGAGGGTTCCTATTCTAAGCAATGTAATGGTCTTTGAAGCTCCTGTATCGTTGCTTGATTGAAGCGACTTGGTCTCTTCTAACTGTATTGTAATCGTAGGAAGCATTGTAAGAATTCAAGCGGCGATGCACTGACAATAGTTTTGTCATTCTTCTTTGGGACCCATTTCTTTGCGATTATTGGCTGTTTTGTTGCTCACTCTCGTTTGGGAACCCATACTTGCCCGTGCTTCGTTTGTGTTTGAAGAGACTTCTTTGGGATCCACCTTTTTGTTGTGTGAGTCAACAGTGGTCTTTGCTTCAGCCCTCGTACGCTTGGTTGGTGACGGGATTCAGGCTTTGAAAGTTGATACTGTGGTTGTTTTCGAATCCAAATGAATTCTTGACTTTTTTGTGCTTGAATCACCTTCTTTGGAGCCCAAACCTGAGTTGTGAAAGCTTGCGACTTTGTGATATTCTTACCCGTTCGTGCACGCTTTCCTTATTTTTGTTTTGGTGTTGGATCTTGTGATTTGTCATTAGAGATCTTTGTCTTCTTGATCCATATCTGTTTTTGGCCAATCTGGCTTTTTGGTATCCAGATTTGTCGAGCTTTTTGGCTTTGACTTGTTGTCCTTTTCTTTTGACCTCTCATGGTTGTTGCTGAAGGGGTTGGTGATAGTGATGGCCTGAGTTGATGATAGGGGATGTCGTAAGATTCATCACTATCGCTACTATCCTCAGCAAGGTTGACTTCTTGTACTTTTCCTTGATTTTTTGGCTAGTACTGGAAAGTTACTGTCTGTTTGCTCGTGGGTGGTAGTTTCTTGGAGGACTTTTCTAGCCCATTGATTGGAGCATTGTTAGCTCGTTGCTCTGGTCGTATTCCTCCTAGCTGAGTCTTTGCATCCTTATTAGGAGCCATGTATGAGGATGCTTGTGGTGGCTGTGTCTTCACCGAGGACTTTGGAATCCACTTTTGATGCACGTTATTCGTGTAGCGATGACATTGATTCCCGGGTCGTTGATCTTCTGGAAGCTCGAAGTGTTCTACAGAGTCATACAACTCGTCTTATTCTTCATCTTTTGATCCTCCACATTTCTTTGTTTGCTCCTTATTTCGAGAGCTTGTTGATGTTTGGACCTCTTCGTTTTCCTGGATTACACACACTGCAAAATAAGGAACGACATCATAGCCATTTTCATCACAAAACTTTGTTGTGGGAGCATCCTTCACGGCGCACACGTCCAGAGTAGCCAAGATGTGTTCCCATCCAAAAGGCTCTAACTCTTCTTCAGGAAATGGTTCTGGGATATAGTCCTTGTCCTCTATAACCCGCTCTAGGATACATTCCTCACGTTTCAAGCTACCACATTGTGAAGCTCCACACATCCACAGGTCTTTAGGCTTACCTAACCAAGCTGGAAGTTCTGATCCTGCTACTGTGGCGGAATCAAACTCCTCAACCGGTGTTCTGTCACATCCCTATAGCTATGGTCCCTCAAGTTTATCTTTGTTATGGTTTCCATATGTCTCAGGTATATATGGTCATAACCCCAATATTGGACCATTTTCAATTGTCGCATGAATGGTCTTCCCAGAATGATGTCATAGTTGTTCTTCTTGCCAAAGTCAACAACAGCAAAAGTGTGTTCATATTCAATGCCACAAGAAGTAAAAAGTACTTTTTCTAGTAGTCCTAGGGGCTTTTCCTTGTGTCCGTCTGCAAGCTGCAGGATCATTTGTGTGGATATCAAGGCAGGTTTTTCCCATTTTTTCCAAACCTCTTTGGTTGCAATGGAGACACCAGCTCCACTGTCAAGGATTGCCATGTTTTTTACATTATTGAATTCCACAGGAAGGGTGGTGTTTCCCTCTTCTCCCTCGTAATACTCGCCTACCTTGTTTAATGGCACTTGCCTAGTATTTAGTTGAGGCATTTCAAGCTCTTTGATGCCTTCCTCGATTTGAGTTATTGGGGTTTTTACACCAAATTTCTCTAGACATTTACCCACATTAGCCCACATGTTTGGTCTTATTCTAGGAAACTCGGCTAACATTATTGTACAGGTGACTGGGGTAGATAGAATATCTACTAGCCCCTTTGAATCGATGGCCTTGTTGGGAGACAGTCTCTGTGATGGGACTGCAACCACATCTAACTTGGTCTCGTACTCTCCCATATAGCACGGTAGTGTTCTTAGCGAATAGGGTTGACTATCCATAGATTGTACAGATCCTTTGTTGCCCCAACACGATTGCACGTCTAGATTCATTTGAGATCCAGTCTCAAATTCCTCTATTGGTGGTAGAAACACTCCTCGTTCTTCACTAGTCTTGTCTACTCGTCTTCTTAGGTCATTGGCTTCATTGGCCTCTTTGACTTTTTTCCACAATTCGTCAAGACCATCTATCTCTTTACAATCCTCAGGTATAGCTTGGTGAAATCCCTCGAAAGAGTTATCCGTGGTATTCAGTACTATCCTTGGTTCTAATGCTGGGTCTTTGAGGTTTGGTATGTGCTCATGACTAGAATCTGGCTCTTTTAGTTCCTGGTTTGGTGGGATTACTTGTGTAGGCATGACATGGATCACATCCTCAGGTTTTGCAACAGGTGGTTGTAGTAAATCTTGGGCTGTTTGAATCATTTTATGGCACATTTCAAACCTTTGCTTTTCTAGTTCCGCATAGGGATATGTCATCCACGTGTGTTCTTGGGTTTGGTTGTTTTTGAGCCTTTCATCATAGGCTTTCAAGAGGGCATCTAATGTCTCATTAACCTTCTCTCATTCATGGATGGTTCTTCTAGAGGTTTAACCATCTGTGTAAGAGAAGGTGCCTCCTTTGACTCATGTTGTTTTATCTTCTCCTTAGCTTCGGTAAGCTTCTCAGCTAGGGATTTTTTCTCTTGTTCCCTGCGTGCTTTCATCCTAGTCTTTCTAGCTTTCCAACTATTTCGTTTGCTCTTGGTTTTCTGACTAGGTGCGTCTGTCTTTGGATTCTCACAGCTTTCTCTGGATTCTCACAGCTTTCTTTTGAGCTTGTGCTCTCGTAACTACTTGAACTGGTACAACATTTTCATTTTCTGAGCTACTAGGGAGCTGAACAATCCCTAATACATTTGTCGTGATTTTCCTGATTTGGTTTGGTTTTTTTGGGTAATCGGGGATCAAGTGAGTGATGCCACACTCAAGACAATAGGCATTTACTTCAGTGATCTCCGTATGAGGACATTGTTTGGCCAAGTGGCTGTCACGACTTTTGTGACAATCTGTCTCTGGTTGAGGAGATTCTTTTAGCATTTCCTCTTGGCTATAAGCAAGCTTTGACCTAGATAAGCCTCTATTTGCAATGAATCGCAATGTCCTTTCGTCCATTTCATACCTTCTTTCTTTCGACTGAAACCCAGGAGGTGGAGGTTGTACCGGCCTCACCACTCCATGTGTTTCTCTCACATTTTGTTGCTCCGAAGGGTAGTACTCACTTTGGTTGCTATACCACATTGTAGCTGGTACTGGCGTTGGTTTATTTGATGCTTCCATCATTGGCATGTATCTCATGTCTACCTGCATTCTAGCATGTGGCAGTGGAGGTTGTTGTTGTCCTAAGACAAGATGTGCTTGGAGCATTCCCTGTAATGTATCTAGGTGGAGTAGGTGCTTCTGGAAGAGGTTTTACATACCTCTCCCTAGCATTTTCCATTCTATGATAGCACTCTTCCCCCGTATGGTTCGTCCATTTTCTCTCAATTTCACACCACTTCGGCTCTCCCGAATCAGACCTTACAAGAGGAATCAACCTCTTGACCAAGTCGTCGATAAGCTTTTCTTGATCAATAGGTGCCGTTGGCTTGGGAATGGACTCACTTATCTGTGAAACACTGTACTGAGAGGATGTGTCATCTCCTTGACTCTTTAAGTCCTTTTCTTTGTATGCCTCACAGTTATCCACTAGATAAAGAGCTTCTTTGATCAACTCGTTTAGCGTCATCCTCCTTATCATATGCAGATCCTTATGAAGGCCCGCATCTCTCATTCCCTGTTTAAAGATCAGGATCAGTCGTGCTTGCGTAGGTAATTCCGCTCTCGGACAGAGCTTAACATATCTCTTGAGCCGTAATGATGCTTTGCGTACTGATTCATTCTCTTTCTATTTGAATCTATGGATTTGCGAGACCGTGTTGTGAGCAATGCATATGATAAGGAGGATGTCATCTAGGGTCTCAAAATTCCATTTTTCCACCGAGTCAAACCATGTAGCTGCATCATCTTCTAGAGTCAATCCAAATCCCGCAAACTGTGTCGCAAAATCTGAAACTTCCTCTGCTCTAATCACTCTTCTAAAAGCCGTTACGTGATCTCTCAGATCTTTATCTCCGGAGTATTTTCTGTTTATCCATTTCTGGACTTGGGATGGTCTGACTCGTCGATTGTCTACAAGTCTAACCAGAGAATTTCCCAATCCTTCTCTCGTTATCGTTCTTCAAGGGAATCCTGGTGGCTCTCTTCTTGGAATTCCTATAGGAATTCTCGTGTTTGGTGGAGGCATTTGTGGTCCTTCATTGACCAAATATCCATCTCTTTCTAGTATAGTCTGTGGATTTGTGTTTTCTACAACTCTGTATTCTCGTCCATACTTGTCGACAACTATAGATCTCCATTGACAGTTGACTTCGTATGTGTAGACATATAAGAGCTTGTAATCCATTCTCTTCTAGGTATGGATCTGAGCACCTATAAAGATTGACCTCATTGTCGTCAATGTATCTATATAGTCCTTCACTCTCATGACCAATCATCCAAAATCTCTCAACAAGATGGATCTTTATCAATTGCAAGTTTGGAAGATCCATTGTGGGAGGATATTCCTCTATTGTCGGGATCTCCAAGCTTGTGTAAGCTGCGTTTGAATCTAGGTTAGACATGATTTCTGGGCTTAAGAGCTTTTGCTTGGTTCAAGTAGACTTAGTCCACTGTGTTCAAGTGCTTTTGTTAGGGAAAAGTCGAAACTATGTCCAAAACCGCAACGGTTTTGTCACAATTCTCGCAAATTGTCGCTTTCAGACACCCCTAACTTGCAGATGTATTTTGAGGCCTCAAACGAAGGTTGAACTAAATGGTCGCAAAGTTGCCGCTCTCAGGCTACGTTTTGATATAAAAACTTTTCTGATCCGATACCGTTTGCGAAAGTTATGGCCAAAACAGTGAAATGCAGTTTAGACTGGTCAAAATGAGTCCAAATTCAATTTTAAAAGAAGATTTGGGATCTCTGTGACACTGTGAACACCCCTGTATGGTCAAAATTATAGTTGGACCCTTGAAACTGGCCTAGAGACATCCTACGCGTAAGATGTCTATATGCTCAGAATTTAACAAAATTTGGTCCAGAGACTCCCCTTAAGTCCAGCAACACAATGGTATGCTCAGAATTTAATTTGGATTTAAAAATGTCCTTGAGACATCCTACGCGTAGGATGTCTTTTTCCTCAGAATGACTTGAAATTTTCACCCCAGCTTCTCCTTGATGTGCTGATCACAGTGGTGTGCTCATAGGTTGGTTTGGAGTCCTAAATCAAGCTGGAGACATCCTACGCGTAGGATGTCTAACTGCTCAGATTTTGTCCAAACTTGATCCCAAGATTCTCCTAGTGCTCAGCAACCCAATGGTATGCTCAAAATTGAATTTGGATGCCAATAGGTCAAGCTTTAGGCTGCAAGAGCTTCTAGTGTACTCCAAGAGTAGGATGTCTGACAATTCTTATCTTTGCTTGGTTAATAGGCCAAACAAGGTCCAAATTCACTTTTGAAAAAAGTTCTGGAATCCTTGAGACACTTAGAACCTCCCTATATGGCTAAAGTAGAATTTTGACCACTTTATGACCCTGGAGACATCCTATGCGTAGGATGTCTTTTTGCTCTGTTTCAGCTCAAACTTGCACTGTAGCTTCCCCTTGATGTGCTAAGCTCACAGCTATTTTCACTTTTTGATTTTGACACCTATAGGTTGGTCAAATGATCAAGAATCTGTTCCAAAGGCCTGATGTCCGTTCTGATGAATTCACCAGTCAAATCAACTCCAAATTGGACCAAAATTGACTAGGAGGCTTGCCTAAGGCTTACAACACCCTGCTATGTCCACAGTTTGAATTTGGCCTCTAAATCATGCCTTAGACATCCTATGCGTAGGATGTCTAACTGCTCAGAATTTCCCCAAATTTGAACCACAGACTCTCCTTAAGGTGTTGATCACTGTGGTATGCTCAGAATTTTTTTTTAGAGTCCAAAATCACATAGAAGACATCCTACGCGTAGGATGTTCTTTTGGCATGTTTGACCCCAGACTTGTCCCACAGCTCCCCTTGATGTCAGCAACCCAATGCTATGCTTAGATTTTAATTGGATGTCAAAAGACCCCAAAACTAGCTATCCTTGCCTTTTTCAGTCAAAAAATGCTAAATTCTGTTCAATCTTCCCTTTCACTGACCCAAATGAGATGAAATTTATCAGAAGCACTCAATACAACATTTAGAACATGCCTATGGAGTCATCCTATGGTTTGGTCTCAAAATTAGGCCTTGGATACAATTTGGGTAGGATGTCTGGCAGTTCTCGTCTTTTGGCTTTAATCTGTCAAAATTTGGTCAAATTTCCACTTTCCAAGTGAAAATAGGGTAAAACCTACCTTCTAAACACACTGGTAACCTCAGATTTTCAAAATTTCCACCAGATCACCCTGTAGACATCCTACGCGTAGGATGTCTACTGCTGATTTTTTTGAGACGCAAGTGTCCCTGATGCTTCCTTATGCTCTCAGCAAGTGCAAGTATGCTTCAGAATTGCAAAAACATGCAAAAATCACTTAATTAAGCCTTTGCTGAAATTTTACGTTTTCTGACTCCGCCTTTTGGCTTTTGGTCAACAAAAATAGGAAAAAACACCCAAGTCAATATGTTACTAGGGTAAAACCTACCCTTTGAACCCACTGGTGCAGTCAAAATTTTCAAATTTGGTCTCCAGAACCCCCTTGAGACATCCTACGCGTAGGATGTCTATGTTTACAGAATTGCAGGTTTTCTTCACAGAACCCTAGCAAATGCTCTTTTATATGTACATCATCAGTCAGTTATACAAAAATATCCACAAAAGCTTGTTTAATGCATTTTTACCCTCAAAAGCACACTTTTCCGTGATTTCAAATGCAATCAAGCACTTTAGCAAATAATTTAGTGCTGAATAGCTCTAGATCAGAATCGGATCACTTACCTAAAGCTACTCCTACAAATCATATGGGGTTTTGCATCTATGAGTAGAAAAACGCTTCACTGCCACACACGGACTAGTAAACGCTTTTATCACCTCACAAATCATTCGACCACCAACAACTACTCTAATCCACAGATCCTAACTAAACCTATCTAGTCGCAGACCCTCAGCAAGACACACGCTTCCCGGCTATCCACTTGATTGCAGAATATCCTCTTACGGATCCACTTAAGAAAAACTCTTTCTTTAGCCGAATTAAATCAAGCAACCATCACACGAGTGTTAGTAGGAAACCTACTTAGGTCCTTGTGTCCCCGGCAGCGGCGCCAATGTTGGACGGGGAGATTCACACACCCATGAAGTGCATGCAAGCACTACCTAGATCAACATAATGTCAATCGAGGACACAGATGACACGATAGGCACACGGAGGAAATCTCTTTAGCTTGTCAGGCTAAGACCATCCTACACATACAACACTCTAGAAGGCCAACTATACCACAATCAAGAACCTCACTGCTCTCAACTACACCACCTAGCCACATACACACATACGGAAGGTAACTCACCTAATCATTCCAGATTCGTACGAAACTTAAAGAACACCATCCCCTCACTAGGATACACCTGTCCCTAAGCTTCTACACTCAAAACCCTCACTCTAAACCCATCTGCAGAAAACGCGTAGGATGACAGAGCAGAATTTTGAAAGTGCCAAAACTAAAATTTATGAGTACCTATGCGTAGCTTATGTCGCCACGATTCTATAGACTACTAGCACACAAAAAACAGACATCGTTTGATACACTTACGGCCACAAATAGCTCGTAGATGCGTCGGCGTGGGCGCTTTGTCTCGCACGGAATGCTTAGCGTTGTCGCGTAGCTCTCCTCGAGCCTACAGCAATGGTGCAGTCAGATATCCAATGTGTTGAGCGAGCAGGGCGTAGCGAGAGGATAAAGCTCATGCTCACTCTCTTTCTCTCTCACACACAGTAGACGGCAGTGCTAAGTTTTGATTATGATAAAAGTCTTCTTTACAAAATGACCTAGGTACCTTATATACTAAGGCTACCTTAGGTTTAACCAAAAACGGGGTTGAAAGGGTCAAATGGATTTGTATTTACAATCTGGAAGTGCCATTGCACCCCGGCTTTTGAAACTAGAATAACTACTCATTACAAATGACATTTATAGCCGTAATCCGCAGCATTTCATAACTCGCAAAAGATAAGACTTTGGTACGAAACTTGAGTTATGTTGTGTTGTTGACCCAGCGATCAACAGGAGCCAAGCAATAGTTCCAATTGTATCTCAATACTAGAGACATTGTAAAAAGTATAGGGAAGACTCCAATGTCATGATTGATTGGGAGGTCAAGAAATAGCTCCAATTGTCTTTCAATGCTAGAGCTATTGATTACACTCTACCCAGATTTCTTTTTCAACCACCGTGGTGATTGTTAAATGTTGATTAGACTACACATTGTATAGTTTGTTCCAAATTCAATGGTATAGTGCTCATTTTGGGTTCCTGGTAGCATTCATCTATCTGTATCTTCTCTTTTGTCTCTCTACTCCTCCTAACGCCACTGCCGAAGGTGGCCCTTTGTTCATCTATCCTTTGTACTCTAAAGTGTCTTCCATGCGACCACAAAGCTCCATATTTGTGATATTGCAGCCATAAAATTGAAACAAAATTAAAGTTACTGAAGTAATGTGATCATGTGGAGCTGAAAAAGGAAGTTGTGACATGCCAATCACAACCCCTTGACAATCTCCTCTTCCTCTTCAATAATCAACACTCCGTTCTTCTTTGCCTTTGAGATTTTCGCATCTAACCACCGCCAAGTTGAAAAGTCAGACACTTCCAAAAGATGATCTGGAAAAGAAATGTTTCTAGTGGCACGATTGCGCTTGAATTGCAAGAGATCTATCAAGCATTGTTGCTTTTCCCCTTTGTACCTCTCTAGACACTTTTGCATGATGTCTGAGTTGAGAACGCCAAATCTCATAACATTTTCTTGCATTGTGATATCCATCTTCCTAATAATGCCTTGTCCCTGTGGCTTGTCCCATGTCACCTTGACGTTGACCTCAATAGTCCACATTCGGGGCATCTCTAGATCAACTGAGCCCAAAAATTCACTAATGAGAACAAGAGAGTCTTGTACAAGACATCCTTCGGCCATGCTACCCTGTGGGCTGAGCCCTTTGATGAACGAACCCCTTTAAAGTCTTCATGAATCTCTCCAAGAAGAACATCCACCTCCTATGGACTACCCCAGCAATTGCAACTTTATCGACCACATGCACAAGTAGATTCATTTGGATGGTAAGAATGTTTGTTGGAAAGTACTTCTCTACCATACACACTGCTTCAATAGAATTTAAGCGTGTTGCATTGATGTTGTCTTTTTTTATCTCTTTTGAACCGATCCAACGTACCAACTCATTGATTCCATAAATTGTTTCTCTAATGTCATCTGTCAAACAATCCTTTATGGAAATTGGTAAGATAAACGGTAAAAGTTTTTGCCAATTGTGGGACTTAAGACCACTAAGATTGTCATCTCTAGTAAAAGCCATTTTCAAACATTGCATGCACCCAGTGGGAGTCTTGAATGAAGATATAGTTTTCTTCACTTGTTGCTCTTCTACACGACTCAAAACCCATGGACCTTTGGGTATTGCAAACTTTCAAATAGGGTTAAGTCGATGCCACATCTCTAGCATTTGACCCACAGCCTGTAGGTCATCTCTTTGGGACTTGCTCTCCTTTTTATTAATGATGGTTTTTCGTATGATCTCCCCCACATTCTTGAAGATGTGCATTGGGTCAAGGAGATGATTAATCAGCAGGTCACTCCAATACGGGAGTTCATGGAAAATAAAAAGCTTTTTATTCCAACTGGCATGAAATCTCTCCGCTCCGGCCACATGTTTTTCAAATTGCTCGCTTTCAGTGGATGCATGTCATGTTTGCATATGTTTGGTCCACATAGCTCATGTGATCAGAGCGGCAGAAGCCAAGTCGAGGACCACATTCGGACATGCATGATTGCCCGAGTAACTCAAGCCTGAAAAATCATCAAATTAAAATATAAAAATATTGGCATACCCAAGAATAGCATGTATGTGAGGGTTTCAAAGGTACTTACCTGAACACTCACCGAAGCCAGGCCAATTGTGCATGGTCTACATGAGAGTGCTTTGCACATGCACATTTCATCGTCCGATTGGTTGGGACATATCAACCACATCAATCCCTATCCACAAGATTTAGAGCTCTTCTATAAGTGATACTAGATATACATCCATGTTCTTTGCTTTGTACTTTCCTAGGACGATCAATGACAACAACAGATGGCCCTTCTTGATAGCTAGCCATGGTGGAAGATTATAATTAACCAAGCAAATAGGCCTTGTGCTCCATGACAAACTCTGTAATCCAAATGGGTTGTGACTTCGTCCATTGCCAGAACAAAACAGATACATCAAAGCTCATTCTTAAATGTAGACCATCTTTTCTCTATGTGCTTCCATGCACGAGAGTCAGCAGGTACCCTCATCACATCATCTATCGGTCTAGTATTTGAGTCTCATGTCATCGAAGCGGCTATAGACTTGCACTTGAACATGCTCTTTATTCTTGGAATGATAGGAAAGTATCGAAGGACCTTTGCAGGGATAAATTTTCCTTGTGTATCATCTCTATACCTATTTGATCCACAACTGGGACACTATTCCAAATTTGCATACTCATGGCAAAAGAGTATGAAATCATTATTGCATGTATGTATTATGTGATAATTCAAGCCCAATTTAGTAAGAATATTTTTAGCGGCTAGATGGGTAGGGGGCATGTGATTGCCTTCCGGTAAGATTTGCTCGTTGAGCAACCTGTCATAACATCAATAACTGAACACAATGATCATATTATTGAACTATAATTTGCACTTTGGCATGCTTAGGATACAATGTATTTACTTGAAAATCTCTATGACGGAGGCATCAAACCACCCGTACAGACTTCAAGTTAAGCATTGCCAAAGCGGTACGAAGAATTGAGATTTTTGTACTATTGTAGAGTGGCATACATGCAAGAGCTTGCATCATCTCACTCTCTTTAACATTGCTATCATGTCGTCGATATGGACAGGATGATTGAGGTTGGTTTGCAGTATTGACTTGAATATTATCACCTTCTAGGTTTTCAATGATGGGATCCATATCAAAGAACGTATCTAACATCTGCTCCATCTCTACTTCTTGAAATATGGAATCGGATATTGGTGGGGTGGACTCAGTCAATGGTTGTTTGTTTGAAATTTTTTAATTATGGGATGAAGTTGGAGCAATATCTACTTGCAGAGGTTGATCTACTGCCTCCAAACCATAAGATTGATAACGCAGGTCTTGTAGTTGCTCTATGAGAAAGAGACCGTTGTTGCGTACATGTTGATCATAGATTTTTCAGTTTTGAAAGATCTGATGCTTGCAATGCGCACAAGGAAACGCCATCCTATCGTCCATACTTCATCTACCAATGATGAAACAAATAAATAAATCACTCTTTTTATAAGTACACACCACTAACTACATGACAATACATGACAACCTCACATTCTCTAGCCATGCCCAATCCCCACATACCTCGGTTTAGAGGTGCACGGAGATCAGGACCACATGGTAATAATCTCGTCTTTATTGGTTAATGATTATATATTAGGGTTTTTGAAGTCTGTGTGCGCTATTGAAGTCCAATTGTGTTATTTTACTTCGTTTGTGTTTTTGAAGTACACAAGTCATTTCTAAAGATTGTTCCATTTCTGAAATCCGTTTGCGGTTTTTCTAACATTTGCTACTAGCTCTAACAACCTCACATTCTCTAGCCATGCCCAATCCTGCACACCTCGATCTAGAGGTACACAAAGATCAAGACCATTGGGTAATAATCTTTCTTTATTGGTCAATGCCTATATATTAGGGTTTGACATACCTCTGTTTTTGAAATCTGCTTGTGTTTTTGAAGTCTATGTGCGCTATTGAATTCCGATTGCGTTATTTACTTCGTTCGTCAAAGTCCTTTTGCATGTTTGAAGTACACAAGTCACTTCTAAAGACTGTTGCGTTTCAGAATTCCATTTGCGGTTTTTCTACTATTTGCCGCTAGCTCTAACAATCTCACATTATCTAAGCATGCCCGATTCTTGCACACCTTAGTCTAGAGATGCATAGACATGAGGACCACCGGGTAATAATCTCGTCTTTATTGGTCAATGCCTATATATTAGGGTTTGACATACGTCTTTTTTTTAATCTGTTTGCGTTTTTTAAGTTTGTGTGTGCTATTGAAGTCGGATTGTGTTGTTTTCCTTCGTTTGTTGAAGTCCATTTGCATTTTAAAAGTGCACAAGTCACTTTTGAAGATTGTTGCATTTCTAAAGTCCGTTTGCGGTTTTTCTACCAAAACTACCACTAGCTCTAACAACCTCACATTCTCTAGCCATGCTCGATCTCTGCAACCTCAGTCTAGAGGTGCACAAAAATCAAGACCATCGAGTAATAATCTCATCTTTATCGGTCGATGCCTATATATTAGGGTTTGACATAAGTTTGTTTTTGAAATCTGTTTGAGTTTTTGAAGTTTGTGTGCACTATCGAAGTCTAATTGTGTTATTTTACTTTGTTTGCCGAAGTCTTTTTGCTGCTAACACTAAGCGGATAGCCCTAAGTGTGTAGCCTTCAGCGGCCTAAATACGGAATAGTTCGTCCTGAGCGGTAAGCGACTAAATACCTAAGCGGTTACCTTTAAGTAGCAAGCCCTAATAAACCATTTGAATACTGATTAAACCTACACAACTAGCCCTAAGTCTCTAAGTGACTAAATAACGAAACTAGCCGAGCCACGTGTAGGCCTAAGCGGGCTCTGCTAAATGATTCAATATGTAAGCAGCTAGGCTCTCTAATAAGCAGCTAACCTTCAACGGTCAAAATGTGGACCAGTTCTAAGTGATTACTTAAACAGTTAGTGTTAAAGGACTAAACCTAATTAAATGGATAGCATATGATAAGTCACAATTACAAAAATAACAATAACATAGTTTAATTTCTAAGTTTATTTACACAAAAACAACAAAACTAACTATACATAGATCAAGATAAATATTTTTTTAAATGATAAAATGTCGTTATCTCTCTTAGTTAATGATGATTTTTAATTAATATTATTTATAAAATGACATTTTTATATATATTGAAAAAAGTATGTGTGCATCGTATATATAGTGTGTTTATATGTTTAGTGTGCATTTTTATTTACTTGCGTGCATGTTTATGTGAATGTGTGTGTGTGTATGGCATCGCCAAAAACCCACTTGTCTTTTTGCATGCTTGCCATTCTCTTCATCCCAATCACTTGATTTTATCATCATTATGTACCCAGACATCTTTTCATAAGAGACCCAGTCATTATAGTCTAGTAGTTTTTTACATGAACTTTATGTGCCCTCCTTTATGCAAAGGCTTGACCCAATTAGTGCTCGAATCACAAGGCATACCATGTTGAAGTGCAAAGTTGAACATATCACACATCCACTCATGTGTAAAATCTCTTGACCACTTAATCATTTTTGGCATGATACCTTGATGATCTCTCGCTTTGCGAAGAGTGGCCAACTTTTTGAGCCCGGCGCACACATCCTCAATAGTGAAAAAAGAGGGCATACATGTGAGAGAACCATAAAATAATATCTTTCCATCATTTGGTTGCTTGTCTATAATGTGTGTACATATCCATAAGACTCAAGGTATCAAAACTCTTAACCGCCTTTTCAAGTTTTTCCAAAATCTTCCACATGCACATGCCTTTTCTCGGACTTGGAAAGTTTGATGCTTGACTTCCCATATTCTTATTTATTTTTGTAACAATTCCTTGTATGTATGCAAATGGATTTGATAGTTGTATGTGTCCATAGTTGCATCTAGCTTTATCAAGGACTCTTGAGCATCTTGATATTCTTTATCAAACCACCTTTAGCGTGATCTACCTTTGTTGATACCACGGACATGCTTTATGGAAGCATTCTTCAACACAAGAACAAATAAATTTCTTGAAAGATTACCATTTAGTTTCCAATGGTGTGTCATAATATTTTTGTGCGAGCATTCATATCCCTTAACACAATAACACCACCTTTGCCTTTAAAATAAGCAACGTCCTCCTCTAAATAAAAAATGGTTGATCTCTATCCATGCAAGCATAAAACAGGAAACCATGGTGAGGAATGTATCAATCGGATACAAAAATGGTGCTCTTTTTGGTGTCATAATTTTCAATCATACATAACATTTTTGCTTGTCATCATTCACAATTGATACAAAATATTCCAAACCTTTCTTTATCATGCATGCTACCCCTCCTTGGCCTCTTAGTTTCTTGAGATTCTTTGACCACATCAATGAATATACATTATAGTCCTGCAACTCGTTGATGGAGCAAAAGACACCATGCACAAAAACACTCACATACCTTGACACCTTAACACAACACATGGTATTTTCTTAAATTCCTCCCTCACACACCACCACTCAAGAGCTCAATGAAAACCCTTCCCACAGGCTCAATTAAAACTCCAAACGTCCAGCGACCTACAAGCCCTTGCCTGCTCGCAGACACTACAAGGTGAGTCGAGTTGATCAACGCTTGAAATTACACTCGATGGTGACCAAAAGATACAAGAAAAATCACTAAAAACTAAAAAACTATAGCCACACCGTCATCATCTAGTACCCAACTTCCATTGGCCATGTCTAATTGCCCAGGCATCCTATTGACAGCAGACACTTCTTGTCAGCTCCATATACCCCAAACCACCTCTGCAAATCCCATCAAGATCCAAAAAACACATGATGGTATCTTTCCCAAGGCAGTCAAATGGCTCAGAACCCGCCCTTGACAAAACTTCAAACTCCCGTATCTTGGCAACCATAAGTCCAATTGTCTAACCGTAAAGACTGACGCACTCCATATCACAAGCTCTTTACATCCATCACTCCAAACCAACTTTGACCACATGTCCTTGTCTACCCAATCCATTTTGGATATGCCATCCCACTTTGAAACTTTTTATTTTCGCCTATAAAGCCACATTTTGTTAGCATCTTTTCATTTTGGTTTATAGGAACCAAACTTCGTTCCTTGGCCCCAAAACCCACATTCAACGTACATTCTATCATCTTGATGTCATAGTAGAATCTAGGATAAATCATAAGTTTGGCAAAACCTTAAAAATGCAAGGAGATCCTCCTCTTTCATAACATGTCCGCAAAGTGACACGACACTGCGTCCATATCAGGGATACATCCCTCCTCTCTCTCTTGGTGGTTCAGGAAAATCAAGGGTGTAGTGACCCTCTTCACCACAAGTGAAGCATCTTCCTTGTGGCCTTCATCCATGCCTCTCCCAGCTAGCTGCTCTTCTCTTTGATCTCTATCTATTATGTTAATCCTCAATTCTTACAATTGACTACCAAGATCTAGATCTTGAACCACTCACTCGACTCTATCATCCATTACCATATGAACCATTAGCTGCACCACCGTTGGCTAAACATGTGTTCATACACCTTGCTTCCACCTGCATTTGATCTTCTTTCTCTTGGCCTCAGCAATTTTCACAGCTCTTACAAACATAGCAGGATCCAGTTAATTGACCTTCTCCCTTACTCTTGGATGTAAAAAGTCCATAAACTACCATACTTTAAAGAAATCCCCTGGTGGGAGGATTTTCATTGAGCTCTTGAGTGGTGGTGAGAAATGCCTTGTGTTGTGTTAAGGTTTTCATGGTCTATGAGTGTGTGCAAGGTGTCTTTCGCTCTATGATCTTTTGGCGATCCTACTAGGGAGCGAAAATTTGCCTGCAACAACTGAAGCGATTTTGCTGTGAAGTTTGAGCATGCTTGAAAAAAATTGGTGGTGTGATTGAAGCACAAGACTTCAACTTTTGTGAAATTACTCCCACAAGGGAGAAGCAACTTCATAGGGATGGCTTACAATAGGCCAATGTTTACAGGAAAGGAGGATGTAAAGGATTGGATTGCTAACTTCGAGTGGCATAACATTTGTATGCACATTGTAAATGATAAGCAAAACTTCATGTATTTCTTCTTGCACTAAAAGGGGATTCTCACAAGTTGTTTGAGGGTCTGAAGGAAGACAAAAATCAAGTGCGGGAGCAGGTGAAGCAAACAATTTTTGACAAGTTTGGAAAGAGACTGACAGCAATAGAAGGATCAACAAAGTTGAGAGGTTTGCAAGAAGATGTGCATGCTAGCTTTCAAGAGTTTTTGAAACATTTCAAAGGACTTTGGGTGCAATTAGAGGCAGCATCCCAAGTGCCTACAAGCTCAATAAAACTCCAAACGTCTTGACCTACAAGCCCTCGTATGCCCACAGACACTACAAGGTGTGTCGGGTTGATCAATGCTTGAAATTACACTAGTTGGTGACCAAAAGATACAAGAAAAACCATTAGAAACTCAAAAACGCCAACCACAAAAAACCTCTCTCAAACCATTGCCAAAGTTTCACCAAACTCCACTCTGTTGGACTATTTGGAGCCTCAACCCTAATGGCACCGATAGAGGGTCACATAGTCTTGTAGAAATCCGCATCTTCGCCCCTCAATTCCTCGCACACACAAATACACGAAAACCTTGTAACCTGCATAGAATCTCCCAAGTAAAGTATTGAAGAGAAGAAACTCACTCCTCCACACACTCGAAACCAGAACTCGAACAAGACGGGACTTAATAGGACCACCTCTAGAAACCCTGCTTCCTCCCACACATAGAGAGGTGAAAGTGCTGATTATTGGCTTCAAAAATTATCCCTCAGCTATAACACCCATGGAACCATCACTAATGTGGAAGAAATTTTTCTTTTCACATAATTTTGACCATTTTTTGACCTTTTTGGGCTCGGTTTTGGCCAATTTTGACCCCCGACGGGCATTTTTCATGGGAAATATTCCAAATGGACTCCTAAATCCACAAAATTTTTTAAAATTGGTCCTTGATACCCAAAATTCATTTCAAAATACCCACATTCCACTTTTGACCACTTCTAAGAGCGGTTCGTGCATCGCTACGTATCAGGCGCCGCAAATAGACAAATACCATATGTGTCAAACCTCTGGGGCAGGATGAGAGTGCTCACACTTCCCACTTGAATTATTTACATTCTAAAAATCTCAAAAACATTCTCTAGAGCCAAAATAAGCGAATTGGAACCGCATCTAAGGCTTCGACATCCTATCCAGGTACGTACATATACGCGATTATCGACACACAAGCATCACTATTTACAATGTGTACACATCGCATCATGTTTGGAGCTCAAAAACACATTGTGAATCTTCCAAATGCATGTGTTTATATCTATACATACACATGACCATGCATGTATGCACTACTTTGTATACTTCTAACACCATTACTCCTTTGTGTATCATGCTCCGAAGTTTCAACAAGAAGTACAATATTGGCTTTGCTTGTCAATTCATCTGTGCCAACCCCCCCATTCCACGAGTATCCATTGCAATTCCAAAACCATACTTTCAATTGTAACTCAGCCTCATAGGTCGCGCATTCCTATTTGCTTGAGAGATTTGGCTCCTCCTTGGGTACGTTTTCTTCATGAGAGATCTCGTTTTTTTTCTTATTCCTCCTATCATATGCCTTGTGACACGTATTTTTTTGCTTAACAATGCAATCTTTGCATACAAAACATTTTTTAATTTTCAATTAAATCCAACTATTATCAAGGATAATCTTTTGTTTGGTAACATTCGGCATGGTGTATACAATTGGTTGTTCTCCTAAGCGAGGAGCTCCTTGCTTACCCACTCTATGTGCTCTGTAAACCATAACTCCTAACATGCCAAAGTGGGTTTTGAAGATATATTCCATATTAGTGGTAAGAGATGGAGGTGTCTCTAACTTCTCTTAGGATATTGCACTGAATAACAATGTTCTTGGAATGTCGCTCCCGTTACTTTAACTCCTCTACATCTACATCCTCAACATTCTTTGTTTGGGCCATAGCTAGCATAAGAGAGATAAGGATTACCACATACATCAGCCCAAGAATTACTTTTGCATACAATTTTCATGTCACATATATCCCGGCTCATGGTGTCAAATTTCTCCTCTTTCAACACAATATCGTCATACTCCACTTTGCTCATGCGCTCCTTCAAAACGTTCAAGTCCAGAAGAGAGCATTTACATTCTTTGACTTTGTCTTCAAGTTGCATCGAACATTTTTTTTGCATCTCAAGTGTCCCCGTGAGATTCTCATTCTCAACAACAAGAACCCTTTACTGCCATTCTCCATTGCAAGTGCTTGTATGTCTTCACCTTACTTGTTTACGATCTCTTGTATAGCAATCATGGTTCTGATGTCATTGGTTGAGTGGTTGTGTTGCTACCTCCAAATTTAGGATATTTTGGATCATTTTCTACAATGGTCGTGGACCTTGTTAAAAGAGAAGAACCCTTGTGAGTGCTAGAAGACATTGTGTTTAAAATAAGAGATGAGAGACAACTTTCTCAAAACTTTTTCCTTCAAAGATGCTGCTTCCAAAAAGCCTTCCATGACCCCAAAAATTTATTTTTTTTGCACGCGTGCACTCAGGTGTCGTACTCTTTGATTGAGGCTATAAATCACCAAAATCCGAGTTTGGATGAAGAAGTTATGATGAAAAGAGTGAATTGATGTCCACCAAGTCAAAAACGGCAAAACTAGAGAGAGAGGGAAAGGTAGAGAGAGAAAGATCATGATATATATATATATATATATATATATATATATATATATATATATACATATATATATATATATATATATAGATAGAGAGAAAGAGAAAGAGAGAGATAGTGATAAAGGAGTGAAAAAGAAAAAAGAGAGGAGGAAAAGGAGTCAAGAAATATTGTGTGAGAGGTGGAGAGGGAGAGGATAGAAAGAGGGGGTGATTGGAGGATGCGAGAGGAGGGGCTTGGATGTTGGTGGTGCAGTGTGGAGGAGCAAGAGAGGTTGCAGTGACTCAATGGAAGGGCTATTTTCCATCGTTGGTAGAGGCGACAATGGCGACAGTGGCGACATTTGATGATAGTGAGCGACAAGGGTCTGGGGAAAAAGAAACCTCACTGTAGAGCTTGCTTCACCAAGCTTTATCCAAATCCATCCCCCTAGAAATCCACCCTACCTACTATTTTAGAAGTTTGAGTAAAAAGCAAGGCACTTTCTTTTTTGTTTGAAGGGAGAAAAAGGAGAAGCTCAAGGTTTCGAAAAAAGAAAAGAAAATCATAGTCCGCAAGTGCGAAGAATGATAAAATGTATGGGGATCAAAAACATCAAGTACTCCAACAATATGGAGGCTGTGGGTTTCTACTCAAAAACATCAAGTTCTCCAACAGGTTAAATGGGTTTCTACTCATCACTACCAAAGTTTGTGACCATACACCTCTTTACATACAGCATAGCACTGTGCAAGAACACTAATACCTGTGCCTTAACACTAGTTGTGTAATTGGGCACTCAAGTGTTCTGAGACAGTAAAGTGTCCTGTTTTTCTACCAAGTTTTGGCAATTTATTTGTCAAGCTAGAAAGAAGTTTTTTACACCTTGCTTCTACCAATTTTCACTTCAAAGATAAATTTTCAAGTCACATGCAAGTTATAGACATAATTTCATACTTGAGCACATGCTGAATAAGAGCATAATTATGGTCTTCCAAAGGTCCCCTCATGAAATTGGTACTACTCTAGTGCAATTTGACAACGACAAATGACTTTATATGTTTAAACCAAGAAACTATGTATTTTTTGGGCTCCCTAACTCAATTAAATCTTGTTGCCTTAACTCTATCTTGAATTTTTTGTCGTGCAAAAACTCTTGAAAATCTTGAGTTCTCCATAATAACATTGAAACCAAGGTTTTAGGCACCCCAATTGTGTATGCACCATGTACTTGATACATTTAGTTGATCTACATGGAAAGTTTGATATTATTTGAGGTTTTGAATGCTGATGTCTCAAGAATGAAAATATGAAAGTTTTCTCTTTTGCAGTTTTCAATATTTAAAATGATCCGTGCATACCAAAGCCATATTACTTGCCACCTTGAGTGCTCAATGGAAAGGGAAAGCAATGTATCACTTTCTAAAACTCACAAATACATCAGAAACATATTTTTCTTTGTATACAACAATATGCTTGAAATGACCATATCAAACACATGGAACTTTCCATTATTTAATATAATCCAAAGTCAATTTTTTTGCACATGAAACTTTCAATTATCTATAGCAGAATTGTGGAAGAGTCATCTAAAATTTTCTACAAGGACGCTTTATTTTTTCTTGAGCTTATAAAGGCGATTTCTTCAAAGCATCAATCAGAGTCTTAAGAGGGTCAACTTGATGAGTATAGTTCTTGATCATGATAGATTCTAAAATGCAAGGTTATATTTTTAAAAGACCCTCTAGCTAACAAATTTAAGCATATCAAGAGGGTTTCCTTAAATAAACCATCTAATGCAAGTAGCATTTAATTTAAATTTGTTAAAAAAGGACACTAAAAGTGTCCTGTTTTGGTACCAAACTAGTGTTAAAGTTTTCTAAGCTTTCCATTTAGACATGGAAGAACTACAATAGTTCGGAGGTAGTTGAGCTAGGGTTTGCCGAGCTCGTTGAGCCTTACTATGGGTTGCGTCGGCTTTTCTTGAGTGGGGCTTGGAGTTGAGGAGCTTGAAGGGGTCACCTATGGTAGGAAGTGGCCTCAGATCTTGGCATGGAAGGAGTTGTGAGGCGATGAGGCCATGGGAGATAGAACATTGCCCCAAGATGGGGATGCCTGGTTGCCTCCTCCTTGAAGGTCTGCTCAGGCGATACAGCCCTTATTTTTTGTGTTGGGAGTGGCTCTCCCTCCCACTCCTCTTCAGGAGGAAAAGGAGGCCAAGAACCTTCGGACCTGCTGCATCTTCATGGTCATGGGCTCGTGCAATGTGTGGCTGGCAAGGCTAGTTTTGTGGCAACTGATTGGAGTCCCCATTGGGGCAAGGCTCCCCAAAACAACATGTACATGCTATTCTCAATTGCCAAGAGTGTTGGATGTTGATGTCAAGCTGATTTCTTTTTTGTTGTAGGCTCCTTAGCAATCAGTGATGGAGTGATTGGACTCCCCCCACTACAAGAGGTTGTGTGCTCTTGTGACACTGTTAGCGACGGAAATACACTGGGTTTTTATAACCCCCGGCGTCGCTAATAGCGTCGCTACGAGAGCATCGCTATAGGCGTCGCTATATGCGTTGCTATATAGAGACGCTCATAGCGACGGTTATAGCGACGTTTACACAGAAGTCTATAGCGACGCTCATAGCGACGCTACAGAGCCATAAATAGCGACGGTTATAGCGACGCCCGAGAGAATTTTTTTTTGGTGACAGGGCATTGAATGCCCTGCCACCCATCAACCATATTGTACTTGATTCACTTTTTAAAAAAAGTGCAAGGGTAGATAATAGACCCAAAATAGTCACCCACAAGACGCATTGTTTGCAAAATTGACAAGCGTAAAATTGACAATTGTACACATCATAGGCAAAATGAATTGATTGGCAAATGTAATAATGACAATTGTACAACATCATAGGCATAAAGAATTGATTGGCAAAATGAACTGCGGTGACAAATGTAATAATATACATGGTTCAAAAAGACGTATAAAATCCGTCTCATGATACATAAGCTATGAGAAACCCTAAACTAATGCTATCTAGCTACGGCTAAACTGACGTCGTCTAGTCAGACGTCTCATCGCGTCCAAGCGGCGTATCTGTCGGATTCTGCAAAAAAAGACAATAAGACAGCTTTCAGTAAGTATAAACATATAATGACATTTATAAAACAATACAAAAAATAGAAAAGAGTAAACCCTAATACTACCCATGCCACCGCGAGAACTGAGAATGTCCATCAGGGCGTTTAAGCCCTTCCTGCCTGCGTACTCGCGCTCGTACAGTGTGGGATCACGTCTTGTCATCGACCACTGTCAAAACATACAAAGATTTCATTATGTTAGAATTAAAAAACTCATAAATCCTAAACTATCGAACATAAAGAGCAATGCGAAAACACTTACAAAATCGGCCTCAAATGATGCCCATCCACCGCTCCCCAAGTGGTGCGAGCTCCCTGCCTCTACTCGCGCTCTGGCTGCATCCTTTTGTTGCTTCCACTTGTCGGGATTCTCGCGCGCTGCTTTCTTCGTATTCTTCCAATCTTCTTTGGCCAGCCAATCTAGCCTGTTCCACCCATGCTTGATTGCTTTTTGCACTTCGGAACGCTTGTGTTTGCAGTATTCGCGCATTCGAATCTTCATCAGGTCTTCATTGAAGCGCTGATCCCGTGTTGGAACGGGAAACTCATCATGAAGTATGCTGATGACTCTGTCTTTTAAATCACTTGGTACTTCACTCCATTTGTTTAGTATGTAGTGTTTAAACAGCTGAGAGCAAAGACCACGCATGCGCAAGATCACCTTCTTGCCGTCATCATCCATGATGATGCCGCCGCTGAAGTCGACGGAGTAAGGCAAGCCCTCTGGCCGGTGACGCGTGAACCTGGGTGTCCCGGCAGGGGTCTCTAGCGGCGTGTCGATGGGGGTACGGACGTCAAGTGTCTCCACCGGCGTCTGGGCCCCGAAGCGAGGAGTGTCGAGTGGGGTGGCTCTTGGCGGAGTAGGTAGAGGTGTGTAGCTGTTAGGAACAGTCAGCCGTGCAAAACCTGGCATAGATGGCGATGCTGTGGCTGGTGTGGGGGCGGGCAAAGAAGGGGAGGGTAAAGAGCCTCGTCGAACACGAGGCGGTGTGGAGGCATCGGCGGCGGAATCCCCACAACAACTGCCACCGTCACCACTAGAGCGCCGGTGTCTAGACGAGTGTGAAGATCGTCTCGTCGACACCGAAGCTTCGGAGCGCGCCGAATGCTCCGAAAGAGAGGGAGATGCGGATGGAGTAGGAACGCGTGATGATGTGCCAGAGGGATGACGCTCCACGTACCACTGTCTCTGCTGCGGTGACAAAGAAGAAAGAAACTCCTCATCATCCATACCTGCATTAAACACACGAATATTTAAACTTAATATTGAATGAATAGAGTAGACAATGACGCAAAGACCATTAAATACAATGACGTAATGACGCATATAAATACAATGACGCAATGAAGTGAGTGATAGAAGAGGCAAGTCGAAAACTCAGAATTTTCAATCAAAAGATGTGAGCGCGAGTAGAAAAGAGCGTTATACACCATGGAAGGTACTTAGAGAGCCAGAGCTTTTACAACACGGAGCAAAATTGTCCAAATACAATATTTGTGGCTTTAAGATATCTCTCTCTCATCCTCGCATAACTCAGCATAACTTCCTATATCTATATAGAGCTCTCCGTTTAAACACATATCCTCTATTTTATTTTGTAGCTCCTCTCAATTCGGTGGTCGTCTTCCCCGTCTCCACTCGATTCGTGCCCTCTGTCGCTCTTGCTTTGCATGCTCATATTGTGAAATCCACTTTTGCATCACTGGATTGTGAAGCATGCAAAATCGGTTGATTTTAGCCTCTAGATCTTCCGTCATCTTCTTCTCAACACCGAGATTGCACATGACAATCCCAGATATGCGCTCATCATCTATGGTTCGCCATAGCGTGTCCCGGGCTTTATCAAATCCATCTAGCCACTCTCCAATGTACACTAGGGACTCTGATACCAACCAAACTTTTGCCATGCTACCCTCCGGACGTGCCTTTTGACGCACATATCCCTTAAGCGTTTTCATGAAACGTTCTAAGAAGAACATCCATCTGGAATGAACTGTGCGAGCTATTTCCACCTCATCAACTATGTGAACAAGAAGATGCACCTTAATGGTTAGCATGGTAGTAGGAAAATGTTTCTCAAACATGCACACAAGCTCCGCAGCATTTAGTTTGGCGAATGGTATGGAGTCTACGTTGATCTCCTTTTGTGAGATCCATTGCACCAACTTTTCAAGTTTGTATATTGTGTTACGGATGTCAAGAGACAAACATCCCTCAATGGCAACCGGTAAAATAAACTGTAAAGTATGTGCAGCAATGATATTAAAGTCCACATTTTATGCAATGATATTAAAGTCCACTATGAACGTACTTGACACATTTTATGCCAATCGTGTGACTTCAAACCGGTAAGCTTTCCTTCTTTAGTAAAACACGTTCGGAGCGAGTGCATTACGCCAGTGGGGGTCTGCAAAGATCGAATGGTCTCTTTTACTTTGCGTTCTTGGGCTCCTGTGAAAATCCATGGTGCTTTAGGGAGTTTTATCGATCCATCAAACGCTGTTTGCGGCCAATATTGCTCCATACGATCCACATTTCTAAGGTCAACTCTGGCTCCCAAAGTATCTTTCTTGCCGGTCAGATGGTCCCATAGTAGATTACCCACATTCTTGAATATATGCATTGGATCGAGCAAGTGATTGATCATGAGTCGGGGCCAGTATGGTAACTCGTACCATAGAGATAGTCTCTTCATCCCTGGAGGCAATCCGTCATCGCACATCTCCTTCTGCTCTAACCATGCTTGTGCAGACATCCTTGGTGGCTCTCTTCCCAAAAAGCCGTCGCGTAACACATGATTCTCTAGAAGATACGCTTGATGACCTTCGTAGATTTTCTTCTTCAGTGAGGGCGCCCTACGTGCATTCAGTCTAGGTCCACATGTGACACATGCTCTGTATCCGCTTGTTTGAAGCCCTGCATGTATACACATGATAATAGATCAACTATGGGAAAAAACAAGATTTACAGTGTCTGAGTGAGGAGTGTCAATAGATCACCTGAGCATTCTGTTAGCCCGGGATAGTCATGCATGATCCACATTAGAATGCCTCTGATCAAAGCATTCCGCCGTCCTGTGTGTCGGCTCATATCCACCACCTCTATGCCAATCCACAATTGTTGTAGCTCTTCCAATAGTGGACGAAGATACACATCCATATTCTCCACTTTATATCGCCCTGGCACAATCAAGCTTAGCCATAGGTGCCCCTTCTTCGTAGTCAACCACGGGGGAATGTTGTAGTTGACGATGACAACGGGCCTTACACTGTAAGATGTTGATCTTTGACCAAATGGATTTACGCCATCCATAGCCAGGCCTAAGCGCAAATTTCGAGCATCCCTGGCAAAATCCGACCATGTTCCATCTATATGTTTCCAGGCTGTGCAATCTGCAGGAATTCGTAGCACACCATCCGAAGATTTATTCTCCTCATGCCATGATGCTAGGGCGGCCATGGACTTACATTCGAAGAAATGCTTGATGCGAGGAAGCAGAGGAAAATGTCGCAAAACCTTTTGTGGAATTTTTGTCCCGTGGAGATCTACTCGATATCTTTCGGAATCACATTTTGGACACTTCTCCATGTCTATGTATTCCCCTCTGAAAAGAATGCAGTCATTAGGACAAGCATGGATAGAATTGTAATCCATCCCCAAGTTTCACAAAATCTTTCTTGCTTGATCTCGGGAATCTGGCATCACATTGTCAGCTGGTAGTATGTGCTCTTTAAGCAATCTACACAACATAAAAATACGATACAGTCGTGTAAAAATCTATCAGATCATTATACATTTAGAGTTTTATTAAAGTAAACTAATTGTAATAGATCACCTGAAAAGCGTTGTGACGCTAGTGTCACTCCATCCAAACTTTGCCTACATGTTGAGAAGAACCAGGAGTGCTTTCAATCTAGACATACGTGCTCCATTATACAATGGCGTATCGGCTTCACTTTTCATATCATCATAGATAAGCCTTTCTAAATCCATGATCGTCTCGATCATTTCATCAATCTCGGGCTCAAACATTGCCTCGTTGGGAATGTGCTCTGCATGATCATCCCCCGAGCTGTCAGAGGCTACATCTTGTGGCCTCACATATGCTGCTTGACCAAAGCGCCTGCGAACACGTCTATTGGGTTGCAAGATTGCTGCTTGTTGGCCAGCGTCAAAGTCCGACGAGTTATAATTGGAAACAACTCGATCTATAATAGATGGATCGAACTCGCCAAATTCGCGAACGTGCTGCAAAGAAACACGTCTTGTCCGTCGCACAGCATGCTTGCATTGATTACAAGGACATAAGACCCTCGTTGAGAGATAGGTGTTTCGGTTGGACGGTCCCACATCCTCGTCACTACTCATAATGAGGATACAAATCTTATAACCTGGACAACAAATTTAATATTCTATTGGCATTCTTCGTCTCTCTCTCTCTCTCTCTCTCTCTCTCTCTCTCTCTCTCTCTCTCTCTCTCTCTACCTCACATTCTCTAGTCATGTCCAATCCCCGCACACCTCGGTCTAGAGGTGCACGAAGATCAGAACCACCGGGTTATAATCTCGTCTTTATTGGTCAATACCTATATTTGTGGGTACAAGAAATCTACAAACCCACGTCTACATGATACTGCATGTCGTGGAAAAAACCCCTTTGCCTCTTCTCTAGCTGTAGCACTTCACAGCATCTTAACATCTTTTCACAGTAGATCTTTTCACTGTTCGTCTAACTCTAAACCCTAAACCGTAAGTAATTCTTGTGTGGACTCGATCTAACGTAAATAAGCGTAAATCTAAATAAACGTAAATCTAACTAAAAATAAACCTAAATCTAATTTAACGTAAGTCTACATCTAACATAATCTTTAACGTCTTTTGGGATAGTTTCCTACGACGTTAAAACTCTCTTCTTCTTGTGTGTGTGTGTGTGGGGGGGGGGGGGGGATAAACCTAAATAATATAACATAAATCTAAATCTAACGTAAATTAAGAACAAAGAACTAAACTAACAGGGATTATAAGAACCTTAAAACTGATTTAACACATAATTTTTCACATAACTTGGCAAGAGTTGGCATTCTCATCACTAAAGATGTGAGAGTTAACTTCCGGCGGTGACGCTGCCTCATGTCCATCCACATCTGATGACAGCAATTGGCCTTTTGGACCGTTCTTGCTCTTGTTACTAACTTTGAAGTTGTTGTTGAATGACTAGAGGTTGTCTAGATGGTCATTGTCGGGGATGTAGTGACTCTTGCCGCCTTGAAGATCCACCTTCTTCCCTATCTTCTGAAGACATTTCACCAGTACTTTTGGATCGACGGAGCCCACCATGAGTGAAGGCAGCAATACCCTATATTCCATTGAGGGCTTTCTTCACCCGCTTCATGCAGGCATCGCAGTCTATGGAGACCTAAATCTAATATAATATAACGTAATTCTAAATCTAGCGTAAATAAACGTAAATCTAACTAAAAATAAACCTAAATCTAATCTAATTTAACTTAAATAAACCTAATTCTAATTTAACGTAAGTCTACATCTAACCTAATCTTTAATGTCTTTTAGGATAGTTTCCTACGACGTTATAACTCTCTTCTTCTTGTGTGTGTGCACGTGTGTGGATGTGTGTGCCAATAAAAAGAGATAAATGGTATAACCTTTCTATCACCCATGCCAAGTATGATAGATTGGTTATATCATTTCCCTCTTGAATAATAGGTCTTGAGTTCAACTCCTCGTCGGCTAGATCTTTAGGTCTTTTAATTTTAATTAGTTTCCTATGATGTTAAATTAGTTTCTCTCTCTTTCTCTCTCAATGTGTGTGCGTTTTTTTGTTTATGCATGCTTTCTCTCTCTTTTCCTCTCTCAATGTGTGCGTTTTTTGTTTATGCATGTTCTCTCTCTCTTTTCCTCTCTCAATGTGTGCGTTTTTTGTTTATGCATGCTCTCTCTCTCTCTCTCTTTTCCTCTCTCAATGTGTGTGTGCATTCTTTGTTTATGTATGTGTGTGTGCGTTTTTGTTTATGTTTGTACTCTTTCTCTCTCTCTCTCTCTCTCTCTCTCTCTCTCTCTCTCTCTCTCAAAAACACTATGTGTGTGTGTGTGTGAGAGAGAGAGAGAGAGGGAGAGAGAAAGAGGGGAAGGGAACATGAGAGTGAGGAGAGGGAAGGAGCATACCTGGCTCTCCTTCCTCTCCTTGTGTGTGTGTGTGTGTGTGTGTGTGTGTGTGTGTGTGTGTGTGTGTGTGGAGAAGAAAGAGAGAGAGAGAGAGAGAGAGAGAGGGAGAGCGTTACCTGCTCCTTGCTTGAGGGCGCCGAAAAACTCAGATCTGAGATCTGAGTTTTTGGGCGCTCTCTGTTTTTTTTTTTAGCCCAGCCGGCGTCGCTATGAGCGTCGCAAATTTACAAGCGTCGCAAATTTACTTGTAAATTTGCAACGCTCATAGCGACGCCGGGAATATTTTTTTTTTAGCGTCGCTGTGTGAGCGTCGCTAATATGAATAGCCTCTTGTAGTGCCCCTCATTGTCGCATGCTTGTTGGTATCAGGCTACTTGATTTTGTGATTTGGGTCTTGCTTGGGAGGGGGCTCCTCGATGGCAGTAGGTCTGCTTGTTGTGGCACTCATGGAGGGTCATGCTTGCGGCTTTAAGGTACTTGTTTTTGGGGTGCCTCCCATAACAACCATTGTATTCAACTAATGATGGTTATGTTTTTGTTAATGTTTCTCATGGTTGCCATCTATTCTATACTGTATATAATTGAGCTTAAAATTTTCAAGGAAGGAGAGGGCATCTATGTGTCACTCTCTCCTTCATTTCAAGAACCTTAAGAAACATTCCGTTTGAAATGTAAAAGTGAAGGGTAAATAAGAAGTCATTTGGTTTGAAATGTAAACAGTAAAAGTGAAGGGTAAATAGCAAGTACTACTACTATGATGGTAGAAAAATGAAAAGACTTAGTTTTGACTTCTGAGTTGAGTTCTGTAAACAAAAGTCACAATACTTAGTACTATATATATATTTATATTATTTAAACTCTTTAGTAGGGCTATGGAGTTTCACTCCAACCTTCAATTTTGAAGGGTTTGTTTTTGTAAAGGGTGTCTCTACTTTGCAGCTTGGAAAAATAACGAGCAGCGAGCTATGGCACGCATAGATAAGTTGATACGCCTTGAACGTGCAAGCGTGCATGTGTGTGTGTGTGTGTGTGTGTGTGTGTGAGTGAGAGAGAGAGAGAGAGAGAGAGAGAGAGAGAGAGAGATGCGGCATATCACAGGTCTGAGAGAGAGATCATGTTTCATTTTCTACGACATCATCGTGTGTGTCGCAGGTCAGAGAGAGAGAGAGAGAGAGAGAGACATCCGTCTCCACATTTCCTTCATCTTTTTTAGGCCAGTCAGCAGATGCTACAATGTTGAGAGCTCCAATGTGACCATCCAAGCGTTTTAGCTTTCCCAAGTTTTCACATCTCGAACTCCTGACAAAGGCAAGAAAAAAGGGGTTCTGCAAGGGGACAGGTGGCATTGTCTGCTGCTACAAGTGCTCACGGCAACGGTCGTGCAAGGCGGGTCTTTGATTCAATGTTTGGGAAAAATGTGTCTCAACTTAACATCATGTCGTTTTCAATTTCAAAAATGCCGGTTTTTGACAGCAAGGGGAAAAGGAAAAATTCCACCCTAAAGTAGAGAAAAATAGTGTAAAAACCTGCAAAATAAACCTAAATTTCTAAATTCCCTCTTGGAAATCTAAAGGAAAGCAATTTTGTATGTTTGAAAAATGATTTTTCCAAATCACTAATGTGATTGCATTGGAGGATGACCATTGCCAGTTGAGGGTATTGGCCGTGGTGTTGCATACCTAATGTGAGCCCTTTGCCTCCCCCTATAAATGATGACTCCGGTCTCTTATTGTAGGGCTGCCTCCATGCATGTGCCTCCATTGTAGGACCGCCTTCATGTCATTTTGCTTACATTTAGAGCTTGGTCACTTTGGAATAGCTAAATAGCCTTCCAGTTTGTTTGCAAGTTGTCAAGGCTAGGAACTTGCTACGCGCCGTGTGCGAGCCACAAAGGCTCCTAGCACACAGTCATACAACAGACAAGCTCACAAGGAAGAATGGTGTGTCACTCACCTTCTTGCGTAGTTGCGAATGAAGGATTCCCGCACCGCGAAGAAGAGGGAGACGCCGCTACGCCGCGCTCAACCGCCTCGCCGCCGTCGTGCCGCCGCAACGCTCGACCACACACACACACTCTCACACTCTCTCTCACACGTACACACACACACACACACAAGGAGATGGTGAAGGAGAAGGTGGAGATGGAGCAAGAGCGGCTTCTATTGCACAATGAGAGAATGAGTAAAAATTAGGTTTAGTGGCTTTTATATGAGCTCACCCCATTCACACTTGGGCGCCCATACTTAGCCAACTAACTCCTTGAATATTCCAATTAGAGTGCGCCTGTCATCGACGATCACCCTTACCCTGTTCCTATTGGTCCGACAAGCCCGATACCTGACTCTAAATAATACAACGTTTATAGATCATAGGGTGTCCGTGTGTCATGAGGGTTAACATGCCCCCCTTCCTGATGTAGATTCCGTCCTCGAAAACTATCCAGTTGAAGCTCGTTCGTCGAGATGGAAGAGCAGTCGACATGGATGTGCGTAGCCTTCTTCAATCACTGCAAAATCAAACACCATTGCCACAGTAATTGCATTCTCATATACAATTAAAACTCATATGCAATAGACAGACAAATTGATTGGTAATAGAATTTTAGACAATTTATCAAGGATAAACATTAAATTGCAATATAATCAAATGCATAAACAGATGTAAAGGTAAAAAATTAAACAAGTCCGGGGTCGCTAATTTAACGGTCAAAAGGCACTAGAGCTCGACTATTAATACCATGAGTAACTTCTCAATTTTCTCTGGTCAATTAAGTTGTTTAATCGCGAGAGCCAAGTATTTGATGTTCGAGGGCTGACTAGAGGCTATACCTAGAAGACCTTGTAGTTAAGCTACGATAAAAGGAATTTCTCATGAAATCATCGCCTGACTGATTACCTTTTCTTTGACCCCCCAAAGTCTTTTCACATTGATTCAATTTTGATGTGTGTGCTTATTTTGTATGCCTTGGGTTTTTTGCTTTCCAAGGAAAAGCGCCCACACTGGGAACCTCTAGGGCTCTAGTACCATAGGCGATACATGTGAGTGAAGTACCAATTTAAGTAGGGGTTTCTCTTCCTATTTAAAATTTTACATTGTGGCACTTTGATTTTTTGTTTGTTCATTTTCAGCATTTTAATTTTGTAACTTTGGGGGGTCATATAACACTGTTACCCTCCCCAGGCTCATCACATTAGTAAACTCCCTTTATAATACTTAAGCTAAAGGTCAATAGGGTTAAGCCCACTAGAAAGCCCTAGTACATTTCACACAATGCTGCCTAAATCGGATTAAGAACCTAAGTAACCATTGCGTATTAGGAAGGCATTCCCCATGGTATTAAGAGAAGATTTCTAATACCTAGCTTGGTCAAACTAGCTTAGTCGAATTGCTTGATTTTTAAACCTAGACAAGTGATTATGACAAAACATTACATTGAATTAAATGTTTGATACTAAGCAAATGCGTTGAATATTATGCTACCAATCACAATCAAAGCAGACAAACATGGATGCAAAAAGATAAGGGCAATGTTAAAGGACATAAAACACCTGTTTGTGTTGATGGTCGCACTTGATTTGAAGTGTGAACGAGGGAAAGGTTCCATGAAGGTCCAAATCCTATCAACATCAACACGCTCCTGTACACACTAGGAAACAAAAGGAATACCTCCAGGAGGCACATTAGTGGGAAAAGGTACCAACACTTATTGAACACAACAAAAAACATAAGGAACCATAACCTAATTATTTGCACTCCTCCTAAAGAGTCAAGGGAATAGGATATTGTAGAGGTTGGGGGGAAACCCTAAGGCTAAACCCCTATCCTCGTCATCGAGATAAA
Source organism: Adiantum capillus-veneris (assembly GCF_014529385.1). Lineage (NCBI taxonomy): Eukaryota > Viridiplantae > Streptophyta > Polypodiopsida > Polypodiales > Pteridaceae > Adiantum > Adiantum capillus-veneris. The sequence goes on from NC_140951.1 coordinate 98,718,291, forward strand.
CAAAGTCATCATCCATGAGACCATATGTGCCATCCGTGTAGTCATGTAAATTTTCTTCTTCATCATAGGTGCCCATGTTTACTAAGAAGGCCACTAGATGCCTATAGTCATCTTGGTCAAAAGGGTAGGCTTGTGCAATGGGAGAAACGCTCTCTACTAAGTATGGATCAGACGTGGTCAAGAGACGTATCAGCCATTGTAACTTCTCAAAATTCCTCTCACATGCTAGTGTACCTATCAAATCCCATTCACATGCAAGCACTAGAAAGACCATGTGAAACATTTGTGAAAAGTAACGAGGGTACCTCTCACCCAAGGCAGGAGTGGATGACTCTAGCGTACTAGCCATATCCGTACACGCAAATAGATGATGGTTAGAGTGCAAATATTACAAGGGTCGTGTTCTTGTGCATAATTTGTTTTTATTATTTTGTGTTATGGCTCTTGCTCTTTTACTTTTTTATCTTGTTTTTGTGAGTATAAGGCCTTATATATATATTCCCTAAGATTGGAGATGGAGTGGTCAGGGAGGAAGGTTGAGAGGGAAGCAAGTGAATGACGGATGTCAGCAAACACTCCCCCCTTCCTTGGGTAGATCATACTTTTTGGAATGATGTCGTCACCTTTTGAAACCAATTGTTCCAAGTTGTTATGGGTAAAGGCTTTAACCAATAGTTTTCGATCACCCTATGTGTTTCATCTAGTTGCAAGGGTGGTAAGGTACTCTCCCATGATTTTATTTGCAACACTGTTGGAGGTGGTGAATCTACAACGGGAGGTGCAAACTCTTTCTTGCTTGTATGGATATGTACAATGGTAGGTGGAGGTTGTGTCGAAGCTTCTATTTCCGTATAGGAACTACATGAAGAGCAAGAAGCTTCATTTGCTTTTTCTGTTCCCGAGCTAGGTGGAACAAATCATTCTTTCTTTGGTACCCAAACTAGCTCTGGAGCAGGTGTGTCGCATTCCGTGATTTTTTCCTTTCCACGATTTTCAATTTGTTTTGGAGCCACAGGATTTGGTTTACATGGGTCAGGTGACAGGTAAGAGTACAATTTACGTTTGGGCACCCAGATTTGATCATTTCCTTTATAGTATCCTTGGGCTTTTAATAGTCGTTTAGGAATCCAGCGCCACGTTTTCTTACATTTCTTGGAGCGAGTGGGACGTTTCTTACGAGGCTTCCGTTTTTTAGCATCAGCCATGGTTACTAAAGAAGCTTTAGGGACCCACTTGTATGCTTTCTTTGTTATATTAGGATGGTTCTTGTGTGTCTCAAGCTTTCTTTCAACTACATCAGTTGAAGATCTAGAGAGTTGGGCTATGGGGACGTATGGTTCAACCTCCTGGACATGCAATGTCTTGGGTTTTATTTCCTTAGGCAATATCTCAGGGACTATGGCTTGAGTGGTAGGGATAAGAGTTGGTTTTTGCGTTGTGCCACCCCCAGTCCCCCAATCAATAGTGCATTTGGTGGCTATCATCCACGTGCGTCCTAGGTTTATATTACCCTCCATAGTTCCAGTAGGCATGACCAAAAAGTCTTGAGCTACAATTCCATTGTCATAACTGACAGAAGTGTGCCAAATTCCAAAAACCGTAGTTTTTTTCTTGTTGACACCCTTGACTTGGATAATACTCTCAGATAGAGGTGGCTTCCCTAACTGACACCACACCCCATAGGATAGCAGATTATATTTAGCACCCGTGTCCAATAAGGCGTTATATAGCACTTTTCCATAGGCACTATTTAACTCAATAGGGTATCGTAGAGGTGTGTCACAGTCCAACCAATCCTCTTCGATTTCCACGTGGAATGCATTTGTGACTCCAAGGTTAGCCTCTCGTTTTTGTCTTATACGTTGTTGTCGCTCCTTAGCCTCAGCTTGAGCTTGTATCTTCTTTAAGTCGGTTTGTGCTTTGGCGGCCTTCTTGCCTTGTGGGGTAATTTCACATACTCTATATGGTCCTTTACCAGCATATTTCAACTTTTTCTTCTCTTTACGTACTCCATACATAAGGACTTTATCACCAACTTTGATGTCCTTGTCCTTCACATGGCGATCAAACCACTTCTTTCTCCTATCCTTTTCCACAAGAGCATTTTGCACAGCCAATTGTCTCTCTTCGTCTAGTTTTTCTAAGATATACAAATGCTCGGTTAAGGGGTTACCATTCCATCCTTCTTGCAAAGCTACCCTAAGACTAGGAATGACAAACTCCCAAGGCATAACCGCTTCTTGGCCATATACCATTTTGAATGGCGTACAATTAATAGCCAGTTTATAAGCAGTACGATAAGCCCATAGAGTAGATGTCAACTTCAAATCCCAATCAGTGCGATGAGCTTCTACTGTCTTGGTTAAAATAGAGATTAGAGTCTTGTTGGTGCTCTCGGCTTGTCCATTAGCTCTCTTATTACCTCATTTATAAAATGGGTACCATTATCACTAACAATTTCAAAAGGGCAACCAAATCTTGTGATAATGTTCTCAAAAAGAAACTTAGCTATTGTCCTCGCGTCAGCTTTTTGTGAAGCCTTAGCTTCAGCCCACTTTGTTACATAGTCCGTAGCAACTAGAATATATATAGATTGAGTGTTGCGAGCTGCGGGACTAATTGGACCTACAAAGTCTAAGCCCCATTTTTCAAATGGTTGGGTTACTTTAATAGGATGTAAGGGCATTCTGTCTTTGCGCTATGTGGTCTTGTAACGTTGGCACTCATCACTCCCTTTTGTAAAAAGTGATGCATCCTTAAATAAAGTTGGCCACCAATAGCCTGATTGCAGCACCTTTCTAGCAGTCAGGTCTCCTGAAAAATGTCCTCCTGCTATGCCCATATGTGCTTCTTGCAAGATATACAAATATTCATCCTCGCGGACACAACGCCTAAGAATATCGTCCTTGCCTAGTCTATACAGAGTTCCGGCAATCAAACAATAGGGTTCACATTCTTTTACTAGCCTTCGAGCGATATCCTTACGAAGTTCCTTGGGTGGAAAACCATTAACTAAAAAGTTAACAATGTTCTCATTCCATTCAGGCATAGTCTCAACTATGAATAGGGAAGTATCGGGTAATTCATCATCAACTCCTGTAGGGGCTTCACCATTGGGTATGCGAGACAAATGATCAGCCATGACGTGCCTTTTACCGGGTCTCACTACAATCGTGAAATCAAACTCCAGAAGAATTAACAACCATCGTGTGATTCTTCCTGTGGAGCATGGCTTGTTTATCAGATACAGCAACGCTTGATGATCCACATAAAATACAAACTTGTTTGCCAGAAGGTAGTAGCGAAATTTCTTTACTGCATAAACCATTGCTAAACCTTCTCGCTCTGTAGTGGTGTAGTTCCTTTCAGTATCGTTCAATTGATGGCTTGCAAAGCTAATGGGATAGTCCAATTTATGTTCTCCTGGTTGAGTGAGAACACACCCAATAGCAAAGTTTGATGCATTAATATGCACATGGAAAATGACATCCCAGTTAGGTGTCCTTAAAATCGGAGCACTTGCTAGTGTTTTCTTCAATTGTTCATAGGCCTGGTCACACTCTTCAGTCCATTTAAATTCAATGAGAAGCTTGTACAAAGGACGTGCTATCTTAGCGAAAAATAAAATAAACCGTCGATAATAACCCACGTGTCCCATGAACCTTTGAACTCCCTTGTAATTGGTTGGTGGTGGTAACTCTAGAATCACTTTAATTTTGCTCTCATCGGTTGAGATACCATTCTTAGATACTATATGCCCTAAAATAACTCCATGCTTGACCCAAAATTGGCATTTTAACGGGTTCAATGAGATACGATATAACCTACACGTTTCAAACACCTTCCGCAAACATGATAGATGTTCTTTCCAAGAAGAGTAAACACAAAGGTCGTCTAAGAAAGCCTCACAAAACTCTCTCAAATATTCTTTAAAAGCAGTGTTTATTAATCGTTGGAATGTAGCAGGGGCATTTGTTAAGCCAAAAGCCATCACACGAAATGCAAACACGCCAAATTCTGTGATGAAGGCAGTTTTAGCTTGGTCCTCTAGCGCTATCATGATTTGGTTGTAGCCTGAGTACCCATCTAGAAAGCTATAAGATTCCTTGCCTGCAACTCTTTCGAGTACATGTTCGGAATATGGTAGGGGGTAATGGTCTCTTCTAGTAGCTGCATTAACTTTTTTGAGGTCCACGCACACCCTCAGTTTCCCATTCTTTTTTGGCACGATAACTATTGGAGACACCCATTCAGAGTGTTCAATAGGATATATGAACCCACATTTGATAAGCTTTTCTAGTTCTTCTTGAATGATCTTTGCGTACTTAGGATTCATCGGGTAGGGTCTTTGTTGTACGGGCTTCGCAGTGCTAATCATAGGGATTGTATGTTGGACCACAGAAGGTGGAACACCTTTCATATCATGGTATGTCCAAGCGAATATGTCCTTGAATTCCTTGAGAAGCTCTTTAAGGACCGCCTCTTCAACTTCTGTGAGGTCTTGGGCAATAAAAACAGGTTTTGATTCTTCACCGGTATTGTCGGACCATCATAGATTCCATTATTCCCATCGATAGGTATTCTTTGGGCTTTTGTGTACACAACCTTTGCTTCCCCTGTGGTGTAAGATTTGAAATGTTCTGGTGCAGGATGCAATTCTGTGGATTCTGGTTGTGCTTTGGTCTGTGCTTCTATTTCTGCTTTCTTGTGTTATCGAGCTAACTCTTGGTTTTGACGCCACCTTGCAGTGCGGCTCAACTTTGGCTTGTCTATGATCATTAATTGGGCTATGTCATGGGGTCGTGGGCTACACCACATAACATTTTGGAGATATTCACCCCAATCGTCTACCAATTTTCGATGAGCATCACATGCTCCTATATAACTGAGCCATTCTGCTGAGGATCTCTTCTTTTTTATCCTAGCACGTACATTGGCTCGATATCGACGCCTCTTAAAGTTTTTCTTTTTCTTATTTGAGACTTGCTTTTGATTTGCATTTAGATCTGGCTCACTAAAGGAGTCCTCGTTGGTGTCCTCTTCACTCTTGGAGGAGCTATCATCGGTTGATGTGCTCGGTCCTTCCGAATGTTTTGACTTTGAACTTGCTCCACTCTCTAATTCATGAGATTCAGAATGCGTTTCACTCTGGGAGTCCGTGTCTGAGTCGTGTTGGTCAAAGTCTTCTATTGAGCTATCGGTGTCACTATCAGATTGGTCTACAATTGCCTTGCCCTTAGAAGATGCATGTATGGCACTTATCATGTTCAGAGGTGCAATTTGTGGTACCTCTTCCCCCTCTGGTGTGACCCAAGTGGTTCCTCTATTTCCCCAGGTATCTATGGTTGCAGCTAGGTGTACCCAGTCCACGTTGTGTGATTCCGTCATACCCGGTAACACATCCATGTAACGAGAATCTTGGCCAATGTCTGTATCCTTCTTACAAGTGTAACAATATTGTAGTGGGGCCCGGGCCGAGTGAACTGTGGTGTCAGAGCGATGATCAATAATGGTTTTACTCCCTAAGGGGTGTACCTTACCAGTCACCAAATCCACTCTAAGGACAGAGTCTTGGAATTGCAAATAGACATGATTTTTAGACCAATCATGAACCATTTGTGCTTCCCTCATGAATGGTCGTCCTAAAATCATTTCATATGACATAAGGTGTTTAGAGAAATCCATTAAAATGAACGTATGTCGTACCTTGTGTCCTAGAACTTTGATCTTAAGATCCTTGAGCATCCCCATAGGTTTGGCTATGGTACCATTTGCCATCTTTACCACAATGTTAGTAACACTGAGGCGGGGTTTTCCCATGGATTCCCAACAATCTTTTGTAACGATGCTAACTCCCGCACCACCATCAAGAATTCCCTTTATAGTTAATCCCTTGGTAGTGATGGGTAGGGTCGCATTAGACTCGTCGCCTTCAAAATACTGCCCTAATTCATTAATGGGTACCTCGATCGCAGACTCGTGTCCATCTAAGTCAAGTGATTGCACATGATTTTCCTCATCAATCATAATCGAGCCAGGCCTATTTGTTTGCGCAAACTGTGTTAATCCCGTTTGTAGCTCTCCGTTAAGGAATGCTCTAAGTGCAAAGAATAACTCAGGATCTCCATACAGCTTTGCTATGATCGTGGTTCAGACCTCAGAAGACATGAAGTCCACTAGTTTGGCAACATTCATTGGCATTTTGCAGGGTGTAGGTCCTTGACTAGGAACTGGTGAGGATGGAATCTCATATTTCTCAATGGGATCAGGTATTCCTTCTTTAAACATCCTTTCCAACAAGAAAGGTGTATGTTCACTTTTTGATGTCCCGTCCTCACTCCCTTCTTGGATGATACTAGATATGGCTAACGGTCTATGGTTCATGTGGGGTGGATGAACTTGCGTGGGAAACACTGTGTCATGAGTTTTGACATGCATGGGTTCTGGTTCTAGTTTCCTTTGAGTCTCCTCCACTAAACCTCTTAGATGTTTCACCTGCTCAATCTCGTCTACTGGGTTTGGGTACGTCCCAATCTTCTTTTTACGATTCTTCCCTTCCCCTGCGGTTTATCTTGGGGGTCTTGGATTGGATTTGGAAACACTTGTGGTGTTTTCAGAGGCCCTTTATGGTTTTCTCTTATTCGGTTTTCATTTGGTTCCATGTTACGGTTTTCTTTGTCGGTCTTTCCCTTTGTGGTATTGGTTCTAGTCTCCATTGTCTCGATTGAATCTGAATCATCCTCGAGGTCATTCATATACACGGGGTCATCTCCTGTTCCTATGTTTGTTTTGGAACTTGGCTTTGAATTTCCCGTATTCTGCGACCTCTTCCTTCGTGTCTTCTTTTTCTTTGCTTGGATAACTGACGCGGTATCTCTCTCTTCGAGGATATGGCCTGGCCCTTGAAGCATGGACCGTGTAATCGCATAAGCGGGTGCGACGGGTGGTATTGGCGATGTCACACTAGCAATTTCGACCAAATTTAGGGGTGTGATTTTAGGCGCATTTGGGTTATAGGGGCATTGGGCAATCAAGTGATCTATGCCACAACGATTACATGTGAGTATTGGCATTGCAGACGTGCTCCCTTGATTCATTTGCATCTGTGCAGCATTCTTTTGCAGCCTAATAGGGCACTCCGCTGCCCGATGTGGTCCACCACACTCATAGCATTGAAGAGGTGGCCTCCTAGCCTGGGTGTTGATATTTTGACCTCTGGATGCGAGAGCAGCAGCTTGATAAACCGACTTGACTTGCCCCCAACAATCTTCCATGTAGTATATAGGACACTTTTCCAATATATCAAGTCCGTAGGCAATACTAGTGTCTATTTCCTCCTCACAGCCATCTGCATAAGCATTAGATGGCTCGTAACCCACTTGGTTCATAGGGGCGACTCTTGGATGCGAGGGCTCCGGTCCTAGCACAAGAGGTGGTAGCGGTGTAGCTTGTACAACATTTTGAGATCTAGGGACCATGTGTTGCGGTAGTTGCTCAACAGGTGGAGCAGGCATCAATACAGGAGCTCGAGGCGCATCCGTCCAGGCTACAGGTGGTCTATTTGCCATCATACGTTTGATCATTAAACAATCCTTAGCTTGGTGACCATACCTACCACATGCGTTGCAAGTTCCATTAAATTTTACTCTAAACGTAGGGCACTCACTAGTGCTATGTGGACCTAAGCAAATGGAACACCATTGTTGCTCCCTTCTTGGATACATGTGACTATTTTGATGGGGTCGATTATCCTTAAGAGACTCTTGGATTGCCTTGGTGAGGTCTGTCAAGAATGTCTCAAATACCTTTGGCTCATTGGCAATGGGCTTTGCAGTCATGGGTTCATACTCAATGGCTTGTGAGCTAGTGGATCTCGTGTCAGTAGACACCCTCATGCCTGCTATCATCAAGTTGTCCTCTAATTGGATTGCATTGGTAGTGACATCTTCCCAGGTTGTGATACCTCTAATCACTAGTCCATTATAGATTCCTTCATTCCTCAACCCTCGAATGAATCGATCAAGCAGTTGGTTATTGTTGAAGCGCTCATTTACAGGGCAGCGAGAGTTTAAGTGCTTTAGACGACTAATGAAGTCCCTTACTGACTCTCCTTCCTTACGTTCGGCCTTCTGTAGCTGAGATGCTACACCCCAAAGCACACCTTCTCGTATGTACTCCTTTAGAAACAAACTTTGAAGGGTAGGGTAGATTGTTTTCTCGTCCACCCTTAGGGTTCTATACCAATCTCTAGCCTTCCCACTTAATGTCAAGCTTAAGGCATTTCACTTATGTAGTTCGTTGCGTTCCCCTAAGGAATCACATACTTGTTCAAACACTTCAATGTGTTTTCTAGCATCTTCGTCCCCATTGAATTTTTGCGTGAGTTTGGCAATTTGTACTGCCTTACTTCTAGGCTCTCTATCAGATGCATGACGCATATTTTCCACGATAGATCGACCTATGGTTTGAGAAAACGCTGCCAAGTCACCTATGTGAGGAGGCAGGGCCGGTGGAGGTACTCTTGGAATCATATGTGGGAGAGGGACGTGTACCGGTCTTGGCATATGTGTGGATGATGCAGGATATGGAACATAACCGGGCATAGGTCCACTCGGATAAGGGCTAGGGAGTGGCACTCGAGGAGCATAAACAAGTGGTACAATTGGAGGTGTGGGGGCCATGTGTGCATAAGGGGCTAGAGGCACATACGGTCGAGGCCCCATATTAGGTACTACGACACTAGGTAGTGGCACTGTGCTGATCGTAGATGTCATCGGTACATTCTCTGTCAGGCCTATCCCTGGAGTGAGCACTGTGTTTTCCTTAATAGAGGGTTGAGACAAGTTAGGGAAGCTAAAGTTGTCGCTCGAAGGCTCAGATTGCATAGAGACCCCAGGTGAAATGACGTAAGATGGGTCCATGGGACTCATTAGAGGAGTCTCCATTTGTGATAGAGTAGGCTGTTGAGCCTTGCTCGTATCCAGAAATCTCATGGGGCCAGTTGAGAGTATATTTACCCCTCAGTTTTGCCTTTCTGATTGAATAATGCCATGGATAACATTACATATCATTTTTTGTTGATCTTCGATGCTCGTGGCACTAGAGGTGGATTGTACAATCTCTATCCATCCTACATGGTAGGCATGGCCAGAGTGTAGATCCGTCAACACCTCAGTGTGGAGGGCGTATGTCCAATGATCATTAATGAGCAATCCTTCTAGAGTCGACGTGTTAACGGTTTCTTGTGAGGTAGAAGCAATGTTGCTCCCCGTGGTTTTACTTGTCACCAACTGTACTCTAGAGGGAACTTCTGAAGGAGGCAGCTCAACAGGGCCTTCTTGGTAAGAAGTTGGCAGGATATCCACATGGACACTCTTTGGGGGTGTGGGGTCCACGTGCGATGTGAAAGGAGAGTCCACTTCCCCACCCCCTTCGTGTGCTTCATTTGCATCAGGTTCCGAGCGAGTAGCTCTACCTAATGTTTCCATGAAATGGCTAAACATACTAGTACTAGGCTATGGAGCTTCGGGAGGTGCATGGCCTTCTCTCTCAGTGTTTTGGGCAGGGTATGGTTCCATGATTTCTGAGTCGGAGGAGGAATCACTAGCGGCTATTTTAGGGTCTTGGGTGGTGCTACCTTGTGTCCCCGCTGAGGGTCTAGAGCCTATCGTGGATGGGTAATGGGTGTCCGTATGAACAAAGGCACCCTCAATATGCTCGTGTTCTAGCACCCACCCAGAGTGTAAGTGCATGTGCTTTTGATACCCTAAGGTGTCAAAAAGCTGCTCTAGGAGGCCTTGTGACTAGTTTTTTGCGTGTTTTTTGTTTGTTTTTTTGCTAGATTTTTTAGAGCGTGTCATGGAATGGGCCGTGTGATAGCTCGAAACGAGCGTATCGCTAGGAGGGACGCGCTGTGCTTTACAGCCCACCGTTTGGTTCTATTTTGCTCTAGAAAAGCCCGAAACAGTCTTTTCTTAGCTGGGGAACTAGGCTCCAAATAGCATGTCCTAGTGTGCAATGAAGGAGAGAAGAGTGTAGGACTTATCCCACATTCCTCACTCCCTCCTTGTGAGTCTAGCCTATATATATAAGAGTGAGACTACCCTATATCATGAAACTGAGCCTGGGCCTCGGCCTGGGCCTGGGATTGGGATTGGGATTGGGATTGGGTCAAATGATCCCGATCCCGATCTCACTTTTATACAAACCAACCCGTCCGTTTTTATAACCTCCCCCTCACTCACATTTTTATTTTTCGATTTTTTTAATTTATTTTTTGGATATTATTTGGTACGCGTTTTGGTGCGCGTTGACCTCACCTAACTATTTACTGTCTCACCTACCTATTGACCTGCTAATAAGTGGTTCACCTAATTACTAACCTGCTTAATTAACTAACTGTGCACCTAACTGTGCACAAACCAGAAAACACAGAAAATGCAGAAAATTGAAACTTGACAGAACTGTGCAATGCAAACCAGAAAATGCACAAACGCAAGAAATGCTAACTGTGTAAGCTGAAATCTGAGCTTAATAGAACTAGCAAAACAGAGCTTAACAGAACACAGAAAACTTGAATGCAGTCAACAACATTGTGTCTTTCTCTACTGTTTTTGCATAACAACAATAATCAAACTTAAGCCGCGCCTTTCCTACATAAAAAATAGCTTCAATACAATTTACAGGTCGCCATTGGAGCTTCACGCGCAACAGCTCCCTAGCAGCGGCGCCAAAAATGTCAAGGCTAGGGACTTGCTACGCGCCGTGTGCGAGCCACAAAGGCTCCTAGCACACAGTCATACAACAGACAAGCTCACAAGGAAGAATGGTGTGTCACTCACCTTCCTGCGTAGTTGCGAATGAAGGATTCCCGTGCCGCGAAGAAGAGGGAGACGCCGCTACGCCGCGCTCAACCGCCTCGCCGCCGTCGTGCCACCGCAACGCTCGATCACACACACACTCTCACACGTACACACACACACACACACACACACACACACACACACAAGGAGATGGTGAAGGAGAAGGTGGAGATGGAGCAAGAGCGGCTTCTATTGCACAATGAGAGAATGAGTAAAAATTAGGTTTAGTGGCTTTTATATGAGCTCACCCCATTCACACTTGGGCGCCCATACTTAGCCAACTAACTCCTTGAATATTCCAGTTAGAGTGCGCCTGTCATCGGCGATCACCCTTACCCTGTTCCTATTGGTCCGACAAGCCCAGTACCTGACTCTAAATAATACAACGTTTATAGATCATAGGGTGTCCGTGTGCCGTGAGGGTTAACACAAGTCAAGAAAACCGGTGGCTTCAAAGATAAATGCTTGACTTGATGAGTGATGAGATAGACCTTGAGCAGGTTTTTGCTAACTAAGAGGTCCTCAAAAGTCTCTTATTGTAGGGCTGCCTCCATGCATGAGCCTCCATTGTAGGACCGCCTTCATGTCATTTTGCTTACATTTAGAGCTTGGTCACTTTGGAACAGCTAAATAGCCTTCCAGTTTGTTTGCAAGTTAGGAAAACCGGTGGCTTCAAAGATAAATGCTTGACTTGATGAGTGATGAGATAGACCTTGAGCAGGTTTTTGCTAACTGAGAGGTCCTCAAAAGTCAACCATGTGAAAGGATATGCCCATTTCGAGGCTGTTAACTACCAGGATTAGATAGGTAGAGAGAGAAGAGGCGGCTCATGATTGGGTAAAAAGCAGGCTCATTGGTACACGCTGTCGAGAAATTTGCGGTCTTGCCAGGAAAGCACCGGGCTTATGGTTGTGAAAGTTTGTGAGAGAACTCAACATAAACTATATGAAGGAGTTAAACCATAGATGCCATGAAGACTAGGGTTTGGAAGGAAGTGCAATCAAAGAAGCCCCACTCTTTCTCTCTTGCACTCACACACACAAAGAAATAACACAAAAGAGAGTGTCAAAACAACACAAAGATGAAAACATCAAGGCTATGGTCATATCGTATCATGGGTAGTATGAAAGGGTTAATAGATGAGTTAATGGCATTCAATCTTGGCTGACCAAATAGGCTATGAATTGTTCTTTGGAATTGTAGTTTTGTGCTTACCATAATATATATATTTTGTCTAGTGATTGGGATTAATTGTGTGTACAAAACCTCTTGGTTCATAGCAAGATAACTACGCTTACGTCAAAAGAAAAGTTATAGTCTATGAGAGGTAGTATAATGGGGTCCAGTGATAGAAGTATTTCATTAAGCCTTTCTGGGCCGAAGAGAAACACTATACGTTGTTGAAAGTGTATTTTTCGGCTAATCCATACGTTAATTCTAATAGATCATACAGAGTGAAAGCGATAGAAATGATCATCATGTGGGTTATTCATTTAGGATAGTATGTGAGAAATGTAGATATGAGAGAAGTGAAGAGATGAGAAGTTTCCCTCCCAAGCCCTATTCTTGCTCGTAGGCAATAAGGATACTGCGGGGAGAGATGTACCTATAGAAAAGAGAACTTAGAATTTGCAGAGAGGATGAATTACTAAGAATGAGAGAGATAGGTTTGGTTAAGGAGATGAGATTAGATACATATATATATATATAGATATATATATATATATATATATATATATATATATATATATATATATATATATATATATATATATATATATCGGATTAGAGATGAAAAACAAAACAATAAGAAATCAAGAAAACATCAATGCAGAACACATCTTACTTGACAAACACTTCGGCACCATTATTGATGGAGAGAGAAGAAGAGGGGAGCACTCCACTTTGATTGATACGCCAAGTACAACACCTTCTTTGATTAGAGTTGATCTTCCAACGATAGCGTACAAGAATGGCTAGTCTTCCTCTTGGAGAAAGTGTACGCTTGGGCTTATGTAATGGGGCTAAGTACAATTAGGCATTACTACTCACTCCCTCAAGAATTCCTCTCATCAATGGCTTGACTGCCTCAGTTCTTTTCAAGGAAGAAGAGGTCCCTTTTATAGGTGAAGGGAACCCCCAAGGGTTTACACAAGAAGAGAGGAGCCAGTGTGAACAGGAATTGGAAAAGTTGGAAATGAGCTGTCCCTGCATGATGTGGGCAGACTGGGGTCGAGTATTTTGATCATATCTTCTCAGCCGTAGCTCCAAATAAAAAAGTAAAAATATGGTCAAAAAATTCAGCTCATTAGCTACGATTTTTATTTTAAAATTGTTTTCCAATTCGGATTGGAATCTTGTGTAAAAAATTCATCAAAATAGGGTCCATTTCTGGCAGCAAAAGTCTTCATGTGGTCCCCTTAGCTTAGACTTTCATTTGATTCCAAGGGACACCTCATGCCATATGAAAGCATGACATTGCTCCTTGACAAAGTTTTGTAATCATGCTTGCAATAATGCATTAAAATAAGTGTATCTTTGAAATCATGCCACCTAGTGTCCCACTAGGATTTGATTCCCTCCTAGTAGCTATTTAAAAAGAAATATAAGAAAAATAAGAAAAATATATAGAATATATATATATTGGATTTTACCCTAGATATAGGATCTAGCTAGGGTGTGAGATGATAATGAGATAGTAGAAATAAAGAATCAATGCTAATTGCCCAAGTTAAAGAGACGGAGCTATTGACGCTTTTTCCATAGTATTTTCTGATGGTAAAGTAAGAATAGGTTACCCTTGAGATAAATAATAGGATGAGATAGAAAGCTTATTATTATACTTAAATATGCATATGTACATTATAGGAAAGATAATTATGTATCTAAAAAATTACAAGATAACTCTTGTAGGATGCGTTCCCACTATGTACGTGTCACAACACGACAACGCGACCATGCTCTTAGCCTCTCACATGCTTCATTTTAATACTACAAACTAGACATGCAGCCAGAGAGAGAGAGAGAGAGAGAGAGAGAGAGAGAGAGAGAGAGAGAGAGAGAGAGAGAGAGAGAGAGACTTTTTTCTTCCTTCTAACGTGGTTTGAGACCTGTTAATATTGAGACTGACTAATCTCGACTCTCAACTATTAAGTTTAGGCAAACCTTATCCAATCCAAACATTGTTGGCAACAAGTCGTCATGCTGCATAGCAAGTTAGAAGAGAGAGAGAGAGAGAGAGAGAGAGAGAGAGAGAGAGAGAGAGAGAGAGAATAATAATAATAATAAGAAGAAGAAGATCACAAGAGACCTAAAAATTTTAGCCAATGAACGTTGATTCTTGAACTCAAGGGCTTGCATGCTCACATACTTATACAAGGAGAGGGGGACATAACTTTTAATATCATAGAAACAATCACATTGAGCTCAAAGGTTAAGGGGAGAGAGAGAGAGAGAGAGAGAGAGAGAGAGAGAGAGAGAGAGAGAGAGATCATCCTTAAAGGTCAGATGGACCTTTGGGATCGAGTACAACATATAACATGCTTGAAGACTATGGATATAAGGGTGGCCACCACTGACAAGTTGAATCCATGAGGTGGCTAGGAGAGAAAGCTATGTAGGCCATGGTATGGGCTAAAATGTGGGTAAAGAAAGTTTGATGTGATCAGAAGCTGAGCACTCATGTAGGGTATGATGATCGCACTCTCAAATTTTTAAGGGATATAATTCGCGTACAAAAAGAGACTCTCCTCCGTGTAGTGCCTCAATGCTCTGTCTCACATTTAAGGGAGTGGGAGCTAAGCCAAATGGCTGCTATGGTATAAAATATGGGTAAGGGAAAGCATGTGAATGGTTTAATACAGTCTTCTCTCTCAAAGAAGAACATGCATGTGTGCTCCATGTGTGTGTGTGTGTGTGTGTGTGTGTGTGTGTGTGTGTGTGTGTGCGTGTGTGTTTTGCAATGCACCCTTTCTTTTAGCATGATGCCCAAAACTCTTGCAAAGAGAAACGATTGAGTGAACTTTTTTGCTTTCATTGCCCTCACATTTTAAGGTGCCAATTGTGCCCAAATGTACACAAACAAACAATATGCGCCTTATGTTACTGACCTGCTTATGGTCAATTGCAAGAGACCTCAACATCCATGCGACGAGTCTTGGTAGATGCAAGTATACATATTAGCTAGATTGAGTGCAATCCAACCTGTAAATTTTGAAATTTATCCACATGTAAAGACAAAGTTGCTATAGCCATGCAATCACCCCCATGTCACACACCCATCATGAATACTGCCTTTGAGAAGTAAACGACACACTGCTCACCAAATCAGTTGTGCATACCAATGGAAAAGTTTCTTCTACTACTATGTGGTGTAATGTTGGCATGTTGGGTCATGGCTGGTACATGCATCCTGAGTGCCAGCAAATAGCAGTTGATGATTTAGTTGTGATGCCCTAAATGCAAGACCAAAACTACACGAGAGAAGCATGGGAGAGTTGGTATCATCACCAATGCCTTGATTGGTAAGGATGGTGAGAGGGAATGCTAATGCATCTAAAGAATTCGCCATTCAATGCAAACACTATATCCAAAGAAGGATACCAGCTCTCTATTAGTCTATTTAGAGGGCCACTACCACTCACCAGGGTCCCATATCAATTGTGTGAGAGGGATATCTCTAGCCTAATCGCAAATTTGTTGCCTCATTAGAGAGTAACATAGGATGTTAAGACAAGATATCATGCGAAGGGAGCCCATTACTTAATTCATTCCCAAGAGACCTAAAATTGACTTGATAATTCTTGAACTCAACACACACACACACACACAAACACACACACACACACATAGATAGAGACAATGGGGGGGGGGGGGGGGGGTAGGGGAGGAGGGACACACTTTCCATGATTAGGAGGAGTATGTTGCAGCTTGGCATGACCAACTAGAAGGAGATTTGTCATTGGTCAATCCACAAGAATGTGGAGAGTAACTACACTTCATTAGTTGTTCGATCTTACACTCGAAAAGGTAGACATATTGTTGATCCAAAAGATAGATTTGTGCTTGGTTGATGTGAATGTGGAGGGCGGCACTTAGACCTTGTGTGTTGTCATACATTGTCATCTAGAAAGTAGTTATAGTGGTGGTTGATGCACAAGTATATTAAAGAGCTATAAAATCTCACATGAAAATCATAGGCATTTAACTACATTTGACCTCCCTGTGAAGGGAAGGAGAACAATGGTTGCTTCAATTGACACACATGTAGCCACGGCAATGCGCGGGTCACATACTAGTTGTATCTGTGGGATGTCATGACTCGATTCGAGCCTGGCTTGATTATGTATTTTTTGGTTATGCTAATATAATATACTCTCTATTGTAAGTTATACATTTTAAAAACAGAACTCCTATAGGTAACATAATCCATCAATTCTTTTGTTGATGAAAGGATACACTATGGATAATTTTAAAAATGCTTCAATTTTATTGACATATATAACTATGAGAAATAGTGTTTTTATATTTATATTTTTGCAACAACGCCCGGACCACAAACTAGTTTGAGTAAATGAAGCACACTTTTGAGCAAAAGAAACATTGAATCCCATAGGCAAACATGATAGTTTGTTAGATGCGAAAACTTGTCCCAGATTTAGAAGAGGGATTAGGAGTGTAGGGTTAGGGTCCGTAACGCGATTTTGTTGCCTGCGAGGTACGAGGGGCACGCGAGGCCATAGCTCGGCCTATGACACGGTGGATTAGGGTTGAGCGATGCTGGTAGTGCTGGGTTGACCTAGTGGTTGTTGCTCGTACGGGGTTGGGTGCCTCTAGGGATGGGGGCCTTGCAACTCTTGCCATGTGTTCACTTGAGCCTCCCGAGCCCTTCCCTGATTTTTGGAAATGGTGGAGGTCATCTCCCCATGCCCATGATGGTGTTGAAACGGCGACTGTCTCCGATCGTGGTGTCGAAGCTCTTCTGCCGAGGGAGGGTGGCAACTCTTCTCCACCTAGTGGCACCCTTGGGCAGGTCTTCCTCTCTCCTTCAAGGGTGCATGGCTCTCAAGCCCGCATACTCTGCGGCTTCATGATTGTATGGTGCTACTTTGGATCCGTGCTCTTTTTTGGTGGAGGCTCCTTCGTGACCGATGATGGAGTTTTCGGATCCTCCCCTCCTCCGTATGCTGTTTGCTTTCAGATATGGGACCTGGCATGGGTGGAACTTTTCCCGGTGGGGGCAGGTCCCCTATGGAAACTTGTCGTCAGGTTTCTCTACTCTCTTCTGGAGAGTGGCTCCTTGGTCAACTGTATATTTGGGTATGTTGGTCATGCTATTGATTGTATGTGATGCTGGGTTACGGCTCCTTGTAAAAGTCAGGACAATGTTCTTTGTTGGTTTGTCTATGGTATGTTATGTTGGGTTCTCATGGCACATGATGTGCATGAGACTTTCTTGTAATCTTTTGGTGTTTAATTAATTTTCAACTCACCTATTAGTTAGTACTTCAAAAAAAAAAGAGGGATTAGGAGTAAAACAATATTTACCTTTAAATACTCATAGGTAGAAGCAATATTTTTTTTTGGTAATATTCACCGATAGTGAAATTTTATAAAAACCCAAAAAGAATTACAACCATATGAGTGAAAATTTATAGAAACCCAGAAAGAATTAAAGCCATGGCCCTGTTTTTGGTCGAGCCTAGGAATCAACTCCATAACAGTCGCCCTACAGACTCTGTTAGCCACCAGGTCAAAACCAACCCACATGCGATCTATGGAGAGTATTTTCAACACGCTATTCAACCCCGCATACTCCTTCCCATCGCCTTGCAACCGAAGCAAACAGCCTGGACTTCCCGCTCAAAGCAACAGTTGCACGATATTGGAGAAGCAGTGAGCTACAGTCCAGTTTGGTAGGAAGATCCACACCGACCGTCGCTTTATTTCTAGTGCATGTGCGCACCCTAAGAGTCTAGCCTTTACAAAGAAACCACTGACAACCCAATACAACCGACCATGGCAAGAGAAAGTGTTACAAGCATATCATATACATATCATATACAAGCAAAACCAAGTAGAAAACTTGTCAAGATCTACCACACGGGTGGAGAACACCTATCATGTAAGGACCAACCCCTCCAAATAGGCATGCAATCCCATCACCAGGACCCAGATGCATTTCGATTGACACCCTACAGTGTATCAGGGGAGCCATGCCCCATTGGAGAAGGACACACACACACACACACACACAAGAAAAAGAAAGGTATGGTTTAGTGGGTCTTTTTTTTGTTGCAAAATTCACAATTGTGAGTAGATTATATAGACAACGTGAAAAAATTACAAGTTCTTACCATGCTCAAACTGAGCCATGAGAGCTTTCCTGGGTCATCATTACATCTTCTAAAAGGGGAGCCACCCCATGGAAAGAGTTCAACCCTCTCTTTTATCCATGAGAGTCCGTCATAGCGACACTAACGACCTTGCTCCACTCATTAGAGATAATCTGTTTCCTGAAGGCAATGATTGCCTCCCTACTTTCTTGAACTATCTTCGTGAACTTAATTGTTTCCAATGTGGTCTCGTATGTTCAAACGTTCCTTGCCTTCCAAATGTTTGAACAAAGCAGTATCTCATTATTTGTGCGACTATGAGTAGCGCTTGACTCTTGAATACCTTTCCTCCCTAGCATAGGTCATTCTTGTAAAATCCTATTTTCCAGGTTTTCTGGACCCATTTGCAGATTTTCCCTGCTAGGCTACAAATCCCTGGGCACTCTTTGAATATAGGTGAATGAGGTCTTCCCTAGCTGATTGCATTGTGAGCAAATGTTCAGGCCAATTCCCCTAGCGAGTACCTTGATTCCATTCGGCATGGCTCCCCAAAGCACCTTCCACACAAAAACTTTCGCTTTAAGTGGCCATGGCGGGCGCCACATATTGTTTGCAACTGTCTCCCATCTTGCCTCCAACTAGTTCTTGCCCCATTGCTTATTAAGTTGTCATAATAATCAATATCTAATTCTCTTAAATGATTTTCTCATATTAAACTGATCATTTAATGTGGGGAAGTGCCAGGGGAGAAAAAGCTAGAATATTGGTTAAGCTAGCAGACCGGCCACATTAGGGATCCAAAGGAGGGAAAATAGGGATCCAAAAGGGGGGCCATCTGCAAAAGAGCCATGTGCAACAATGGGCTAAAAAGACCCTAAGGTTCAGCCCATTAAGACTTCCAAAATGCTAAGGTTCCAAAATTCAAAGGTTGTGTCCAAAGGTCAACCCTAGGGGAAATTGGATGCTTTGTGTGTGACCAAAAATTCTTTTCAAATCCCTACATAGGAGGGGGTGAGCCTTGGGAGTAGGGGATGAGAGAGAAAGTCACACACACACACACACAGGCGCCCTTTACACAAAGGGAATTAGGGACACATGTCATCTCCCTAGCCCAGATGCCCACAAGGTGTGCCCAATTTCTATTGGATGACCCTTGAAGTGGACCAATGAGAATTAGGCTAGAGTAAATTTAGCCTAATTAAGTTTAAAACACTTAATAAAAAGAACCAATGATAATTAAGTCTCCTGGATGATTATTGGACAGCCTGAGAAGGGGTTCAATAGGAATTGAGCAGCCCAATGGGCTACTTAATTCCTATTGGTTAGAATGGGGAAAATTTAAATCAATTAAGTTTAATTGATTAAGCTCTCACAAAAGGGGAAAGGGGGACACATGTCAGAAGGCTATCACTTATGCTGCTTAATAGCCATTGGCTGAGCTTGGCATTGTCCAATAGGGAGCCTCCAAGAGTAAATAGCAAGGGGGCTCGCCCAAGAGAGAGAGGGGGCTGATTTTTGCAAGGCATTATCACACACACACTCAGACAATCTCATGTGTGAAGAAAGAGAAGAATATCTCTTCCCAAGATTTAATGGAGAGCTCATCACCTACTCCAAGCTTGTGAGATAGAAGCCTACATCAATACTCTCTTGGCATGTGGATGCAAATCCAACCAAGAGCCAAGCTTCAAAGCATGCTCATCTCCTCTACCAAGCTAATTACTAATCTAAGCTATGCTAATATGAGTGATTATGTGAGGAGATGTACATTTTTCTCGTAAGATACTCCTTCTTCCTCTCAACCTACTCTCAAACCTTGCTAGCTCTCACCATCTTCGAAGGTGTGTGAGGTCTTGGGTCTGAGAATGGGGATAATTAAAGTTGTGTTTGCTAAGTGTTTTTCTTAGTGCATGAAGCTTTCATCTTCATTGCACTAGCTAGTCTTGAAGGAACACAAAGAATTGTATTGTACAATGTCTCTCTTGATGGGAGAACCCATAATACAAAGCCTTTTGAAGGGGGGACCGGCTCCATGCAAATCCAGTCCTCAATTGTTGTCAATAGCTTAATTTCTCTCTCTTTTGAAAGTATTGTTGATGCTATCTAACTAGGTGTTATGCTTTTTGTTGCTCTCTCCACCCAAGCACTCTTGTAATTCTCATTAGGAATCTATTCTAATGAAATGCCCACTATGTTCATGCTAATTTCCACTACACATAAGTTATTAGGCCATTAAATGTTACATAAGTTGTGGGAACCAATCCTTCGAATACACAAGTGTATAGTATACTTTCTTAGTTTGAGGTTTAAGGAAGCGTCTGTTCTTAGGCCATTGCCAAGCTTTCCACTCGAACTCAAATTCACAATCTAGTAGACACACCTTAATAATATGCTCTAGAGATCTACTGATCAATAACCTTTCTGTTCCATTTAGATTAAACTGGAGAGCCAGTTCATCCGCTCCTTTCCAATTGCACATGATGTAATCCCAAAGTTGCCCAAGATGTTTAATACCTTTGTTGTTAATTTTCCTGGTAACTTCTCTCCAGAAAGGGGTCAGAAGGATGTTGTCAGCCTTGGAGAGCCAAGGGGACCATTGAGCTATAGAATTATGGAAGTACCTTAAAAAAACAACTCTCCCCATTCCAAGGATTTCATGGTCCAGTTGCATTTCCTAACAAGTTCGCCTATCATACCCCCAAGTTTAAGAACAGCCCATTGAGGGGCAAGCAACTTGTCGTGCACTTCAAGCCCTTTTCACATACCACCTTTCAATGTAACTTAGAGTTATCTGCCATGTCCTTAGCCGTAATAGCCCATGCTTGGTCCTGTTTTGTGAGTGCAACCACCAGCTTGGTACCCAGGGCTTCTGGATGAATGCGAGGATTGAGAATCCCAAGACCCCCTTGCTCCACGGGTCTAGTAATGGTCTCCCATTTAGCCCATTGTCAAGGCATTGAGCCTTTATTGTTGTTCTTCCATAGGAATCTCCTAATTGGTTTCAAGAATTATTTCGAATTGCACTTGACCAGCTTAAGCAACAGCCCATTGAAGGCTAAATAAGGGAGCAAGAAGAAATTTATAACCTTAATTCTACTTGAAAAGGGGACGAGCACATACTCCCACCTTCGCATCTTGCTCTTCACCTTCTCCATCGCCCACATGAATCTTTGCTTGTGCGTTACCTCGGCCCCCAATGGGGCTCCCAAGTGCCTAAATATGTTCCCTTTTGTTACAATATCCCCTGTCCACATTGAAGGGTGGATTGAGTCGTTCTCAGATAGAGAGATCAACCTTTACTTTTCAATATTGCACTTTGACCCCGATGTGTAACATTTAATGGTCTAAATAGCTTGTAAATAGTAGAAAATATATTAACATAGTGAGCATGTCATTAAGAGCAATTTCCTAATGAGTATAGAGAAGAGTGCTTGGTTGGAGATAACAACATTAGCATAACACCTAATTAGTTTTGCATAACAATACTTGAAAGAGGGAGATAAATATAAAATTGACAACTATTGAGGACCAGATTTACATGGACCGGTCCCCCCTCCATTAGGCATTTGTATTATAGCTTCTCCCATTAAGAGAGACTTTGTACAATACAATTCTTTGTGTTCCTTGGTAAGAACTCGTTGATGCAATGAAGATGGAATCTTCATACACCAAACTTACACGTGATAACACATAACATCAATTCGCTCACGGTCTTAGACCCAAGACCTCACACACCTTCAAAGATGGTGAGAGCTAGTGGGGTATGAGACTAGATCTAGAGGAAGAAGGAGTATTCTTACGAGAAAGAAGTATTTCCTCACTTAATTACTCTTGTAGCTTAGCTTAGATTAGGAATTAGATAATAGAGGAGAGAAGCATGGCATTGAAGCTTGGATGTTGATTGGATTTGCATTCCATATCCAAGAGTTGTTGGTGTAGGCCTCCATTCTCAAAACTTGGAGAAGAAGATGAGCTTTCCATTAAAGCTCGGAGAAGGAGATGACTTTCTTTCTCTACACATGAGTTGTGTGAGTGTGTGTGGAATAATGCCTTCCCAAATCAGCCCCGTCTCTCATCTTGATCGAACCCTATTGCAATTTACTCATGCTGGCTTCCTATTGGCCCTTGAAAAGCTTAGCCAATTGCATTTGAGCAAGCTTTTTACTCTTGCTGCAGCTTTGTATTGGCCTGTCAAAAGTTTAGCCAATAGCACTTGGGAGACACAGTCAAGAGCCTTGTGACAAGTGTCCATACTTTTCCCCTTTTGTAAAAGCTCAGATAATTCATTTAATTATCTGAATTCCTATTAGATCTTTTAGTCTTCTGGCCAATAGGAATTAAGCAAATTTATAGGCTGCTTAATTATCATTGGACCTTTTGACTGTCCAATAGTATTTTAGGGAGACTAATTCTTATTGGCTGTTTTTTAAATCACTTATAACATAAGAAATTTAGTTTACACTAGCTGAACCCTCATTGGTCGACCTCTATTCCATCCAATAGGATTCAGGCAAGAATTGGGGGTTTTCCTGCATGCCTGGCATGTGTCCTATTTGCTTTGTGGAAAGTGTAGTGTGTGTGTGTGTGTGTGTGTGTGATTTCCACTTTTCTGCCATCTTCCCAACTCGCCCCCTCCTTTGTCTTTTTGCTGGTTGTCCTTTTCTTGACTACTAGAGTTAGCACTTTTAGTCACTAAGCCAAGTTCCATAACCTTTAGAGTACAAAAGTTGGAACTTTTCCCTATGGAAGTATTAATGGAGTTAAACCTAGAGGTTTTTTAAACTCCATCGATGTACTTTGCTCTTTAGCAGAACCTCCCCATTTGGATCCCCTGTTGAGACCGGTCCGGCAACCTTTCCAATATCCAACCTTTGCTCCCCCCTTGTATTTTTCTATATTAAATGATTAGTTTAATATGAGAAAATCATTTGGGGAAAGTAGATATTAGGTTTTCATGACAGTACCTCTCTCTTGATATCATAGTCGTCCCGACTAGGAGGTAGAGAAGATAAAGCCTAATCATTAGTCTGTTTGCTAGCAGGTAGAGGATCCCTATTTTACCCTACGACATTGTTTCAGAATGGATGACTAATCCATTTGGTGCTTGAGAGACTTAGTTGTCGCAAGCATGTCAACTCATAAGTCCGTATAAATCTTCCATAGTAGAGTGACAAGCTCTACTTGGTATTTGGGAGATGTCGTCGCCACAAACATGATCCTAAGCATGCATACTTCTTAACATTTGTGCACAATAAAGAAAAAGAGAGTCTTATAAGACAAAAAGATCATGTAAAACATATTTACATTTGCTTACTCTAGGGAATCATTGTAAGCATTGATAAGATTTAGGTTAGATTTAGGTTATCCGTTATTGTATGCCTTGCATCCATCTAGCATCTTCAAAAGGATAATTCTTAAACTTAATAAGATAGCATCAAATAATCATACCGCCTCTCAATACCTTGTCTTCGTGTCAGAGAATGGACTCTGGCTGCAGTACCTCTCCTCGGTCTTCAATCTCCGGTGGTAAGTCTTTAACATGCTCACATGGAAAGCATTGTGATCTGAAAGGGGCCATAGTACCTTTTTGCTAGTTTAGCATAGTATTTTTCGTGTCCCATAGGATTCTTGCCCATTGTGTGCCTTAACCGAGCCTTGGGAAATTTAAGCAAGACCCAATCATTTTCTTTAAAGGTCAGGGCTCTTCTGTGCTTGTTAACAACAACCTTTTGCCTTTGTTGTGAGATGGATATAGCATATTTAACCTTTTGGAAAGATTCTTGTAGTTCACGGCTATATTCATCTGTAGCGAAGATATTCCCATGTATCTTAAGTAACAGGGGACTTTTTAATCTTCCCTCGGTTACCTCAAAAGGTGCTTTTCGTGTGGATGTATGTACTGTATTATTTTAAGCATACTCCACTAAAGGTAAGTACTTCTCCCATTGGGACCTTTGATCTACTTCAGTGTCATAAGCTTCTAGTGGATCAAGAATTGTTAAATTAGCTAATATCACTTTGGCCATCCGTTGCGGGTGTAGGCCGAACAGAAATTTAGCCTTATACCTAAATTCTAAAAGAGACCCTTCCAAAAATTACTGGTCATTCTAGGATCTCTATCCGACACTATTGACATTGGCAAGCCATGGTACTTAAAGATTTGTGATATAAAGAGGGTTGCCATTTGATGGGCCTTAATAGTTTTTGACAGGTATGAAATGCGCTTGTATGTTGAACCTGCCTACTGTTGTCCATATTCCCATATTCCCATGGATAGACTTAAGTAATTTAAAGATAAAATTCATGGATATGCTCTCCCAGGGTGAATTAGGGAATGGAAAAGGTTGAAACAACCTAGATTGCTTCCCTCTATCAAACTTCGTCTTTTGGCAAACCACACATTTTGAAACATACTCTTGTATGGTAGGCCAATGGAAGTACATTGCTATCCCTCTTAGGGTAGCTTGAATTCCTCTATGCCCCGCATATGGAGGAGCATGCGATTCATACATTACTTTCTCACGTAGAGAGTGAGTAACACATAGCCTATTACCATAGAGAAGATAACCATCTTGTAGGGTAAATGGTTCCTCTTCCTTCCCTAGTGAAAGGGCTGACATCACATCTTTAAAATCGGTATCGATAGCCTACTCATCTATCATAGAAGATAGATCATTGTGAGTTGCTATGGAAACCGCATTCACTCTCAGTCGTCTTGAGAGTGCATCGGTTACTTGATTATGCTTGCCAACAATGTGAGCAATATGAAAATGAAATTGCGAAAGGAAATTTGCCCCACCTCATTTTTTTGTCGGAGAGCTTGGTATGCGTCATGAAATACTTGAGGCTTTGTTGATCCATCCGCAGAATGAAAGGAGTCCCCAATAAGTAGTGCTTCCACTCTCTAAGGCATGTGGAATTGCGAGGAGTTCCTTGTCATATATGCCTAGAGCCTGCTCAACGGGGTCGAGCCTTCGAATTTCATAGGCTATGGCATGCCCTTCTTGGAGCAAAACAACTCCAAGGCAATCACCACAAGCGTCACATTGGACCTCAAATGGCTTTGAGAGATCCGGTAGTGTAAGCACACGTTGAGAGATAAGCTTCTCTTTAAGCTTTTCAAAAGCAGTGTTCTCCTTGGTAGACCATGCATATTTAATGTTCTTTTATGTTAGGTCATGCAATGGTCCTGCTATGAGTGAGAATTTTTCTATGAAGCGTCTATAGTAGGCACACATACTTATAAATCTCCTTAATTCATGTAGATTCTTTGGATTAGGCCATGATTTTATTACTTCTAATTTTGACGGATCCATTTGGATGCATTGCTAAAAACGAGGCGTGATTCCCATTGATAGACGGAGAAATGGTCACCATGGTGCCTGGGTATTGATAGGGGTGTGAGAATATAAAAAAAGTCTCATGTAAAAGAAATCAAATTTAATTTTTCAAACCACTATTAAACTATAGGATTTGTACATAAGGATATGTGGTGAAGAGTCGGGGAATTTTGAGGGGCCAAGATAAGAGAAGAGATAGGAATTTCATACCTGGAGCTTGATATGAGAACATTGTATTTAGATTTATTTGCAAAACGTTTCTAAGAAAACAAACGCACTAAAAACGACTTTCTGTTAAATTCAACAACAAGCGAATCATACACTAAATTTACATGGCCAAAGGTGGAATATATTGAGTCTATTGATTTTAAAACTGATAATTTGAGAGAGAGTTTGTGAAAAATGGGAACCATCATAGTGATAGACATACCGGGGGCATGTCATGTTAGTAGGGAGAAGTCGACATGAATGTGTGATATATTTACCATTGGCATTAAAAGTGGAAATATAATGCACAAAGAGTGTGTGTATTTAAAATTTAGGTAAAGTCATTTGAAAAGAATGCTAGATAAACATAGAACACAATTATGAACATTGTAATAACAATAGCAAGAACGTATCGAGTGTATGAGTAGTTGCAGGGCAACTTGTGCTTAGACAATTTTAAAGCACTTAATTGTGGCTGAAAGTTTCATCAAAAAACTGCTTTTCAACTCACTAACAATGTTCAACTAGGATGAACAAAATTTCTCGGGATAAGGTGCAATTCTGAGGGTGGTTAGTGTATGACACTAGCGTACAAATTATATATGAGCCCTGCCTGTTGCATTGTTCAAGTACCAGGTAGATGTGTGTTCTCTAATGTATTATTATTATTTCATTTTTTATTATTATTAAATTTATATATATATATTTATTTATTAATGAAATTGAGGATTTTTATACGTTGCATAATTGTGAAAAATTATAACATGATTGACGTCAATTATCAGAACATAACAATAGAGGAGGTGGCGGGGGATTGTGAAGAGAGTGAAATGAAATGAAATGTTATAGTAATTGTTTTTAAAATACCAAAATTACCTATGAAAATGAAGTGAGAAGATCCTTGTGGATCTAATCCAATACCTGGGTACAAAAATAAAATGGATTACAATGAAAGACTAAAACTAAAAGTCTGAAATCATCACAAGAAAATGCAACATCATCATCGTAAATGCCCGAGGATGCCCGACACCAGGTGTTGTCTAAAAAGCTATCACATCGGTTTGCTGAAGAGCTTTGTCTATGTCTGTTGTTATAAGGAGAAGGAAGAGAGAGAAACAAATTCATGTTCCAAAGGCCTATGGGATGAAATTGATACAATTCTTATGGATCTACTACAATGTCTCAGTACAAAATGAAATGAAGTAAAGCAAAATATTAAATTAAAAGATTAGAGCTAAACGATTAAGATCGTCAGACTGAAATTGTGATCATCGTCGTCCTCCCATGGATAGCCGTAGTGGCCATTGTCTATCAAAGTATGGCAGTGGTCACGGAAGAACCTCCTCAATGTCTGCCGTTTGTTGCCCTGTCATCAATTCCCATTGTTGACACCGCCAACAACTTGCAAGCGCCACTGTTGAGTGCTTTAACACCCTATCCTACACCAATTCTCACTGCTATCCGTTGTTTGATGCTATCGTTGCTATTGTTGGCACATCCCTCCCAACTCGTTTGTTGTCGAGGCCTACTAGAAAACCCTCATACTGGTGGTACTAGTGGCAACTAGGTTTCACGAGTTAGAGAACGAGAAAGATCAAGCACTGCAGGGTTTGTTGAGGCTTGTTCGAGGTGGAACCTGTGGAGCGAGAGCTTGTGCTTGTCACTTGGCTTCAAAGTCAAGACGAATTTGTGTGATGCCGCAGTAAAGGTGATTAGTGTGGGTGTAAGGCAGGTATGGAAACGAGGGGAGTTGACTGCATGGCAGCGTGGTCATGTATGAGATTTGCAATAGTACGTGATCAACATCATCAGAAATGAATGTGCCGAGTTGCATGGGTGTGTGAGTTGGTTGGCCACTCGTCGTAGGAGGGTGGGGGGTACGTGTGTACTGCAGACCTGCCAGGAGTTGCATGCAAAGTCGAATGTGAGGAGAGTTGGCTGTGTGACCAAGTTCGGTTGCAGGCTATGCACGGTGTGAGCAACACCAGTTGCATGCAAAAGAAAACCAAGAGTCGGTTGCGAGCATCAGTGATGGATGCCAATGACGACGAGAGGGGGGTGGTTGATGATGAGAAAGAGGAACATTTGAACTGTAGTAAGCGCGTGCGCGAGAGAGAGAGAGAGAGAGAGAGAGAGAGAGAGAGAGAGAGAGAGAGAGAGAGAGAGAGAGAGAGAGAGAGAGAGAGAGAGAGAGAGAGAGAGAGAGAGAGAGAGAGAGAGAGTCACCGGATGACAGAGAAGGATGATGGCTGAACAAAGCGAGAGAGAGAGTTCCATTTTCTCTGGTGGCTGAAACTCGCGATGACTGGCAAAGAGTGAGAGAGAGAGAAAGAGGTTGCAACTTGTGGCTGCATGGGGAGGTGGTTGGGGTGGGTGAGTAGATATGGTTGTGACTCGTGGTTGGGAGAAGATAGAGCAGGTGCATGGAAGTTTGGTGGGTGGGTTGGCAGAGCGCAACCAGTGTAACGCAAAGGAGTGATTAGCGTTGCCATTCGCATCAATGAGCGGATGTAGTTGGTGGTATGGGTTGTTATTTCCGTCACTATGTGTCCTATGTTTTTGTACAACATGGTCTGTGTGATGACCGAGGGCCAGCATGCCAATAAGCTGTGGCCAGCTTGTGCGGTAGTGCGATGGTTGATTTCGGCGGAGGGTGGCAGTGGGTTTGTTGCCCACTAGTCGAAAATGCCAACCATTGCAAGGGCACAGCAGGGTATAACGTTGCAATCTGCATTTGCTAGCTCTGAGATATGTTCATTTCCACGTGGACAACGTAGCAGATGGAACCCTGCAATGAGTTCTTGAATAAACAAAAAGCTAAATAAATTTATCTTAGGTTCGCTCCTGCAATGAGTTCTTGAATAAACAAAAAGCTAAATAAATTTATCTTAGGTTCGCTCCCACTACCGAGAAAATTTGGGGTAGCCTTTTACCTTCTCACTCAGCCCCTACAGGGCGCAGTCCCATCAACAAGCAAGAGCCACGACCAAGATTATGCCTATAAATTCATAAAATCCTGGGGACGACTCTTGCATATTTTTATGTGACGAGACACGGGAATACAACAACTGAATAACAAAAATTTGCAAGTATACAGAGTACACACAGGAAATCAGAGATGTATATTGAAATCAATTTCCGGGTACAAGAAGAGCGTAGCTCGTATTAACCTCCCGACCACCCCCGAGCTATCTCACTCTCAATATGTGCATAGTTCTCAATCGCACTCTCACTCTCACTCTCAATCTCAATCACAATCACAAGGCGCCTTCACTGTAGAATAGCCTCCTTCTCCACAGGCTGTCTTCTTCACAGGCTGTCTTCTTCACGCGAGGGAAAGTGGCCATTTTCGTCCTTCTGTGAGTCTTTAGCAAAAGCGGCCCAAAATAGGTTCCGAAAAGAGACGTCATGCATTCAAACGCATAAAAGCCACAAAACGCAACCCACACTCGCGAGTTAGCAATTTTAGAAAGCTTTTTTTTAAAGTCCACAATTTCTGGCCATTTTCAGCGACCCATAACTCCCAAACGCTTTAGAATTTGACCGGGTCTGTCTCACATGAATTTGTTAGTCTCATCGAGCTCTTCGAAAGTCATAAGATGCAAAAAATCCATATCCTGCTCAGTTTGCCCGAAAAATTACCTGGAAGTCAGCACTTTTCACAAAAACAGTCTAAAATAGCATTTTCTCACTTTTTCTCTAATCTACGGGCTGAAACGGGCATCAAAATGTACAAACCAACAAAAGAAAAGAAGCAATATTTTTCCTCGTGTCGAGGGCTAGAAGTGCTATGTACAAAACTTTTCCAAATTTTGACCATAGTACCCTCAAAACTGGCTCCCGAGGGGTGTCCCAGGTCAAAATTTGAAACTTCACGAGAACGATTAAAATGAAATCCTATACTGTGGAAAACCGTTGGAATGAACAAAATGTACTCTAAACAAAAATATTCATCAAAACTTTGCAGAATAAGTCCTATCAAAATCTCCCCTTGTCAAAATTAACTCTGTCCTCAGAGTTGGAAGGAGGGGTATTCGGCATGCAAAACATCTAAATCTACCCAGGAGGCATCTTCTACGGGATACATATCCCACTTAACCAAAACTTCAACAAGAGTCCTACTCCTAAGCTGTCTAACTCTACGATCAAGAACCATCTCTGGTTCTACTTTCAATGACCCATCATCTCGAAGGTCATATCTCTCCTGCAAAACATGACAAGGATTAGCCACATACTTCTTCAATAAACTTACATGGAAAACAAGATGCACTTTGACATGAGAAGGCAATTCCAACTTGTAAGCTAATGAACCAATGCGCTTCAAAATTTTGAATGGCCCAGCAAATCGTGGAGGCAATCTTTTATCCTTTCCAAGAATCAAGTGAGACTTCTTAGGAATAACCTTTAAGAAAACCATATCACCAATTTCATACTCTACAACACGATGTTTCTTGTCATAATACAATTTATGTCTCTTTTGAGCTTCTCTAATATTCCCCCTGATTTTGGCCAACTCGCTATCCATTTTCTCAAGCATCTCACATGACAGTTCTACCTTATTCCTCGAGTTAAGAAAATTAATAGGTGTAGGACAGTTGTAGCCATACATTGCCTCAAATGGAGTCATCCTAATAGAAGAGTGATATGAACTGTTATATGCAAATTCAACCAAAGGCAGATATTCATTCCAATTAGATTGGTTTTCATTGACATACATTCGTAACATATCTTCTAAAATACGATTCACTCTCTCCGTTTCCCCATCAGTTTGAGGATGAAAAGCAGTAGACATGCGTAACTGGGTGCCTATAGAGTCAAAAGTCGCTCTCCAGAAATGAGAAGTGAACTTAGAATCTCTGTCAGACACTATACTCTTGGGCATGCCATGCAAACGACATATCTCTTTCACAAACAAGCGTGCAATGGTCAATGCAGTATCATTTATTTTTACAGGGAAAAAGTGAGCTTGTTTTGTGAGTCTATCTACCACCACAAAGATCGAATCATACCCTCCACGAGTAGTAGGAAGTCTAATGATAACATCCATGGATATAGACTCCCACTTCTGTAAGGGTATGTCTAAGGGTTGAAGGTCACCAAGCATCCTCTTATGCTCAATCTTAACTTGTTGACATTGAAAGCACTCATGCACATAATTCTTAACATCCAATTTCATACGCGGCCAAAAGAATGAACTTTTATGTCTTATTCAATCCAGGATGACCAGAAAAAGCTGAATTATGACACTCATGCAAAATTTGACTCTTAAAAGCAGAATTTGCAAGAATACACAAGCGGTCATAATAATACAGATTTCCCTTATACAAGTGATATCTGTTCTCATACACCTCACCAATATTTTCACGCAAGAATTTCAAAATAGGCATATAAAAAGAATCATTATCAACTTCAGCATGTATATCATCAATAAAATTGGACCGCACAACAGTCAACAAATTACACATGGGCCTATGACTCAATGCATCGGCAACCTTGTTCTCTTTCCCAACCAAATATTTTAGATCAAAATCATACTCACATAGCAACTACAACCAACACTTTTGCCTATTGTTAAGCAATGGTTGAGTGAAAACATACTTTAAACTCTAATGATCAGTCCTTAATTCAAATTTCACACCAAGCAACAAATGACGCCAATGCTTCAATGCATGAACAACAGCTCCCAATTCCAAATCATGTATAGGGAAATTCACTTCATGTCTCCTCAACTTCCTAGATTCATATGTTACAACTCTCCCCTCTTGACACAAGACACATCCCATTTGTTCCCCACTTGCATCACATGTTACCACAAAAGGTTTCCCAAGTTCTAGGATTTTCAAAATGCAATTTTCAGCCACCCTTGTTTTCAATGTTTCAAAAGCAGTTTGACATGATTCAGACCAAAAGAAGCCTTTGTTTTTCTTTGTTAATTCAGTTAAAGGGCTTGCAATCTTGGAAAAATCTTTAATATGAGCTCGTTCATACTGTGCTAACCCCATAAAGCTCCTCACATCCCTCACGGTTTTGGGTGTTGGCCATTCCACAATTGCCTTGACTTTATCAGGATCAATATGAATGCCCTCTTTTGAAGTTACCCTTCCTAGATATACAATTTTCTCTTTGGCAAAGAAACACTTACTCAGCTTGGCATACATTTGATATTCACGCAGGATTTCAAGAGTTTTCCTTAGATGCAATTCATGATCCTTTTCGTTCTTAGAATAAACAAAGATGTCATCCAAAAATACCAGAATAAAGTCATCAAGAAATGGATGAAAGATATTGTTCATCAAACACATGAATGTCACGGGTACATTAGTTAAACCAAAAGCCAAAACCGTAAACTCAAAGTGTCCATATCGTGTACAAAAAGCAGTTTTAAAAATATCTCCTTCCTTAATTATGATCTGGTGGTATCCAGATCGTAGGTCAAGCTTTGAAAATACTTGCGCACCGCTAAGTTGACTTAGTAACTCATCGATGTGCGGAAGGGGATATTTGTTTTTAATGGTTCGTTTGTTAAGCCCCCGGTAGTCAATGCAAAGTCTATAAGTCCCATCCTTCTTCCTCTAGGAAAGAACAGGGCTACCCCAAGGGGATACACTAGGCCTGATTAACCCTTTCTTTAGCAAGTCATCAAGTTGGAGGTTTAGTTCTTTGAGTTCATCTATGTTGAACCTGTAAGGGGTCCTGGAGTATGGTTCAGATCCCGGATAAAGGTCTATCCCATGATCCAAGGATCTAGGATGAGGCATACCAGGCAGGTCATCGAGAAAAACATCCTTGAATTCATCAAGGAGCTTATCCACATACTCAGGATTCTCTCCCTTTCTCTTTTCAGGTTCATGTTATAATTCGTTTGGGAAGATTAAGAAGGTATCACAGCCTTGTCTCAGCCCACTTATCAAGTTACAATTTCTTTGCTCCCCTTGAATAGTATGACTACTTCCATTTGAAGATTTAAAAGAGATTTTCCTTTCTTCACAATCAATTAAGACATGATTTTCAGTCATCCAATCCATGCCAATAATTACGTCATGCACCCCCATGTCTATGACATAAAAATTTCCTTTATGATTCTGACCATTCAAAGAAAAAGACAAATTTTCAATTAGGCCTTTTGTTAGACTTTTCTTTCCACTGGCTAATTCCATGGGTCTTTTAATTTCCTGAGTTAATTTCATATTTAGTTTCTCTACCAGTTTTGTGGACAAGAAGCAATGCGTGCTACACGAATCAATTAGGAAATACAATTTCAGATCTTGGATTCTACCCACAAATTTGATCACAGAAGCTTTCAAATGTCGCACTGAAGACGTAAAACACCGCAAAGGAGGGTCAGATGACTTACCTCTATCATCCGCTTCGTCGATGGTCTCCATTTCAGCCATCTTGGCCCGCACTGCCTTGTCGATTTCTTTGTTCGGACATTCGAACGTCCGGTGTCCTTGCTCTCCACATCGGAAGCACAATCCTAGTCTTCGAGCTCTTTCAAGAAATTCGGGGTCATGTTGCCAGCGTTGTGGAGGCTGCTTCTTCTGATTTTCATTCCCACCTCCATTTCCCCCATTAGGAAAATTTCCTCGTCGTTGTCCATTGTTATCTTGCCTGTTAGGGAAAGGTTGGTTTGGTGGGTTTTGAGGATTCGCTGCAGTATTGTTCTGACAATGGCCCGTTGAAATGATCCTCCTAGTTTGGTTGAATTTGTCCCACTTCTCATAATTTTCTGCCTTTGCCACCGCATCTAAGAAGTCAACGCAACCTGCACCCTTTACTTGGAACTTGAGAATATCTCGCAGGCCTTCAATATACTTCATCTTTAATGAATCACCAGTGACCTCTGGAGCATATTTATGCAAACGTAGAAATTGCTCTTTGTACTCATCTACCGACAAAGGTGTTTTGTCTCCTTCTTGCTTCTTGAAACCATAAAATTCCAATTTTTTCTCCATATTGTAGTGAGGAGAACAATACCTTTTCTCAACTTCTGCACGGAATTCCTTCCATGCAATCACAGTCTCGTTGGTACGGGTCTGCATGTACGACTTCCACCATAGCTTTGCAACACTACGGAGTTGTAGGATAGCAATCTTCGCCTTTGCTTCTTCAGAAAACTCCCGCAAAGCAAAGAAGTCTTCAAGTTCCTCAATCCATGCTTCCAAGTCTTCGCCCGTCTTCCATATCCCATCGAATTCATTAAGGCTAGCCTTCTTGAAAACTTGTTTGATGGCAGCCTCTCCCGCGTCCTCGTCATCTTCTTCCTCGCTTCTCTTCTGTTTCTTCTTCTTTGATCCTTCAGCACCAGAGAGATCTACGTAAATTCCACCACCATCTCCTCCACTTCCACCATCTCCTCCTGCTGGACCCTTCCCTTTATCGGCTCTTTCACGTCTGTTAAGATCTTCAGTGAGTCGTCGAATGAGTTCCGCTTGTTCTTGCAATCGTTGTTCGTATGCGTCCATCACTGCCGCAGAATTGAAACCGCTCTGATACCACTTGTGACGAGACATGGGAATACAACAACTGAATAACAGAAATTTGCAAGTACACAGAGTAGACGCAGGAAATCAGAGATGTATATTGAAATCAATTTCCGGGTACAAGAAGAGCGTAGCTCGTATCAACCTCCCGACCACCCCCGAGCTATCTCACTCTCAATCTCACTCTCAATCTGTGCACAGTTCTCAATCGCACTCTCACTCTCACTCTCAATCTCAATCACAAGGCGCCTTCACTGTAGAATAGTCTCCTTCTCCACAGGCTGTCTTCTTCACGCGAGGGTAAGTGGCTATTTTCGTCCTTCTGTGAGTCTTTAGCAAAAGCGGCC
The DNA here is from genome assembly GCF_014529385.1 of Adiantum capillus-veneris. Lineage (NCBI taxonomy): Eukaryota > Viridiplantae > Streptophyta > Polypodiopsida > Polypodiales > Pteridaceae > Adiantum > Adiantum capillus-veneris. The sequence goes on from NC_140951.1 coordinate 98,752,864, forward strand.
CAAAATAGGTTTCGAAAATAGACGTCCTGCATTCAAACGCATAAAAACCACAAAACGCAACCCACACTCGCGAGTTAGCAATTTTAGAAACTTTTTTTTTTAAAAGTCCACAATTTTTGGCCATTTTCAACGAGCCATAACTCCCAAACGGTTTAGAATTTGACCGGGTCTCTCTCACATGAATTTGTTAGTCTCATCGAGCTCATCGAAAGTCGTGAGATGCAAAAAATCCATATCCTGCTCAATTTGCCCGAAAAATTACCTGCAAGTCAGCACTTTTCACAAAAACAGTCTAAAATAGCATTTTCTCACTTCTTCTCTAATCTACGGGCTGAAACAGGCATCAAAATATAGGAGCCAGCAAAAGCACAAAGAAGCAATATTTTTCCTCGTGTCGAGGGCTACAAGTGCTACATACAAAACTTTTCCAAATTTTGACCATAGTACCCTCAAAACTGGCTCCCGAGGGGTGTCCCGGGTCAAAATTTGAAACTTCACGAGAACAATTAAAATGAAATCCTATACTATGGAAAAACGCTGGAATGAACAAAATGTACTCTAAACAAAAATATTCATCAAAACTTTGCAGAATAAGTCCTATTACATTTTTATTTTTATTTTTTAAAAAAAACCCTATTGGACAGTCCTTACAACATTAAAGATTGTATAAACCTTCTTTTGCCTCTAAGCCCTTCTCGATTCAATTTCCACAGGTAAAAAAATTCCTTCGCTTCTGATGATAAGAGACTGTTGAGATTTTCCAAGGGAGTTAAAGCGTACGTTCTCCTTTTTAATCTTCTACTACCCCTTTTTTTAATTCTATATAAACTATCCTCTCTAAGATCTTTATCCTCTATACTTTTGAGATAATACTTTTCTCTTCTTGTCTTAGTCCAACTTTCCATACATGTAAAAAAATCTCTATTATCTCGTCTTAATCAGGCATTAATTGCTCCCTAATCACTCAAATCTCTTCAAAACAAAAAGAAGAAAAGAAAAACCATATGGTGCAAAAACAAAAATAACTAAGTAAAATAAATTTGTTTAAACTTAGCTTTAATATTCTAGTTGCTTAGATCTCCATAACTCTGTGTCATCAGATCTTCAAGAGCGAACCGAGGCTTTGATACCACTGCTACAAATGAGTGTGGTGTACCCTGCAAAATACTCGGAATAGCACATAGCAAGACATAAAGGAACAAAGCTACATACCTTCCGATCACTCGCAAAAATCCATAATCGAGCACAATATGAACAAAGAGAGACAGAGAGCGAAAGAGCACGTGCAGAAGCACCTCCTAGAGTGGAGTGCTATGCCGGCACGGCGAGAGAGAAGAGGGGAGAGAAGAGAAGAAGACACAAGCACTAGGTGCAATCTCCCCCTGTGCAAGAGTGACCATTTCCCTCTTGCACGTATTTGTTTTATAGATTTCTCAAATGGTCAAAGTAAGTACAAACTGGCCGACCGATCATTAATGGCCGAAGCTCATAAGGAGCACTTGAATAATACATGAATATATTTCTGTATGCGTAGGCCTATCTCGGCCAGGCCTTTTCCACCTGTCAACTGCAATAATTAATAGAAATATCAATTCCATTACAGCCATCTTTAGAGATAATATGACATTGAATCTCTTCTAAGAAAACTTCACTTTTCTTTTGATTTATGTAAAGCTTATTCTCTCGCAGAACTTGAAAAATTACCTGGAGGTGCTGTTTATGTTCGTCCAAGGAATTGGAGTAGATGATTATATCATCAAAGAACACTCCAATGTAACTGCGGTGAGGCCTAAAGAGCTTCTCCATCATGCGGTTGAATGTAGCTAGTGCATTGGTCAAGCCGAAAGGCATGACAATGAATTCGTAGAGACCAAACGTAGTGCGAAATGTGGTCTTTACAATGTCTTAATCCACTATCCTTATTTGGTGATAGCCAACTTTTAGATCAATCCTACTGAAGTAGGTTGATCCTTGTAGCTTATCAAATAGGTCTTTTACCCGCAGAATGGGAAACTTATTTTTGATAGTGATCCTATTTAGTGCTCTATAGTCAACACACATACAATATGTGCAATGTTTCTTTTGCACTAATAAAATTGGAGAACAAAATGGAGATGAACTAGGCCTAACCATTCCTTTCTCAACCAACTCATGCACTTGCCACATAATTTCCTCTTGTGGAGCTTGAGAAATGTGATAAGGAGGTTTATTAGGCTGTGAGCTTCCTAGAAGAAGCTCAATTGCATGGTCATCATCCCCTAAGGAAATTAGATAACCCTAATTCTTTTTTATTCCCTTTATTTTTATTTGACAGAACATTAGGTTCGTTTTGACAGTCTTTTACAAATATCATGTACACAAAAATAGGGCTCTTTATTGACTTATCAAAATCTTGCTTATGTACAAGAGGTATAGTGTTACTTGAGTCATTAGCATATATATACATGTCTTTGTCCATGTACTTAAAGTAAATTTTCCTTTCAGGGAACTTGATGTTGGCCGCCATGCGATCAAACCATGGTGCACCTAGGATTACATCCTCATGCTTAAGGGGAGAGACAAAGAAATCCTCTTTGTCCACATAGCTTTGGATATGAAGCCTCAATTTCCCAATTAAGGGAGTAACTGGGACTTCTTCTCCCTTGAAAGCACCATCGACTGGTAGGGTATTTCCCATCTCAAAGGCTTGGATGCCTAGCTTAGTGGCCAACTCCGTGGATATGAAATTGTGAGTAGAGCCATTGTCGAAGAGAATGAAAGCATCATGTTCTCTTACCTTTCCACAAGCATGGCATAGAGGAGATCCTTTGCAATGAGCATCTTCTTATTGAACTTCAATTATGAAAGCTCTAGGAGGCTCATTGTGTGTGTTCTTTTGTGGGCTAGCACGATAAGAATGCCCTTGCTCCCCACATTTGAAACAACGGTTATCCTTACGATAACACTCTAGCTCTGCAGGAGAGAGTCTATTTTTGCCTTTGTAGACTCCCTTCTCCTTACATGGGCTTAAGAATTTTATTAGCCCCTTGTTGGAAGTGGATTCGTGAAGCTACCATAGTATGGTGTATGGCTGTTGAAATAGTGCGAGGCCTTTGGGAGTTGACATACTCCGCCCTATCTTCAGATAAACCCACACAAAATTGTTGTTTTTGCTCTCCAAAATCTATCTTTTTGTAGGCAGTGGCTTTGAGATGTAAATCCCAAAACTTGTCTACGCATTTGTGAATAGATTCGTAGGGATAGAGCTTCAAGCTTCGCCATTCAGTGAGCACTTTGTCTTTGGCATCGCTAGCCAAAAACTTCTTCATAATGAAAGCTCTTAAAGATTTCCATGTTCATGGAGCTTCACCGTTTGCTCGTAGGCTAGACCACCATTGCCTGCGGACTTTTGGAGATGCATGGCTACATGACGTATCTCAAAGGACTCCGTGAAGCCCTCATCTCCAAATGTCACATCAAATTGTTGAATAAAGGGAAAAACTCTGTCCATAGCACCAAAGGTGCCATCGTAGGTAAGAAAAGAGATACTCTTTCCTCCCTCCTTGTACTGTTTGAGCTTGGACGACCTCTTCCAGGCGGCATAGGATTTCCTATGGCCTCTCCTTTTGAATTCTTTGGGAGTTTCACCATCACTTCCTTCAGAAGAGGAGGAGGATGATGAAGATGGAGAAGAGGGTGACCTCTTTCTCGCTTTTTTCTTCTCATACTTCCTTTCTTCATTCTTTGAATTATGGTGAGAAGGACTATGCGATGGTCTTCTCCGTTTAGGGGGTGTTGGAGAGCATTATTCCCATCGTCTTCGTGGTGCCATCTCCGCCGAGGTGGCATGAGATTCACTTCTTTCTCGTTCCTTTGGTGGGGGCTCTACCGTTGAGAATTGGGCTCTCGTTTGTGAGGGAGTTGCCCCATCAACTTGTAAGCTTTTGAGCCCTTCGTATGCGTTCTCCTCTTCTCTCACCGTAGAGAGCCCTCTTTTAGAAATTTCACTAGGAGCTTTCATAGGCACTCCCTCTTCTACGTGAGGAGATTGGAGAATCCCATGGATGCGTAATTCCTATTGCACTTCACCTTGGAGGGATGGGTTACCCATGCCTTGTTGAAGCCTAATAACCAAATAGTCCACAAGCATAGGGGAATCATTAGTAGCTTGATCATTAGCAAAATCAAAGCCATCAACATTAATTTCACTCTCTCTACTATTGTCAGCCATTCTAAGTTTTAGGTATAATTTTTTTAATTTTTTTTACCTTGTACTTTGGCACTTCAAGCCCTAGTTGCTACTCCTCTTTACTTTCAAAGATAAGCACTCAAGCATCTTACCCATGGCTTGAAATATCATTAATTGCAAGGAATAGAAGAGAGGGTTTATCATAGCCCAGTCGGCACAAGTTCCTGTCAAGCTTCTAATAGCTCAATAATGGTTAAGCCGTAGGCAAGCCCCTTGGGACTCCATTATTAAGACCATAGCTCTCGATGGTGATACCCCGTTAACTGCACGAAGCAGGCGCACCTCAAGGATTATAAACCCCTATTTTAATTACCCTCATGCAATTAATAATACCAACCATTTGTAGCAAGTGTCATGACCTTTCTTCTTGAGCAAGAAAAGAGAAACCTATAGCTCTGATACCAATGTAACATTTAATGGTCTAAATAGCTTGTAAATAGCGGAAAATATCTTAACATAGTGAGGCATGTCATTAAGAGCAATTTCCTAATGAGCATAGAAGAGTGCTTGGTTGAAGATAGAAACACTAGCATAACACCTAATTAGTTTGGTATAACAATACTTGAAAGAGGGCGAGAAATAGAACAATTTACAACTATTGAGGACCCGATTTACATGGACAAGTCCCTCCTCCATTAGACATTTGTATTATAGCTTCTTCTATTAAGAGAGGCTTCGTACAATACAATTCTTTGTGTTCCTTGGTAAAAACTCGTTGGTGCAATGAAGATGGAAGTCTCATGCACCAAACTTACATGTGATAACACATAACATCAATTCCCTAACGGTCTCAGACCCAAGACCTCACACACCTTCAAAGATGGTGAGTGCTAGCGGGGTATGAGAGTAGATCTAGAGGAAGAAGGAGTATTCTTATGAGAAAGAAGTATTTCCTCACTTAATTACTCTTGTAGCTTAGCTTAGCTTAGTAATTAGATAATAGAGAAGAGAAACATGGCATTGAATCTTGGCTGTTGGTTGGATTTTCATTCCATATCCAAGAGTTGTTGGTGTAGGCCTCCATTCTCAAAACTTGGAGAAGAAGATGAGCTTTCCATTAAATCTTGGAGAAGGAGATGACTTTCTTGCTCTACACATGAGTTTTGTGAGTGTGTGTGGAATAATGCCTTCACAAATCATTCCCCCTCTCTCATCTTGCTCGACCCCTATTGCAATTTGCTCATGGTGGTTTCCTATTAGCCCTTGAAAAGCTTAGCCAATAGAATTTGCGCAAGCTCATTCCTCTTGCTGTAGCTTCCTATTGGCCTATCAAAAGTTTAGCCAATAGCATTTGAGAGACCCAGTCAAGATCCATGTGACAAGTGTCCATCCTTTTCCACTTTTGTAAAAGCTTAGATAATTCATTTAATTATCTGAATTCCTTTGGACCTTTTAGTCTTCTAGCCAATAGGAATTAAGCAAATTTATGGGCTGCTTAATTTTCATTGGACCTTTTGAATGTCCAATAGTATTTTAGGGAGATCAATTCTTATTGGGGTTTTTTTAAAGCATTTATAAAATAGAAAATTTAGTTTACACTAGCTGAGCCCTCATTGGTCGACCTCTATTCCATCCAATAGGATTCAGACAAGAATTGGGGGTTTTCCTGCATGCCTGACATGTGTCCTATTTGCTTTGTGGGAAGTGTAGTGTGTGTGTGTGTGTGTGTGTGTGTGTGTGTGTGTATGTGTGTGTGATTCCTAGTCTTTTTTCATCTTCCCAACTCGCCCCCTCCGTTGGTTGTCCTTTTTTTTACTACTAGAGTTAGCACTTTTAGTCACTAAGCCAACTTCCCATGGCCTATGACCTTTAGAGTACAAAAGTTGGAACTTTGCCCTATGGAAGTATTAATGGAGTTAAACCTAGAGGTCTTTTAAACTCCATTGATGTACTTTGCTCTTTAGTAGAAGCTCCCCATCTGGATGATCTCAAGATCGGTTCGACAACCTTTCCAATATCCAACCTTTGCTCCCCCTGGTATTTTCATATATTAAATGATTAGTTTAATATGAGAAAATCATTTGGGAAAATTAGATATTAGGTTTTAATGACACAATGCTAGAGCATACATTTTCAAAATATCAAGGGCCTTTCTGATGACATGCTTTGAGAAAGAGTAGTGAGTCATCCACAAAGAGCTTAGCTATGAGTTGGTCTTTGTTAGGTAGAGTTAATCCTTGAATTTTCCCTTTGGCTACACTGCTTTAGAGTAATGTAACCAGAGGGTGGGATCCAATGGCAAACATGAGAGGGGCAAGAGAAAAACCCTGCTTAATAGATCTTTTTGCCTCAAAGGCCCCCACAATCCTTTCATTAAAGAGGAGTTTTGACTGGCTTCCATCACATAGAGTGCTAACAAGCCAACACATCCGTTTCCAAAGCCTACAGAGTTCATGACATCTTCAATGAACGACCATGTAATCCTGTTATATGTTATGAGCATGTATAGAGCTAGAAGAGAGCGAGAGGAGTTGCTCACAATGTACAAGAACTCGGGACTTGATGATAAGCTTAATCTTGATTACAAGTCTTAATACTCTATTAAGAGATCTAGATACATGACTTGGATTACATGACCTGAGTACAAGACAAGGCTTGATCACAAGGAAAAGAAGACAAGAACTAGAAGAGGATTTCCTCATAGGAGCCTCACAATTGGTGTTGGCAAGACTGAGGGGCATGTGGCCCAAGACCCCTATTTATACTAGTGCTTGAGGAGGTTAGAACTTTCTAGGTTCTTCTTGAGGAGGCTAGAATATTCTAGAACCTTCTAGATCCTTCTTCAACTTTCTAGAGATTTCCAAAAACTTCTAGAGTCTTTTAAATCTTCTCCAAGCTTCTAGAATCTCCTTGATACTTCTAGATTCTTTTAGAGTCTTCTAGTGACGAAGACATAGGCGATGACACAGGCAACTAACTCTCAAGAATCCATGACATTACCCCCTCCTCTAGAGACGAGTTCCACGAGGAGCGATGGTGCTCCTTGACTGGGGCTTCCATGGATGCTGTTGATGGAACTCTTGGACTTTGAGAGGTGCATGTTGAAGATTGTGTGTTGGTTCCCAAGTTTGTTCACTGACATCATAGCCTTTCCAATGCACCAAGTACTATAACCTGCCATGCAAAACTCAACAATCTAGGACATTCTTGACCTCATATTCGTCATGTCCTTGAATCTCAACCAGAGGAGGTGGTTGTAGGGATCTTCTTGGGATGTTAGATGTGTGACAAGATTCTAGGACTGATACCTGAAAGACCGAATGGATTTTCATGGATGAGGGCAACTAGAGTCGATATGTGACTGGATTGACTTGATAGATAATCTTAAATAGGCCAAGCCTTTGATAATCGAGCTTTTGACAGGGATAAGATGAATGCAGATCACACCAAAGGAGCCACATTGTATCCCCCTCTTTGTATTTTGGATGCTGCATGCAATGTAGATGTGCACTTTCCTTATACTTGGATTGAGCTTCTTTGATAATGAATTGTAAGTTCTTTGTGAATTGTAGATAACTGTTGTGCAAGATGAATACCAGTTGGATTCTTGACTTGATGGTGCCTTTGGATATCCTGTTTGGGATGTTGACCATAATTAGCAAAGAATGGAGTGTGACAGGCCGTGGAGGCATGAAAACTGTTATTGTAGGAGAATTCTTCTAGAGGTAGGAGCTTGATCCAATTATCCTGGTGATAATTGATAGTACAACAAAGATACTGCTCCAAAACTTGATTTACTCTCTCTGTTTGTCCATCACTTTGTGGGTGATTGGCTGAGGAGAGGTTGATTTGCACTCCGAGTTGCTTGAATAAGCTTTTCCAGAAGCTAGAGATGAATTGTGGGCCTCAATAAGAAACTATGTCATCCGATAATCTGTGATAACTATAGATATGTTGTAGAAAGAGTTTGGCCATTAGGCAAAATTTGGACTCACAAAGGGGCCCTTTAAGGAGTTTGACTTTACCTCTCTCTACCAAAACTGGCGCATGGATAAATTTTTGCAAACAAACTCCAAAGTTGGCGGAGGTTTGACAGTTAGAATGTCCTCTTCAAGCTCTATCTACTGATATATAGTACGCCATGAGATTCCTCATATGTTAGAAGATTCTTTCTTTAATTCACCTATGATGTGACAACTCTGTCGAAATCTAAGTAAATCAAAAAAAGAATCTTCTAAAATATGAGGAATCTCATGGAGTGCTATATATCAGTAGATAGAGCTTGAAGAGGACACTCTAACTGTCAAATCTCCGCCAACTTTGGAGTTCGTTTGGAAAAATTCATCCATGCGCCCGTTTTGGTAGAGAGAGGTAAAGTCAAACTCCTTAAAGGGCCCCTTTGTGAGTCCAAATTTTGCCTAATACGTACCTTCGTCGGTGATGGTTTTAGTGGTTGGAATGAAGTGTGCTATTTTTGGAAACAGATCCATGATTACTAAAATGGATTCAAATCCTTCTGACAAGGGTAGCTCTACAACAAAATCCATGGGGATGGATGACCATGGTTTGCTTGGAATGGGCAAGGATGGAGTAACCCATGAGGACGATGATGATAGGCCTTTGATCTATTGCAAGTGTCACAAGTGCCTACATACTCCTTGACAAGCTTCCACATTTGAGGCCACCAAAAGTCACAGGAGAAAGCTCAATTGGGTTATTGACCCCAAAATGCCTTGCTGATGGAAGAACATGCCGCTGCTGAAGTACCTCCATGCGTGTTGGTCCTGGTGGAATATAGAGAAGACCCTTATAGTAAATTAGTCCATCTATTTCTTGAAAGTCCTCATTAGCCCTTTTCCTTGTTGTTGTCATCTAATATCTTGAGCAAGTGGGTTCTTGGCAATTCATTAGGAGAAATATGAACCTTGCATGGGCCTTGTAAGGAATCCTAATTTTTAGGGATTAAGGCTAATGTTGTGTGGGGTTTAGGGGGCAAGGGCATTGAAGAAGGTAGTTTTGAATAGGCTTTTCTAGACTTTTTTTTAGACAGATGTAGGATGTGGACCTAAAGGGTTTGTTTCTCTCTCTAGCTTTTTTTAAAGTGAAGGAAGCATAGGGGTGTGTCCACATCAGTAATTCCGTGGGTCAAAAAGAGTCAAAATTTGACTTTTTTAAAAAAAATCATTTTTATTTATTTTTTACTTAAAACTCCCTCCCAACATATATACATATCCAAGAATCATTTTTTGACCCATTTTTTAACCCAGAAGCTTAGAAAGTCCATTTTTTCAAAAATCTTTTCCCCCAAAAAGTAATAAACATTTTGTTCTCTCCTCCTCCTCCCTCCTCTCTCCCTCTCCCTCTCCTCTACCTCTCTGCCCCTACCTTCCTCCTCCTCCCCAATCTCTCTCTCCCCCCCTCCCTCCTTCTCTCCTCCCATCCTGCTCGGCCTCTCTACCCTTCCCCCTCTATCTTTTCATCATTTGATTCCTCACGCAACAGCTTCCATGGTGCTCACGGACATCACAAATGGTTTGCTTCCACCACCACGTACTCCTCACACCAAAAGCATACATATTCGTGTTACCATATACATGTGGTAGTGATGTGTGTGAACACACTAGGACCGCCGGGGCATTTTTTCCCTCTTTAGGAGGTTTTTTCCCCCGTGCATTGTATATACGCCCATCACTCTAGGGCTATCTATCTTTCCATTGCACACTAAGTAACACACTCTCTGTTGTGTGCCTTGAGTTTCCTTCATCTTCTCCAAGCTGTGTGTGTTTCTCTGCAACCCTAATTCCAACAATTGGTATCAGAGCAGGTCACGTCCTCCCGGGCTTAGTCGCCAGCTTCTCCAGCACACGCCTGCTCACTTTCTCCGATTTCAGTGAGCTTTGGCGAGCGTTCGCAGGTCGACAAATATTTTGGGACAGCTCGAAGAGCTTGGTCTGCTCAGAATTTTGATTTGGGCTCATTTCGGCCTCCGTTTCCACTACAGGCAGTATTGCACAGGCTATTTCGTCATTTTGTGCAGATTTTCTGTCAGTGCCGTTTTCTGCATAACAGGTGCCTTATAGTCTTCTACGGTTTGTGCTATATAGCACAAGCTGTTCCCGCTCCATTTCTCCTATTTTCGGGCAGTTTTCACATCAGGTGCAGCATTTACCATGGCTGACAACAACAACACAGATGTGTTCAAGATGTTTGCTGCTGAGGACAGGTTGGATGGGGACAACTACCCTATGTGGGCTTATATGATGCAACATGTTCTTGTGTCAAAAGGTGTCTGGAACATTGTGCAAGGCATTGATGTACGTCCTAGTTCTGAAGATGTAGGCGATGTTGAGGATGTTCCAGGTCTTGCTGCAAGGATTGCAGCTGTTAGAGTTGTTTTGCCTACGGCAGAACAAGCTCGTTGGGATGTTAAGGATGCGCAGGCTCATGCATTGATTGCGTTGTCTGTGAAGCGCACCATTATTCCTCACATCCGTTCAGCAAAATCTGCAAAACAGGCTTGGGATATTCTAGCAGGTCTTTATGCAAGCCGCAATGAGGCTAAAATTGCTTTGCTGCGTAAAGAGCTAGAGTCGAAGATTATGCATGAGGAAGATGATATGGACACTTTCCTTGCTAGTGTCAAGGATATCAATGAGCAACTCATTTCTGCAGGTGAAGTCATTTCGAACAGTTCCCTTGTGCAGACTGTTCTTGATGCCTTACCAGATTCCTACCAGACTTTTGCTAGTACTTGGAGACTGATGACCCAAGGAAATCCTGAAGTTGTCAAGTTTGATGCATTATGCACATTGCTGTTGCAAGAGTCACTTTCTAGAAAAAAACAGGACTAGGCAGCGTGCAGTTGAACAGGCTTTTATTGCTTCTCAAAGAAAGGGTGGTAACAGTAATGCAGCCACTTCTTATGGTTCTGCTGCGAGTGGCAAAAATTCTGTTCCTAATGCTTCTGGTGGCAGCACTTGGTCTGGCAATTCTGGTGATAAAGGCAAAAAGAAGATGCGTTGCCATTATTGTAAAGCCAATGATCACTTGATCAAGTCGTGTCCTAAGTTGAAGGCCAAAGAGGCTAAGAAGAAAGAGGGTGGTTCCACTGCAAATGCTGGTTCCACTACAAATGCAGCCATTGTTGAGTCTTCTGTGAAAGGAGATAGTGATGCTGATGTTGATGCAGAATGGGCTTTTAGCGCAGAGTGCACTTACAATCCTGCTGTCCATGATGCATGCTTGTCAGTTGCTGCAGATTCACATGTGTGGTATTTTGACAGTGGTGCTACAAAGCACATTACCTCACATCGTGAATTGTTTACCTCTCTCGAGTCTGTCCCTCATGGGAATTCAGTCACTTGTGCCAACAACGCCTCTTATCCAGTTCAGGGAGTTGGAAAGATTGTGCTCACTGCTGCTAATGGCAGTTCCTTCACACTTGTTGATGCACTTTATGTACCTGGGATCAAGAAGAATCTCTTGTCTGTATCCGCACTTGCTAGACTTGGACTTGTAGTCAAATTTGTGGATGACAGATGTACAGTTCATGATCTCAGTTTTGGTGATGAAATTGTGGCATCTGGGCTTTTGTGCCGTGGGCTGTATAAGCTCACTTTGTATGACAAGTGTGGACAAAATTTTGCAAATGCTGTTGCAGATTCAAGGGCTATTTCAGATGCAAAACTTTGGCATGCACGTTTTGGTCATTTGAATTTTGCCAGTTTGCTACGTTTGCAGAAATCTGATATGGTTGCTTCTTTGCCGCCTCTTGAAGCACCTGTCAAACATGTTTGTGAAGGCTGTATTCTGGGTAAAATGCAGCGTTCTAAGTTTCCAAAGGATGGTTCAGTTAGGGCCACATGCAGGTTGTAACTTGTGCATAGTGATGTTTGTGGGCCCATGCAAACTCCGTTCTTGGGCAATTACCTGTACTTCGTGACTTTCATTGATGATTACTCCAGGCATGCATGGGTATTTCTGCTTAAAGCGAAGTCCGAAGTTTTTATGTGCTTCAAACAATTTTTGGCTATGGCTGAAAATGTCTCAAAATGTACTATGGGTACCCTCCGTTCCGATCGAGGGGGGGAGTATATGTCTCATGGATTGAATGCATTTTTGGCTAGTCGTGGGATAAAACACCAATGTACAGTGCCTTATACACCTCAGCAAAATGGTGTTGCTGAGAGGAAAAACAGGTCACTAACGGAAATGGCACGATGTATGGTCAAAAGTCAACTTTGCCGCATTCTTTTTGGTTTGAGGCCATCATGTGTGCCACTTATGTACTTAACAGGTGTCCTACGAAAGCTTTGCAGTCTATTACTCCATATGAAGCATGGCATGATAGAAAACCTTCTATTGAGCACATGCGTGTTTTTGGCTGTTTGGCATATGCTTTGGTGCCACAAGTGCAGCGCAGAAAATTGGATGATAAGGCTGTCAAATGTATTTTTGTTGGTTATAGTGCTGAAAGCAAAGGTTACAGGTTGTATCATCCGTAAACAAAACGTATTCTGGTTTCACGGGATGTAGTGTTTGTGGAAGACTCTGTTCAGCCCTTGCTGTCATGTACTAGAGACAGTAATGTAAGCTCACAGGACATTTATGACACTTTGTTGCCTCTTTTCAGTGGTGGAAATACGAATGTAAGTTCCAATGAGGCAAATGTACAGCCTATGGGGGTTTCTGAAAATGTTTTAGAACAGCCTATTACTGATGCAGATGTACATGATGTACTTGATGAGGAAAGGGCTGAAAATGAGCAGGCTAGAGGTATGCCAAAATGGCTGGTGCACACTTTGCGTGACAGTAAATTGGATGCACCTTTATCTAGTCGTACTCGTTCAGGCTCTCGCCATGCATCTTATGCATCAGATTGTTATGCTTTGGCTATGTCTAGTTTACATGATGTTGAGGAGCCTCTGTCTTTTGATGAAGCACAGAATTCAGAAAATTGGATTGCTGCCATGAAATCAGAATATGATGCACTTATAGAGAATGACACATGGACTTTATGTGATTTGCCTCCTGGAAAAAAGGCCATTGGTACGAAGTGGGTTTACAAGTTGAAACGCAAGCCGGATGGTGAGATCGATCGCCATAAGGCTCGACTTGTTGCAAAGGGTTATGCACAACAAAAAGGCATAGATTATGAAGAGACTTTTGCTCCCACTTGTCGTATGACTACTGTGCGTTTTCTATGTGCATTGGCAGCTCATTTTGTTTGGGATGTACATCAATCAGACATTGTTACTGCTTTCTTGAATGGTGACATATTTGAGGAAGTTTATGTAACGCAGCCTCGCGGTTTTGTCATAAAAGGACAAGAGGACAAAGTGTGCAAATGTAAGAAGGCTTTGTATGGGTTGAAGCAATCTCCTCGTGCTTGGTATGAGAAAGCTGACACTCATTTGGTTAAACGATGCTTTCGTAACAGTCCAACAGAAAGCACATTGTATGTAAAGCGTGAGGATGATGTATTTCTCATTGTGGTTCTTTATGTTGATGATTTGCTGATCACTGGACCAAATGAGAGACATATTGCTGAATTTAAGGCTGATTTGAATGCTACTTTCAAGATGAAAGATTTGGGGCTGTTGCATCATTACTTGGGTATACAGTTTAAGCAGTGTGATGGTGGTATTGCCTTGTGTCAGAAAAGTTACATAGAGACATTGCTATGTAAGTTTGGACTTGAGGATTGCAAACCTATTGCCACTCCCATGGAAACAGGTTTGAAGTTGAGTCTACATGATGCTGGCGATCCTGCTGATGTCACTCTTTACCAAACTGCTGTTGGCTGCCTCATTTATGTATGCAACACGAGGCCAGATATTCAGTTTGCAGTCTCGTAGGTCAGCAGATTTATGCATAGCCCAGGGTCTAAGCATTGGCAGGCTGTCAAGAGGATTTTCCGCTACCTTAGTGGCACTTTACATCTTGGCTTGTTTTATCCCAAGGGGGGATCATTGCCGTCAGACTTACATGCTTTTTCGGACTCAGATTGGGCTGGTTGTTTTGACACGCGAGTGTCCACAAGTGGTTTTTGTTTCATGCTTGGCAGTTCATGTATATCATGGTTGAGCAAGAAGCAACCTACTGTGGCCACTTTGAGTTGTGAGGCTGAGTACAGGGCAGTCTTCACAGCTACGGTGCAGTGTGTATGGCTCAGACGCTTTATGGCTGACTTGGGTATTGGACAGGACACTGCCAACACTATCTACACTGACAGTCAGAGCGCATTGGCAGTTGCGAGGAACCCAGTTTTTCATGCTCGCACAAAGCACATTGAGGTGCATTACCACTATGTCAGGGAGAGGCTCTCAGCAGGAGAGATCAGCTTGGCTTATGTGCCAACACAGGACAACCTTGCAGATCTTTTCACAAAGGCATTGTCTCGTGAGAATCTTGAAGCTTTCCGCAAAGCTTTGGGCTTACTCCCCTTTGTGGACTGATCCTGTCCTCAGGGCATGGCACTTCCCTTTACTCATGTGCCAGCTCTCGTTCACCGCATCACTCCAGGGGGGATTTGTTACCATATACATGTGGTAGTGATGTGTGTGAACACACTAGGACCGCCGGGGCATTTTTTCCCTCTTTAGGAGGTTTTTTCCCCCGTGCATTGTATATACGCCCATCACTCTAGGGCTATCTATCTTTCCATTGCACACTAAGTAACACACTCTCTATTGTGTGCCTTGAGTTTCCTTCGTCTTCTCCAAGCTGTGTGTGTTTCTCTGCAACCCTAATTCCAACAATTCGCTTACCCACGGCATTTGCACCAAAGACCACTAGTGAGGGTGATCAAAGGTCATCACATGAACGTCGCACCGCTTGTGAGACCAATGTTAACATTTGGGTGGATGGCCATTTGTACCCTTACGATCCTATAAGCCGCTTCCATCCACCGTTTAATAGCCTTTCCACATTTCTTCAATTTCTTGGGAGGGGAGAAGCAGGCTTGTTAGGCTATTGCAAGCGGCTGTGTATGGGTGCAGGTGCTTCTTTGCATATGTGGATGCATGAATGTCAAGCTCTTCACCTCAAGACGACGGCATTACAAGAGAGTGTTGCCTCTTCGGAGAGGGTAGTTAAAAGTCTTGAACAACAAATGCAAGAAAAGGAGTCCCACATCCAGAAGCTTACCAACACCATCACATACTTGAAAGAAACACCCCTTGGTGCAAGGGAACGCAAACGCCCGTATTCATCCATTGAAACTCTTGCACATTCTGGAGGAGCACGCAAACGACGAGTTACAGCCACAAGGTGATTTGGTCTTTACTTGCATGATGCATTCTTACTTCACACTATTTTCTAACATTTATGTTTATTTGTTGCCAGAAACTTCATCCAGGAGGCATGCGGTGGAACAAGCCAAGATAATCGAGTCAACCTTCTCACTAGTTGTCTCAATACCAAGGACGTGATTTCTATCTTACAATCACCTGGAGGTAAGTACATTAAGGATACAGTCACCAAGGACCTTATGCGTAAATTAAGAAATGTGGTTAGTGATGATGATGTTCAACAAGCTTGTGATGAGGCTGGAATCAGCACCAAAGCCTATCAGGATATTTTTAAACTCTTAAAGGATGCCCTCAAAGAACATGGCATTGTGGAAAACCTATTTCCCGTTCCTCACAAGGTCAAGCTCGCAAAGAAGGCCACAAACGAAGATGTGTTCTCCCGCATTGGGACATACCTACACATCGAGGACACAATGCCAACTTCCCTTTATGCTTCGTGCGCAACAAAGACAAGGGGAAAAGGTAAGAAACAATCCATAAGACCTTCGGAGAAGGGCTTTCCTTACACAATGTGGAACAATATTTTCGTGGATCTTAGAAGGCTTCAAGAAGCCATGCTTAGATTTTACGAGTTACCTGAAGAAGGTGACACACTTTACTTTTTTCTTTGGTATTATTCTTATCATAGACGCTGAAGTTTAAGGTCTTAGCACTATTTATTTTGTAGTGCTTGGCACAAAAGTCGCTTTTGTGCTGAAACTCGATGAGTGTCAAATAGTGAAAGGCTGAAGGTTAGAGAGGCTAAGTGTCACTCTAATGAACGAGGCCCTTCTGCAAACCAAGCGAAGGGATTCAGTCGAGCCATATCCCACCCTATCTTTTAGCGTGCAATCAGAGAAAGACATTTGGTGGTTGGGTGCTATTGAGGTGCCCAAAGAGACCAATGGACTACTTTCATGGATTTTTGAGAGAACTCCATGGATCACAGAAGTAATACACTCCCAAATTACAGGTCAGAAGTTGGAGATTGAGGGCTTTGGTAGTTATGATGTGGAGTGGCACTTAGGTGGGGATTTGAAGACCATAAAGTGTTTGCTTGGATGCAAACAAGGGGCTTCTTCTCTCATGCCTTGTCAATTTTGCACTCGAGGGTTCAAACCTAATGGACAAAAATCACATAAGAGCACTGCAAAGGCCGGTTACATGTTTCCATGGCAAGGGCATGGAGAACAAGGGTTAGATTGTCGTGATGTCGGAGATGAAGGTAGATAATGGGAAGCGTCTATTCTGAGATGTCCCATGCTCAATGCCCCAGACCATGATCAAAAGGACCATGCTTGGAATCCAATCTTTCGATTTCCTGTATCAAATGTACATTTTTGTACATTACACGCATTCATGCGCATTTTTGATAGGCTATTGAAGCACCACATTGACTATGCTTTCACAATGAAAACGTTGGAAAAGTCCCAGGAAGCGATCGAAAGAGTGGAGGTACTCTTGAATTCCATTGGCTGTCACGGTGGAAATGTGTCTATAGTCGCTGCAAAGAACACAGGGGAGGCCCATAAAATTGCTCAACAAGTGTCAATCAGTGGAAAAAAAGCTAGACACTTTTTGAAGAGAGTTTCCCAAGGAAAGCCAAGTCAATATGATGCTCAAAATAGCTCCAACCAGCAGGCAGGTAACCTTTGGGAGATTTGGAAGGAGTTATGCAAAGCTACTACTGACAATGATTCAAATGGCGAGCTTGCAAACAAGCGCAAGCAAGTTTGGGCCCATTTTGATAAAATGGTCAAGCTTATGGGCTTTAACAGCACAACATAAGAACAACGTCAATCATTTCAAGAAGCTTTGGCGGATTTTACCAAGGTCTTCACCCTTTCTTGGGGTGAAAATAACATCACACATTACATGGTAAGTCATTCATGGTGTATTCATTACAAGGGATTGTTTTTATTTAATAATGTGGATCGTTTACTCATGTGAACAACATATCTTGTTTGCACATGGTGCATTTTTTATGCACAAGTATGGATCGCTTGAAATTTTTAGCACTCAAGGCATGGAGAAGTCCCATTATCGAGCAAGGGGAGTGTACTTCAAAAATACTCGACATAGTGGTGGAATGGTGCAATCCAATTATTTGGAGGAGATGTTCAACTGGTTTTTTCGCACAACATTTTCTTGTAAGCTCAAAATGGAGCGTGCACGACAATCCAAGATTGCTATTGAAGTGCGCAAATGGAGTCGTCAAGAGCATAGCAACAAGTGGCAAATGTTGCAAGGTCCCACCAAGCATGTTGCATGGCGGCGATGCAGAGTGCGACAAGGATCAAAGTGGATACTGCGCAACTCACTAAATGTGAACACAAGGTCCAACTCTTAGCGACATGTTTATTTAAAAAATAATACTTCTTTTAAAAAAATTAGTGTGAGCAGGGCCCTTTTTAAATGGGCCCTTATAAATATTGCATGCTCTCATAAATCACTCATTTCTTAAGAACAGGTGAGCTCTTACCAACGAAATGGCGCACACCAAACAAACCGCGAAAGAGAATCCGCCTGCCAACAAAAACACCCTCCAAGGATGTGAGAAGCCATCATGGCTTAAAGGCACAAGAAAATGGCCACGAACACCTGGCCGTTCCAGGAACTCTTCTGGTAGTGGGCATGGTGGTAGGGCACGAGAGTCATCAAGGACTGTTGAATCTCCACCTCCTCAAGATATAACACCTAGAAAGAGAATGAAGCAACGTGCCCAGCGCTGGAGAGAAGCAGAGGGCCAGCAAACATCAGAGTCCGATAGGTAGCAGCCATCGCGCCCCCAATCACAAGCAGGACCATCCAGGACTCGGGTGGTCCATATAGACACCGAATCAGAGAGTGAGCCACCATGGCTGCGAGAAAAAATACCGCGCACACACCGGGTGGCCGTTGGGGGGAAGACATTGCCTCAAGGCCAGGGAGCTCTCCCCACACGACAAGATCGGCAACCAAGGGAAGAAGAAGAATCAGAAGAGGCTGCAGAACCAGCCCCTAAGCATGTAAATAGGCGCAAGTCTAAGTTTTTCAAGAAGCCTAAACGCCGCCCGCCAGCAAATGTGCAAGTGCCCCCAAGACAACCGCAGCGGCGCCGAAAAATAGCAAGGGCATTTGCAGAAATCCGCCACTACCAGAATACGACGGAGCTCTTGATTCGACGCGCCCCCTTTGCTCGCACTGTGAAGGAGATGCTTCAAAGCTATGGAAATCAGTATAGAATGCAAGCAATAGCGCTAGAGGCTATTCAAGAAGCTGCAGAGGCCCACATCATTTCGGTGTTGGAAGATACCAACCTATGCGCCGTTCATGCAAAGCGAGTGACAATACAGCCAAAAGATATGCAGCTTGCACGTCGATTGCGACGAGACTTCGAGCATTAGCCGAAGTTATCCCTCTTTTTGTATTGCACACCCTTATCTTTGTAATGATTTGACTTTCCAATGACAATATGATCAACAGTTGTGTCTACTCTGTCTATTATCTTTGTAATTTCAAGTTCTGTATGTAATTGCAGTCAATTTCAGTAAATTTGTGCATTTTAAGTACCCTTGGGGGTAGATAAGCCTATAAGGGGCCAAAAAAAGCCTGGCCACAAGGGCGCGCAAATGGCCCATCCAAAACTGATGGATGGGCCATTTGCGCGTCCTTGTGGCCAGGCCTTTTTCTGCCCCTTTTAGGCCTATCTACCCCCAAGGGTACTTAAAATGCACAAATTTACTAAAACCTATTGGTTTTGCATCAATATTTTATATGGATCCTTGTGGACACCTTTTTTTGGTCATTTCAAGCTTTGAATTCCTTATAGGATATCAAAACAAATAACATATTGTGATACCAAGTGTCTATGCAACATTAATTTGGATTTTTCAAATGTCCAATGTAATTGGACTTTTTGGTGGAGGGGTGTACTAGGTAGAGCTAAAGCAGGTGATAGTGTGCTGGAAAATTCATTTCAGCTTTTCTAGTGTCCTTGAGTCTGAACATATGCTGGAATTGCCATAAAAAGGGTGCATTTAAATGAATGATGCAAAACCAATCCATTGCAGTATATTTGTACTTTTTAAGTACCCTAGGGGGTAGATTGGCTTATAAGGGGCAAAAAAATGCCTGGCCACAAGGGCGCGCAAATAGCCCATCCAAAACTGATGGATGGGCCATTTGCGCGCCCTTGTGGCCAGGACTTTTTCTGCCCCTTTTAGGCTTATCTACCCCCAAGGGTACTTAAAATGCACAAATTTACTAAAGCTAGTTCAAATCAATTTGTCTTCCATAATCTTTGGCGAAACCACCCTTACAACAAGCTTGGAATAACTATTTTTGGTAGGCATAGCACCATGCTCACAAATCTTTGGTGGTACTTGAAAATGGAAAACTCCCAATCAGGTTTATTTGGACCTTAACTTCAAGGTTAAAATTAGGGCTAGGTCGCTTGCATGCTGCCTTGACAATCTTGCATTGTCATCCGGTTACCCACAAGTGAAGGATGCTTTATGATTACAATCAAAAGACAAGTCCAAAGCCCAAAATAGCATCACAGAAATGCTTGTTGCTAAAAAAAATTGGACTTTTTGTGGGTTGCTACTACTGGTAACTCGTACAATTTATTCCATTTTTGCTCAGATTCCCTTGCGGATCTCAAGGCTCAGCCTTCCAAGGACCTCACACATTAAAAGGGCCAAGATAGGATTTGACCTCAGGTTGTCCAGCGTACAGAGATTTCTAGTGATTGGCATAACCACAAGCACTGCAAGGTCGTCGTGCAGCTCTGAGCGATTTGTAAAATAAACAAAAAACAAAACTCTGTCTGTGTCTTCCCGCCTCAGCCTCCTGTCCCCCCCCCCTCTCGGCCACGTCGCGTCGCCCACCTTCTCTGCCTTGGATGCCTCTGCCCTCGCTCGTGCATCACTCGCCTCCTTATTTTCCTTCCTCCTCATTCAATCACCAAGGGGATCTTCCCCGATTCTTGCTAATAAAACATTTTTAAAAATTGGGTACTCCCTACTACTTGCTTTAAGGTGTATTCTAACATATTGGGTCTATATTACATACATTATATAGAATCTCTGGGAGATTTTGCGTCAATTCAACAATGAAAACTAAAATATACGTCCCTTATCGCCATCGTAGCTCTCTAGAGCTCCGCTCCCTCGCCCATTTCTGCAACTCTTGGTGTCACCGCTCTTGACCGTACACCCTTCGCCCAGACCATCGCCCCTCCTGCAACTCCAGTGATGCAAATGACCCTCTCTCTATCTGCTTCTATCCTCGTCGCCTGTTTGCTCCATCAACGCCCCTCATCGGCATGACTGTTGCGACTAGCATTAAGCCATGAAAATGTGTAAGTAAGACCCACATACCCCCCTGGCACACCGCTCCTCTGTCTCACAATGCTAATGCACCGCAGAGTCCCATTGCTGTCTATTTCACCTAGCTCGCACTCTGTCATCAGTCCGAACAAGACCACGCAGTTGAGAGAGAGAGAGAGAGAGGTCTCCTGCGCTCATGCTCTTGCCTCGTTGCTGAGCCCTTCCTGCCTACCTCTATGCTTCCTCGATCTCACTAGCTCATTGGTTCGTCCACGATGATGAACAATTGATACACACGTCTCTCTCGCTCTCTCTCTCTCGCTTACACGTCTCATCTCTATTCCTTTTCTCCTCAAAACATTGGGAGCATCTTGTTAGATTCTTGATAATTTGACGTGCTCACAAAATAAGAGCACATATTAGCTAGTGTATTACTTAAACTTTTTTTCTTTTTTTTTTTGCAATACTCACTTGCAAAAAGAGAGGGTTAAACTAAGTACAATAACTCCATGTCCACAACGAGCCATGGATTCTTCAATGCACTAAAAGAACCAAGGCTAAGGCTATGGTCACGCTAGTCGTAGTTATTATTTGAACAAATAACTAAGCTTCATTCTTTTGTAACTATAATGATTTTGGCATAGTTGTGAGGTTCAAGGGTTTGCTGGGAGAATGAATGAATAACTAAGCCTCACTTGATCATGCAAGAGGCTTAGATATTCATTTAATGCTCTATTTGGACATACATGGCTTAGTTATCTATAACTGATAACTAAACCTCATCTCACCATAGCCTAAGAACCCCATATATGAGTCCATAAGAACGGGATTTTTACATGGAATCACTTAATCCCACATGCATACATCAATGATTAACCTTTACGTGGAATCCCTTAACCCCAAATATATACATCAAAGATTACCATATAAGTGAAAAAATCGCAAAGCAATGAGAGCCATGGCAAAGGGTGGTTTGCCATCCCACGAAAAAGGGTGCTCACAACGAAACCAAAGAGAAATACCTATTACCAAGACATTCTCTTTAGTTTGCCCTAAAAAAGTTCAAAATTGAGATGTTTTTGAGCAATGATAGAAGCCTAACGTTGCCCCTGGCCCCGTCTAGCCTTAATGGAGGGTTGAAGGCCAGTCATATCTATGATAAATCAAGCCCTATGCATACAAACATGACGTTGTAACTATGTATGTGCATACAAACATGACGTTGTAACTATGTATGTGCATAGTTGGCTTAGTTATCTATAACTACTAACTAAACCTCGCGTGACCATAGCCTAACCACCCCATACATGAGTCCATAAGAACGTGGTTTCTACATGGAATCCCTCAACCCCACATACATACATCAAATATTAACACTTGCATGGAATCTCTTAACCCCAAATACATACATCAAAGATTATAATTCGAATGAGTTCTCGATAATAATTCAGGAACCTCAAGGCTCGGCAGGAGCTTGAGGTTGAAGGTTGTAATTTTCTCTACGACATTCTAATACAATCACTCACAATTGCGAGGTTTGAAAAAAAAAAGTGCAAAGAAATGAGAGCCAAGACCAAGGGTGCTAGCACCGAAACCAAAGAGAAATATCTATTACCTTGAACTTTGAATTTGTCTCTTTAGGGCGCATCCGCATGCGGGAATGCTACCCCGCTTAGTGCATGTTAGCAACGAAGCCCAGCTCCTTCAACTTTACCGATTTTGACAGAGTTGGTGTTACCCCGCTTTGCCCAACACACAAGACAAGCGTCGTGTCAGCTTTTCTACGTTTGTCAGACGCATCCCTCCAAATTAACCTACCTCACCTTTACCACTGCTACCTTGACGTGCAAAACTGCCCTTAGTTTGCCCTTGACGTTCTCCCCGTCTAGCCTTAATGGAGGGTTGAGGTCACTGGTACCTATGATAAATCAAGCCCTATGTATACAAACATGACGCTGTAACATCATATTTATTGAAGGCAGCCAAATAAAATAAAGATGTCTTTGTTTTTCTTCTTATTAGTTCCAAACTTCGACGGTGAAGTTCGACCTGTAAAGTGTCCCCTTGAGGGTTTGTACATCCCTTTTTCCAATGTACCCTTGTTGTATCAGGATTGGAAATTGGAAATTGAAGGGGAACTTTGGTGATTGCTCTTGACTCTTGAGGCTTCAGGAAAGGCATTTGTGCACTTTGCCATGAGCCCCTTCAAATGCGATCAAGGGTGGAGGTCACAATGGTGAGGCGTGCACATTGTAGGCCAAAGCGATCGGACGCTTCGAATTGACGAATCTGCACGATCTGAATTTACAAAATTATGTGGCTCGAACTAACAAAACTATAATTTACAAATCTGCTCGCATTTATATATGTGGCATTGAAATGCCACATACTTCAATAAACGCATGCGAACTTGGTGGTTAAAGCACATGCACCACACGGGGGAGGTTGTGTGTTCGAGGCTCAAAGTGCCGATCCAAATTTACTTATTGGTCCGAATTTATGTGTTGATCCGAATTTACAAATCGATCTGAATTTCCAAAAACACATTCGACGGCTCGAATGATCCTCAACATTGATCCTATTTGAAAACCCTCGTGCCAAATAGTGCGCAGGATTCATAAAGCACAGCCAAAAATTACCAGCCTGTCACTCGACTGCCAAGTTCCACCACATCATTTGTGATAAGCCATGCATGATGATTGCCTTCAGCCTCCATACTTTTTGAAGGCTGTATTGAGCTCGGGCTGCTTGGTTTTTGTACTTCGCTGCGATCATCTCCAAAGACCTATTTATGAAATCTTGAGGTATCGACTTGCTTACACATTTTATTTAACTTTTGTTGCTCCATACGTAAAGCTCAAAAGAGGCTACCATTAAAACAAAAACTACATCTAGTCACAACTCCCCCGCCCCCTCTTCTCTCTCTCTCTCTCTCTCTCTCTCACACACACACACACACACACTCTATAGTACTTTAAAACCCCTAGCCTATTAGTCACTCACCTCCTAAAGCTTCAGTTTGTTGATCTCCACTATGGGACTTGGTCCTTTTGAATTACAAAGGACTTGATGTGGTGGCGGTTTTTTCTGCCTTGGCTAATTATCACACACACACACACACACACACACACACACACAAAGTATCACCTACCTAGTATGCAATCTCGAGCTTACTTAGCTCCTGGGATTCTATTGAAACCTACCGCCTATGTTCACTACCATGGGGCGTTGCCCTTCTAAAAACATGAGTGCTACGTCGTGGTACTACCTCGGGTTAACCCGACCGTGAAAGCACTTAGGTTGCTTCTTCATTACACCTTGCAGGCGGCCTCATCACTAAAGGGCACGGAAGAAAATAGATGGGATCCGCGGTGGAGGTCCAAAGGGGAAATCTCGAGACGAATGGATGGCGGAAAAAAATGGGCGTTGGTCTCGCAGGCACAGAGTCTCGAACCCTCGCCACCACCATGAGAGCCCAATGCTCTAACCACTATGCCTGCGACGGGGAAGTTGACATATGGGCAAACGATATAATGATAAATAAACTTGGACAGGCCCCCCTCCTTGTCCAAGTTTACCTTTTCGCGTCCTAGTTTACCCCGGCATCCTATAGTTGCGTGCGTCTCAATCGCAATGTCCTGGCTTCGCTGCCGTGGATCCCACCGCTTGGGCTTCAATAAATGGCCCGTGCCCTTTAGTGCTGAGGACGGCCTCACCATCTCAGCTGGGGATCTCTCCACTCGTGGAAAACTGCGCGATATGCAGTTATGGCGACCTTCCTCCTTCCTCTATTTAAAAGGTGAGGGCGCATATCTGCCCCTCACTTAGCTTTGTTTGTGCTCTATTTTTTGCATAAACAAAGTGACTGCATGTCTGTATCTCTACTTCATTGAGGCATGGAGCTCTATACTCAAGTAACACAGGTCAACAACTTTTTTTTCATGTTTTTATTTCGCACCTACTTTAGGGAAATATGTTTGTGGCGCGTTAGAGGGCATGTCACCTTGAGGGGATTTTTACACAGTATAGTAAGAAACAATGGATTGTTTTTCCTGCAAGGATTTAATCCCAGTATTGGGGTT
Organism: Adiantum capillus-veneris; assembly: GCF_014529385.1. NCBI lineage: Eukaryota > Viridiplantae > Streptophyta > Polypodiopsida > Polypodiales > Pteridaceae > Adiantum > Adiantum capillus-veneris. Next base: position 98,777,717 of record NC_140951.1, read on the forward strand.
CTGATTGTTATCTGTGTCGCGTTATTTTTGTTGAGGATGCCGTATTGGTGGTTGTTTTTGGTATAGCTTACTACCTACTGTCGTTTGTTAAACCCTGGTTTCTCTATCAAAATGGAAACCTACCTACTAACTACTGTTCAGTGGTTTAACCACTGGTTTGGTTACGACTTTTACCCTGGTAACCGGTACAAACATACTTTTTTTTTGTGCTTACAAATTAGATTGTAGGTTGGCAGTCTAACTGGTGCCTTGTTGTATGGGTTATTGCTCTATGACTGGATAAACCCTATGTTTTTTATTGATGGAGAACTTGAAATCGCGGGTGTTGTTGCACCCTCTACACATCGGTAGTGAATATTTTTTGGACCAGGTGGCACGCTACTGTTGTTTTTGAACGTGTCTTTATAACCAGGGTAAAGGGCAATACTTTATGTTTTCTGCTTACTCACTAGTGGTTGTTGTTCCCTTTGGTACTTGGTATTTTTCTTGGGCTACTGCCGACCGTTGCTTATGTTGGTTTTTTAAACAGAAAGGAGTTTACCATTGCACAATGCTATTTGACATCACTATGGTTTGGGATGTTGTCATGACTGCGTTCCATTACGTCCTTTGTGACGGTTCCCAAATTCTGGTTGATTTCTACCTTTTGGTATTTACATGGGCCTTATGGGTTTTGTAATTACAGTGATAATAGGGCCTGACCCTGCTACATACGGGTGTTAGATGGTTCTTTTTGGCCCTACTTCTTTTGGTTACTGGTTGAATGGCTAAAATCATCGTGATAAAAGTACTACAAGGTTTCCCTTCTTTCATTCACATTTAAGAAATTGGATATTGTATAGCATAAACTTTTTAAAAAAAAAGTTAGACTCATGTTCTTAACTTGATTCAGCAAGGGCTTCTTGCCACCTGGGTTGGCCATAAGGATGTATAAGGTAGGTGACTTGCAAACTGCTAAGTTCGGATAACATGGTGGGCCTAAACTTTACCCAACTTAAAACAAACATTGAACTGGCCTATAGCTGGATTGGAACTATTAAAGGAATTTTTTATATATACTAAAGAAAACCTATTGCATAAACTTCATATGATGGTGCTTTCACTAATCTAGGAAGATGAACTATGGGGGGATTCTGACACTTGGATTAGAAGGGGTGATGTCCTTCTTATCAGAATGATGTGAAATTCTTCTCTTAATTAGAAAATTTTGGGTTCTTTCTTGAAAAATCATTTACTATGGACTTTGCTTGTAAAAGGTTTAAAAAAAGTATGTAAGATGGACATGGATAACAAATGGTATAGTCCATTGATACCTGTAAAACACATCCAAGCCTAACATATCTGTTGTATTATTTGGATGGATGCAGGTAAAGACTCTGTCTTGTCTTGGAAGGTTTTCTTTAGCTTTGACAAGTTGTCCTACACTGGATTACACATTCATTTACTCCTTGGGAAGTTCTTCTCTTATTTGTATACTGAAATGAGGCCTCATTCTTACAAACATTGTACAAAAATAATTCTAAGACTGAGTTGTTTTTGTAGTTGTCATTTCCTTTTTTCTAAAGCCAATTGTCTTTTGAATGGAAAAAGTTCAATTATGTCATGTTATTTATGGTAAAACAGCTACAGACACAATACATACACCAAAATCTAGGAAGAACATCACATAGTGATTGGGTTCTAACATACATGTCCATTGAAATGTACAAGTTGAAAAGAGAAGTATACCTTTGTACACTTTGACATGTCTAGTTCTGGCTACTGGCTCTACGGGCAACAAGATCCTTGAATTTGGAATCCATGTAAACTACAAACTTGAGATCCAAGGTGCAGATTTTGAAGTCTCAACTTTCAAGCTCTACTTATTGAAGTTCAATCTAGATCTTGACCTTTTAAGGATTCAAAGCTCTTACTTTCTCATTTTGTATTGTTGACTCTATAAATGCTCATGCATGAAACCTTCAAAATTAGCCTTGCAATTTTATGAAATAATTTAAAATTGGGGGAAATTAAGGAAAGAGTCCCAAAATCCACTTGATTATTTAAGTCAGTTATCTTGACTCTTCTTAAAATTACTGAAAATGTAATGGAATTGGCCTATTTAACTTGAGAGTAGCGGAAATCAATGAGAGTATTTTTGAGAAATTACTTTGTGAGCATAGCGGGTGAACATAATTGAAGATAGCAGCATAATCATAGCAATTAGTCAACTTTGCATGAACAATACTTTTTCAAGAGAGAGAATTTAGAGAACATGACAACATTTGAGGACCGGCTTTATGTGGAGCCGGTCCCCCCTCCAATAGGCATTTGTATTATGATTTCTCCAATTAAGAGAGACTTGTTACAATACAATTTTTGTGTTCCTTGTGACCTAGGTGATGCAATGAAGATGGAAAGCTTCATGCACCACAAGCATAACATAACTTTGAAGAAAGCTTTAACTATCCCAAGCCTCAGTCCCAAGACCTCAAACACCTTCAAAGGTGGAGAGAGCTAGCAAGGAATGAGGGTAGGGAAGAGGAAGAAGAAACATTTCATAGGAGAAAGAATTAGCTCCTCACTTATCATAACTCATCTTGCTAGCATACATAATATCATAGTAATGAAGATGGAGAAGATGGCAAGCTTAAGCATTGAAGCATGGCTCTTGGTTGGATTTGCACTCCATAGCCAATTGTGTTGGTGTAGGCTCTCAACCTTTACTTGCTTGGAGAAGGAGAGGGAGCTTTTGCACTTTGCATATTGCATAATTAGTGTGTGTGTGGGAGAGTATACCCCTAGCTTGCTTTGGTCGACCCCCCCTTGTAGCTCATGCTTGAAGCTCATTTGACCCCTCCAGCCCTAGCCAATCACAAGCAGAAGGCATGACAAGCAACAAAGGTAGCCTTGGGACAAGTGTCCCCCTTTCCCCTTTGAGAGAGAGGACTTGATAAATGCAAAGACAATTAGTTAATTCTCCTAAATTATCATTGGACCCCTTGGGTGGCCAACCAATAGGCTTCAGGCACACCATGAGGGCAACATGAGCAGGAACTTGACAAGTGTCCCCTTTTCTTTCTTTGTACCATGTAGACCTTGTGTGAGTGTGTAGGTGTTCTTTCTCATCCCCCCTCATGTAGGGCTCTCCCACTCCTTGTAGGGATTAGATATTTGACTTTTAATACCTCAAGCCCCTCAAGCTTAGGCCCAATTCCCACCACAAGCTTGGCCCTTAAGCACTTCAAGCTTGGATTGGGTTCTCACCTCAAGTACAGCCCTAGAATCTCAAGCATTTCAAGCACCTCAATCATCTCAATCATCAAGCACCTCAAGCATCTCAAGCACCTCAGTCATCAAGCACCTTAAGCTTGGGCGGGGTTTTCACCTCAAGCACATCCCTAGCTTACCTAAGGTCAAAGGACTTTTACAATCATTACTGGAGGTCTTCAATGAAGCTAACCCTAAGGTATAATGCTCCATTGGTCAGCCTTGCTCTTTGATGGACCATCTCTTGTTTGGGTCCCTTTACCATTGGCCCCGTGTTGAGATAGATCTTTAAGCACATGTCTATGTCTTAACCCTTGTTCCCATTTATTCTCCCACATTAAGTGATCAGTTTAATACGAGAAAATTATTTGGGTTCGTTAGATATTAGCTTTTATGACATTACCTCTCTCTTGAAATCATAGTTTTTCTCGACTATAAGGTAGAAGAGATAAAGCCGTAGTCATTAGTCAATTTTACTTAGCGGGTAAAGGATCCTTTCTTACCCTACGACATCTTTCCAAGATGGATGACTAATCCATTTGGTGCTTGGTAGACATAGATGCCACAATCATGTCTGCTCTTTAGTCCATTTCACTCTCCCAAAGTAGAGTGACAAATTCTACTTGGTGTTTGAGAGATGTCATCATCACAAGCATGATTGTAAGCATGCATACTATTTAAATCTGTGCCCAATTAAAAAGAGAACTAGTGTTATAAGACAAAAACATGGGTCATTTAAAAGAAATTTGTACATTTGCTTACTCTAATGTAGCATTGTAAGCATTGACAAGGTTCATACTATCCTTAAGCTGTATTCCTTGCATCCATCTAGCATCTTCAAAAGGATAATTTTTGAACTTAATAAGATACCATCGGATAATCTTACCATGTCATAGTACCTTGTCTTCATTCCGAAGGATAACTTTGGGTTGTAGCACCTCTTCTTGGTCTTCAACTTTGGGAGGGTCTTCAATAATTCGTTCACTTGGTGGCTCTCCTTTGTAGGGCTAAAGTAGGCTCACATGAAAAGCATTGTGTATGAGCCAATGGTTGGGCAACTTGAGTTGGTAAGCTGTCTCATTGATGGGCTTCAAAATTTGGAAAGGGCCATAATATATTTTTGCTAGCTTAGCATAATACTTTTGATGACCCCGTATGATTTTTTTCCATCGTTTGTCTTAATCGAGCCTTAGGAAACTTAAGTAAGACCCTGACATTTTCTTTGAATGTTCAGGCCCTTCTGTGCTTGTCAGCAAGCAGCTTTTTGCCTTTGTTGAGAGATGGATATAGCCGCCTTAATCTTTTGAAAAGAGTCTTGTAGGTCACAACTGTACTCATCAGCGGCGCGGCGAAGATCTTCCCATGTACTTTGAGTAGCAAGGGATTTTTAGGTCTTCCCTCAATGATCTCAAAAGGTGCTTTTCCCATAGAAGTATGTATAGTATTATTGTAGACATACTCTACAAGTGGTAAGTAATTTTTCCATTGTGAGTGTTGACCTACTTAGATCGAGTATCATAAGATTGGCTATCTCACTTTGGCCATCTATTTGTGGGTGATAGGAAAAAGAGAAATTCAATCTTGTTCCTAGATTTTCAAAGAGACCTTTCCAAAAATTACGGGTCATTCTAGGATCTCTATCTGAAACAATGGATGTGGGTAATCCATGATGTTTGAAAATCTGAGATATGAAAAGAGTTACCATTTGGTGTGCCTTAATAGTCTTTTTGACAAGAATAAAGAGTGCTTGCTTACTGAACCTGTCAACTATTCTCCATATTCTCGTACTCCCATGGATAGACTTGGGCAATCCAAAGATGAAATCCATGGGTATACTCTCCCATGGTGAATTTGGGATAGGCAATGGCTAGAGTAATCCAGGTTGCTTCCCTCTATCATATTTGGTCTTTTGGCATACTACGCATTTTGAAACATACTCTTGTATGTCCACTTTTATGGTAGGCCAATAGAAATACGTCTGTGACTCTTCAAAGAGTAGGTTGAATACCTCTAAGCCCTACGTAGGGAGGAGCATGAGATTCATACATAACTTTCTCACGAAGGGAATGCGTAACACATAGCCTATTGCCGTGGAGAAGATAACCATCCTGCAAGGTGAATGGTTTCTCTTTCTTCCCCAAAGCAAGGGCTGACATTATGTCTCCAAAGTCAGGGTCAATGGCATACTCATCTATCATAGTTGATAGATCATTGTTGTGAGTAGCTATAGACACCACATTAACTTTTGGTCATCGTGAAAGTGTATCGGCCACTTGATTGTGCTTACTAACTATGTGAGCAGTATGGAAATTAAACTGCGAAAGAAAATTCTCACCTCATTTGTTTGTCGGAAAGCTTGGTTTGCGTCATGAAATACTTTAGACTTTGGTGGTTAGTTTGTAGAATAAATGGAATCCCCAATAGGTAGTGCTTCCATGTGTCTAGGGCATGTAGAACAGCTAAAAGCTCTTTCTCATAAATGCCCAAGACTCGTTCATCCGTATTGAGCCTTCAGCTCTCATATGCTATGGTACGTCCTTCTTGAAGCAAAAATGCTCCAAGCCAGTCACCACAAGCATCACATTGGACCTCAAATGGTTTTGAGAGATCGGGAAGCATGAGGATTGGTTGAGAGGTAAGCTTCTACTTGAGCTTGTCAAAAGAATTTTTCTCCTTAGCAGTCCATACATACTTTGCGTTCTTCTTAGTTAATTCATGTAGTGGTCCTGCTACTTGGGAGAATTCTTCTATGAAGCATCTATCGTATGCGCACATACCAATAAATCTTCTTAGCTCATGTAGATTCCTTGGTTAGGCCATGCTTTTATTATCTCTAACTTTGATGGATCCATATGGATACCATCTTCAAAGATAATGTGACCTAGGTATTGAATCTCTTGAAGGAAAAATTTACTTTTCTTTTGGTTGAGAAAAAACTTATTCTCCCTCAATGCTTGCAAAATCACTTGGAGATGTTGCTTATGTTCCTCCAAAGACTTGGAGTAGATGATGATATCATCAAAGAACACTCCAGTGAATTTGTGGTAAGGTGTAAAAATTTTATCCATTAGACGATTGAATGTAGCTGGTGCATTAGTCAAACCACAAGGCATGACTAGATATTCATAAAGACTAAACGTTGTGCGAAACGCGGTCTTTAGGATATCTTCATCCACTATCCTTATTTGATGATAGCCACTTTTAAGGTCAATCCTCCTGAAGTAGGTAGAGCCTTGTAGTTTATCAAACATATCTTCTACTCGAGGCACGGGAAATCTGTTTTTGATAGTGATATGGTTTAGTCCTCGATAGTCCACACACATACGGTATGTACCATCTTTCTTTTGCATTAAAAGGATTGGAGAACAAAAGGAAGAGGAACTAGGACTCACCATCCCTTTGTCTACCAATTCCTGTACTTGCCTCATGATCTCCTCTTGTTGAGCTCGTGAGACTTGATAAGGAGGCTTCTTAGAAGGTGAGCTTCCTAGAAGGAGCTCAATCCGATGGTCATCATCCCCTCGTTTTGGAGGTAAGTCCATAGGGATATCATCGATGAACACATCTTGGAATCCTTTTAGAAAATTAGACAAGTCTAACTCTTCTTGATTCCTACCATTTACATTTAATGAAACATTAGGATATTTTAGAAACTCTTTGACATAAATCATGTACGCAGAAACTCAGCTCCTCATTGACTTGTCAAAAGCAAGAGGATTTACAAGTGGAATAGTGCGACCACGCTCACTAGCATCTATATACATGTTCTTTCCCCTATAGGTGAAGTAGATTCTCCTTTCAGGGAACTTCATGTTGGCAGCCATGCGATCAAATCATGGCGCCCCTAGGATAGCATCCTCATGTTGGAGAGGAGAGATGAAAAAGTCTTCTTGGTCGACATAGCTTTGGACATGAAGCCTCAATCAATTTCCCAATCAAGGGAGTAATGGAGGCTTGTTGTCCCTTGAAAGTTGTGTCAACCATTACCATATCTCCCATCTCGAAAGCTTGAATGCCCAACTTGGTGGCCAACTCCGTTGATATGAAGTTGTGAGTAGAGCCACGGTCAAACAATGAAGGCATCGTACTCCTTACCTTTCCCCAAGCATAGGAAAGTGATGATTCTTTGCAATGAGCATCCTCTTTTGGAGCTTCGATGGTGGAAGCCCTAGGAGTCTCATTGCGAGCATTCTTTTTGGGAAAAGAACGATAGCCATGTCCTTTCTCCCCACACTTGAAGCACTTATGGTCATTGCAAAAAGCTTCAAGCTCTTCAAAAGAGCCCTTTGCATAATTTTTGTCATTGTTTTCCATGGGCTTGACATTTTGTCTAGCCCCTTGATGGAAATTGATGTGTGAAGCAACCTTGGTGTGATGGATTACTTTGCTAATAGTACCAAGCCATTGAGACTTGATGTATAAGCCATCTCTTCAGGTAATCCCACGCAGAATTGCTGCCTTTGCTTGGTAAAGTCTATCTTTTGAAAGACAGTAGCCATGAGATGTAAATCCCAAAACTTGTCTAAATACTTGTGGATAGCTTCATGATGGAAACTCGTAGAGTTTTCCATGTCTTTGAGGCTTCTCCATTGCCGCGAAGGCTAGCCCATCATTGACGAGCTGATTTTGTAAGTGCATAGCTACATGGTGTAGCTTGGAGGATTCCGTAAAGCCCTTGTCTCCAAAGGCCGCATCAAATTGCTCGATGAAGGCCAATACTTTGTCGGTAGCACCAAAGGTGCCATCATAGATGAGAAATGAAGGAGTACGAGCGGAAGTGCGACGCGAGAGAGAGTGCGAGAAGAAGAGCATGACGATATGGTGAACCCGCTCTACTGCAATGTGTAGAGCATAGTGAGTTCTTATTAGGTTTTTACAAAAGAATATGTGTACATACCTGGCGGGCCGCCCACTTACTTGGGCGACCACATTGGGCTTTATACCCCAACAACCTCCCACTTAAAGTCCAATGTGGTACTTTAAGTGTGAGAGAAGCTACTATACAAGCTAATATACAAGAGACGTAGAGAAGTGATGTACTACCCTACACCTATCTGCTTGCAAAAATGCGCAAAGCTCTCTGAGGGAAGTCCTTTTGTAAGTAGATCAACAGGATTTTCTGTGGTGTGAACTTTGACAAGCTGAAGTTGCTTCTCCTCGAGCATTTCCTTGATGAAATGATACTTCACATCCACATGCTTTGTCTTTGAGTGATAAACTGGATTGCGAGCCAATTGTATAGCACTTTGACTGTCACAATATAACACAGGCATCTCTTCTTTGATTCCCAAATCTGTTACTAGTCGATTAAGCCAAATTGATTTTTTGCATGCCTCTGATGCTGCAACATATTCAACCTCTGTAGTAGACTGAGTAACACAATCTTGTAATCTAGAACGCCATGATACTGCTCCACCAGCCAATGTAAAGACATACCCTGACGTAGACCTTCGGTTGTCTAAGTCACCTGCATAATCTGAGTCTGTAAAACCCTTTACACTTAGCTCCTGACTCCCATAGCATATACGCATACTCTTTGTAGCTTTCAGGTATCTCAATATTCCTTTCACTGCCTCCCAATGTTTCTTGCCTGGGTTTGACATGTATCGACTTACTACTCCCACTGCAAATGCAATGTCTGGGCGAGTAGCAATCATTGCATACATCAAACTACCCACTGCAGACGCATATGGAATCTTATCCATTTCAGCATGTTCTTCCTCAAACACAGGACAATCTTGTTTGCTAAGTTTCACATATGGTGGGAATGGAACACTCGATGCCTTTCCCTTCTCCATATCGAAACGTTGAAAAACCTTGTCAATATACTCTGTTTAAGATAACCAAATCAAATTCTTTGATCTATCTCTCTCAATGCGCATAACAAGTATATGACTTGCCTCACCCATGTCTTTCATGTCAAACGATTTTTCCATCTTTGATTTCAAAGCTGAAATTTCTTCCAAGTGCTTGCCAGCAATCAACATGTCATCCACATACAAAATAAGGATCAGCCAACTACCATCCTTAGCCTTCTTTGTATATAGACAGTGATCGAACTCACTACGTTTGTAGCCTTGAGAAAGCATAAACTTGTGGAATTTATGGTACCATGCCCTCGGTGATTGTTTTAAGCCATAAAGACTCTTTAACAACTGGCATACCCAATCTTCCTTGCCTTTCTCAACAAACCCTTCTGGCTGCTGCATGTAAATTTCCACATCTAAATCACCATGCAAGAACGCTGTCTTGACATCCATTTGGTGCAACACCAAATCTAATATGGCAACCAATGCAAGAAAGCATCTCAATGTAGTCATCTTGACCACCGGAGAGAAGACTTCATCAAAGTCAATGCCTTGTTCTTGCTTAAAGCCCTTGGCAACAAGCCTTGCTTTGTACTTTGGCTGACTATCATGAGTGGTGATCTTATACCTGTAAACCCATTTACAAGGTAGAGCCTTTTTGCCCTGTGGTAATTTAACTAGCTTCCATGTCTTGTTTTTATGCAGAGCTATCATCTCTGACTGCATGGCCAATTGCCAATTCCCGAAGTCCTTCATTTGCACTGCTTCCTTGTAACATGAAGGATCATTGCAATCAGTCAACATGACATAGTTCATAGATGGAACAAACCTATCAAGAGGTCACGTGACACATCTAGATCTACGCACAATAGGTGGCTCAGGCTCAACCACAACCTGTGGTTCCACTCTATCCTGTCCTTGCTCCTCTTGAGCCCTGACATTTTTTCTTGCACGTGAAGGTCCATCTTCTTGGAAGACAACTCTTCTAATCTCCTCAACCCTCTCTGGTTTAGAATGATATTTGGATTCATTAAAGTGAACATCATTGCTGCGGACAACCTTTCTGGATTCGGGATCCCAAAGTCTGTACCCCATCTCACCAGAATTACCATAGCCTAGAAAGATGCACTTTCTACTCTTTGGCTCAAGTTTGTTCCTAAATTCCTTTGGAACGTGAGTATATGCCTCACAGCCAAAGACTCTGAGATGCTTGTATGAGGGCATTTTGCCTGACCATACCATCTCTGGCACTGAATCCTTTTGCAAAACCTTGCTAGGAGATCTATTTACAAGATGGACAGCTATTGATACAGCTTCAACCGAAAACCCATTTGGCAGTTGTGCATTAGACAACATACTTCTGACCTTCTCTTGTATGGTCCTATTCATTCTCTTAGCAACACCATTTTGAGGAGGATTGTAAGGAGCAGTAAGTTCACGTTTTATACCTTTTGACTCACAAAAGTCCTGAAAGGCCTTTGAAACATACTCTCCACCATTGTCAGTGCGTAAGCATTTAAGCTTCTTGCCACTCTGATTCTCCACAAGTGTCACAAACATTTTGAAAACACTAAACGCTTCATCCTTGTGCTTGAGAAAGTAAACCCATACTTTCCTCGAGTAATCATCTATAAATGTCATAAAGTAAGAAGCTCCCCCTAGAGATAGGTTAGGCATAGGTCCACACAAATCACTATGAACAAGTGCCAACTGTGTATCTCTTCTACTGATTCTATGCTTATGTGGCTGTTATGTTTTCTTACCATACAGACAATGTTCACAGAATTCATAATCATTAAATGAAAAGCCAGGCAAATAACCAGAACGAGACAAGATTTCCATTCCCTTCTTGGACATATGTCCTAACCGGCTATGCCACAAAGAAACGTTCGGCTGCTCGGTTACATTGATTACATTTTTAGAGACATTTGATACATAAATCATGTAAAGTCCTCTAGACTTTACTCCATGTGCTACTGTCATAGAACCCTTGGATATCTTCCACATGTTCTGTCCAAAAGTGGTGACGTAGCCAACATCATCAAGTAAACCTGTGCTGATCAAGCTCTTTGTAATTGCGGGAACATGTCTCACATTCTTCAGCGTGAAAGAAGAGCCAATCTGAAACTTCAATTGAACATCTCCAACACCTAAGATCTCACATGTCTGCCCATTGCCTAGCCGAACATGATCTTTAATGGTCACATAAGAGGTAAACCACTCCTTGTTTGGAGACACATGAAGTGATGCCCCTGAGTCTATAATCCAGTCACTCAGTGCATTTCCATCAGATGTTGTAAGAAGAGCTGAGTCCATTGTATTCTTCAAGAAGTAGATGTCTCCTGACACTAGACTGTCATCCTCTGCAACAATGTTTGTCACATTTATTTCTTGAATCTTCATTGAGGACTTGTTCTTCTCACCATGGTCTTTAGCTTTCTCTTTTCCTTTTTCTGCTTTCCATTCTCTGTAGTCTCTTTTCATGTGACCCTTCTTGCCACAATGGTAGCATTCTATGTCACTCTTGCCTTTAGCACTGCGGGACTTGCTACGAGACTGATTCCTCTTTCCACCTTTGTACTTTTCTTTGGTCCTTCCCCTGACAACTAAGGCTGTTCCTTTGCCTTTGTTCATTGTCTTTCTATTGGTTTCTTCAGTAAGCAGACTTCCTTCTACACCTACTATGTTCAAACCATCTGGAGGTGCAGAATTACTCAAAGCTGTGCGAAAAGTGTCCCAACTTTCCGGCAATGTGATCAACAGGAACATAGCTCTAACAGGTTCATCAAACTTGACACCTTGAGCTGACAACTGACTATAGATTGTGTTGAATTCATTCAGATGATTGGACATAGGTGTCCCTTCTTTCATCTTCAAGTCAACAAGCTTCTTAAGCCAGTATACCTGTGAAGCTGCACTCTGCTTCTCATAAAGATCACTCAGCTTTAACCATGCTTGATAAGCCGACATCTCGTCTGCTACATTGAAGTAAATGCTTTCTGCCAAAGTCAGCATAATGGTAGAAAATGCCAATTCATCCATTTCGCTCCATTCATCTTCGTCCATATCTTCTAGTTTTATCCCTTTGAGCTTTATAGGTTTTATCTGCTTCTTTTGTAGCAACACGTGCCAAATCTGCTTCTTCCACAATGGGAAATTGGTTCCATCCAGCTTCTTGATATTGTAAAGAGCAGTGTCCTGTGATCCAGCCATAGCTACGCTTCACAGTAGTTTACTTTCCTGGGAAAAATTCGACAGAGTTTCCCCTATAAACTGACCTCTGGACCAATATCAACCTATCAAATGAACCAAGAAAGCTCCAGATTCTGCATAAATTTTGGCAGATTCTCCTTTGTAAAATGGCTCTGGTGTACTAAAAACAGACCAAAAAACAGCTCAAAAAACCACTGTCTCTCTAACACTGTAAGCTGTGGGTAAACCTGTCCTGCACCTGTACTGTCTCTGACTGTCCTGTCACTGTCCTGTAAGCATAGACTGCGACAATGCCTCAACGGCAGTAAAGAAAAGATGCAATCCCAACTGTCTAACTCACAGTCAATACATCCTAGCTGCCTATCTAAGGGTGCTCGAGGGATCGCTCCAAGACCTGTATCATCGAAAGGATCTCAACATTCGAGAATCCCCCAGCTCAATAAAACCTCACTCAACACTCAACAAAGGTTGCAGTAAATCTGACAGTACATAGACTTCCCACAAAGTCATACATCCACAAATTTCCCACTGTATGATGTAACCGCTGCAGCGGTTGTTTGCTGCATGACTCACAGCCAGCAAACCCTCAACAGACATACATCATCTCTGACAATACATCCCATGTGGAAGTACCTGCAATGTCAGGATGAAATCTAAAATATCAAGCAACAAACACAAGCTACCTGATGAACTAGTGGATGTCGCCTACAGTCTGTGTGTAGATGCGCCCGTGTCGTATGTGACACGCCTCCAAGAACTGTGAGCCGTCCTTCGATGTGTAGACAACCACAAATCAACACTCTGGGAGTGTCAATATCCTCAGCACCTACAGTCGTAGGCCGAAAACCCCAAATTTGCAGAGTCGGATCTGCACCCGCTGAGACCACGTAGTCGAAAATGGCCTGCGCAGAACTTTGTTGAAGCCCAACGGTGACAGAATGACCTTAGAAAAGATTTGGGGCCGTGTCTTTGCCTGTCGAATTTCACTCCAATCTGAGCTGGTGACTCTAGCCTCCTGCAGTGCTGCCCCGAGCCTCGATCTGAGCTTTGATACCAGTTGAAGGAGTACGAGCGGAAGTGCGACGCGAGAGAGAGTGCGAGAAGAAGAGCACGTGGATATGGTGAACTCGCTCTACTGTAATGTGTAGAGCATAGTGAGTTCTTATTTGGTTTTTACAAAAGAATATGTGTACATACCTGGCGGCCCGCCCACTTACCTGGGTGACCACATTGGGCTTTATACCCCAACAAGAAAAGAGATACTCTTTCCTCCCTCCTTGAACTTCTTTAGCTTTTGTGACCTTGGCCATGCAGGGTATGATTTGTGATGTCCTCCCCATCCTATTTTCTCTAGGAGAATAGCCATAGCTTTCATCGGAAGAGGAGGAAGTTGAAGAAGAAGGAGAAGAGGGTGACCTTTTTCTAGCCCTTTTCTTCCTTTGTTTCCTCTCTTATCTTTCGGAATGACGAGGAGAGGGACTGTGTGTTGATCTTTTCCTTTTGGGAGGAGTGGGAGATCGTCTAGACCGCCGTCTTTGTGGAGCCACATCTTCAGAGGAACTCAAACTTTCATTGCTTTCTTGCTCTTTGTATTCCTCCTCTCGTATGGGAGAGAGTCTTCTTTTGGGTGTCTCTTCAAGAGGCCTCCTAAGCTCTCTCTCCTCTTGGAGAGGAAGGGAAATTCCTTAAGCACGAAGTTGTTGAGTAAATTCGGCTTGCAAAGTAGGGTTGCCCATAGCTTGCTGCTACAACCTAGTAACGAGATAATTCACGAACATGGGGGCATCGTCATTAGCACCTTCATGTGCAAAATCAAAACTATCAATGTTCATTCTACTCTCTTGATTATTGTCAGCCATGCTAACAAAATTTATGTATGTACTTAGTGTATGCTTTGGCAATTCAAAACCTTAATTTCCACTCCTCTTAGCCTTTGAAAATTGGCTATCTACACCCACGGTTCGAAGTGGTTAGTTATAGAGAGTAGTGGAGTAGGTCTAACATAGCAGAGTTATCGAAGGCTAGCTCCTTTTGAACTTCTTATGTCTCAATAATGGTAAAGCCATAGGCAAGTCTAAAAAGACTCCATTATTAAGTCCAAAGCTCCCCAGGTGTGCACCATATCCCACATAGTGGGCTCAATAAAACCGATAATAGATCCCAGTTCCACTTACCCTAATATAATTAACAACATCAACCATTTATAGGCTACTTAAGGACCTCTCTTCTTAAGCAAGAAAAGGGAAACCAAATGATCTGATACCAATGTAATGTAATTGGCCTATTTAACTTGAGAGTAGCAAAAATTAATGAGAGTACTTTTGAGAAATTACTTTGTGATCAACATAGCGGGTGAACATAATTGAAGATAGAAACATAATCATAGCAATTAGTTAACTTTGCATGAACAATACTTTTGCAAGAGAAAGAATTTAGAGAACATGACAACAGTTGAGGACTCGATTTATGTGGAGCCGATCCCCCCTCCAATAGGCATTTGTATTATGATTTCTCCCATTAAAAGAGAGACTTATTACAATACAATATTTGTGTTCCTTGTGACGTAGGTGATCCAATGAATATGGAAATCTTCATGCATCACAAGCATAACATAACTTTGAAGAAAACTGTAACTATCCCAAGACTTAGTCCCAAGACCTCAAACACCTTCGAAGGTGGAGAGAGCTAGCAATGAATGAGGGTAGGGAAGAGGAAGAACAAAAATTTCACAAGAGAAAGAATTAGCTCCTCACTTATCATAACTCTTCTTGCTAGAATACATAATAGCATAGTAAAATGAGGATGGAGAAGATGGCAAGTTTAAGCGTTGAAGCATGGCTCTTGGTTGGAATTTCACTCTATAGCCAAGAGTGCTGGTGTAGGCTCTCAACCTCTACTTGCTTGGAGAAGGAGAGGGAGCTCTTGCACTTTGCACATTGCATAATGAGAGTGTGTGTGAGTGTGTGTGGGAAAGTATACCCCCTAAGCAACCCCCTAGCTTGCTGTGGTCGACCCCCCTTGTAGCTCATGCTTGAAGCTCATTGGACACATCCAAACCTAGCCAATCACAAGTAGGAGGCATTACAAGCAACAAGGGTAGCCTTGGGACAATTGTCCCCTTTCCCCTTTGAGAGACAGGACTTGATAGATGGAAAGACTAATTAATTCTCCTAAATTATCATTGGACCCCTTGGGTGGCCAACCAATAGGCTTCAGACACACCATGAGGGCAGCATGAGGAGGAACTTGACAAGTGTCCCCTTTGATTTCTTTGTACCAAGTAGGCCTTGTGTGAGTGTGTTGGTGTTCTCTCTCATGTCCCCTCATGTAGGGATTGCCCCTTCCTTGTAGGGATTAGATCTTTAACACCTCAAACCCCTCAAGCTTAGGCCCAGTTCCCACCACAAGCTTGGCCCTTAAGCACTTCAAGCTTGGGCGGGGTTCTCACCTTAAGTACATCCCTAGCATCTCAAGCATGTCAAGCACCTCAAGCATCTCAATCATCAAGCACCTCAAGCACCTTAGTCATCAAGAATGGCAAGCACCTCAAGCACCTTAAGATTGGGCGGGGTTCCCACCTTAAGCACAACCCTAGCTTACCTAAGGTCAAAGGACTTTTACACTCATTCTTGGATGTCTTCAAATAAGCTAAACCTAAGGTCTTATGATCCATTGGTTAGCCCTCCTCTTTGATAGACCATCTCTCATTTGGGCCCCTTTACCATTAGCCTCGTGTTGAGATATATCTATAAGCACATGTCTATACCTTAACCCTTGTTCCCGTTTATTCTCCCAGATTAAGAGATCATTTCAATATGAGAAAATCATTTGGGTTGGTTTATATATTAGATTTTATGACAGGAAATATACACTTCTTTTGCTTATTGCACATATCTTGTCTGTGAAGGGCATTTTACAGCCTTGCCCTTCAAAGGGAAGGCTTATTTTGAAAAGTGTCACTCCAATGGGAAGGGGACTTTTACCAGCTTGTTCTTCCTTTACAGGGAAGGCCTATACCAACCATTTGCAAGGCTAGACCCCCAAGGAAGGACATAAAGGGTTGCAATTTTTGGCAATGCCTTGCACATCGATTTTCCATGTACCTACATGGCGAACAAATTTTTTTTTTGTGTGTGGAGAAAACATTAATATATTAAAAAGGAAAAAGAGTACAAGAAATCCCTCAAATGTGAGGAAAGAGGCAGCGCCAATGATAGAAGATAATGAGGGAGCCCTTTAAATGCTAACGCTACTACAATAAGGAACTCAAGGAAACTTAAGGCGAGAAGCTACTTTGAGACTAACGCTTGAGTTGTACTCGCCTGTCGCCTACCTTGTATCCTTCGTGACATTCATCTCTTCCCATCATTTCCCTTACCACCCTTGCCCTCCGCGCACTCGGCATCACTTTTCCTTCCCCTTTGGGGAAAGTGGACTCTATTATGGCCTTTCATGAAGCTCTCAGAAATGATGTGACCCTAGGTCTAATGGCGAGCTCTTCTCTACTTGTAACATCTGGATTTCAAGCTACTCTACTTATAGGGTAAGGGAGCCAGTTTAGAGGCGTTTTGTGGAAACGTGATGTTTTTGGGGGGGATTTTGCAAATCTCATCATTTTCAATATTTACGCATTGCACGAGATTCCTCATGAAAAGGTGAATCTATTGATACCAAAATCGATATTTTTTAGATTTTATTTGAATGCTCCATTTGAAACAATTCAGTTTTTGAGGCATTTTGTAGCATTAGAGACACTCAAGACCCACTAATGGTACACTTTTAATGGTACACTTTTCAGCAAATCACAACATGAAACATAAGCAAGATTCTTGGAATATGCCAAATTTCTTGCCTCTAAATTGGGGGTGGATATGTATCTAACCTAGGGGTCAAAAAATTTTGTCTCTAAACTGGCTCCCTTACCCTAGATATGGGATCCTTGTCTTCTACCACCCTCTCTTATGGGTCTTTCTCACCCTCAACAACCAAGTTTTAATCAACTATAGTCTTTCCCCCTATCACTGCTCTAAACAATCCCTTGGTCTACCACCAACAAACTTGTTATGCTGGTATGGTGAGGTCCCCCCCGATAGCTCTTCAACCCTCTCTTCAGGTGTCATGTAGCCTATCACGGTTCTGACAAGGTCGGCCACCCTTCGGCTATAGAGCCGTGAGGATGTGGTTTAGGGAGAGACCGCCTAACCATAGTGCCCGGGTGGGGGACCAATGTAGACGGCAAGAGACACACCATATATATGTTTCGAGAATGAGCCTGCCAATCCTCATTATCTCAAGGCTAGGTGGAGACCTTACGAGCTTACCATCTTTCACAAGGTTGCTCCTGCGACATTGCCCTATTCTAACATTGGTGTCACTGCGAGGTGTAGGTCCGTGTGTGAACAAACCCACGTACAACTATTGAATTAATGAGGGAAATTTTGGAGATACGGAGATCTGAAGGCATACGAGGAAGAAGTGTAGAACTACCAGTTGATACGGCCTCACCACAGTCCGCTGTTGTCGATGCGCTTTACTGCCCTATTGTCACCGCTACCAAGCACTCCAACACCCTCGCTCTGGCCTACTATGCTACCATCTACCACAGTAGCAATGCCACCGTTGTTCGCAACTCTCGTCTTTGCCATCGGCCATAGCACCCGCGAAGTGCAACACACCATCACCTCGTCATGCCACCTTGTGTCGCCACCCGCTTGACACCGCCACTCACTGTCAAGGCTTCCAATAATCATCGCTGTCATGCATTGGTAGCCCACTCCCATGAGCATACTACTCTCTCTCTCTCTCTCTCTCGCTCTCTCTCTCTCTCTCGTTGTGCTCTATATTTAGGCCTACATAGAGATTCACAAATAATTGACTCTAATATTTTTTTTAAAAAAAATATCCCAAAAAAACATAGAAAATCAAATAAAGTTAAAAAAATTAAAAAAAAATCCATAAAATTTTTGAAAAAATATAACAACAAAAACACGAAAAGCTTATTTTAAAAAAATGCATTTATTTTTGTTGAGCATTTTTATCTTTTTCTTCGGGTTTGTTTTATTTATTTCTTTTTTGATTGATTTGTTTATTTTTTGTGTTTTCACCCCAAACGAAACAAAAAGAAAAAAAAGAAAAAGAAAAACTCAAAAAGTGATTTTTTTTCATTTCTCCCTCATGACCCTTCGCCTTGCTTCACACACGAGTCCCATACCCTATTCATGCGCTCAATTAGCTAGATTTATGCCAGATTATGCCCGATTTAGCTAGGTTTAAGCCAAATTACACATATAGACCTTGTTTATACACGGAGTCCGGTTTTGGTCTATATTTGACAAGTTTGCGAACTTCAGAGCTTGTTCACGTGCATTATTCTATTTTGGCTTGATTTGATACTAGATCGATCTTTTATAGAGATTTGTTTGTGGTCGTGATAGTGCCCGAATTACGCTAATAGAGCCTATTCACACGTGAAATCTCGACATAGCTTGATTTTAGCCATTGGTCACATGCTTGCACACAATTAGAGTCCGATTTGATTCGTAATTGATTTTTGACTATGACTTGGGCCTAGAGACATTCTTAGAGCTTGTTCATATGTAGTGATCCTAGATTAGTGCATGCTAGCCTTAGATTGCAGAGTTCTGACCATAGCTAGTGCATGTGCTTATTAACACCAGATTTGACCTAGATTACTAGATTTTGGTGATCATGGATCTAGAGGCCCTGTTTGATAGGTTATTGAGGATTTATGGGGGGATAAATGGATTTCCTATATACACAGATGCAAACACCTAGAAAAGGTATATCCAGCTTCAGTCCACAGGTCATCAGACACCTACTTTTTGGGTGCTTAGAGCCCGAGCATACCCGACCTTGTCAGATCATAATTTTTATGGTCGTGGTACATCATATAGACCTATGATGGAGGATACTTTAGTGAGTTTCATGCTAGCCCTTGTGAGGGTTTCACAGACACCCTTGAGCTACCATAAACTTTATCCTTGTACTTGTGTGATGGTGGACCCCTTTATGATGAGGAAGCATCGGAGGATGTACATGACTACTAGAACTAGATTTGGTGCGTACACTCCCTCCGATACACTCAGTGATTTCCCACCAGCCTCCTATCGAGGTACCTTCATGAGCGTTTATGATGGGGCTATATATACATTGTTATGTGGATGCATGACCCTATTTCTGTACTCCGTGTAGTATAGTTGAGTCTACAGTAGACCCTATGACCACACCATCTACATGAGTGACAGGACTTGGATCACTTTTAGGATTCACATCATCTAGACCTTCTCCTGCTTGAGGTGTTCGCCTTTTGTTGATAGATTTGATTTGTACAATCTTTTTCTTGAGGTAAGTAGGTACAGGCTATTACCTTGGGCTTTTTGGCCCAAACATTAGTGTTTCCTTGGAAGTATCCTTGAGCAAGAATTGATTCATTTGATGCTACCCACCCTATTACCTTTGGTTATTGAGGTTGAACTTACGGTTGATGTATTGACACTAGATCTTTGAATTTGATATGTTGTTTAGATACTAGCATGTGCTTAGTTTTTTTCGCCTTCTCTTGGAGGCTTTCTTGTGATGTAAACTTTGGTGGATAAACTTTTTGTATAAGTTTCCTTCGCATTGTGAATGGTTTGGCTTTTGATGTAGAGGATGTGTGGGAAGTTTGATGGAGACTCATGGAAGGTAAATTTGACTTTTGAAGTTGATTTGCTATAGTGTTTTCTTTAGCGTTACCTTTTCCTGCTAGGCTAGTTGTTTCTTTTCTGCATGGATTTGAGATGCTTCTCGGACTATTACCTATCGTTGTTGTTGAAAGAAGATGTTCATCCAAATTTTTTCAGGACCAAACTCTCTTTCATGTGATGGGAGTCGATTATTTAAAAGGTGTCCTTGAACTCCCTAGTACTCAACTTGAGTACTACTTCTACCATGCCAAAGCTAGGAGTTGGAGTTTTAGAATTTGTGTACACAATTTCCTCTAGCTCTTTGATTGGTGGCTTTTCCATCATTATTCAAGTTCCATAAGACATTAGATTCTTTGTAGCATAAGGATCTACCAAAGCTGAACATGTAATCTTGAATCTTGTTTCTGCACATAAGTTGAATTTGATCATTGTAGGAGACAATGATCTTTTTTGTTAAGTATGGAGCCTGATTTACCCCTTGTAACTTTTTGTATTAAAAGCGCACATTTGTAAGGCTCTCTTTATGAGAGGAAGAGCCATCATGCGTGAAGAAAAATCACTCACCGAAAACCAAAAGTTTCAGCCAATCTCGAAAACCAAAATTAGTTTTGCCGGAACATTATGGCCAGATAGCAATCGGAAAGTGGTCGAAAAACCGCCATCATTTGGCCGGTTGGTCGATGGCTAGTAGTCAATGGCTGGTGGCCGATTTCAAATGTGGACTTGTCTTCTCAAGGGTGGCCACACATTGGCAGATTGGAGGGTTCAATTTGGACTTGTCAACACAAGGGCGGCTACAAATGGCTGCCTCTCATGAGAGAGGGAAAACCTTTTGGCCTGTAAAAGGAGGCCTCTTCTACACATAAGAACGGATTGTGAAGCATTGTGGTGCACGGTGAAGTTGATGTGATGTGGTGAGAGTGAAGCAAGGCGGGAGCTCCAAAAGGGTATAAGCCCTTTGTAACTTACTTCTTGTTTGAAGTACTAAATTCATTGTGTGGCTGCTTTCCCGTGGACGTAGTCCACATTGGGTGGACCACATATATCGTGTGTGATCTTTCTCTCTCTACTCTATAACCTCTCTTGTGTGAAAAGTATCTCTCTCTATTAAGTAATCTACTCAATTATCTACTTAGCTACATCTATTTCTTAACATTTTGCAGTCTCCTTGTTCTTCTCTTGATCTCAAATTTGTTGAGCATCTGATGCGGAACTTGGACGTACTGCTTCTTCATCTACTTTTAGTTGTGCACTTTTTGGAGTCAGCTTCTTTGAAGCAAGTATTGTTGATTCTTCAATAATGTCAATGATGGCATATTCTTGTGCTTGTTTTTCTTCCTTCATTTGTGCTTTTGCACCATAATTCATGACTTAGTTGTTTGTCTTACCTCTTCTTCTTTCACACTCACAATTTTGATTAGCTTTCTTTAACACTTTAATCATAAAATAGGAAGCTATCTCATAGCCTTCCTCATCAAAAAACTTTGCAAGCATTGTTTCATTTATGTACACGTCTAGAGTAGGCAAGATCTAGTCCTATCCAAACAACTCAACTAAATCCTCAAGAAACGATTTTGGGATGTGATCTTTGTCCTCTACCGGTCTCTCTAAGATACAATCTTCCCTCAACAAACTCTCCCAATCAAAATCTCCACACATCTAAAGATATGCTTTGGTCTGTAGCCATGCTTGAATTTTTGGTTCATTGATAATTGATGACAGGGATCTCACTGAGGTGATCACGATTGTGTGATTATGTTAATAACACCAGTAATTATACATGAAAAAGACGTGATCACGTTAATTGTTAACGTCATCCTGATCAAGACCTGCAAAAACCAATAGAACCAGTTAGCCCGTTGGGTTTTGTTGTTTTCCCTACAAGCCCATTGATCGTTTCAATTTTCCCGACCCATCGGGAAAAAAAATTGCCTGGCTGGTGTAATCATATAAAGTAAAACCTCTTCTAACCTTAACATTTTGACTAGGAAAATCCTTGGGGGAGTGTATTCAAGCACCGGATACAGTTATCTCCTTCTGAATTGACCTAAGGTTACAGAGTCACATGTCCTTTTTTGGGGTGGAGCATGATTCTTAATTCGGTAACCACTTCTAAAAAAAATTTAATCCTTCACCAAACATAAGGTATGAAGCCAAAAGAATTGAGAATTTGGACAGTCGTGCTCATTGTGAGATGAAGCCATTGGTCCATAAAAGGGCCGAACTTGGTTTTAGAAGATGAGCATATGTAAATGACAAGTCGATAGTCAAGGGTCGGATGCCCTGTATAAGTGTACTGGGTATATAAAGATCCTTGTAGTCTTGCATTTTTCACCATCATAGATTTGAGTTGGTATACATTGTCACTGCACAATATGAGAGCTATAATCCTTAATTGGGTGAAAAGAGATTTCATATATTGAAGCGGATGCATAACGGGGCTACAATCCTTGATTGGGTACAAGTAGTCCTCAATTGTGTAATTGTATTGAAGATTTCACTGCCTTGTTTTATGCATTGGTTTATATAGGGAGTGCATTATATATTATGAAAGATTGTTAGTGCATGACATGACCAGTC
The DNA here is from genome assembly GCF_014529385.1 of Adiantum capillus-veneris. NCBI lineage: Eukaryota > Viridiplantae > Streptophyta > Polypodiopsida > Polypodiales > Pteridaceae > Adiantum > Adiantum capillus-veneris. The sequence continues at coordinate 98,800,272 of NC_140951.1, forward strand.
ATAGAAATTATTACTTTTTGTGTGTTCTGCAAATAGTTATCATCGTTGGAGTGTAGAAGTTGATTATTCTTTGAAGCATTTGAAAATAGATGTGTCCTATTTTTTGCAAATCGAAGAGAATGTATAAATAGTCATCATATTTATAATTGCTTTGACGAATTCATAGCATTGTTTTTTTCATAATGCCGTGTACAGACAGAATTGCAATGTGTATGTTTGCTCACAACATATACGATTGATATGTGGATTGACTAGAGTGCATTGAAAATCTTATACTATGAAACTTTGATTACTTTCTTAATGATTGTTTTTCTAATATATATCAAAAAGAAGAAAAATGTTTTAAAACTGGATATCTAGCTCTTATGCCTTCATATTAAATTGAAAGCAATGGTAAGAAATGTCGGCAGTGTACGAAGAAGGCAAATAATAAAAAATCCCCTGACAAAGAGGGGGATTATGCTCACAACATATGCGGTTGATATATGGAGTGGCAATGTAAATTTTTCTTCACTACAAAATTAGGCGGTGCACCACGTATTAGGGACCAATTTTTGGGTAGCACTAAAATAATTGTAAGAAGAGTGAACATCCTCAAGTGCTTGCAATTGCAACGTGTTTGAGAGAAGAGCTTACCAAAAAGGGTGGTAAGAGAACGGATACATAGCTCTGTTATGGATGCATGTCAATAGCAGTTACAACCAAATATTAACTCTCTTGATCCTATTTTGACACCAACTAACCCTGCAGAACAGCCTGCACATGGAGAGGAAATGTCAAGAAGTGTTTCTTTTAAGCGTCACAATGAGGGTGGACTAGGGGAAATGCCTAAAAAATCATTGCAACAAAGCTTTCAAATGTAGTCTCTAGAAGAAGCACAAATCACCCGTCAAAGCAATTGTCATGGTAGACAACAATCATTGGAAGGCTGCATGGAATAAATCGGTGAGTTTGGCCCCACATTTTCAGCCCCTTTGTATCACATGATACAAAATGATCTCTTGAACAAATGCTACATTGATGACAAAGAGCGTGTTTCCAAAATAATACTTGGGAATATTTTTCTTTCAGGATGCACAATTGTGAATAATGTTTGGTCTAATGTTCAAAGAAGACCACTGATCAATGTAATGCTGGTTTGCACAAGGGGAAAAATGTTCATGAAGGCAATTGTAAATAATGGTGGAATGAAAAGTGGAAAATACATTTTGAGTTCTTGATTAATGTAATTAAAGAAATTGGTGATGAACATGTTGTTCAAGTAGTCATGGATGATGCAAAGAACTGTAAAAATGCTAGCAAAGTAATAAAAAAGTGATGTCTATACATTTTTGCCAATGGTTGTAATACGGACAACTTAAACTTGATGCTGAAGGTTTGGTACACTGGTGAAGAAACCACATGGTTCGCCAAAATAATTGACACAATGTGACAAGTTATGAAGTTCATCTTGAAACTACAAAGAGTGCTCAATTTGTATAGAACACGCATGTCAATGATGTTGAAACTTCCTGTTGAAACTCGATTTTGCATGCACTTTATACATTGGAATTACTTCTCCGCAATAAGTGCACTATGATTGACATTTTCAACCACACAGACTTTAAAGAATGGCAGCTTGAGCATATAGAAAAAGTGAAAGAGAAAATTACATATCTATGTGGGTCCATAAATAAGCTTGCTTGGTGGAGAAGTATAATGGATGCATACCATGTAATGATGCCCATTATGTTTGCGATTCACAACCTTGATTAGAGCACCAATTATGGGCAAAGTGTGGATGACATGATGGTCAGTGCAACAAAGTTTTGAAAATCCTAACACTACAACATAACCCAAAGTTATCGACGCCCGTACCTTTCCACCCGGGTATCGACGTTCTTTGACCCCATCGATATACGCGTCAATAAGTGCGTCGATATGCACGTGGAAGGGCAAAATTTTCCACGCGTATATCGATGGCTATTTCGACGCGTATATCGATGCTAAAAAATTGGGCAAAAAAAAGGGGAACCCGCGCGCAGGGGCCATTTTCGCCCTCCACGCGCGCGCTCAGATCTTGGCCGAAACCTGCTACGCAGGTATTATGGCCCCCTTCCCCCCCCCCCCCCCCCCTCCCAACCCCTCTCTCTCTCTCTCTCTACACATCGTGTGTGTGCGTGTGTAGGAAAGAGATAGAGAGAGAGAGAGCGGTGTGTGTGTAGGAAAGAGATAGAGAGAGAGAGAGCGGTGTGTGTGTGTGTGTGTTTGTGTAGGAGAAGAGAGAGAGAGAGAGAGAGAGAGAGAGAGAGAGAGAGAGAGAGAGAGAGAGAGAATTAATGTACACGTAAAAAATTAAAATTAAAGAAAGAAATGAAATGAAATGTTTTATTAACGTCTTCAAAAGGCCAAAGTGACCTATGCGACCAGAAAGTTACAATGTGGTGGATCTGATACAAAGTCAGAATAACAAGATAGACAAAATAAAACATTATGGAATCCTAAACTGCTGGGTGTGGACTAAGCAGCTAAAACAGCTAGCTGGGATAGGTAGATCATAGGAGATCCAGCATCTGCCCGCTGGCTGACCTCATCAATCTCCTCCATGGTCAGTAGTCTATGTTGTGCATGTCGAGCCAAAGTGACCTGGATCGTCTGATGCAGCCTGTATCGATGTTGTGTAGTCTGGTCTCCGCAGTCTTGGGCGTCTGGATCTCCCTAGCTCAGTCGCTCATTCGATCAGTACGTAGAGAGATAGGGAAGTAGAGAGCGAGAGAGAGATAGGGAAGTAGAGATAGAGATATAGGAAAATAGAGTGAAAGAAAGAGATAGGAAATAGAGAGAGAGAGAGAGAGAGAGAGAAAGAGAGTGATATATATATATATATATATATATATATATATATATATATATATATATATATATATATATATATATATATATAGAGAGAGAGAGAGAGAGAGAGAGAGAGAGAGGGAAGTGGAGAGCGAGACAGAGAGAGATAGGGAATAGAGAAGTTTCCCTATCTCTCTCTCTCTCTCTCTCTTCTCTATTCCCTATCTTTCTCTCTCTCTCTCTCTATATATATATATCACTCTCTTTCTATATCACTCTCTTTCTCTCTCTCTCTTCTCTATTCCCTATCTTTTCTCTCTCTCTCTCTCTCTCTCTATATATATATATATATATATATATATATATATATATATATATCTTCTCTATTCCCTATCTTTCTCTCTCTCTTTCTCTCTCTCTCTATATATAGAGAGAGAGAAAGATAGGGAATAGAGAAGAGATATATATATATATATATATATATATATATATATATATAGAGAGAGAGAGAGAGAGAGAGAGAAAGATAGGGAATAGAGAAGATATATATATATATATATATATATATATATATATAGAGAGAGAGAGAGAGAGAGAGAGAGAGAGAGGGAAGTGGAGAGCGAGACAGAGAGAGATAGGGAATAGAGAAGAGAGAGAGAGACAGAGACAGAGAGAGAGAGAGAGAGAGAAAGACTCTATATGTATACATATATGTATACATATAGAGTCTTTCTCTCTCTCTCTCTCTCTCTCTCTCTCTCTCTCTCTCTATATATATATATATATATATATATATGGCTAGGGACTTGCTACGCGCCGTGTGCGAGCCACAAAGGCTCCTAGCACACAGTCATACAACAGACAAGCTCACAAGGAAGAACGGTGTGTCACTCACCTTCCTGCGTAGTTGCGAATGAAGGCTTCCCACGCCGCGAAGAAGAGGGAGACGCCGCTACGCCGCGCTCAACCGCCTCGCCGCCGTCGTGCCACCACAACGCTCGATCGCACACACACTCTCACACTCTCTCTCTCTCACACACACACGCACACACACACAAGGAGATGGTGAAGGAGAAGGTGGAGATGGAGCAAGAGCAGCTTCTATTGCACAATGAGAGAATGAGTAAAAATTAGGTTTAGTGGCTTTTATATGAGCTCACCCCATTCACACTTGGGCGCCCATACTTAGCCAACTAACTCCTTGAATATTCCAGTTAGAGTGCGTCTGTCATCGGCGATCACCCTTACCCTGTTCCTATTGGTCCGACAAGGCCGGTACCTTACTCTAAAAAATACAACGTTTATAGATCATAGGGTGTCCGTGTGCGGTGAGGGTTAACATGATATATATATATATATATATATATATATATATATATAGAGAGAGAGAGAGAGAGAGAGAGAGAGAGAGAGAGAGAGAGAGAAGTGGAGAGAAGTGGAGAGCGAGACAGAGAGAGAGATAGGGAAATAGGAATATAGAGAGATAAAGAGAGATAGTGAGAGCGAGATCGAGAGAGAGAGAGAGAAAGGGAGATAGCGAGAGCGAGATCGAGAGAGAAAGAATGAGAGATAGGGTACGTAGACAGAGAGAGAGAAAGAAATAAACAGATAGAGAGTGATATATATATATATAGAGAGAGAATTAACTAGAGATAGCTATAGAGAGAGAGAGAGAAAGATAGTAGATAGAGAAAGAGAGAGAGAAAGAGTTACGTTGGCTGACCAATTGCATGTGTGAAAAGGACAGAAACTCTCTCTATCTCTCTCTCTCTCTTCCTCTAGAACAAACTATGGAACTAAAAGAGGCAAAGGGGTTTTGCCCGCTACATGCATTGCCATGTACACCTGGGAGTGCACGTATGTGTCTACCCACTATAGGACTTGACCAATAAAGACGAGATTTTGACCCGGTCGTCCTGATCTCCGTACACCTCTGGACCGAGGTGTACGAAGATTGGGCAAGACTAGAGAATGCGAGGTAGTTTACATTGTGAGGAGTATATATATTAAAACAACATTCATAATCATTGTAGATGGCAACGTCATCAACTAACATGGAGGAAAAGATTGCATGCTTGTGCACGCTCTGCAAGTATCAAATCCTGCGCAAGCGTAGGATATGTAATGAGCATGTGCACAAGTACGGAGAGTTTGCTAGAGAAAGCGTACAGAATCTACGATACGACTCCTATGGAACGGGCATTGATTTTCGCGCATAGCACCTACATTTGAGAGAGAGAGAAATTATGCATGAAGGTCCGACCAATATAGAGCCAAGGATGGAAGCAAAAAAGGGCTTACAGACAGAACACGACGGCATGGAGGAGATGCTGGATGCCTTCTTCCAGACAAGCGAGGAGAACGCTAACGAAGTAGCACCAGAAGCCGTGCGCCTATCTCCTGAAGACATGTTGAGGAAGTTGGCACGTCAACCAATCTATGAAGGCGCCAAAATATCTATGCTTCGTACTTGTCTGGTGTTTGTGAATCTTCAGTCAGTGTACGGGTGGTTAGATGCAAGCGTCACTGCTTTGTTTAGGTACGCAGTTTACAAAAGAGATTTTTCGATTGCAACGGTGACGTGCTTGGAGAGCTTTTTAATTTAATGTGGCTTAAACAGGTTGTTGCAGGAGCAACTTCTCCCGGCTGGCAATGAAATGCCCCCCTCCATGCCAGACGCAAAGCAACTATTGACCTCAGTTGGCTTGGACTACAACAAGATTCATGCATGTCCAAATGATTGCATTCTTTTTCGCAATGAATTCACAGATTGTCCGTCGTGTCCTAAGTGCGAAGCAATGCGTTACAAATAAGATGCAGTTGGCGAGACAGCGCCAACTAAAGTGTTGCGGCATTTCCCTATTATTCCTAGGATAAAAAGCATGTTTCGTTGTGGTTCCATTGCAAAGTTGATGCGGTGGCATTCTACAAATAGATCCACTGACGCAACATTTAGGGTGCCCGCTGATTCAAAGGCCTGGAGGCACATTGAAGATACCTGGCCACATTTTAAGAGTGAACCACGCAATTTGTGGGCATGGTAATGGATGGAGTCAATCCATTTGGCTTGCGAAGCTCCTCATGGAGCACTTGGCCTGTGTGCCTTATCAATTACAACCTCCCGCCGTGGATTGCCATCAAGAAGGGTCATTTGATATTAAGCTTGATTGTACCTGGTAAGTTCAAGGTAAAAAATATGGATGTTTATCTAGCTCCGTTAGTTGACGAGATCTAGGAGTTATGGCATGGGATCGACATAGTAGATACGGTTGAACCAGTAGGAGAACAACATGCAAGGATCCATGGACTTATTATGTGGACTATGCATGAGTGGCCAGGATACGGAGAAGCTTCTGGTAATGGTTCTTGATTTACAAAATTCTCGCTATTCGCAAGCACTGTGCCTTGGCCTGATTCATGCTTTAATATATGCAGGGCTAACAAATTCAGGATACAATGGATGTCCAATTTGCGGGCAGTCTTTGCATGTGCGCTATTCTGCCTCTCTTCGCAAGACAATTTATCAAGGCCACCACCGTTATCTTCCAGACGGCCATCACTTACGCGAAGGTCAGCTTGGTCGTGTTGAATGTCGTCCTATGCATGTACAAGAGTGGCGTCGCTGATGGGAGCAACATGAGAGGCAACATGTTCCAGGAATGAAACGTTTGTCCATTCTCCATACGTTGCCGTACTGGGGTGATCTACTAATTAACCATTTGCTGGATCCAATGCATATATTCAAGAATGTGGGAGAGCTCCTCTGGAAGACAATCATGGGAATGAAAGACAATCGAGCTTCACGAGATGATTTGCAGTCAGTTGGAAAGATGCCAGAGCTGTGGCCTTTCAACAATGCAGTTGGCCAATCAAAACTTCTAAGAGCGCCATGGGTATTGCTAAAAAACAAAGAGCGACAAGTTAAAGGGTGATTTCAGAGTTCAGGACGCCAACAGGATATATGCGATGTCTCAAGACAGCATTCATCCGTGATGATCAATTGTCAGGACTAAAATCGCACGACTGGCATAAATTCTTGCAATTCATTCTTCCAATTGCAATCAAGGGGTGTTTAACAGAGGAAGTGTGGACCTGCATATACAAGATTTCAGAGTTAGTGCGGTGGATCTCTTCCAAGGAGATACGAGAGGAATCTATTGCAGCCGCAAGGGCTAACTCCATTGAGGCAGTTTGCATGATTGAGATGTATCTACCCACGAGCTACCTAACTATCCAGAGTTAGGCAGAAAGTGCGGACCTGCATATACAAGATTTCAGAGTTAGTGCGGTGGATCTCTTCCAAGGAGATACAAGAGGAATCTATTGTAGCCGCAAGGGCTAAATCCATTGAGGCAGTTTGCATGATTGAGATGTATCTACCCACGAGCTGCCTAACTATCCAAATACACTTGCTCGTCCATGTAGTAGATGAGGTTGCAGTAGGTACAGTCCACAGCCGTTGGATCTTCTTTCTAGAGCGGTTCATGAAAACACTTAAGGGTTTTTTTCGCCAAAAGGCGTGTCCAGAGGGGATCATGTCAGAAGGATGGCTGGTGCAAGAGTCTCTTGTATTGACGACCGAATTTCTATCTGTTTCTGACCCAGAAATGCCTCGACTATGGAGCGATGAGGAGGATGCAAGACTAGTGGGAGAGGAGCCGCAAGGGAAAGGGGTGCCGAAGAAAATGAACGACGCGATGCGAGAAAAGATCATGAAGTTCTGTATACTAAATTCAGCGCCGATGAAAAAATAGCTTGAAAGGTACGGAGAAGAGAAAGAGAGACGCATTAGAGAGTGACACCATTTCAGGCAAAGCCGAACGACTAGAGGCTTACCCTTGTCTGACTATCTCGCTCCTCTATCTGAATTTCCTACAATGGCATGGTTGGACAAGACAGTGAGAGCAACTCGATAGATTGGAGAACCCATATCTCTAGAAGAGGAAGAGCTGGCTATTGGATGTGACTGGAAGTATCATACATACATGGCACTGTGGTCGCATGGAAAGCATTTCAGAACACAACAAATTGACAGCAGAAGAAACACGTTTGACAATGGGGTAATGGTTAGTTTCATGCAAAAGAGCAGAGCCAGTGCCAGAGACACAAATGAGAGCACTAGCAACCTGGATTATTGTGGTCTGGTGTCATATATCTTGAAAGTCAGCTTTAGGCGGTTTGAGATGTTTTTGTTGGATTTGAAGTGGTTCAAGGTGATTACTTCTAGTCGCAATGCAACGGTACGCAGAGATGGAAACAAACTTGTGCAAATAGATTCTACAAAGGTTTGGACAGATGCAAGCGACACATTTGCTCTCCCCGAACATTGAGCAAGTGGTCTTTGTACCAGACCCTCGAGAGCGACAATGGTGGTTTGTGGTTCATGTTGCTCCAAAAAATAAACAAGTATTTGAAGGGCAAGAGCTCTTGGAGGAAAGTTGGTGAGACGATGTCCATACTATTGTGACATTAGATGAGATGGACAAAGGTATGGCAGAGGAAGATGATAGATATACGAGGGATGACGCAGACGAGGCAGAATTGACACTTGTAGATGAGATGCAATGGATGAAGACAATTTGCCAGAACGAGTTGGGACAGAGTTATGTTTGCAATTAGAGATAGACAATGATACGGTGCAAGATCTTATCGATGATGCCTCACTCGTCGAGACCTAGGCCTGTAAGTGTTTGTGTAAAGAGGTTGATATAAAATTAAGCTTAAAGTTAATTTAAACAAAGGTGTTCCAACGCTTTATTCTACTCTCTTTGTGCATGACTTTAGTATGGTAGACCAGTTTCCAGATCCCGCTTCTATGAGTGCAGATGCATTCATGGCTTCGTCACATGGATGGCGCCTGCTCAGATGAAAGAGGCTTCTCAGTACTGGGTAGCTAGAGGCACGGGTACTACGCCTCTGGGTTCACACCCGAGGGTCCGACGCCTATGGGGGGGATGCCTATGGGGGGGGGGGATGCCTATGGGTACGATGCTTGCTTCTCCCATCACAGCCACTTTGACATCTAGGGGTGCGGTAGAGGCGGGTACGTCCTCATCTCCGCAGCACAGGCGCACTTGCCGATCTCGGCGATCGGCACGTGGAGGTGGTGAATGCTGGGGATGAGGGTCCACAGATGCTTCGACCCCTCCTCACTCACGACCCCCGTCCTTCCCAGGCACACCTCTCGACACACCTCGTGGCACACCTCGGACACCTTGGGGGGCACACGATCCTAGTGCCTACAAGATCTATACTGTACGGGCAGATGGTTCAGTTGACATGGATAGAGTTGGGATTGAGATGAGACAGCGGATTCGCGAACTCGCGGAGCTACAGTTTTCGACCAACATTCTGACGCATTGGCTTGATCAGGATGAGGACAAAGTTAGTTACATAGTGGAGACCATCCTGAGAGAGTACCAGCCTGCTCTGGGTTCAAAGGATGTTCCGAGGAGGTGGATCAAGGGTGTTGCATGCGACATCGTGAAACATCGACAAGATAAAGCTCGGCAGGCTTTCAGGACCGGCTCGTCGAAGCCTTCGGGCATCCCACACGAGACGTGGCTGCAGATCAGGGAGGATGAGCGGACAACGGAAATGCGGTTCAGACAGTAGCATCGTGTCGTGCAAATACGATAGATGACCAGGGGGACATCTCATCTTGGCAGCAGAGGCTTCGACACCTTTCGCCATGAGTTTGTGAGTTTCTAATCCAATCCTAACTATGGCGTTTTTTAAAACGCGATGAATCATGTATTCTTATTACTTTGATTTTTGTATAAACGCAAAATCTTGCGATGCATCGAGCCCCGACACGCCAGGAGGAGACAGATGGATATCGCAGAGATATCTATGAAGTATTGAATGATCTTGATGCTTGAGGAGAGCCTGTAGACTGGGAGGCCTTATAGTCTCGCTGATCGCTTGAGGTGAGACATTAATATGTGTGAGTTGATTTAATTAAGTAAGTATATGTGAAGTAATATCAATACTAATTTTGAGACTTTTCCTATGTGCAGGTTGTGACGCATAGTCATCAGTGGACCGGATTTCATATATATGCCTTGTGAGACATAGACACGCTTCTGTGTCTCTTTTTTGTATAGACATATATGGTTATGGTTATTGTTCAGACAGTTATTGTTTTCCTAGGTTATGGTTATTGTCATTGTCATTGTATAGACATGGTTATGGTTCTTGTTTTGTTTATGGTTATGTTTAACTTTCTGGTTATGCTTATGGTTATTGTTAATTTTGTTTATGGTTATGGTTATCTGCATTATGGTTTTGATCAAAGTGGTTATGGCCGGTTATGGTTTTAATTTGGTTACGGTTTTGCACAAATTAAGTTTGTCATGGTTATTCTTTTAAGTTGGTATGGTTATGGTTTTGCACAAAGTTCATTTCATTTCTTTCATTGGCCTTAAATCTCATGTGAGATCCTACATGGATAGGATGTAGGAGGCGTATACATGATATGTTTTTTTTTTGAAAAGTTTATGTAAAAACGAAGGAAACTCTGTCGAAATTTCTGTTGGAGCACGATTGATTTTGATGCTGCTCGCTTTCTTGGGCAGAGGATAGGCAGTCTGGCTGTGGCTGTGTCCATCTTTTTATTGAGCACAGGCCAAGCTGCCTGTCCTCTGCCCAAGATTTGTTTTTTCTGTTATGGTCGTCGCTATGTGCGTCGCTAAGCGTGTCGAAATACGCATCGATAATATTACCTTTCGACTTGTATATCGTCGCATATAGCGACGGTTTCGTAGGGACGCGTATATCGACGGGCTTTTCGACGGAATGTGTCGATATCTACGTCGAAGTTCCCCTTTTTTGTTGTATTGTAAGGAGCTAAAAAACTCTATAGTAGAGAAGGAGTGGCGACTACCATTCTCTGTCAAACAATGAAGAATTTTGGCCAACTATTTTTATGCAAGGTGAAAGAGCACTCATAGTCCGCTACATAGTGTGGCTTAGATTCTCGATCAAAGTATTGGAATTTAGATCTGATGTCCAATACAAAGGTGGATAGTGATTTCTATCACGTGGTCAACATGTACTACTCCAATGTTTTTGACCAAATTGATTGTATCAAAGAAATGAGTGCATTTAGACTAAAAGAAAGTCCTTTTGCGAATGATTTTGTGCATTCAATGAAAAAGAGAAACGTGCATGGAAGTGGTGGATGATGAATGGTGGAGAGCATTACTGGACCTTACGTCCTCTTGCAATGAAAGTATTACTATAATCTGTAGAAAAATCAAGTTTGAAGAGAAACTAGAGTATGTACAAGTATGTTCATAGCATTATTCGCAACAGATTACTGGCAAAACTATTGTATATGTTTTGCAACGAAAAGATATTGCATCATATGAAAATGATGCCTACGAGGAGGAAATGCCAATTTGGGTGTATGATTGTCAAAACGAAGATGAAGAAGAGTCCAATGTTAGTGTATCTCAATGCACTATAGACAAAATAGAAGAGAGTCTGATAATATATGTGGAAGTTGAATTACAAGAAGACCCACAACACCTGGACTCAAAATAAGATAACAACTTCATAGATTCAATATAGCTTGAGAGTATAATGAAGATTGTGTCAAAAACCATTATGAAAGAGCTTGTATTCAACGTGTTTTGATCATATGCAATGATTCATCTATCCATCTTATTTGGTATGCTCAGAACCTGCATCTTTGTTATCAAATAGATTTCTAATTGTGATAGGGGTGTCTTGGCGGGCTTGCTTGAATTTATACCCATTTTCCATGCCAAACATATAATATATTCCTTGTGGAATATCTTGTGAATAGATTGCAAATCGGCTACTATTTTGCATTAAACAAATTAAACACACGAGGTGATAATAATGACCACATGTCAATGTATAGAATCCACTCCTTCCATCAAAATTCTTGTACCATATTGAACATTGGAAGATGAATATGCATTTAATTATGATGCATGAACCAACTTTGGATGCAGGACGAGGTGATTAATATGCGTCCCTTGTACATACGGAGGATTCACTTATTGTATCAAATTTTTAACATCCGGGCTTAAGCAATGAACACTTTTCTCCATTCAGACCTGGGATGCTTGGGGTGTTTGGGTTGCTACAGATAGCCATGTTATTTTTGCATCTCTCTCTGCCAATTGTGTTGTTAAAATATCTTCCTCCTTTTTTAATTGTACGTCAGTCTCTTCAACTGTCAATGCCAGCTCCTCTCGTGTGAATGTGACACAACTTTCCCTGATATCATGGGTGGCTACAATTGTCTCCTTCGAGGAAAAGTCTACTAGTCATGCATAAAATGTACATACAACTTTTTTACAAAATATAACGCAAAATATGCATTGTGCAATGGATGGTGAAAAACCTTCAAGTAGATCCTCTCAACGTTATCTTTGATCTCTCATCCACCACCATGGTTCTCTACTTCACTCAGAGACATGAAAAACACTGCAATGCTAACAACATCGGGATTAGGAGAATACATAGAGGAGAGGTGAAGTCACTTCGATACTTTCCACCATCCTTTCTTTATCTCTACGTCCTCACATGGCCATATTGTTTTAATCATATCTTGGTCACTTGTTTATTGATATCTTTCCATTGCAAATGGTTTGTATTTGCCCAAATTGATAGTCGTCAAGAAGTGCAGGTCACTTGTTGTGTCAACATACTGTGTGCTAGAGATTTCATGCATTGAAATGCATTAACAACCACTTGATATTGATCATCTGACACTATTTGTGTACAACAAGCTTGTTCTTCATTAGCCATAGTATCTTAGAACTGCAATGGACAAACAAATATGTAATAAATATCTTTGACTAAAATTTGCTCTCACGATTCAATAGTCTCAAAGATACCACAATTGGCGTGATTTAGTTCATTCAAATATTCTACAACTGATGCAAAAAATAAAATCACAACTGATCCAATTGAACCACAAGGGCATTTGAATAAATATATATAGATTCAAATATACTTCAAATGACTCAATGAGGTGAATTACGTAGAACCCAAAAAAATAGACTTCGATGCAAATAAAATACCCAGACAACAAGACAAAGTACGAAATACAAAATGTTCAGGCCGGGTAAAAAGACGTGCAAGTTCAACAAGAGGTCGCTAGACAGGATTAGGGTCTCTCTTTAGATTCTCTCTTAAAGAGACCAAGACATCTAATGCGTTTCTTCTAGCTTCCCGCTCTCTTCACTTCATTCAACATTCCACTTTTATCTGAATAGCCCTCATGGAATCTTGATCAGGGTGGTAAATTACTTCTTCTGAGAAATAGACTTTCCTAGCTGCACTCCAAAAGTCTATCGACATGTCAAATAGAAAACCCAATGCATAAATGTTTCTTTCTTTTGTGGATGCATGTGTACACTGTGGATCATATATTTCTGGAGCAATCCACAGCTGCTTTGAATCTCTCTTTCCCTTGCTTCCTTTTCCTCCAAAATTGCAAAGTACGATTGAGCAATTGGATGCAAGAAATTATTTGGTACGCACTTGGGTGGCGTTCTAAGCATCATGCCCCAATCAATGATGCCAACATGGGGTTTATTTACGCAAGTAAAATCTAACATTATTTTGAAAGGATGCAGGTCGCTATGCACTATACGAGCTGAGTGAGCAGTCACAACGCCATCAATTAAAGTGTGTAAGATTGCTGGCATCTGGTCAATCACTACTTTGATTCGTATACTCTCTATCCCTTGTAAGTGATGAGTTGCTGGTGGCAGAGTCATATTGTAGCCTATGCTGCATGTAGTGTTTGAACGCTCCGTGGACAAATGATAGGTGGCACATCATGTCTCCCAAGGTGCCCCTATTGTAGTATGGAAAGATTGTGATCTAGGGAGCCTCGGTGGTAAATCCAACAATGGAGGGGTGAAGTGTTTGCATTCCTTGCTCTGTCTGAAAGCTATGAAAATTTTCCTCATTCCCTCTGTTGTAGAATTTTCTTACATATGTAATGTGCTATGGAAATAAAAATAAAATATAAAGTGCATACACCAAAAGAGCCTGCTCCAACCCTTGTAGCTTCCACCAGGGCCTCGTGCGGACATAAGCATACTTGGCATTGAATATTGTGTGCATGATTGTGCCGATGTAGTTGGAATCTGATCAACCAGCCACAAGCGTTTGCACATCTTGGGCCATCTTCAATCTCTTGGGTAAGGAGGCTTGGTTTTGAGCTTTTACCCGCTTCATCTTGACCTTTTTCTCCTCCCATTATTTGTCCCATAGCTCTATTTTTACCATAGGATAGTGGAAGGGAGATCTTCTTTCAAGTCTATGTATAGCAGACTTTCATATTGCCCAACACTACCCTGACCTTGTGGTGGGATTAAAATTATCGGATCCTTGTAGGAATCAGCAACTCATACTCGCCTTTGCCTCACAACTTGCACTCTGTGTCCTCCCATATAGTGCTACAGAGGTCTTTAATGAAGATGTCACTTTCATTAATCTGATGTATGTGACCATCTGCACATGATGATATTTCCAAAATACATTCTTTTTTTGGCCTCATTTTTTCCTTGGACAATAAAAACCAACATATCAAATACAGTTTCATGGGTGCAATGGCACTCTCATACTAGTTCAAGCAAACCATAACCGTGACTTGAAGACTTAAAAAAAATGTGTGCAATTATATTGATACAAATTGAAAACCATTTTCACTTTAACATGTTATGTTTAGTCGTGTAAAATGTAACTTGTAAGAAAACCATTCAGGTCAAACAATACATGTTAAAAACCCAAAACATTTCAGCATATTATGATAAACCATAAGACATGAGTTCATATTTTACACGTTGCACTCTCACACTAGTTCAAAGAAACCATACCCGTGACTTGAAGGCTTCAAAAAATTGGGCAAGATTATATTCATTTAGTTTGATAATCATTTTCACTTTAAAATGCTATGTTTAATCGTACAAAATGCAATAAAAACAAGTAACTTCTAAGAGAATCCTCTAGATCCCCAATAGATCAGGTTAAAAACCCAAAACATTTCAAAATATTCTGATAGAACATAAAATGTGAGTTTATATTTTACATGTTATCACTTCAAAAAAATTTGATACAGTAGAAGACATGTGCATCTTGATGTATATATAGAAAATCTCATTTTAGCTCAATTTAAAACATTAATAATGCATAATTTTGTGAGAAAACATTGAAAATTTGGTGCGATTTTAACAAACCACTCATAAATTGCAAAGAAAGTCTTGCTCTTTAAAAAGATATGAATGTCTTACATATTAAATGTGTCATATACTTTTTTGAACGGAAAGTATATTAGCTATTTGTAGATATGGAGAACTAGCATAGTATGAATATTACTTCTATAAATGTAACATTTAATATAGCAACGAAGATTGATGAATAAAAAATTATTTTGAATATGATTAGATAGTATATATTTTCACAAGAACACTTAAAAATAGCAATTTTAGAGAATTCAAACATTTGTATATGAAATACTCTTCATGGCGGTGTCATCGACAAGGTATTTCATATACTTAATACTTTAAAAAATGAATTGCACATGCACATACAAATTTTATGGCGATCATATGGCCAGGTTAACGACTTGAAGGCCAAATTTATGCAAAAACAAACGCTTCTAGCAAATGACACTCAATTAGCTGTGTTATCGATCAAGTGCTGCCCGATTCTAAAGAGGAATAATGGATTCCATACGAGCATCATATAGCCGTGTTACTGATTGATTCCCATATGTTTTTTTGAAAAGAGGAAGGAAAGTTGACTCAACAGAAGGATACTAGAATGGCCGCGTTACTGACGTAGTACCCAGACAGTGAGCCAATACTTACCACAAGGACAACATATTCCCCACGTAACCAAGGTGATGCCCCCGTGGTAAGCACTTTTCATAGAACAACTTACACACACCACACTCACATTGTGTGGTAAGATACCTTATGAATGCCATGCAATACAACAAAAGGCACGCTACCACACAATGTGCACACACAACACACACATAGGTCGTGTGGTCAGGTACTTTGCTACAACCACGCACTAAGACATAGAGCACGCTCCCACACAACCCCCTCTCTCCCTCTCTCCTCTCAACGTACCTGCGAACACTACAACACAACATGGAGATATCGACGCGCGTATATCAACGAAATTAGCGGGCGTTGATATACGCGTCGATATACGCGTCGCATTGTGCGTCGATATACACGTGGAAAGGCTTTATTTCCCACGCGTATATCGACGCGTATAGTGACGCAAAAAAATTTGGGGGAAAAAAGCGAAACTCGCGAGCAGCAGGGGCGATTTTTGCATGCGCTCTGCTCAAATCTTGGCCTCCACCTGCTGCGCAGGTATTATGCCCCCCCCCCAAACCCCTCTCTCTCTCTCTACATCATGTGTGTGTGTGTGTGTAGGAGAGAGAGAGAGAGAGAGAGAGAGAGGGAGAGAGGGAGAGCGGTGTGTGTGTGTGTAGGAAAGAGAGAGAGAGAGAGAGAGAGAGAGAGAGAGAGAGAGAGAGAGAGAGAGAGAGAGAGAGAGAGAGAGAGAGAGAGAGAGAGAGATAGAGAATTAATGTATGCTTAGGAAATTAAAATTAAAGAAAAATAATTAAAGAGAGAAATGAAATGAAATGTTATATTAACGTCTTCAAAAGGTCTATGAGACATGAGACAAGAAAGTTACAATGTGATGGATCTGATACAAGGTCAGAGTAAGAGGATGACAAAATAAAATATTATGGAATCCTAAACTGCTGGGTATGGACTAAACGGCTAAACTAGCTAGCCGGGATAGGTAGATCATAGGAGATCCAGCAGCTGTCGCTGGCAGATCTCATCAATCTCCTCCATGGTCAGTAGTCTGACCGAGCGTTATGCATGTCGAGCCAAAGTGACCTAGCTAGATCCTTTGATGCAGCCTCTGTCGATGTTGTGTAGTCCTCCGCAGTCGTGGACGTCTAGATCTCCCTAGCTCAGTCGCTCGTTCAATCAATAGAGAGATAGGGAAGTAGAGAGCGAGAGAGAGAGAGAGGTAAGTAGAGAGAGAGAGAGATAGGAAATAACTAGAGAGATAGAGAAAGAGAGTGTTATATATATATATATATATATATATATATATATATATATATATATATATATATATATATAGAGAGAGAGAGAGAGAGAGAGAGAGAGAGAGAGAAAATAGAGAGATAGAGAAAGAGAGTTATATATATATATATATATATATATATATATATATATATATATATATATATATATATATATATATATATATATATATATATATATATATATATATATATAGAGAGAGAGAGAGAGAGAGAGAGAGAGAGAGAGAGGGAGAGAGGTAGAGAAGTGAAGAGCGAGACAGAGAGAGAGATAGGAAAATAAGGAAATAGAGAGAGAAAGAGAGAGAGAGAGAGCGAGAGAGAGAGAGAGAGAGAGAGAGAGAGAGAGAGAGAGAGAGAGAGAGAGAGAGAGAGAAAGAGAGATAGTGAGAGTGAGATCGAGAGAGAAAGAGAGATGGAGATCGCTTTTTTGCGCAAGAACCCCATGCAAGGCTTCTTAATCTTTCTCAAGTTGCTCATCCATCTCCATATTATCTTCTGGCTTGGACATGGAGGCCCCGTCCGGTTTACAATCAAGTAGAAAACTTTCATTGGGCTGAGAACTTCCATGGCTTGTACATGTGGTGAAAAAAACACCAGGATGGGCATAATATCCTTGGAAAAACCTGTGCGAAAAACTGCAAACAGACGGAACATTACAAAAATGGTCATGCTTTAATAGATGATTCATTAAGTGCGGCATTGGAAAGCTTTCTCTGACAGGCTACCTCGGAATGGAGGCAGGTGGGTTCGTAGACAGAGAAGAAACTATGGAACTAAAAGAGGCAAAGGGGTTTTGTCTGCTACATGCATGGCCATGTACACCTTGGAGTGCACGTATGTGTCTACCCATATAGGATTTGACCAATAAAGACAAGATTTTGACCCGGTGGTCCTGATCTCCGTACACCTCTGGACCGAGGTGTACGGAGATTGGGCAAGACTAGAGAATGCGAGGTAGTTTACATTGTGAGGAATATATATATATATAAACAAAATTCATAATCATTGTAGATGGCAACGTCATCAACTAACATAGAGGAAAAGATTGCATGCTCGTGCACGCTCTGCAAGTATCAAATCCTGCGCAAGCGTAGGATATGTAATGAGCATGTGCACACGTACGGAGAGTTTGCTATAGAAACCGTACAGAATCTGCGATACGACTCCTACGGAACGGGCATTGATTTCCACGACATAGAACCTACATCTGAGAGAGAGAGAAAAAAGATTATGTGTGAAGTTCCGACCAATATAGAGCCACGGATGAAAGCAGAAAAGGGCTTACAGACAGAAGACGACGGCATGGAGGAGATGCTGGATGCCTTCTTCTAGACAAGCGAGGAGAACGCGAATGAAGCAGCACCAGAAGCCGTGTGCCTATCTCCTGAAGACATGTTGAGGAAGTTGGCACGTCAACCAATCTATGAAGGCGCCAAAATATCTATGCTTCGTACTTGTCTGGCGTTTTTGAATCTTCAGTCAGTGTACGGGTGGTCAGATGCAAGCGTCACTGCTTTGTTTAGGTACATAATTTACAAAAGAGATTTTCCGATTGCAACGGTGATGTGCTCAGAGAGCTTTTTAATTTAATGTGGCTTAAACAGGTTATTGCGGGAGCAACTTCTCCCGGCTGGCAATGAAATGCCCCTCTCCAGGCTAGACGCAAAGCAACTTCTGACCTCAGTTGGCTTGGACTACAACAAGATTCATGCATTTCCAAATGATTGCATTCTTTTTCGCAATGAATTCGCAGATTGTCTGTCGTGTCCTAAGTGCGGAGCAATGCGCTACAAACAAGATGCAGTTGGTGAGACAGTGCCAGCTAAAGTGTTGCGGCATTTCCCTATTATTCCTAGGATAAAAAGCATGTTTCGTTGTGGTTCCATTGCAAAGTTGATGCGGTGGCATTCTACGAATAGATCCACTGACGCAACATTTAGTGTGCCCGCTGATTCGAAGGCTTGGAGGCACATTGAAGATACCTGGCCACATTTTAAGAGTGAACCAGGCAATTTGCGTTTGGGCATGGCAATGGATGGAGTCAATCCATTTGGCTTCAGAAGCTCGTCATGGAGCACTTGGCCTGTGTGATACGGAGAAGATTCTGGTAATGGTTATTGATTTACAAAATTATCGCTATTCGCAAGCCCTTTGCCTTGGCCTGATTCATGCTTTGATATATGCAGGACTAACAACTTCGGGATACAATGCATATCAAATTTGCGGGCAGTCTTTGGATGTGCGCTATTCTACCTCTCTTCGAAAGACAATTTTTCAAGGCCACCAGCGTTATCTTTCAGATGGCCATCACTTGCGCGAAGGCCAGCTTGGTCACGTCGAATGTCGTCCTATGCATGTACAAGAGTGGCGTCGCGGAGGGGCAACCTGTTCCAGGAATGAAACGTTTGTCCATTCTCCATACGTTGCCGTACTGGGGTGATCTTCTAATTAACCATTTTCTGGATCCAATGCATATATTCAAGAATGTGGGAGAGCTCCTCTCGAAGACAATCATGGGAATGAAAGACAATCGAGCCTCACGAGATGATTTGGTGTCGGTTGGAAAAATGCCAGAGCTGTGGCCTTTCACCAATGCAGCTGGTCAAACAAAACTTTCAAGAGCGCCATGGGTATTGCTAAAAAACGAAGAGCGACAAGTAAAAAGGGTGATTTCAGAGTTCAAGATGCCAACACGATATATGCGATGCCTCAAGACAACATTCACCCGTGACGATCAACTGTCAAGGTTGAAATCGCACGACTGGCATAAGTTCTTACAATTCATTCTTCCAATTGCAATCAAGGGGTGTTTAACGGAGGAAGTGCGGACCTGCATATACAAGATTTCAGAGCTAGTGCGGTGGATCTCTTCCAAGGAGATACATGAGGAATCTATTGCAGTCGCAAGGGCTAACTCCATTGAGGCAGTTTGCATAATTGAGAAGTATCTACCCACGAGCTGCCTAACTATCCAAATGCACTTGCTCGTCCATGTAGTAGATGAGGTTGCAGTGGCAGGTACAGTCCACAACCGTTGGATGTTCTTTCTAGAGCGGTTCATGAAAACACTTAAGGATTTTGTTCTCCAAAAAGCGCGTCCAGAGGGGAGCATGGCAGAAGGATGGCTAGTGCAAGAGTCTCTTGTATTGACGACCGAATTTCTATCCGTTTCTGACCCAGAAATGCCTCGACTGTGGAGCAATGAGGAGGATGCAAGACAGGTGGGAGAGGAGCCGCAAGGGCAAGGGGTGCCGAAGAAAATGAACGACGCGATGCGAGAAAAGATCATGAAGTTCTGTATACTAAATTCAGTGCCGATGCAAAAATGGCTTGAAAGGTACGAAGAAGAGAAAGAGAGACGCAATAGGGAGTGACACCATTTCAGGCAAAGCCGAACGACTAGAGGCTTACCCTTGCCAGACTATCTCACTCCTCTATCTGAATTCCCTACAATGGCATGGTTGGACAAGACAGTGAGAGCAGCTCGACAGATCGGAGAACCCATATCTCTAGAAGAGGAAGAGCTGGCTATTGGATGTGACTGGAAGTATCATACATACATGGCACTATGGTCGCATTGAAAGCATTTCAGAACACAACAAATTGACAGCAGAAGAAACACGTTTAACAGTGGGGTAATGGTTAGTTTCATGCAAAAGAGCAGGGCCAGTGCTAGAGACACGAATGAGAGCACTAACAACCTGGATTATCATGGTCTGGTGTCAGATATCCTGAAAGTAAGATTCAGGCGGTTTGAGATGTTTTTGTTGGATGTGAAGTGGTTCAAGGTGATTACTTTTGGTTGCAATGCAATGGTACGCAGAGATGGAAACAAACTTGTGCAAATAGATTCTACAAAGACTTGGACAGATGTGAGCGACACATTTGCTCTCCCCGAACATTGCGAGCAAGTGGTCTTTGTACCGGACCCTCGAGAGCGACAATGGTGGTTTGTGGTTTGGGTTGCTCCAAGAAATAAACAAGTATTTGAAGGGCAAGATCTCCTGGAGGAAATTCAGTCAGACGACGTCCATACCATTGTGACATTAGATGAGATGGACGAAGGTATGGCAGAGGAAGCTGACAGATATACGAGGGATGATGCAGACGAGCCAGAATTGACAATTGTAGATGAAGATGCAATGGATGAAGACAATCTGCCAGAACGAGTTGGGGCAGAGTTATGTTTGCAATTAGAGATAGATGATGATACAGTGCAAGATCTTATCGGTGATGCCTCACTCGTCGAGACCTAGGCCTGTAAGTGTTTGTGTGAAGACTTTGATTTAAAGTTAAGCTTAAAGTTAATTTAAACAACTGTGTTTTGACGCTTTATTTTACTTTCTTTGTGTAGGACTTTAGTATGGCAGACGAGATTCCAGATCCCGCTTCCATGAGTGCAGATGCATTCATGGGATTCGTTACATGGATGATGCTTGCTCAAATGGCAGAGGCTTCTCAG
Source organism: Adiantum capillus-veneris (assembly GCF_014529385.1). Classification (NCBI taxonomy): domain Eukaryota; kingdom Viridiplantae; phylum Streptophyta; class Polypodiopsida; order Polypodiales; family Pteridaceae; genus Adiantum; species Adiantum capillus-veneris. The sequence goes on from NC_140951.1 coordinate 98,821,691, forward strand.
TACTGGGTAGCCAGAGGCACGGGTACTACGCCTCCGGGCTTCACACCCGAGGGACCGACGCCTAGGGGGGGGACGCTGTTGGGCGCATTTCTGACACCCCATTTTTTGTAAATTTGTACATACGAACATGACACCCGATGTCAAAAGGGCGTGTGGGCTTTCTTTTTGTGGGTTTTTTAGCTTGCTTTAGCAAGCACATGTACATGCACTGCAAGTCGCTAGTCTAGTGACAGCTGTCGAGCTACTGTAAGTGCCCATGAGTGAGTTTTTTGAAGTGAGCCTTGTATATATCTTAAAATCATGTACAAACTAAAAAACGTTCAGCCAAACATCAGAAATTTGCAGGTTTTGGGTCGTTGTGGCTTCTTGATGCTTTTGGATGCAGTTTTTTGCCCCGACTAGCCTTCTCTACGTGTAGTCGTGCTGGGACACGTTTCTGTTCGCGTCAATTTTTCTCATGGCGGAGTATGGAATCAAATTTGGTCATCTTCATATTTCTCACCAGTCAGTTTTCAAGATTTCTCTCAAGCTTTAAAGTGCCCCAATTGAAGTTGTGCTCTTCAGGTTACGACTAGTTCTCTGCAGGGTTATGGCTATGGTGCAGCCTAGTGGCAAATTGTGTGTAGACAGATTCGGAGGGCAAGCATCTATGAATTGTGGAATTTATGTTGAAGTTGTGGGTTTGTGATGTTTGATTGTGAAAGGAGAGGCTCTTGTATTCATATGCATTGGTCGGCGTGTGCTGTAAATCCGTGCTTTGATAGGGTTTTGCTCCTACGTGACATAGTCTCTTGGGTGGGCGATGGCTAGTAAATTCCCAAGGGTCTACTCCTATTGGACTTGTGGTGTTTCAAAAGGATTTTGCGAAGCTTTTGGTGTCTTGTAGTTCTCTTTCAACGCTCTTGGGTGACATCACTATAGAGGTGTTACAGTTTGCTTGTTTCCCAACAGTGTTTTGGTGTCCGCCACCGAGGAATCGCTTCAAGTTACCTTCAGTTTACAGGTTTTGAAGAAATGGCGTTTAATTTTCCGGAGTTTAGTGGGAAATCAAATGAAATTTCTAAAGGTTTCATTGAGAGAATGGAGTTTGCTTGCCTTCTTGCTGACAAGCAAGACCCAGCGTTGGTGCTACGAATCTTCTACTTGTGTTTGAAGGGAGATGCTAGGGAATGGTTGGAAGGCTACGAAAAGGAGCTACAATCATCCCAAACTCCTCAAGTCATGACTTATGAAATGGTAAGGCATGATTTTCTTACGCACTTTCACAGGTGGAAGACCCACAAAAGGTATGGCAGTCTATTCAAGGCTTAGTACAAGATGAAGGCCAAACCATAGAAGACTTTGTCAAGGCATTCAATGCGTTATGGGCAAAGTGGTGTACATCTTTGGGGGCTGAAATTCCTCCAGCCATGTTGAAGAAGGAAAGGTTTCTTGCAAGCTTGAGGAGTAACCTACGCTTGAAGGTAGAGCTTAAGCAGCCAAGGACCTTTGAGGAGGTAGTTGAAATTGCAAAGAATAAAGAGTGGAAATCAGAGCGTCTTCATCAACTTGGAATCAATGTGGAGCCAAATCTTGAAGTGAAAGCGGTAGAGCAACCAAGGGTCCTCATCAGGGAGCCAGGTTATGATCAACAAGCTTCTCATGATGTGAATGCCTTTCGCAAGGAGATGCAAGAGGTTGTAGGTCTTATGAAGAATCTTAGTGTGCATATGATGGGATGTGGAAGAGGTCAAAGTTATGGATATGGACGTGGTTATGGAAGCAATGAGGGTTATACAGGTGGTAGAGGAAGAGGCATGGCTGGAAGAGGGGATATGTTTCAATGCTACAATTGTGGTGAATGGGGTCATAAAAGCCCTCAATGTGATAAGCCAAAGAGAATGGGTGGCGACATGTTTCCTCTTCCTCCACAAATTCCTTCTCGAGCTCAAGATGATGGTATTGAGATTAAAGGGGAAGCAGGACCAAGTGGATTGACAGCAGAAGAGAAGGGCAAAACAAAAGTGGTAAGCATAATCCGTTTGGAGAAGAAAGAGGATGATTTGGGAGCTATGTTCATGCCTGTAGGTAAGAGGGTTACAAGAGATCATGACATGAGTGATGCAAGTCCTAGCCATAAAAGAGGAACAGGTTGAAACAGGTACAGGTAAAGAGAAGAAGAAGAGAAAGCCCAGGAGACATTACAATGAATCCGAATTTTCTTTGGGAGAAGGGCAACCAAATTATAGTTTAAGGGATGATTTGGTGGGTAGAAAGGCTGATCTTACCTTTGGGCAACTCATGGAGACGTGTCCCAAGTTAAAGAGGCAATGGAAGCACGTAGTCAACCCCATGAAGAACGAGCCTGCAAGGGGGTCAGTGAGAGTCTTATCTTTGAATGAGCTACCTGATATATGTCCTACTATGGATGCATGGAATAAGAGGAAGTGCATTGGAGAGGCTTATATTGATGGAGGTGCACAGGTATGTGTTATTACTCAAGCCTGTGTATCAAAGTTGGGACTCAACATGGTGAAGAATTCAGGTTTTCGCATAAAGCTTGCCAACCAATCAAGGGTGAGGTGCTTGGGAGTTGTAAAGGACTTGGAGGTGGATGTATTTGATGTTAAAGTGCTGGTAAATTGCCATGTTATGCCCACGGGTATTGGTGCTTTCCCTCTCATCCTTGGAAGACCATGGTTACAGGCAACCAAAGCTCTACAGGATTGGGGACATGGTACCATCACTCTCTACAATAGAAGGGGTGATAATAAGAGGTTTGACATGGATAGCAAGCAATCTTTTGATGCTGATTTTGATGAGAAAAGTGATGAATAAGAGTACTCAAGTGAAGAAGAAGACAATGGGGATGAGGGCAGTGAAGTGGAAGATAGCAGCGATAGTGATATAGATGTTTCCTCCTTGTTTCTTGAAGAAGAGCATGATGAGAAACAAATATTTCTTGGCCTTATGGAGAATGAGGATATCTCTGGTCCTTATGAGCAAATTGAAGAGTCGATACAACCCAAAGTTCAACCTAATGTCAAACAGGAGCTGATACAAGGTATGTTGTCTCCCGACTTGACTAGTCATGAGAAGAGTGAGTACGTACATATGATACAACAATTTCCCCATTTATTCATCACTTCTTATGAGGAAATTAGAGGATTTAAGGGAGAGGAAATCCACATTCCAATCAAGGAAGGATCTCATCCCGTACGCCAAAAGCTAAGGAGAATGGGACAGGTACAACTTAATGCTTTAAAGGAAGAGGTAGACAAGCTTCTTGAAGCAGGTTTTGTATGTCCTGTGAGCACTGCAGAATGGGTGAGTCATGTTGTTGTCACACCCAAGAAGGATGGAAAGTGGAGTATATGTGTTGATTTTAAGCCTCTAAACACAGCCATGAAGAGGGATCCATACCCTCTTCCTTTCATAGATGACATACTTGATTCTATTGCAGGGCATGAGAGGTATAGCGTATGTGATGGATTCTCTGGATATTTTCAGCTCACCTTGGCTTTGGAAGATCGAAAGAAGACCACATTTATCATGCCATGGGGATGCTTTTGTTATTGTGTGCTTCCTTTTGGTCTTATGAATGGCTGTGCGTGGTATCAAAAGTGCGTCAACAAGGTGTTCTCTCCCTTTCTTGGCAAGTTTGTGAAGGATCTTATTGATGACTTTTGTGTTTATAGCTCTAGAAAGGATCATTGTGCAAATCTTGGGATGGCATTGAAGCAATATGATGAAAGTGGAGGTCAACTCAACCCAAAGAAATGTCATCTTGCTCAACCAAGAGTGAAGTTTTTGGGACATATAATCTTAGAGAATGGGATTGAAGCGGATCCTGACAAAGTGAAGGCTTTGGTGCTCCTCCCATCACCTAAAGATACAAAGAAACTTTCTACTTTTATTCAAAAGGTGAAGTATATGGCAAGGTTCATTCCTTTGTCCTCTCAACTTCTTTATCCTCTACAACAAGTAGCAAGGTTGGATCCTCTACAATGGACAAATGAATGTGAAGAGGTTTTTCAAGGTATCAAAGAGGTTCTCGGTTCTCTTCCTGCTATGCAAGCTCCTAATTGGGATAAGGAGTTTTATGTGAATCCATCAGTAGGTGAGGATGCTATTGGAGCTATGCTTCTTCAATGAGGTAACAATTCCCACTACATGAAGCCTATCTATTGTGCTAGCAGGGTGAAGCTAGAGGTGGAGAGAGGCTATACTAAGGTGGATCTCATTATGGTGAGTGTGATTTATGCATGTAGAAGGTTTAGGCACTACCTTCTCCCTAAACCATTCACATTCCTCACTAGCTACACTCTTCTACCTCAATTGGTGAATAGCCCTACTTTGTCAAAGAGGCTCATGAAGTGGATTGTGGAGCTACAAGAATTCCAATTCTCTTTTCTTGTTGAGGAGAGTACAAGGGCTAAATTGGCTGATTTTCTTACCTATAAGGAAAGCCCTCTTCTTCTTAAGGAGGATGCAGTGAAGAAGCAACACATGGAAGCTCCTGACATAGACAATGCCTATCTATTGTTTTTTGATGGCTCTTACAGGAAAGCGCATGGTGAAGCTTCAGGAGGTGTGGTAGTTTATGATCCTCAAGGTGCTTTGGTAACTAAAAGGAGTTTGAAGTTTACAGCACAAAGCAACAATGAAGCTGAGTATGCTACTTTGGAGAAAGGTCTCAACCTTTGCCTTGAGCTTGGCATCCGTCGTGTGAGGGTAAGAGGTGATGCTCTTTTGGTAGTGAAGCAAGTACTTGGGGTGTGGCAAAGTAAGAATACAAGGCTGAAAAATATGTGTTTTCAAGTGAAGAATCTGCTTAAGCATTTTGAAGCTTGGAGTTTAAGGCATGTGAACAGGTCTCAAAATGAAGAAGCACATGGTGCAGCGCAAGCTTCAATTGGGCAATTGTATGTGATAAGGGCTGATTATCCTCTTTATTTGGGGAAGGGAAGCTTTAGAGAAGGAGGAAGAGTTTCTACAAACAGGTATGCTTCCATCAGAGTTGGAAAAGCCAAAAAAGTACACCTTCCTACGTCGTGCCAAAAGGTATGTGCTACTTGGTGATGCCTTGTATATGAAGGGGGTTGATCTTGTGATGAGAAAAGTGCCTTGGAAAGAGGAAATTTACAAAATTTTAGAGAAGAATCATGATGGTTCTTGTGGTGGTCACTTTGCTGCAAAGATCACTTTGCATAAAGTCTTGCAGGAGGGTTATGTGTGGCCAAGTGTTCAACGTGATGTTCATCATTGGTGCAAGTCTTGTAAAGAGTGTCAAAGCATGGAAAATAGGGTTCTCAAATCAGAAATTAGAGGCACCATTGTGGCTTATGATGTGTTTGAGAAGTGGGGTATTGATGCAATAGGTCCTCTACCTATGATAGCTAGAGGCAAATGTTACATACTTACTACTATTGACTATCTATCCAGGTGGGCCGAAGCCAAAGCTGTTAAGCACATCACGAGTAAAGATGTTTCCTTATTTATATATGAAGATGTTTGCTGCAAATTTTGCATGCCATTGGAGTTACTTTCTGACAAGGGTCCAGGTTTCAGGGGAGAGTTGGTGGATTATCTATGTGAAAAGCTTCATGTGCATCGCAGGTTTACTACTCCATATTATCCCCAATGCAATGGCATGAATGAAAGGTTTAATGGAGAGCTCATAAGGATGCTTACAAAGATGACAAGAAACAATGTGAATACTTGGGATTTAGAGCTACCTTGTGCTCTATGGGCTTATAAGACTGCCATCAAATTAGGTACTAGTTTTTCTCCCTTCCATCTAGTTTTTGGAAAAGAGGCTTTACTTCCTATTGAGGTGGAGATACCATCCTTGAAGATGATGCTAAAGCTTGAAGAAGAGCCCAAGGATGCATTCAAGGAAATACTTTTATATTTGCAATGTGTACAATTGGATAGGGTGTTAGCTTTTGAGCATTATGAGCAGGTCTTGAAGAAGAATCAAGCAAAGGCAAATGAGAAGGTAAAGAACAAGGACATCAAGAAGGGTGACATGGTGCTTCGTTACAATAGTAAGATTGATAGCACTTTTCAAAAGAAATTTCAAATCAAGTGGCAAGGTCCTTTCTTGGTCTTAAATAGGTTTCCGAATGGCACATATTAGCTTGCTGACTTGGATGGTACCCTGCATAAAGCACGTGTCAATGGCTACAGGTTGAAGAAGTATATTGCAAGGTTGATGACTGTGATTGAGGATGAGCCTTCTTTTGAAGAATTTTCTGATCATGTGGTTAATGATGAACATGAGGTGAAGACTCCCTCATGTGGTTTGCATGATCTCTTTTGTGCTGCTGATCATGAATGATCTAGCAGGCTGGGGTGTGGCAAACTATGTTGGGTGCATTTCTGACACCCCGTTTTTTGTAAATTTGTACATATGGACATGACGCCCAATGTCAAAAGGACGTGTGGGCTTTATTTTTGTGGGTTTTTTAGCTTGCTTTAGCAAGCACATGTACATGCACTGCAAGTTGCTAGTCTAGTGACAGCTGTCGAGCTACTGTAAGTGCCCGTGAGTGAGTTTTTTGAAGTGAGCCTTGTATATAACTTAAAATCATGTACAAACTAAAAAAAGGTCAGCCAAACATCATAAATTTGCAGGTTTTGGGTCGTTGTGGCTTCTTGATGCTTTTGGATGCAGTTTTTTGCCCCGACTAGCCTTCTCTACGTGTAGTCGTGCTGGGACAGCTTTCTGTTCGCGTCAATTTTTCTCATGGCGGAGTATGGAATAAAATTTGGTCATCTTCATATTTCTCGCCAATCATTTTTCAATCTTTCTCTCAAGCTTTAAAGTGCCCCAATTGAAGTTTTGCTCTTCAGGTTACGACTAGTTCTCTGTAGGGTTATGGCTATGGTGCAGCCTAGTGCCAAATTGTGTGTAGACAGATTTGGAGGGCAAGTATCTATGAATTGTGGAATTTATGTTGAAGTTGTGGGTTTGTGATGTTTGATTGTGAAAGGAGAGGCTCTTGTATTCATATACATTGGTCGGCGTGTGCTGTAAATCCGTGCTTTGACAGGGTTTTGCTCCTATGTGACATAGTCTCTTGGGTGGGCGACGGCTAGTAAATTCCCAAGGGTCTACTCCTATTGGACTTGTGGTGTTTCAAAAGGATTTTGCGAAGCTTTTGGTGTCTTGTAGTTCTCTTTCAACGCTCTTGGGTGACATCACTATAGAGGTGTTCCAGTTTGCTTGTTTCCCAACAACGCCTACGGGGCTCAGGACGCTTATGGGTACGACGCCTTCTTCTCCCATCACGGCCGCTTCGACACCTAGGGGTGGGGCAGAGGCGGATACGTCCTCATCTCTGCAGCACAGGCGCACTCGCCGATCTCGGCGATCGTAAGGTGGAGGTGGTGGTTGCTGTGGAGGAGGGTCCACAGATGCTTCGATCCCTCCTCGCTCACGACCCCCGTCTTACCCAAGCACACCTCTCGACACACCTCTTGGCACACCTCGGACACCTTGGAGGGCACACGATCCTAGTGCCCCCAAGCTCTATACTGTACGGGGAGATGGTTCTGTTGACATGGATAGAGTCGGGACTGAGATGCGACAGCGGATTCGCCAGCTCGTGGAGCTGCAGTTTTTGACCAGCATTCTGACGTCTTGGGATCAGCAAGAAAAGGAAAAAGTCACTTACATAGTGGAGACCATCCTAAGAGAGTATCAGCCTGCTCCGGGTTCTTCCGTTGTTTCGGCACGGTGGATCAAGGGTGTTGCACGGGACACCATCAAACATCGACGAGATGTAGCTCGGAAGGCTTTCAGGACCGGCTCGCCGAAGCCTTCGGGCATCCCACACGAGACGTGGCTGCAGATTAGGGAGGATGAGCGGACAACGGCCACACGGTTCAGACAGCATCGTGAGGCCTCGCAGGTACGACAGATGACTAGGGGGACATCTCATCTTGGCAGCAAAGGCTTCGACACCTTTCGCTATGAGTTTGTGAATTTCTTATCCAATCTTAACTATGGCGTTTTTTAAAACGCGATGAATCATGTATTCTTATTACTTTGATTTTTGTATAAACGTAGAATCTTGCGATGCATCGATCTCCATCACGCGAGGAGGAGTCAGATGGATATCGCAGAGGTATCTATGAAGTACTGAATGATCTTGAAGCTTCAGGAGAGCCTGTAGACTGGGAGGCCTTACAGTCTCGCTGATCGCTTGAGGTGAGACGTTAATATGTGTGAGTTGATTTAATTAAGTCAGTATATGTGAAGTAATATCAATACTAATTTTGTGAGTTGTCCTATGTGCAGGTTGCGACGCCTACTCATTAGTGGACCAGATTTCATCTATATGCTTTGTGAGACACAGAAACGCGTCTGTGTCTCTTTTTTGTACAAACAGTTAGTGTTCAAACAGTTATTGTTTCCCTTATGGTTATGATTATTGTCATTGTCATTGTATAGACAGTTATTGTTTCTCTTTCTGGTTATGCTTATGGTTATTGTTAATTTTGTTTATGGTTTGGGTTATCTGCATTATGGTTTTGATCAAAGTGATTATAGCCGGTTATGGTTTTAAGTAATGGTTATGGTTCGTTATGGTTATGCTTTTAAGTTATGGTTATGGTTCGTTATGGTTATGCTTTTAAGTTATGGATATGCTTTTCAGTTCGTACGGTTGTCTTTCATTGGCCTTAAATCTCATGTGAGATCCTACATGGATAGCATGTAGGAGGCGTATACATGATATGGTTTTTTTTATAAAGTTTATGTAAAAACAAAGGAAACTCTGCCGAAATTTCTGCGCGCGGGAGCATGGTTGATATTTTGGTGCTGCTCGCTTTCTTGGGCAGAGGGTAGGAAGTCTGGCTGTGGCTGTGTCCATCTTTTAACTGGGCACAGGCCAGGCTACCTGCCCTCTGTCCAAGAAAAAAAAATTATGCTGTGGTCGTTGCTATATGAGTCGCTATGCACGTCGCTATATGCGTCGCTATGCACGTCACTATACGCGTCGCTAATAGCGACTGGTTTCACAGCGACGCGAATAGCGACAGACCGCGTCGATATCTGCATCGATAACACCTTCTTTTGCTGTAGTGGAAGGCCATTGTCTCTCTCTCTCTCTCTCTCTCTCTCTCTCTCTCTCTCTCTCTCTCTCTCTCTCTCTCTCTCTCCCTCTCTCTCTGAGTGGCTCAAGAAATAACACCCAACGGGCCCAATTGGGGCCCTCTATATATTTAGTTTTGCGTCCGTCGAGCATTAGGGTTTCTTGGGCGGGCTCGCAGGGAATATTGAATTGCCCAACAGGCTTTTTGTCGGTTTCCACGTTGCTCTCAACCGGCTTGTTTGTGATCATGTTGAGTGTGATTATGTAAATATGTTAATAAGACCTTTTGATCACACAAAAATCTAGGTAATTACGTAAATATTAAATCCGTGGTTGTTGAGTCAAACTCCTCAACATGTGTCTTTGTGAAATCTCTATAGCTAGGGTCTTTCATCCTGATCCTTATAGTGAGGTGGCGGTCTAGGGAAAGCAGAAAGAGAATTTGCCTCTAGAAACCACTCAAGGCTCTCATGCTGCTCATAGGGTTTGATGGTCTAACATAAACACAACACATAGACCCTAGACACAACAACGCACCCAAATACCACACAAAAAATCTTGAAAAAATGTAGGGGCACCACCTAATTTTTTTGTATCACAAACTAGGACATGAGCGAGGTTAGAGAGAGAGAGAGAGAGAGAGAGAGAGAGAGAGAGAGAGAGAGAGAGAGAGAGAGAGAGAGAGAGAGAGAGAGAGAGAGAGAGAGAGAGAGAGACAAACTCACTAGGGGGTGGGAAATTTGCGACGCTCTAGAGGTCATCACCTTCATCATCGAATACAACATCAAATCCACTCTTGCTCTTTGGTGTTATGGCTTCCCGCCCCCTGCTTTTAAACTGGATCCTCGTACTACGTAGGGCACTCTGTGTTGGGTAAGGGGTCATATGACTACGATCCTCAAGTCATGGCTAACCAATTGAAGGATGCCCTCACCTCAAAGCCCGAGGTCAAGGGGGACCATAAGGCTTGCCTAAACTCATGCATTCTCTGGTCTCAGCTATCTATTTTCCAAGAAAGGACTCTAGTACTCTTTTTTATGAGACATCTACTTCACATCGTTGTTATTGCATCTGAGATTGATGTCGACTTTAAACGCCCTATGGTTGATATTGTGTGGGCCAGTGGTCCATATCATTCCATGGAAACCAATAGAGTTGATTAAGGATGAATTGTTAACTAAATGTCCAGTTTGGGTGGAGTTTGTGGATCTCCCAAACTTTCTGTGGCCATGCATCGAAGAACTAGCAGCATCATTGGTAAGGTCTTGTTCTCCCCAACCATCCATTGCCCTAATAGGAACAAAGCTTGCGTGTTATGGGAAAACCAATCGAAAGTTTCTAAAAAACTTGGAAATTGAGTTGAATACTGTTGATAAGCTTTTCATTTATCTTAAATGGGGGAAACTTGTTGGAGCCTGTTTTCACTGTGGGAATTCAGGGCACTTTTTTAAAAAATATCCTTTAGTAAATAAGGCGGTGGATCTTATCCCTTCATACCCATGGAAGAAAAATTTTGGTGCCTAAGGAATAGATTTATGGGCAAAACTCTTGGGAAACCATCAGGCCCTCATAGCACTCCCAATGTAAACTACCCTAGACTCCATCATATGCCAGGACACTAGGGGGCGAGCTCCCTCCAAAATTGACTTGGATATTGTCGAGAAGGTTTTCATTCATCTTAAATGGGGAAAACTCGTTGAATCCTTTTTTTGTTGTGGTAATTTAGAGCGATGGACCTTATCCCTTCATACCCTTGAAACAAAAAATAGATTTATGGTAAAACTTTTGAGAAAGGGGAACCGTTAGGCCCTCATAGAACTCCCAATGTAGACCCCCCTAATCCATCATATGGATACCGGGAGAGAGCTCTCCCTCCAATCCAAAATCCCTGTTCAAATAGAGTGCGGGGGGGGGGGGGGGGGTAGTAATGTGGCTTCCTCTTCCAATGGATCAAGAAACTTAGAAAAAGGGAAAAGGGTGGTTGATACTGAAGGTTTTACTCCTAGAAAACCTTCAAATCTAAAGGGTTTTCATTAGGCTTCTCCTTGCACAACTTTTATGTGCTCATGGAAGTTATGCCTTCGTCAAAGATATTGGTTACTACAGATACCATAGTAGATGTTGGCGGATACGCCACAACGGACGTCAGCACAACGAGAACTCACCTAACAAGATTTTTTAGCTAAGGACGAAGCTCGACCCGCAGGCACGTGGAAGCAAGCATAGGGTGTCAATCTACACTCGACCGACTCTCGACTAATTCCTACAGAGGTCTCTACCCAATGTCTAAGCTATAGCCTTCAGGAGTGCATAAGAAGAGGTTTCATACAACGCTTCCAAGAGCCAAATACCCATCAAACGTTCTCGAAACGCCACAGAACTTGAAGGAGACCCTACTAACACCAATAGGTCGCTCTCCCTAAGGTCCGTGAACCAAAATCCCAACCCTAAACACCTCGTGCAAAATCATATAGGATGTCTGGCCGAAATCTGCAGGTCATCGTTTCCAAAAACTAAGGTGCCTAATTTGTAGCTCTACTCAACGCGAACGCGTGAATATGCTGCAATGCAAAAATAGAAAACGTATGCTCAGCGAATCACCAGATGAAGCTCGTAGGTCGAGCTCACAAAACCGGACCGTACACCCGCAATGTAGGTATCGACGCGTAGCTCTCGTCGGGGGCAACACGCTGCACTTCTCCGCACTCAATTCCGACAGTCGGTGCGCGTGTAGCGTCAAGATGAAGCTCTCACTCTCTCTCGTACACAATACGCTCACTCACAGACAATACTCTTTTAAAAATGACAAAGGTCTTTTCATTAAGGTCAAGAAGTGGTATAAATACCTTACAATGTCAAACCCTAATGTTCCAATTTTACCATCTACTCAATCTAAATGTCAAAAATGGGATACAATCTGGAAACTTCTGTAAGCCCCAATATTTACAAAGGTGAAATGTCGGTTTTTCTCAATAAATGCAGAATTACAAAAAATAATATTCCGTTGAGCAATCATTTTTCGTAGGGTGTGTCCAGCAGTTAACACTCCCCCCCTCCTTGTTCATGTCGTCCCCGATATGGCTGTTGAGCTCCTTCTTCAATGTAGGCTTTCTCTCATTTTGAGAAGTGACTCACATCTCGCATGTTGAGCCAGTAGCGTCGGGCCGAATATGTCTGTGCTGATTGTGAAGAAGTCGGTGTAGAAGGCTTCTTCAAAGGCCTGGAGGTGATAAGATGGCAAAAACATAATGCTTTGATACAATGCATGTATCACATCGTGAGAAGGCTGACTAGACAGATTGTATGCACATCTTTATGTATCTTGAAAGAAAAAGATATTGTCTGTCGCCTGGCCTGGCTTGAAGGCCTCGAAGACTGCCAGAAGTGTTTTACATATCTTTATCATCATGATGCAAGATAGGTCAGGCGAGCTAGTGAACAATTTGATGGCGCCCGTTAGGGTTTTCACCATGTATTGCTCACTTATTCTCTTGCCTTCCTTCGAGCCTGGCAGCTTCGGGCAATTTAGCCAAGTGGGTTGGCTTCTCTGCAACAACTCATGGGGTTTCCATGTCCTCATCCTTGGTAGAGGGCAGAAACTGAGGTTATCTCTGATCACTTTAGGTGCCTCTACCAGATGAATTAGATATTGAGGATACTTTGTCAGCCATGCCTTTCTCTACGTGGGCTCAGAGTCCACTATCAGCTTGACTTCTTCAGGTTTGGAGATGTCTACTTTGTACAATGGCACTGTTGGCTCCTCTTTTATGCGTTTGTTGATTGTGGCAGCTTCATATTTTAGCGGAGGATATGGGAGAGAGGGTTGTAGCCATTCACACCGAAAGTTACTGGCATCTATCTTCTGAATAGTCATTGCTTTAAAGACTCTCTGCTCCCATTCCAAGGCTTCTTTGGCTGTGTCTCTGACTGCCGCTTCTAGTATGGCCTTTTGCAGCTTCTCTTCTTCTTCTTGTGTCAGATCTTGTGGCTCTTGTGAGGGTCCTACAAGGATGTCCTCTTGTATGGTGGTGTCCACTGGATCTGCCACATTCTCTATGTCGATTCCCTCCATGGCTGCTCGCCCAGTGCTAAACTGTTGCTCTTCCGTTTGCTGTTGGCCTCTCAGCTCTTCTATCTGCTTCTGAAGTGTTTTCTTTTCTTCTTCCGCTTGCTCTCCCATGTTTACTAGGAGGTCGCTCAGATCTGCATTTATTTTCTCTGCCTCCTTGAGCTTTCTCTTGATGGCTTCTAGCTCATTCCTCATGGCCTGATTTTCTTCTTCTAGGCGGATTTGCATTACCAATGACCCCTCGGCCAGCATCAGCCTTTGTCTTTTCTCTAATGTCAACTCCTTTTGGAGCTCTTTCATTTGTTCTTCATAAAGCTCATTATCTGAAGTGGTGTGAGTCGAGCTAGCAGCTCTGACTCTGGCCGGAGATGCTCGTAGTCGTTGGATGGTTTGATCTTTTACTTTCATCTGGTCTTTTAGCTTCAGTCAATCATTCTGTGAAGGAGGTTCTGGCCAGTTTCCTTTGGCATGCAGTGCTCCACAGATTACTTTTGTTATCAGCTCACCCGGTACAATGTAGGTGGGATTTTTGTTGCCCATCTTCACCAGGTTGTCATGGATGTAAGCAACATAATTTATCACCTTTGGCTTGCTCTTTTTCATTGCCCAGGTGAATGTGGTAGCAATGGCTCTAGCGGCATTCTGTACTTCTGTGGCCGCTTTGTACACATGTGGAAGTACTGGTTGTAGAGTTGGCTCATGATAGCCACTTTAGGGTTTGCAATATCTTCAGAAGTGTAGTTGTTCTTCTTTTTGGAGTACACCTTGACTTCATCTCTCCTTTTTGTCACACTATCTCCTTTGTTGGAGATGTCTAGTGCGGCTGCCACCACCCTCTCTGTGATGACAATCATGGTATTCGGTGTGCCCTGCAAATCAGTGACTCGAGCCACTCCATCTTCTTTGATAGCGGTCACAAATTCCCACACTCTTTCGATGTCAATCCCTGCTGGCAAAGCTTCAAAGTAGTTATGGAGATCTATCTTCTCTACTTAATCTCCCATATTGCTTCTGAAAAAATCATTGAGCTCCCATGTTATCATGGGTAGCTCTACTGCATTTCCTTCAGGATCTTTGAACACACCTTGGTAGATCTTCAAGTCATTGGATTCTAGAAAATCATCCTGAATCCATGTGCTGGTTGGCTTCAGGTTTCCTTCTGGGATGACAAATGGCTCCACTTCTTCTTAATAGTCTTTTATTGTCATCCTCTTCTTCTTTGCCGGTGATTTTGTGGCTGCCATAGATCCTGTTGCACTCAGTAGTCCGAAGTTAGCATTTTTTCCATATTATCTGAGAAACTGAGTTCTAACTATCCAAATGACTTGAAAATTGAAACTAAAACTTAAAAGGAACTAGGGAAACTGTGCATGTGCTCACAGTATCATTCTGGCCAAAGTTTATCATTTAGACATCCTACGTGTAGGATGTCTATTTCATTAGTTCATGGCTATGTGATTGGAATTGGGTTTGGGCATCAAAAAGGGCATTTTTGAGCAGATTCAGGCTTTAGGCTCACAAATTGGGTAAGATGTCCACAACAGGTGGAAAATGATATTCAAATGGGTTGAAATTTGATATATGAGCCTCTTGCACCAAGGTAATGGTTCCCATGATGTCATTTCTTGCACAGAAGGGCTTAAAATTGGTTTTGTGGATAGCCCTTGGCATGTGGAACATGGCCCTACTCTTGGATTTTGATTTGGACAAGAATTGATGTTGGTAAGAGCATGTGTAGTGTTTTGGGCTCAAAAAGTGCATCTTGGAGGTGTTGGGGGCCAAAAGTGATGGGGATGGCTTGAAACTTGATATATGAGCTCATGAAAGTGTCATAAAGAGATCTGGAACTAAAAAGTACCATCTGGGGGCCAAAATGTCATTTTAGACATCCTACGCGTAGGATGTCTATTTCATCATTTTTCACATATGACCACATAGATAGCTTGGCAATGTGCTCATAAGTGTATTGTGAAAAGTTTCATTTGATTTTGGACAAGTTTTGGTAGGTCTATGGCCCATTATTGCCTCTATGCCTCGACTTTGCGTTTTTTGATGCATATGAGGTCAATTTTTGTCCAAATGTGATGAAACTTGGTGGCTAGCATGTACAGGCTATTCAGAAGCTATGTGTGATGAGAAATGTTAGGTTTGGTGCCCAGATTTGGCCTTGAGACATCCTACGTGTAGGATGTCTCCTGATGAAATTTTTATGGTGAGTGCTACTGGTACCTGCCCTGAGCCCCCCTGAGTCCCTTTTAAGCATTATTTCAACAAAAAAGTCAAATTGATAGAAGAAACTCCCTGTGTGGATTTCAGAGCCTCCGAGACGTTTTCTGACTTTTGGAGTGCTTTTTGGCGATGAAATTTCTTGATGTTGGTCTCCATAGCTTCCCGATCCCTTGGGGATCCTTGCCATATGGTTTTTGTCGACTTTGGCTTCACCGGAGCTCTGTTTGGCAATTTGTCGCTCTGGAAGCACCCGTGGTTGTGTTTTCATGTCTTCGATGACTTGTGGTGGTCTACCACCATAGGACTTGGTTGTTGATTGTCTAGGAAAGCCGCTCGTGAAGTTTGGTGGCAAACGGACATGCGGTTTGGCCGAGAGAGCTATTTGACGCTTTGTGTGTCTGATGCCATTTCTGAAGTTTAGTGCCGCTTCGGGTCACCTTATGGCCTTGTGGGATATATAGACTTGTCGAGCATGTCGAGATGCTCCTACCCATAAGTTTTGGTAGCATTTGGGCGCCTTTCCGCCGATTTCCCATTTGGTGGCCTCTTGCGGGGCTCTAGGAATTAGGGTTTTTGCCGATGGTTTTCTACTACCTTTGATCATCCAAAAGTGGTCTCCTATGCTAGGGTAAGCCGCG
The DNA here is from genome assembly GCF_014529385.1 of Adiantum capillus-veneris. Taxonomy (NCBI): domain Eukaryota; kingdom Viridiplantae; phylum Streptophyta; class Polypodiopsida; order Polypodiales; family Pteridaceae; genus Adiantum; species Adiantum capillus-veneris. The sequence goes on from NC_140951.1 coordinate 98,837,710, forward strand.
AATGCAATCTCATTGCTTTTGGATTAGCCGTTAGGTGGTCACTTCTACCTGTAGGTGTCTACTGCCCTCTTCCTGTGCGAACCCTACACTAGTTTTCGAGACAAAACAAAAAACATGCGCAAAAAGCTCAAGGTAATGAGCCTACCTCTCATGTCTGAAGCCTGTCGGGTGGTCGTGCGTGTCGTAGAAGCTGCTGAAAGTCCCGTTCGCTCTAGGTGGCAAGAGCTCTCTCTCAAAAGTCAATAGTAGAAATGAGCTTAAAATGAAGTGAAAATTTCTTATAGTGGGGGTCCCGAACCACTTTCCATGAAATTGACATGTGCTCCCAACTTCTTGCAAGATGCGGTTTATGCTCAAAAATTTCTTGATTTGGACTCCATTTGCCCAGTTTATGAGAAATTTGATGTTTCGGTCAAAATCTGGCCAAAACATGCTTTCCGCTCCATTCCATAATTGCACCCCCATTGTACCATAGGTTGTCCTATAGTCACTGATCATCCCAATATTTTTTTTTTTTCATTACGACCGTTTTTACCTGCTTTTTGTATTTTTGAAGTTTTTCTGCCAAAAATTAGTAAAATTAAAAGGAAAATAGCAAATTAAACCCAAAAAATCCCCAAAAATCATAATAAATCAAAAAAATCACCGCAAAACACAATATACACTCACATGCAATTTTTGTGGTCGGATTTCTCCATTTTACCAATATTTTGTCCGAAAAATGGCTATTTTTACTTATATACACACACCTAGGGGCTTGATTTGGCGTTTGGCCCCATATACTTGTCTATTCATGCTGTATAAGGGTATATGTACTTGGGTTAGTCCTGAAAATTTTGCAATCAAACGACAACCCTTTAAAATAGTCGAAAGACATGCCCTTTTTTGCTCTTTTTTCCATAGGGTCCGCGTTTGAGAATGCCTCCCCCCTCCTAGCCAGAGTCCTCCTGGACGACAAGGTATCGCCTCGGTCTATGTGCCGTGCCTGGGTTAAAAAAAAGTGCTAATGCTTGGCCGTGTAATGTGGCCCTACATGATGCATACTCGGTCAATGCATGGAAAAATTAATGTTGTGCAAGAGGAGGGTATAAGCAATATGCTTATTGGCATTCGCGGTCGAGGTTCCCTAATTGTTGTTGATTTGGTCGGCAGATTTTCTTTGCAAGTAAAAGTTGTAACCCTACGGCTCTTTATTTGATCGTCTTTCTTGCAAAAGTCACTTGGTTTGCCGCTATTGTCGATATGGCCGTAGTCGTCTCCTTGGAGAGAATTTTCGTGGCGGAATTGGCCATAGACTTTGTCTCTTTTTCTTTCCATTTGTAGCTTTGCTTTGGAGGTTTTTGTAGGTTTATTGCTACTTTCGCGGTTGTCATTGTTTTGCTGCTACTGATTGGCACCCACATAGATCGATTTGCCGGTTTCATATGTATTGTGTGTTGGTATGCCGATTTTGCTTGTACTGAAAGGAGTTCCTATTACTTTGGTTTCGGGATCCAAATACGAGCCGTATTTAAATTGTTACTGAGCATCCTCTTTGGGATCCATATCTGTTTTATTCCCTTGGTTTGTGGTTGAACTCTTTTCTCCTTTTGACTCATGATGTTGTGTTGTGGTTTGTTTACCATGTCACCTCTATCCTTTCGCACCCATACTTGTTTCTCTCGTGTTAGTAACCTTGATCTTGGCACTGCGGTCTGTTTGGTTGGATGTTTGTAGTGAACATGGTTGGCAGTTCCCTGTTTGGTCGCCATGGGTATCGTGTTGTTCTTTAGTGGCCCCCATCCTTTTGGCTCTTTCTCCCTTGATTGTGTTGATCCCAGCTAGTTCTTCTGGGGTGGCTGAGCAAAGGCTACCACCTGTTGTTCTTGTGCACGCTGAATTTTGACCGCATCCACATTCCAATCTATCTGCACATTATACTCTTTTTGCCAAGGTTGTCCCAACAACATGGGGTGTTGTGTGCTTTCATCCTCGACCACATAAAACTTGTGTGGGTAAATATATTGATGTAGTTGTACATGCAATATAATCCAGCCCAATGTTTTCAACGAATGTGATATACTACTTTCCAGCACTTGTGGAGTAGGATGTAGTTGACCTTTGGGCTTGAGCTGTTTGTATAATCTGTAAGAGATTATATTTGCTTGAGCTCTAAAATCAAGCAATGCCGTCGATTCAATTTGATTGCTACCCACTTTGACTGCAATTATCGGCTCCACTATGTCTTCATCAAAATTTGTTACTCGAATGGCATTGATTCGTACCGGTGATCCACATTGTTGTTGTTGTCGTAGAAGCCATCTTTTTGCAATGCGTTCTTTGATTCTGATTGGGGTTCTTCCCGTATTCTTTGTTTCTCCTTCATCCATTTTTTTTCTTGATGGATTTGTTGAATCATATCATGTGTTAGCGGTAAATGATATTTCTTTAATCAACACCCACTAATCCAATTTGGCATTTCTTCACCTGCTAATGTAGCAAGCTTGACAGCTCCACTTTGTGATAGGTCACTAATCACAAAGGGTCCCATCCCTCACTTTTTAAGTTTCTTGGCATGTTGCTTCAAGGTATAAACAAGTACATAATCACCTGTTTTGAACTCTTTCGTGCGCACATGCTTGTCAAAAAACTCTTTTTGTCTTCTTTTTTTAGCATAGATTGAAGCTACAGCTCGTAAGCAAAGTTCATCTAGCTTTTCAAGATCATCTATTCTTGAAGAGAGCTCATGCCCTGTCCATTCTAATCGTGTCGCTACTCATAGAGTTGGAATTAAAAGCTCTATGGGTAATATAGCATTTAGCCCAAACACAATGTTGTACGGTGTCGTTCCTATTGATGTTTTGTAAGCTACCCTGTATGCCCATATTGTTGAGTGTAACTGCTGATCCCAGTCTGTCCTTGACTCTGACGCAATTTAGTCAGAACAGTGCACAGTGTTTTATTTGTGGCTTCAGCTTGTCCATTTGCCTGTGGATGATATGGAGCAAATTTTCTATGTATGACCATGAATTCCTCTAGCAGATATTTAATGACTTCATTAAGAAAACGTGTTCCTCGTTCACTGACAATTTCTATTCGTAATCTGTATCGGACAAAGACATTCTTATACAAAAATTGTGCAGTGGTTCTTGCATCTGCTTTTTGTGTTGCCTTGGCTTACACCCATTTTGTGAGATAGTCCGTAGCAGTCCGTAACCACAATGATATATTCGGTATGGGTACGATATGTAGAGGGTGAAATAGGTACCACAAAATTAATGCCCCATTTTGCAAATTCCCTTGCTTCCATCATTGGCCGTAGTGGCATCTCATCTCTCTTTATCGGCACCTTGGTGCGCTGACATGCGTCACAATGCTTTACAAACTCCTCAGTATCCATATGCAATGTAGGCCAATATATTCCTGCGATTAAGACAATTTTTGCAATCTTATCGCCTGAAAACTAGCCTCCACTTATGCCTCCATGTGCGTTGTCAAGAAGTTGGCGGTCTTGAGAGGAAGACACCGGGCCTCTTGCTGTGAGAGTTTGTGAGGAAGCTCAAGGGTTATGAGAAGGAGCTAAGATGTAGATAACATAGCTTCTAAAGCTAAAGAAGAAATGTAGCCAAAGAAGCCGCTCACTTTTCCTTACAAACACACACATGATGGAGAGAAATCATGAAAGATAGTCAGAACAAAACAAAAATGAAAACATCGAGATTACGATCATATCGTATAATGGGTAGGATAAAAGGGTCAATGGATGAGTTAATGATATTTAATCTTTGTGGTCCAAATAAGCTATAGATTGCTCTTTGGAACTGCAGCTTTGTGCTACTATAATGTATATGTTTTTTCTAGCGATTGGGATTAGTTGTGAGTACAAATCCTCTTGATTCATAGTAAAATAACCACATTCACATCAAAAGAGAAGTCATAGTCAATAATAGGTAGTATGATGGGATCTGGTGAGAGAAGTACTTCGTTGAGCCTTTCAGGACCAAATAGAAACACTATGCGTTGCTGAAAGTGAATCTTTTGACTAATCCAGATGTTGACCCTAATAGATTGCACTGAATGGAATTGAAAGAAATTACCTCTATGTGGATTATGGTTATTCATCAATGATATACTTAGTATGTTCAAAGGTAAATGTGTGAAATAAGTGAAAAGAGAAGAAGAAGAGAGTTTCTCTCCCAAGCTCTATTGTTGCCCTTAGGCAATAAGGATATTGCGGGGAGAGAAGTACCTGTAGCAAGGAGATTCTAGAGTTTGTGGAAGAGAATAAGAACCTTAAGAGAGAGAGATGCTTGTGGAAGATGAAGATATGGTTACTAACCTTGTGCACATAATTGTTTCCCGCAAGAAGGTTGTACCCATTACATTGACAAGGTTGCTGCTTCATTACCTTCCAATGAAACAATTAGGACACAACACGAGAGATCAAAGGAGTAGTAAAGATAGAATTAGAGATAGATCTAAGTGTGGTGGTGGTATTAAAGATATATAATGAGAGATAGAGATAGAGTTAGAGACAAGTATTAGACTAGATATGAAAATGAAAGTAAAACTAGCAACATATATCTTACATGAGAGCAATCGCCACCACCTTAATGGAGAGATATGATGAGGCAAGACTTCAGCCTTTCTTCAAGAGAAAGTGTGGCACTAAGATGAGTGTGTCACTATGGAATTGTGCTATTCTCACTCACTCATAACTTGCCTCAATGAAGAGAAGGTTTCCCTTCTCTTCATTGAGGGAGCCATGTTTTACATAATACTTGATTAGGCTACAGAGTTAGCCCAAATCAAATGTTCTTTGGATATTTCTTAAAATGGGCAATATTAGGACTCAAAATATCATGAAATTCAGCATTTTTGGTCGTTGAGGCTCCATGTGGGTGCATGATGTATGTGGGCCCCACCTAGGCATCTTCTGTGTGGCTCCAGCAGGGGGTCCCAACTTGTGTGTTTTGTCCTTCAAGGCATCTTTAAGGTGTCACATTCACATGCTTATGTCTTTTACCCTCCAAATATCTTATTTTATGGAAAAAGACCAAGATTACCTCTTTTCACTTGATTCACCTGTTTACCATCTCTTCTTGCAGTGTAGTTGTGAGAGGGTTTTTCACTGGTTAAGCGACCCTACTATCGGCTATGACAAGGTCATCGCCTAAGATCACTTAGAGGAAAACTAATCACTATGCCCATCCATGGCATGCGCTTCCCTGTAACTTTTGACCTGTAACTCAGATTGACATGCTTCAAAAGGAAAAATTGGCCTACTAAAAGAGCTTGACTTGGTTTTGGCCTTTTCTCCACGCCTTTAGGTTGGGATTTTCAAATTGGGACGGTCCAAGAAGCTTTGGATCTTTCTTTTCATTAAGTCTTCTAGTAGGCCCTTCCCTCGTGTATGTATCCAAGAAGGTATGCATTATTGAAGGGTTATATTATTAGATAAATGTGAAAAGAAGAAAATAATTTATATATGGTAGGGTATAGCTGAGATATTAGAAGAAATATACAAATGCTTTTCCCCCAGAGAGAAAGAGGCACAATTATTGATACTTCTCTTGCAGTACTTTCTAATAGTAATCTACATTTATATTACTTCAAAGGTAATACTAAGGTATGGTAAAAAGATTTTTTTAATGCATATGAGTATTATATGAAGTATACTTATGCATCAAAAAGTCACAAGATAAATTGTTTAATGCCCGTTCCCACTATATACGTGCCACAACACGACATCCACCCCCTCTAAACCTGCACATCCTCCGGTATGTGCCACATTGTCTCTTTGTAAGATCAGACCTCTTGTACATCTTCCTTGCTTTCTTCTTCCTTGGGTGATTCTAGAGCTTCATGTTCACTTTGATCTTCACCTGTGTTTTGCTCTTCTTCCTCATCAACATCTTCTAGATCATTGTCTCCTCTTCTCTTAAACATTTTAATCCTTTTTCCCGCAATGGGAATCTTTACGTCTGTACCATCTAGTTCAGACAAGCTGTAAGTAGCATTTTCATGCACATGCTTTACAACATACGGTCCAAACCATGCTTTTGAGAACTTATGCATGACTGTGTGCTGGTTATCAAGGCTACTATTATACACTAAATCCCAGTCACCTTTGTCAATTGCTTTGCTCTTGAGTCGATGTTGCTTATCAAAGTAGTCCTTGTTTTTCAACCTTGCATTTTTGAGTCGTTCTTTTGCAGCTTCAATGTCTCCAGGTCTTCTCTCGAGTTGCCTTATACGCAGTGCAAGGAGGTCTTCCCTGCTAAGCCCCTCTTGCCAAGGTAGTACATTCCATGTGGGAATTGTATCTTCAATCGGCATCAATGGCTTTTGACCATACATTAGCTTTGCAGGCATGTAGCCAGTTACTGAGCTATGTGTTGTACGATCAGCCCATAAAGCATATGGTAATAGTTTTGGCCACTCACCAACTCTTCCTTCGCAAGCGTTGGCCAAATCTTTGATGATAGGAGGATGCCCTCTTTCACTCTTTCCATTTCCTTCAGGGTTGTAAGCCGTAGTAAGAGAAAGATTGATTCCTAATCTAGAAAAGAACTCCCTTGCTTCTTCGGCATCCAATTCACCTTTATCTGCAATGATTTTTCCCACACAACCATAACGGCAAATCACCTCATCAAGAAGGAATCTACACACAGCTTCTGTGGTTTTAGCTCTTAGTGCTCTTCCTTCAACCTAGTTAGTTAGGTCCTCTCATGCAAGAACCAAGTATCTCATTTGCCAGAGTCCTAAAGGCATTGTGACTAGATCCACAACCCATTTATAGTGCATGGCTAGTGGATATGTAGGGTGCAATCCATCACGATGTCGGACATTTGAATCCATTTGACAAGTTACACACGACTCTACAAACTGAGATACATCTTTATACATACCCTTCCACCAGTATTTTTCTTTCAAATTGGAGAAGGTTGCCCACACACCTCTGTGTCCAGCCCATAGACTCTCATGAAACTCTTGCATGAGCTTTACTTGAGTCTCTTGTTTACATATAACCCGTTGTGGTGTAGCACCCTTTTGTTTAGGATGCTTCCACAAGTAACCATCCCTCAAAAAGTACCCATATGCTTTCCTGCGTATCCTCTTGAATTCTTGTTCAGACCAATCATCCTGTTTTTTTAGAGTACTCAAGTAGCTTCCAATAAGAAGCCAATCACCTTCATAAAAATCTTTCAAGAACAATTCAAGTGAATTAGTCATGCAGACATAGTTACCTTTGACATGAGAGATGGAATAGAACTTTGTGCCCACATCATCTCCCTCATCAATCATCTGTGACTCATCTTCATACCTTGCCCTTGATAGCATATCTACCACTGTATTGTCTTTACCTACAATGTGCTTAAACTCTGGATTTAAGGACTTAATGTAGGCAATCCACCGCAACATAGCAATGTCTGGCATTGAGCAGCTTGTAATCATCCCAAGAAGTGGTAGACAATCTGTTTCTACAACCACATATGCACCAATTTGGTACTCTTTCAACGATGTAACCATACCCCATAGCTCTCTCTTTATCTGTGGATAGTCTCTTGGCGAGCACGTAGTACCTTTGCTCCAAATCTTACCACATACCTGCGTCCTTCTTCATCATCTTGCCCTATTGCCCACCCAATCCCTGTAGGACTGGTGTCTACTGTCACAATTACTGGCCTTTGACACTCATAGTCTACCTTTCTCAAATTTGGTGCTGATTGGAGTAACTCTTTTAGATTTTTCATGGATTTTACATGTGCTTCTGTCCATTTAAGCTTTTGATTCTTTCTAAGTAACTGATAAAGAGGATCAGCTACATGTGCATAATGTGGAATCCAAATAACATAGAAGACACATACTCCCAGAAACCTTCTAACCTCACTGATGCTAGTGCATGTTTCTTTCATTCTTTGGATGGCATCTACCTTTGCTGGACAAGGTTTCCTACCATATGGCCCGCACATGTGCCCCGCAATGAGCACTTCATTGACACCAAACAGAGACTTTTTCCTTGACAATGTAAGATTCACTTCTTCCAACCTAGACAAAATTTTATCACAATCATTTATGTGGTTTACCAAAAACCTGCGACATCCCTTGAGATCCAAAGCTTCATCTTTGTCACTTTCTTCACATCCTTTGATAGGAAAATCATCAATGAAAGGCATTGTGATTTGAGGAATAAAGTCACGTAAGACCTTATTCATCCCATTCATCATATGTGCAACCGAGTTGGTTTCTCCCTGTGGCAAGGTACACATCCTTACCAAACCCAAAGGTGTCCTCATTGTTGTCAAGTCTCTGCTTTCGATTGCAAGCTGAAATTGATCATACCCTGAGTAGAGATCCCCCATTGAGTAGATTGCCCTCCCTGCAAACGCCTCTGCAAACTCATCCACAATTGGACCTATACCTACATTTCTAATTGTCACCTTGTTCACTGGTTACATATCTTGGATGAAGCGTAGAGAACCATTCTTCTTTGGAACTGTGAACCACCTGTTTGACTACGGAGCACAAGAAGGCTCCAAGATTTCCATTTTGATTTTCTCATTCAGTAGCTCTACTAACTTTGGCAAATGAGCCTTTGGAACCGAAATTGGCCGCAGATTCCAAGGCACATGAGGTATTGTGAAAATTACCATAGGAGCTACAATAGAAGGATCAACACATCCTATCTCATGTGGCTCAAATGCAAAAGACTTACCATGCTTTGAAAGCATTTCTTTGAAGCACTTTGTCTCCTCCCGTGTTAGAAACTCCTCGCAACCAATCTGAAACTCTTGGAAAGACTCCTTTGTGAAGGTATGCCCAATCTTTTTAGGATTCCTCAAACTTGGTTGTAAAGAAGCCTGCTCAATCGTTTCCCTATTGTTGGGTGGTAAGGGTGAAGCTACTGGTTTCACCTTTTTTGCTACACTCTTGTATTTAGTTTCAACATGGACTTCTGGGCCAACTGTTTGATTTTATTTAAAGGCTTCTATTACTTGATACATTTCCATAGAGCAAACTTCCACAACTTCATTTTCAAGATGCAAACTAGACACCATTATAGCATCAAGCTCACCCATAGTATCTACAAAAGAAACTTGTTCACACAAACCCAAAACATTTTCAGTAGGCTCTAGCAACCCACTCTTTTTCATGCCTATTTGTACATTATGCACATATTGCCTCTCACATCTCTTCAAATCTTCAAGTTTTGTAAAACATTCTGATCCATTCCTTGTTACCAAGGAGCTCGTTGAAAAAGTTTCACCTATTTTTGGATCAGGCGAGACCCTTTTTCTTTCTATGCCAGTGCAATCCCGCTTTACAATGGTACTTGGCCAAAACCCATCATTTCCCTATGGTCATGAAACTCTTTGCTCACCTTTGGTAGAGGATGTTCTCTGAGGCTGTCACGATTTCTTTCATGGTTTACACAAACTGTGAGAAATTGGACAGCACGTTTACCATCTTTTCTACCTATCCTAGCATATGTTGAACCATTGTCCATTAGCTTTGTTTCCATTCGAACTCCCACAATGTAGGGTTGTCCAAGGATGAGATGATATGAAGATGTATCCTGTACAAAGAAGTTTTGGTCAATCTTTACATCACCTATTGTCACCTTCACACCTGGACATGCTGCATAGAATTCACCGGATGAATTGTTTGCCACTTTTACCATCTAGCCATGATCTGTGTCCATGGGCCATTTGCACTTGTTGTAGAGACTCTTTGACATTATGTTTATTTCTGAACCATGGTCAATCAAGGCAACAAATGGCTCTTCAAGATCACCTACCTTGACCAAAGTTTTTGTAGTAGCCCTTGCCTAGTGACTTTGTGAATAGTAGCTCATAGGAATATCTTCAACTTCTTCATCATCATTTGAGAAATGCACTTGCTTCACTCTCCCACTAGATTGGTAGCATCCTACCACAGCTCCATCATCCTCCTTATTTTGCAGTTGCATCCCTTGTGTCTTCAAGGTTTCCCCTTCAACCTGTGGACGAGAAACTTCAGCAAGGGTTTGCCTCTTCCTCTTGATGATGTCAATGATCTCCTCATGGAATTCTTTGCAATGCCAAGAACTTCTCCCAGAGTAAACTCAATCTTGCTATTCAATATCCTTTCCTCCAAGACTTTCTTTAAATCTGTAGTAACCTCAATATCAGATTGTAGTTTATAAGTTGGGCCTTTTGTCTTACCTTTTGTTGGCTCTTTCTTCTTTACTGTTGTAGACTCCTCCATGAGTACTTCAGGAGGAGATGCTCCTTGTGTTGAGGGTGTTTGGGAAGGCATTGAGTCGCTTCTTCCCCCACTTCTAGAAGCTCTTATTGATGGTCCTTCATCAGCATTCTCACGCCTGCGCTTCTCTTCTACAATCGCCTCATTTTGTTGGCATTTTGTAATGTAGGCATGCACTGACAATGAGTCCACTGGATCATTCCATCCTATTTCTAGACGTATGCAATCACCTGCTTCATGTAGAATCTCTTTTGTAAGCTTTCCCTTGAAGAGGTGGCATGGTTAGCTGCCATATCTTCAACTAAGGTTTGCATTCCCTCTTCCCAAAGTTAGTTCTCAAGGGTAGACCTGTCTCTCTTAAGTGGATTTTACCATCCTTAAAAAAGACAACATCTTTTGACAAAGCATCACTAAAATCATCACAATCCCTTCTTACATGGTCTGTACTATCACACCAAATACATCTATTAACAAACCCTTCCTTGGGCTGTTGTCTTTGCCTAAGAAGTGACCCTGATGGTGTGCCTTTTTCTTCAAGCTTTGCAAGTTTCACCTTCAAGTCACGCATTCCCTTCACAAGTTCATCTAGCATAGACTCATCAAACTTAGGATCTATATAAGTAGGCTTTACCATTTTGTCAAAAATTGAGGTTGAAGGACTTGTAGTGTTTACTACCATCTTGTCCCTTCTCCTTTGTCGTTTGGCAAGCAACGAGACAGCACCTTCAAATTCATTCCATTCGGTCTTTAGTCCTTGCTCAGCATCTTTATCTTCAAGGAGAATTTTCTTAAAACTCTTTACCTGCGGATTGTAAGAAAAGATCTGTCTTCTCTGCATCTAGTGTGGCTCTTTCTGTCCTGGTGAGTTGTGCATAGCGTCGCTCAAATTCCCTAAGTAGCTCTATTATTGATAGTCCTTGCTTTGGCTTGACTACCCATTCTAAGAATGTCCTTTTGGTCACTCTCTCCGAGTCCTCCATGAAATATTCCTCCTTTAAAGCTACTTTGAGTTCTTCCCAATTTCTCCCATGCCCATCTTTAATTGCCCTAACATGCTCCCTAATTTCTGGAGCAACAACTAGCTCAAAGCCTTGAATCATCTCACCTTCTGACACGTGATGCAGCTCCATCTCTTTCACATACTCACGTAAGTACTTGGTTACATCTTTGCCATTGAACTGATCCATTCTGTTGACGATCACTTGTATGGCCTTCGTTGCTGAAATCTCCCTTCTTTCAGAAGCATGTTGTTGTTGCATGAACATTGCAAATGCTTGAAACATTTGCATTGTTGCTGGGTCAAAATGCATACCCTGTTGCCCAACATGATCACCCATGGTTACGCACAAACTCTCACCCTGGCATTTTCGTGTCGGGTTCACCAAAAATATGTCAAGAAGTTGGCGGTCTTGCTAGGAAGGCACCGGGCCTCTTGCTGTGAGAGTTTGTGAGGAAGCTCAAGGGTTATGAGAAGGAGCTAAGATGTAGATAACATAGATTCTAAAGCTAAATAAGAAATGTAGCCAAAGAAGCCGCTCACTTTTCCTTACAAACACACACGTGATGGAGAGAACTCATGAAAGATAGTCAGAACAAAACAAAAATGAAAACATCGAGATTACGATCATATCGTATCATGGGTACGATAAAAGGGTTAATGGATGAGTTAATGATATTCAATCTTTGTTGTCCAAATAAGCTACGGATTGCTCTTTGGAACTATAGCTTTGTGCTTACTATAATGTATATGTTTTGTCTAGCGATTGGGATTAGTTGTGAGTACAAATCCTCTTGATTCATAGTAAAATAACCACATTCACATCAAAAGAGAAGTCATAGTCAATAATAGGTAGTATGATGGGATCTGGTGAGAGAAGTACTTCGTTGAGCCTTTCGGGACCAAATAGAAACACTATGCGTTGCTGAAAGTGAATCTTTTGACTAATCCAAATGTTGACCCTAATAGATTGCACTGAATGGAATTGAAAGAAATTACCTCTATGTGGATTATGGTTATTCATCAATGATATACTTAGTATGTTCAAAGGTAAATGTGTGAAAGAAGTGAAAGGAGAAGAAGAAGAGAGTTTCTCTCCCAAGCCCTATTGTTGCCCTTAGGCAATAAGGATATTGCGGGGAGAGAAGTACCTGTAGCAAGGAGATTCTAGAGTTTGTGGAAGATAATGAGAACCTTAAGAGAGAGAGAGATGCTTGTGGAAGATGAAGATATGGTTACTAACCTTGTGCACATAATTGTTTCCCGCAAGAAGGTTGTACCCATTACATTGACAAGGTTGCTGCTTCATTACCTTCCAATGAAACAATTAGGACACAACAAGAGAGATCAAAGGAGTAGTAAAGATAGAATTAGAGATAGATCTAAGTGTGGTGGTGGTATTAAAGATAGATAATGAGAGATAGAGATAGAGTTAGAGACAAGTATTGGACTAGATATGCAAATGAAAGTAAAACTAGCAACATATATCTTACATGAGAGTAATCGCCACCACCTTAATGGAGAGATATGATGAGGCAAGACTTCAGCCTTTCTTCAAGAGAAAGTGTGGAGCTAAGATGAGTGTGTCACTATGGAATTGAATTCTCACTCACTCATAACTTGCCTCAATGAAGAGAAGGTTGCCCTTTTTATAGGTGGGGGAGCCATGTTTTACATAATACTTGATTAAGCTAAAGAGTTAGCCCAAATCAAATGTTCTTTGGATATTTCTTAAAATGGGCAATATTAGGACTCAAAATATCATGAAATTCAGCATTTTTGGTCGTTGAGGCTCCATGTGGGTGCATGATGTATGTGGGCCCCACCTAGGCATCTTCTGTGTGGCTCCAGCAGGGGGTCCCAACTTGTGTGTCTTGTCCTTCAAGGCATCTTTGAGGTGTCACATTCACATGCTTATGTCTTTTACCCTCCAAATATCGTATTTTATGGAAAAAGACCAACATTACCTCTTTTCACTTGATTCACTGTTTACCATCTCTTCTTGTAGTGTAGTTGTGAGAGGGTTTTTCACTGGTTTCCCTGTAACTTTTGACCTGTAACTTGGATTGACATGCTTCAAAAGGAAAAAATGGCCTACTAAAAGAGCTTGACTTGGTTTTGTACTTTTCTCCACGCCCTTAGGTAGGGATTTTCAAATTGGGATGGTCCAAGAAGCTTTGGATCTTCCTTTTCATAAAGTCTTCTAGTAGGCCCTTCCCTCTTGTATGTATCCAAGAAGGTATGCATTATTGAAGGGTTATATTATTAGATAAATGTGAAAAGAAGAAAATAATTTATATATGATAGGGTATAGCTGAGATATTAGAAGAAATATACAAATGCTTTTCCCCCAGACAAAAAGAGGCACAATTATTGATACTTCTCTTACAGTACTTTCTCATAGTAATGTACATTTATATTACTTCAAAGGTAATACTAAGGTATGGTAGAAAGCTTTCATTGATGCATATGAGTATTATATGAAGTATACTTATGCGTCAAAAAGTCACAAGATAAATTGTTTAATGCCCGTTCCCACTATAGACGTGCCACAACACGAGAGCGTGTTGTAGAATCAGCAGGTATTCACTTTCACTTGCACAGATTCTAAGTTGATTGTCGTTTCCTCGCTTATAGAGTTGGTTCCCAATTAAATTATAGTCGCGAGCCTCCAGCTCTATAGCCCTTTTTCGTGCTTTTGTTATGTTGTCAGGAAATGTCCTTGTGTTATGAAATCAATGATATATTGACTCCAAGCAGGTGCAATGTTTACTTGAAACAATGTCGCGTGATCCACTGGTCGTTTGGCACTACATATAGTACAATTGTTAATATAAGCATGTGTGTCAGCATACATAGTTGGCCAATAAATACCTAATTGTTTCACTCTCTGGTGTGTTTTCATTTTTGAACAATGAAATGCACAATCCTGGACATGTGCTTCTTCAAGATAACACTCGAACTCCTCAGGATTTATACATAATCGTAGAATTTGGTCCGATCCTAGATGATACAGTCGTCCTACAATCAACTGGAAGTTTTTTGTTTTTCGAATTGTTTGTTGTTTGGATCTGTCTTCCTTGTTATCAAATTTACCTCCAAAGGAAAGAATGCTAAAAATTTCCTGAGATCATTTGGGTATCATTTCAATATTGAAAAGATAAGCATCAGGTATGTCATCATCTACTCCTTCAGGAGCTTCCCCGTTTTGTAGCCTTGAAATATGATTTGCCCGTAGATGTGTTTTACCCTTTTTGACCACCACTGTGAAATCAAACTCTAGCAATATAATAAACCAGCATACAATTCTCCCAGTATTGCATGGTTTATTTACCAGATACAAAAGAGCTTGATGATCTGTGAAGAACACAAATTTGTTTACAAGCAAATAATGCCGAAATTTCTTTATAGCATAAATCATCCCTAACCCCTCTCTTTCAGTGGTTGTGTAGTTCTTTTCTACACTATTTAACTGTCGGCTTGCATAACAAACTGGGAAATCCATTGTTCTGTCTCCAGGTTGAGCCAGAATACTCCCAATTTCATATGTAGATGCATCAATGTGAACATGGAATATATTTTACCAATCTGGTGCTTTAAGTACAAGTGCTGATACAAGGTTTTCCTTAAGCTTTTGGAATGAAGTTTCACACTCCTCAGTCCAGTCAAAACTGACTAACAAACGATACAAAGGTTGTGCAATGACTGCATACATGTATATGAATCTTCAATAATATCCGCAGTGTCCATGAAGGAATGTACTTGTTTCTCTTTAGTAGTCCTGGGTAGGTCTACTATGAATTTGATTTTGTCTAAGTCAGTGGTTATGCCATTTCTTGAGACAATATGTCCTAAGATGGGGCCTTGCCTAACCATAAAAATGCACTTTTCTGGGTTAAGACAGATTCGATATGTTTTGCATTTCTCAAATACCTTTTGTAAATGGTCTACATGTTCTTCTCGTAGAAGAGAGTGTACACAAAGTTCATCCATATATACTTCTAAGAATATTCTCAGGTATTCTTTGAACGCATGCGTCATTAACCTTTGAAAGGTAGCTGGGACATTGGTTAAGCCAAAAGGCATAACTCTATACGTATATATTCCCCATTCTATGGCAAATGCTGTTTTGTGTTGATCTTCTATTGCAATTGCCAGTTGGTTATACCCTAAAAACCCATCTAGAAAGGAATAAGCCCGTTTCCCGGTCACCCTCTCAAGTACATGCAGCTTTCCGTTCCTTTTGGGGACAACCACAATGGGTGACACCCAGTCTGTTTGTTCAATTTCATAGATGAATTCAACATCCATCAGCTTGTCAATCTTCTCTTTGATTCGTTTAGCAAATGTGTCATTATATGTATAAGGACGCTATTTGCTAGGTTTGGCATCTAATTTCAAAGGAACTGTATGTTGGCATATCAATGGATCAACTCCTTTGAGGTCTTTGTAGGACCACACAAACACATCTTTATACTTCTTGAGAAGTTGTGTTAGCAGTTCTTCTTCTTCAGGCTCTAAATCAGTTGCGATATAGATCGGCTGAGGCTTTTCACCTAGGTCTATCCGTTTTGCATTTTTCGGCCCATCGCAAGATTCCTGGTTTATTCTTTTCATGATTGGTGGTGTCATTATGATTTTTCTGTCTTGGATGGTGAATTTCCGATTGTGTGATGGTACATTCATGTTTTCTTTTTCTGACTCCTCCTTACCATCACTTTCTCTCTCAGTAGTCCATACCTCTCGTAAAGTCCGTTTTAGTTCTTGGTATTTCCTTTTACGCTCTAATTTGGTCCACTCTGGGTCTTTTGTTGTTTCTTGTTTTGATTTTTGAGATTTTTTTGATTTTGTTCCTGTTTTAGCTTTCCGTACTTGTTTTATTTCTTCTCGTGTTCCTTCCCTTTGAACTTTCGAGAATCTTCCTGATATTTGTTCTTTTACACAATCCTCTGCTTTGACAAGCATTAGATAGTGAGTTTTATCTTTTATCCTGGGCATCAGGTTCTCTCTCATTTTGTTTTCTACTCGTTCCTGGCGTCCATGGTGCTGATTGGAAAAATCATAAAACTTGATATTCGCTGTTTTCTCGCCACGCTCACTTGAGCTGTCTGAACACTCATTATCTGCATCGTTATTTACCTCCAGATGCTCAGAGGAGTTATAAAACTCTTCTTGTTCTGGTGGTTCTACAATCTCATCTTCTCCTCTTATAAGGCTTACCATGTAATAGGGTAGCACATCATAGCCATCCTTATCGCAAAATTTTGTCGTTGGACTATCTGTAATGGTACAAATTTCCAATGTTGCTAGTATGTGTTCCCATTCCAGAGGTTCCAAGGCATCTTCAGGAAAAGGTTTCGGAATATAATCCTTGTCCTCAATCGCTCTTTCTAAGACACATTCCTCTCTTTTTAAGATCCCACAATGTGAAGATCGGCACATCCATAGCTCTTTTTGTTGCCCTAACCATGCTGAGAGTTCGGACCATGCCAATGTAGCTGAATCAAACTCTTCCACTGATGTCTGGTTCACATCTTTGTAACTATGGTCTTTCAGGTGTATTTTGGTTGTAGTCTCTCCATTTCTGAGGTATACGTGGTCGTAACCCCAATCCTGGACCATCTTTAATTGTCTCATGAATGGTCTTCCCAAGATGATCTCGTAATTGTTCTTTTTGTCGAAATCGACTATTGCAAACGTATGCTCATACTCGATTCTGCACGAAGTGACAATTACTTTTTCTAAGAGTCCTAGAGGCTTCTCCATGAACCCATCTACCAGTTGCAATTTCATTCTGGTCACTCTCAAAGCTGGTTTTCCCCATTTTGTCCAAATTTCCTTGGTGGCAATAGCGACTCCTGCTCCACTGTCAAGACTAGCTTTGGAAACTACTCCATATTCGGAATACTACTGATAGCGTGGTGTTTCCATCTTCTCCCTGGCAATATTCTCCAACCTTGTTTAAAGGTATTGGCCTAGTGTTTAGTTGAGTCTTGTCGAATTCTCTGATCCCTTATTGAAGCTTTGAAGTGGGTTCCTTTACTCCAAATTTTTCTAAGCATTTGCCTACGGTGGTCCACATGTTTGGTCCTAGCCTCATGAGTTTCGGCTAATGTGATTGTGCATGCCACAGGGGTGGACAATAACTCAATCAATCACCCCTTGTGAATCCTCACTCTATTAGAAGAAAGTCTTTGAGATGGGATTGCTCTCACCTCAGACTTGGCTTCATACTCTCCTAGGTAAGAGGGTAGAGTTTTTAGCGAGTCTGGTTGGCTGTGCCCCGAACTAATTGATCCTTGGTTTCCCCCTTTGTGAATGCATATCAAAGTTCATTTGTGATCTTGTCTCAAATTATTCAATAGGAGGTAAGATCTCATTTTATTCTCTTTTCTCTTTCTCTTTCTATTCATGTGGTAAATTCACCCTGTTAGCTTCGTTTGGCATCACGGATTTGCTTCCACGGGTCATCTAGACCGTTACAATCCCTACCCATTTCTACCAATGTTTTAAGCTGAAACCCCCCTCACTTGTCTCATCTTGTATTTGGCACTATGATAGGCTCCCCTTAGACTCAGAGGCATTCGGGTCATCTTTCCTTCCTTCGTTTCTACTTGTTTCTCTAAAGTTGGTTTGATAGGGGTTGGAGCTGGTACTTCATGCCAACTTACAAGTTTACCAAGCGGGTTTTCTATCAAGCATTGAGTTGCTTCCATCACATCTTTCCAACACATTTCCAACCTTTGTTTTTTTTTTCTATTTTTGCATAGGGATACGTCATTCCATCCCAGCTTTGCTCTTTGGTTTGGTATTTTTAAAAGTGCGTCTAGCTGCTCATTTACCTTTTCTGCCAGCACTGATCCTCCTGATCCTCCACTTTTGGGTTCTGCTATTTCCTTGGTTGTTATGGTTGCCGCAGTGTGTGAGCTTAGACTAGCTAGATCCTCTAACCGCTCTAGTCTATCCTTTGTGTGTTTTAACTCCTCTGATAGAGCCGTTTGCTCTCGTTCTCTCCTGGCTTTCATATACACCTTTCTAGCTTTCCAAGTGCTTCTCTGATTTTTCCTTTCTAAATTTGAGGCGTCGGTTTTTGGCTCTTCAATTATGGGTTCGTTCGTCATTCTTTGAGCTTGGGCTTGTGTCATTGCCTGAATAGGTATTATTGTCTCGTTTTCTGACCCTCCATTGGAAGGCACTGCTTCCAGCATGTTCAAGGTAGTTTTTTTAGGTTGTTGAGGTGCTCCTTGAGCTCCTCTTGTTGGTATGCATGTCTCTGCCCTCACATGCTCCATGGCTATGAACAACAATGTTTGTTCATCCAAGCTATTTCCTTATCCTGCTACCTGTGCAGCTGATGGTGGTCCTGTACTTCCTATCATGCTCCATGGCTCTAGGGTTTAGGCAGGATAATAGGCAGGATTTGCAGTCTGGACTGAGTTGGAATTTCTTCCACAGGGCAGAACTTAACATATCTTTTTAGTCGTAGGGCTGCCTTTCGCACAGACTCCCCTTCTTTCTGTTTGAATTTATGGATTTGTGAGACGGTATTATGAGCTATCCCCCTTTGTGAGAATTCCTCGATAAACTCGTCAAACACCTCCTCCATAGAATCAAAGTCTCTAGGCTCCATAGAGTCAAACCAAGTAGCAGCATTCTCCTCTGGGGCTAGTCCAAACGCTGCAAATTGGGTAGGGAAGCCTAACACCTCTTCAGCTCTAATTACACGCACAAAGGCAGCTACATGATCTCTGAGATCTCTGTTTCCCGTGTATTTCGTGTTTACCCATTTTTGTACCTGAGAAGGTCTAATTCTACGATGGTCTACAAATCTCATCATTGGATCTACTCATCCCAATCTATATACCTCCTCTAGCCTTCGGTAGTGGGTAGGTTCCTCTCCCAATGGTGCTCCTAAGCCGTAATTTCTAACGGTTCTTGCAAGAGATGGTTCATCTCTTCGAACTCTCTCTATGGGTGGTCTTCCAGCTCTGTTGACCTTGAGTTTTTGGCTTACTCTCACCTTGATACCGTGAATAGAGTGGTGGTTCTTGTAAATCCTTTAGTCCTCGTGCGGCTTGATAACCATCTTGATTTCGGTCTTGTTCTAATGTTGCACTCTGTCGAAGCCATGCCTGCAATGATGGTTGAGTTGCTGGTTAGTTTTGGTAGTTGAACATCTGTTGTCAGGTAGAATGTGAGGTCGCGTCATAATCTTCTGAAAAGGGATTTGTCGACTTGCTAGGGGTGTAGGTGGCTCTTGGCATTTCTTTGGGGGCATATGTTGATGCTTCCGGAACTGTTGCCTTTTCTACCTCCTCTGGGAGAATATGTTTGTATTCTCGCCTGTACCTATCAACAAAAACAATATCCTTCACCATAGCAATTTCATAAGAGAATAAGTAAAGAACCTTGTCTTTGCTTAATTCATTTGAGTAGGGTTCTTTGCATCGGAAGTAAGAGACTATTCCCTTGCTCTCATGCTTGTAAATTCCCACATTCTCATTATGAGTAGAGACCCTAGTTTTTTTATTATCATACATAAAAAGCGCTCCAGGTCGATCAATGTTTGGAGGCGGTTCTTGAGTTTCTGAAACCATTTTTCCTTTCGCCACGTTATCTCCATATCTATTGTAATCCTCAGGGTTACTAACTATCAGATAGTGGTTCCCCTTTTCATCTCGGAATCTATCTCCATCATCATAGACTCAAATTATATCCAGTCTCTGAGCACGTCTTTCTTCAATACAAATACACTTGCGTCCTCAATAGTCAGAATAAACTAGGGCCCCCTCTACTTTGTTCCTTCTAAGAAGATTATAGTGAACTTGGAATCGTTCAAAGGATTTAGGGAGGTGCTTCCTCCTGGCATTGGTCCGTCATAGGTGAAACCTCCTTGCTGTTGACTACCCATCATGAAGAAGGACTTTTTTGATGAAGTGTCTGTATCACTACCCTCCTCAATAATCGGTGCTAGTTGATCTAGCCTTGCCTGAGTTACACTCTCCTCGGTGGACACTAAGCTACCCTGATCACCTGTCACCTTTTGGTCTCTAAAAATGTGTCTTCCTGATCTTAAATTCATCAAGCTTAGCAATGCAACTTAACACAAATCCAACCACTCACCTGGAAAAGGATCAGTTTTTGCACACTTCTTGCTTTGCCGCTGAATATAACCATACACAAGCGTTTAATTTCAGCAATTGAATCAAAGCTTTTAACCTCTAGAGGTGGTTTTAGTAATGATTGGTATAACTGGAGAGTTAACCTCAACCACTACTATATTTTATACACTTCTGATGTTCTGGATTAGGTCTGCTAATCTGGAACTATACTTCCCTCGGATGTTGGTCAATTTACTTGAAAAGTCTTAATTCCGTCTTTGCTCTGTCAAAAGGTCAAACAAGGTCCAAATTCACTTCTGAAAGAAGTTTTGAAACTCTTAAGTCAATTGAACATCATTGTATGTCCTTAGTCAGTTTTTCACTTCCCTAAGCCCCAGTAGACGTCCTACACGTAGGATGTCTCTTGCTCTGTTTTGCTTGGTTTTTGCACTATAGACTCCCCTTGATGTGCTGAGTCCACATATGTTTTTACTTTTTGATTTGGACACCTATAAGCTGGTCAATTGATCAGAAATCTGTTCCAGCAACTTGATGTTGGTATGACCCGTCAAATCAACTCCAATTTGGACCAAAATTGACGAGGAGGCTTGCCCCAGGCTATACAACACCCTGCTGTGCCCACAATCAGTTTCTGGCTTCAATTTCATGCATTAGACATTCTACGCGTAGCATGTCTAATTGCTCAGAATGGCTTCAAATTCAAAGCACAGACTCCTCTTGATGTGTTGAGTCCCTTGGTATGCTCAAATCTTGGGTTGGAGTGCCAAATCACACAGAACACATCCTACGCGTAGGATGTCTTTTAGGCCTATTTGACCCCAGACTTGAGCCACAACTTCCCCTTGATGTGAGCAACCCAGTGCTGTGCTTAGATTTTGGTTTGGATTTCAAAAAACCCCAAAATTAGCTGTTTTAGTCCTTTTCAGTGAAAGATGCTTAAGTCTGCTTAGAACCAAATTTTCTCACCCAATTGAGATGAAACCCTTTTCAGGCATTGAATAAATCATGTAGATCATGCTCATGCAGCCACCCTATGGTTTTGGTCCTAATACAATTTGGGTAGGATGTCTTGCAATTTCCGTCTATCTGGCCTTATCCTGTCAAGATATGGTCAAATTTTCACTTTCCAGGTGAAAATAGGGTAAAACCTACCTTATGAACACATTGGTCAACTCAAAATTTCAAAATTCCCACCAGATCACCCTGTAGACATTCTATGCATAGGATGTCTCCTTGCTTAAAATTTATTTTTTTCCTGACAAAAATGCTCCTGATACTCTACAGCTCTCTCAGAAACACTCACAACAACTTTTGAACTTCACTTCAGCTTTCAACACTCTTTTGAGTCTTTTACAACCTTGTGATGAACCTAAAAGCAAGTATAACATGCATGAAGTGCTCTAGATCATGAATCATGATGTCCTACTTACCCTACTCCTACTCATCATGTGAAATGGTGATATTGGTGTTTTGGTTGCTTCCTGGCCTCTGCGGACCCTCAAGCTCTTCTCTCATCGCTTCTACCACTCCAAATCCTACTCATCAACTCTACAACTCAACTAATGCCTAAAACTACCTAAGTCCACCTAAGTCTACCTAAGTCGAAGGATCTAGGCCAGACACAAAATGGTGAATATTGGTGTTTTGGTTGCTCTGGCCTCTGCGGACCCTCAAGCTCTTCTCTCATCGCTTCTACCACTCCAAATCCTACTCATCAACTCTACAACTCAACTAATGCCTAAAACTACCTAAGTCCACCTAAGTCTACCTAAGTCGAAGGATCTAGGCCAGACACACGCTCCCTAGACTCCCTCTAAGACCTAGAGAGTCCTCCACCCTCTCATCCTATCTAAATGTAAAACGAGACTCTGGCAAGCCAGAGTCTCCCTATCCTCAAGGACTAGTCTCGGTCACCTACCTAGGGTTTTCATCCCGGCAGCGACGCCAATGTTAGCGGATACGCCGCAACGGACGTCAGCACAGCCAGAACTCACCTAACAAGATTTGTCAGCTAAGGACGAAGCTCGACCCGCAGGCGCGTGGAAGCAACCATACGGTGTCAATCTACACTCGACCGACTCTCGAATAATTCCTACAGAGCTCTCTACCCAATGTCTAAGATACAACCTTCAGGACTTCATAAGAAGAGGTTTCCTACAACTCTTCCAAGAGCCAAATACCCATCAAACGTTCTCGAAATGCTGGAAAGGGGGAATAGGGAACACACCCAACACACACAATATTTGCCTCTCTATAGCCTAGGGATTCCACAGCACCCCTAACCTCTCAAAAAACACCTTCAAATTGGCTAATTTGCACTAACAACTCCACTTTAGCATACAAAGCAACTACCTCACTCCTTGCACAAGAACACACACGACACAAATGCACCCACACTGCTTAACTCACCCGTTCCGACTTACAAAACACTCATAAATTTCCCTCTTGATAGCACCCTTCAAGCTGCAGGCAAACCCTTTGCAAGCAATGGCCAATATACGAAGAGCGAGAGAAGAGGAGGGGGATGGGGAGAAGCAACACACAAGATTGGGGCAAGTGAGTGGTATTATTGCATAGAGAGTAGTACAACCGATGTATGCAGCTTCAATGGAAACCTTGGCATCACACAAGCTTCAAGATTTCACTTACTCACACAGGCAAAAAAGCCCTTAAATTTTCTCATTTACAACCTTTTATAGGGGTACCTCTAAGAGGCCCAAAAAAAGAAAAAAGGATGAGTTTCTCTTGTCGTGGCCTTCACTTAGAGCTTCTTTTAGTATTTTATTGCATTGCTAACACTTGGACTAGTTTGCTTTTGGAAACATTTACATGGTGTGCACATTGGGCTTTGGTCCTTCCATCTTGGCCAGCCGGATCTCCTTCCTTTTGGTCTTGCATCTGGCTTTGTCCACTTGGCCCTCAACTTGGCCTTCATGCGTGTTCTCGTATTCTCTTCCTCACTCTCCTTGGATGCTTGACCCCTGCGGGACTTGCCTTTTACCTGAGGGGGAAGGCAATAGCAATATCGCTATTGCCCCCTCCCTTTTCCTCAAAATATGTGGCCATTGGCGGGCGCGGGCACCGCCCCTTACTGCCTGCCACGTCATCATCTACCTCAACCACCGCACGTGCCACCGCCACCCGCCTCGTCGGCTATTCCGCTCAAAACTGCCACTGACGCCGCTGTCACGCGGCACGCAGCGCCCAGGCATACCTTCCATAGTTGCGCCCAAGCCCACGAGCTCCAAGAGCTCCTTCTCCTTGTGTACCAATGAAGGGGCCACGCCCCTGCCTATATACCATAGGTCGGGCGCTCCCACTTTCATATATGGATTTTTACCCCCGCCACATGGCGGCTTCTCAATGCCTTGAGCCTCAAGGGCTTCAGAAATCCAAAAAACATCTTTGTTTTTTTAACAAAAAACCTTTTTTTTGTTTTGCCTGCCTTTGCCTGGACACCATTCTCTGCTCCCACCTCCTGTTGCCAAGCTGCGAGGCCCGGGTGAAAGCTTGCACTGACGCCTTGCTTTTCCATAATCTGCACCGCTACTAGACCCTTCTAGGCCCAAGATCCAAGGCCACCAAACACGACCAAATGATCTGCAATCAGTTCCGGGAAAGGACACCCAATCTTCCAACCTCCATATCTTTCCGCTCCGGACTCCGTTCGTCATGCGGTCACTTCCTGCTAGCTCCATATGACGTACACCCTGCTCTAGAACTTTTTCGAGGCTCAGAAGATGCCAGACGGCACACTTTTCAATGTGGCCAAGTGGGCCCAGACCCGGCCCTCGGGAAAACTTCAAAGGATTATATCTTGCAAACCATGGCTCCGATCCACCATCCGAAAAGATGGGTAGGCTCCATGAATTGAGCTCTACGCATCTATACCTCAAGTTCCACTTGGACCACCTGTGCCCAGCTGCCCTGTCCGGCAAGAAATTGCAAACCATCAAAACTTCAACCTTTAATAACTTGGGCTCCGTAGCTCGGTTTGATGAACCGTCTGGACCTGTCCCTTCAGCAGTTCAAGCTCTTCCTTCTTGGACCTCAAAACTGCAATTTTCATCTCTTTCACCTGCTACCCAATGAGCCCCTTATGTAGCCTTTCTTGGCCTATAAGCCGCATCATGCACACACTTCCACTACTACCTGCTATCCCGTGACCTTCCTGGCTGCTCCAGTCCTTTGCCATGCTTTTGCTTACCTGCATACATCTGTCCATGCCATCTTCTAGAGTCGACACACTTTGGCCACACCAGGATAGTTTTTCACTAGAAACTAAACTAAACCTTTTTTATATATTTACTTTATGACTGCTTTGTTGGCCCTAGTCATATAAACCTTCAAGTGGGCCCCACCCACTGCATAAAATGAGATGCACCGGTGCACTAACTCCCTTTCAAATTAAGCTTGAGACGAAGACCATTTATCCTGTGTTTAAGAAACCGACCATCCAACCTGACTAGTGCATATGTACCATTTTGAAAACCTGATGAACCTTGTAAGGCCCCGTCCACTTTTTCTTGAACTTCTTCTGAAAGGTGAAGTCAAGATAACTCTCGTACTTCATCACTAGATCGCCCTTCTCAATCTGCTTAGCTGGCAAATGTTGTTGAACTTTGCTACCCTCCTTTCTCGTTGCTTCACATAAAAATCTACCTCTACTTCATGATCCATCTTCAAAGTTTTGAGACTTGTAATTCTATCCTGCAAAATATCTTGATGAGTTTTATCAATGCGCCATAGACCTTGAGAGAACCCCTAGCTGCACATGCACAGGCAGGACTGCTTCCTTGCCATATACCAACTCGTATGGAGTGAAGTTGGTTGCCACCTTATAAGAAGTCCTGTAAGCCCACAAACATTTATCAAGGTTAGACTCCCACTCTTCAACCTACTGGTATATATACTTTGTAAGCATCTTGACTATCTGCCCATTTGCACTCTCCACCAAACCATTGCACTGCGGGTGGTATGGAGATGAAAATCGGTGTTGAATCCCCAATTTGTCCACCAAAGCACGCACCAACTTACTTCTGAATCCCTGCCCTCGATCCGATATAAGCACCCAAGGCACTCCAAAACGACAACATATGCAATCAAATACAAACTGAGCACAAATATGCGCATTTACCTATTTGACTGCTTTAGCCTCGACCCATCGTGTAAGGTAGTCTATTGCCACTACCTCATATTTTCTTACCACTCGCTGACTTGGGCAATGGACCAATTTCATCCAAGCCCCACTTTTCAAAGGCATCATGTGCAATGATAGCCCCTTGTTGCTCGGCTACCAGTCGTCTTTCACCCATCACTTGGCATTGATGGCATGTCTTGCACCAATAATGCGCATCTTGCACCACAGAAGGCCACCAGAATCCACTTCTTAAGATACAAAACCAAACTTGACTCTTACCTTGATGACCGCTTTCTTCATGGCATTGCTCCTATACCATGCCGATCTCTTCTTTGTAAAGAACACGACGTAGCACTCCATCACGACCGTACACCATAAGATCCTCCCCAATAAGAGTGAACCTCTTAGCCTTTTGAACAACTCTCCTTTTTTGTAGTTTGGAAATCCCGTCGGAACATTGACCTGTATTCAAGAATCATCAATATCCTTCAAAGTCTCTCTACCTGCATAAGTGGTTGGCCCACATACAAACTCGACACTTGAGTCTGAACACTACTGCTAGCCAAACGATCTGCTTCCTGGTTTTGTTCCCTCCGCACATGTCTGAATTGTACCGGTTCAAAAAACTTCAACAGCTTCTTTATGGAAATAAACCAATTCTTGAGAGAATCCCTCTTTACCTACCATTGGCCCAAAAGTTGTTTGATAACCAGTAGAGCATCACCCTTTACGACCAACCTTGAAATGCCAAATTCAATGCACTGCTTGAGCCCCAGGTGTAAGGTAAGATATTCTGCTTCATTGTTGGTATGCACCTCCTCCAAGTCGTAAGCTTTGGAAAAGATGACTGTGCCGTGCGTATCCTGAATAACCACACCTCCACTTGCTTTCTATGTTACTCGTCTATAAGCACCATCAAACCACATTGTGAAAGCCCCTGGCAAGTCGTGTTCCTCCTTATCCTCCTCTTGCACCACCCTTGGATAAATTGGCAAGTCAACCTCCTTGTTGACTAGAATATCCGCCAAATGAGACCGTCGAGTGTGATCCATTTTGAACTCAAACTCAAACTCTTGAAGCTCATAAAACTTCCGAACAACCAAATATACTTTGAACTTTCTGCAAGCAAAGACCAAAGCCATAACCCATTGTTCTGCCTCCGTATAGGTAGCTTCACCTGGACTAATACCCTGCTTTCGAAATAAATAGGCTTATAACTCCTGCCTACCTTTTGTAGCAATACTGCTCCAATAGCCACCAATCCCACCGTCATAGCAATATAAAAATCATCCTCATGATTAGAAGGACACACCGTAGGCAACTGACATAGAATACCTTTCACTTTATCAAAGGCCTTTGAGATTCCTCATCCCACTGAAATCCATGCACCTGTTGAGCCCTTTTCTGAAGAGGGTAGACATATTGAGACAGCATCCAAAAAAGCGGGATAAATACTTTAACTTATGCACGAAAGAAGCCAATTTTGTTGCACTGGTTGGAGGCTCCATAAGAACCAATGCTTTCACCTTCTCTGGATCTGCTTCAATCCCATTATGTGAAACCACATGGCCTAGCAAATGGACCCTTGGTTGTGCTAGTTTGCACTTCTTTGGATTCAATTGACCTCCTTCTTCATCTAGCCTTTGAAAACACAGCCTTAACTTGGATAAATGCTCTACCGTGGAACTATAGCAACCAATATCATCCATAAACACTCTGATGAACTTACCCAAGTAAGGTCCGAATACCTTGTTCATCCAATCTTGAAAAGTCCCATACGCATTCACCAGTCCAAAAGGCATCCTGCGGTAAGCAAAGCAACCCCATGGAGAAATGAAAGTAGTCTTCAACTGGTCTTCCAAAGCAATACCAATCTGAAAATACCCTGAAAATCCGTCCATAAGAGAATAGCGCTCATGTCTGGCAACTTGGTTTAAAATCTCATCTTGAAAAGGCAAAGGGTAATGATTCCACTTGGTTGCATCATTCAAAGGCTTATAATCTACACATACCCGCCACTTTCCATTCTTCTTCGGGGTAATGACAACAGGAGAAACCGACACAAACTCCTTTACCGGATAAATAATACCTGCTTCGAGCAACTTGTTGATCTCCTGCCATAGAGCTTCCTTTTGAATATCCCCCAACCTTTTGAGCTTTTGTGCTTTTGGCTTGTATCCTTCTTTAAGAAGAATCTAATGCTCCACTCCTCTAGCTCCCCTCAAATCCTTGTATTCCTTTGCAAATAAATTAGGGTAGGATGCACATAGGTCCATGTAGCCTTCGTTCTCCTGCTTTGTTAAATCGGCACCTAGCATATCTTCCATCTCTTTAGCTTGCAAACTACAAGCCGGAACTTGCATACCTCTCTTTGCAGCGGTAGAGTCTACTGTGACCCCAAACACATCTGTATCCAACTTTAATAAATCCTCATCACTCTCCTCTCCTCCTTTCAACACTGGTAGACCCTTCATCATAAGTAGACTCCGTCTTGGCCTCATCTCTAACATAATCTGCGAAATAAGATCATTCTCATTAATCCTTGCTTTCATGACAAAAAAATCAATTAAACATTCAATTCCCATAAATCTTTTACCTTCACATCCTGCGACCTCCAGATAACGAGCTTTGGCATGATTAGCCATCCTCATTCGTCACATTGGACCTGACAATAGCTTTAATGCCAATTTCCCTCATAGCCGACTCCGTGATAACACAAACTTGGGCTCCACTGTCAATGTAAGCTTGAACCTGTTTCTTCTTCTTGATCAAAACATCCACCACCGGAAGCACATCGGTCGGACTGCCCACCTTCACGGCTAGATTCTGCACTGTATGCACTTCTCCTCCCCCTCCCCTCGAGGAAGTCTAGTGCTGACACTAGTTGACCATTGCCTTCTTAACGTAGGGTTCAAAGCAAGCAGCTGCCCAAAAGTGATGTTAGCCTTCTGGTTTTGAACATCTCTTACCAAATCATACTCCGGATTGTCGCGTCACAATTGAAAATCCTTTGGGTGATCCTCCGTTCTCGCCCTCTTCTACTTGGCTCTGGTTGCTCTCTTCCTTCATTTACCTTCTCTTTCCCCTTCTTGGATCTAGTTTCACGCTCCGTCTTTGCCTCATGCTCTTTTGTTGGCCATAATGTCAACCTCCTGCCTGTCAACACCAATAATGTTAACCTTGGTATTTCATCGTTACCTGATGGAGCCGGCTGTGCTTGCTTTTCAACTTCTTGTTGACCTCTTTGGCCATTAAATTGTGTGTGACCACGACCTCGACCAAAAAGAGATACATGCCGCCCCTTTCCCTTGGTGGGTGAGGGCAATCTAGAGCATAGTGACCCTCCTCACTGCAATTGTAGCACCTGCCGAGAAATTGCCTAGCTCTGCCCCTCCCTGTCCTTGCTTGACCTCGGTCCATAACACTTAAACGCAAATCTTGCATTTGTTTAGACAAATCTTGAACTGTACGTACCCACTGTTGAGGAACAGTTGCAGCCCCTCAATTGGGTTGATTCTCCACTTGAGCTTCTTCTCTCGGACTCAAAAGTCGATTGGGAACCATTGCCTCATATCCCAATGCACCTTGCTCGATCTTCTTCTTGATTTTACGGCTTTTAAACCGCGCGATAGCAACTGCCCCCGTTGTAATTCTCTGGGCCCTCGAAATCCACTTTTTCATGAACTTTGGGGTGTAAACAAGACATAAACTTTTCCAATTTAAAGTACTCACCACCATTGACCAACTGCATGGCCACTACAAAATCTCTCTAGTATTCTTCAAAGCGGGCAAGAAAGATGTTGAATTCCTCATTCACGTCCTGCTTCAAACTCTTCAACCTTGCATCCAAGTCGATAGGAGACACCTCTTTTCAAAAGTCGTGCAGAAAACGGGTCCACAACGCCTGCCACATAATTCTTGGCTCTCCCTCCAACGCATAGAACCATGTCTTTGCTTTTCCCCGCATCAAGAACGGGATCGTTTGCATCTTGCTAGCTTCATCCTGCATATGCAATGACAGCATATACAATTCGAAATCGGTCATCCACTCTTCCAGATCTCCTTCTCTAGCAAAAATTGGTCCATAACTATGTGCTGCCATCTCTCCTTGATGGAAATAACTGCCTTTGATCAACACCAACGAGCAATCAGCTGGTCCTTAGTGGGGGCACCAGAAGATGGAGAGGGGGAATAGGGAACACACCCAGCACACACAATATTTGCCTCTCTATAGCCCAGGGATTCCACAGCACCCCTAACCTCTCAAAAAACACCTTTAAATTGGCTAATTTGCACTAACAACTCCACTTTAGCATACAAAGCAACTACCTCACTCCTTGCACAAGAACACCCACGACAAAAATGCACCCACACTGCTTAACTCACCCATTTCGACTTACAAAACACTCCTAATCTGCCCTCTTGATAGCACCCTTCAAGCTGCAGGCAAACCCTCAGCAAGCAATGGTCAATATACGAAGAGCGAGAGAAGAGCAGGGGATGGGAGAAGAAGCAACACACAAGATTGGGGCAAGTGAGTGGTATTATTGCATAGAGAGTAGTACAACCGATGTATGCAGCTTCAATGGAAAGCTTGGCATCACACAAGCTTCAAGCTTTCACTTACTCACACAGGCAAAAAAGCCCTTAAATTTTCTCATTTACAACCTTTTACTATAGGGGTACCTCTAAGAGGCCCAAAAAAAGAAAAAAGGTGAGTTTCTCTTGCCGTGGCCTTCACTTAGCGCTTCTTTTAGTATTTTATTGCATTGCTAACACTTGGCCTAGTTTGCTTTTGGAAAAATTTACATGGTGTGCAGATTGGGCTTTGGTCCTTCCATCTTGGCCGGCCGTATCTCCCTCCTTTTGGTCTTGCATCTGGCTTTGTCCACTTGGCCCTCAACTTGGCCTTCATGCCTGTTCTCGGATTCTCTTCCTCGCTCTCCTTGGATGCTTGACCCCTGCGGGACTTGCCTTTTACCTGAGGGGGAAGGCAATAGCGATATCGCTATTGCCCCCTCCCTTTTCCTCAAAATATGTGGCCTTTGGCGGGCGCGGGCACCGCCCCTTACTGCCTGCCACGTCATCATCTACCTCAACCACCATGGGCTCCACCGTCGCCCTGCCTCGCCGGCTACGCCGCTCAAAACTGCCACCGACGCCACTGTCATGCCGCGCGCAGCGTTCAGGCATACCCGCCATAGCTGCGCCCAAGCCCACGAGCTCCAAGAGCTCCTTCTCCTTGTGTACCAATGAAGGGGCCACGCCCCTGCCTATATACCACAGGTCAGGTGCTCCCGCTTTCGCCACATGGGTTTTTACCCCCGCCACGTGGCGGCTGCTTAATGCCTTGAGCCTCAAGGGCTTCAAAAATCCAAAAAACATCTTTGTTTTTTTAACAAAAAACTTTTTTTTTTTTTGTTTTGCCTGCCTTTGCCTGGACACCATTCTCTGCTCCCACCTCCTATTGCCAAGCTGCAAGGCCCGGGTGAAAGCTTGCACTGACGCCTTGCTTTTCCATAATATGCACCGCTACTCGACCCTTCCATGCCCAAGATCCGAGGCCACCAAAACATGACCAAATCATCTGCAATCGGTTCCAGGCAAGGACACCCAATCTTCCGACCTCCATATCTTTCCGCTCCGGACTCCGTTTGTCATGCGGTCACTTCCTGCAAGCTCTATATGACGTACACCCTACTCTAGAACTTTGTCGAGGCTCAGAAGATGCCAGATGGCACACTTTCCAATGTGGCCAAGTGGGCTCAGACCCGGCCCCCGAAAAAAACATCAAAGGATCATATCTTGCAAACCATGGCTCCGATCCACCATCCGAAAAGACCGGTAGGCTCCATGAATTGAGCTCTACACATCTATACCTCAAGTTCCACTTGGACCACCTTTGCCCAGCTGCTCTGTCCGGCAAGAATCTGCAAACCATCAAAACTTCAACCTTCAATAACTTGGGCTCCGTAGCTCGGTTTGATGAACCGTCTTGACCTGTCCCTTCAGCACTTCAAGCCCTTCATTCTTGAACCTCAAAAGTGCAATTTTCATCTCTTTCACCTGCTACCCCATTTAGCCCCTTATGTAGCCTTTTTTGGCCTATAAGCCGCATCATGCACACACTTCCGCTGCTACCTATGCTATCTCGTGACCTTCCTGGCTGCTCCAATCCTTTGCCATGCTTTTGCTTACCTGCATATATCTGTCCATGCCATCTTCTAGAGTCGACACACTTTGACTGCACCAATGCCACAGAACTTGAAGGAGACCCTACTAACACCAATAGGTCGCTCTCCATAAGGTCCGTGAACCAAAATCCCAACCCTAAACACCTGCTGCAAAATCACATAGGATGTCTGGCCGAAATCTGCAAGTCGTTGTTTCTGAAAACTAAGGTGCCTAATGTGTAGCTCTACGCAATGCGAATGCATGGATATGCTACAATGCAAAAATGGACGACGTACGCTCGCAAAATTACCAGATGAAGCTCGTAGGTCAAGCTCTCAAAAACCGGACCGTACACCCCAAATGCATAGTATCTCGTTTTGGGCAACACGCTGCACTTCTCCACATCGATTCTGACCACCGGTGCACGCGTAGCATCAAGATGAAGCTCTCACTCTCTCTCGTACACAGTACGCTCACTCACAGACAGTACTCTTTTAAAAATGACAAAGCTCTTTTCATTAAGGTCAAAAAGTGGTATAAATACCTTACAATGTCAAACCCTAATGTTTCAATTTTACCATCTACTCAATCTAAATGTCAAAAATGCGATACAATCTGGAAACTTCTGTAAGCCACAATATTTACAAAGGTGAAATGTCGATTTTTCTCAATAAATGAATAATTACAAAAAAATAATATTCCACCGAGCAGTCATTTTCCGTAGGGTGTGTCCAACCGTTAACAATAGAAAACCAAGAATCTAGTAAGAAAGCTAGATTACAATATAAATAAGAAAAGGTCATTTGGTTAGAGGCTCATATACATGATAATGATAGTGAGAATGGGGAGACTCAAGTAGTGCATAATACACCCCTAATGACACTTTTAATGTGAAGAAACATAATGACCCCACCTGCCTATACTCGTTTATTAAATGGATGTTGCGTTAGAATTTGGATGTCTATTTCTTTCAAGAACATAAAATGAATAATAGAGATGGCAAAATTTTGCATTAAAGAGGAATGCTTTGTTTTTAGAAAAAAGGAAGAAAAATATTATTTTTGTTCATCATATTGCACAATTTCACGCTTTCAAGGCATAAAGGCCATAAGTCGTACTAACTCTGTACCGAGGAATTTCAGAACTTTCATTGAAGACTCTATCTAGTATCTATGTTCCCGCCCAAATATGACTTTGAGTAGCTCTACTTCCCTCTTAACTTTTTCCTTTTTTCATATTTGCGCTAACCTTTCTGTTTATTCTAGTACATACTATGACTACTTCTCGAAGGCCTAGCACTACCATTGACTCTGTTAGTATTTTTAACAATTATACTATAGATGATCAAGCATGGATACTATCTTGAATAACTATTGGAAGTTGGGTTCTACTGCAAACTAGGA
The DNA here is from genome assembly GCF_014529385.1 of Adiantum capillus-veneris. NCBI lineage: Eukaryota > Viridiplantae > Streptophyta > Polypodiopsida > Polypodiales > Pteridaceae > Adiantum > Adiantum capillus-veneris. The sequence goes on from NC_140951.1 coordinate 98,870,773, forward strand.
GGAGGAAGAGGAGGCAACGCAATGATTTTGTGGAGGCTTTCAAGGGACAAGTTAAAGAGTTTAAAGTGTGTGCACAAAGCAAGCGAGTGAAAGGGGTCCTCATACAACATGCTTTCCAGCATGCAAACTTAAGGTTGCAAATATCTCCTCCAAATTTTCCAAGGCATCGACCCAACTGTAAGTTATTTTGAGCATGTCACTTAGTGCATGATTATATTCGAAGGTTAAGTGGTGGTGGTATGTTTCAGATATTTATCCATCAAATAGAACAGATTGGCAATCAGTTGAGAGCATAGTTTCCATGCATTTATTGGTGAGAAAATGTACCAAGGAAGACAACATAAAGAACTTGCAGATAATGGAATATTCTTTTATGACATGTCATATGTGGAACCGAGAACTTCCATTGGTTGGGATCGTGTAGCTCCTTTGTCACTTCCATCCTTTGACAGCAAGGATTGGTCTTTGTCAACTTCGCAAACTAGTGAAAGCTTTAGGAATAAGTTGTTTCAGGATATACAAAAGTCCCTCAAGTATTCAATTGCCACAAAAATAGTTCGGCTCGCACTATTTATGCCTCTTGAAGTGTTTGTAGATTTTTTCTTGGATGAGCATATAAGAACTACCGCAACAATGTTCATTTGCAAGTCTGAGAGCTGTTTGGACTTTTTATATGATAATTGGGATAGGAAACAATCACAGAGCAAAATCTGTATTTTGCAAAAGAAGTCCATAATTTGCAAGTTCATTATAAGCTCTCAAAATTTCATAGTGTCGTTTTACTATTTTAGATATCATCTTCTTAGTGAGCAGCTTATTCCACTCAAACAAGATACAGAGTTTAGCCTCAAGAACAAACCTTTATCAATGGAGCTCTACTTTTGAGACAGCCTACTTACTGTGATGGAGACAATGTCAAGCACAACTCTTGCACAACTCAAGGTAGATCTTACATGTGAAGAACTTCCACTTTTGCCGGAATTGTATGCATTCAGTCTCAACAATAGAAAGGTGCTTACTAAATGGATGAATTTTGATTGTCTTTAATACATTAAGACAGAATCTAACTTTTTCTTCTTTTCAGATTCCAAGACGCAAGGAGAAAACAACATTTTGTAAGGAGTCACTCACAAATGCACTTCACTTAATTGCTTCCACTGGAAGCTAGGTCACATACCTTGTGCACGCAATGATCTTTGATGCCATGAAAACCATGATGTACTCTTTAAAATGACTAATACAGAGACATTTTGTGGTGGTCAAACAATGTTTAAAAAATATACACTTTTCATTGTCTCAAATTTTACAAATGTGTTGTTTCTGTAAAGATTTATACAAGTTATTGCTCCCTTTCCCCGCTATTGTCCTCTCCCCCAATTTGTGCCACTGGTCTCATGTCCTCTCCCCCTATTGTTGCCACTGGTCCCCTGCCCTCTCCCTTGGTTTGCTGCCACCGCTCCCCTCTCCTCTGCTCCGATTGCTACTACTTGTGCCTGTCGGGACACTGGTCTTGGGCATCCTTTTGTGTCATTCAAAATCATGGGCCTCTTCCATGGCTTCCCATGCATCTTGCACCTGTGAAGCTTTTCTCTGTTATTGCTCTTGCCATCGATGTGTAGCCCATTCCTCTAATTCTGTGGCATGTGCATAATATTGATTATTGCTTCTTGCATATTTCAAACATCTTCTTGAGTCTGATTGTAGCACTGCATCATTTTGTTAAAGCGATCCTGCGAACTCCTCAGCACTCGCCCCTTCCTCTCTTGTACGTATGTTTACCGAGATTATAATATGTTGGATGGCCATTACAGAAAAAATATCGCACATCATTGGGGGTGTAGTTATGTAATTTAAGTTCCTGTAGAAGCGTGATAATAGGAAATAAAGTAAAGATGTTTCTTCATACAAACGTTGCACCAAACAATGAAACAACATGATTACTTACCTGCAGTACATCCAAAATTTGAGTGAGGAGCAACAAGGCATTCAAACAAGTTTGCCAGCCACAGCTATAGTCATCAATGTGCGTGGGCACGGTTACCCGTTCGTGTCGAATGGTATTTCCTAGATCATGTTCTAACAAAACATGCTCTACACAGCATACAAGTTTTTTTGCGGCACTACATACATAACCACTTGAGTCATCAACACATTACAAAGAGACACTACTTACAAATGTACCCAGATGTGCCTTACATTTTTACACAACCGTGAAACGCCCTGCTTTGCCCGAAGTTTTCGTAGTAAACAATATTATCTTCAATGTCAAATAACAACAGACTCCAATGATCACTACACCAAAACCATCAAAGATGAGGAGAAAGATTCTAAATGCAACATGGGTTTTACAAGGCAAGAAAAAACTCACGATTGATTGTATGCAGTGACCAGAAAGCGCACCCATTCAGAGCCAAAAAGGAAACTCCGTTGTTCTGCAAGATAGGCGATATCAGCAGATCGATTACGTATACTTTGTTTTGAACCTCAGGGGGCAGAAGCAAGACAGCGTGCCTAACATGAATCAATGGTAGAGATTAGACTTAAGATATTTTAGCGGGTTGTCATTGCCACAAACCCATGAGTCAATACCAAGCAACTGGGCAGCTATCGAATTCCATAAGCCACCGACTTGCTTAGTATTTACCCATGTCTTAGCGGTAGTGAGCCATATAATGAACCAAGCGTGACTTATAAAGAAAAACTTGACGACTGTTGCAAAGACATGGGTCAATATCGAGCGAGTAGTATCACTATCCAATTTCATAAGCCACTGACTAGCTTGGTATTGATCCATGTCTTGGTAGTGAATGAACCAACCGTGACTTTTAAAGAGCATGAGAATTACCAAAGCAATGTTGAAGACCCCATCCGTTGCGTTGGAGTTGGTAAAACTGCGCACGCACAGGAAGTCTTGTTGATTGAGGTTGAAAATGGTCAATATCGAGCGAGTAGTATCACTATCCAATTTCATAAGCCACTGACTAGCTTGGTATTGATCCATGTCTTGGTAGTGAATGAACCAACCGTGACTTTTAAAGAGCATGAGAATTACCAAAGCAATGTTGAAGACCCCATCCGTTGCGTTGGAGTTGGTAAAACTGCGCACGCACAGGAAGTCTTGTTGATTGAGGTTGAAAATACAGGCCTGCTCTGACCTTCTAGCCAGCAGTATCTGTGCATGCAGAGGCGCTGCACTCAGCAGAACTTGCAACTCCTCTTTGTTCTCTCGCTTGATTTTCTCTATTGATTTTCTCTAAATAATTGACTCATCTGATAAAGGCTCCTCGTTGGATGGCCCTTGTGAAGCAGAGCCTTGTCCTTGCCTTTCTTGAGCTTTATCCCTGGCTGCCTCAGGCTCCTCCCTAACAGCCTTAGGGTCCTCCCTAACAGGCACAGGCTCTGGATCATTTTCCTTCAATATTGGTTCCTCCATAAATGCCTCAGGGTCCACCCTGGCTTGCTCTTGCCCCTCATCAGCCCTTACTAGCTTCGGATCCTCCATGACTTGCTCATTCTGGGGTCTAGTTGGCTCCTCCATAACTGTCTCTGTTTCTTCCATGATTGCCTCGGGGTCCACCCTAGCTTGCTCATGCCCCTCTGCGGCTATCTCAGCCTACCCATCTTTGCCGTTTCTCTCGATCGTGTCCTTCTGCTATTTATTTCAGCCCTAGACGGCTCTGTCTATTGTGTACAAGGATGGAGAGGGGGGATGTTCAGAATTTCCATGGTTCTACTATCCCGGATAGGTACTGGCTGAAGCATCCCATCATAGCAAAAACGCAACCTCCGAAGAGTATCAAAATCCCGCGGCATGATAGTAACGTGGTGTGCATGGGCAGCCAAGATATATCCATCGCTGAAGAATTCAACGAGGTAGTCTTTTGCAATTTCTTGAAGGCAGAAAGGTGCACTGTTGGCCCATTGCATGCCGACTCTCCAGTGCTTGCAAATCTCTCGCACTACTCACTGGAAAGGAAGACGTGGAATAGCCTGTTGAACGTGTCGTTCGATTCTTTGCAGCTCTTGCAATACACCTCTGTGCGCCTCATATCGGTGTCTTCTTGCTTAAGCATTCAAAGATTCACCTGTTGCCCTTCTAGGCGTGGCCTTTGCACGAGGAATCTCTACAAATATCATTAAAAAAACAACATTTCATTTGTCAACACAAGGGACTTCAGATTTTAGAAAAGGTTAGTACCAAGTGAACAGGTGCATCGAATAGATTTTTCCTTCCCTTATTCGCTTGCTACTACTGACCTCAGACAAGTGTAATAGCAGACATCACTTATATTTTCTGAGGTTAGTACCAAGCGAGCAGGTGCATCGAACAGAGTTTGCCTTCCCTTATTCGCTTGGTACTGACCTCAGAAAAATGTATAGCAAGCAAACAGGTGCAACAAAATACCAATGTGAAGGAGACCTTTAAGTCCATGTTGTCCTAACTGTCATGTCATGCCCTCCCATCACCTCCCCTAATCTAGGGGGGGTGGTACCATTGCTTATCCCTGCCACGTCTACCTCTTATGAAAATGCATGGCAGTACTCCAACCCACCACCTCAGATAGCACTCATTAGCCAGAACCCAGGCCCTGCTTTTTAGGCATGTCCATCTAGTCTAGCTACCCAGTAGTTTTCTGAGAACCTCCCTCAAGATTTCACAGAGAAACTACAAGAAGCTTGGGATAGTGGTGATACCTTTCCAAGGGACACTCCCAGAGCGCCAGCAAGACCGCATTCAGGCCCTTGGTCCTCCCCCAATGGTATCCTTAGTGTTATGGACTGACACGGCCCGATATTGGATATTGTCAACACGGGAGTCAATCCTCGAGGTATGCCGCTAGTAATTCTGCCTGCCTCAACTGCCAAACCAACACCCCCATCCTTTCCCCCTTAGCAACAACCCTTGGAAGCTCAAAAATTCTTTCCTTTTTGTTCCCAATTTTCAAGCTCCTAGTTTGAAGATCTTATTTTCTAAATGCTATGCAGGATGCTAACCTCAAGGTGGAACAAATGAGGATCCACAGGCATAGAGTCTCAATCCTCAAAGACACTCTAGAAGTAAGAAGGGCTGAAGAACTGCAGGGATTTCTCATCGAGAATGGCTCTCTAGATGTTATCTATAATTGGACAAGAGATGAAGGATGAAGTTCTTGATCTAGCCAGTAAATATGAGGATCTGAACTTTGCTAACAAGCTTCAGGAAAAGATAGAGTGGCTGTGAAGGAAAAGGATTAACTTCTAATTGTTTATTGCCAGTTGTATCCCCTGGAAATTAGTAGGCTACTTTTTGTAAAGTCTGAAACTTGGCCTTTGCGTCTGTCCCTAGTGTTTTCTAACTCAAAATCCCCTACATGGGTGTTAAGTTGTAATTTTTCTTCTCCCTTTATAAATTCACAATGCGTATTTGGTATTAAAAAAAACACCGCAAAAAATAGGGTTTACCTTTCCCTTATTTTTTTAGTAGTGGCCTCAGAAAAGTATAATACCAAACATCATTTATATTTTCCGAGGTCGGTACCAAGCGAACAGTGTGCATCGAACAAAGTTTGCCTTCCCTTATTTGCTTGGTACTGACCTTAGAAAAGTGTAATAGCAAACATCATTAATAAAGACGATGGTTAGTACCAAGCGAACATGTACAACAAACAGAGTTTACCTTCCCTTATTTGCTTGGTACTAACTACACAAAATACAAGTGCACAAAAGTGTAGTAGCATACCTCTTCACTATGTGTAGAGTTCTGCGTCACTAAAGCACTGCAAAACAGGAGTAAGAGGAGGATTCGCAAAAAGGAGGAGCACTAGAGAGTAAGAGGAGATGCGCAAAAAGGGTTGGGAGCACAAAAGAGATGGTTTGCTTACCGCATAGCGTCGATGGGGGTAGAGTTTAAACGATGGGCAGCAGAGAATGCGAAAAGAGACAGAAGAGTGCTCATCTGGGGCGAGGGTATAGTTAAAATGTTTGGTGGGGGTACTGCCTCTAAACTTATAATGCTTACCTCAACGAGGGTGACAACTTCACTTATGTGCATGATTACACCCAAGATTGTGGTTGGTAAAATGTACTGCAAGGGAATCTGAGCCCATTTATTACTAGTTGTCCTTGTGAGCGCAGCCCACATGCCTTTTTTGAGTGACCGCTTAGAGTCAAACGTTGATCGCCCTTGTAGTCTCCATCTCCATCTCCAAGTAGAACAAACAGATCGCCATTGCCTTTGTCTTTTCTGAGCTCTTTCCCTTGGCCACATCTCGTGATCCTGCGTTTAGAGTTAGATGCCGATCGCCCTTGCAGTCGCCATCTCCATCTCCAAGTAGAACAAACAGATCACCGTTGCCTTTGCCTTTTGTGCACTCTTCCCCTTGGCCACCTCTCGTGATCCTGCATTGAGCGACCTCCACTGGTTTGCGTCCTTTGCTGCCAACCAAGCGAATAGAGACCTTGAGGGATACTCGAGGCTCAATATTTGCTTGGTTATGACATCAAATACAGGCCAAATTTTGAAAAGTAGTTTTGGCTTGCTTTTTCTTTCAGTCATGGGGGACCGCATCCTGTAGACAGACGTTGTGGCTACAATGGAAATTCAACTTGGGTCAGCCAGAACCAAGAGAATAGGGCCCTTTGGAGATTCTTGGGGCCCCTATTCGCCTGGTTCTGACTCAAGTGACGTCACCTATTATGACATTAGCGCACGCGACAGAACCAAGAAAATAGAGACCTTTAGCTCAATATTCACTTGGTTATTACACCTTATACATACCAATTTTGAATAGTATTTTTGTCTTGCTTTTTCTTTCAGCCATGGGGATCATAGTCCTAGAGATAGACATTGTGGGCGAGGATACATGTGAAGAAAAACTATTCACGTTCTTATACAACGCCCGTTCTCATCACCGTGCACCAGAACTATCAGGAATGTTTAATGCAGAGTTTTCTATATAGAGGATTACAGATTGCTCATTTCAGTACCTACAAACCCATTTGCAACAGTATGAGGCAGTCACTTGTGACAATTCCATGACAGTTGATGGCATGAGATATGTGCACCCAGCCGACCTTGACCATGACAAGAGTGCTTCAAGGATACTGAATCGTTGTCTAGAAAAGTGTCCCTCCAATGCACTGCTTGTACAAGGCAGGTGTGTGAAGCACTTCAAAAAGTGTCGCTTAGAGGGATTCTACCACGGGTTTGTGTGTTACTTATACTTGTAGACGGATGGTGAGTCAGAGAATTCCCAGTCAACAACTTTCGGTAGTTGTCCATTGGCACCGGAGGAAGAGGTAGAGGATGTGGAGGTTCATTTTGACCCAAAAGAAGAGCGGGTAGAGGTATTAAATGAAACATTTGATGCGGGCTTAACTCTTGCTTCTCTTGCAGATGCAGCAATAGGGTTAAAGCAAGAAAGCCCAAATAAGGAAGTGACTTTGCCTTTGAATTGCGCTCCCAGCTTTGCTATGGTGGGCGACACCCACTATGTTCTACTCACAGATATCATGCACGAGCTGAATATATGGGAGGACTACTGCCTAGCTGCAACTGCAAATTTTTGTGAGGCAGACATGGATTTGTGGATGATGATGGAGTGGACCTATTGCTAACACAACTGTCCACGACTCACAGTTTACTTTAGGGTGGCAACTAATCAAAGATACATTCAATGAAGAGAACTCCGGAGAGGAAAATTTGCCAACAAATGAGCAGTTTCAATTGACAAAAAAAACAACTCGGCTTGGAAAACATGGGTAGGCCCGTGGCACCCAGAGCTCAGGTAATGAATAGTAAGTCATTCACTTGTGGGGAAGATCGATGTTGGAAATGGACGAGAATCAGATGGTAATTTTTGTCGTGCATTTAAATGGTATTGGAGATGGCCCGGTGATAAAATATCATATCAAATTTTTTGTTGATAGGTGCTAGTGTATGATGATAGTTTCCTTAGAAGAGCGGGAGGCTCACAGCAAGGGCTTGTCATTGGAGTCCAAGGCAAGGATGTGGTGTTGTCTCCCTACATCGGGCGTTTCAACCACAAAAAGGTTTGTAGAAACAATTCAAGTAATTGGCAACTGTACTCATCTCACTTACGGCCCATAAATTCATTACTAGTTTCATGTAGATCATAATATACCACAAGGAATACTCCGAGGACAATGCAAAGTTCCCACTGTTTGCAATGAAAGCTATTACAAGATTGTGTGGTGGGCACCCCCTCCCACTAAACGTAGAAAGACTAATTCTGATTGAGAAACAGTTTGCTCTACATGTCTTTGGCATTGGGTATGGGTGCCAAGCACTCAGAGCCCCCTATTTCATGTCCTACATAGCTCACACTCTGGTTGCAGGGGTTAAAGACCCGAAGAGGTTAGATCCATACAACAAGAGATTTTTTCTGAGGAAAATCCATGCCTGATGCCCGTGGGGATGCTGCCATCAACAGAGGAACGGACTCGTCTACAGAGCGTGCACATCGAAGAGGTACAAAGTGAGCAAGAAGGAGGTGCATCGAAGAGGATAAAAACGACGGGCTCAGGTCCATCTTCTCCCGCTTGTGACTCATGATTGTCGCCACCTCGCATGGTGCTCCCCGCATTTGAATTTCCCCAAGCCATCTATTTATTCTCTTTGTGGATGTGTTGTAAAGACCGTGTAATTTCTGAAGTCTTAAGAAGCTCCTTCTGCTTTGCTCTATGAATTAGTCGTCTATAAGTCCATTAGTGTAACTCTAATAGGCTATTGGTCTTATCCTTTCCTCCCCCATGTCTAGCGTGCTTAAAATAACCTGTTCTTGCCATGTAGTGGGTTTTTTTCATGCCTTGCGTGGACCATATTGATAGTGAGCTGTATGTCTTGGCAAAATATGGACCATGACTGAACAATATGTGCTGCATTGAAATAAAACAAAATGGTCACTAGAGTATAATTTAAAATTTTGTTTTGTATAAGTAGAATGCTAACCGACCATGTAATGTGTGATATGTTGCCCACCCCACCCTGTAAGGTAAGCCTTCTTCCAATCCAGCAAGGCTGCTTGAAATGATGTGGGCTTACTTTGGTCCCAAGAATGCTGCTCAACGTAGTGGAAAATTTTATCTAGTGATTTCCACACGTTCGCCTTGTGATTCTGGATTGCCCCACCACCAGCATGGTCTTTAACCACTTATGTAACTGCAAAACCAATGTCTGAGAGCACTCCCTCTAATGCTTTGATCACTCTTTTTGACTCACTCTCTGGCTTTAATGTCCATGCAAAACACATGTACAAATGAACCACCTTTTCAATTATTCTACAGAGTGAATGAAGTGTACAGACATGAACTCTACTCAGAGGAATATCAAACACTGGCCTAAAAGTTTTATCTTGAAGATGTTTGTTGGGAGATCTATTCCATTGCACACTCTCAAGAGATTGTGCATCAGCCATGCAATATAAGCATGGATTTTCCTTAGCTGTTCCGTGTGTTATGTTGTACATACACTTAAGAGTCTTTAAGGCACCTGTCATGTTCCATTCCACTGTATAGTCACCAAATCCTTCCACTGAAAGAACGGCTCCGTTTCTTTATTCACTGATATTAGAAGGAATTTGGGTTTGACTAAAAACCCAATCAAGGATTTCAAAATTTTCCTTATCAACCTGCAGTGAAAAATGAAAACACAAAATCAACGATCAAATAATCAATATTTTTGTTATTATAAAGTATACCTGAAATTATCCCAGAGTTAGAATGTTGTTTTCGGATTGCACACTGACTTACAGAAATGACCCATTTGTTTCGAGTCAAGATAACGTTTACCGCTAAGGATATAGCTCAAGTCTTCATAAAAGGTGTTTTCATGTATCATGGTTTACCTCGAGGTATAATTTTTTATCGTGATGTAGTAAAATTCACCTCAAAATTTTGGAAAGCCTTATTCTCGGCTACAAGAACTTAGTTGGCCTTTAGTATTGCTTCTCATCCTCAAACTGATGGGCAGACAGAAAGGACCAATCAAATCATTGAAGACATGTTGAGAGCTTACTGTATGCATGAGAAGGGTAAATGGACTAGATATTTATATTTGGTTGAATTTGCATATAATTCTTCATTCCAATGCTCGATTGGGATGTCTCCTTTTCAAGCCTTGTATGGACAAGAGTGTCTTACTCCACTCAAATGGATAGACCCCCTCATACAAGCTCAAGCATCCAAAGAAATGTTGGATGAAATGCACCTACAAACCGATATTATACGGCATGATATTAAGACTGCTCAAGATAGACAAAAGAGGTATACTGACCCAAAAGGATCTATCAAATTTTTTGAAGAGGGCGATATGGTGTTTTTGAGAGTGAAACCCAAACATAGCTCCTTATAAATGGGTAAGTGCAGGAAGCTGAGTGCTAGATATTGTGGACCTTTTGTAATCATGGAGAGATTTAATGAGATCAAGCTTATAGACTCTTGTTACCACCACAAATAAAAGTACATGATGTTTTTCACGTCATCTTACTCAAGAAGTATGTACCTGATCCACAACACATTCTTGGTGATTCTCTATTATCTACGTCTACCAATGGAACTAAGCCTCTACATAATAGGACCATTATTGAACACCTTGTTAAATGGTCAATATATCCTGAGGAAGATGCCATTTGGGAACGTGATGATGTAATGAGACTAAATTACCAAATTTTATGTTGAGGTGAAGACACCTTGAATTTCTCAAGTGTGCAAGGATGTAAGATCCCCAATTTTTGGCTAACTTTAAAAAATAAGAAAATAGCTTTCAATATCTATTCTGTCAAATTGTGGATTTAAGATGCTTGATTGACAATATTCTAAGGTTCTAGAGTAAAAATCATGGTCGTTTCCATGTTCCAGTAGGTCAGGCGGACGTTTGGTTCAATTCTGAGAAAATCTACTATTTTTAGCTTTTTCATGTTTTTTATGCTTTTTAGGTGCTTTTTTACAAAAAGCAAGGTCGGATCATTAACCTATGTGTTCCAACAAAGCTATGGTTCAACTTTATGAAAATCTGCTTTTCGAGTGCTTTTCACGCTATTTTTAGCTTTTCATGATTTTTAGTGCTTTTTAGTAAAAAGCAAGTCCGCTTTTTTATTCCGGTGGACAAGGAGAACCTGTGGTTCAACTTTAGAAAATTTTAATTTTAAAAAAAAACCTTTTACGCTATTTTTATCTTTTTGTGCTTTTCAGCGTTTTTGAAAAGCAATGTGCTTTTTAGTATGACATAAACATAAAAACATCAGTTTTAGTCTCCGTCGATTTAAAAATGGTCACCCAGAGAAAAAATGAGACTAAACGGGATTTTTACGAGAATTATTTCTATAAAAAGTAATATCATAAATAAGCCGAGACAGTACGAGAAAGTCATAATTATGTTGTGGCATCTTGGTTTTATTGATTGGTCGAATACTATTCAATTGATCAGTTTTACTGTATGACAGATGCACTCTTGATGGTTCTCTACTTACCCTACTCCTACTGAACATGAAAAAAGAGTGCAAAAAGTGAAAAATGCAACTTTCAATCTCAAATCCCTATTTTCTATCTAGGTAACATTCTTACAGATCACTAGCCAGTCTCAAGGATCCTATACCTAGTCGTCCTACTATCAAAAGCTTCCGAGGTCCTTACCAAGTATCTCTACTCTCAAGCACCTCTCACCTGCAATAAGGATAGAAAATGTCTTACTCTAGCCAAAACTAGAGGAAGTAATGGAAATTCAAGTAAGTGTTTTGGGTTTTTCTATAGTCTAGGTTGCCTCGTCCCCGACAACGGTGCCAAAATGTTGGTCGACTGCCAAGCCTAATGCTAGCAAAGGGAGAACCACATACATAAAATGTCAATCCGTGGGATGTACCTGACTTGACTAGTGCATGTAAGCTACAAGAGATAGCTAATCTCTTGGAAAACCCAAGTCAATGTTGCTTGTGCTTATTCAAGTCTCAAGTGCATGTCAGACTCCAAAAGCTACTTTCTCTACCGCAACCTTATCTAGACAAATTTGTGTAGCTACAGGTCTCCGAATGAAGTGAAACTTAGTACCTATCAAGGGCAGAGTATCGTCTACACTCTCATGTTTTGAAATGTTGTTTTTGACACTCGAGAAAAATCATGCATAAGATAAACAACCCATTTTAGGGTTGTTGTTCAATCCCAAAAGAGCTCCCTAGTTTCCTCTAGACGTGCTCTATCTCTAAGGTCAAAATCCAGTTTTAGTGCGTGTATTGTGCATATGGAGCAAGAACAACTCGTAGAGGGGCACGCCTAAAAGTACAACTTCATCATGAGAAACTTACATTAAAAGAGAGAGATTTCACTTGCGAACACATTGGTATGATCAAAACATCAATGCAATACCATACGCATGAGAAACGAGTGATTGAAGAAAAAATAGACAATCTTTGAGCTGTTCTAGCAACACGTACTGCTTACTATCCAAAACTTTGTTCTTAAAGTTACAAAAATTGGCTTTTATATCTTAGCCAAGGTATACAAAGGGATTCCTGGCTAATTGGGGTTCATTATAAGGTTAAGAGACTGCACAGAATTACAAACATGGAAGCCATTGGCCCCTTTAGACTCATTGGTACTCAATTACATTACAACGGCTTTGGAATGGCGAGATTTTCCAATAATAAAATGGGTTTGATTACAATAATTAGGCTTGAAAAATGGTGTGGAGACCTGCTTGATGCTCTTCTTTTGCTTTTGTTAGCTAGGTAGCTAACAATGTGTGTGTGTGTATATAATGTTTGAATCAAATATTTGTCACATAGATCATGAGGCCTTTATGCTATTGTAATAGGATATCAACTATGGCATTCAAAATTGATATGCCCCCCTTCCCCCAACCTCTCTCTCTCTCTCTCTCTCACTCACACACACACACAGACACACACACATGTGTGAACTAGGTGGATACAAATTTCTTGAAGCAAGTGTGTGTGCATACACATATGACATCATTGTGGCAGTAGCTACAAATTGGCAATGCGATTGCAAAGATGGCCCCAAGTTGACTTGTGAACATGGCAAGAGATCTCTTTTTTCTCAATCTCTTTATAGAAAGTTACATATGAATATGATTGGTCTCTCTCTCTCTCTCACACACACACACACACACTGAATAAAAAGATGAAACATGAACTTTATCCTCACCAAAGCTGTGGATATATCTTTTGGGATTGTTTAGGGTACATTAAAAGTCTATTCTTCTTCTTTATCTCCCCTCCTCCCCATATGTATTGAATTATTGAAGACTTGTCGCGTAGAATTTTATTGTCTCTTTAGATTGTTCCTACATCTTTAAACATTTTTCTCTCTATTTTTCCCCCTCCCTTATCATTGCTTCATAGTATGTTGGGTGCTAAGACGTTGTTCTCTCTCTCTCTCTCTCTCTCTCTCCTCTCTCTCTCTCTCTCTCTCTCTCTCTCTCTCCTCTCTCTCTCTCTCTCTCTCTCTCTCCCCCCCCCCCCCCGAATTTTGAATAGACACCCTTGCCTATCAAAATCAAAAGAATTTTATAGATTTTTAAGTGTTTCCCACAATTTAACTCTTAAAAATAAAGAGGAAAAAATACCCTAGAAATAGTAAGCGGCTCATCAACTAGCGACAACCTCTCTTCTCATTCCGAGTGCCAACTCCTTCAGATATCCAGATAAAGGTAGAAATAATTAATGAAATCAATCAAAATATTCTTCTAGAAAAATGACACCAAAGACTCGATGCCTTGGCAATGGGTAAATGAAGGCGACAATGGTCCAAAATGGTAAGTACAAGACGCTCCAAAACAAAGGTAGCCGGAGCAATTTCGGGTTGCAACATGGACGACATCCTTCCAATTGTCGACGTAAACATAAAAGGAAAGAGGGTTGGAAACACCTACATTGATGGAGGTGCACAAATCTGTGTAATGAGCGAAGCTATGATGCTTCGATTAGGGCTCAAGGTTGACAGGCCTTCTCCATGCAAGGCAAAGATGGCAAACAACGCAAAAGTAAAGTGTGTGGGTGTGGTAAGTGCCGTGAAAATCAAAGCTTTCAACACTAAGGTAGAGGTAGATGTTTTTGTAATGCCTACTAAGGGGGAGGGTTATCCACTAATTTTGGGAAGGCCATGGTTGATGGCCATGAAGGCAAAACAGCACTGGGGTACTGGCCTTCTACACATGACCAGTAAGAAAGGGGAGACAATCTACTACGACATGAGGATTGGCAAGCAGAAGCAAATGAATCTGGAAACACCGGCAGATGAAACCACTAGCGAATCTTCCAGTTTTGAGGAAGAGACCACATCCACCGACGAAAGTGACAGTTCCATTGATGTGATGGGTATCATTATGAAGGATCCACAAAGGGTAAGCACAACTAGTGATCCATCACCAAAAGGGCAACCCAATGAAGAGGAGATCAAATCACCTGAATTAGGAGGACGTAGGTTGAAGGGTATGTTGTCTATGGAATTAACACTTGAGGAGAAAGATAGTTTTTTGCAAATGTTGATGGAATTTCCTAACTTGTTCATTGACAACTATGAAGAATCACAGGCAATACAATGGTGGAACATCATATTAAGCTGAAGAAAGGGGTAAAACTAGTTGTGCAAAAGCTATGATGACTGGGGGTCATACAAGAAAAGGCACTCTTGGTCGAGGTAAGGAAACTGTTGGAGGCAGGATTCATCTATCCTGTAGAAAACTCAGAATGGGTGTCGCCCGTAGTGGTGACACCTAAAAAGAATGGTAAGTGGAGGGTTTGTGTTGACTACAAACCACTAAATGCAGCTACAAAGAGAGACCACTTTCCTCTCCCTTTCTTGGATGGAATTCTAAATGAAGTAGCGGATTTTGAATGCTATACCGTCTGTGATGGTTATTCTGGATACTTTCAAATACGCATAGCCTTGGAAAATCAGCTAAAAACCACTTTTATCACGCCATGGGGTTGTTTTGCATACATGGTTATGCCATTTGTTCTCACAAATGCACCTGCCACATTCCAAAGATATGTCACATATGTTTTTCAACCGTTCTTTGGAACATCCATAAGAGTGTTCATTGATGATTTTTGTATATATAGCTCCCGTATTTCACATTTAGAAAAGGTAACTGAAGGTTTAGCCAAGTTGCAAAGCCTAGGTGGGAAATTAAATGTGGATAAATGCCACATTGGGGAGAGTAAAGTCATTCTACTAGGCCATGAAATTTCAGCAAAAGGTATCAACGCCGACCCAAGTAAGGTTTCCGGACTCATAGCCCTACCTTCACCAAAGACCGCACGTCAACTGGTCTCTTTTCTACAGAAGGTGAGGTACTTAAGTAGATTCATACATATACTATCACAACTTGTTCTACCACTACAACAACTCACTCAAAGATCAACTTTCACTTGGGACGAGGAAAGTGAACATCACTACAACAAGGTAAAGGAGGTCTTAGCCACTCTGCCAACTATCTCACCACCTAAGTGGGATGAAAAATTCTATGTCACCTCAAGTGTTGGTGATGACTCATTGGGGGCTGTGCTACTCCAAAAGGATACGACGACATCTTTCATGAGGCCAATCTACTTCTCTAGTCGAATGATGACAGCAGGAGAGAAAGGTTTCACCCATGTGGAACACTTAGTCCTAGCTCTTAGATTTGAAACTACAAAGTTTAGGTCATATTTTTTGCCTAAGAAATTTGTGATTCTAACCACGGATGAAATATTTCCCTATGTCGTACAACACATGGATGTGTCTTCTAGGATTACTAAATGGCTAGTTCGTCTGCAAGAGTTTGACTACACGGTACAGGTAGAAAGCACGACGAGGGCAAGTTTGGGGAGACTCGTGACCTACCAAGTCTTTGAATGGAAGGAGAAGCAATCTAAGGAAGGAGAAGTCCGAGTACCTCCAGTACCACCGATGGTAGAAGGAGCACACTCTCTCTACTTTGATGGAGCCTACAAGCGAGCGTCCGACAAAGAAGTTGCAGGCATAGTGGTCTTTGATGACAAAGGGACAAAGGTATTTTCGTTGGGCCAATTGTTAGATTCACATTCTAACAATGAAGCTGAGTATGCAACACTAACCAAGGGTCTACAATGGTGCGTCTCGCAAGGTGTACAACGCCTTAATGTATTTGGGGATGCTCTACTTCTGGTAAGGCAAGTAAATGGAGCATGGAAATGCAAGAATCTTAGTTTAAGGACTCACTTAGGTGGTGTAAAAACCTTGTTGGGTAAGTTTGAAGAAGTTCAAATACACCATATCCCAAGGGCTCAAAACCAAGAAGCAGATGCCCTAGCAAGTGAAAGACTACAGGAAGTGGTGGTTGGAGCAATAAAACTAAAGCTCCCTCTATTTCAAGGCAGTGATGCCTTGCCTGACATCATGCATTTTTTGAAAACAGGGGAATGCCCATCAGATTTAACAAAGGGACAGAAGCAATGGCTAACGCGGAAGGTCACAAGGTATCGACTCATCAATGACGGTTTGTAATGTAAGGGTAAGGACCAAATATTCAAGAAGGTCCCTCTCTCTCAGGAAATCACGGGAGTAATTGCTAGCTGTCACGATGGGGTTTGTGGTGGTCACTTTGCCCTAGACATAACAAGTAGGAAAATCTTGCAAGCAGGCTTCATATGGCCTAGCCTCAACCGTGATGTACACCACTGGTGCAAAACATGTAAGTTGTGTCAAAAGGCCGGCACTAGATCACTTATGCCTGAACCACAGACACCTATTTTCTCATATGGCCCATTTAAAAAATGGGGTATCGACGCCATTGGGCCATTACCTAGGGCCAACTCAGGAAAATTCTACATTATCATGGGGGTCGACTACATGACTAGATGGGCAGAGGCCACAACCACCACTAGAATCACAACGGTAGAGGTAGCTAAATTTATCTACGAGCACATATTTTGTAGGTTTGGAACACCTTTAGAGATCATCTCTGATAGAGGGCCAGGTTTCAGAGCAGACTTGGTAGGAGAATTAATGCAGAAACTGGGCATTACAAGGAGGCACTCTTCACCATATTACCCTCAATGTAATGGCCTAGTTGAAAAGGTAAATGGAATGGTTTCTAAAATTATTACCAAGCAGGTAAACAATCATCCTGGAGACTGGGATAAGTATCTACTACCAGCTTTATGGGCTTACAGAACTTCATTTCGTACATCCTTGGGATTCACACCGTATCATCTAGTATTTGGTAAGGAAGCAATCTTGCCCATTGAAGTGAAACTACAAAGTCTCAAAGTAATGGCAAGCCAACTTCAACAGCCCAACATGCATTTGAGAGATCACATCATCAACTTGGAAAGACTGCAGCTGGACAGAGAAGAAGCAATAAATTATTATGCGGCACAAGCAGAGCATAGAAGGCTTAGCTTTAACGAGCATCTCCGGAAAAAAGAATTGAAGAAAGGAATGTTGGTGCTCCGCTACGACAATCGCTTCGACATGTGCAAGGATAAGAAACTCCTGCTCCGATGGGAAGGCCCTTTCATCATCAGGAAAAAGTATGCCAATGGAGGCTATCAGCTTATGGAAGCTGATGGAAAACTTCATAAAACCAAGGTAAATGGTTGGCGACTTAAACCTTATTTTCTTCGATTTGACCAGGCTCCACCAATTGACATTTCAGATGAGGACACACCATCAGCCGCCACCTTCAACGATAATGATCAAACAGATGAGCTAGAGACATGAATGCCTCAAGCCAAAAGGGGAGGGCTAATGATGGGGGCTTTTCACAACCAAGCTCCCATACCCCTCTTCTCTCGTCCCCACCCCATGAAAACCCCCTCTTAGGGAGGGAGTGATAAAAGGCATTGGAAAAAGTAAGAAAAAAATAAAGTATGATTATATAAAACCCATCCCCACCTTGCCTCCTTTTTCTTCACTATTGCCCCGCCGTGTGTCCCTTTTCCTCTCCTCCACTCAAAAGGTCAACCCCCTCTCTCTTCCCCTTGTCCTTTCTCCTTTCTCTCTCCCCTCAAGCTACCCCACCTCTCACCAATAATGCATTCTAACGCACCAATAATGCACCCTAACTCACATGCAACTTATCCTATCTTCCAAAATAGTATACCCCACCCCCCCCTTTCTCTCTCCTATCATATCCCATGACCCAAATACCCCCCTTTCTCTCTAAAGGGAGCCATGTCTCTTGTCTTGTAGCTAAATAACCTCCCCCACACTCAGTTTCACTGAAAAAGGTGCCCATAGACCCATCCCCACCCGGTAGTTACCTGATTTTTCTTGTGTTCACACACATCTGCACACAGATTCACCTCTGAACACACTCCCCTCTCTCCCCTCTTGTAATTACTTTATTCTCCATGTCACCTCTCACTTTTTTTCATCAACCCATCTCTCTCTCTTAGTCTCTCTCTCATGAGACTGCTGTTCTGGCACATATACACACAGCCAGACAAGTGGGGCCCACAGCCACATGGCCTATGTAGATAATGATTTCTTCATTTCTAAATTCTAGAATTTCTCCCCCCTCCTCCCCTATATAAAGAGGGGTCACCATCACACACACACACAACATCACCAAAGAGTACACTATGCACTGTGTGTGCCTAGTGCACACACACACACACACCCACACCATCACCATCACCGCAATCACCATGCTCGTCTTGAGCATGACCCCTACACCCTTGGACTATGGAAGATGAAGGGAAACTAAATGAAGGATGATGGCCATAACCCTCATGCGAGTCTTCGCCATCAACTCCCACCTATCCGCCATGTGCTCTACCACTCTCTCCCTTCTCATTCCCCTACCCTATGCTCCCCATTTCATCGCCTTATTCTCTAAATAAAGCTTGAGGTTTTGTGAGTATGTTTTCTTGCAATGTTTTGCCCATGTGAGGTGTGTGGAATCGCCACCTAGTCTTGTGTTTAAAGTGAGCTTGTGTATGTGTGAAGGGTGTGCGGATTCGCCATCCTTTTGTGGTGCCTAAGTACTAAGCCTCTATACTCTCTCTCTCTCTCTCTCTCTCTCTCTCTCTCTCTCTATCTCATTCCCCTTCCTCTTCATCATTACTCCCAAGAATCCATCTCTCTTGGATGAAAACTTTGTTATGGTGGTGTGTTGTTTGCGTCCTAGCCTCTCAAGCTAGGTGGTGCCCCCTGTTTGCTTTACCATGAGAGGCTCGAGGCGCGCCATTCGGTCCCCGGTGTTTTAGAGGCCGTCGGGGGTTCGGGGTTCGCTTTGCTCCCGTCATCTTCTTGATGAAAAAACTCTTCTTTGATCTAAACCAAAGGGCAATCAGATGCTCCTCAATGGGGGCATTGGAAGATGGATAGGGGGAAAGGGGAACACACTCGGAACATAAACAATTTGCCTCTCTATAGCCCATGATAATCACTACACTCTGATCCACTAGAGTTCACCTTCGAAACTTGACAATTTTGCCTACAAATTGTTGTCTACACACAATCATACGCACACAACCCTCGCACTAACAGTGGACAATACACCACACCAACTTTGTTGGTTGACAGCTTGCACACAACATAAACCACTCTCTCTTTCTCTCTCACACTCACACTACAGGTCCGAGGAGGCATACACTTCTCCATCTAGTACCAAACAACAATGATAGAGCAAAGACGAAAAGGGGGGAATAGGGGAAGGAGACGACAACAAACATGGCTATGGCTTACTTCAATTACTGACAAAAAACACATGCTACAACCCTAGAGACTTTTTTCTATCACACGGCTCTGCTGACTCTAGCATGACAAGCATCAAAAACTTTTAGCAATGCTTGGTGTCACCTCGGAGGGACTCCCCAGTTGAGAACACAAGCAAGAGCCGTTTAGGGCCCTTGTTGACTCAAAGAAACCCTGAACACTTCTCCTTCTTTTCCGTTGGCAACTCCTCCTCGAGCTCCTTCTTCTTCATCTTCAATTTCCTGAGAAAAAACTCTTCTCCAAGCTCTTGTGAGAGCTCCCTCTTATTCTTCAACTCTGACCCTCCCCCCCCCCCCCCCCCCCCCCCCTTTCCAAAAAAAAAAAACTCTTCCTAGATGCCAAAAATCGGGCCCTTATTGGGGGTGTGCATGGGCCTCCTATTTTTGGCCAAGCCTCCTCTTTTTTTAGCATTGCATGGGAACCACTGGTTTTGGGCTTGCTTGGGCCCCAAGATCCCACGTGCACTCCCCATAGCTTGGTCCCCAAGATCCCACGTGCACTCCCCTTTAACTGGGGCACCAACGGTGCAGTTGGTGCTCCCAAGCTCCTTCTCATAAGTGATTTGGCCCTTACGAGCGCACGACCATACCCCAATGGGTGCCATATCAGCATGCCAACTAGCAGGCACCACCCTCCTCCATCAACGGCCAAAATCGGCCCACAAACCACTGTCGCCATCGTCAACAACAATACATGCCACCATAGCAGCGCCCGCAGTGCGCCCCGTAGGCACAGAGCTCAATGAGCTCCCCACTTCGATGACTAATGGCGGGTGACGTCCCAGCATATATATACCCTGCAAGCCTCTTGCCCTTTTAGGCATGTGGGATTACCCAAAGGCCACGTGGCAGCATAGGGGGCACCCTCCTTCATTCTCCTCATCAAACCCCACAAAAACATTATCAACAACTTAAAAAAAAAACACCAAATTTTTCATGACTGCCACTTGCTACTCATAAACTTGGTAGTCAAGCCGCCAAAGCCCTATGAGAACTCCAGTTCTTGGCTACTATTTGCCCAAATCTTTATGCCCTTGAAACTTCTCAAGTCCTCTAACCGAGCCGATCAATACAGGGGAAAAACCTCTAGTACCATCCCGTCGTCCATTGGTCCCTACTTCTAACTGCTATAACTGGCCCATCCGAATTCCATTTTCCGCATGGTCACTTCCTATGGCCTTGACTTGTTGCATAGAACACATACAATTTCTGTGAAATCTCCAAAATCTTTAGATAACACATCTATCGAGGTGACCACCCGGCACAAACCCGACCCCCGGCAAAACTGTGACTGCTAATATCTTGACATTCATTACTCAAATTGTCAATCTGTAAAGACCAATCAGCTCCACAAATCAAGCACTACGTATCCATAACTTTAGATTGGCTCCGACCTCGTGGAATCACCTGCCCTATCCGTCTCAGATCTACAACCATCTCTACCTTCAAAGCTCTGTATCTTGCACACCGTGGCTCCGTTTGATGAGTCATCTGGACTTTCTCCTTTAGCACTTTGAACTCTACATTCCGAAGCCAAAAACCATCACCTTGATTCTTCTTCACGTGTCACCCTATCTTGACCAATTTGGAACCCTCTTGGCCTATAAAACCCCATAAATAATACATCTCCGTTGCTATCTGCCTGCTGTCGAGGCTCTTCCCATTTTCTCCAGCCCTCTGCCAATCATCTGTAAGCATACACATCACTGCGTGTGCCCTCTGCTAGGGTCGACACACTTTGGTTGCACCAACGTCAACCAAACATTTCATATCACAACATCCGTTTTCATCAATCCTTGACTCGCAATATCGTTGCAAATTTAATTGTCCATATCAATTTCTTGGATAGTGCTACATGCATTCAAGATGCAAGTATATGTGATTCCATTTGATGAAAAGCCTTTACTTTGCATTCGCTTAAAAATTTCCACAAAACTCTTGCCACATCCACATCAAGCATTGCCAAATCACTACAATACACATATCATTCGACCACAGTAGTGCCGAGCACAAGTCCACCCGCATACCCAGTTATCAATGCACTGTAAGAGATGGCATTCCAGACAAGATTCTCCTTGAGCACTTATTGTACCACATTCCAAATCTTGGGTGAAGCTAAAAACTCCCAAATGGCACCCCGATCGAGGCGACCAAATTGGTACGAAACTGGCCCCCAGTGAAATTTTAACCTGCGATATCTTGGTTTCTGATCATGCATATCTGGATACATCAAATCTCTAGAAAAAACCTCTTCATCGGACTCCTAAGATGCATCAGAAAACATTCCCCTAGTTTGTATATGCCCAAACCCAAATAGAGCATCATTCAACAAGTGCATAAGGTCATTATCAACCACATCTGGATAAACCTGCTTATGCATGAAACCAAATTGCTCAATACCCTTTGCATCCATAGTCGAGAAGACTTCCAAAACTTCATCCAATAAGCACATAAGCTCTAAATCAACCGCTACAAAAGATTCTTCTACCCTGCACATATCAGGCCCCAAACTAGACTTTCCACACATAAATTGCATATTAGACACGTCTATTGTAGACTTCTCATTGAGTTTCTTTCCCTCATCCAAATATATCTGCCCATATCATCGGCACAATGAGCCCAATCATATGCAGTACCAAAATATTGCAATTCATTATGCACCCCCTCTTAACACTAGAATGGTAATAGGACACTTTTGTGTCCTGTTAAGTGACCATTTTTCTTGAATTATTTGAAGAGTATGAAAATGAATTTCTAGGTGCTATATATTCACAAAGTTGCCTTATGAGCTGAAAAAAACTTAGCATTTTTTTAAAAGTATCGATCTCACCATTAACCTTACTCTTGCACAACATTTTTGAACCTAAGCTGTGTGAAAAAACGGGTCCTGTTTTTGGCTTTTTTTTCAATTTTTGGCAACTATACCACTCTAAACTTCATGTTTGTGAGGTTTAGATGGCTAGAGGTTAGGCCTTCATAGTTCTCAACATGTCTTGTAGGGAGAGCTAAGTGTTAAAATTGAAAGTTATGACCAATTTACAAGAATTGCATAATCCTGTTTTTTGGCCAAAATTAGCACTTTTATGATTTTTTTGGTGGCTTTCTTGATATCCAAATTCAATTTTGATTGTGTAAGTGTAATTTATAACATAAAGCTAATCTTCATTGAGTTTTGGGGGACCTAATATGCTATATAGAATAATATATGATGATGGTTGAGTTTTTTGATTGCTGAAGAATATGATACATTTTAGAGTAGCAAGTATAACTTTCTCAATATTGCTAGTTTCTTAGACCAATTGTGTGTATTTTGTAGGTAGTGACCATATCTAATCATAGACTACAAACTTGGCTAGATATTGAGTAGTTTCGATGGGTTTCTAGAGGTCATAATGCTAAACCCAGTTTTTTCATGTTTGCTGTATTTAGCACTTTATCATTGCCCCCAAGGTTCCAATTGTAAGAGATCCATTATCCTTTTGACATGCTCCATGGATACTTTTGAATCCAGAGGCCCAAAGGGAACTAAGAAAACATGTATATAGTATCTATATTGAGCGTGACTATAGAAACTTTGATGATAGGTCCGCAGAATGGCAAAAATGCAACTTTTTTGTACCATTTTTTTCCCCAAAAAAAATTTAGTGAGGTAAAAGCAACCATATGTTTTGGTCACCAACCCATTAAAGTTAACGGGGCATTTTATCTCATGTCCTACAAAAATCTCCACTCTTATTTATATGCAATCCAACGTAAGAAATTGTTGTTTTGGGCAAAATGCACTGGTCCATCAACTTTGGAGGCTTGTAGTGACCAAAGGATGATAAAAATTACAAGTTTCTCATTTTTTCCATATGTAGTAGTTATTGAATTATAAGCTCATGAAAGGATTTTTCAAAATGAGTGGATCTACTATGGTTTTGGAATTTTTTCCCAAAACCCTGAAAGGACACTTTTATGTCCTGTTAGGTTACCATTCTGGTGTTAATAAGCATCATCAAGTTCACAATCACTTTGACATACTGAGAGTTGTGCATCACAAAATCTTGATAAAGAAGGAGTCTGCACCCCCTCTAAATCATCACCATGCGGATCTTAAGGCATGTAATCTTGCTCATCCAATCCCTTAAAATCTAGTGTATGCAAACCCTATAAATATGATATACACAAGCCTTGTAGATGCTCATGTACATTCATACCCTGTGAACCCCCATGTGTGTATAGACCCTCCAAATCCTCATGCTTTTGTTGACCCTGTAAGTCTTCAACTTCATCCATTAGCATGGAATCTGCAATTCCAAGCTTTGCATAGAGATCTTGGACAACCTCTTCATCGTCTAATAGCCTATCATCCTCAAGAAAGAATTCATCAATAGCAGTTTCCAACTTAGCCCTAATCTGCTTGAAAACCTCCACATAGGTAGGCATATTAACACAATCCTCATCATCTTCATACATGCTTGGATCCCAATGCTCTCGAATAACTGCAGCTTTAAACTCGCTCCAGCTACTCAGATTTTTCTATTGAAGCTCTCGGACTTTCTCAATAAAATCAGGGATCACAAACCTGTCGAATTTTAGAATCTTATTCTCTTTTGGCACCCCATGATGCTCCAACTCCTCTGCATAGCAATCCAAGTATCCTACTGGATCATAACCATCAAAAATCCCTTGCTAATCAAAAATTGAGCGTTTGGCATTTTCAAGGGCCAACTGCTCCAACATCTCTTGTTTCCAGTTATTTCACGCTTCAGATTCCCTATTTTCCATTACTCGCTCCGATAATTGAAATTTAATTTCTTTATCCTGCTCTTGAAATCCACCCAATTCACTTTTTGCAGACTGCTACAATTTTGAATTCTCAGCTTTCAAATTGTACCCAAATTTTGATTCATATTTTGCGCTTGACTTGCATATTGGTGATGCAAAATAGCAGCCATTAACCCCATAATCTGATGCATCTCTTTCTCGTGGCTTGTCAACATGGTTGGTTCCTTCTACCTTGGTCAGCAGATTCACGTTGGGTTCACCAAATGTTTTGGAGTGCGCACGTCTTCGAGGGACAACCGGGAAAGCACTGAGCTTCTGTGGGCTGTAGACGGGCAATTAGTCAAGGTGCAAACCAAGGGCAGCGAGTGCAGTTAGTAGTGGTTTTAGTGTTAGTAAGATTATATAGAGACACTTAAAGAGCAATAGAAGAAGCATATCATAGATCAAAACATAATTAATTGCTAAAATCCAACTTAGACAAGACATCAACACTTAATTGACGTTGGCAATCAACAGATGCTTCCAATGTTTGATCTCCAGTAACCCTATTACAAACCAGCTGCATACGCCATCATCGACATGCCTTTTGATTTGTAAACCCTAACCACAAATCCCCAATACGATGAAAGCAACATGTGTTGGCCAAGAAAAAATTCCACCCTGCAAGCACAACTTCCATGCTTTTCGGTTTTCAAAATTTCCTCTTCCGTCCTCTGCTCGATCAAGTTTTTATTGGTCTCTAACTACTTGATTTTCCCGATTCACAATACCAATATTATTCCTCATCTGTTCACCAACCTTGTTTCTACTTGCTTGTAGTACCACTAGACTATGCAAAACCGAGCTCTTTTAGATGAAGCACTCCTTGGCACTATCACCATGCAAGCTGAGAATCATGACATCATCATCAGAAGATGTTTCTCTGCTATTGGGCACCCAAAACCCCTCAAGTTGGGCCTCCTTCTCTGCAGCACGGCTTCTTCTCCAATTCTCTTCTCCCATGGGCTTTCCTTGTTCATGTCCAAGCCCTTGATGGCCTTTACTTCTCTTGCTTAGTTGAGAGTAAGACTGAGAGAGGTCTTCCCCCTCCCATCTCCTCCCCTTCCCCTCACTTCCTCATCTCATTTATCCCCCTTCTTGCAAGATCTCAAACTTCCTTCCTTCACTTCTTGAATTTCCCCTTCTCTCTGCAAGTCATTTTTGCCCTTCTTCACATTATGCCCTCATGCCCTATATTCCTTTGGTAATCCCTTTTCCCGAGAGAGAGAGAGAGAGAGAGAGAGAGAGAGAGAGAGAGAGAGAGAGATTCCAAAGCCTTCCCTTCCTTGCTCCTCCTCATTTCCCCATTTTCTTTCCTTCACGTTGCTCCTTATGCAATACCCTACTCCCCTTTAACCCCCCCCCCCCCCCCAATTTGCTCCTCCACAACAGTCACGGTGCCTTGACTGATGTGGTGTGGGAGCAGACTTGCTGATGTGGCAGCTTGGGTTCTGTAGTAGCGCCGATCACAGTGGAGCTAGAGCCAAAATTTTTTGCCATGGGCCTATGAGCCAGGTTTGCTTCATGCTTGACGTCCTCGTACAGACCGTTGTGAGCTCTAATGTAGCTTCACAGCTCTCGTTGCTGTGTCTCATGCCATGCCCCATCTTTTTTTTCCTTTTTTGTTTTCTTTTCTCACCCTTTGGGTGGCCACATATGGTGGACGGCCATTAATTTTATGGGTGGAGTTATTGCTATAGTGGGTGCCCATAACCCCCCTTCCCTTGGGCAGCCCTCCTCCAGACTTCCATATGCCATCCCAAATAAACCACAATTGGCTTACATGTCAACCAAAACAATGCCAAACATGATGTTCTGTCAACCAAGGCCTTGTCACATTGCTGGGTATTTCTTGCAGTCAACGTGTTCCAAAGGATGACATTTTAAACTTAAATCCCATCAAGAACTTCATGTGCTTTTGTAATGGCACCACATTTGGCATATACGTCAACCAAGCATTGCATATTACCACATCCGTTTTCAGCAGCCTTTGACTCACAATATCGTTGCAAATTTAATTGCCCATATCAATCTGTTCAATAGTGCCACATGCATTCAAGATGCAAGTATAAGCGATTCCATTTGACGAAAAGCTTCCCTTCGTATTCGGTTAAATTTTTCCACAAAACCCTTGCCACATCCAAATTGGGCATTGCCAAATCACTACAATAGTGCCGAGCACACTCGCATACCTAGTTATCAATGCACTGTAAGAGATGGCATTCTGGACAAGATTCTCCTTGAGCACTTATTGTACCACATTCCAAATCCTTGGCGAAGCTCAAAACTCCCAGATGGCACCCCGACCGAGGCGACCAAACTAGTACGAAAATGGCCCCTGGTGAAACTTTAACCTATGATATCGTGGCAACCAAAACTTTGATTTTACTAATTTGAAATGACCGACATGCTCCACAAAGTGAGCACTTCAAGCCCATGCATTCATATCAACTTCCACCCTGCATCTGCAACTGCCCAATCGGCTCAGATTTGCAAACTGTATCATATTCAAATTGACATAACTTCTTCATCATAGCTCCGATTGACGAGCCATAAATACAAGCATGGAGAGCACGCCAAACACTACAAATTTGTCTTATAAAATCACATTTTAGCAGCATCACTATAACTCGGCTTGCAGGCAGCAACTAGGCATAACAGCTACTAACATTGTTCATAAGTTTGGCAAAACATTGAATACGTATGCAGATTTGTATCTTTCACCCCGTGCCCACAAAGCGGCACGACCACCTGTTGTCTAAGTATGTGCTATTTTCAAGTAACCCACTATCGCAATTATGTGTATGTATCATGTTGCCTTGGTACAAATCCTTGTTTAAGTGAGCTCATAGAAGAAAGACTCATTATCTTCCTCTCCATGTTTTCTTGAGTAAGTGATATTTATTTGCCTTGTGAAAACCAAACGTGTGTGTGTGTGTGTGTGTGTGTGTGTGTGTGTGTGTGAGTGTGTGTGTGTGTGTGCACGCGTGTGCGTGCGTGCGTGCATGCGTGTGTGTGTGTGTGTGTGTGTGTGTGTAAGTGTGTGTGCACACACAAAGAGTGCTTTATGAAGTACACAACAACTGGCATACATGTCAGCCAAGGCAGTGCCAAGTACAACGTTTCTTTTCTACAGCCCCTAGCTAACAATATTATCGTAAATTCTTTTGCCCATATTAGCATCTTGCATAATGACACATGCCTTCAAGATACAAGCATACGTGATTGCATTTGGAGAGCTGACCTCTCTTGCATTTGTTAAAAACAGCCTATAGCTTCCTAGCCTTGCCTTAGTTGGACATATCTCGCAATTGGTGCATTCAAAGATACGACATTCTAGACTGGAAGCTCCTCGAGAACTTTTTGTGCTTTATGAAGTACAACACATTTGGCATACTTGTTGACCAAGGTAGTGCTAAGCACAACGTATTCTATCAACAACCCCTATTTAACAATATCAACCTGAATCTTTTCATACCAACATCTTGCATGATGCCAGATGGTTCATGCTACACATGAATGTCATAAAATCTAATATCCACCTATCCCAAATTATTTTCTTATATTGAACTGATCATTTAATATGGGGAGATAAAGGGGAACAAGGCTTGATAAATCATCCTTTTCCCAAGATTTTTCATCCAGGAAAGCCATCATCTGGGTCCTTGCCTCAGCACATCACAATCCCCAAGCAGTGCTTGTAGAGCAAGGCATGAGTGCTCCTCAAAATCCTGTAGGAGAGGCTCTTTCATGTAAGTAGAGCATCATTTTTCTCTTTATAGTCATAAAGAGATTAAAGCTAGATTGTGAATTCCAACCCTTGTTGTCATGGTATGTAAATACCCCCCCCCCCCCCCCCCCCCCCCCCCCCCCCCCAAATCTCTAAAAGTCTGGTTTGGAAGGAATTGGCTTCACGAGGGTATAGAGGAAAGATAGGTTTAGGTCCTTCCTAAAAATTATCATATTACCCTCCACAAGAGTGAAGAGTTGGCGATCCTTGTTGTTGGTGATCCCAACCTTAGTTTGACTAGTATGCTTTCCTCAATACCATTGCCTCTTCAATGGACAAAGTCTTGGGCACACGAACTAGTAGGGAATCCAATCCCCTTGTGGCTCTCCCAAGATTTACTTTTACCTAAATCCATCCCTATTGAGTTGGGGCGTGTTTCTAGCAGTAGGGATCGGATTAAATGATCATAGGCCCTTATGGCCTAAAGGTGAACCGGAAGCGAGGTTCGAAAGAGTTAGGATACAGATATGTGTTGCTAGACCCATTCTCAACAGGGGACCAACTGGAGTCAAGTTGGCCAAAAAGGTGACTCAAGTTGGTTACGTAAGACCACCTAGAACCTTTAGTTACGTAAGACTTTGGCCAACTTGAGTTGGTGAAAAAGGACCAATAAGATTTAGGACCTACTTTATTTCTATTGGACAATCTACCAAGGGGTCCAATGAGAAATGAGCAGACCTTGTGCAAGCTTAATTCCTATTGACAAGTTGATCTGGAGAGCCGATAAGAACTTAGCATCAATCGTCTAATAAATAAGCTCTCTCTCAAAGGGGGAAAGAAAGACACTTGTCTAAATGCTACACTCCTCACTTGATTTGACCTACGCCTTCCATTGGTTAGCCCCAAGCTTGGGCCAATAGGCTTTGATCTAGTGTAAGCAAGCAGGGTCCATTTCTATCTCTCTCTTTTTTTCTCTTGCAACCCATGATCCCACACACACATTCTCTCATTGTGTGCTAAGCAAGAAGTGATCTCCTTCTCCAAGCTTGAGAAGTAGAGAGCCTACACCAACACCTCTTGGCTATGGAATTCTAATTCAAGCAAGATTCAAGCTTTAAAGCATGCTCGTCATCTACTCAAATATCCATTACTATGCTAAGCTATGCTCTAAGAATGATGATATGCGAGGAGAATACTTCTTTCTCGTATGTTACATCTTCTTCCTCTTCACTTTCCTCACTCCCTACCATCTCTCTTCACCTTCTAAGGTGTTTGAAGCCTTGGGACTGAGTCCGGGGACAAGTTTATGCTATTGCAAGTAAGTATAATTGTTGTTTTGGGCATAATATTGGTGCATGAAGCTTTCCATATTCATGGAATCAACAAGGTCTCAAGGAACACAAAGAATGTATTGTACCAAGTCTCTCTTTATGGGAGAACATATAATACAAAAGGCTTTTGGAGGGATGACCGACTCCAAGTAAGTCTGGTCCTCAATTTTTGTCAATTTACCTAACTCTCTCTCTTTTACAAGTATTATTCATGCCAAGCTAACTAGGTGTAATGTTTATATTGCTAACTTTAATCAAGAACTTCCTCTCTACCTTCATTAGGAATTCTCTTAATGAAATGCTCACTGTTGTCATTTTAATTCCACTACAACCAATGTTAGTAGCCTAATTCCGTATCATAGCTATTGGTTTCTCTCTTTCTTGCTTGAGAGGAGAGGTCCTTAATCTTATTAAGAGAGGTTTTTAAGTTACCAAAGAATAAGTTAGCATACACCAATCTTGTTAACATGGCTGAAATAATAAAGAGAGTAGATTGAATATTGATGACTTTGATTTTGCACATAAAGGTGCTACTAATGATTCCCCTATGATTGTGAATTATCTTGTCACTGGGCTACAACAAGACATGGGCAACCCCGCTCTACAAGGTGAAGTTGTCCAATAACTTTGCACACATGGGATTCTCCAAACTCTCCAAGAAGAGAGAGTAATTAGGAAGCCTCTTTGACGGACTCCCAAAAGAAGACTCTCTTCGGTGAGAGAAGAGGAGGAACCCTACTAAAGAGAAAGAAGTGAGTCTCCAAATCCTTTGAGAGATGTGGCTCCACGACGACGGTGGTCACAAAGATCTCCAAATCCTTCTAAGAGAAAAAGATCACCGCATACACCCTGTCCGTGTAATCCCAAGAAGGAAGAGAGGAATCAAAAGAAGAAAAATGAGAAAAAGAGGTCACCCTAATCTCCATCTACATCACCTTCTTCCTTGGAGAGAAAGCGGTAACCCTCTTCTTCATCCTCATCACCTTCCTCTTCTTCCGATCAAAGTGGCGGCTTATCCCCTAAAGAGACAAAAAGGAGAGGGAATCAAAAGTCTTATGCCACTTGGAAACCAACAAGCTCAATAATTTCAAAGAGGGATGAAAGAATGTCTCTTTTCTCACCTATGATGGCACCTTTGTTGCTACAGAAAAAGTCGTGGCTTGTATCCAGAAATTTGATGCAGCCTTTGGAGATGAGGGCTTCACTGAGTCATCTAAGCTACAACATGTAGCTATGCATTTTCAAAAGTCTGCCAAACAATGGTGGGCTAGTCTACGAGCTAATGGCAAAGCTCCAAGGACGTGGAAATCCCTAAGAGCTTCCATAAATGAAGCAATTTCTTGCAAGCGATGCCAAAGACAAAGTTCTTACCGAATGGTGAAGTTTGAAGATGTCTCCGTATGAGTCTATCCACAAGCATGTGGACAAGTTTTGGGATTTGCATCTCAAATCCAATGTCTACAAAAAGATAGACTTTGGAGAACAAAAACAACGGTTTTGTGTTGGGCTATCTAAAGACATGGCCGAATATGTCAATTTTCAAAGGCCTAGGACAATTTTTGTGGTCATACATCATACTGTGTTTGCTTCACAAACTAATTTCCAACAAGGAGCTAAGAGGAATTCTAAGCCCATGGAAACTAAAGACTGCAACGATCCCAGAGAGAAAAACAATGCTCAAAATTCTTCTAAAGGCAACTCTAGAAACAACAACAAAAAAATCTAAGGAGATAGGAGCCTATAAAGGTAATAATAGACTCTCCCTTCAAGAGCTCAAGCATTTTTGCAAAGACAGCAAATGCTTCAAATGTGGGGAGCAAGGACATGGCTATCGCACTTGCCCCCAAAGAAATGCATGCAATGAGCCACCTAGAGCTTCTATGATTGAAACACCAAAAGGGGATGCTCATTCCAAAGGATCTCCCCTTTCCTATGCTTGGGAAAAGGTGAGAGATCATGATGCCTTCATCCTTTTTGACCCTAGCTCAACTCACAACTTCATATCAACAAAGTTGGCTAGTAAATTAGGCATACAAGCTTTTGAGATGGGAGACACTGTGATGACCGATGGGGCTTTCAAGGGACAAAACACCTCCGTTCCTCCCTTGATTTGGAAATTGAGGCTTCATGTCCAAAGCTACGTCGACAAAGAGGACTTTTTCATCTCCCCTCTCCAACATGAGGATGTTACCTTAGGGGCACCAAGGTTCAATCACATGGCTTCCAATATGAAGTTTCCTGAAAGTAGAATATATTTCAAGTATAGGGAAAAGAATATGTACATATATGCTAATGAGTCAGGTAACACCATACCCCTTGTAAATACACCTTCTTTTGATAAGTCAATAAAAAGCTCAACTTTTGCGTACATGATTTTGGTTAAGGAATCTTTAAATGATCCTAATGTTTTATTAGATAAAAATAGTGGCAATCGAAAGGAATTAGAGCTATCTAATTTCCTGAGTAAACTCCAAGATATGTTTATTGATGATATCCCTAGAGCTACCTCCAAACCAAGAGGATGATGATCATGTAATAGAGATTCTACCATGGAGCTCGCCGCCTAGTAAGCCTCCTTATCAAGTTTCATAGGCTCAACAAGAGGAGATCATGATGCAAGTTCATGAACAGGTAGAAAAGGGATGGTGAACCTAGATCTTCACCATTTTGTTTGCCAATCCTCCTAGTCCAAAAGAAAGATGGCACATATCATATGTGTGTTGACTATAGATCACTTAATAGAATCACTATCAGAAATAGATTTATCGTGCTATGGGTAGAAGATCTTTTTGATAAATTTCAAGGGTCTACCCACTTCAGTAGGATTAACCTTAAAAGTGGCTACCATCAGATAAGGGTAGTCAATGAAGATATCATAAAGATCCCTTTTCGCATGATATTTAATCTTTATGAATATCTTTTCATGCCTTTTGGCTTGACAAATGCTCCAGCCACGTTCAACCGCTTAATGGAGAAAATATTTAGGCCCCACTGCAAGTTTACCGGAGTATTCTTTGATGATATCATTATCTACTTCAATTATCTTGAGGAGCATAAGCAACATCTCCACGTAATCTTTCAATTTCTGAGAGAGAAATAAAATTTTCATTAATCAAAAGAAAAGTGAATTCTTCCTACAAGAGATTCGATACTTAGGTCACATTATCTCTCAAGATGGCATCCGAATGGATCCCACAAAGCGAGAGGTAATAAAAGGATGGCCTAATCCAAGGAATCTACACAAACTACGAAGCTTTATTGGTATGTGTGCAAACTATAGACGCTTCATAAAGATATTCTCACTAATAGTAGGACCATTACATGAATTAACAAAAAAGAATGTTAGGTATACATGGACTTCAAAAGAGCAAGATGCTTTTGACAAGAAGATTATCTCTCGATTTGTGCTTATACTGCCAGATCTCTCAAAACCATTTGAGGTCCAATGTGATGCTTGTGGTAATTGCATTGGAGTAGTTCTGCTTCAAGAAGGGCATGCCATAGCATACAAGAGTCAAATACTTAACTTCGATGAGCGAGTATTGGGCATATATAAAAAGGAGCTACTAGTTGTTATACATGCCCTATCGTTTGGAGACTCCATTCATCTTATGCCTCAAGTATTTCATGACGCAAACCAAGCTCTCTGACAAACAAATGAGGTGAGAAAATTTTCCTTTGCAATTTAATTTTCATATTTCTCACGTTGTTGGCAAGCACAATCAAATGGCCGATGCACTATCACAATGGAAAAGAGCAAATGTGGTATCTATAGCATATCACAATGATCTATCTTTTATGGTAGATGTGTATGCTATTGATCCCAATTTCTAGTATTTCATTCCAGCCCTTGACTTAGAAAAGAAAGAGGAACCATTCACGTTGCAGGATGGTTTTCTCCTCTATGGCAATAGGCTATGTGTTACTAACTCACTTCATGAGAAAGTAATGTATGAATCCCATGCTCCTCCTTATGCAGGTCATAGAGGGATTCAACCTACTCTTCAAGGAGTAGAGACCTACTTCTATTGACCCACCATGAAATTAGACATACAAGAGTATGTTTGAAAATGCGTGGTATACCAAAAGACAAAGTATGATAGAGGGAAGCAATTTGGATTGCTCCAAACATTGCCAATTCCTATTTCACCATGGGAGAGCACATCCATGGATTTCCCAAGTCTATCCATGGAAATACAAGAATATGGACAATAGTCGACAGGTTTAGCAAACAAGCACCATTTATACCTGTCAAAAAGACTATTAAGGCACACCAAATGGCAACCCTCTTCATATCTCAGATTTTCAAAAACCATGGCTTTCCAAAATCTATAGTGTGGAATAGAGATCCTAAAATGACCAGTAATTTTTGGAAGGGTCTCTTTGAGAACCTACATACAAGCTTGAAGTTTTCTTTGTTTTTTCTACTGAGGCGGTCTGGGGCGGGCAACAAGAAGAGCAGCCTCTAAACACCCTTCGAGGCTCCCGTGCTGCTCAATTGGAGATGGGGCAAGCACAATAAAAGACAACAACAACCCACAGCCAGAAACCAAACAAGAAAAGGGGAACCACCTAGTTGTAGATGCGAACTAGGATGCACATGATATCTCCTTGTACTCAAACACACAAAGAGAGGGGAATGCAAGATAGCCACACACACCAAACACAAACATTCACCACACCAGAGAGAGGTAAAGAGCACAAATCAACTTGAGCAACTCAGTCTTAGCCTTAAAGACTAGATGCACACAAAGCTTGGTGAGAAACAAAGAGACAACACAAAACTTGACCTTGTTGCCAATACACAAATTGTCTTAGGGTCACGGGAGCCCTCTCATCGAGCACCCTCTTACAATTGACTTTTTAGGAAAACAATTCAACGAGTCCTCAAAAAACCAAGCATGAAATGGCACAACAGACTTCAAGGAAAATATACCTTTCACCACTTAATGAGATAACTTATCAAGTCAATTTGGAGAGAAGAGTCGTAGTTGCTGCAATTGTACAATTGCACCCAAAACTATAAATCTTATTTATGCACAAGAGTAGGCTACAAGTGTGATGAAGAGTATGGCATCACTCCACTCCTCTAGATGACATAACTAACTTCAAGATTCTCCATGCACCTATGTGTAGTGATGGAATAGAGCACTCACAATGCACACACTCTACATAACTAGGCTTGAAGAGTGGTGTGTTATGTGTGGAGAATGGTGTGGTGTAGTGTGATCATGTGATGATTTACAAGGGAGAGAAGGGCTCTATTTATAGGTTTTAGAAGCCCGGATTAGGATTAGATCTAATCAAGTTTATTTGAGGAAATCAAAGCCTTAAATTTCATGTAAAATCTCCCTTGACTTCAAAATTTTTGAAAAAATTATGAAAAATACTTCAGATCACTAGCTACAATTTCTTTTCTGGAAGTATCCTCAGATTAGGATCAGAAGAGGGTGCGAAAATTCGAGCAAAAAGCTGTCCCTGCAATACCTCATAAGGCTTGAAGTGGGCCACTATTTCATTCTTTTTCCTTTGTAGTCTTCCAAGTGAGCCCCCAATACATCAACCATGACTTAATATTTCCAAGGAGCTTGCACACATGTATGGTATAGGATAAGTATCAAATATAATATATATTTGTGGGATAAGAAGATAGGCTAGCTAGTCATGAAAAATGGACACATGGGATGCATGGTGGCAAAAAAATATATAAAATAAAAGGAGGAAAATCATGAGAGCATGGACCCTCAATTATTCTCTACTTTGAGTGATTTATAGAATTTATTTGAAGATGAAACCTATGTACTTGTGAATATTTATCTGGGAGGGATGGAAAAAAATATGACGGAGCCTAAGGTTATTGGTGAATTTTTAATATGAAGTCACATAAAGGTTTTTTCAAGGCTTGTGTGAGTAGAGCTTAAGGGATAGAATGATAGTAAAATATGTATAAGGAATGACATGCTATTGAAGCTAGCATACTGAGGCCTAATAAAGAACACCTAGGAATATATATTTATATAAATACAAAAAATTTGAAAAAAAAAACCCTTTATACTTAGGTCCTTTATTTGATAGAAAATATTTACATGTAAAGAGGACCGTAATATTATAAATTTATTTTTTTGTCTCCTAGCCATATGACGAACTCAATGATTTGATAAAAACCCTAAACGCACGCACACTATTTACAATGAAAAAGCGAGCCTAGTCATTGTGCTAGGGTGTTTTTGTGGGGTGAAGTGTCTTCTTAAAATATTTTATGAGAGCCGAAAAATGGGCTATCCTTTAGCTCTCCCCTAGATGATGGTACATTCATGTACGATCAAAAGGAATATCTTTCAATGAGAGTGTTTTACAATCCTTCTTGATATTTGGTGCCTTAATCGAATATTCATCTTGTAGTGCCAAGCTCAAAGACTTACATGGTATTGTAGCTGTTCGATACTCTTGTAGATACTCTGGTAGAACTCGACTCAAGTAGGGCTTTAATCGATACTCATTCACCTTCTTGGGGTGCTCCTTGCTATCCAAATCCATGAGTTGATAGTAGCGTGAACAGTAGGCCTCTTTACAATGTAGGGACCTCACCATCTAGTATTGAACTTCACATCAAAGCAATTGTCAAGGCAATTATTGTACCTTAGCACCAAATCTCCTTCCTTGATCCCTTTTTCTTTCACCTTTTTGTCGAGCTTGTTCTTTATTTGCATAGCCTTTCTTTTATAGCACTCATAAGCCACCTCCCGTTTCCATTCTAGTTCTGCTAGGGTGAGAAAACGATCTTCCCATGTTGCTTCTTCTCCTAGTGCCACCTTTCCATAAAGTCGCATCGTTGGAATGTTGAGCTCGATGGGTTGCAAAGCTTCTTGACCATAAACTAGGTGAAAGGGTGTGAACTCTGTCGCTTCCTTGTAGGTAGTCCGATAGGCCCACAATGCTCCATCCAAGAAGTCATCCCATAGCTTTGTCTTTTTCTTTACCATCTTTCGGATGATTCCTGCAATGATGCCATTAGCCTTCTCTACCAAACCATTTGATTTAAGATAGTAGGGTGTGCTATGCTAATGTAGAATGTGAAACTCATCACAAACTTCTGTGAGCAAGCCCTTCCTGAATTCTGGACCATGATCAGAAATGATCTCCAAAGGTGTGCCAAAATTGCAACAAATGTGATTGTACACAAAATTGCTAATTGTCCTCTCATTTACTTTTGCCACACTTTGAGCTTCTACCCACCTAGTCATGTAGTCTATGGCCACCAAGATATAAAATTTTCCATTTTTAGTCCGAGGCAATGGACCCATAGCATCAATGTCCCATTTTTCAAATGGACCATTTGCAAGGACTAACTGACGTGGACCATGTAACAGATGCTTGTTTCCGTTAATCTGACAATTGTGGCAGCTTTTACACCAATGTTGAACATCAATGTGCAAGCTTGGCCAAACATACCCAGCAAGAAAAATCTTTTTTGCAGTGAGTTCCTGTGCAAAATGACCACCACACGCTTCCTCATGCAAACCTTCAAGAATGGCTGGAATCTCCTTGGTTTTCGGTATTCTCCTACAAACTTGATCTTTCCCCCTATGGTGGAGGGTACCTTCCAAAAAAAATACGAACTCGCCTTCTTAATGAGCCTCTGCTTTTGAGCCTTTGTAAAGCCCTCTGGAAACTCGCCCTCTAAATGTAGCTCACAATGGGAGCCAATGACTCCATCCCCTGGTACCTTGGTTGATTTATCATTGTTGTTGCCATGATGACCTACACTTCACTCTCAACACATGCAACTGCTTTTTGGGCAAGCAAATCAGCATCTTCATTTTGTTTCCTAGGAATATGATAAATTGTACTTCTTCAAATTGATTGAAGAGTTTACGGATGGCATGAAACTTTTGCCTTAGCCTTTCATTCTTACAAGCCCAAATACCTAGAATTTGCTTCACAATGAGAAGTGCATCCCCTTTTACCATGAAACGCCGTATCTTTTGAGCAACACACATCGGCAAACCATGGATTAGTATGTCGTACTCTGCTTCATTGCTGCTCGTGGAACCAAGAAAATTCACATGCTCTTTCATAACAAACTCACCATTTGAATCTAGCAGCACAAGCCCTCCCCTTGCTTTTCCTATAGCCTTCTTAAATGTTACATTAAAGAACAAGGTGAATGCATTATGTAAATGCCTTGGGGGTGGTAAGGGTAGGGTTTTCACTTTAGGCACCTTGATGTCCCTTTTATGCACTCTATAGGTGAGAATCCCTGCTAATTGTTCACGTACACTATCTTCTACTTTGAAAGAGTATTGGAACTCTTGCAATTCCATGATCCACTTTGAAATCCTGGGACTTAGTGTCATTTGAGATGACACCCAAGGAAACAAGTTTTCAGGAGTGATTATGATAAAGGGTTTTGGTAGGAGGTAGGATCTAAAATTTCTCACTGCAAAGACAAGAGAAAGCATCATAGATTCTGCTTCTGTGTAATCCTTTTCAAGTGCAATCATGACCCGGCTAGCAAAGTAGATGGGCCGCATCCTAGTGCTATGAGGATCTTGCTGCAACAATACCGCACCCAATGTCTCTTTACCCACACTTGAGCTAACAAAGAATGTAAACTCCCAACATGGAGGCATGAGTGTTGGTAGTTCCGCCAAAGCCATTTTTGTACAAGAAAAGTACTCTTCAAGCACATCAGACCATGCAAACTCTACATGTTGTGTCAACTTTTGGAGGGGGTGAAGTAACTTTGATGCCAAGTGAATGAAGCGTGACATGTAATTCACCTTTTGAATAAATGAAATTACCTCCTTAAGACTCTTTGGTGATGGTAGCTCAATGAGATCTTGTGCCTTTGCTGGGTCTACCTCAATGCCTTTGGAAGAAACCTTGTGACCAAGCAAGATTACTTCATCCTCACCTATGTGGCACTTGTCGGGATTGAGTTGACCTCCCATATCATATAGCTTCTTCAAGACTTCTTCTACCTTCTATAATGCAATGATTTAGAGCTATAGATGCAAAAATCATCTATGAATACTCTAATAGACTTCCCAAAGAATGCCTGAAACACCATGTTCATGAATCATTGAGACGTTGTTGGAGCATTTGTCAAACCAAACGGCATGACTCTAAAAGCAAAACAACCCCAAGGAGTGATGAAGGTTTTTTTTAATTGATCCTCCAATGCAATACCTATTTGAAAGTAACCAGAGTAGTCATCACATACCGTGTACTTTTCTTTACCTACTACCTCATTAAGAATCTCATCTTGAAATTGGAGGGGAAAGTGATCCCTTTTTGTTGCCTCATTGAGTGAAGGATAATCGACACATACCCTCCACTTGCCATTCTTTTTCGGAGTGACCACAACTAGAGGGACCCACTCAGAATTCTCTACGGGGTAGATGAACCCTGTAGCTAGAAGCTTCCTCACCTCTTTGACTAGTGATTTCTCTTTGATGTCTCCTAATCTTCATAGCTTTTGTGCTTTAGGTTTGGCCTGTGGCTTTAGATCGATCTTGTGTTGAATGGTATCCACTCCACATACATCTATGTAATCTTTAGCAAAAAGCCTAGGAAACTTTCTTAGCACACTTTTGAATTCCTCTCTTTCCACCCAAGTAAGAGTCTTTGACAACATACCATCTAGCATTTCTTCATCATGCAAACTTTGGTTCTCCTAGGGGCCTACCTCTTCTAAACCTTGGCAAGATGTCTCTTTGTTATTTGGCCTAAAACTTACACCCATGACTTCAATGGATGAATCCTCCTCTGCAGTGCTACCACTGCTTTCTTCTTCTGAGGTGTCATCGGTACAATCTTCCCCACTTTCTCTTTGAGAAGATTCCTCCTGGAGCTCCTCTTGATGTTGCTCCTTCATGTCAAAGACAAACTTCTTCTGATTGTCATTCTTGCAAATCAACTTTCCACTTTCTCAATCCTGCAAAGCTCGCATTCCCATTAGCGACGGTCTACCTAGGATAAATGGATAGCCATTTCCCCTTGTAGACATAACATAGAAATCAACAGCCTTCTTAATTCCAAAAGTTTACACAGAAACGTTCTTACAAACTCCCAAACACCTATCCTTGCTATTATTTGCCATTTTCACTTTGATTTAAGGCATCTCATGAATGTGCATGCCTAGTCTCCGCACAAGGTCGTCAGTCATGATGCAAATTTGTGCGTCCCCATCCACTAGACCCTTCCTAACTAGTTTTCCTTTGATATAGCAATCTAGCACATGTGTAATATCCTCATTCATTTGGGCATGTGCAATTTTAACAACGGGAACATTTTCTTTTGTCCTTCTCCTAGTGCTAACTACTTTTGTCAACTCCCTCCTAACTTGTGGGCACAATGCAAGAAATTGAGGCCATGATATGCTTGGACCCTTACCTCTCATGTCCTCCATAAGGTGGTAGGGAGTCATACCATGTCCAAGAGAGAAGTCTTGAAGGTTGATGCGGCGCGGGGTCCTCTTGGTTTCCTTGGTTTACTTCGCTTTCTTTCCTTGTCCATGGTCACTTTGTGATGTTACTCCTTCCTTTCCCTTACCTTTTCCCTACCCACGTTTGATGCCATTTGCTTCAATGTCACCCTCTTTGGATTGTGTGACTTCTACAACATTGAAATTTGGGTCAGGCAAAGGTGGAACTCCTTCCACCCCTTCTAGAGGTTGTCTTGATTCATTTGGCCTTTGTAGAAGCCGTGGTTGTTGACTAGTTCATTCACGTGCATTCATCAGTGGGTAATTCAAGTTAGGCCTCCCTGGCTCCCCACGGGGCCAAGGATAATTATACATCCCATTGTCGTGCAGCTCCGTTGCCATGATGGGAAAAAGAGCAAAGAACTGCAAGATAAGCTTTGTTGAAGCCTAAATATTTTTTGAGCAGTGACCAGGGCTTTTTAACAAGCCAAGTTTAATAATTAATGTATGTCAATTGTGGCATAAAAGGGACAATTCATGCCTTAATGATGCTAAAAAATACTATGCTTGAAATGAGCACAGATGAGAGGTTATGATCTAGAGCTGCAGCACTTGAAGTGCTCTACCGGCCTGTCTTTATGGCTCGTCGATTGGAGCTACAATGAAGAAGTTATGGTAGTTTGAAGTTTAAGTTGATTACAGATCCGTACCGGATTGGGCAACTGTAGCTGAGGTGACAGAATTGAAATGAATGCATGGGCTTGAAGTGCTCACTTTGTGGAGCGCATCGCTCTTTTGAGATCATCAGGGGCCGGTTCCGTACCAGTATGGTCCGCCTGGTAGGTGTGCCATCTGGGAATTTTATAGCCTCAACAGGGTTTGTATGCGTTATATGCAGTTTGAGAAGTGTAAAGGAACTAACGGCTTGTTAGACAGAGTCTGGGTTCATAAGATAATATGGTTTGAGGCCGATGTTAGCTGTCGGCACAGCTGAGCTGGATAATTTTGGCATTATCTGAGAAGCTGATGCAAGCAACTAACAACAGAGTGCAAATCAAATGCCTTCCGGCAAGTGCAATCACCTATACGCGTATCTTAGAGCATGTGGCATTATTCAAGATGCTATGGATAGTAAAATTCATGAGATGATATGTTAGTAAAAAATTGTTGGAGAAAGACGTTGTGCTTGGCGATGCTTTAGTCGAATATGTATGCCAAATGGGGTGCCCTTTGAGGGCCGCCCACAACATGTCGCTCAAAGCAAGAGATTAAAGGGTCGCGCACCAAGTCCAAGGCCACCCATATAATCTAGTGGCCGCCCAATTGACTAAGGGTGTGGCTGCCCAATACTTAGATATACGGGTTTTAGTGGGAAACAAAAAGAAAAAAGAAGCAGGCCATTGCGTGGCAGCACGCAGAGGGCGCATGCAAGAGAAGAGGACTCGCAGAGGGATGGGGAGACCTCGGCTGGCAAAGAAACGAAAAAAGTGTAGATTGCCGGTGCGCATAATTTTGTTCGTACTCCCGTGACTTTTGGCTCTGGTCTGCAGTTACTTGCCACATCATCAAGAGGCATTTTTTATGCCTCCCTAGCAACGACGGCACCGTCGTTGCTAAGGGAGAGGGCACCCTATTAATAGGGAGCTCTTTTTTTTGCATGAGAGGGGAATCCCAAGCGAAGAAAAAAGGAGAACAAGCAAGAGGAAGGGAAGCTTGGTCAGGGCAATAGAACACAAGGAGAGGCGGCAAGATTGGGGGAAACAAAGCTCTCTCTCTCTCTCTCTCTCTCTCTCTCTCTCTCTCTCTCTCTCTCTCTCTCTCTCTCTCTCTCTCTCTCTCTCTCTCTCTCTCTCTCTCTCTCTCTCTCTCTCTCTCTCTCTCTCATCCTCAACCAGCAAAGAAGGCGGGGTGAGAATCTTGGGGAAGAACGTGAAGGTCTCTCTCTCGTCCTCGGCTAACGGGAAGATGGGGATTACAAGCGAAAGAAGATAGGTAGAGAAGAAGCTTGTCGAGGCAAGCAAGCAACCAAGGTTGAAGAAAGCAAAGAGAAGCTTGTCGAGGTTAAAACAAGCAAGTAAGGTGAGAAGCTCGAGTCGAGGTCAAGGAGGGAAAATCTCTCTCTCTCTCTCTCTCTCTCTCTCTCTCTCTCTCTCTCTCTCTCTCTCTCTCTCTCTCTCTCTCTCTCTCTCTCTCTCTCTCTCTCTCTCTCTTTTGAGCTTGGACAAGGGAATCTCTCTCTCGTTATTGAGCTAAAGAAGGGGTAAGAAGGGATTCGAAGATAGTAATTGAAGACATATCAAGTAGTAGAATAACCGATCTAAGAAAACCGGCATAGTAGGACTTTGTTCGTCACCGGAAACTTAAATTAGTTAATTTTTTTTAATGAATCACGGAGATGTTAACGGCCAAGGTAATTGTAACGGGAGCCTAAACTCCTTGATTTCAATGAACCTAAGTGTCGGTGCTGTTAACAGCCCGACTTGGCTATTGCCAGCAGCAGAATGTACTCAGAGCTTAAATTGATTAATTGAAGGTTACGATGATTGACAGAGCCTTTTTCACATGTTGTTCTTGTTCTCTTGACACCTCCCACAGCCAGAGGCCTGGCGCCTGCCCGGCTCACGTTTCGAACACATATCCCCTGACATCTGTGGTGAACCTGACGCGAAACGAGCCGGGGTGGGAGGGAAAGATGGAGATTCCAGAAAAATTAAAGCAATTTATTGACGATCTCAGTTTGAATGGATTTGATAAAAATCTAGAAGTTATAGATTTGCCAAAAATGATGGAATGGGTTCAGGGGTATCTACAGGAAGCAAAAACCATGCAAAGTAAAAAAGCAGATTGATGATGCTGTAGAGCTAGCACTTGATGCTGTTCGGGAGCAGTATTATATTTTTCAGGGATATGATCTAGAAGGTTTTTTTGCATGTTACGAAGCTGAGATGAAGAGCCGAAATGTTCCTGAAGATCGGATGATTGCAGCTTTTGAGGAGGTTGTAAACTCGGATTTAAAAAGCAGGTTCAAGAACTGGCAGAAGCATATCCCCCACAATGGGAGTATTTTGCAGAGGAATTTATTTACAAAAGCTCAAGGATTCTAGATCAGGAAATAAAGGAGATTACTGAATGAAGTAAAGTTGTCTTCAGTAAAGGTGAAGGGGATCAGAATTTTGGGAGCATATTTCTGCAAGAAGTAAAGCCAAAGAAAATGTTGAGCTGGAAGTAGCAGATTCAGTTCGAGAGGAGCATATTTTGAGCAACAAAGAAAAGGTAAACGATGAATTTAATGTTGAAACACGCTTATATGAATTTTTTTCAAAGATTGCTTGCATGGACGCTACCTCTAATAATGGTTCTAGTGACGACATAGAATGTATAGCAAGTGGTTTAAAAGTTGTTGACCTTGACATGGATTATTCTGAAGGAGTTCATCAAGCAGATGAGCCTCTATAGGATATTTCTAAAACTATCAGCACTATAGCCAAGCAGGACAACATGTTTATTGCAGATGATTGCATAAACAAAGCTATTATATACACAGTAGCTGGGATGCAGATGAGGAATCAGAGGATGACATGGATGATTATGAAGACTGCCTAGATCAGGCTGATTGTGAATAGGTTATCGACAGGGATTTTACATCTATGCTTGTACATGGGCTACATGAGGAGATAACTCCTACAATTTTGATTAATGTTGAGACTTCTAAGGTTGACTTTCCCGAGGATACTATGGATGAAGGTCTACACGATAAAGCTGTTTTTCATGATCAAGTTGAAATCCCAATAGGTGAAAATTCGTCTGATGATACAGGTCGAGAGACTCCTAAGTCTTTTCGTGATGGCTATGAAGCTAGAGGGGGTGATGATGCTAAATCATCCTTGATACTACAAAAGGTGCACAGGATTTTTCATTTCCTTGGACAATGTGCCAAATGTGGCTGGATTTGGATGCTTTTCCTATTGATACTTATATCAATGATGTCTTGGCTGCTAGTAAAAGGTAGTCAGATTTCTTTAATGTTTTCTGGTATCGAGCTTAAGTTGCCAAAAGTTTATGAGATGTGGGTGTTGCACTATGCTTCAGGTGAAGCTCTAGTATATTGCGGATCCCATCAATGCTATGTGATCTCAATGGTGTTTGCTCTAGGAGATTCTAAGGATATTCATAAGCAGATTCAATATGGATGGATACTGATCAGTATGCATACTAATTGCGTGCTATTTGAACCAGGGGTAGCATATCTGCACCAAAAATGTTTGATGTTTCATGTGGATACTATGATGCCCCAATGTGTGGGCATTCCTTATTATCCCATTTGATCTTGGGGGTTACTAAAGTGCAAGTTGCAGATGCAGAGGATACCAGATGCTTGATGTAGCAGGCTGCATGATGCAAGGTTTTTTTTTTTAAATCATGTTAAGTTAGAAGAGTGTTTGGTTATGCATTCAATAAGATTACATGGTTGGATTCCAGTTGATTTCTTTGAATAATTGATGAAGTATCTTCACATCATTTGAGTTGGTTCTGCTACCAGAACTTGAGGTAAAGGACTTGACGGCCATTCCATGTGCAGACATAGTAAGGCATACTT
This sequence comes from Adiantum capillus-veneris, assembly GCF_014529385.1. Taxonomy (NCBI): domain Eukaryota; kingdom Viridiplantae; phylum Streptophyta; class Polypodiopsida; order Polypodiales; family Pteridaceae; genus Adiantum; species Adiantum capillus-veneris. The sequence continues at coordinate 98,915,369 of NC_140951.1, forward strand.
GAGCTTGATAGGGTTCCTTAAAGAGAGCTTAATGGTCAAGCCGTGTGCATCATTAACTCGAGCACTTGAGTCTGGAGGAGTTCACCAAACAAGTTATCCATAATTGAATGCTTTGAAGATACGGCAAATACGGTTTAGAGATTTTGATGGGCAGCTACCTCTGATTAAGTTAGAACATTGATGATAGGATGTAAGCCTTACTTTATTTTTCATATGTTTACCAATTACGTGAGTCTGGTGATGCCAAAGAGCTCAAGGTACCTTAAAAAATACAGATTGAAGTGCAGTTGCCACAGACCAGAGGCTGTGCAGAGGTTCAGAGGGGGTGGATGTCGTGCAGCTCCGTTGCCATGATGGGAAAAAGAGCAAAGAACTGCAAGATAAGCTTTGTTGAAGCCTAAATATTTTTTGAGCAGTGATCAGGGCTTTTTAACAAGCCAAGTTTAATTATTCATGTATGTCAAATGCGGCTTAAAAGGGCCAATTGATGCCTTAATGATGCTAAAAAATACTATGCTTGAAATGAGCACAGATGAGAGGTTATGATCTAGAATTGCAGTGCTTGAAGTGCTCTACCGGTCTGTCTTAACGGCTCGTCGATTGGAGCTACAATGAAGAAGTTATGGTAGTTTGAAGTTTAAGTTGATTACAGATCCGTACCGGATTGGGCAACTGCAGCTGAGGTGACAGAATTGAAATGAATGCATGGGCTTGAAGTGCTCACTTTGTGGAGCGCATCGCTCTTTTGAGATCAACGATCGCAATTCTGGTTGCCAAGTTATTGGACGTTACATATTCATCGGGGGCTCGTTCTGTACCAGTCTAGTCCGCCTGGTCCGCCTGGTCGGTGTGCCATCTGGGAATTTTATAGCCTCAGCAGGGTTTGTATGCGTTATATGCAGTTTGAGAAGTGCAAAGGAATTAACGGCTTGTTAGACCGAGTCTGGGTTCATAAGATAATATGGCTTGAGGCCGATGTTAGCTGTCGGCACAGCTGAGCTGGATAATTTTGGCATTATCTGAGAAGCTGATGCAAGCAACTAACAACCGAGTGCAAAGCAAATGCCTTCCGGCAAGTTCAATCACCTATACGCGTATCTTAGAGCATGTGGCGTTATTCAAGATTGTATGGATAGTAAAATTCACGAGATGATATGTTAGTAAAAAATTGTTGGAGAAAGAAGTTGTGCTTGGCGATGCTTTAGTCGAATATGTATGCCAAATGAGGTGCCCTTTAAGGGCCACCCACAACATGCCGCCCAAAGCAAGAGATTAAAGGGTTGCGCACCAAGTCCAAGGCCGCCCATATAATCTAGTGGCCACCCAATTGACTAAGGGTGTGGCCGCCCAATACTTAGATATAGGGGTTTTAGTGGGAAACAAAAAGAAAAAAGAAGCAGGCCATGGCGTCATAGCGGGCAGAGGGCGCAGGCAAGAGAAGAGGACTCGCACTGGGATGGGGAGACCTCGGTTGCGCATGGCAAAGAAACGAAAAAGGTTCAGAATGCCGGTGCGCATAATTTTGGTAGTACTCCTGTGACTTTTGAATCTGGTCCGTAGTTACTTGCCACATCATCAAGAGGCCTTTTTTATGCCTCCCTAGCAACAACGGTGCCATCGTTGCTAAGGGAGAGGGCACGCTATTAATAGGGAGCTCTTTGTTCTTGCATGAGAGGGGAATTCCAAGCGAAGAAAAAAGGAGAACGAGCAAGAGGAAGGGAAGCTTGGTCAAGGCAATAGAACACAAGGAGAGGCGGCAAGATTGGGGGAAACAAAGCTCTCTCTCTCTCTCTCTCTCTCTCTCTCTCTCTCTCTCTCTCTCTCTCTCTCTCTCTCTCTCTCTCTCTCTCTCTCTCTCTCTCTCTCTCTCTCTCTCTCTCTCTCTCTCATCCTCAACGAGCAAAGAAGGCGGGGCGGGAAGCTTGTGGAAGAACGTGAAGTTCTCTCTCTCGTCCTCGGCTAACGGAAAGGGGAGCAGCAAATAAAGGCCTTCTCAACTGCAGCAAATAAAGGCCTAGATATACAAGCAAGGAGAACGAGCAAGAGGAAGGCGAAGCTTGGTCAAGGCAATAGAACACAAGGAGAGGAGGAGAGGAGGAAAGATTGGGGGAAACAAAGCTCTCTCTCTCTCTCTCTCTCTCTCTCTCTCTCTCTCTCTCTCTCTCTCTCTCTCTCTCTCATCCTCAACCAACAAATAAGGCGGGGCGGGAAGCTTGGGGAAGAACGTGAAGGTCTCTCTCTCGTCCTCAGCTAACAGGAAGACGGGGATTACAAGGGAAAGAAGCTAGATAGAGAAGAAGCTTGTCGAGGCAAGCAAGCAACCAAGGCTGAAGCGAGCAAAGAGAAGCTTGTCGAGGTTAAAACAAGCAAGTAAGGTGAGAAGCTCGAATTGAGGTCAAGGAGGGAAAATCTCTCTCTCTCTCTCTCTCTCTCTCTCTCTCTCTCTTCCGAGCTTGGACAAGGGAATTTCTCTCTCGTTATTGAGCTAAAGAAGGGGCAAGAAGGGACTTCTCAATCACTTCCATCAATACCTCAGGAAGCTCCCTAGATGTTGATGCTTGTGACTTACCTTTGGGTCTAAGACCTTCTATTGGAACCTCTCCCCTTAAGCACTTGAGTTTCCTATATTTCTTAGCAGCCCTAGTTTCAGCTACATCAAAGGTAGCAGATGCTCCCACCTCAACTTTTACCTTAAGGTTAGGAAAGAGTCCAGCTATGAACCTCTCCTTCTTTAGAAATTATGCACCATCACCAGGGTTAGCAAGATTTTGTATCCGTACAGCCCAAAGACGTAGAAACTCTTGTTTGTCCAAGTAGTCACATTAGGAAAAGTTTGGACTAAAAAATGGGCCTTGTAAGAATTGTTGATGTGGCATAGCTTTCAAAAAGTGGGGATCAGGAATTTTTTTTCAAATAAGATCCAAACTTGTTGGAGGTTGGATATTTAGAATCTACTCTTCAAATGCTATCTATTGATATATAGCATGCATGTATCGGACATTGCCTTCATGTAGATCTAGAAAAAGGTGATTTTAGATTACCGTAACCGTAACAAAACCTAGTTGATTGGAAAAAAAAATAACTTTCATAGAAGTCATCCAAACTTTTCGGACCTTGGCTCTTTAGAATCCATTTTTCAAGAACTTTCCAATGATAGGTCATATCATGGGGTTCTAAGCAATATTTAGAGGGGTCTACCGTGTTGCTTTCTTTTGCACAACTTTGATGATGTAACACTCTTAAAAGGCCCAAAAATGAGTTCCAAATTTTCCTAATGTCTAAGTCTTTTCGCTCATGAGAAACAATGTATTGCCATAATTTTTGAGTGTTTTGGGGATCAAAGAAGTATTTCTTGAAACGATTCAAAACTTCCTTGTAATTCCCCTTAACTTCCTCAGGCAAAGAGTCAAACCAAGTGCTAGCATCTTTCCTAAGGACTACCTCAAACATTTCTACATATTCTTGATCAGTTACTATTCTCTTGATACGGCAAGACATTCCAAAGAACAAGGGGTAGCCACTCATTTGCCTAGTTGTATCCATGTTGCTCGTTTTACTCAAAAATTTCCTTTTCTTTTTTTCTTTTTTTATTTTGCAAAATCAAATTTCAGAGTAGAATGAAAATGTAAACATCAAATCTTAGATCGTAGCAAATCAATGGCACATTAGGAGATTTCGGAGGTCTTTTGGAGGGCCTTTTGGAAGAGAGAGGAAAATAAGCTCCTCCAATGAGAGAAGAGCCTACGTTACGTAGAAAAATAGATTGATATTAACAAAAATATAAAAGGTGTCCCTCTCCTCATTTAATAATCTAGTGGTCCTTGAAGACGATCACTCTCTTTCATTTAATGCGAGCACCTTTTTCAGAAGTTAGATGCGGTGCATTTGATACGGCTTACGTCATCACTAGAATTCAAAAAGTTACAAAACTATCAAGTGGTGGAAGATTTTGAAACTTTTGATACTGTCAATGCGTCCGGAACGCCCAAATATCATAGAAATGAATGTCCAATTGCCTAGCTCCGACATCCAAAGAGGCAAAGAATGTCAAAAACCCCTAAAAGAACATTTTACTAACGGCGCGCGAGGGGTCATTCCAAAATTTTGGAATGCCTCATCGCGCGCCGTTAGTAAAAAGCCCCTTTTTTCCTCTTTTAGAGAGATTTTTGAGAGGAAAATGTCAAAAAATCTCTAAAAAGGCCTCCATCTATCACATAGGTTTTTTCTTCATTATCTTAGCCTTAGAGATCATAATTTCGGGTCTATAAGAGTGAGCACGCACACCCATTGTTACAATTCTACAAAGTGCATTTTGATCGCACGCACGCACACACACACACACACACACACACACACAGACAAATATAACATACACACAAACACACAGAGACACAAATATAACATACACACACACAGACAGACACACACAGAGACACACACACTCACAAACACACAGACACACAAATATAACATACACACACACACACACAAACACAAAGAGCCTCTCTCTCTCTCTCTCTCTCTCTCTCTCTCTCTATACTATAGGCGCGCGTAGAGAGGAACAACCGGTGTGCATGTCTCTATGCGCGCCTTTAGTACTGTGCATCCACCAGTGTATGTGTTTATGTGTGTATGTGTGAGTGTTATAAAGAGAGGAAGTAAGACGAGAGAGAGAGAGAGAGAGAGAGAGAGAGAGAGAGAGAGAGAGAGAGTCTTTCTGTTACCTTATACTAACGGCACGAGGAGGTGTTTTTTGAGGTCAAAACATGCTCCACGCGCGCCGTTAGTAATGGGAGTCTCTCACTCTCTCTCTCTTTAAATATGCTAAGCTATAGAAAGGAAGGAGAGAGAGAGAGAGAGAGGATGGTGCAAAAGTGCCATAGAGAAACATGGGTAGGCTATAAGAGTGAGCACGCACACCCATTGTTTCGGGTCTATAAGAGTGAGCACGCACACCCATTGTTACAATTCTACAAAGTGCATTTTGATCACACACACACACACACACAGACAAATATAACATACACACGAACACACAGAGACACAAATATAATATACACACACAGAGACACACACACTCACAAACACACAGACACACAAATATAACATACACACACACTCACAAACACACAGACACACAAATATAACATACACACACACACACACACAAACACAAAGAGCCCCCCTCTCTCTCTCTCTCTCTCTCTCTCTCTCTCTCTCTCTCTCTCTCTCTCTCTCTCTCTCTCTCTCTCTCTCTCTCTCTCTCTCTCTATACTATAGGCGCGCGTAGAGAGGCACAACCGGTGTGCATGTCTCTATGCGCGCCTTTAGTACTGTGCATCCACCACACCCATTGTTACATCCATTGTTTCGGGTCTATAAGAGTGAGCACTCACACCCATTGTTACAATTCTACAAAGTGCATTTTGATCACACACACACACACACACACACAGAGACACAAATATAATATACACACACACAGAGACACAAATATAATATACACACACACAGAGACACACACACTCACAAACACACAGACACACAAATATAACACACACACACACACACAAACACAAAGAGCCCCCCCCCCCCCCCCTCTCTATCTATCTCTCTCTCTCTCTCTCTCTCTCTCTCTCTCTCTCTCTCTCCTCTCTCTGTCTCTCTCTCTCTCTCTCTCTCTCTCTCTCTCTCTCTCTCTCTATACTATAGGCGCGCGTAGAGAGGCAGTACCGGTGTGCATGTCTCTATGCGCGCCTTTAGTACTGTGCATCCACCACACCCATTGTTACATCCATTGTTTCGGGTCTATAAGAGTGAGCACTCACACCCATTGTTACAATTCTACAAAGTGCATTTTGATCACACACACACACACACACACACACACACACACACACACACACACACACACACACACACACAGACAAATATAATATACACACAAACACACAGAGACACAAATATAATGTACACACACACAGAGACACACACACTCACAAACACACAGACACACAAATATAACATACACACACATACACAAACACAAAGAGCCCCCCCCCCCCCCCTCTCTCTCTCTCTCTCTCCCTCTCTCTCTCTCTCTCTCTCTCTCTCTCTCTCTCTCTCTCTCTCTCTCTCTCTCTCTCTCTCTCTCTATACTATAGGCGCGCGTAGAGAGGCACAACCGGTGTGCATGTCTCTATGCGCGCCTTTAGTATTGTGCATCCACCAGTGTATGTGTTTATGTGTGTATGTGTGAGTATTATAGAGAGAGGAAGTAAGGCGGGGGAAAGAGAGAGAGAGAGAGAGAGTCTTTCTGTTAACTTATACTAACGGCGCGAGGAGGTGTTTTTTGGGGTTAAAACATGCTCCACGTGCGCCGTTAGTAATGGGAGTCTCTCACACACACACACAAACACATAGAGCCCCTCTCTCTCTCTCTCTCTCTCTCTCTCTCTCTCTCTCTCTACTATAGGCGCGCGTAGAGAGGCACAACCGGTGTGCATGTCTCTATGCGCGCCTTTAGTACTGTGCATCCACCAGTGTATGTGTTTGTGTGTGTATGTGTGAGTATTTATGTGTCTCTCTCTCTCTCTCTCTCTCTCTCTCTCTCTCTATACTATAGGCGCGTGTAGAGAGGCACAACCGGTGTGCATGTCTCTATGCGCGCCTTTAGTACTGTGCATCCACCAATGTATGTGTTTATGTGTGTATGTGTGAGTGTTATAGAGAGAGGAAGTAAGGCGGGGGAAAGAGAGAGAGAGAGAATCTTTCTGTTACCTTATACTAACGGCGCGAGGAGGTGTTTTTTGAGGTCAAAACATGCTCAACGCGCGCCGTTAGTAATGGGAGTCTCTCACTCTCTCTCTTTTTAAATATGCTAAGCTAGAGAGAGAGAGAGAGAGAGAGAGAGAGAGAGAGAGAGAGAGGTGCAAAAGTGCAATAGAGAAACATGGGTAGGCTTTCTTGAAAGATAATTGTCCAAAAAGCACTAAAAAGAGCTTTGTACTAACGGCGCGCAGAGGGGCATTCTAGCATTTTAGAATGCCTCCTCGCGCGCCTTAAGTAAAAAGCCCATTTTTTGGGGTTTTTTGACATTTTTTGCCTCTCCGGATGTCGGAATGAGACAAGTAGACATTCGTTTTTAGGGTATTTTGGCGTTCCGGACGCATTGGTGGTGTCAAAAGCCTCAAAATCTATCAGTATTTGACAGTTTGTGACTTTTCAACTTTCAGTGATGACGTAAGCTGCCTTGAATGCGCCGCACCTGCCTCCTGAAAAAGACGCTCATATTAAATAAAAAAGTGACCGTTTTCAAGGACGATTGGGAATATAAATCTACTTTTTAAAGTGTCTGGTTGTCCTTTTGGACGTACTCACAAGGTGCAAGTGCATTTTAAAAAAAGTTTCTAGAGAGAGAAATACAATTTCTTACAAGGCCCTCCAAATGACCTCCGAAATTTTCTAATGAAATGAACGGATTGACTGAGGCATTGATAGCCGCTCTTGCCTAGGTTCAAACATACGACGGAAAACACGTTGAAATTGTAACTTTGTGCCAACTATTACATGCACATCTTGTCTAGCCAAAGGAATGAATGTTACAAGTCCTCTTGATTCATTAACCTAGCTAAAACAAGATAAAAACATGCACATCAGAAGAGACATCATAGTCTACAAGTGGGAGTATAATAGGATTTGGGGATTGTAGAATATCTCTTAATGCTTCAGCACCAAAGAGGAATACAATACGTTGTTGAAAAAAGATTTTCCTATCAATGCGAACATTTATCCTAATCCCTTGCACCCAATGAAACTGATGAAATTGAATTGCATGAGTAGAATTAGGAGGTGGTGGGTTGTTCATGTAAAAACAACTAGTTTTTGAAGACTTACCTTGTGTATGATAACACAACCGCTCGTCCTCAGTGGGGACACCAAAATTGAGGCAGTCCGGGGTGGGCAACAAGAAGAGTGGCCTCTAAACACCCTTCAAAGATCCCGTGCTTCTCAATTGGGGTTGGGGCAAGCACAATCAAAGACAACAACAATCCACAGCCAGAAACCAAACAAGAAAAGGGACACCACCTAGTTGTAGATGCGAAGTAGGATGCACGTGATATCTCCTTGTACTCAAACACACAAAGAGAGGGGAATTCAAGATAGACACACACAAACATTCACCACACCAGAGAGAGGTAAAGAGCACAAATAAACTTGAGCAACTCAGTCTTAGCCCTTAACGAGTAGATGCACAAAAAGCTTGGTGAGAAACAGAGAGACAACACAAAACTTGACCTTGTTGCCAATACACAAATTGTCTTAGGGTCACGGGAGCCCTCTCACCGAGCACCCTCTTACAATTGACTTTTAGGCAAACAATTCAAGAAGCCCTCAAACCACCAAACATGAAATGGCACAACAGACTTCAAGGACAATATACCTTCAACCACCTAATGAGCCAACTTATCAAGTCAATTTGGAGAGAAGAGTCGTAGTTGCTACATACAATTGCACCCAAAACTATAAATCTTATTTATGCACAAGAGTAGGCTACAAGTGTGATGAAGAGTATGGCATCACTCCACTCCTCCAGATGGCATAACTAACTTCAAGCTTCTCCATGCACCTATGTATAGTGATGGAATAGAGCACTCACAATGCACACACTCTATACAACTAGGCTTGAAGAGTGGTGTGTTATGTTTGAAGAATGGTGTGGTGTAGTGTGATCATGTGATGATTTACAAGGCAGAGAAGGTCTCTATTTATAGGTTTTAGAAGCCCCGATTAGGATTAGACCTAATCAAGTTTATTTGAAAAAATCAAAGATTTGTGCATATTTTTATTTTTTCAATGAGGGTGGGTCTCCCTTATCCTTTGAGTCACATGGATGTGGGCTCAAGGGAAGAGAATTATTGAGGATGAAAGGAGAGAGGATTGAGTGAATAATTTGGGAGTGCCTACTCTAATAGATAGTAGAGGGTACATTTTTACAATAACGTTAGTGGTTAGTGGTTAGTAATGATCACTACAAAACATTTACAAAATCATTCACCAAATGGTGAGATATATGATGAGCAAGGTTAGAGAAGGGATAAGCTTGTAAAGAGAGATTGAAACTTTGGAGAAGTTGACATTCACCTCTTTACAACACCGGTAGAAGAAGCGGTCAGCATGGCAAAGTTGCACATGTTGATGAAGCTATGTTATCTTCAAACCTTGGACAATTCATGATAAAAGCCTTCATTTGCAGAGGTTAACCTTGGATTTTTGCTGATATTTTTGGAGTTCTTTAGAAATATAAAGAGGATATGGTAATATGGACATATATGTAGAGAGAAAGGGGAGCGCATAGGGGTGTAGAAATGGAGGATGAAGGCTATGGAGGTGTGAGAGAAGTGGCAATGGTGAAGAGGTGAAATAGGACATGGGAGTTGCAGGTTTGGGTGTGGGAAAGAGAGAGAGGAGTGTGTAAGAGTGAGTAGGGGTGTGGAAGGGTGAAAGAAAATAGGAAGATTTTTTGGTGTATGAGGTGGCAATTTTGAAGCCGGCCATAAATTTCATGTAAAATCGCCCTTGACTTCAAAATTTCTAAAACAATTATGAAAAATACTTCAAAAGATTAGGATCAGAAGAGGGTTCCAAAATTCGAGCAAAAAGACGTCCCTACAGCACCTCATAAGGCTGGAAGTGGTGGGCCACTATTTGATTCTTTTTCCTTTGTAGTCTTCCAAGTGAGCCCCCCATACATCAACCATGACCTAATATTGCCAAGGAGCTTGCACACATGTAGGGTATATGATAAGTATCAAATAAAATATATATTTATGGGATAAGAAGATAGGCTAGCTAGTCATGAAAAATGGACACATGGGATGCATAGTGGCAAAAAATATATAAAATAAAAGGAGGAAAATCATAAGGGAAGGGACCCTCAATTATTCTCTACTTTGAGTGATTTATAGAATTTATTTGAAGATGAAACCTATGTACTTGTGAACATTTATCTGGGAGGGATGGAAAAAAATATGACAGAGCCTAACGTTATTGGTGAATTTTTACGATGAAGTCACATAAAGGTTTTTTCAAGGCATGTGTGAGTAGAGCTTAAGGGATAGAATGTAGTAAGATATGTATAAGGAATGACATGCGATGGAAACTAGCATACTTAGGCCTGATAACGCATACCTAGGAATATATATTTATATAAATACAAAAAAAATTAAAAAAAACCCTTTATAATTAGGTCCTTTATTGGATAGAAAATATTTACATGTAAAGAGGACCATAATATTATAAATTTATTTTTTTGTCTCATAGCCATATGACTCGCTCAATGATTTGATAAAAAATAATGTGATAAAAACCCTAAACGCACGCACACTATTTACAATGAAAAAACAAGCTTAGTCATTGTGCTAAGGTGTTTTTGTGGGGTGAAGTGGCTTCTTTAAATATTTAATGAGAGCCAAAAAAACAGCTATCACTACTTTCAACAAGTTTGGAAGTCCAAGAACCATCAAGTATTTAAAAAAGACCTCTCAATTGATAGCTTCACGGAGATCATCCAAGAATATAGGAAGTAGTTAAAACCCTCGGAAAAAGGAAGAACTCAAAGGAGTGGAATGGGCAATTCACATTTTCATGACCACTAACGGTGTGTAAGGGATCATGAACAATGGCCTTTGTCTTACGCTTTGTAACTTCTTGATGTATCCAACGATATCTCAAGGCTTGATAGAAGCTTGAGGTTACATTGTTCATTTCTTTGTGAATTTAATAGATCCACTCGCAATTGTGGATCTAGGAAAAAAAGTGAAAGAGTTATTTCATTTAAGGATCTCTTGAAGGTCCATTTTATTAAATTTTAATAAAATGAAGCTTCCAGAGGTCCTTAATGAAAGAACTCATTCACTTAATAAAAAGGAACTTCAAGACTTCCTTAGATGAAATAAATCTTTCACTTGTTTTCTTTGCCTGAGTTGTTTCCCCCCTTAACAAATGGATTAAAAATGACCAAAGGAAAGATGTGTGGCAATAGCGACTAACATCTGGATGGCACAGTGGCTAATGGAGAATTAGTTTTTTGGAAGGTATTAAGGAGGGCTTTGCTGACAAAAGTAAAGATTCATGCTAGAGGGATTGGATCAGATAGATGCTCCGACTACAAAATTTCTTGTGAAGACCTTCCTCACCTATTCGAGGAGTGCCCAACTATTAGTGGCCGAGCAAGGAAAATTTTCAAGTGGGCTCAAAGGACATGGAAAATAGAGTTCTTCAAGAATGATCTATTCCTTGGAGGGATAGTGATGAAAAGCCAAGTTCTTTTGATGTGCATGAAAATCATTAGATTTTTCTACTTTAAGAAAATTTGGAAGTCCTAGCTCTGACTAGGGAATAAGTGTAGGTGTGGATGGTAGAACTTCCAAGACTTTACTGATAAGAATCCTTTTGTAAAAACTCAAATTATGCTAAATCAATAAATGCTCCACTTCCTTCCAATAGAGATTTATGTCATCCTAGAGATTGGACAATTTACAGATCCCTTTTTTGCTCATCGTTTGTGCAACTTTTCTCCACAAAGGGTTCAAGGAATGCCTTCCAGTTTTTGATGGCCAGGGGAACCAATGAAGAGTGGAGCCCTTGAAGTATCTGAAAGTATCCCCTCATTCTAGAGTTGATGCTACTTTATTAATAGCTTGTTACCATATACATGTGGTAGTGGTGTGTGTGAACACATTTAGGACCGTCGAGGCATTTTTTCCCTCACTAGAAGTTTTTTCCCCCATGCATTGTATATACATCCATTCATTCTAGGGCTATCTATCTTTCCATTGCACACTATGTAAAACACTCTCTATTGTGTGCCTTGAGCTTCCTTTGTCTTCTCCAAGCTATGTCTGTTTTTTGGCAACCCTAATTCCAACAATTGGTATCAGAGTAGGTTACATCCTCCCGGTCTTAGTTGCTAGCAGCTCCAACACACGCCTACTCATTTTCTTTGATTTTTGTGAGATTTGGTGAGTGTTCGCAAGTCGACAAAATTTTTGGGTAAGGTTGAAGAGCATAGTCTATGCAGATTGGATGGGGACAATTACCCTTTGTGGGCTTATATACTACAACATGTTCTTGTGGCAAAGGGCATTTGGAACATTTTGGAGGGCATTGATGTACATCCTGGTTATGAGGATATAGGCGATGTTGAGGATGTTGTAGGTCTTGCTGCAAGGATTGTTGCTGTTACAGTTGTTTTTCCTACAATAGAATTGGGATGTAAAAGATACACAAGCTCATGTGTTGATTGTGTTTTCTATGAAGCGCACCATTACTCCTCACATTTGTTCAGTGAAATCTGCAAAACACGATTGGGATATTTTGGCTAGTCTTTATGCAAGCCGCAATGAGGCAAAATTGCATTGCTCCATAAAGTGCTGGAGTCAAAGATTATGCATGAGGAAGATGATATGGACACTTTCCTTGATGGTGTCAAGGATATCAATGAGCAACTTATTTTTGCAGGTGAAGTCATTCTAGACAGTTCCCTTGTGTAGACTATTCTTGATGCCTTGCTAGATTCTTACCAGACTTTTGCTAGTACTTGGAGACTTATGACCCAAGGAATTCGTGAAGTTGTCAAGTTTGATGCATTATGTACATTGCTATTGCAAGAGTCGCTTTCTAGAAAAAATAGGACTAAACAACGTGCAGTTGAGAAGGCCTTTATTTGCTGCTCAAAGAAAAGGTGATAACATTAATTCAGCCACTTCTCATGGTTCTTCTGCAAGTGGAAAATCACATGTTCCTAATGCTTATGCTAGCAGCAATTCGTCTAGAAATTGTGGTGATGAGGGAAAAAAGAAGATGCGTTGCTATTATAGTAAAGCTAATGATCACTTGATCAAGAAATGTCCTAAGTTGAAGGCCGAAGAGGCTAAGAATAAAGAGGGTGGTTCCACTGCAAATATTGAATCCACTACAAATGCAGCTATTGTTGAGTCCTCTTTGAAAGGAGACTGTGATGTTGATGTTGATGCAGAATGGGCTTTTAATGCAGAGTGTACCTATAATCCGGTTCAATGATGCATGCATGTCAATTGCTGTAGATTCACATGTGTGGTATTTTGATAGTGGTGCTACAAAGTATATTACCTCACATTGTGATTTGTTCACCTCTCTTGATTCTGTCCCTCATGGAAATTCAATTACTTGTGCCAACAATGCCTCTTATCGGGTTCAAGGAGTTGGAAAGATTGTGCTTACTACTACAAATGGCAGTTCTTTCACACTTGTTGATGCACTTTATGTACTTGGGATCAATAAGAGTCTTTTGTCTCTATGTGCACTTGCTAGACTTGGTCTTGTAGTCAAATTTGTGGATGACAGATGTACAGTACCTGATCTCAATTTCGGTGATGAAATTGTTGCATCTGTCATTTTATGTCGTGGGTTGTATAAGCTCATTTTGTATGACAAGTGTAGATAGAAGTTTGCAAATGCAGTTGTGGATTCAAAGGCTATTTGAGATGCAAAACTTTGGCATTCACGTTTGGTCATCTAAATTTTGCCAATTTGTTGCATTTGCAAAAATCTAACATGGTTGTATTTTGGGTAAGATGTAGCATTCAAAGTTTCCAAAGGATGGTTTAGCTAGGGCCACATGCAGGTTGCAGCATGTGCATAGTGATGTTTGTGGGCCCATGCAAACTCCATCCTTGGGAAACTATCTTTACTTTGTGACTTTCATTGATGATTACTCTAGGCATGCATGGGTATTTCTGCTTAAAGAGAAGTCCACAGTATTTATGTGGTTCAAACAATTTCTTGCTATGGCCAAAAATGTCTCAAAATGTACTATGGGCATTTTTGGCTAGTCATGGGATAAAAACAGTGCCTTATACGCCTCAACAAAATGGTGTTGCTGAGAGGGAAAACAACTCACTTACGAAAATGGCATGATATATGGTCAGAAGTCAAGCTTTACCGCATTATTTTTGGCTTGAGGCCATCATGTGTGCCACTTATGTACTAAACAGGTGTCCTACAAAAGCTTTGCAGTCTATTACTCCATATGAAGAATGACATGATAGAAAACCTTGAATTGAGCACATGCATGTTTTTGGTTGTTTGGCATATGCTTTGATGCCACAAACACGACGCAAAAACTTGGATGATAAGGCTGTCAAACATATTTTTGATGGCTATAGGGCCAAAATCAAAGGTTAGAGGTTGTATCATCCACAAACAAAGTGTATCTTGGTCTCATGTGATGTTGTTTTTGTGGAAGACTTTGTTTAGTCCTTGCTGTCGTATACTAGAGACAGTAATGTCAACTCATAGGACGCTTATGACACTTTGTTGCCTCTTTTCAGTGGTGGAAGTACAAGCATAAATTCCAATGAGGAAAATGTACAGCATATGGGGGTTTATGAAAATGTTGCAGATCAGCATGCATATGTACAGGAAAGGGCTAAGAATGAGCAGGCTAGAGGTATGCCTAAGTGTCTGGTGCATACTTTGCAACATGATAGTAAATTAGATGCACGGCCTTTGTCTAGTCATACTCGTTCAGGTTCTTGCCATGCATCTTATGCATCATATTGTTATGTTTTGGTTGTGTCTAGCTTATATGATGTTGAGGAACCTCTATCCTTTGATGAAGCACATAATTCAAAAAATCGGATGGCTTCCATGCAATTAGAATATGATTCACTTACAAAAAGTGACATATGGAATTTCTGTGATTTGCAACCTGGTATAAAGGTCATTGGTACAAAGTGGGTTTACAAGTTGAAATGCAAGCAGGATGGTGAGATTGATTGCTATAAGGCTTGACTTGTTGCAAAGGGTTATGCACAACAAAAAAACATAGATTATGAAGAGGATTTTGCTCCCATTTTTTATATGACTACTGTGTGTTTTCTATGTGCATTGGCAGGTCATTTTTGTTGGGATGTACATCAACCAGACATTGTTACTGCTTTCTTGAATAGTGACATATTTGAGGAAGTTTCTGTAAGGGAACCTCACAGTTTTGTCAAGAAAGGACAAGAGGATAATGTGTGCAAATGTAACAAAGTTTTTTATGGATTGAAGCAATTTCCTCGTGCTTGGTATGAGAAGGTTGACACTCGGTTGGTCAAATGATTCTTTTGTAGCAGTCCAACAGAAAGCACATTGTATGCAAAGCATGAGGGTGATGTACATCTCATTGTAGTTCTTTATGTAAATGATTTGTTGATCACTGGACCAAATGAGAGACATTTGCTGAATTTAAGGCTGATTTTAATGCTACTTTCAAGATGAAAGATTTGGGGTTATTGCATCTTTACTTGGGTATACAATTTAAGCAACATGATGGTGGTATTGCCTTGTGTCAGAATAGTTACTTAAAGACATTGTTATGTAAGTTTGGACTTGAGGATTGCAAACATATTGCCACTCCCATGGAAACAAGTTTGAAATTGAGTTTTCATGATGTTGGTGATTTTCCAAATGTCACTCTTTACCAAACTGTTGTTGGATGCCTCATTTATGTATGCAACACAAGGCCGGATATTCAATTTGCAGTCTCTCAGATCAACAAATTTATGCATAGCCCATGGTCTAGGCATTGGCAGGCTGTCAAGAGGATTTTCTGCTACTTGAGTGACACGTTGCATCTTGGCTTGTTTTATCCCAAAGGGGGATCATTGCTGCCAAACTTACATGATTTTTTGGACTCAAATTGGACTGGTTGTTTTGACACACAAGTGTCCACAAGGGGTTTTTGTTTCATGCTTGGCAATTCATGTATATCATGGTTGAGCAAGAAGCAACCTATTGTGGCCACTTCTAGTTGTGAGGCTGAGTACATGGCAGTCTTTACATCTACATTTGAGTGTGTATGCCTTAGATGTCTTATGGATGATTTGTGTATTGGAAAAGGACACCACCAACACTATCTACACTGACAATAAAAGTGCATTGGTAGCTACAAGGAACCCCATTTTTCATGCTCGCACAAAGCACATTGAGGTGCATTACCACTATTTCAAGAAGAGGCTCTTAGCAAGAGAGGTTAGTTTGGCTTATGTGCCAACACAGGACAACCTTGCAGATCTTTTCACAAAGTCATTGTCTTGTGAGAATTTTGAATCTTGCCGCAAAGCTTTGGGCTTACTCCACTTTGTGGATTGATCATGTCCTCAAGGCATGACACTTCCCTTTACACATATGCCAGCTCTCATTCACCGCATCACAATAGAGGGGATTTTTTACCATATACATGTGGTAATGATGTGTGTGAACACACTTAGGACTCCCAAGGCCTCACTAGGATGTTTTTCCCCGTGCATTGTATATATTCCCATTCATTCTAGGGCTATCTATCTTTCCATTGCACACTTAAAACACTCTTTGTTGTGTGCCTTGAGCTTCCTTCGTCTTCTCCAAGCTGTGTATGTTTTCCTGCAGCCCTAATTCCAACAACTCTTTTGTGCTATTTTCCTTGCACAACCTCCAAGTTTCATGAAGGTCTAGAGAGGCATCAGACTTTATCTTGCACTATACCCTTCCTCCATGTGCCTCCTTGAGAGGCAAGGTCTACTTTGTTTATCATGTCCCAGGCCATGATAGACCATTCTTGCTTTTGATTATTCAACAAGATGACTAGTTTGGCACACATGACTTCCACAAGCATTATAGTGTCCATGATCCCAATGTCACCTTGGTTCTTGGGTCTTGCCACCTATTCCCATATCCCACTACCAACGAGTGGTAGCTTTTATGCTCTTCTTCCATAAGAATCATTTGAGAGGTTTCAAAAATTATTTCAAAGTGGATTTGCTCAATTTAAGAAGTGGAGGCACCAATGAGATGTAAGGGATCATGAAAGCATTAGTCACAGCGTCTCTGCTTTGGAATGGAAGGAGTACAATATCCCACATTATCGTTTTGTTATTGATCTTGTACAAGAACCAGTCAAATCTTGGCTTTTCCACAATGTCCACTTTGAGTGGAGCGCATAAGGGTTTGAACCAAACACCCTTTCCAACAACTTTCCTTGACCATTCAGTGGGGTCAAACAAGAAACTTTTAAAGAGTGAAATCAATCTTGACTTTACAATACATCACATCAAGTCAAAAGTAGTAGCAAATAATTGGACGGTCTTCAGGGCTCTTCTTAGAATTTTTTATTTTACATTTTGAAAGAATAATGAATCATCTGCAAAGATATTTACAAGAAATTGTTTACCTCTTGGAAGTGAAAAACATTGAATTTCCCCTTTTGACACGCTGTCCTTGAGCAAGGTTACTAGAGGGTGAGAGACAATTGCAAAGAGCAGTGCAACAAGAGGGCAGCCTTAATAGATCTTTTGACCTCAAACATTCCCACTATTCTGTTGTTGAAGAGGATCTTAGAGTAACTTCCCTCCCCAAGCGTGTGAAATATCACACACATTTTGGGTCTAGAACCCAATGCCTTCACTGACATTTGTAATGTGTGACAACCCAATTCTATCGTAAGCCTTGTCTAGATCAAGTTGAAGGAGGATACATTCATGCTTGGTGAAAGTAGCATAATCACTACCGACCATTCCTACAAAGATGTTTTCATATAATTTCCTTTGATGAATTCATATTGATAAGGGGTGATAATTTTGTTTAGCCTTGGTTAATGTGATAACCTTTGCAATGATCTTGTAAGCGAGTCTAATCATAGAATTAGCTCAATAATGTTTTAAAAGGGAGAAATAAAATAACTTTGGAATAGATTTGATATATCCTTTTTTAGGCTAGCATCCAACCGTGTTCTCTAATTGCATTGGAAGGATTTTAAGATCCTCCAAAAACTCTTTGAAAAATCTGGTTGTTAGTCCATCCCACCCAAGGCACTTTTCCTTCCCCATTGTGTGAGGTAGTCTAATACTCGTTGTCTAAAATGTGCCTGTCCAAGGATTTCTCTTCGAAAGGCACTACACTACACTTTACATTGCCAAGCAGTTGGGTTATGGCCTCCTCGACCCCTCGTGAGGAATCTTGTGGATGACGAATAATTTGACTGACATCATACAGGTCAACCATGAGCTTGGCCATAACATTTTGGTCTCTTATTATGTTCCCCCTCCCGTCAGTGATTGCTATAATTGAGTCCCTTGTTATTTTGACCTTAGGAGATCTAAAAGAATGAGCTTGGGTGCTAGGGTGTCTAGCTTGAGGGCAAGTGCTCTGGCCAATACCCGGGTCTTTTTAATATCCCCGGCTTGCAAATTAGCAAGCAACACTTTATCCTCAAGCCACTTCTTTATCTTTACCTCTAAAGCTCCACCTTCTTGCTTTCTTTTTGAGAGTTCTTCAACTTCTTCTTTTAGCTCTATGTTTGTGGACTCTTGAGCTTTTTTTACTTGAGGCCCTGCTTGTTTTATCTCCAGCTGGATGTTGTGCACTAGGGAGGACTAAGCATGAGGGTATGCTTCTTTCACATCATGCTTTAGTCTCTAGAGAGCATCTTAGAAAGGGACCTAAAGAGTGAGTCCTTAAACAGATGCTCCCCAAAGACTAGTTTCTTCTTCTTCCCTTTTGAGAAACAACCATCATTATTGGTCACAGTTATGTGAAGCTTAAGGGTAAAGTGGTCCAAAAAACTCTAGGAGGTATTGATACACAACACCATACAAGGGGGAATCCAATTCACATAATGGGAAACATAGCACCTATCAAGATGGGAAGCTATTTTGGCATATTGGAGGCTTGTGTAGGTGAGCTTGTCCATAGTCCAGTAATGCACAAGACAAGTAGTACCCATTCTCACATACTATTTGCCACCAACAAGCTAGCCAATCATGTCTTTGAGAATCCACCATATTGAAACCACCCATGATGCACCAATCTCCTTTGAGAGGTAGATCCCTCAATCCAAATTTGTCTTTTCCCTTGGAATCACATGGAGCATAAATGTTAATAATGGAAAGAAGATAGCCTGCCCACTTAAATCTTACACCTCGAACTCTCGGGCTAAGGCATGGTTAAGCACCGCTTGTGTTCCAACTAACTGCGTATCAACAATGAAGAGTGCCCAACTAAACCTAGAGGACCATCGTCATAAAACACCTAGTAACTCCCTATTGATTGCTTCTTGCAATTGGATGCATCAAGATGGTGCTCTTGGATTACCTGAAAAATTGTAGATTGTTTTATTACCTCCTCCCAAAATAAAGCACTTTTTTTGGCCGATTTCATGATCTTTGCATTCCAAGATTGAATATGAAGGTCTGCCATTATGGGAAGAGTGGGACAAACTCCTCCATATCTAGAGATCCTTCAATCATGGACTCTCTTCCATTGTACTCCTCTCAAGGGGTGCAATAGGTAATCATGGTATTATATCACATGATTTCAGCAAGAGTTTTTTTTTATAGAAAGTATTTCAAGAAAATTAAAGAGATACGTTAGAAAAAGGGGTTTTTATATTTCAAGTTGGAAAAAATATAAGGGGTCATTTTATTCCTTTAAACATGTTTAAAAAGGGTTTTTTAAATTACCCTCTAAATCTATGATATATAGAGGAATTCTAAATAGTACACCCCCCAAGGTCCTCCTCCATAGCACCTTGAGGAGTATCCTTGCTTGCATTGTTGTCCGCTTCCACATTAGTTAATGAGGGAGAGGACGACTAAGGCATTCAGGTCCTCGAATTCTTGGCTTAAACTACCTTGAAGAAGCTTTCCAAATTAATGGGCAACTCTTGAATATATAGAGGGTTTTCCTTATGATAGAAGTTTCTACAAACCAAATTCTTGAATCGCTCACACTTGATCAGAAAGACTTGTTGGCAGTCCTCATTCTCTTTCTTGAGATAGAGAGAAAGGCAAGTTAAACTTTTAACATGCCATAAGATTGTTGGGATTTTAGGTGGTACTCAGGGTTTCCATAATTGTTGTGTTGTTGTGGAGCATCAAGAGGTCGATTGTCTATACCTTACAAGGATGGGAGCAAGAAGGCTTGAGCTAGCTTTGTGTCATCATTGGTGAGGTGGTAGTGCCCTTAGAGGAGAAAGTGACTCAAGAGGGCAGAGCCCGGGCTGCTTCACCCTCTACATTTGAAGCCTTCCTCTAATGTGGAATATTTAATACCTCTCTTTTTGGAGATGGGGAAGGAAATCTCTCCATGGTTTGGCTAAAGAGAAAAAGACTATGGCCAATTCCGCCACGACAATTCTCTCCAAGGAGACAACCATGGCCATAACCACAGTAGCGGCAAACCAAGCGGCTTTTGCAAGAAAGACGATCAAACAGAGAGCGGTAGAGTTACAACTTTTACTTGCAAAGAAAATCCACCAACCAAATCAATAACAAACAGGAAACCTCAACGTCGAATGCCAATAAGCATCTTGCTTATTCCCTCCTCTTGCACAACATTGATTTTTCCATGCATTGACTGAGTAGGCATCAAATAGGGCCACATTACACGGACGAGCATTAGCACAATGTTTAACCCAT
This sequence comes from Adiantum capillus-veneris, assembly GCF_014529385.1. Lineage (NCBI taxonomy): Eukaryota > Viridiplantae > Streptophyta > Polypodiopsida > Polypodiales > Pteridaceae > Adiantum > Adiantum capillus-veneris. The sequence continues at coordinate 98,935,849 of NC_140951.1, forward strand.
GCATTGCACATATACTGAGGTGATACCTTGTCGTCCGGGAGGATTCCGACTAGGAGGGGGGGACACATTCTCAAATGCGGACCCAATGGTAAAAAGAGCAAAAAAGGACATGTTTTTTGGCTGTTTTAGAGGGTTGTCGTTTGATTGCAAAATTTTATGGACTAACCTAAGTACATATGCCCTTATACAACATGAATCTCAAGTATATGGGGCCAAACGCCAAATCAAGCCCCTAGGTGTGTGTATATAGGTAAAATTAGCCATTTTTCGGGCAAAATATTGGTAAAACAGAGAAATCCGGCCATAAAAATTGCATGTGAGTGTATATAGTGTTTTGCAGTGATGTTTTTGATTTTTATGATTTTTGGGGATTAATTTGATATTTTCTTTTTAGCTTTACTAATTATCGGCAGAAAAACTTCAAAAATACAAAAAATAAGGTAAAATACGATCGTAATGAAAAACAAAAAATATGGGGATAATCAGTGACTAAAGTACAACCTATGGTACAATGGGGGTGCAATTATGTGAATGGAGCAGAAAGCATGTTTTGACCGAATTTTGACCGAAACGTCAAATTTCTGGGAAACTGGGCAAATGGAGATTTTTCGAGCCTAAACCGCATCTCGCAAGAAGTTGGGAGCACATGTCAAATTTCATGGAAAGTGGTTTGAGGACCCCCATTATAAGATTTTTCCACTTCACTTAAAGCTCATTTCTACTATTGTCTTCTTGAGAGAGAGCTCTTGCCACCTAGAGCGAACCGGACTTCCAACGGCTTCTACGATGCGCATGACCACCCGACAAGCTCCATATATGAGAGGTAGGCTCACCCCCTTGAGATTTTTGCATATGTTTGATATTTTGTTGCGAAAACTAGTGTAGGGTTCACACGGAAAATTGGCAGTAGAGACCTACAGGTAGAGGTGACCACCTAACGACTAACCCAAAAGCAATAAGGATTCATCGGCAGCTTACCCTAGCGTAGGAGACCACTCTTGAATGCACAAAGGCGGCAGAAAACCATTGGGAAAAACCCTAATTGCTAGAGCCCTGCAAAAGGCCACCAAATGGTAAATCGGTGGAAAGGTGCCCAAATGCTACCAAAACTCATGGGTAGGATCATCTCGACATGCTCTTCAAGTCTATATAGCCCACATGGCCATAAGGCGATCCGAAGCGGCACTAAGCTTCAAAAAACAACATCAGACACACAAAGCGTCAACTAGCTCTCACGGCCAAACCGCATGTTCGTTTGCCACCAAACTTCACGAGCGTCATTCCTAGACCATCAACAACCAAGTCCTATGGTGGTAGACCACCACAAGTCATCGACGACATGTGAACGCAACCACGGGTGCTTCCAGAGCGACAAATTGCCAAACGGAGCTCCGGTGAAGCCAAAGTCAACAAAAACCATATGGCAAGGACCCCCAAGGAACCGTGAAGCTATGGAGACTAAAATCAAGAAATTTCATCGCCGGAAAGCACTCCAAGAGTCAGAAAATGGCTCAGAGGCTCTGAAATCCAAACAGGGAGTTTCTATCTATCTATTTGACTTTTTTGTTGAAATAGGGCTTAAAAGGGACTCAGGGGGGCTCAGGGCATGTGCCAGTAGCACTTCTCATAAAAATTTCATCAGAAGACATCCTACGTGTAGGATGTTTCAAGGCCATATCTGGGAACCAAACTCAACATCTCATCTCACACACAGCTTCTGTATAGCTTATACATGGTAGCCATCAAGTTTCATCACATTTGGACAAGAGTTGACCTCATATGCATCAAAAAATGGAAAGTCAAGAGCATAGAGGCAATAATGGGTCATAGACCTACCAAAACTAGTCCAACATGAAACTTGCACAATATACTCATGAGCACATTGCCAAGCTAATTGTGGGGTCAGATGTGAAAATTAATGAAATAGACATCCTACGCGTAGGAGGTCTAAATGACCTATTTGACCTCCAGCTGGTATTTTTGAGTTCCATATGTCTTTAAAACACCTCCATAAGATCATTTATCAAATTTCAAGCCATTCCCATCACATTTGGCCCCCAACACCTCCAAGATGCACTTTTTGAGCCTAAAAACACTACACATGCTTTTAACAACACCAATGCTTATCCAAAGGCCCATGTTACACATGCTAAGGGCTACCCACAAAACCAACTTCAAGTCATTCTAATAAAATAGACATCCTACGCGTAGGATGTCTCCAGTGTCATTTTGACCTACTGTGTAGGAACTGACTTCATGGGAACCATTTACATGGTGTAAGAAACTTATATATTAAACTTCAACCCAATTGAATATCAATTGCCACCTGTTTAGGACATCCTACCCAATTTGTGAGTCAAAAGCCTGAATTTGCCCAAAATTGCACTTTTTGATGTCCAAACCCAATTCCAATTACATAGACATGTTGCACAGGTCAAGGGCCACAAGCCTGCCAAGTTTCACCAAAAACAGAGAATGTAGACATCCTACGCACAGGATGTCTACATGATTATTTTTTATCCAGAAAGCTAATGTGAGCAAATGCAGAGTTTCCTTAGTTCCTTTTGAGTTCTTATTTCAATTTTCAAGTCATTTGGGTAGTGAGAACTCAGTTTATCAGTTAATATGTAAAAAAAGGCTAACTTTGGACTACTGAGTGCAACACAATCCATGGAAGCCGCAAAATCACCTGCAAAGAAGAAGAGGATGACTATAAAGGACTACTTAGAAGAAGTGGAGCCTTTTGTGATCCGAGAGGGAACCCTGAAGCGCACAAGCACATGGATTCAAGATGATCTGCTAGAGACCAATGATCTAAGAATCTACCAAGGAGTATTCAAAGATCCTGAGGGAAATGCAGTGGAGCTACCCATGATACCTCGAGAGCTCAATGAATTTGTCAGGAGCAAGATGGTGGATTACTTGGAGAAACTGGATCTCCACACAACTACTTTGAAGCCTTGCCAGCAGGGATTGATGTTAAAAGGGTGTGGGAATTTGTCACCACAATCAAAGAGGAAGGCATAGCCCGAGTCACTGATCTGCAAGGCAAGCCGGATACAATGATTGTCATCACAGAGAAGGTGGTGGCAGCCACACTTGACATCTCAAACAAAGGAGACAGTGTGACAAAGAGGCGAGATGACGTCAAGGTCTACTCAAAAAACAAGAATAACTACACATTTGAAGATATTGCAAACCCGAAGGTGGCTATCATGAGCCAACTATACAATCAATACTTCCACATGTGTACAAAGCGGCCACAGAAATACAGGATGCTACCTGGAGCCATTGCAACCACTTTCACCTGGGCAATGCAGAAGAGCAAACAAAAAGAGATAAATTATGCCGCTTACATCCAAAACAATCTTGTGAATATGGGGACCAAAAATCCCACCTATATTGTACCTGGTGACCTGATAACAAAAGTTGTCTATGGAGCACTGCATGCCAAGGGAAACTGGCCTCTACCTCCCTCACAAAATGATTGGCTAAAACTAAAGGAAGACAAGGAAGAAGAACCTCCTAAGGCACCCAGGGTAGCCATACGGTTGAAGCGCCGGTTAGAGACCATGCTAGAAGAGCCTCGAGAGTCAAAGAAGCCTAAATTAGGTGGCCATACCTACTTTTGCAAAACTCTTGTAGAATGAGCTACAGGAATCCGATCGGGAAAATTTTTAGGACCAACATAGATTTCACGGCCTAGTAGGACCAGGTGGGGAATCTGGGGAAAAATAGTTCGGGAAGTTCGGGTATAGACATCCAGATAGGCTAAAACAACCTCATTTCCACTTGTCACCTTTGCAGAGAGAGATTTTCGACCTCTTTCGCACATACTTTTTGGAGTCTACAGTTGCTTGTTTTCAGCGTCGTTTCACACGAGACATGAGGGGTAAGTTCTTACTCATCAATGGTCCATTTTGTACGGCCGGTAGCCATTCTAACCCCCTAGAAAAAATCCTAAAATCCGAGTAGTGTACGAAGACCTACGATCAAAAACTGACCATAGTAGCCTGTCAGCTCGACCAAATCAGATGGGATTTGAACTGTAGCATGTCCTAACATAATAGAACCTTTCTATATCATCAGTTGACCATTCATTGGCAGGGGTTAAGGGGGTCCCAAGTGCCGAAATTTGGTTCTGACTCCATAGATAGCTTGCCTACGAGGTTTATATACAATGTATATGACTGGTTTCGTGAAATCAATGAAGCAAAGCCCTCGAAAAGCAAAAAACGGCTTGAAGGTTACAAAGCGTCAAATTCGACATACGAGGTCAAACTGACTCCTAATGAGCCAAAATTGGATGAGTTGCTTCACGACTATGTTGCGAACAAAGTCCAAAGCCTCACAAGTGACAAACCAACGCAACAGGCAGTATAGTCACAGAAATCAGTGATTTCAGGGTCGACAAAGCACAAAGTGATGCGACAAGACCAAACTTGACCAAATTCAACTTAGGACTTGTTTTAGGTGGATAGAATGTGTTTAGGTCAAAAATTTTAAGTTTTGCAAGAAAATTGTGACTACTATAAATAATCACGATTATTTACTTTTTGCATTATATTTTCTTGGAAATTGTATCATCACCTTACCTATCATGGGTACACACCTATTACATGCCAAAAATCAAGTATGAGCCAAAATGAGCACCTATAACTTGGAAAATTGCCAAAAAACGCAAAGAAGTCTTTGGAAGCCAAATTTTGAGTTATGGACCACATTTTTTGATCCAAATCACCTCATATCACATACACAGAATCTATACAATGCCTATAACAAATTTGTACCAAAAAATATTGATTCTGGTAGAAAAGTTAATAATCGTGATTATTTACTTTCTAGCCAAAATGGTGGAATTTTGATATTTTGCCATCATACATCCAAAGTACATGATGTGTTAAGCCCACTAGCCAAGTTTGAACCAATTTGGAGCTCAAAAAACCATTATATCTACTGTTTCAGAGACCTAAAGCCAAAATCTAGTACCATTTTCACCCTATGCGTCCAAATGAGCCCATATTTCACTCAGAGCATGTATTTGGTATATACTTCAAGCTTGTAATGCCAAGTTTGCAAAATGTTGAAAAAATTACTCAATTGTAAATAATTACAATTATTTACTTTGGTTGCAAATGTTTGTTTGAACTTTACAATCTTGTTATTGACAGTTTTTACCAATTTTTAGGTGCGCACACAAAAGGGTTAAATTTGTTGTATTTGCAATGTGACTTCACAAATCATTAGTTGGGCATGAGCACAACACAAATCAATCATCACAATTGGAAAATCATAACGCACACATTGATTTCTAGGTGCTCAAACATGGGCAAAATAGTGCACACATACGTAAAATTAGCATACACACGCTCAATTAGAATGCACACACACTTGATTTTAGTGTACACACACCTAAAATTGACCATCCAAGCATGCAATTAACTCAATTAGGCACCCAATTAGCAACCTACAATAACCAATTAGCATTTGAAACTTGTCAAATCATACGCCACCAATTCTTAAAAATTTCGGCATTACGACAAGGTGAAAATGAAAAATTGCAAAATTTTCAATCCACATTGCATTACATAACATTGCATCAACATAGCATAGCATTACATTGCATCATCATGGTGGGATGTCTATACAATTCTACACATCTCTAGATTCTAGGGAGGTTGAGAATACCACCTTGATTACCTTTCCGTTGAAGATCAATTGAATGGTCGAATGCTCCAATCCTTCATAGCAAATTAGTAAGTTAGCAAAAATAGTCAAATTAGCAAGGGATTAGTGAGAAATTAGAGTGTGTAAACACACAACTGACAAGATATGGTCACACATTAGGGAATTATGGACACAATGCTTCATGCACACACATTCAAAATCCACAAAAACAAAAACACACAAGTGAAATTAGTGAGGGAATGCATTCGTTTATGCCACAATTACACCAGCGTAGGCCATCATCCACGAAAACGACGCCAAATGTTGGGGGTCCCATCGTTGCAGTAGCTCCAATGACCAACAAAATTATCAATCCGGAGGGATGAGCTACCCGGCTAGGGCATGGAAACACTCACAAGGTTAGTGAGCTTATCGTGGAAACACAAATGGTTAACTCTACGAGGTGAGCTTCTCGGCCTATGGAGGAGAAAAGCCACAATGAAGGGAAATCTCCATATCCACTTCTCTTCACCTCTAATCAACCCAATCACACACGCTACAATTGCAAGACGCACACAACACTAATCCTGTCATGCAATACACTAATCGCAAGCACACACACATAGATCTATCGAGCACCACACTCCAATCAAACATACATGCACACACAAGCAAAAGAGGGCAATCACACAAGATTAGAGAGGGATTAACCACTAATTGGGTAAGATCTAGGTAACCTAAGCATCATAGGCAATCATAAGAAGCATGAGGGAGGCATAGTGAGAGAGAATGAATCATTGATTAGTGTTAATCAAGTCTCATGAGCAAGGAGAAGCTCAAGGACTCCATAGCCACCCACCACAAGAGCTCTCACCAAAGAGTGCTCTCAACCAATGAGCTTGAGAACCCTAATTTCTTTTATGCACTGGCTTATGTACCTAGGGTAAAAATATGCAATGTCCGGCCGCCCATACCTAGGCACAGTAAGTGACCTATTCTTTACAACTTGGAACTCCCGTTGAGCCCGTAACACATTAAAATATTACAATGGCTTGAAATAATTCGGGAATTTACAATACGTGATCATTTTCAAAAAACGTGGAAAATGTGTAACTCCAATCTTTACTGCTTCTTCACTTTGATCTTTGATGTGCATTTGTACGTCTTCCGTCTTTAGCAGCTTCTATTAACTGACATTGAATCAGTTAACAAGGCCGGCAGGAGCACTCTGCAGGTGAAGGGGGATGGGATTCTGTGAGGGATTTTCTGCGTCTTGTATCGAAAAAAACAAGACAGGAAAATGAGGATGCCATGAGGGCTTCTTTCCACCTCTCCGTAGCAACTTGTAAGAGATTTTCAATGAGCAGCTTGATGGCAAGGTGTGATCGTGATGAGGGCACAAGGTGAGGAGCACACGTAGAATCGGTCAAGGCAAGGCAGGAGGTGAGGGGCAATGTGTTTCTCCGGTTGGCAATGATAGGGTGAGGCAGAGATGGAGCAGGAGAGGCTTGCATGCAGGTGGGACTGAGCTATACAATGACGCTTGCAGTGTTGACGGAGGAGGTGTGTGTAGAGGTCAAAATGGTTGTTATGCGGGAATGTGCTGCAATCACTTTTCTTTCAAGTTCAACATTCATTTTGGAATCAAATCATCTAAATTAATTAATGAATCCAATGTGGCCTAGTAAGCACAATGAAACCAACATTGAAAGGACATAAAGAAACCAAGAATTGAAATTGTACCACACACAACATTAAAAAATTTCAGGATTTTACTACATGAGAAAAAGGGCTAATTGTTATGATTCTTGTGTTCAAGATCTACATGTAGGATAAAGCACTTCAAAAGCTAAAAGCTATCAATATGGAATGTCACCCAAAAGAGATACCAAAATAGCAATTTGTACTCTGAATGGTTAATGGTTGTATTGTGGAAATACTTTCAAAACTCCCAATGGCACTTTAGCAACATTAAGCTCTTCATCTACCTCTATAAGATTGATCAAGAATCTTGGCATATCCCTTTGAATCTATCACAGCACAGCCAGTATCAAGACAATGAAGTAATCATGGACCACTCCAACTTCTCCTTTAAAGGAGCTATTAAGCTAGCAATGCTCACACCCTCTCATAATGGCGCAGTACAAAAAGCAAGCCCATATCAGGCAGCACCATGAAGGGCCTATCGAGTGCCCACTCCGTTGTCAAGGGAGATAGCCATTTGCTTCTTGTCGATAATTAGATGATGGCTATAGTCCCTAGTACCAATAAGAATCCCTTGGCAGTCACCGAGGCATGTGTGTTTCGGAGAATTGGTAGTAAGCTTTGAGATGACTTTGATCTTTTTCTTCATCCTTGCGATCTCCTCAAAAATGTCTATTTCGGAGGTATGATAAACAATTTTACATGTTGTGCAAGGGAAGCTATTGGGCCAATTGTCGTAGGAATTGTAGGCTTTGCAAAAGAGGGAGTCACAAAGTATAGAGTTAAGAGGAGGGCAAGCCTATGTGACATCGTGCTTCAAAATGAGTATAATGGTTGTGAAGACGATGGTGCAACCAAACTTGGTATGTGCAAGGAAGTTGTCTATGCCAGGCAAAGGGTGCAGGCAGGTGCCAAGAAAAGGGTGCAAGCAAGTGTGATGCAGAAGGCTAGAGCAGGTATGAGGTCCCTGGGCAGACCAGTGGCATAAAAAATGTATGCTCAATGCGGCCTTTTAGGTCAAAAAGTCTGAAGAATGGTCCAGTTAGGATGGCAGATCAAGGTGCCCAAGAGGCTATGTTTGTGCCCTAGGATGTGGGTTTCAATGTGCTCTAGAAGCTAGTCCAGACAGCTCGTCAAACGGAGCCCCGATGCTCAAGATATTGCAGTTCAAAGTTAGACGATCTAGCAGATCCCCGACGGAGAAGGCAGCTGGGGGTAGATGTCAGCAGATAGATGTGTAGAGCTCAAATTCTATAGCATGCATGTATTCTCATATTGCTAATCACAGCTCTCGATAGCAAGTTATGGCTAGTTGAAGATTTTCTGGGGGAAAATTATAGGCCAAGTCGACCACATGGGGGTGGTCAATGGTTACTGCGCAAGAGGAGCTCACATGGCATGGTGCCCGATAGGGCCCATTCACACGCAGATGGTGAGCCCTTTTGGAGAGAAGGAAAGATGTAGACACCACTAGCGATATCCCTAGTGGTCCTAAGCCAAGTAAAGGTGAGTCCCATGCAACAGGGAAGGGAGATAGAAAACTCAAGGGCCGCCCAAGGGGACCGCCACGTGCAAGGGGTAGGCGGGGCCATTCCACATGCGCATCACCTCAAAGGGGCTCGAAGGAAAGCCAGACAAATCTAGTGCAAAGGAGGAGGGGATCAATTTCCATGGGGTAAGAAGGAGTGTGTGAGAGAGAGAAAGAAAGGGTGCTTGGGGTCTTAGGCATAAAGGGGGCATAGAGGAAGAGACAGAGGGAGTTAGAAAAAAGGGGGGGGGGAAGGTTTCCGGGCAGAGAGGGAACAAAAGAGAATGGAAGAGAGAGGGAGAGTTCAAGGGAAGTCCAAACCAAGCCAGCCAAAAGTGGACAGATGAGGAGCAAGTGATCAAAGGCCCAAAGGGATAAATTCAGAGGTCAAGGAGGTAAGAATGGGGAAAAAATAAATGAATAAATTATAAAAAAATAAAAATGACAAGGACACTAGCGACATCACTAGTGCACCCTCCCCCCCTCAAGAGCACAAGCCAAAGAAGCAAAGTGGCTAATCCTTCAAAGAGATGCCAAATTAAGGTGCCTGTGGGATGCGTGTCTAACTTCACTATCCTATCTTATTGCAGTATTAGCGAGAACCACGATTAAATAAACAATCCATGGGATGAAGCTGACTCAAATAGTGCACAGAGGCTACAAGATGGTGTCAATCTCTTGGAAAACAACTAACAACTCGCATCTAACTCATGCTACACTCAAGTGATAGAAATCACTAAAAGCCAATCGCTCATCGGAGAACAAATCACATCCGTTGCAGCATCAAATGACATCCAAACGTAATGAAACTTCTAGGACATGTTTATAAGACCTAAGCACACATGCTTATGGTCTCAAATCCCACTTTAGGTCAAGTTTCAAAATCGCGATTATTAACAGCAGTGGATTTTTGACCTACTCGTTTTCGACCCTGTATGCATCTAAATGCTTAGCAATGATGCCCCAATACCCTACCTATGCTTAGTTTTTTGTTTGACAGTGTAATTTCCTAGTTATAATGAAATTAGGCCGCGGGTCGGTGACGCCAAAAGCTATGAATTACTGTGATGTGTTTACGTCAATGCGTAGAGCTCCTACCTACGGTCGCAATGCAACAAACGTGACTGCAATGTGACAACCGGGGAGGGAGTAAGAAGCGCAAGAAGGAGAGAGGTGAGTGCTACTAGCTCACGCTGTGTATTTCATTATCCAAAACTTAATAATAACTTACAAAAATTGGCTTTTATACCTTAGCCAAGGTTTTTGGTGGTCAAAACTAATAATCTAGGAGTTCTACCAAAGATGGGTAATGACAGGTTGATACAATATGGAATCTTGTGATGGTTGCAAAGCGCGACACGGACACTGACGGCCTCAAACACCACAAGCTAATGCACGCCGAGCCAGCCACGGTGAAGCGAATAGGGCCACCACCTAGCTTTGAGCGGCTAGACACGGACAACGGTGATTGGAAATGACACAAACTCTACACACAGAGAGACAGAGACAGAGAGAGAGAGAGAGAGAGAGAGAGAGAGAGAGAGAGAGAGAGAGAGAGAGAGAGAGAGAGAGAGAGAGAGAGAGAGAGAGAGAGAGAGAGAGAGAGAGAGAGAGAGAGAGAGAGAGAATGACGCAGGTGATGAAAACCCTCAGGGTGGAGGGAAAACTATTTTCATGAAATATTTACAACAACCTTATTTCCAGCGAGGTGGAAGCCATGGTGATAGAGAGATAGTGAGACTAATAGTGCGTTCTCTAGAGGTGACTCACAAAAACAGAGATTTTTCTAGTGTGAGTGTGTATGTGGAGACCATTGGATTCAAGGTGTAGACATGGCTTCTTCACATAGTGCTAATTCCCAAAATGCTACACTAAATCCCCTCTCTCTTGATGCAAGTGTTGCCTATCCCTCCAACCAAAATGCTACCAAGTGCTTACCCCCTGCCAATAATGACCTCTCAGTGCCTTTTTATAGGTGCTAGCTACTTTAGGTTAGGGTAATCTGATTATGTAGGGTCTTAATCAAGGCAGACAAAGCAAGGTGGTGGGTTCCGGATGGTTGACCCTTGCTTTGTCTTGGGGAAATGAAAAATTGTAGGTGGGCCTTTGTGGCCATCACCTAGAGAGAGGTGATAATTTACAAATTGGGATTTTTTACAAGATTTGGTTTGAAACTGGGAAAAATGATGACAACCTACGGATTTCACTAAAGAGGGCGTTGTGGACGAGATGCCAGCAAACGGCGGGCCTTGCTGGTGCGTCGATGTAGTGAGTTCGTCAGTTTTGCCAGCCAGGGCATGCCTTTGGCGTCTTTTCTTGTTTCGGTATTGGCGACGTGCGACTTGGCCTTCCTTTCTCTTTTTTGTCGTTGGCATCGATTCCTTTGTTTTTTCTATTTCTTTGTGTGTGTGTGTATATGCGTGCATGTTTGGTGTGCATAGATGAGTGAGTGTAAGTGTGTGTTTATATATGTGAGTGCATTTTATGCGTGTCGAATGTGTGTGTGTGTGTATGGCTTAGGTTGTGTGTGCCGTGTGGGTAAGTGTGTGTGAACGAGAATGTGTGTGTGGGAATGAGAGTGTAGTAAGATTATATATTAATATATATTTTCTTTTAAAAATCCTTTTCCTAGCTCGCCGAGTCGCTGACTGTACAGAACGAGGGAGAGGGTGAGAGAACGTGAGTGAACGGGGGGGGATAGCGAGATGCTAAGGGGATTGAGGAGTGTGTGTGTGTGTGTGTGTGTGTGTGTGTGTGTGTGTGTGTGTGTGTGTGTGTGTGTGTGTGTGTGTGTGTGTGTGTGTGTGTGTGTGTGTGTGTGTGTGTGTTTACCCTGTTGCAACTTCGAGCTGCTCATAGAGAGAGAGAGAGAGAGAGAGAGAGAGAGAGACGCACTGCACACGAGCTTGACTTGAAGGGGTGAGGGGGGATGAGGGTTGGGTGGGGTGTGTAAGAGTGTGTGTGTGTGTGTGTGTGTGTGTGTGTGTGTGTGTGTGTGTGTGTGTGTGAGAGAGAGAGAGAGAGAGAGAGAGAGAGAGAGAGAGAGAGAGAGAGAGAGAGATGAAATGTACTGCACCTGAGCGGGCTGCCTGTCCGACAGGGAACGAGAGAGAGGGGATTAGAGTCAACACGGTGGGGAATAGGGTGAGGGAGTAGCGGGCCAGGGGAGGGAGAAGGTGAGGCTGAGGGAAGGGATGAGGGGTGTGTGGGTGCGAGAGAGATTATCCTCTGCGCCCTATGGGCTTGCTTGGCGTCTCAAGAAACGAGAGGAGGGGAGAGAGTGAATGGGTGGGGAGAGGGAGAGGGAGTAGTGGTCCAAGGGAGGGAGATGGTGAGGCTGAGTGTGTGTGTGTGTGTGTGTGTGTGTGTAGAGTGAGTGTAGGCGGGTGTATGTAGGCAATGAGGGAGAGAGAGAAAGAGAACGACTGAGCCCTGCACCATGTGGGCCGCCGACAAGAGTTAGAGATAGAGAGAAAGTTGTCAACGAGATATGAGAGAGAGGAGTGGATGAGGGAGAGAGAGTGTGTGCCGAGGGAGAAGGTGGGTCTTGGCCTGAACGAGGGAGAGAGAGAGGTTTTTGACTAGAGAGAGAGAGAGATGAAAGTGTGTGTCTACTAAGAGAGAGAGAGAGATATACTCCCTTGTGCCCTATGGGCTCATCCGAAAAGAGAGCAAGAGAGGAAGGGAGTGAGACTGAGTGGGAGAGGGACGCTGAGAGAGCGGGTGATGGGAGAGAGTGAGTTGGTGGGATGTATATGTGTGAAGCTTTTGTAGAATGGGGTTGAGGAGCCAAGCCATGAGGATGATAAGGCAGGCCAAGTGAGGGGGTCCATGTGACGAGGCCATGCCAGTAAAAGCTAGGGCCATGAGGTCGACCAGGGCATTATCGAGCCCACCGACGGTGTCACCGAGGCTTCGGGCAGAGGAAAGATACTCTTTTTTTTTTCTTGATGTCCAAAAACCAGCTATCATTATCCCTCCCCTTTTGGCTAGATGCATTCATGTCTCTAGCCCTGACTTTGATTCTTCTTCAGCTGATCTGTAGGAGCCGATATCGAGTTGCCTTCAAAACTAGCCATTCCATTTGGCCATTGGTGAGATTTTTGGGATATCCATGCATCTGCAAACAACACGTATGGATGATATCCTGTTCCTTGGAATAGTGTGGGTTGATTAAATGGGAAGCCCATGGCTTCTAGGGATTTATGCCAGTGTCCTCCTGGATCCCAAGTAAAGAATAACATCATTATCTACAGTGTCTCAACAATAAAATTTGCATGCCAAATAGGACCTAGTTGTAACCATAAGCAGCAAGAGGAGAAATGAGCATCTTGACTCCTATAAAGGCAAAACTAAAAATTATGATTCCTAAGAGTGTGCCAAGAATCCACCATATATGGCTGTCTTGTTGGTGTGGTGAGCTCCATTTGTCTTCAAGATCTTGCTTACTGCCGCGACTAGAAAAGCTTGCAAGCATATCATGCTCCTCTTGGGTGTGCTCAAACTTGTCAGATGTCTTTTTTGATGTTGATAGTAATCCACATACCTTGCGGCTTAAATACAAGCGTAATCCACTTACCTCTCTCCAAAGAGAGGATGCACTATTTAAAAAAATTGCACCAAATTGGGAATGAGGCCTTCATTCTTGCATTCTGCCAGCATTTTGTCTATCCATGTCTCCTTACCGCTTTTACTCTGTCAGCAGCTGCCATAACTTTTTTGAGGTTGTTCCTTTCAAACCTTTTCACAAAGGCAGCACGTAATACATCCCATGCATTCTTGGTAGCTTGGGGCCAAGCGTTGTACCAAGACTTGGCCTCTACTTTCATTAGTACATGCAAAATTTGTAGCCGTTGTGAGCGGGATGGAAACACACAGAACGCCTCATAATAACCCGACACACACTCTTGGGAAGATACACACACACACACACACACACACACTATGGGGCACCACTCGGCTTACACAATCCACCTGGCCGAGACAAGGAACACACCGATGGAGTGAGAGGAGAGAGATTACCCATTTACCCACTCCACACAAAGAGACACTCACACACACACACCCAAAAAAACTCATCTCAAAAGAGGAGAACTTCTCATATTTAGATACAAATGATCTTGGGCCAACACCAAGGGGGAAAACAGCTCACACAGTATGGGTAAAATAAGCCAGATACAATCACAAACTAGAGCAGAAGCTTCGCTCATAGGAGAAACTTACACAGCCAAAATAGCAGAAACATACTGAGGAATTTGGCAAAATGGACAGTGCCATTGCGTCTGGAACGGCCCAAAACCCCAGTCTATAATGTCAAAGTGCTCAAATCCGACCTCGGATGAGCAGTTTACGACCAAAACAGACTCCAAAATGAGAAAAAAAACAGTTGCGGCTGTTCCTCCTCTTCTCTCCACATTTTTTCTGGTCTTCTCTCTGGTTTTTCAGTTCCCACACTTAGCTTTATTATTTAGGCACCCTTGGCCTTTTAGTTGACCTCAAACGGACCCCGAACAGGCCAAAAACTGACCTCGCAGTGCATAGTTGTCACCTTTTTGCTTCATCCGCACACCTGGCACTCACCTTTTTCCAATAATGCATCCCGCCACCACATGAAGTGGCCCCCAAAAGATGGTCCTCATGATGAACTTCCTGCATAATTATCACAAGAAAACACCTGACACCCACGTTGTGTCCGTACTTCTCCACGTGCAAATATTGACCCCATTCGGCCTCCTCACACCACTAGATGCCATCTGACGCACCCGCTTATCTCATGTCTTCGGCCCGTGGATAGCTTCCTCGAGAAGTTTTACGTGCTACCAACTCCTCATGTAGAAAAAACACACTGGTACTTGTGACGATGAAAATCGATGCACTGAGCACACCTTGTCCTACTAGTACACATGTGGGCCCCACGTAACCACCTGACTTTGGAGAATGGGCAATCCTTTATTTGATGCACCATGCATGTGTATATACATATGCACAATCCCTTGCTCCAAAAAACTCCTGACACTATGAGGCGTTGTCATCCTTGTCAGAGACCACACAAGCGATGGCAAAGTCATCCAGAAAATCAGTGGTGATGTCTCTCCCTTCTTTCCACTGAATGTGGGGAAAGAAATACTTGCCATGATAGTAACTCAATGAGGAGGAAATTACAAACTTTAAAAAAAAATAAAAAAACACAAATGACATTAGCGGCTCATGGTGGCTTTTTACAAGGTTGGGTGGATGGACTTAAAACATGATAAAAATGGATCACAAAGCTAGAACAAAATAAAGATGCTTACGTCAAAAGAGTGGTAGTAATCAAGAAGGGATAGGATGATGGGACATGGGGATCTAAGGATTTCATCAAGGATTTCTACTCCAAATAGCAAAACAACCTTTTGCTGGTAGAATATATTCCTATCAATATCTACGTTTACATGCATGTGTTGCAAGAAACGGAAAGGAAAGACTTCTAGCCTATTGTTATTATCCATGTCAGGTGTAGGGCAAGGATTTGACCACTAGGGCCACGTACCTCAGGTGTTGACGAGGTGACACCTTCACCACATGCCTCTACCTCTTGTAGAAGTCCGCACAATCTTCCACATTAGGTTCAAAACAGACTGGGTGAGAAGAGTCTACCTCAATCGGCTTTCCATTCTGCATGCGACGGTGGCGCTTGGGTGGTCGCACTTCACTTGAACTCTCTAGGCCTAGAGAGAGTGTAGGCCCTCTTGCGTCCAAAAAATGCTTTAGGCTTTTTGGCTTAGACTTTGTGGTTGATGTAGTTGACGAATCCTCTCGGACCATTAGAGAGAAAACACTTGGTTCTATAGAAAGTCTGACTGTCGTGAGTGCTGCGGTTTTCAAAAGCAAAACTCACCGTTCTTTATTCACTTCCTCTATCGGCACAGAATGCTTTGGTTGACAACAGTGACAACATTTTGTAGCCCTCCCACTTGATTCTCTTGATTTGCGGTTAGCAGAAGCAATATGAGATGGAGAATTTACCTCTTGGATGTTTACGACGGTGTATTCTGGAAGCAACACTTCGATGAAGGTGGTAAGTGCTTCTTCAATCTCCTCCTCCTCCATTCTCCAATTGGAGAATTCTTTCAATCATTTGTCCATGATTGATGATGTGCATTGTTTTCAACATTGTAAGCTGGAGGTTTTCGAGAAGCCCTCCTTAGTGGGGGTACCAAATGACCGGCGCAAAGCGCAACACGGACCCCAACGGCCTTAAACGCTAGGAGTCGATGCACACCGAGCCAGCCACAGTGAAGCGAATAAGGGCACCACCTAGCTTTGAGAGGTTAGGACACGGACAATGGTGATTGGAAATAACACAAACTCTACACATCGAGAGAGAGAGAGAGAGAGAGAGAGAGAGAGAGAGAATGAGAGAGAATGACGTAGGTGATGAAAACCCTCGGGGTGGAGGGGAAACTATTTTCATGCAATATTTACAGCAACCTTATTTTTGGCGAGGTGGCAACCATGTTGATAGAGAAATAGAGGGAGAGATAGTGAGCCTAATAGTGTGTTCTCTAGAGGTGACTCACAAATACGGAGATTTTGCTAGCGTGATTGTGTGTGTGGCGACCATTGGAGTCAAGGTGTAGACATGGATTCTTCACATAGTGCTAATTCCCAAAATGCTACACTAAATCCCTCTCTCTTGATGCAAGTGTTGCCAATCCATCCTACCAAAATGCTACCAAGTGCTGACCCCCTCGATAGTGACCTTTCAGTGCCTTTTTATAGGTGTGACTGCTTTAGGTTAGGGTAATCTGATTAGGTTTAGGGTCCTAATAACGGGAGACAAAGAAAGGTGGTGGGTCCTGGATGGTTGACCCTTGCTTTGTCTTCCGGAAATTTAAAAAATAAAAACTCCTAGGTGGGCCTTTGTGTCCTTCATCTAGAGAGAGGTGATAATTTACAAATTGGGATTTTTTACAAGATTTGGTTTGAAACTGGGAAAAATGATGACAACCTACGGATTTCACTGAAGAGGGCATCATGGACGAGATGCTAGCAACCAAGGGGCCTTGCTGGTGCGTCGATGTAGCGAGTTCGTCAGTTTTGCCAGCCGAGGCATGCCTTTGGCGTCTTTTCTTGTTTCGTTGTTGGCGATGTGCGACTTGACCTTCCTTTCTCTTTTTTTTCGTTGGCATCAATTCCTTCGTTTTTTCTATTTCTTTGTGTGAGTGAGTATATGCGTGCATGGTTGGTGTGCATAGGTGAGTGTGCGTATATATATGAGTGCGTTTTATGTGTGTCGAATGTGTGTGTGTATGGCTTGGGTTGTGTGTTCCATGTGGGTGAGTGTGTGTGAACGAGAATGTGTAATAAGATTATATATTACTATATTTTTTTAATAAAAAAAACTGGCTCGCCGACTGTGCAGAATGAGGGAGAAGGTGAGAGAACATGAGTGCACGGGGGGGGATAACGAGATGCTCAGGGGATTAAGGTGTGTGTGTGTGTGTTTGTGTGTGTGTGTGTGTGTGCTTTGACCCTGCTCAACTTCGAGCTGCTATATATATATATATATATATATATATATATATATATATATATATATATATATATATATATATATATATAGAGAGAGAGAGAGAGAGAGAGAGAGAGAGACGCACTGCACACGAGCTTGACTGGAAGGTTTGAGGGGGATGAGGGTTGGGTGGGGTGTGTGTGATAGTGTGTGTGTGTGTGTGTGTGTGTGTGTGTGTGAGAGAGAGAGAGAGAGAGAGAGAGAGAGAGAGAGAGAGAGAGAGAGAGAGAGAGATGAAACGCACTGCACCCGAGCGGGCTGCCTGTCCGAGAGGGAAAGAGGGAGAGGGGATTAGAGTCAACAGGGTGGGGAATAGGATGAGGGAGTAGCGGGCCAAGGGAGGGAGAAGGTGAGGCTGAGGGAAGGGATTAGGGGTGTGGGTGCGAGAGAGATTATCCTCTGCGCCCTATGGACTTGCTTGGCGTCTCAAGAAACGCAAGGAGGGGAGAGAGTCAATGGGTGGGGGAGAGGGAGAGGGAGTAGCGGGCTAGGGGAGGGAGAGGGTGAGGCTGAGTGTGTGTGTGTGTGTGTGTGTGTGTGTGTGTGTGTGTGTGTGTGTGTGTGTGTGTGTGTGTGTGTGTGTGTGTGTGTGTGTGTGTGTGTGTGTAGGAAACGAGGGAGAGAGAGAAAGAGAACGGCTGAGCCCTAGGCATTGTGGGCCACCCACAAGAGCTAGAGAGAGAGAGAGCGAGTTGTCAACAAGAGATGAGAGAGAGAAGGAGTGGATGAGGGACAAAGAGTGTGCGCCGAGAATGAGAGAGGGAGAAGGTGCAGCTGGGGCTGAACGAGGGAGAGAGAGAGGGTTTGGACTAGAGAGAGAGAGAGAGAGAGAGAGAGAGAGAGAGAGAGAGAGAGAGAGAGAGAGAGAGAGATGAAAGTGTATGTCTGCTAAGAGATAGAGATATATACTCCCTTGTGCCCTATGGGCTCGAGGTAGTGCAACTTTTGAATTAAGGCAAATCAAAGAAGATCCTTTGCAAGCCAAAGCAAATTAAGTAAGAAAAGAGGGGGGGGAGGGGTGTTGCTTACACGTGGCGAGCACGTGGTGTGACCAAGTGTAAAGGGAGGAGAAGGAAGAGAGCGATTATCTGCTTTGTTTGACTGCATCACGTGGCAAAGAGCCGATGGTTGAGTCACCATTGAGGGCGGGACTTTTGGGGGCGATACCAACCAGCTGAGTTGAAGAGAGAGAGAGAGAGAGAGAGAGAGAGAGAGAGAGAGAGAGAGAGAGAGAGAGAGAGAGAGAGAGAGAGAGAGAGAGGAGTGGTTGAACTGCAATGCAGAGGTTTGCAGAGGGCCTGTCGTGTAGCTGGATGGGATAGGGAGTGGCAACCACTCCATCTGCACCCGAGCCTAGTGAGTGCAATGAGACACTTGTCTCTCTGTGTGCTAGTTTGTTTTGTCGACCACTAAGTAATTCTGAGAGTGATAAGAGAAGACAAATTCGCGAGAGGTGGATTGCATGTGTTTGCAAGAACCTCAAGGAGGTGACCAAAGACATTGCATCATAGAGCACGCATGCATCAAGCACTCCACCTTGAGATTGACGCTAGATGCAAGAAGGGGTAGAGATGGGGTGGGTCGTGAATGCAGAGCAGGGGGACCAGAGCAAGGTGGGCAGCAAGAAGGCATGGATGGAGAGGAACAGCTACACGCGAGGACCAAGAGTGCAAACAGTTCGTTGGAACGAAGGATGTAGGTACTTTTCCTTTAGGATGGAGAGTGGGACCAGGGCTAGAAAAATACATTTTTCCTAAAACTTGTGAAAATTTCTCGGTTTTCTTCAAGGAAAGCTCAAAATCTAACCGAGACTTTAGGATTTTAGCCAGTTAAAATACACCAGACCTAGGTTTTTGTCTAGCACTCAATTGGGTGGAGTATCTTGTATAGATTCCATATAAAGAATTGAAAGTCCAGTGAATAAAAAGGTATTCTCCAAAGTTGTTTAGTTTTATGGCATGCTTGAAAAAGACTTTAGAGAACAAAAGATTGAACAATATTTTCATAACAGTTTGATCCCATGATGTGAGGTTAATGTTCGAGAAAGGTGTGCTTGAGCTTAAGACTTGAGCTAGTTGAAAATCAAGATTAGCCGGCTGCAAAGGATGGTAAAGGAAAAAAAAACCCGATAAAATATACTAGAAAATAGTTCAAACATCTTGCAAAGTTGAAAATTTATACTAAGTAGTTCTAGTTTCAATCAGTAAAAGAAGGAATCTCACCTCTTAGGGAAAATTTTTTAAATCTTTAATGTGTCTTTTTATTTCGCTTCCTTTTTATTTTATTTTGTTTCAAAATGCTAATGTGCAATATGCACCTTTTACCTTATTATTTAAGTAGGTCCCTTTGTAATATATAAACCAAACGGCCCATTAGTGGAAATGATGAGAAGATGCTTGAGGAGATTTAGAGGTAGAGGAGTGAGAAGGGAGAGGCAATCCACATGGAGTCCATGCCTCTCTCTCTCTCTCTCTCTCTCTCTCTCTCTCTCTCTCTCTTCTCAATAGGGATACTTCATAAAGCATAGGCAAAAAAATTCCCCCCCCCTCTCTCCCTCTCTCTCTCTCTCTCTTCAATAGGGATACTTCATAAAGCATAGGCAAAAAAAATCCCCCACCCCTCCCCCTCTCTATCTCTCTCTGGTCGTAGAGCAAAGGCAGAGGTGATTCATAAGGCATAGGTGAATATAATCTCTTTTCCTTCTTCTTCTTCTCTCTCTCTCTCTCTCTCTCTCTCTCTCTCTCTCTCTCTCTCTCTTGCATCCTTCCTTGACACATGCATAGTGGAGATGACATGGGGGGACTTCTCAAGTCTATGAATGGGGGGGAAGCTTAAGTGAAATCTCGAAGAGAAGGTGGATGTGCAGGCCCGCAAGGTCCCGTTAAGAGGTAGGGAAGGGCAGCACACAGGCAAGAGAACATTTTTGCAACACGAGAAGGAGGTGAGGGCTACCAGATGAGGGTAGAGGAAACCTTGAAGGCATCTTTTAGTTAATGTATTTTGTAATGAAAATGGCCTATAAACTTTGAGAAAGAGAATTAAGGTGAGCATTTTTTTGAGATCACTTTGAGAACATAGAGGGTGAACTTAACTGATGGTAACAACATAAAAATAGTACTTAATTAACTTGGCATGAACAATACCTTTGCAAGAGAGAGAGTATTAGAGAACATGACAATAGTTGAGGACCAGATCTACTTGGAGCCGGTCCCCCTTCCAAAAGGCGTTTGTATTATAGATTCTCCCATCAAGAGAGACTTTGTTACAATACAATCTTTATGTTCCTTGTGACCTTGGTGATGCTATGAAGATGGAAAGCTTCATGCATCACGATCTTAACATAAACTTTGCAAAAAGAATTAACTATCCCAAGCCTCAGTCCCAAGCATTAACTATCCCAAGCTTCAGTCCCAAGGCCTCAAACACCTTCGAAGGTGGAGAGAGCTAGTGGGGAATGAGGGTAGGGAAGAGGAAGAAGAAACATTCCATAGGAGAAAGAAATAGTTCCTGACTTATCATCACCCTTCTTGCTTAGCATAGTATAATAGCATAGTAATGAAGATGAAGAAGATGACAAGCTTAAGCGTTGAAGCACGGCTCTTGGTTGGATTTGCATTCCATAGCCAAGAGTGTTGGTGTAGACTCTCCACTTCTCAACAAGCTTTGAGAATAAGATGAAGCTCTTACTTTGCACTCCACACAATGAGACAATGTGTATGTGTGTATGGGAGAGTATACCCCACTCTCATGCTTGGTCCACACTCTCTCTCTCTCTCTCTCTCTCTCTCTCTCTCTCTCTCTCTATCTCTCAATATCGTATTATTTTATTATTTCATTTGGACATGTGTCCTCTTTTTTCTCTTTGAGAAAAAGAACTTAATTATTTATTTTTATGTATCTAAATTCTCATTTGACCCCTTTAAAACCTATCCAATAGCATTCAAACACATCATCTGGGCCACTTGTGGAGGATCATTTGAACATGTGTCTTTTATGCTTATTAAGTCATTTGGTTGAATTGAATACTTCAAGGACTTAATCAATTAAGCAAGCATTTGTATTTTATGCTTCTTAAGTCATTTGTTTTGAATTGAATACTTTAAGACTTAGTCAATCAAGCATGGAAACATACATGCCTCTTGAGAATTTATCTTTGAATTTAGCATTTCAAAACCTTCGTCATTTAAGCATAAAAATCACCTCAAGGCTTGGGCATGGTTCTCACAACCACTTTAAGCATCATAGCACTTCATGATTGGGTAGGATTCCCACCTCGAGGTTAGCCCTAGCTTGCGTAAGGTCAAAGGATTTTTTAACACTAACTTTTGGAGGTTTTTAATGAAGCTAACCTTAAGGTCTTTTAAGCTCCATTAGATGCACGTTGCTCTTTAATGGACTACCTCCGTTTGGACCCCTTTTGAGATGTAACCATCTCTCCTCTTGGTCCCTTGATGAGGTAAATCTAGAAGCACTTATTGCACATTGCTCTTTGGTAGACCGTCTCCTTTTGGACCCCTATTGAGATGCAGCCATTTCTCCTTTTGGTCCCCTATTGAGATAGGTCTATAAACACACATATATATATCCAAACTCTTATTCCCCTTTTATCTTTCCATATTAAGTGATCAGTTTAATATGAGAAAATCATTTTGTAAAGCTAGATATTATATTTTATGACATTACCTCTCTCTTGAAATCATAGTCGTCCTCGACTATGAGGTATAGAAGTAAAGCCTAGTCATTAGTCCATGTTTTCTAGCGGGTAGAGGATCTCTTTTTACTTTATGACATCATTCCAAAATGGACAACTAATCCATTTGGTGCTCGAAAGACTTAGCAACCGCAAGTATGTCTGCTCTTTAGTCCATATCATCCTTCCAAAGTAGAGTGACAAGTTCTACTTGGTGTTTGGGAGACATCATCTCACCACAAACATGATCCTAATCATGCATAATTCTTAAATGTTGTGAACAATAAAAGAAAGAGAATGAGTCTTATAAAACAAAAACATTGTTCATTTAAATTGCATTTTCATTTGCTTACTCTAGTTTAGCATTGTAAGCATTGACAAGGTTCATATTTTGCTTAAGCTAGGTTCCTTGCATCCATCTAGCTTCTTTAAAAGGATAATTATTAAACTTAACAAGATATCGCTGGATAATCTTACCATTTCTTAGTACCTTGTCTTCGTGTTGAAGAATCAATTTGGGCTGCAACACCTCTCTCTTGATCTTCGATCTCTGGCGGGTCCTCCATTATGGTTCTTTTGGTGGCTCTCCTTTGTAAGGCTTGAGTAGGCTCACATGGTTAGCATTGTGAATGAGCCAATGGTTGGTCAATTATTAACTAATAAGCCACCTCATTGATTGGCTTAATAATTTTAAGAGAAAGCACCATAGTATCTTTTTGCTAGTTTAGCATAATACTCTTGGTGGCTCGTAGTATTCTTGCCCATAGTATGCCTTAGACAATCCTTGAGAAACTTTAGCAAGACCCAATCATTTTCCTTAAAGGCTAAGTCTCTTCTGTGCTTATTAGCAACATCCCTTTTTGCCTTTGCTTTGAGATGGATATAACCTTTTTAATATTTCAAAAAGATACTTGTAAGTCTTAGCTATATTCATCAGCAACGAAGATCTTCCCATGTACTTTAAGTATTAAGGGACTTTTGGATCTTCCCTCTTTAACCTCGAAAGGTGCTTTCCTTATAGAAGTATGTACAATGTCATTGTACGCATACTCTATAAGAGATAGGTACATCTCTCATTGAGAACGTTGATCTACTTCCATGACATAGGCTTTTAGTAGATTCACAATTGTTAGATTAGTTATTTCACTTTGGTCATCGGTTTGTGGATGATAGGCCAAAAGAGAAATTTAATCTACTTCCTAGATTTTCAAAGAGACCCTTCTAGAAATTATTGGTCATTCTAAGATCTTTGTTTGAAACTATGGATGTTGGCAAACCATTATACTTGAAAATTTGAGATCTAGAGAGGGTTACTGTTTGATGTGCCTTAATATTCTTTTTGATAGGCATAGAGTGTGTTTTCTTGCTAAGCCTATCGACTAAAACAATCCAATTTGCGTTCCCTCGATCAAATTTCAATTTTTGGTACACCATGCATTTTGAAACATACTCTTGTATGTTTACTTTTCATGGTAGACCAACAAAAATACATTTCTACTCCTCGAAGAGTATATTATGGAATCCTTCTGTGTCCCATATAAGGAGAAGCATGAGAGTCATACATGACTTTCTTATTGTATGGGTGAGTAACACATAGCCTATTGCCATTTGGAAGATAACCATCCTTCAAGGTGAATGGTTCTTTTTTCTTCCCTAATACAAAGGTTGTAATTACCTACTTAAAGTCTTGGTCAGTAGCATACTCATCTATCATAAAAGATAGATCATTGTGAGTTGCTATAGACACCACATTTACTCTTGGCCATTGTGAAAGTGCATCGACCACTTGATTGTGCTTGCCAGCAATGTGAGCAATATGAAATTTAATTTGCAAAAGAAAATTTTACCACCTCATTTGTTTGTCGGAAAGATTGGTTTTCATCATGAAGGACTTGAGACTTTGTTACCATTTTTAGGATGAATGCAGCCCCGAAGAGATAGTGCTTCCATGTGTTTAGGGCATGTAGAACGGCTAAAAGCTCTTTTTTGTATATGCCCAAGACCCATTCATCAGCATTCAGCCTTCGTCTCTCATATGCTATGGCATGCTCTTCTTGAAGCAAAACTGCTCCAAGGCAATCACCACAAGCATCACATTTGACCTCAAATGGCTTTGAGAGATCCGGAAGTATAAGGACTAGTTGAGAGGTAAGATTCTTTTTGAGCTTGTCAAAAGAATTTTGTTCTTTAGTAGTCCATGAGTACTTAATGTTCTTCCTTGTTAAGTCATGCAATGGTCCTGCTATTTGAGAGAATTTTGCTATGAAGCATCTATAGTATGCACACATACCAATAAAGCTTCTTAGCTCATGTAGATTCCTTGGATTACGCCATGTTTTTATTACCTCCAACTTTGATGGATTCATACATATACCATCTTGATAGATAATGTGACCTAAATATTGAATCTCTTGTAGGAAAAATTCGCTTTTCTTTTGATTAAAATGAAAAGCGTATTCTCTCTCACAATTTGAAAGATTATCTAGAGGTGTCACTTGTACTCCTCAAGAGAATTTGAGTGGCCTAAATATTTTTGTGCATGTGAGTTTGAATGTAGATGGAGCATTTGTCAGGCCAAAACTTATAATTTATCAAATAGACTTTCTACCCGCGGCACGGGAAATCCTCTTTTTTTTCTATAGCAATCCTATTTAGTGCTCTATAGTCAACACACATGGTATATGTGCCATCTTTCTTTTGCACTAGAAGTATTGGTGAATAGAATGGAGAGGAGTTAGGCCTCACCATCCCTTTTTCCACCAATTCATGCACTTGCCTCATGATCTCCTCTTGTTGAGCTTATGAAACTCAATAAGGAGGTTTATTAGGCAGTGAGCTTCCTAGTAGAAACTCTATTGCACGGTCATCATCCCCTCGTCTTGGAGGTAGCTCACTAGGGATGTCATCAATGAAAACATCTTGGAATCCATTTAGGAAATTAGACAACTCTAACTCCTCTTGATTCTCTTTATTGCTACTTGTGAAAACATTAGAATCATTTACAGATTCTCTAACAAAAATCATACACGCAAAAATAGAGCTTTTCATTGACTTATCAAAAGCAAGCGTATTTACCAGGAATATGGTGTTACCTGAATCATTAGCATCTATGTACATGCTCTTTTCCTTGTAGGTGAAATAGATTCTCCTTTCAAGGAACTTCATGTTGGCAGCCATGCGATTGAACCATGGGGGCCCTAGGATAACATCCTCATGTTGGAGAGTAGAGAATAAAAAATAGTCTTCTTTGTCGATGTAGCTTTGGACACGAAGCCTTAACTTCCCAATCAAGGGAGTAATGGAGGCTTGCTATCCCTTGAAATCTGTGTCAGCCATTAAAATATCTCCCATCTCGAAAGCTTGAATGCCAAGTTGGTGGCCAATCCCGTTGATATGAAGTTGTGAGTAGAGGCTTGGTCAAACAAGATGAAGGCTCCTTTACTTTTCCCCAAGCATAGAAGAGGTATGAGCCTTTGCAATGAGTATTCTCTTATGGAGCTTCAACCATGAAATCTCTAGGAGTGTCATTGCGTACATTTCTTTTGGGGCAAGAATGATAACCATGTCCTTGCTCCCCACACTTAAAAGCATTTATGGTCTTTACACAAAGCCTCCAATTCTTTGGGAGAGACCATATTTTTACCTTTGTAAGCACCTTTCTCCTTGGCCTTGTTGTTGGTGTTGGTGTTGCCTTGAGAAGAGTTTTGAGCATTGCTCTTCCGTTTAGCTTCCTTTTGATCCTTGTTTTCCATGGGCTTGAAATTTCTTCTCGCCCCTTGTTCAAAATCGATCCTTGAAGTAGCCATAGTCTGGTGGATGACTTTGGTGATAGTGCTAGGCCGTTGTGAGCTGACATACTTGGCCATTTCTTCAAGTAATACCACACAAAATTGTTGCTTTTGTTCAATGAAGTCTATCCTTTGAAAGACTGTAGCTTTGAGATGTAAATCCCAAAACTTGTTTACATATTTATGGATAGACTCGTTGAGGAGTAGCTTCAAAATCCACCATTTGGTAAGCACTTTGTCCTTTGCATCGCTTGCAAGGAATTTCTTCATGATGGAAACTCGTAGAGTTTTCCATGTCTTTGGGGCCTTGCCATTGCCATGAAGGCTAGCCCACCATTGACGGGTAGATTTCTAGGAGTGCATAGTTACATGGTGTAACTTGGAGGACTCTGTGAAGCCCTCATCTCCAAAGGTCTCATCAAATTGTTCAGTGAAGATCACTACTTTGTTGGTGGCACCAAAGGTGCCATCATAGGTGATAAAAGAGATATTATTTTCTCCCTCTTTGAATTTCTTGAGCTTTTGGGACCTTTGCCATGCATGGTAAGTTTTGCGATGTCCTCTCCTCTTGTATTCTCTAGGAGAATAACTATTGCTTTCGTCAGAAGATAAGGAAGGTGAAGAAGAAGGAGAAGAGGGTGACCTCTTTCTTGCATTTTTTTCCCTTTGTTTCCTCTCTTCCCTTTTGAAGTAAGGAGGACAAGGACTATGATATAACCATTTCCTCTAGGGAGGAGTTGGCGATAGTCTAGACCTCCGTCTTCATGGAGCGACATCTTTAGAGGAACTTAGGGATTCACTTCTTTCTGGATCTTTGGATTCCTACTCTCTTATGGGAGAGAGTATTCTTTTGGGATTCTCATCAAGAGACCTCCTAAACTCTCTCTCTTCTTGGAGAGGAAGGGAAATCCCATAAGCACGAAGTTGTTGGGTAACTTTCGCTTGCAAAGTAGGGTTGCACATAGCTTGATGCAACCTAGTAACAAGATAATTGATAAACATGGGGGCATCATCATTAGAACCTTCATGTGCAAAATCAAAGTTATCAATGTTCATTCTACTCTCTTGATTATTGTCATCCATGCTAAATATACTTATGTGTTTACTTAGTGTATCCTTTGGCAATTAAAAAACTTAGTTGCTACTCTTTTTAGCCTTTGAAAATAAGCACTTAAGTATCTACACCCACGGATCAAATTGGTTAATTATAGAGAGTAGTGGGGTGCGTCTAACATAGAAAAATTTCTAGATAGCTCCTTTTGGACTTCTTATGGCTCAAAGTTGGTAAAGCCATAGGCAAGTCTAAAAGTACCCCATTATTAAGACCAAGGCTCCCGAGGTGAGCACCATATCCCACATAGCGGGCTCAACAAAACCGATAATAGATCCCAGTCCCACTTACCCTTTAATATGATTAACAAAATCAACCATTAATAGGCTACTTAAGGACCTCTCTTCTTAAGCAAGAAAAGAGAAACCAAATGCTATGATACCAATGTAGCGGAAATGGCTTATGAACTTTGAGAATAGAGAAATTAAGAGAATTAAGGTGAGCATTTTTGTGAGATCACTTTGAGAACATAGAGGGTGAACATAATTGATGGTAGCAACATAAAAATAGTACTTAATTAACTTGGCATGAACAATACTTTTGCAAGAGAGAGAGTATTAGAGAACATGAAAATAGTTGAGGAACGGATTTACTTGGAGCCGGCGGTCCCATCTCCAAAAGGCATTTGTATTATAGATTGTCCCATCAAGAGAGACTTTGTTACAATACAATCTTTGTGTTCCTTGTGACTTTGGTGATGTTATGAAGATGGAAAGCTCAATGCATCACGATCTTAACATAAACTTTGCAAAAAGAATTAACTATCCCAAGCCTCAGTCCCAAGGCCTTAAACACCTTCAAAGGTGGAGAGAGCTAGCGGGGAATGAGGGTAGGGAAGAGGAAGAAGAAAAATTCCATAGGAGAAAGAAATTGTTCCTGACTTATCATCACTCTTCTTGCTTAGTATAGCATAATAGCATAGTAATGAAGATGAAGAAGATGACAAGCTTAAGCATTGAAACATGGCTCTTGGTTGGATTTGCATTCGATAGCCAAGAGTGTTTTTGTAGGCTCTCCATTTCTCAACAAGCTTTGAGAAGGGGATAGAGCTCTTGTCTTTCACTCCACACAATGAGACAATGTGTGTGTGTATGTGTGTGTGTGTGTGAGAGAGAGAGAGTATACCCCACTCTCATGCTTGGTCCACCTCTCTCTCTCTCTCTCTCTCTCTCTCTCTTATTATTTTATTATTTCATTTGGACTTGCGACCTCTTTTCCCTCTTTGAGAGAAAGAACTTAATTATTTGTTTTTATATATCTAAATTCTCATTGGACCCCTTTTAAACCTATCCAATAGAATTCAAGAACATCATCTGGACCACATGTGGAGGATCATTTGAACATGTGTCTTTTATACTTATTAAGTCATTTGGTTGAATTTAATACTTCAAGGACTTAATCAATCAAGCAAGCATTTGTCTTTTATGCTTCTTAAGTCAATTGTTTTGAATTGAATACTTCAATCCTTAGTCAATCAAGCACAAAAACGTTCATGCCTCTTGAGAATTTATCTTTGAATTTAACATTTCAAAAACCTTTGTTATTTAAGCATAAAAATCACCTCAAGCTCTGGGCATGGTTCCCACAAACACTTTAAGCATCTTAGCACCTCATGCTTGGGAAGGATCCCACCTTGAGGTTAGCCCTAGGTTGCGTAAGGTCAAATGACTTTTTAACACTAAATTTTGGAGGTCTTTAATGAAGGTAACCTTAAGGTATTTTAAGATCCATTAGATGCACGTTGATCTTTGATAGACTACCTCCGTTTGGACCCCTTTTGAGATGTAACCATCTCTCCTCTTGGTCCCTTGCTGAAGTAAACCTAGAAGCACTTATTGCATATTGATCTTTGGTAGACCGTCTCCTTTTGGACCCCTATTGTGATGCAACCATTTCTCCTTTTGGTCCCCTGTTGAGATAGGTATAGAAGCACATATATATATATCCTAACTCTTGTTCCCATTTTATCTTTCAATATTAAGTGATCAGTTTAATATGAGAAAATCATTTGGTAAAGTTAGATATTATATTTTATGACATTACCTCTCTCTTGAAATCATAGGCGTCCTCGATATGAGCAAGAGAAGATAAAGCTTAGTCATTACTGCATGTTTCTTAGTGGGTAGAGGATTCGTTCTTAGCCTACGACATCATTCCAGAATGGATGACTAATCCATTTTGTGCTCGGGAGACTTAGCTTCCGCAAGCATATCTTCTCTTTAGTCCATATCATCCTTCCAAAGTAGAGTGATAAGCTCTACTTGGTGTTTGAGAGACTTTGTCTCACCACAAACATGATCCTAAGCATGCATACTTCTTAAATTTTGTGCACAATTAAAGAAAGAGAATGAGTCTTATAAGACAAAAAAACATTGTTCATTTAAATTGCCTTTTCATTTTCTTACTCTAGTTTAGCATTGCAAGCATTGATAAGGTTTATATTATCCTTAAGCTAGGTTCCTTGCATCCATCTAGCATATTTAAAAGGATAATTCTTAAACTTAACAAGATATCGTTGGATAATCTTACCGTTTCTTAGTACCTTGTATTTGTGTTGAAGAATCGATTCGGGTTGCAACACCTCTCTCTTGGCAGATCCTCCATTATTGGTTCTTTTGGTGGCTCACCTTTGTAAGGCTTGAGTAGGCTCACATGGTTAGCATTATGAATGAGTCAATGGTTGGGCAACTTTAACTAATAAGACATCTCATTGATTGGCGTAATAATTCTAAAAGAAAGAACCATATTATCTTTTTGCTAGTTTAGCATAATACTTTTGGTGGCTTGTAGATCTCTCTCTCATATTAGGTCTTGAGATCAAGATTCATCGCGTAGATCTCTACTATCTCTTTGTCAACGTTCTTTTTCCCCTTTATCCATTCTTTTGAGTTGAGGACTTGTTAAATAGATCTCTCTCTCTCTCTCTCTCTCTCTCTCTCTCTCTCTCTCTCTCTCTCTCTCTCTCTCTCAATGATCACATGGAGTGTTTTAATCCAACGGTTACGAGTGACTCATCCTTCACACGACATCTAATAAATTCAAACTTCCAATATCTCCCTACTCATCGATTAACAACAATGTACTAGATTTCTACCAGCTTGCTTTTGTTGTGCCATGCTATCAAAACCATGCCTTGCCAATAGACTGTATTTTCATGACCCTCTATTGGTTGAAGCAAGAAAGGTTTTGGTTGGTGCCACGCTCCTGGGTCACTTTTAAAGGGCTACTAGGTTTCCAAGGGAAGTCTCTCTCTCTCTCTCTCTCTCTCTCTCTCTCTCTATATATATATATATATATATATATATATATATATATATATATATATATATATATATACACAATTCTAGGTTGACTTGTCACTCAATATATTTTGTATGCCTCAAAATGATGCCATAAGCATGCTCTACTCTCTCTCTCTCTCTCTCTCTCTCTCTCTCTCTCTCTCTCTCTCACGCACACACCCATGCCTTTAGATAGATGTAAAATATCTACAACTTCTCCAAATATGTGTAGTTGAAGTAGTTGAAGTTATTCGCTCTCAGAAGATAAAAAACACTATTAACTACAGAAGAAGGACAAATTCTAGGATGCTACGTCTTTGTATTCCCAATTAAGGTCTTTTTGTATCTACCTTTTCATGAAAAGGACCCATTTTGACTTTTTGCTTCAATTGTTGTATCACCCCCATAACATGTAGATAAATATCTCTCGACAGGTTGGCCCCCACACTGCTCTTATGTAGAGGAAATTGCCATCGTTGATGATGGGATGATGGGATAGTGCATGGGAGAAGAATACGTCCCCTAGATTTGGATAGGTGAATGGTCTCTCTCTCTCTCTCTCTCTCTCTCTCTCTCTCTCTCTCTCTCTCTCTCTCTCTCTCTCTCACACACACACACACACACACACACACACACACACACACACACACACCCCCCTACATATTGTTATAGCTAGTATTTAAATGTAGTTTAAAAATAACCCGACTCTTTACCTGGTTGGATTTAGGACTTATTTACCCTACAACACCCCAAGTACATTTTCAACCCCCCCCCCCCCCCCCCCCTCCCCCGCCCTTTCCCCCCTCCTTCTTCTTTTGTGGGAGTCGCACCTTAAAACATAACTTTGTTAAGCCTCTCAAAGGCACATAGCATATGGGAGAGTGTCCCATGATAATGGAAAATGGCGGGCAGATGGTGTGCTTATCGAGTTGTTCATGCCTAACGCTTACTATATCTACCTCACATGTAATCTTTGTGCACCGGCACATTTCATGATGATGTTTTTTCTCTCTTCTCTCCCGCTCAGTCCCCCCTATGGGGTCATGGTGGCTACCACTTGAAGCCAGACACTTTGGAAAGTGAGCATTATTCAATAACATAGGTTTGCATTATCATCAAAACTCTATAAAAATGTGAGGATGGCCCTGAGCGCCTCACTTAGTCTCTTTGCATGGTGTTTATGTTGGTATAAAGAGAGATTGAGGGTTTGTTTTGGAAGCTTGCCTACTATCTAACCATGGAGCTTGTGGAAAAAGAGGGTGCTTCTCAGGTCCGCATTATGTACATAAATTTCTTTTTACTGATTTTTTTTTACCAGACATTCTGGTTTCATATGATGTACAGGGAAATAGTATGGCTTGAGGTTTAGCGGCCATGAGCATTAAAAGTAAACTAGTTCGTACTTTCTCTGGTTTTTTTTATGCAGGTTGGTCTTTTACAGTAGTCGACATAATTTCTTTTTTGTTTTGACAAGAGGGTTTTTTTTAATACCTTGTGAATGCACATTATAAAGGGGCTACTGAATGGTGAACCACCGAGGTTGAAACCTCATGGATCACACCACAACTGGCTGTTGAATTTCAAAAACTTTCACATGACTGGTTTATAGAAGGGCTGGATAAAAGTTCCACTATCCCACTCTTCTTTGCAAAAAATTGTCTTGGAAAGCAGCTCACTCACGGGTTTCTGGGAAGGAATTCACACCACTTAACACCTCTCTATGTGAGGTCACTAATATGATTTCAAAACATCTAGATAAATTGGGGTACTCTCTTCAAGATACCAAACTTCCTATACTTTTTTCCACCTATAAACTACACAAGCATAAATTCAGATGGATATTTGATGCCTCAAATGGTATTTTTACTAACATTACCAAGGATAACACCCTCTAACTTGACCTGGTACTTTCAAAATTTGAATTGGTATGTGTCTCTAGACAAAGAGTTTGTTCTAATTTTCTCCAAATACAATATAACCCCTTTTTGGCTAGTAAAAATTCCACAAAAATTACTCTTAACCTCCCTAAATAGATTTTCCATCTCTTCACAACGGATATTGCTCAATGCTATGAGAACATACCCCTGGATGGAGAATTAGGGTTGAAAGATATTCTATCATAGATTATTAAAATTGCCTTTAAACACAATCTTCTCATCCCTTACACTTTGATGAGGAAAAACTATTTAAAAATATATATTGGGTCCTTGATAATTGCACTATTCTCTTCAAAGGACAATGCTTTAACCAAAGCCTGTGCATCCCCATGGGTTTTTCCTACTCATCTCTCATGTGTAATTTATACTTAGTGTTCTTCGAATACAAATGGTTTCTCAAAACCATGAGTGACAAAAGCAGCTATCAAAAACTTTTACTATTCAAACATACTTATAGATATATAGATGACATATTAAGCCTCAACAATAAAACATTCTCAGAAGAAATCAATCATATTTACCCTAACTGACTGAAAATCAAACCAACATATAGACAAGGGTTTAATACATCAACCGACTTCTTTTCAACTTCGATACAATTCCTTAACTTTACAATTACACTTCATAACTCATGTGTGGGAGGATTTGACAAACTGTTTACTTGGAAGAGGGACCTATTAGATATCCAACCCATTGAATTCATAAAAAATAACAATAATCGGCCAAATAAATATGCTCTTAGCACCTGCATCAGTCTCCTATACTTCTCTTCTAATTGCTTCTTAGCATGGGAAGATATCAAGATACTTAGCCATAAATTTTTCCTTAATGGATTCAAGGTATGTGACATAACTAACATTTGGCCTATCCTGGCTTACATTTTAACCATACTAACCTCATTTCTCTAATAAGTTAGTAAGCCCATTCACAGTGGGCCTACTATCGACCCATAGTGTATGGTGCCTGCGCAAGGTGGGAACACACATACACACATCTAAGTACTAATATAGCTAGTATTTGAGACCAATTTAAAAAAAATCGACTCTTTACCTGGTTGAATTTAGGACTTCTTTACCCTACAGCCCTTGAAATACATAAAATTTAACCCCCCTGCCCCCAACACACACACACCTCTTTGTTTGTGGGAGTGGCACCTGCTAAGCGTCTCAAAGGCGCATAGAATATGGGACAGTGGCCCATAATAATTGTAACTGGCGGGCAATCTTGAGTATTGTGTTAAATGATGGTGTGCTTATCGAGTGGTTCACGCTTGGTTCCTATTGTATCTACCTCACATGTCATCTTTGTGCATGCCTAGCTGCATAATGATTTTCTTTCTCTCTTCTCTCCCACTCAGTCCCCCTATGGGGCCATGGCGGCTGCCGCTTGAAGCTAGACACTTTGGAAAGTGAGAATTATTCAATGATGCAAGTCTATATAATCATCAAAACTCTATAAAAAGGTGAGGATGGCCCTGAGCCCCTCACTTAGTCTCTTTGCGTGGTGTTTGTGTTGGTATAAAGAGAGATTGAGGGTTTGTTTTGAAAGCTTGCCTACTGTCTAACCATGGAGCTTGTGGAAAAAGAGGGAGCTTCTCAGGTCCGCATTATACACATAAATTTTTTTTTACTGATTTTTTTTTACCATACATTCTGGTTTCATATGATGTACAGGGACATCGTCTGGCTCGAGGTTTAGCGTCCATGAGCACAAAAGTAAACCAGTACGTACTTTCTGTGGTTTATTTAATGCAGGTTGGGTTTTTACAATAGTCGCCATGATTTTTTTTTTTACTTTAGGCGTAAAGTGCACTTGGCCTAAGTAGATAAATGAGGATCTCAAGGATCTATGAAGGGCTTTGTTCACATGCCTTGAGCTTTATGACTGCACAAGTGGAGATAGCTCTACACCAATGCGTTGGCTGGCTTTTTACAAAAAAAACTAGGATTTTTTTTTACCATCTTTTTGTTGTTTAGGCATTAGGTCAAACCCATGCACTTCACAAGTAAGCATGCAAGTAAGTTTGAGGCCTTGGTTTTGGGATCATAGATCTACGTACTGACTCAACAAAATTAGGCTATGAGCTATGGCTAATAGCCGCTGATGCCATCAAAGAAAACCAAGGTACACGAATGGTATATTTTGGCTGAGAATATTGGGATAAATTGTTAAAAATTGGGGGGCCGGGTTTGATGAGCCCTTGTTACATTTGATGCATGGTTTTTTGTTGGGTTGCTAGCATAAATGTGGTGTCACATTGGTAATATAATTGTGCATTGTGGTCTAGGTTACATTGCATACCACGATGGTGGTATTTATAACCATGCCGTTATTGAACAGTCTGGATTTAATAAGTTTCTTTTTAAGGAATGGTGTTTGAACACTTGGTTGTACAATTTTGGTATATTATTTCGGTTCCTCTCACTCAAAATTAATGTAGAGGATGTGATATGCTTAGATAAGTTATTTTTTGCCTACAACAAAGCAATAAACAAATTATTTGAAATATAAGACAATATGTTTGAAGGTTGTATCTAATGCTAAGGACAAAGTTACTATGTTTTGACAAATAGTTTCAAAGATGGAAGTGGTAAGAAGTATAGCTCACTTAACTAATTAGTCTAGGAGAGCTATCTGACCAGTTTTTCCACACTAAGCAAAAGAATTAAAACCTTGCTATGGAAAATTCTGATGGTGTATGGTTGAGAAGTAGGCACAAAATAACTTTGAAACTGATGGTGGCATTAAGTCACTTGGATCAGAACGAGTGGTGACCTTCTGATTAAAAAAATACATATGTAAAATGTATATTTATTAAAAATTGGGTTATATAGAAACCATATATATATAATACCATAAAACAAAGGGGTAATGACCTTTTTACAAGCTTAAAAAAGAGAGAACTTTTTACAAAAATACATTTACACTTTGGACGTTTGTTTAAAGTAAAAAAAGATGTAAGTTGGACATGGATAACAATTGATATAGTCCGTTGACACTTGAAAAACACATTCAAAACTAACGTATTTTTTGTCTTGATTGAATGGACTCTATCTTGTCTTGGAATTTATTTTGTCTTGAAGAAAATTTTTGTCCATTATTACACTTGCTCCTACTATTTGGGAAGGACTTCTTTAATGAGTCATCATCATTGTATACTAGAATGAGGCTTCATTCTTATAATCCATGTACAAAGATAATTCTAAGACTAAGTTGTTTTTATACTAATCATTGTCTTTTCTCTAAATCCAGTTGTCTTTTATGTCTTATTATTTAAGTTAAAACAGCTACATACACGTCCTATACATAAGGTTTTTCCATTCTTTTTGAAAAAACCAGGACGTTGGGTTTGGAAACTAGCTCGAATATTAGTTCTATGCCGGACCCACTATCTATAATTTGTTTGCTGGCTGGCTGGTGTTAGCTGATTCTTCATAGGCTAATATTTTGAATACGTGCTCACGGCTATTATAGTCTCTGACTTTGTCGGTTTAGGGGTTTGCACGCCCAACCTACAGGACTAATTATATATATTTTCTTTCAGGATCACAAACATTTTAAATTGACATCTTTCATAAGAGTAAACTACGACCTAGAGAAGCATACAATGATTTGAGAACAAATTAGGTTTTACTTAAAGGACCATTCCTCAAAAAAGCCTTGGTATTACAACTAGACCGTTTTTGGCCAAAAGAGCCAAATACTGTGTTACATATTACCATAAGTTATCCCTGGATAGCTAATAATTTTGTCTATTGCAGACCCTTGTTCTCTTGCAAGGCCTATAACTATCTTCTGAGCCCCTCTCTGTGGCTACCTCTCTTTTCCTCAAATGTATTGGCAGTTTGGATGCTTCTCAATTAATATATGATTTGCCTCTCGCCTCAGATAAAAGGTTATCTATCTTACATATGTTGTCTTTGATTGGGTCAAGATTATGGCTACCCTAGACAAGGACTCCAAGGATGGAATTAATATGATTTCCCATTACATAGCTCAATTACCTATACCTTTTGTATAGTATCGACAAAAGCTAGCCCTAGTTTTTTCTTCTAAGACTGAATTATTTAACTTTTTGAGAAAAATTGTGGTCTCAATCCATATTTTATCAGTATCCCTACTGCTCCAACTGTCCCTAAAATCAGGGATATATTTTGTAGAGATAGTGTAGCACTTGAAGCTGTCAAGGAATTTCAAAAAAATCTTTGCTCCCTTAGTAAATCTAATCTCTTGGAAATGGTACCCAAAGTGTCCAAGGTTTTCCCTTCCTTCCAATTAGAAAAATGAAATTGAATCTTTTGATAAGGACCAATAGCTCTGGGTTTTACCTAACAAAGCCTTTCTGGCATCAATTCTTAGTGAAACTTGGGTCTATCTGGCTAATCTACCTGCCTCCATAGTTGAGGATTGTAGGCTCAAGATTCTAAAAGGAGAAAAATTCCTAGACAAAGGAGAACTTATCAAAGCCTCCTTAAACCTCAACCTTATTGACCATTCCAAATGCTCTTCAAATACATGCCTATATATTTGGACAAAAGGGAACATGGAGTTTGCTAAAAGTAACCCTAACTACTACACAAAATCTATTTGGAATGTTTTTAGACCATATGTTAAATGTGCATGTAAATTTATTGACCCTAAGGCATCGTGCGAATCCAACATTATGTGCTTTGACCATGCTATCTGGTTTATCCTCAACCATCTTGACCAGCTCTTCCCCGAGAAATCCGTGGAATTTCATCTATCACTTATCTGTTCTTGGTTAGGTGGCCAAGATAAACAATTAGTGATTTCTCATATTGCTTTCAATATTTTTGGTGGGCTTATTCTGGATATCCTTAAATGAGAGAAATTGGATGAACATGGGACTTATTTGACTACTTATGAAAACTACAAAGGTGTTAAGATTATCACTAGTCTACTCAAGCCATGTATTGAGGATGATAAATCCCCCTCGCTAAAAAGACTTAAATCTCTTGCCACCCCCAATTCATTCACTTCATTTTTGACACCTAGCTCTTCCTCTAATTTTAATAGAGGAAAATCTTGTAGCTTTACTAGGGGAAGAGGAAGAAACACCCCTATCTGGCACCTTCTTGACTTATGATCACTTATACTGTGTAGGCTGCTATTGGCCCATGTGGAAGGATGCATCTTACGAAAAATACTTCTTGCAAAGGGTACACCCAAAGACATTTTTTTGTGAGTGTTTTGACTTACTTTTTGGAAACCGTGAAAAACTTGATAATATACTTACTGGCTGAAAGTATTAACAACCTATTAAGAATCTGGTCTACAATAATGATTTTGTACGACACATCACCATTCTTGATTGTGCTTGTGATAAATATATCCCTTTTTGTAGAGATTTTGATACTTATGGAAAATATGTATGTACTAGTAATCTTGATCTAGGTAAAAGTACCACTAACCCGAAAATCCTAGCTCATTAGGAGAAATATGGACCTTGCATGGGCCTTGTAAGGAACCTAATTTTTAGGGATTAAGGCTAATGTTATGCGGGGTTAAGGGGACAACGTCATTGAAGAAGGTGATTTAGCGTAGTCTTTTCTATCCTTTTTTTAAGACAAATGTAGGATGTGGACCTAAGGGGTTACTTTCTCTCTCTAGCTTTTTTAAAGTGAAGGAAGTATAGGGGTGTGACCACATCAACAAAAACATGGGTCACTAAGAGTCAAAATTTAACTTTTAAAAAAAACTCATTTTTACTTATTTTTTACTTAAAACTCCCTCTTAACATATATACATATCCAAAAATCAGTTTTTGACCCATTCTTTTACCCACAAGCGTAGAAAGTCCATTTTTTCAAAAACAAAATTCCCAAAAAGTAAAAAACACTTTGTTCTCTCCTCCTCCCTCCTCTCTACCTCTCCTCTCCCTCCCTGCCCCTACCTTCCTCCTCCCCCCCATCTCTCCCTCCCCCCCTCCCTTCTTCTTACCTCCCATCTTCCTCACTCTCCCTCCCCCTCCCCCTCTATCTTTTCATCCTTTGCTTCCTCATGCAACAACTGCCATGGTGGTCACGGACATCACAAATCATTTTTTTCCACCACCACATACTCCACACACCAAAAGCATACATATTCGCTTACCGACGGCGTTTGCACCAAAGACCACATGTGAGGGTGATCAAAAGGTTATCACAAGAACGTTGCACCGCTGGTGAGACCAATGTTGACATTTGGGTGGAAGGCCATTTGTGCCCTTATGGTCCTATAAGCTACTTCCATCCATCCTTTAATAGCCTTTCGACATTTCTTCAGTTGCTTGGGAAGGGAGAAGCAGGCTTGTTAGGCTATTGCAAGCGGTTGTGTATGGGCGCAGGTGCTTCTTTGCATATGTGGATGCACGAATGTCAAGCTCTTCACCTCAATATAGTGGCATTACAAGAGAGTGTTGCCTCTTCGGAGAGGGTGGTTGAAACTCTTCAGCAACAAATGCAAGAAAAGGAATCCCACATTATGAAGCTTTCCAACACTATCACATACTTGAAAGAAACACCGCTTGGTGCAAGGGAACGGAAACGCACGTATTCATCCATTGAAACTCTTGCACATTCGAGTGGAGCACGCAAACGCACGTATTCATCCATTGAAACTCTTGCACATTCAGGTGGAGCACGCAAACGACGAGTGATAGCCACAAGCTGATTTGGTCTTTACTTGCATGATGCATTCTTACTTCACACTATTTTCTAACATTTATTTCTTTTGGTTGCTAGAAACTTCATCCAGGAGGTCTGCGGTGGAACAACCCAAGATAATCGCGTCAACCATCTCACTAGTTGTCTCAATACCTAGGATGTGATTTCTATCTTACAATCACCCGGAGGTAAGCACATTAAGGATGCAGTCACCAAGAAACTTATGCGTAAATTGAGAAATGTGGTTAGTGATGATGACGTGCAACAAGCTTGTGATGAGGCTGGAATCAGCACCAAAGCATAGCATGCTATTTTCCAACTCCTAAAGGATGCCCTCAAAGAGCATGGCATTGTGGAAAACCTATTTCTCATTTTGTACAAGGTCAACCTTGCAAAGAAGGCCACAAACAAAGATGTGTTCTCTTGCATTGGGACATACCTACACATTGAGGACACAATGACGACTTCCCTTTATGCTTCGTGCCAACAAAGGCAAGGGAAAAAGGTAAGAAACAATCCATAAGACCTTCGGAGAAGGGCTTCCCTTACACAATGTGGAACAATATTTTTGTCGACCTTAGCAGACTTCAACAAGCCATGCTTAGATTTTACGAGTTACTTGAAGAGGGTGGCACACTATACTTTTTTCTTTTGGTTTTGTTCTTATCATAGCCTTCAATGCTGTGCTGAAACTCGATGAGTGTCAAATAGTGAAAGGTCGAAGGTTAGAGAGGCTAAGTGTCACTCTAATGAATGAGGCCCTTTTGAAAACCAAGCAAAATCATTCAATCGAGCCATCCCCCACCCCATCTTTTAGCGTGCAATCAAAGAAAGAAATTTGGTGGTTGGGTGCTATGGAGGTGCCTAAAGAGACCAATGGAGTACTTTCATGGATTTTTGAGAGAACTCCATGGATCACAGAAGTAATACATTGCCGGATTGCAGGCCAGAAGTTGGAGGTTAAGGGTTTTGGTAGCTATGATATGGAGTGGCACTTAGGTGGGGACTTGAAGACCATAAAGTGTTTGCTTGGCTACAAACAAGTGGCTTCTTCTCTCATGCCTTGTCCATTTTGCACTCGAGGTACAAACCTAATGGACAAAAATCACACAAGAGCATTGCAAAGGTCGGTTCCATGCTTCCATGGCAAGGGCATGGAGAACAAGGGTTGGATTTTTGTGATGCCGAAGATGAAGGTAGAGAATGGGAAGCATCTATTCTGAGATGTCACATGCTCAATGCCCCAGACTGTGATCAAAAGAACAATGCTTGGAATCCAATCTTTCCATTTCCTCTATCGAATGTACATTTTTGTACATTACACGCATTCATGCACATTTTTGATAGGCTATTGAAGCTCCACATTGACTATGTTTTCACAATGAAACCATTGGAAAATGGAATTGGAGCTGATCTCTTGAGACAACTAATTCCAGTGTTGGAAGATTTCAGCTATTAGTGTAGAAAGATATCAGACAGCAGACTGGACAGGAATCAGAAACTAGACTAGAATGTGGATGCTGAAATGAGAATCAGACTTATGTACTGGAAATAAGGTTCAGATTCAGATTCAGATTCAGAAGACTGGACGAGAAGTAAGTATAACTGAAATATATGCCATGATTGGGATTACAGATCAAGATTACAGCGAATATGATTTACAGAGAGAAAGTACACCTGACAATACTGCCAATGATTCTCAAGTACAAGTATAGCCAAGGCGCTAACCCAAATGATAATAATTGCCAACCCGATTACAATGTAATGGGCCATATTTATACACTTCAGGTTTACTGTAGTAATTACCATAGTAATTACTAAGTAATATGTTGCCCATCTTCTAAGAAGATGTTCCCACATAGGGAACTATCCAACCATCTACATCCTTCCCTTCTTTCTTGAATTTTGGCAAGATTCCAAAATTTCTCAAAAATTCCCCTATCTAATTCTGATGTGAGACTGAAAAATCCATCGTCTGGTTCAGATGTTGGGATTCCGGCTTCACCACTAATAGAATGGCCATACAAAGATTGTGAGTAGGTAGTGGAAAAGGCCAAGGATTGCGAGAGGCAGCTGAAAAGGCCAAGGTGAAGCTCTCACCAGGCCAAGGTGGAGCTGTCATCAGGTCAAGGTAGAGCTGTCATCTCCACCTACCTAATGAGGAGAAAAGTCACCATTGAATTCTGAGATGGAACTACCCAGTATCCTTCCATTGGACCGTCTTTCGTTTGCCCTTTGACCTGGACGGTGCCTGAGAAGTCCCAGTACTAGCATTCTCCTTCTGAATCAGTCGGTAAATGGCCTCCTGCTCAAGCTGATCCTGCCGGTCGGTGGTCATCTCTACTTCATAAGGCGTGAGATAATGATAGGTTTTGGTGTCAAGGTCATAGAGTGTACGCTTGCCTTTGCTGAGTCTGGTTCTGGCCAGCTTATGACACTGCGAAGCAGTATGGATCCATTCTTCTGGAAGAGGTTGATTAGTTTTGACTCGAGCTTCAAAAAGAATCTCAGCCATCTCCCTGTACTGTGGTGCCAGACCCGGCTTTGCTGTAATGTCTTTTTCAGGCAATTTAGAAGATTCAACCGTAAGCTGTAGCAACTGATTAGTAATCCTGGTCAGTCCTCTGACTTGAATCTTCCACTAGCCCATACACAACTGAATCCTATGCATCTCCTCTTTCAGTGCCTGAATGTCGTTGATTTGGAGAGCATCATTGAACAACGTCTGCCAAGTCTTCCATTCCACAGTTGATCGCTCATGCCAATCCTGAAGCTCATCAGTGATTTTGAAATATGTGAGACGGTCAACTGGTTCCGGATGTTGAGGATACAGCATTGGAAAAAATCTTGGCAGCTCTGTTTCTCTTGCTGGAACAACATACAAGAGAACTGGAGAATCATGCACAAATTCTAAGAAATTGAGAAAAGCCTGGTTCTCCTGCTGCATCATCTTTCTGGTGATTCTCACTAGCTGGAACAGTGTTCAGAGAGCAGTTTCCCGACTGAGATTCTCGTCTGAGGTCCTCTGTTAGTGGTTGTTTGGTCCTCAAGAATGTCTTTGACTCTCTGATCCAAAACACCTCCGGCAGTTTGCATTTGCACCAAAACTTCCTTGAGTTGTACCCTAACATCCTTCATATAGAGGTAAGTAGGTTTGCTACCCAGCAGAAGTTCCAGTTCCAGGGCTAGGGAGCAACAATCTGCAGTAGACTGCGTTTTCCAGTGCGGATTTGCGACTCTCTCATCAGCATTGAGTATCCATTCAGGTACTCGTTCCAATAGCTGGACTGTACTAGGATGCCCAGGTAGATGGCAAGCTTCTTTATCATGGAAAGCTGTTGATTTCCAACGTTCTACCATTTCACTGGATTCCACATATAACCTTTGAAATCTTTCCAAGTCAAACAAGAGATCATCATCCTCCAGATATTGTCTGGTTATGGAGTCCTGTTGATGTCTCAATTGCCTATTCAGGGTAATGAGCTGCAGTGAATG
Source organism: Adiantum capillus-veneris (assembly GCF_014529385.1). Lineage (NCBI taxonomy): Eukaryota > Viridiplantae > Streptophyta > Polypodiopsida > Polypodiales > Pteridaceae > Adiantum > Adiantum capillus-veneris. The sequence goes on from NC_140951.1 coordinate 98,978,269, forward strand.
TTGATGATCAGCAACTGGTCCCTCTTCTTGCACTTTCATTTTTCCTTTAGCATCTCTGCTGAGTTGGGATTGTTCTGTTGGCTGATTCCCAGTGTGACTGGGCTGCTACTCTCCAGTCTGCCCGACTGGTGTCCTTCAGCCTGTCCTTTCTGCTGGCCCTCATTCTGGCCTGGCTGTGACTGGCCTCCTTCATTTGGCCGTGTCCCACCAGTACCAAGTCTTGGAGGTGGAGATGGTGGTGGGGCATCATCATCATCCTTTGTATGCCGAGCTTCTTGATCATCCTCCTCCTGATCAGCTTCATCTTCCTGGTCTTCTTCTTCCTCATCCGGAGAAGTCTGTTGCTCAATATAATCTAATATATCTTGATTCATCAGAACATTATTGTACTCAGTCACCTTGTCCTGCAAATAGCTCTGCATACTTTCCATCAAGGACTTTTAGTTCTCTAAATTGAAAACAACATTGCCTGATGGATTTAAAATTTCAGCTAATCTATTATAGATGTATCTTTCAGTCAAAGAGGCCTTCAGAGAGGTATGACGCATTAGCAGGTTTTTGAATTCCACCCGCTTTATCCTAAGGATTGTTTCAGACCGCTCTGCAGCTCTCAATGCTTCATTTCGTTGATTTTTTATGATCATTATTTCAGACTCAGCCTTAGCTAACTTTTTGTTTAGCAACTCATTATTCCTTTCTGAATGAGCTTCCAGTACCCTGTGTTGTATGTTCTGCTCCTCCCGGGCTTTCTGGAGCTTTTGAATTTGATTTTGTGCCTCTGTCAAATCAACTTTGAGCTTTTTCACTTCATCTTCTGGTCCAGCAGCCTCCATCAGTTGTCCCATACAATTGACAATGGTATTCCAAGAAGACTGTATGAGGACTAAACATTTGTCTTTGACTGTGGTTGGATCAGAATCAGTAGGCTCATGTATTGCCACTGGAGCTATGTAGGGTAGAGTTACATAATCAGCTTTGCTGAGCAGAAGATGCCCTTTCAATTGCTTAGTCTGCATTTGTTGCAACTTGTCCTGTTTTACCAGTTGCAAAAGGTTTCTAGTATTTAGAGTAGGAATTCCACTAGTATTTAGAGTAGGAATTCCACCAGGCAGAGTCGAGAAAGCTGGACCTTTCCCTTTGTCAAGTTGACTCTTGCCTTTGTCCCCTGGTTGGTCTGCTATCTTCTCAAAAGTAGCTGGCTTGGCACGATCTTTCCCAGAACCAGTAGCAACTGTATTTTTTACGACTGACTGGTCAGGCATAGTCTTTTGAGCAGATTGCTGCTCAGTCTGGCTCACTACAGCTTTCTCAGTGTTTACTGTCTTGACCTAGCTTTCTATCTGCTTCAAAATCTCACTGCTTTTTGTCAGTGTAGTCTTTGGCTTCTTTGAACCGTGCCAGCCTGTTCTACAGTTGCTTTCCTTTTCAGGTCGGTTGAAATGGTTTGACTGTCTGTTTCCTCATCGTCTGAGTACAGTTCAATGTTCTTTGGTTCAGAAATTGGCTTCTCACTCCAAGCCTTCTTTACCTGCTCATTAACATCTGCAGCAGCAGTAGCCCAATACAGGAATTGCCGAACATACCAGGCCTTGAAAACATTTTGAGATTTTAGCTTGGCAGTCTACTAGAGTACATTATGCGAGAGAATTTGACAAAGGTTAATAGGAACCTGTGGATCCAATATCTTGGCCAACAGCATAGCAACCAATTTTTCAAATACATACGTTGGGTTGTTTTTAAGGCTTACTACTTCGGCTACAAACCTATAAGTAGTGGAGGCTTCTAGTCCTGCTACTATTGGAACTCCTTGAGCACTTGCCTTGCATTTTCGTCTAGCCGTCTCATCCTCCTTCAGAGCTATACTTATCTGTTGTGCAGTTTCCACAGAAGGTTTGGGCTCATTGGGCATTCGGAATGCAAATGCTATGGCTTCTCGTGTCACTGACACCTTTCTACCATTTACCATGGCATTGCCATTTTCAGCGTCGAAGGAATCAAGAACTTTCTTGATGATATCTGCATCAAAAGCAATTCTTGTATCTTGCAACACAACTCAAAGATCCCAGATTTGTAGCAGAGTCATTGCTTGATCAGTAAATACATAACGCTGGATTTTACTGTACGGGATAATGGGAAGGCTTGCCTTTGCATCAGCCACTCTGGCCTGGGTTTCCTCAAGAGACTCGTGCATCTTCTGATTGTTTCCTTCTACCCATACATTGTGAGGATGATGATGATGAAACACGCAAAGGAGAAGGTGACTTGTCATATCAAAACCGTTCCTTGGTGTTGATAGCAAGGTTAGTTGACAATCAAATGTCTCTTCAGAGGTCAAAGTTTGCGGCTGCAGCAAAGAAACCTCGAAGCTTGGCGATGGAAAATGGTTAACAGGAGGAAAGCGTCGCGTAGGGGATTTATGAGGAAAAATGCTAACTCTCCTGACTATTATACGTGTTCGCGCCATAAAAGCTCCACCACTCGCCGCTCCTAGACTTGTGTGCATTGTTGTTGTCGTGGCAGACATGCATTGGACAAGACTGCGACCCATCCTTGAAATAATTACCATTGGCGTGCCATTTGACCGTTGGGCGCTTAAAATTTGGAAAGTGTGTCCACACTGGTACTGGATTGATTTCTAGTCTGGCCCGACCATACTGGTACTGATTCGTTCTTCGGGTACTGGTTCTGAAGTTGGAACTGGTTGCACATGAAAAAGTTCAAAAATGTATGATTCTGGTATCTCTTTATCAACAAGTTCCCTTTCCTTAGTACCTTGTTCCGGCCCAGTTTCTCTAGTCTCTGAATAATGAAGCTTGATCTTTGCTCCATTATATACTCCTTGGCAACATCAGTCCAGATAAATCTTTCAGTCTGACTGTGCCATTGGAAAAGACCCAGTCTACCTCAAAAGGTCGTGCCCAGGAAGTCTTCAAGTTTGGCTTCTTTGGACCCAGTCTAGAGTGATATAGAAGCACTAAGTCTCCTTTCTGGAATTCTCAAACTTTAATTCGGCGATCATACCAGCGCTTCCTTCGTTGTTGAACAATTTCTTGTTCCAACATAGCCCTTTGCCTGAGTTCATCTAATTGCATCAGTTCATCCAGCCTCTTCTTAAGATTATGGTTGGAGTCTAACCCATACTTCACAACCATTCTCAGACTGGGGATCACAAATTCCACAGGAACCACAGCTTCAGTACCATACACCATTCTGAATGGTGTCATTCTAGTAGTTACCTTATAAGATGTCCTATAAGCCGATAGAGCAGTCTGAAGTTTCAAATCCCACTGATCTGGTTTCTTTTGCACCACTTTTGTGAGAATAGTCTTTATTGTCTTGTTGCTACTTTCAGCCTGTCCATTGCATCTGGGATAGTAAGGAGTAGATTTCCGATGCTTGACAAAAGCATATCCAATAGGATTTCCATAGTGTCATTGATAAAATGTGTTCCTTGATCGGTCACAATCTCTACTGGACATCCATATCGACAGACAATATTCTCAAATAGAAACCTTGCAGTTGACTTGGCCGTGTTGTCAGGAAGAGCCTTAGCTTCAACCCACTTGGTAACATAACATGTAGCCATTACTATGTACTTGTTCTTCCTGGGAATCACCTTCTTAAAAGGTCCCATAAAATCCAGTCCCCATTTCATGAATACTCCCAGTGGTTGTATTGGCATCAAGGGAGTCATATCTACAGCTGTTGGTCGACCCATTCTTTGGCATATGTCACAAGTTTTACAAAAACTTTTGACATCAGCAATCAGTGCTTGCCACCACAGACCAGCTTGCAGAATCTTCTTATAGGTTACTTCGTTGGAAAAGTGTCCAAGAGACTCACCATTATGCGCTTCTGAAATCACTTGTATTCTCTCTCCATAGGGACACATCGTCAAAGTATACCATCGACACCCAGTCGATAAAGTAATCCTCCTATGATAGTAAATTTTAGGCTTTTTATGATCAGAGCTTTCTTTTGATTCTGCTTCCAATCCTGTGGAAAGGCACCTTGGAAAAGGATTCATAGATATCATACCATTTAGGATCCATTGACTCTTTTGCCTCTAACTGAAATAAATCAGCATCCACTGGTTCATCTCTCAAGGGTGATTCTGAATATCCTTTCGTACTTCTTGAAAGAAAATCAGCTCCACAATGGTTTTGGCCAGGCTTATGGAAAATTCTGAATTCAAATTCCATAAGGAACATCATCCATCTTATCAGCCTGCCTTGAATAATGACTTTGTTAATCAGAAATAGAAGAGCTTGATGGTCCACATAAAAATGGAATAACTTTCCCAGCAGGTAATGCCCGAACTTTGTAGCACTAAAAACCATTCTAAGGGCTTCTCTCTCAGTAGTCGTATAGCCTTGTTCAGCCTGACTGAATCTGCGACTAGCAAAATAAACGGATAGTCGTTCTTACATCTGGCTGAGCTAATATTGCCCCCATTGCCAATCCCGAAGCATCGACATGTACGTGGAAAATAATATCCCAATTTGGCTGCCTAAGGACTGGTTTACTGGTAATGGCTTTTTTCAAATTCTGGAAACTCTCCTCACATTCAGTAGTCCAGTTGAACTTACTGGTCTTCTTTGTAAGCTCATATAGTGGTACTGCTTGAGAAGCAAACTTGTGTACAAATCTTCTATAGAAATTCACATAACCCAAGAAAGAACTCAACTCGAAAGCAGTTCTAGGTGCTTTCGCTTGCTGGACACTGTATTTTGTCATTGGCCATCTGTGTTCCATTACGGGAAACCACATGTCCCGATAGCTGTCCCTTCCAGACTAGAAAAACAGATTTGAATGGATTCAAACAAATCCGCTTCTCCTAGAAGCGTTTGAAAACCATTTCTAGGAATAGAAGGTGTTGTTCCTCATCTGAATAGACAGTGAAGTCGTCCATGAAAATGGCGAGGAACCGATGAAGAAATTCATTAAACCTCTCCATCATACACCGCTGAAAAGTAGCTGGTGAATTGCACATGCCAAAAGGCATCACCAAATACATGAAAGCTCCCCACTCAGTGATGAAAGTGGTCTTAGCTCTATCTTCAGGAGCGATCTGTAACTAGTTATATCCACTATAACCATCCATGAAGCTATACATCTCATATCCTGCAATCTCATCAAGCAACATATCAGTAAAAGGTAAGGGAAAGCGATCCTTAATAGTATGGGCATTTAGTTTCCTATAGTCGACACAAACTCTCAATTTTCCATTCTTCTTGGGGACAACGACTATGGGAAATAGCCAATCACTGCTTGCCACTTCCATAATGAACCTAGCCTTGAGAAGATTATCAATCTCCTCCTTGACCTTCTTTGCATAGTTGGGGTTCATCCGGTATCTTTGCAATCTTACTGGCCTAGCATCCAGTTTCAATGGTATTCGGTGTTGATAGACTTTAGGATCTACTCCCTTCATATCTGTATGTTCCCAGGAAAACACATCTTTATAGTTCTGGAGCATTTTCCGTGCCTTTTTCTTCATTGCCGGGTTGAGGTGCTTCTTAACCTTGATCATTCTGGGATTTTCCTCTGATCCTAGGTTCCACTCTTCTACTTCTTGGTCGTCTGAAAGAAACCAGTTTGGTCTGCCTCCTTTTCGTTTGGTTGATTCTTCAGCGTAATCCCAGGATGGTCCATTCATTTTTGAATCATTATTATGATCCTGTGGGTACTCTTCAGAACATACTGGTTCCTCTACTATACCTGTATCAGCTGCTGCCACCATCCTTCCAGTTAGCTGAATTGTTCTTTCCCCTGTATTGACTTCGGTAAACTGATCAGGGAATTGTCTCTTCTCTTTATCACCTTCTCTTTGTTTAGCAAGACAGCATTCAAGTCGATTTCTGCCAAAGGGAATATATTCATAGCCGCTAGCATTTGCTCGATTTTCTTGGCTCTGTACTTCTGACACAACTCCTTCGGCCTCAATTCCTTTTTCCAGCTCCTGGTATTGTTGGTCTGAATTTGGATTCTGCCACCACTCGCCCCTTCTATGGTCAAATTTTGGTTTGCATAGTCATGAACAGCATGTGTTGTTCTCAACCATGGGCACCCTAGTAGCATTCCATATGCTCCCTGCACATCCAGGACTAGGAAACTGGTTTTGAATTTCTCCCTCCCAACTCTTATCTGCATGTTTTCAATCATACCCGTCGCTTGTACGACTCTATGATCTACCATTCTTGCTTTGAATGGTTCCGGTTTCATATTAGTGATACCCATTCTTTGCTGAAGATGGGCTCCCATTATGTTGACTCCTGCCCCTCCATCCAGGATAACGCTTGAGAGAGGTTCCCACTGCTTCCTGACCTTGTAGTCTACCTGAATAAGTGGAACTTCATCATCTCGGATAGCCATCAAGTCCACTATTCTGGCCTCTGCCTCAGCTTTCTTGCGCTGTCTGATAAAGTTGGCCACCTCAGGCAAGGTTTTTCTTATATACTCCAGCTCTACATTCAGCTTCTGGATTCTATCACAAATTTTCACCTGAATTTCTTCTCTCTCTTGGTCAGACTGATTGTCAGAGCTTGAAGAACTGGTTTCTTCACACTGCCATTCTTCTTTTGCAGTGCTTCCACTCTTTCCATCCACTCCCATTTCATCAGCTAGTCCATGTACCACAGCCAGCATGGTCTCGGTCATGGCCGGTAGTGACTGATCTTTATCAGTCGATTGGGCTGGTATCCTTTGAATGACTCTAGCTTCGGAACTTTCTGGCTGCTCTGGCAACTTCTTAGTTAAATCCTCCGTGATTTTAGCTGCTAGTTCCCTCTGCTCTTGCCACTCATCTACCACCTTCTCTTTACCTTTGGCCTTCCAAACTTCTCTTGTTGAGCCTACTTGCTGCTGTTAGGATTGACTGGTACTTCTGAAGTGTCTGGGATTTCTTCAATGACTACTCCCTTGCTCCTGTAACTACCCTAACTGGGACTGGCTTTGGTGCCTTAGCCTCAGTAGTAGTCGTTACAGGTGCATCTGGACATTGGGCTGCAAAATGACCATACTTTCCACAAGTATAGCGATTCATGCTCCTGTTCATCTTCCTCTTCCTCTGCCTGTAAGGTCTCTACCTTCAAATTTCACACAAGTTCTATTACGCATTTGAATTTTTTAAGCATCACTCATTATTTAAGATATTCAAGTTCAAATTATGAATCGTAGGCTGAGAAAACCTAGAATTTAAAATTTACGCTACAAAATTTTGACATGTTTAGCTATATGAATCACTAATTAACTTATTGTAAGACTTAGTTACTGATTGTAGAATCTTTTTTTACTACTGTAAAGTTAATATAAGACTGTAAAGTTTAACTTAAAAATGTAAAGTAAATTATCATTAAGGAAATAAATAAAATAATTATAAAGATAAAAGAATACACAAGGATGACAAATGAAGGCACATGGACTCGCTTGGACTCACATAGGAGGGGACAAAGTGGGACACACTGTCACATGAAAAGGAGAGGCTAGTCTTGACTAATCTTAATGAGGGGGGCTGTGTGGCCTTATCTTTTGATGATAATGACAAAGTGGTCAAGCTGATGGGTACCAAAAACACGGGTATGATTTTTGGATAAAAAAAATTTAAAAAAATTTAATATATATATATATATATATATATATTTTATTGTTTTTAAAAAAAAATTTAAAAAAAATTCGGAAAAAAAGTTGGACGTTTTCTTTTCTGCTATAAATAGAGCATCCATGCTCACACTTTAGACATAGAGATTGCCTCTATAGCGCTCACGAAGTGCTGCCACTTCTCTTAGAGAGAAGGCGTCTACAAACCACTAAGAGAGCAAAAACTCTAGTGGACTAATAAGGTGCGTATTAATTAAGCATTCAATTAACTTTAGGAATGATGTATGTGTGCTATCTCTTACTCTAATCTCTAATGGATTAGTAAGATTCAATTAGCTTTAAGAAGGATATGTATGTGCGATCTTTTACTCTAATCTCTCTAATAGATTAGTAAGATTCAATTAGCTTAAAGAAGGATATGTGTGTGTGTGTGCTATCTTTTACTCTAATCTCTCTAATAAATTAGTAAGATTCAATTAGCTTAAAGAAGTATATGTGTGTGTGTGTGCTATGTATTACTGTAATCTCTCTAATAGATTAGTAAGATTCAATTAGTTTTAAGAAGGATATGTGTGTGTGTGTGCTATCTCTTACTGTAATCTCTTTAATAGATTAGTAGGATTCAATTAACTTTAGCAATTATGTGTGTGTATGTTTTCTCTTACTGTCATTTCTCTAATAGATTAGTAAGATTCAATTAGCTTTAGAAAAGGATGTGTGTGTGTTCTCTTTTACTCTAATCTTTCTAATGGATTAGTAAAATTCAATTAAATTTAGAAAAGATGTGTGTGTATGTTTTCTCTTAGAAAAGGATGTGTGTGTGTTCTCTTTTACTCTAATCTTCTAATGGATTAGTAAGATTCAATTAACTTTAGAAAAGATGTGTGTATATGTTTTATCTTACTCTAATCTCTCTAAGTATACCTACTCTCTCTAGTTAGTACATCTTCACTATTAACTTATGCATAGTTAATTGAAAGTTAATACATAAGAGAACTCATCATATTCTTATTATACATGATGAAATTCTCATTCACCAATTTTATTGTCAATTAGATTAAGTAGAATTTTGAATAATACTAAAAATTGATTTAGTTGAAGTATAGAAATTGAAGTTAGAATTGAATTAAAAATGTGAAGCATAAAAGTAATGCATTCCTAAACTTTCACTCATAGTTTACACACTTAATTTTTGATTAATTACGATTAGCAAATATTTGATGTATAGAAATTAGATGTAGAACAACAACAATAAGTGTGAATTCGAGTTGGTGAGGGTTCAAATTACAGACTCTCTTTGGAAACAAGGAGATTACTAGGGAAATCGACCAATTTAAAGTTCTAAGTGTATAACATAAGTGTAGTACAAAAAAATGGCTCCAAAGCGTGTTCGAACCCAAGGCGCTAATGATCATGAAGCTGGTACAAGTAACGGTGGAACCCCTACGGAACATCCTATGTCTCCACCAATCGGACCAATCGGAGCTATGGTAGAGGTTAGTATTGCAGTTTCAAGTTATGCATCATTGCATATGCAAGACCATAGAGATATATTATTTACCTTATGAAAAGAAAACACGGACCGAAACCACGGGGCTTAACCCCAAGAAACTCGTCATATGTTTGACAAGTAGGAAAGATTGTCTGGTTAAACTGGTTGCTATAGGAAAGAATGTTTGTCCAAAACCTTCGGTATGGTTTCTCTCAAGTCTCTCTACTTATTAGCGTTGGTATTATGTGGCAGTTGCCGAGGCGTGAGATGGCACCGCTGATGCTGTGGTGGGAGTACACCCAGATTAGCCCAGCTGGATACTGCAATTTTGTTTTTCCGTGGCGTGAGGATGACGCCCAGATTGGCACCATTGTTGCTGTGGCGGGAGTACGTCCAGATTAGCACAACGAGTACTTGTCGAGCGGTATGGGACGCTCATGAGGACAAGGGTTTTTATAAATAATGTATATACCGATCGGACATAATAGCGCTGGTAGAGATTCTTAAGTGAACCTAATCCAAGGGTTGTTGGTTTAAAATTGGACGACTTCTTGTTTGACTATTGTTTGTAATACTATTTGAAGGGTTGTTTTAACGAACCAATATCATAAATAAAGTAAAGGAACATGTATGTTTAAACAGTGTGGTAGTAATTAGATAACAAAAGAAGGGTGAGTGTGGTGTGGAAAGTGGGAGAATGATACCCCGACGGTATCATTCTATGGATGGGTGGACCCGATGAGTCGGGTAACTTTCCAACGCTAGATTTTATTTTATTTTATTTTATTAAGTCATAAATCTTAAAAGAGACAAACCTTGGCGGCTGTGCTTCTGAAACACGGGGAAAAAGCGCACAGCTTGGTCACTCTAAGATTTATACTTTTAGGTATAATTGATTATAAATAGTTTTTAGATAGGGTTATGGTGGTCACGCTCCGCCATAGCAAGATAGGACCAATCCTTCACTAACGGTTCATGTCCATGGCTACGTAGTATCTAAGGCAATGTCCGTTGGTTTTTCTTTTTCAGGATTGGAGACCTATCAAAGGTACTCCGCTCTTCTCAAAAAGGGGGAGGGACCTCACACTGCCTCTGCCCATTCTTGGTTGGTATCGGCCACATCCCTGACCAGTACCACTTGTACCGGGTCTCTCCTCTTGAGCTACTTTGACTAGTTGTACCTTCACTGGTTTAGTGTAGGCAACCACTGACAGATCCTTTCCTTTCTTAAAATGGTGAATTCTAATGCCACAATGATTCCATAGGTGACCAAAGGCCTTGCAGTAGGTACATGGTGGACATTCAGTGGAGATATGGTCCTTGGATTTGCATCTTGAACACCAAGTCTCCATCTTTCGAACTGGCTGTCTTGTGTGGCTAATTTCCGCCATCTGCCTAGCCATCTCTTTAATTTTCTTGGTGCATGATCCCTTCTTTGATTTCTCTTTTGCTTGTTCATTAGAGCTGCTCTCGGAGCTACTGGACATGTCACTGGAATCAGAAGTTTCAGTAGCAGAGCTACTGCTACTGGTCCTCCGCTTCTTGTGGCTCTTTTTCTTCTTAGCCTGCTGTTCCAGTTTTAATGCCCTTTGGACCAGATCATTGAATTTTTTTGTAAGGGCTGGTACCTCTTGTTCCCTAAGCTTCTTGCTTCTGAACCCATTCAGGAACCATTCCCTCAATCTCTTCTCAGATGGCGGTTCTTGCAACTGCCTGGTTAGCTCCTTTATCTTTTCCACATAGCTATGGACTGACAAATTCCTCTGTTTGTGACCTTATCTAATTCATAGAGAATATCTTCGTCCCCTCTATTGTTGGCATATTCCAACCTGAAGGCCTTGAGAAATTTGTTATATGATCTGAGCTGGCATGCAGGGTAATGGTAATACCATTTCCTCGTTGCCTCCTTCAAGGTTTGTGAAAAATATTCCCCCCAATCATCTTCATCAATGTTTCTTAGTTCAGCATACTGCTCAAAAGCTTGTATGTGAACATCTGGATCATCCTTTTTTCCCCCTTTGAATATTGGAAAGGAAATCTTCAGGGAAGCTGTGTAATCATTTCGACTACTACTGATCCTGCCACTTCTCCATTGGATTCAAAATGACGCTTGGGAGCCTTCTTGCAATTGTTAGTGTCAGCATCCCAATCAATCTCTGTCTCTGTCTCTGTCTCTGTCTCAGTGTCAATATCTTCTCTGGTTTGTCTGCTAGAATTACAGTGACTTCCCTTACTGTCCTTGGTATCCTCATCTCTCTGCCGAGACTGAGAACTCTTGGAGCTCTTTGCCTTCCATGCTTCCCGTTCTGCCCGTCGACGTCGAGAATGACTGGAGTGCTGTGAGTCTTGCGCCTCATCAGCCTGACTATGCTCCTCTTGAGCCTCAGTGTCAGTCATCTTCTCTTGCTTGGGGTCAGACTCTCTTCCTGACTCCTCAGGAATGGGGTCCACACGAATGGTAGATTTCCGGCCATGATTGGATTTTGGTGCCATTGCTGAAAACTTCAAACTGGGAGAAGAGTCTTTCAGCGACAATGAGCTTCAGCTTGTCCCACCATGATCACCAAAATGGAATTGGAGATGATCTCTTGAGACAGCTAATTCCAGTGTTGGAAGATTTCAGCTATTAGTGTAGGAAGATATCAGACAGCAGGCTGGACAGGAATCAGAAACTAGACTAAAATGTGGATACTGAAATGAGAATCAAACTTATGTACTGGAAATAAGGTTCAGATTCATATTCAGATTCAGAAGACTAGACAAGAAGTAAGTATAACTGAAATATATGCCATGATTGGGATTACAGATCAAGATTACAGCGAATATGATTTGCAGAGAGAAAGTACAGTTGACAATACTACCAATGATTCTCAAGTACAAGTATAGCCAAGGCGCTAACCCAAATGATAATAATTTCCAACCCGATTACAATGTAATGGTCCCTATTTATACACTTCGAGTTTACTGTAGTAATTACCATAGTACTTACTAAGTAATTCGTTGCCCATCTTCTAAGAAAACGTTCCCACATAGTGAACTATCTAGCCGTCTACAGAAAAGTCCTAGGAAGTGGTCGAAAGAGTGGAGATACTCTTGAATTCCATTGGATGTCATGGTGGAAATGTGTCTATTATTACTGCAAAGAATATAGGGGAGGCCCATGAAATTGCTCAACAAGTGTCAATGAGTGGACAAAAAGCCAGACACTTTTTGAAGAAAGTTTCCCAAGGAAAGCCAGGTCGATATCCTGCTCAAAACAGCTCCAACCAGTAGGCAGGTAACCTTTGGGATCTTTGGAAGGAGTTCTGCAAAGCTACTACTAAGAATGATTCAAATGGTGAGCTTGCAAACAAGCACAAGCAAGTTTGGCTACATTTTGATAAAATGGTCAAGCTTATGGGCCTTAAGAGCACAAAAGAAGAACAACGTCAATCATTTGAAGAAACCTTGGGAGATTTTACTAAGGTCTTCACCCTTTCTTAGGGTGAAAATAACATCTCACATTACATGGTAAGCCATGTTACATGGTGAACTTGTTGCAAGGGATTGTTTTCATTAAATAATGTGGATCGTTTACTCATGTGAACAACATATCTTATTTGCGCATGGTGCATTTTTTATGCACAAATATGGATCACTTGAAATTTTTAGCACTCAAGGCATGGAAAAGTCCCATTATCGAGCAAGGGGGGTGTACTTCAAAAATACTCGACATGGTGGTGGAATGGTGCAATCCAATTATTTGGAGGAGATGTTCAATTGGTTTTTTCGCACAACATTTGCTCGTAAGCTCACAATGGAGCTTGCGTGACAATCCAAGATTTCTATTGAAGTGCAAAAATGGAGTCATCAAGAGCATAGAAACAAGTGGAAAATGTCGCAAGGCCCCACCAAGCATGCTGCATGGTGCCAATGCAGAGTGCGACAAGGGTCAAAGTGGACTCTACTCGAGTCACTACACGTGAACACAGGGTCTAACTCTTAACGATATGTTTATTTAAATAATAGTAGTTTTTTTTCAAAATTAGTGTGAACAAGGTCCTTTTTAAATGGGCCCTTATAAATATTGCATGCTCTCATAAACCACTCATTTCTTAAGCACATGTGAGCTCTTACCATACCAAATGGCATGCACAAAACAAACTGCAAAAGAGCATCCGCCTACCAACAAAAACACCCTCCAAGGATGTGAGAAGCCAGCATGGCTTAAAGGCACAAGAAAATGACCACAAACACCTAGACGTTCCAGGAACTCTTCTCTCGGACTTGGGTGGTCGATACAGACACAGAATCAGAGACAGAGCCACCATGGCAGCGAGCTCATATACCGCACACACATCGGGTGCCCACTGGGGGGAAGACACTGCCTCGAGGATAGGGATCTCTCCCCACACCACAAGATCAAGAGCCAAGGGAAGAGGATGAATTAGAAGAGGCTGCAGATCCAGCCCCTAAGCATGTAAACAGGTGCAAAGTCAAAGTTTTTCAAGAAGCCTAAACACTGCCAGCCAGCAAATGTGCAAGTGCCCCCAAGACAACCAAAGTGGCATCAAAAAATAGCAAGGGAATTTGCAAAAATCCAGCACTACCAGAAGACTACATAGATTTTAATTCAACGCGCCCCCTTTGTTCGCACAGGGAAGGAGGTGCTTCAAAGCTATGGAAATCAGTATAGAATGCAAGCAATAGCGCTAAAGGCTATTCAAGAATCTGTAGAGGCCCACATCATTTTGGTGCCGGAAGATACCAACCTATGTGCCATTCATGCAAAACGAGTGACAATACAGCAAAAAGATATGCAGCTTGCACGTCAATTGCGACAGGACTTTGAGCATTTGCCGAAGTACCCCTCTTTTTATATTGCACACCCTTATCTTTGTAATGAGATGACTTTGCAATGACAATATGATTAACAGTTGTGTGTACTGTGTCTATTATCCATGTGTTTTGAGTTTATTGCTTTTGAATGTGAAGAGTTAAATATAAATCAAATATTAACTTTTTGGGTATCCTATGTGACAGACAAGCCTAGAAAGTGCAAAAAAATGGTGGTCACAAGGGCGCCCAAATGGCCCATCCATCAATTTTGGATGACCTATTTGTGCGCCCTTGTGGCCACCATTTTTTTTGCACTTTCAAGCTTTGTTTACCCCAAAGGATACCAAAAAAGTTAACATATTGTGAAACCAAGTGTTTATGCAACATTAAATTATATTTTTTCAAATGTCCAATGTAATTGGGCCTTTTGGTGTAGGGAAGTATTAGGTAGAGCTGAAGGAGGTGTTAGTGTGCTTGAAAACTTAAATTTTGAGTTAATCTCACCTTTTCTAGTGTCCTTGAGTGCAAAACATAGGTTCCATATGCAAAAAAAAGGGTGGCCATAAGGGCGTGCAAATTGGCCATCCAAAACTGATGGAGGGGCCATTTGAGCGCCCTTGTGGCCACCCTTTTTTTGCACTTGGTAGGCTTCCCTCCCCCCCATGATACTTAAAAAATATAGATTAAGTAAAAGCAAGTGTTTTTGCAGCATTACTTTAGAGAAACCACTTCTTTTCACTCAGATGTGTTTTATACTTTCCCCTAAATTAAGATAAGCTAAAAGAAGTATCATGTGCATTCAACTTCCGTTGTGTGTTGTTACTTCAATAAAAAAAGACACATCTTATTGAAACATATTACCAATTACAACAACTTTCAAGATTGACAGATCACATTTGAAATAATGTACAAGATATAGAGACAATTCATAATATTTTTATTACCTTCAAAAAGTTGATTTTACATAATGTATCTGAGGAGTTCATAATTTTCTTAACCATTTCCTAGAGCCTCTCTTGCGTATAAGGCAACTCCCCAATCAAGAGGGACTGCGCTATGGCCTTTGGGTCGGTTAAGCCAATGGAAGCATGTATCCGTATCTGGGAAAGCACTTTACCACGGAAGCCAGTGCCAAATGTTGTGCATACAAGGGATCTACGCACTAGGAACACAAGATGCACAATTAATGGTGCTCAAACACAAAACCTTTCTCAAAGTTTTCAACGACCAAGTCATAAAATGGGCTTGGGGAGTAAATTCATTATGGACAATGGCCACATCACCAAGGGGGAGTTGTCATTGCTGCAAAATCATCAACCTCCATGACGTCCTGTCATAAACCAATCAAGGTTGAGAAAAAAGACAATGAAGGATTAAAAAAATAACATGAAAATTAGGATAGAGTTTACCTCCTGCTCCTTGTCATCCTCCTCCTTGTTGCCCTTTCCATCCAAGGCAATGATCCCATGCACCACAACTACGAGCTTTGGACCATCAGATGGGGGGTTGTGTAGTGGCATAGGCATCCTAGCGGCCTCAACGTTGGCTTGCGTGGCTTGGAATTCTTCCTCAACCACTTACAACTTCTTTGCTTTGAGGATCTCTGCACACACAACTGCAAGAGTGTCAGCAATAGAGTCCCCAAGTGGCGAGAGCTTGCTTTCAAGGGAATATGGCATATTTTCGAAGGGACATTTGGTGCTGTTACATAGCACGCTCAAGCATTCATCCATGTGCAGGCCAAATGTCTTCTCCAAATCATGCATAAACACATACTCATTCCCATCCACTACCACTTGAGGACAAGTGGCTTATTTCCACCTCTGGGATAGCCTCATCTGTTGATGGTAGTGGAACTATAATGTCACTAGGACCAGCCACGACGATGGATTTCTTTACCACCTCATTGAGCCCCTTGGGGTACTCGAGCTGAAGTGTTTGTCCTTCTACTGCAAGATTCATGGGTTCAACCACTTGCTCCTTGGTGTCTTTGATGAAGGACCCAACGTGAAGGTGTGATAGGTGGAGCTCCTCCAAATCAGGTTCCTCGCTCACTAAGAAGATGAATGTTGCTAGCCGAGAAAGGTAATCCACCCCCAACTTGCGCTTCTTGAGCACTAGCACCCCTGGGGCTTGCTCGTCCAAGAAATGGCATGTGTTGGTGGCAATTTCTTGGAATCATCGCAACCACTTGTAGAATGGGCGGTCACCTTTGTGTTAGCAGAGGCTGTGTAGGTGTCCATGTCTAGCCTGGGGTGTAGATAGAGAGTGGAGGAGCTCAAGAGTTGCAAAAGTGAAAAGTGTAAATGAGTTATGCGGCCCCCTTTTACAATGGTCCCTTTTTTAAAGACATTTAAAAAAAAGGGGCACTTTCACCAAAAAATGATCTCTCATCTCAATGCAAAAAATTATATTCAAAGACATGATTTACCGAAACAAACCATGTTGATAACATCAGGGATTGTTTTCAAAATTGCAAGAGTTACAAAGTTATAAGAGTGATAGCATAGTTTTATACATGCCCCAGTCCTCCTCGACCTTCAATTTGTCTTCCATTTCTCTTCCCAATCTGCGGACATTCATTATAATAATAATCCAATGATTGACAAACTATGATGTATTGAAAATGTGGTGGAAGGATTCTCACCTTGTGACCTTGTAAACAAAATTGCGCTTGTTGAAGGGCCTCAAAACCCATAATAACCAAACGTTTTCGCACATTGCTAAGAGTCCAATGCTTGTACACTTGGACTGCCTCCAAAGCATCATTGGGCATCCTCACTGCAATGTCAAAGCATGCAATAGCGCCATCTACACTTTGTAAGGGAGTCCACACTCCAAGATTGCACATCCAATGAACATAGTGGAATTGTATGTACAAGGAGGTGCGGGATTTCAAATAGAACATTCCAATACCTGAAGCTCCAACCTTACAACGGTACCAGTCCCCATTGTGCATGGCCTCCACAAAACCCCAGTCCTCTTCTAAAAGCCTTCCTAATTCCTCATAATGCACATCTTTACATACAAGCATTGTGGTAGTCTCCACAAATCCAAACTCTTTAAAAATGTGCACAAAACAATGAATAGGCAAATACCAACTCAAGCCCACAGACCTAGAAGCTTTAGATTCTTTCAAAGATTTTTGTACATCTATTATCATCTTTTGCTTGAGAGATGCTACCGACCACAAATCTGGCACCGACCACTCCATACTTAATAAGGAAGTTACTTTGATGGGTTAAAGCATTCCAAACTCTTGTATAGAAGTAGGCACAATATAGGAGTGATAATAGAAGAAAATCACTTTGAACCAGTTTGGTTGGGCAAAGATGTGCAAAGATTGTTGCTCCAATATCCGCATGTATAGCATTGAATGTTCTGGATAGACTATGTAGTGGCTGCTCCTCCACCAACGTGGATGGAAATATGACTATAAATGCATGGCAAATCTTAAGTATGAATCCATAATAACATTACATTGTGATTTCACACCTAGCTTTACATTCTCAAAACATGTACTTACAATGTGTTGTCAATCGAGGTGGTTGTTGAAATTGCATGCTTGACATTGAGAAAACATGTTGCACAATGGCTACGGGCCACTTAATGATGTGGCGTTGATGTATCATCTTCATCTTGAAGTTGGCTTGCCACACTACTATAAAGGGAAACGGTTATAAGCTCCCATCACTATAAAGGTGAGTGTTTTCTGCTCACTTAGCATTGGTAGTGTGTGGCTTCTGTGAGCGTGTGAGTACTTGTGTGCTTTGAGAGTGTGAGGTTTTTTTTCACAAGGGTGTCGGGTTTAGTAATTGGATATATGGCTAAAGGAAAGATAAGCATGCTATTATAGAGTTGGCCGCTCCGACTCCATCTCAGGTGAGTTATGGACTATTGTCTGATTGATGTGGTATGACACATTTGCTGCTATGGTACCATCCCTCATACTTGTATTGTAATGTGACTTTTACTGAGCCCCCTTTTTTTAGCTATGGCTAGATGGTTTATTTTTCTATAGGAAATTCTTTCCTTTTATTGGTAAATCTTAAAGAAGTGCAATAGTGTGTATCGGTGGCCTTGGTTTGTGATTGCCTATCAAAATGTAGGGCTTGTGATGTTGATGCATATAGATGGTCCTGTCATTAGCTCGGACTGTTTCACATGGAAGGAAAGTAGCCTCCTACAATAATGGGTTAATGGTGTCTTAAAAAGCTTCAAACTTGGTGAAAGAAACTATATGGTAGTGTTGACCTACCTGGTGGGAATAATCATTGGCCTGGCATGGGTACGAACCGGTCATAGGCATGGTTTTTAAATAAAAATCATTGAACAAAGCTTTCCTCTTACAGTACTGCTTCAAACTTGGTGAAAGACACTATATGGTAATGTTGACCTACCTGGTGGGAATAATCATTGGCGTGGCATGGGTACAAACCGGTCATAGGCCTGGTTTTTTTAATAAAAATCATTGAATAAATCTTTCCTCTTACGGTACTGCTTGATTGTTAACTTGAACCTTTTTTTTGATTGAAATAAGATGATTGAAGTCCTGCAAATTACTTGGTGATAGAACCTATAAAGTTAACCTATTCATAGGTAATAAACCTTGACCTGTTAAATTTTGTTGTTTTTTAAAAATTACCGCAGCACGTATGCTTCTATTGGGGGATTCTAGGTTGGATACTGAGCTTACTACTCTTGCTCAAATCTCGTCTATACTGTCTGAGGGTGATTCTGGGTTGGAAACCACTCATGCTGCTCAATACTAACCTCATTTATCTAATTAGGTAGTTGGCCCATTCACAATGGGCCTACTATCAACCCATTGTGTATGGTGCCTGGGATAGGGTGGGTACACACACACACAGACACACACACACATGCATGCATGCACACCTAAGAAATATTATATCTAGTATTTAAACCCAATTTAAAAACAACCCGACTCCTTACTTGGTTGGATTTAGGACTTCTTTACCCCTACAACCCTTTAGATACATAAAATTTTTACCCCCCCCCCCCCCTTTCTTTTGTGGGAGTGGCACCTTAATATATGACTTTGTTAAGCCTCTCAAAGGTGCATAGAATATGAAACAGTGCCCCATAAAAATGGTAACTGGCGGGCAGTTTTGAGTATTGTGTTAAATGACGGTGTGCTTATCGAGTTGTTCACGCTTGCTACTTACTGTATCTACCTCACATTTAGGCTTTGTGCACCTGCACGCTGCATGATGATTTTCTTTCTCTCTTCTCTCCCACTCAATCCCCTTATGGGGCCATGGCGGCTGCCACTTGAAGCTAGACACTTTGAAAACTGAGCATTATTCAATGATGTAGGTCTGCATTATCATCAAAACTCTATAAAAAGGTGAGGATGGCCTTGAGCTCCTCACTTAATCCCTTTGCGTGGTGTTTATGTTGTTATAAAGAGAGATTGAGGGTTTGTTTTGGAAGCTTGCCTATTGTCTAACCATGGAGCTTGTGGAAAAAGAGGGGGCTTCTCAGGTCCGCATTCTATACATAAATTTTTTTTAAACTGTTTTTCCTGCACCAGACCTTTTGGTTTCATATGATTTACAGGGAAATAGTATGGCTTGAGATTTAGCAGCCATGAGCATTAAAAGTAATCCACTCCGTACTTTCTCTTGTTTTTTTGACGCGAGTGGTTTTTCTACAATAGTCTACATAACTTCTTTCTTGTTTTGACTTTAGGCGTAAAGGGCACTTGGACTAAGCAAATAAATGAGGATTTCAAGGATATATGAAGGGCTTTGTTCTCATGCATTGAGCTTTATGATTGCACAAGTGTAGATAGCTCTACACCAATGTGTTGGCTGGCTTTTTACAAAAAAAAACAGGGATTTCTTTTTACCATCTTTTTGTTGTTTAGGCATTAGGTCATACCCATGCACTTCACGGGTAAGCATGGCATTAAGTTTGGGGCCTTGGTTTTTGGCTCATAGATCTCCATACTGACTAAACAAAATTAGGCTATGAGCTATGGTTAATAGCCACTGATGCCATCAAAGGAAAGCAAGATACACCAATGGTATATTTTGGCTAATGAGCCCTTGTTACATTTGATGCATGGTTTCTTGTTGGGATACTAGCATAATTGTGGTGTCACATTGGTAATATAACTGCACATTGTGATCTAGGTCACATTGCACACCATGATGGTGGTATTTATAACCATGCCGAAATTGAACAGTCTGAATTTAATAAGTTACTTTTTAAGGAATGGCGTGTGAACACTCGGGTGTACAGTTTTGATATATTAGTTTGGTTCCTATCACTCAAACTCAATGTAGAGGATGTGATATGCTTAGATAAGTTCTTTTTTTCCTAAAGCCAAGCAATAGACAAATTATTTGAAATATAAGATAATATGTTTGAAGGTTGTATTATCTAATGCTAAGGAAAAACTTACTATGTTTTGACTCATGGTTTCAAAGATAAGACATATTTAGGAATTTTGGGAATTATTCAAGTCCCATTTTAAAAAATGAGACTTGAAATTGCATTAATTTTTTGTTAAGTTTGACCTCATGGTTGTTTCTAGGGACCATTTGTGCCATATAAATTGAAGCACTAGCACATGAACCAGGGGTTGAAACTTAAGTTCAAGCCTCACTCGTTGCTTCTATGTGGGATATTAATAAGATTATTTAATTTGATTTGAGTCTCATATGGCTCATTTAAACTAGCAGGTGGACATAGTCAAACTTCGTTCAAGGCACTAACACATGGATGTGAGACTCAAACCTAAATTCAATGCTCACTTATTGTTTCTCTATAGGATATCAAGAGGAGGTTTGAAGCTAATTAGAGCATCACATGCCTCGCTTAAACTAGCAGGTGGGCATGAAGCTCAAACCTAGTTCAAGACAACTCTATGTGACTAAAGGATGGTATCATAAATTTAACCTTAACACGTAGCCATATCCTCAACACACAGATATATTTTTGTGTTTGTGTATATACAATGAAAAATCATTTGGAAGCATGATTTTAACATTGTTGATAAGGAAGAGTAACTTTTATGGGCAAAAAAACAGGAAGACTAACTTTTTAATGTGAATAGCACTTTCATCAAACATTGCACTAATCAAAAGATTATATTATCTGTAAATTCAAGAAATTTTAAATGGAGGCCAATGGAATCAAAAGCATCATAAAAGAGTACAATGTTAAGAAACTAGGGTGAAAAATGAGCAACAAAATTGGACTTGTTCACAAGCCCTTACTAAAGCAATTTTCATGTTGAGGGGATCTCACATGAGGATGGTGTTTAGAAACACCAAGATAATAAATGAAGAAAAAAAAGATATTAACATTAGTATTCTTAGTTATCTAGGCAATTCATATTTACAACAAGATAAATGTGAGTTTCTAGGAAAAATCAATCAGCTAACCTAATACATATATATCCTTAAAAATTGTGTTTCCTCTTATACATACTCTATTTCTTTGTTGCAAGCCAATTCATTTACCAGAGTGCTACAAGTATATCCCGGCTTATCTTTGTATATATCATTCTAGGTAGCCATGCAATTGTTGTTCTCCTCAAAAAGATTTAATCTCTTCACTTGATAGGCTCCATAATTTTTCAAAATGAAGTATGTTTGTGCATATTCCATTTACATGAGGGGGGAGTGCGTCTCTTTAATAAAAAAGGTGGGGACTCTCTCTTATGAAGAGCATGATCATGCTTACTATTCCAAATAGCACTACAAGAGGTTGTGTGCTCTTGTGACGCTGTTAGCGACGGAAATACACTGGGTTTTTATAACCCCTGACGTCGCTACGAGAGCGTCACTATATGCGTCGCTAAGCGTCGCTATCAGCGTCGCTATATAGAGACGCTCATAGCGACGCACATAGCGACGCTCATAGCGACGGTTATAGCGACGTTTACACTGAAGACTATAGCGACGTTTACACTGAAGACTATAGCGACGCTACAGAGCCATAAATAGCAACGGTTATAGCGACGCCCGAGAGAATTTTTTTTTGGTGGCAGGGCATTGAATGCCCTGCCACCCATCAACCATATTGTACTTGATTCACTTTTTAAAAAAAGTGCAAGGGTAGATAATAGACCCAAAATAGTCACCCACAAGACGCATTGTTTGCAAAATTGACAATTGTACACATCATAGGCAAAATGAATTGATTGGCAAATGTAATAATGACAATTGTACAACATCATAGGCATAAAGAATTGATTGGCAAAAGGAACTGCGGTGACAAATGTAATAATATACATGGTTCAAAAAGACGTATAAAATCCGTCTCATGATACATAAGCTATGAGAAACCCTAAACTAATGCTATCTAGCTACGGCTAAACTGACGTCGTCTAGTCAGACGTCTCATCGCGTCCAAGCGGCGTATCTGTCGGATTCTACAAAAAAAGACAATAAGACAGCTTTCAGTAAGTATAAACATATAACGACATTCATAAAACAATACAAAAAATAAAAAAGAGTAAACCCTAATACTAACCATGCCGCCGCGAGAACTGAGAATGTCCATCAGGGCGTTTAAGCCCTTCCTGCCTACGTACTCGCGCTCGTACGGTGTGGGATCACGTCCTGTCATCGACCACTGTCAAAACATACAAAGATTTCATTATGTTAGAATTAAAAAACTCATAAACCCTAAACTATCGAACATAAAGAGCAATGTGAAAACACTTACAAAATCGGCCTCAAATGATGCCCATCCACCGCTCCCCAAGTGGTGCGAGCTCCCTGCCTCTACTCGCGCTCTGGCTGCATCCTTTTGTTGCTTCCACTTGTCGGGATTCTCGCGCGCTGCTTTCTTCGCATTCTTCCAATCTTCTTTGGCCAGCCAATCTGGCCTGTTCCACCCATTCTTGATTGCTTTTTGCACTTCCAGGCTACGCAATCTGCAGGAATTCGTAGCACACCATCCGAAGATTTATTCTCCTCATGCCATGATGCTAGGGCGACCATGGACTTACATTCGAAGAAATGCTTGATGCGAGGAAGTAGAGGAAAATGTCGCAAAACCTTTTGTGGAATTTTTGTCCCGTGGAGATCTACTCGATATCTTTCGGAATCACATTTCGGACACTTCTCCATGTCTATGTATTCCCCTCTGAAAATAATGCAGTCATTAGGACAAGCGTGGATAGAATTGTAATCCATCCCCAAGTTTCGCAAAATCTTTCTTGCTTCATCTCGGGAATCTGGCATCACATTGTCAGCTGGTAGTATGTGCTCTTTCAGCAATCTACACAACATAAAAATATGATATAGTCGTGTAAAAATCTATCAGATCATTATACATTTAGAGTTTTATTAAAGTAAACTAATTGTAATAGATTACCTGAAAAGCGCTGTGACGCTAGTGTCACTCCATCCAAACTTTGCCTGCATGTTGAGAAGAACCAGGAGTGCTTTCAATCTAGACATACGTGCTCCATTATACAATGGCGTATCGGCTTCACTTTTCATATCATCATAGATAAGCCTTTATGAATCCATGATCGTCTCGATCATTTCATCAATCTTGGGCTCAAACATTGCCTCGTTGGGAATGTGCTCTGCATGATCATCCCCCGAGCTGTCAGAGGCTACATCTTGTGGCCTCACATATGCTGCTTGACCAAAGCGCCTGCGAACACGTCTATTGGGTTGCAAGATTGCTGCTTGTTGGCCAGCGTCAGAGTCCGACGAGTTATAATTGGCAACAACTCGATCTATAATAGATGGATCGAACTCGCCAAATTCGTGCACGTGCTGCAAAGAAACACGTCTTGTCCGTCACACAGCATGCTTGCATTGATTACAAGGACATAAGACCTCGTTGAGAGATAGGTGTTTCGGTTGGACGGTCCCACATCCTCGTCACTACTCATAATGAGGATAGAAAAATTATAACCTGGACAACAAATTTAATATTCTATTGGCATTCTTCGTCTTATCTCTCTCTCTCTCTCTCTCTCTCTCTCTCTCTCTCTCTCTCTCTCTCTCTTTACCTCACATTCTCTAGTCATGTCCAATCCCTGCACACCTCGGTCTAGAGGTGCACGGAGATCAGAACCACCGGGTTATAATCTCGTCTTTATTGGTCAATACCTATATTTGTGGGTACAAGAAATCTACACACCCACGTCTACATGATACTGCATGTAGTGGACAAAACCCCTTTGCCTCTTCTCTAGCTGTAGCACTTCACAGCATCTTAACATCTTTTCACAGTAGATCTTTTCACTGTTCGTCTAACTCTAAACCCTAAACCGTAAGTAATTCTTGCGTGGACTCGATCTAACGTAAATAAGCGTAAATCTAAATAAACGTAAATCTAACTAAAAATAAACCTAAATCTAATTTAATGTAAGTCTACATCTAACCTAATCTTTAACGTCTTTTGGGTAGTTTCCTACGACGTTAAAACTCTCTTCTGTGTGTGTGTGTGTGTGTGTGTGTGTGTGTGTGTGTGTGTGTGTGTGTGTGTGTGTGTGTGTGTGTGTGTGTGTGTGTGTGTGGGTAAACCTAAATAAACCTAAATAAACCTAAGTCTAATCTAATATAACATAAATCTAAATCTAACGTAAATTATGTTATATTAAAAACAAAGAACTAAACTAACAGGGATTATAAGAACCTTAAAACTGATTTAACACATAATTTTTCACATAACTCGGCAAGAGTTGGCATTCTCATCACTAAAGATGTGAGAGTTAACTTCCGGCGGTGACGCTGCCTCATCTCCATCCACATCTGACGACAGCAATTGGCCCTTTAGACCGTTCTTGCTCTTGTTACTAACTTTGAAGTTGCTGTTGAATGACTAGAGGTTGTCTAGATGGTCATTGTGTCGGGGATGTAGTGACTCTTGCCGCCCTGAAGATCCACCTTCTTCCCTATCTTCTGAAGACATTTCACCAGTACTTTTGGATCGACGGAGCCCACCATGAGTGAAGGCAGCAATACCCTATATTCCATTGAGGGCTTTCTTCACCCGCTTCATGTAGGCATCGCAGTCTATAGAGACCTAAATCTAATCTAATATAACGTAAATCTAAATCTAGCGTAAATAAACGTAAATCTAGTTAAAAATAAACCTAAATCTAATTTAATGTAAGTCTACATATAACCTAATCTTTAACGTCTTTTAAGATAGTTTCCTACGACGTTATAACTCTCTTCTTCTTGTGTGTGTGCGCATGTGTGGATGTGTGTGCCAATAAAAAGAGATAAATGGTATAACCTTTCTATCACCCATGCCAAGTATGATAGATTGATTATGCCATTTCCCTCTTGAATAATAGGTCTTGAGTTCAACTCCTCGTCGGCTAGATCTTTAGGTCTTTTAATTTTAATTAGTTTCCTACGACGTTAAATTAGTTTCTCTCTCTTTCTCTCTCAATGTGTGTGCGTTTTTTTGGATCGTATGCATGTTTTCTCTCTCTTTTCCTCTCTCAATGTGTGCGTTTTTTGTTTATGCATGTTCTCTCTCTCTTTTCCTCTCTCAATGCGTGCATTTTTTGTTTATGCATGCTCTCTCTCTCTCTTTTCCTCTCTCAATGTGTGTGTGTGCATTCTTTGTTTATGTATGTGTGTGTGCGTTTTTGTTTTTGTTTGTACTCTCTCTCTCTCTCTCTCTCTCTCTCTCTCTCTCTCTCTCTCAAAAACACTATGTGTGTGTGTGTATGTGTGTGTGTGAGAGAGAGAGAGAGGGAGAGAGAAAGAGGGGAAGGGAACATGAGAATGAAGAGAGGGAAGGAGCATACCTGGCTCTCCTTCCTCTCCTCGTGTGTGTGTGTGTGTGTGTGTGTGTGTGGAGAAGAAAAAGAGAGAGAGAGAGAGAGAGAGAGAGAGAGGGAGAGCGTTACCTGCTCCTTGCTTGAGGGCGTCGAAAAACTCAGATCTAAGATCTGAGTTTTTGGGCGCGCTCGGTTATTTTTTTAGCCCAGCCGGCGTCGCTATGAGCGTCGCAAATTTACCAAGAAATTTGCGACGCTCATAACGACGTCGGGAAATTTTTTTTTGAGCGTCGTTATGTGAGCGTCGCTAATATGAATAGCCTCTTGTAGTGTAAATAATATGTAAGTATAGGCTACTTGCATGAGATTATTTTCATGGATTTGGTACCCTTTCATTACATTGTATATCTTAAATATTAATAGATAAATATAAACACATCACTATCTAGAAAATCAAAGAGGATAGGAGTACAGTTCTCGAGCTCGAGGGTGCACTGTTAAGAAACCATTCATATAATGTGCATTCAAAGGGTATAAAAAAACCCCTTTACTTACATGATTAAGGTAATAAAATTATCCCTTTTTCTTAAAAAAATTATGGGCTTTTCTCTCAAATCAATTAAAAAATCCCTTCTAGCAAATCAAAGAGGATAGGAGTATGGTTCTCGAGCTCGAGGGTGCACTGTTAAGAAACTATTCATATAATGTGCATTCAAAGGGTATAAAAAAAACCCCTTTACTTACATGATTAAGGTAATAAAATTACCCCTTTTTCTTAAAAAACTTATGGGTTTTTCTCTCAAATCAATTAAAAAATCCCTTAATGTAATCCTGTTAAAATTTTAAGCTTTTGGCAATAATAAAACCCATTCATTTGAATTCATGTGGTAACTTACATGTCTAAGAGGCGAACCCCTCAAGTTCTCGACTCGAGTTCTCAAGTCCAAATAAAACACTACTTGTCACAAGCTAGATTGTGGAGGGCATCTCTTTGAGAGCAACAAGAGGACTTTTCTCTAATCAAGAGCACAAGCATGCCTGCATTTGCAACTAAATAACACATATATGAAGGATATGTCCATGAGACAATTACAAGGGAATGGTATCCTTTTCTTATCTTCAATAGGTTAATATTATCTAGACAAACCAAAAGAATCCTTATTAACTAGCATCAAAGAGGAGAGGAGTGTGGTTCATCACTCAAATGCACAACCTTATATCACATGCTTGGAGGACATCTCTTTGAGAACAGATGCTAGAATTGTCTCTTAATGATGAGTATAAGCATGCTTGCTTTTGGGAGAGAGTAGTATGTATTATGGGATCTAATTTCATGAGATAGTTCGATGAGCCTCAAGGGGTGCACTATCTAGTACCCCCCTATATAGTGTGCATTCATGGGGCAATTTAAAAAACCCCTATATATTTTAACATGTTTAAATGAATAAAATGACTCTTTATTTTAGGATTTTTTTCCAAACTTGAATATAAAACCCCCTTAGTTTAATGTATCTTTGTTAATTTGACTAAAGTGTTTGCCTTTAAAAATCCCTCCTGTTGAATTCACAAGGTAACATGATAACATAGTACATCCCCCGGGCATGGAGAAGCCTCTATTTGTTTGTATTGATCACTTGAAGAGAACATAAGAGAAATCAATGAAACTTCAAAAGTAGTCTTTACAAGCACAACATATACTCAAAAACCAAAATAAAACAAAATCTATTATGATGAAAACTCATAAAAATATGAAAAAAAATACTCGAAGATACATAAACATTATCTATAGATATATTGGCACTTACTCAAGTAGTGCAACTTTTAAAAGCATCGTTAATACTCCTTTTATGTTTGACTCATTTTTAAGTGCTAGACATAATTGTGCAAATCTCATTCATACTTGAGGACATGAATCCTTGGTCATATATATACCTTAGTGACAAGATGACATAACTTAGTTATGCAAATTTCATTTGTACTTGAGGACATGAATACATGGGCATATACCTTAGTGATAAGATGACATAACATGGATTAGAAATCCAAAGTTTATTCTTTTGGATAAGGTGTTTTTCCTTCAAGCCACCTCTTGTAAAATATATGTAGATTTTTCTTAAAAGACTTCAAGCATACTTTTATACATTTTCCATCTTTGGTAATCAAGATTACTAAGGCTTGTTTTAATTGGACAATTGCAATAAGGAACTCTCTAAAGCCAAAAATAAAGCTACTTAATGTGTCCCTTATAAGATCTTGACAGTGTGACACTTGAATGCATCTACATAATTTACTTATATTGTTCACAATGTTCCTTATCTTGTTTTCTACTTAGGTGGCTTATCTTCACAAAGTTAGTGTCTATCTTTAAGATATGCTTGGCTATTAAGAAAAAACTCAAACATCACATAAAAAAACATTCATGATTTCATTTAAATCTAAGCTATGATATAAGAATACCATATTGATGCACTGTTGGCGGATACGTCGCGACGGACGTCAGCACAACGAGAACTCACCTAACAAGATTTGTCAACTAAGGACGAAGCTCGACTCGCAGGCGCGTGGAAGCAAACATAGGGTGTCAACCTACACTCAACCGACTCTCGACTACTTCCTACAGAGGTCTCTACCCAATGTCTAAGCTACAGCCTTCAGGAGTGCATAAGAAGAGATTTCCTACAACGCTTTCAAGAGCCAAATACCCATCAAACGTTCTTGAAACGCCACAGAAATTGAAGGAAACCCTATTAACACCAATAGGTCGCTCTCCCTAAGGTCCATGAACCAAAACCCCAACCCTAAACACCTAGTGCAAAATCACGCAGGATGTCTGGTTGAAATTTGCAGGTCGTCATTTCCAAAAACTAAAGTGCCTAATGTGTATCTCTACTCATTGCGAACGCGTGGATATGTTGAAATGCGAATACAAACAACGTATACTCACCAAATCACCAGATGTAGCTCGTGGGTCGAGTTCGCAAAGCCAGATCGTACACCCGCAATGTAGGTGTTCGCGCATAGCTCTCGTCAAGGGCAACATGCTGCACTTCTTTGCACTTGATTCCGACCACCAGTGTGCGCAGCGTCAAGAAAAAACTCTCACTCTCTCTCGTACACAAAGTATGCTCACTCACACAAACATAACTTTTTTTAAAATGACAAAGGTTTTTCTCATTAAGATCAAAAGTGGTATAAATACCTTACAATCTCAAATCCTAAGGTTCCAATTTAACCATTCACTCAATCTCAGGTGCAAAATGGGATACAATCTGGAAGCTTCTACAAGCCCCACTATTTACAAAGGGGAAGTGACGGTTTTTCTCAATTAGAGAATAATTACAAAAAATAATATCCTGTCGAGCAATCATTCTCCGTTGGGTGTGTCCAGTTGCTAACACTCCCCCGCTCCTAGTTCATGCCGTCCCCGACATGGCAGTAGAGCTGCTTCTTTAGTGGAGGCTTTCGTGCATCTTTGGACTCAATCGCGCATGGTGAGCCAGTAATGTCGGGCCGAATATCTCTGTGTTGATGGTGAAGAAGCCGGTGTAGAAGGATTCTTCAAAGGCCTAGAGGTGATACGAAGGCAAAAACATGATTCTCTGATAAAGTGCATGTATCACCTCATGGGAAGGCTGAGAAAACAGATCATATGCACATCTGTATGTGTCTTGGAAGAAGAAGATGTTGTCCGTTGCCTGTCCAGGTTTAAAGGTTTTGAAATCTGCCAGAAGGTTTTTACAAATTTTTCTAAGCATGATGCAAGATAGGTCAGGCAAGCCAATGAACAATTTAATGGCGCCAGTTAGGGTTTTCACCATGTATTGCTCACTCATTCTCTCACCTGCCTTCAAGCGTGACAGCTTTGGGTAATTGAGCCATGTGGGTTGGCTTTTCTGCAGCATCTCCTGTGATTTCCATGTTTGCATCCTTGGTAGAGGGCAAAAACTGAGGTTGTCTCTGATTCTTTTAGGTGCCTCTACTAGATGAATTAAATATTGCGGATATTTGGTGAGCCATTCATTTCTCCACTTGGGTTGAGAGTCCACGATCAACTTAACTCCTTCTGGTTTGGAGATATCTGCTTTGTATAATGGCACTATTGGCCCTTCTTTTATGCGTTTGTTTATTGTAGCAGCGTCATACTTTAGAAGAGGATATGGGAGAGAAGGTTGTAGCCATTCACATCGAATGATATTGGTATCTATCTTTTGAATGGTCATAGATTTAAACACTCTCTGCTCCCACTCCATTGCTTCTTTGGCCGTGTCTTTTATTGCCACTTCTATTTCCTTCTGTAGCTTTTCTTCTTCTTCTTGTGTCAGATCCTGGGGTTCTTGTGATGGTCCCACAAGGATGTCCTCTTGCATGGTGGTGTCCCACTGGATCTGACACATTTTCTATGTCAATGCCTTCCATTGCTGCTAGCCCGGTGCTCAAATGTTGCTCTTCAGTTTGCTGTTGGCCTTTCAGCTCATCTATCTGCTTCTGAAATGCCTTCTTTTCCTGTTCCGCTTCATCTCCCATGTTCACTAGGAGGTCGTTCAGATGTGCATTTATTTTTTTAGCTTCCTCTTGATGTCTTCGTTTTCTGTTTGCCATCTCTTAAATTCCTCGTCCATCTTCTTTTTCATGGCTTCTAGCTCATTTTTCATGGCCTTGTTCTCTTCTTCCAGGCGGTTTTTCATTACAAGAGATCCCTCGGCCAGTATCAGTCTTTGTCTTTTCTCTAGTGTCAACTCCTTTTGGAGTTCCTTCATCTGTTCTTCATATATATCATTTTCTGAAGTAGTGACAGTCGAGCTAGCAGCTCTGACTTTGGACGGAGATGCCCTTAGCCTTTGGATGGTCTGATCTTTCACTTTCATCTGATCTTTTAGCTCTATCCCTTCATCCTGGCTTTTGCCTCATGTTCTATCTCAGCCTTTTCCTTGGCATTCCTCAAGGTTTCAACCTCTTTGGACTCATCAACAAGTTGTAGTGTCAGATTGTCCCTCTTTTTCTCCGCATCTGTCAGTGACTTGTTGATTTTCTTGTATTCCTCCTCTGCTCTTTGAAGCTTGTGTTCTGCTACCTGATTCTGTCGTTCCATCTCTTGACATCTTTGTTATGCAGCGTCTTCATTTCCTTACAGCTTGGTTTGTTTCTCTATGTTCTCTTGGCCCTGTTTTTGCAGTGAATCCACTTCAGCTTTCATATGAACTTCATTTGTTTTGAGATTATCAATTTCACTCTCAGTGGCCATTGATCTTGCTCTGAGCCCGGTTAGCTTTTGCATTACTACATCCCAATCATTGGTTGGTGGCTATAGATCCACCGTATCTGTGGCTATCTCCTTCAACTCCACTAACCGAAGGCTCTGCATATATTCCTTGGATCTTGTGCTTGCCAACTCAAAAGCTGCAGTAGTTGTCTCTTCTCAAGAGTACCCATCAGCTAGTAGATCAAGAAATATTCTAAAGTTTCTTTCTTCTAGATCTGGCTTCTCATCTTTTGGCTCAACTTCTTCCTTCTGCTCTTCCTCTTTGTTCTTCTCTTGCTTGGAATATTTTTGTTCATCAATTCTATTCAGCTCCTCTTTTTGTTGGGTTTGTGGAGGACTAAGAGGAGGTGGTGATGGTGGTGGGCTGGATTCCGGGCTTGACGGAGGAGCTGGTGGCTTCTTCTTGAAATCCCAATCCGCCTTCATTTTTCTCTCTCTTTCTTGGCCTTCCTGCTCTTCTAGTAGCTGCCATCTTACTTCGTCCACCTCTTCTTCTGTAAACGGGATATTCGGGATATTCTCTGTCATAGCATCTAAGATCTCAAAGTTTTTGATATAATCTTCGAACCGATCCCGGTGAGTCCTTCGAGATGATGCAGACATAGCTTCAAGGGATGGCTTCCACAACTTGCTCAGATCCCCTTTTAGTGCTCTCTCGGCTCTGAAACTTTCCATCAGTCTTTCTAGCCGCGCCGCTTTCTGTGACTTGGTTTCCTTGATTGGCACCTATAGATTTTCTTTCTTTCCCTCCCGCTTCCATCTTCTGATTTCATTGAAAATTTATGTGTTTTTGCGTCTTGTCTTTCTTATCACCACCGTGTCTTCCGTTTTCCCATCTGAGCTCCTTTGCTATTTATTATTAATTTTGACTTGTTTATTGAAAAAATCAAAGAAAATAATAAAATGTGTAAAAAAAAAAGTGAAAATTGAATAATTAAGAAAATCCATTGAAAAACACAGCTTTATTGTTTTTTTGTTGGATTTCTCCATTTTTAAGTGTCATTATCAAGAAAAGTGATTAAAAAATAATAAAAAATGACTATTTTTTGATGATTTTTTGATAGTATATACACTATTTACACTCATCGTGAAGATATTATCAATGAATTTTTCCTTGATGATGAATTATAAGGGCATTATTAGGTAATTTTGCAAAAAATCACACGTTAATATTGAACTTTTTCCTCCCTCTTCAAACATTGCCCTTAATTACTTAGTGCCCTTCCACCCCTCCTAGATGGCGTACTCCGGGACGATTGTGTGCATGGGTTGAACAATCGTGTCTATGCATAGCCGTGGTTGGCTCTACCATGCTTTGAAGATCAATGCAATTCAAACCACTATGTTGTGCAAGAGCTGGAGGTCTTGAGTAATTAACTGAAGGGTTTTTGATGTCGAGGCTTTTGGTTGCTGTCTTCCAAAGAGCAAATCTTGTAGCTTGTGTGCTCTTTGTTTGATTGTACCATCAGGATGCTTCAGCACACTGATTGTCTGAGCTGTTGGTAGCAATTTTGACCATTGTCGAGCTTTTTTTGCCATTGGTAGGTTGGTTTGCTTGGTGTGGAATGGTGTGGTGGAGTCTTTTGGGACTTAACTCTTCATTGCTTGATTGGTTTTACGGTTTGTGGTGAAGATAAGTGCTCCTTTTTCTGTCAAATCCAACTTAAGTTACGTTCCTTTCTCGGAGAATCTGCACCCAGATTTGAATTGTCTTATCCTTAAGCTGTGCTTTTGGTACCCAAATTTTCCTGACTCCTTGCATGCTACTTGTAGCCTTTTCTTGTTGAGAGGATGGAGAAGATTTTTTACTTTGTGGTTTGGTCTGTTGATTTATTTTTTCCATTTCTCCTTGCTTGGTGCAATTGGAACAATGAGTTGCCCACCTTTACCAGATGAGTCCCAATCTGGTACTGCTTTGTATGTCCGCATCCAGGAAATTCCAAGAATCATCGTCTCATTCATGTGTTCATCTGGTAAGCATACAAACTGATAAGGACATGAACATCCATGTACTATCACGTTCAAGTTGACTACTCCCAATGTTGGGGTTGGGTTCTTGTTGCATCCTTTGATTGTCGCTATTTTGTCATGGATATGGAGGTTGTTGACACAACAGGTTGAGGTCTTTCCATACCCATTTGGTCTTTGATCTTGGGCTATATTAGGCTGATATCTGTACATGGGTTATCCTTGTGGCCTCATAGGCACGTACTGAACATTCCCATCATACTTTGGTCGGAAGTAGCACTTGTGGGTCTCATGGTTGTTCCATTTACCCTCTATTGCACACCATTTTTGTGGCCTAATTAGTTGTCCCTGTTGAGATATCCCTTGTCCTGGTCCCCTCATAGGTGCTTTTTGCATGTTGGTCATCATGTCATTCATCCTTTTGAGCATATCTTCTATGGCTGAAAGTGGTGTTGCAGCCGCCGTTCCCTCTTGTACTGGTTTAGTGGGTGTTATTTTCTTGCTTTGGTTATCCTAAGGACATCTTCTTCATTAAAAATATCACAATTGTCTCCTAAGTCAATAGAATTTTTCACACACTCTTCTAGGGTTGTATGCTTCTTGCTATAGAGTATAGCATGAAGTTCTTTGTTTAACGGTCCCTCTAGAAACAAAGATACGAGTCGTTCTTTTGCAAGTAACTCTAGCCCTAGGCATCTGGCAATGTATTGTTTCATTCGAGTTGCACAAACCCTAACAGACTCACCATGTTTCTGTTTAAAGCTGTAGATTTGAGCTATTGTATTATGTTTGATCCTTGTCTTGGAAGAAGCAACTACAAATCCTTAAGCTAATGTGTTCAAGTCCATGATTAGCCTTGGTGGAATGTTTTGGAACAATGTCAATTCTTTTCCTTCTAATGTCATTCCAAACCCCTCGAATTGAGTATGGAAATTGAATATACGTTCTGCTCTTCGCACTTGCTTAAAGCTTGCTAAGTGGTCATATGGATTCCCTGATCCACTGTATTTTCTGACCAATTTCTGAAAATCAACTGGTTTGACGCGTTTGTTTGGTTCAACTCTCGGTCTCCTAGCAGTTGGTCCTATTCCGAGTCCTTCATGTTACCATATACATGTGGTAGTGATGTGTGTGAACACACTAGGACCGCCGGGGCATTTTTTCCCTCTTTAGGAGGTTTTTCCCCCCGTGTATTGTATATATACCCATCACTCTAGGGCTATCTATCTTTCCATTGCACACTAAGTAACACACTCTCTATTGTGTGCCTTGAGCTTCCTTCATATTCTCCAAGCTATGTGTGTTTCTCTGCAACCCTAATTCCAACAATTGGTATCAGAGCAGGTCACGTCCTCCTGGGCTTAGTCGCCAGCTGCTCCAGCACACGCCTGCTCACTTTCTCCGATTTCAGTGAGCTTTGGCGAGCGTTCGCAGGTCGACAAAAATTTTGGGGTAGCTCGAAGAGCTCGGTCTGCTTAGAATTTTAATTTGGGCTCATTTCGGCCTCCGTTTCCACTACAGGCAGTACTGCACAGGCTATTTGGTCATTTTGTGCAGAATTTCTGTCAGTGTCGTTTTCTGCATAACAGGTGCCTTATAGTCTTCTACGGTTTGTGCTATATAGCACAGGTTGTTCCCGCTCTGTTTCTCCGCAGTTTTCACATCAGGTGCAGCTTTTACCATGGCTGACAACAACAACACATATGTGTTCAAGATGTTTGCTGTTGAGGACAGGTTTGATGGGGACAACTACCCTTTGTGGGCTTATATGATACAACATGTTCTTGTGTCAAAGGGTGTCTAGAACATTGTGCACGGCATTGATGTACGTCCGGATTTAGAGGATGTAGGCGATGTTGAGGATGTTGCAGGTCTTGCTGCAAGGATTGCAGCTGTTAGGGTTGTTTTGACTACGGCAGAACAAGCTTGTTGGGATGTTAAGGATGCGCAGGCTCATGCATTGATTGCGTTGTCTATGAAGCGCACCATTGTTCCTCACATCCGTTCAGCAAAATCTGCAAAACAGACTTGGGATATTCTAGCAAGTCTTTATGCAAGCCACAATGAGGCTAAAATTGCTTTGCTGCGTAAAGAGCTGGAGTCGAAGATTATGCATGAGGAAGATGATATGGACACTTTTCTTGCTAGTGTTAAGGATATCAATGAGCAGTTTATTTCTACAAGTGAAGTCATTTCGGACAGTTCCCTTGTGCAGACTGTTCTTGATGCCTTACCAAATTCCTACCAGACTTTTGCTAGTACTTGGAGACTGATGACCCAAGGAAATCCTAAAGTTGTCAAGTTTGATGCATTATGCACATTGCTGTTGCAAGAGTCACTTTCTATAAAAAACAGGACTAGGCAGCGTGCAGTTGAATAGGCTTTTATTGCTTCTCAAAGAAAGGGTGATAACAGTAATGCAGCCACTTCTTATGGTTCTGCTGCGAGTGGCAAAAATTATGTTCCTAATGCTTCTACTGGCAGTACTTCGTCTGGCAATTCTGGTGATAAGGGCAAAAAGAAGATGCATTGCCATTATTGTAAAGCCAATGATCACTTGATCAAGTCATGTCCTAAGTTGAAGGCCAAAGAGGCTAAGAAGAAAGAGGGTGGTTCCACTACAAATACTGGTTCCACTACAAATGCAGCCATTGTTGAGTCTTCTATCAAAGGAGACTGTGTTGATGATGTTGATGCAAAATGGGCTTTTAGCGCAGAGTGCACTTACAATCCTGTTGTCCATGATACATGCTTGTCAGTTGCTGTAGATTCACATGTGTGGTATTTCGATAGTGGTGCTACAAAGCACATTACCTCACATCGTGAATTGTTTACCTCTCTCGAGTTTGTCCCTCATGGGAATTCAGTCACTTGTGCCAACAACGCCTCTTATCCAGTTCAAGGAGTTGGAAAGATTGTGCTCACTGCTGCTAATGGCAGTTCCTTCACACTTGTTGATGCACTTTATGTACCTGGGATCAAGAAGAATCTCTTGTCTATATCCGCACTTGCTAGACTTGGACTTGTAGTCAAATTTGTGGATGACAGATGTATAGTTCATGATCTCAGTTTTGATGATGAAATTATTGCATCTGGGCTTTTGTGCCGTGGGCTGTATAAGCTCACTTTGTATGACAAGTGTGGACAAAATTTTGCAAATGCTGTTGCAGATTCAAGGGCTATTTCGTATGCAAAATTTTGGCATGCACGTTTTGGTCATCTGAATTTTGCCTGTTTGCTGCGTTTGCAGAAATCTAATATGGTTGCTTCTTTGCCGCCTCTTCAAGCACCTGTCAAACATGTTTGTGAAGGCTGTATTTTGGGTAAGATGCAACGTTCTAAGTTTCCAAAGGATTTGCAAAGAAAATTGGATGATAAGGCTGTCAAATGTATTTTTGTTGGTTATAGTGCTGAAAGCAAAGGTTACAGGTTGTATCATCCGCAAACAAAACGTATTCTGGTTTCTCGAGATGTAATGTTTGTGGAAGATTTTGTTCAACCCTTGCTGTCATGTACTAGAGACAGAAATGTAAGCTCACAGGACATTTATGACACTTTGTTGCCTTTTTTTAGTGGTGGAAATATGAATGTAAGTTCCAATGAGGCAAATGTATAGCCTATGGGGGTTTCTGAAAATGTTCTAGATCAGCCTATTACTGATGCAGATGTACATGATGTACTTGATGAGGAAAGGGCTGAAAATGAGCAGGCTAGAGGTATGCCAAAATGGCTAGTGCACACTTTGCATGACAGTAAATTGGATGCACCTTTGTCTAGTCGTACTCGTTTAGGCTCTCGCCATGCATCTTATGCATCAGATTGTTATGCTTTGGCTGTGTCTAGCTTACATGATGTTGAGGAGCCTCTGACTTTTGATGAAGCACATAATTCAGAAAATTGGATGGCTGCCATGCAATCAGAATATGATGCACTTATAGAAAATGACACATGGACTTTATGTGATTTGCCTCCTGGCAAAAAGGCCATTGGTACGAAGTGGGTTTACAAGTTGAAATACAAGCCGGATGGTGAGATCGATCGCCATAAGGCTCGACTTGTTGCAAAGGGTTATGCACAGCAAAAAGGCATAGATTATGAAGAGACTGTTTCTCCCACTTGTCGTATGACTACTGTGCGTTTTCTATGTGCATTGGCAGCTCATTCTGGTTGGGATGTACATCAATCAGACATTGTTACTGCTTTCTTGAATGGTGACATATTTGAGGAAGTTTATGTAACGTAGCCTCGCGGTTTTGTCATAAAAGGACAAGAGGACAAAGTGTGCAAATGTAACAAGGCTTTGTATGGGTTGAAGCAATCTCCTCGTTCTTGGTATGAGAAAGCTGACACTCATTTGGTCAAATAAGGCTTTTGTAATAGTCCAACAGAAAGCACATTGTACGTAAAGCGTGAGGGTGATGTACTTCTCATTGTGGTTCTTTATGTTGATGATTTGCTGATCACTGGACCAAATGAGAGACATATTGCTGAATTTAAGGCTGATTTGAATGATACTTTGAAGATGAAAGATTTGGGGCTGTTGCATCATTATTTGGGTATACAGTTTAAGCAGTGTGATGGTGGTATTGCCCTGTGTCAGAAAAGTTACATTGAGACATTGCTATGTAAGTTTGGACTTGAGGATTGCAAACCTATTGCCACTCCCATGGAAACAGGTTTGAAGTTGAGTCTACATGATGCTCGCGATCCTGCTGATATCACTCTTTACCAAACTACTATTGGCTGCCTCATTTATGTATGCAACACAAGGCCGGATATTCAGTTTGCAGTCTCACAGGTCAGCAGATTTATGCATAGCCAGGGTCTAAGCATTGGCAAGCTGTCAAGAGGATTTTTCGCTACCTTAGTGGCACTTTACATCTTGGCTTGTTTTATCCCAAGGGGGGATCATTGCCGCCAGACTTACATGCTTTTTTGGACTCAGATTGGGCTGGTTGTTTTGACACGAGAGTGTCCACAAGTGGTTTTTGTTTCATGCTTGGCAGTTCATGTATATCATGGTTGAGCAAGAAGCAACCTACTGTGGCCACTTCGAGTTGTGAGGCTGAGTACAGGGCAGTCTTCACAGCTACGGTTGAGTGTGTGTGGCTGAGACGCCTTATGGCTGATTTGGGTGTTGGAGAGGACAATGCCAACACTATCTACACTGACAGTCAGAGCGCATTGGCAGTTGCGAGGAACCCAGTTTTTCATGCTCGCACAAAGCACATTGAGGTGCATTACCACTATGTCAGGGAGAGGCTCTCAGCAGGAGAGATCAGATTGGCTTATATGCCAACACAGGACAACCTTGCAGATCTTTTCACAAAGGCATTGTCTCATGAGAAGCTTGAAGCTTTCCGCAAAGCTTTGGGCTTACTCCCCTTTGTGGACTGATCCTGTCCTCAGGGCATGGCACTTCCCTTTACTCATGTGCCATCTCTCGTTCACCGCATCACTCCAGGGGGGATTCGTTACAATATACATGTGGTAGTGATGTGTGTGAACACACTAGGACCGCCGAGGCATTTTTTCCCTCTTTAGGAGGTTTTTTCCCCCGTGCATTGTATATACGCCCATCACTCTAGGGCTATCTATCTTTCCATTGCACACTAAGTAACACACTCTCTATTGTGTGCCTTGAGCTTCCTTCGTCTTCTCCAAGCTGTGTGTGTTTCTCTACAACCCTAATTCCAACACTTCAAACTAGTCTGTTGGGAGTAGTGACTCATGTAGCCCTGGACTAGCCTTAGTGTCACACAATTTTCTTTCTGATGAGGTGGTTTCTAGTTTCTTAACATTACTCTCCGATGATCTCTCACGGTTTTCATCTCATGGAATTATTTTTGGTCCTTGTCCCAATATCCAATCCCTTATGGAATACCCTTGGTATTTGGTTTGTTCTTCCTCCTCAGGAGTCATCATAACAAAATTGTTGTTATAACAATCCCTAAACAGGTAGGTTGGTAGGTCTATTGATCCCTTATCTTTGATCTTGAAGATATAGATGATCTTCATGGCTGTTAGTTGTCCTGAGTTGGCATGCGAAGTCCACAGAAGATCTTTTACGTTTCTATCCTCCCAACAATAGACTCTGATCCTAGGATTATCCATACTAAGCCATTTCAAAGGCTTCAAATCTACTTAATCGTATCCCTCGAATTCTAAAGTTGGTGGTCCTTCTTTTGCTGACATATCTGGGATTATGGTGTTTACTTCTAACCCCCATTTGTCTAACACATTAGGGTTTTTGACTTGTACATAGTGAGTTCCGTTTCTGTCCATGTACATTTTTCCTTGTTTGTTTGTCCCAATCTCTTCTTCGAACTCAATACCATGGTCATCAATGCGAATATCATACTCTTCGTTAGGATCCATGTAAACCTGAGCTCCATGGTGATTAGTCTTATAAAAAGAGAGTATATGCTTATAGCGCATTGGCGTTCCGGTTTTTAGATGTTGAATCTGAAAAAGTGTTTGAGACTTCTTCAAGAATAGTGTGCAAGGAATTGCCTTGATTCACGCTTTCTTCGGTGGATACTCTACAGGAGGTTTATCTGATTATGCCTTGATTTCCTAGTACACAACTAGATCTAAGGTTCATATAGACTTATGAAGCCCTGGATAGAGTACTTACCTTTGGATTCGATTGCAACTTTCTGTCAAGCTACCGATTCCTCGTCTGCAACCTGATTCATGTACAAATTTGATCAAGTTAGCTACTCTTCTATAAAGACAGTAGATTTTTTGCTAACTATTGTGATTGGTCTGTGTGTATCACTTCAAATCAAGCTATGGGAGTTAGCAATTGACTTTCAAATTCGACTTTGGCAAAAAATCAAAGGATTAATCTGAAATTTGAAAACTAAGTGAACATGTACCAATTTGGATCCGATTGAACCCAAAATTGCCCGGTGGATTCATATTATGCTGGTATAACATTGTACAAGTTCAAAAGTCAAAACTGATGTCCCTGTGTAGCAGATGTAAATAATTGCGATTATTTACTTTGGCTAGTTTTTTGCACTTTTTGGCTTGGTTTGGCAAGTATACAACCTGTTAAAGTCCCTGGACAAGTTTGGACAAATTTTGTTCAAGTTTATCAACTATTTTGTGTCCGTAGACTCTGATTTCAAGAATCTGGCTTAAGTCTCACTTTTGTGATTAAAATTTCATTAAAATTTATTTGTGGGATCTACTTGATATGCTTGACCTTGTGGTATACTCAAATTTGCAAATTTGTCAATTTTTGTAGCAGATGTAAATAATCGTGATTATTCTAGCTATATTTTTGAAAATTTTTATCCCAACTTTGATACAGATCTGTTAAGCACCTCAAGTTAAGGTCTCTAGCCAAGTTTCAACAAGTTTGGACAAGTTTTGGTCAAATGGTCATCAATTTTCTATCGCAGACTAACTTTGCAAATTTGGTCACAATTTTCAGTCCAATGATCCAAATCTTATCAAATTTGGTTTGTAGGCTTATTACAACATGGTAAAACTAGTGGTATGCCCAACTTGGTCAAAAAATTTGAAAAATGGGGCAGATTAAATTATCGCGATTATTTACAACTGGCAACTTTTTGCATTTTTTTAGTCAACTGAGCATGTACACATGTTTGTCACATCAATATAAGCCTATGAATCAAATTTTAACAAGTTTGGATAAATTTTTTCCCAATTTACACTCAAGATTCAGAAAGTTAGTACAAACTTTAGTTTTTACCCAGTTTTTTGCTAGTTTGGTGATCCAAATCTTTTGTGCCTTTACTGTACACATGCAATGAGTCAATGGTATGAACCTTAGTCAAATCTGAGCTAAAAGTTAATAATCGCGGTTATTAACTTTAGGTTTGAAATGAACCAATTTTTGTAATTTTTCAATGGACAATCTTCTCATGAGCTATTTTAAGCCTATGAATCAAGTCAAAACTTAATTTGGTCTAAAATATCAAGAAAAAGTAAATAATCTGAGTTTTGGCCAACTCTTGAAATTTTTACCTCGAAGTGTCCTTGAGCTTACCCACTGGTTCAGACAACTTTCAAGCTTACTCTCCAATCGGATTGAGTGGTTTGGAGTCTTTTTGTTCTATTTCTAGCCGTAGACCTGAAATTTTGCAGCTTTCAATAACAACTCACAATGATTCTTTCAGAGAGAGCAATGTTCTGAAATCCACCTCGGATCCTACTTACCCTACTCCTAGATTCTCATGCAATGGGGTTGTGGAAAGTGTTCACAAACACTCGTTTTCTTGTCTTTTATGGTTTTTTGAGCATTGATCTTAAGACTTGTCTCGTCTATCAATCATCCTCAAAATTCTAATCTATTTCTACAATCTACAGTCCTAAAGGCACTCAGCAAGTACGATTACTTCCAAGCTACCTCTACATAGCAAAAGACGACAATCTTAGGCTATGCGGAAAGAAAGTTTTGAACTCTAGGCGATCCTAGAGGAAGTTAAAGGATAACTTCACAAGACGCTCAGGTTTTTTCCTAGTTTAGGTCTCTTCGATCCCCCGCTGCAGCACCAAATGTGGGACGCGTGTCTAACCTCACTGTCCTATCTTATTGCAATATTAGCGAGAACCACGATTAAATTGTCAATCCATGGGATGAATCTGACTTGACTAGTGTATAGAGGTTACAAGAGGGTGTCAATCTCTCAAAAAACAACTAGCAACTCGCATCTAACTCATGCTAAACTCAAGTGATAGAAATCACTAAAAGCCAATCTCTCATAGGCAAACAAATCACATCCGTTGCAACATCAAATGACATCCAAACATAACAAAACTTTTAGGACATGTTTATAAGACCTAAGCACACATGCTTATGGTCTCAAATCCCACTTTAGGTCAAGTGCCAAAACCGCGATTATCAACAGCAGTGGATTCTTGACATAGTCGTTTTCGACCCAGAATGCATCTAAATGCTTAGCAATGATGCCCCAATTCCCTGCCTATGCTTAGTTTTTGATTTGAGAGTCTAAATTCCTAGTTATGATGAGATTAGGCTGTGGGTCGGTGACGCCAAAAGCTACAAATTATTGTGATGTGTTTATGTTAATGCGTACAACTCTTACCTCCGGTTGCAGTGCAACAAACATGACTGCAATGTGACAATCGGGGAGGGAGTAGGAAGCACGAGAAGGAGAGAGGTGAGCGCCAAATGAGCCAATTAGAAAGCATTTTTCAAATTTGAAGACCCCCCACTATAAAAGCTATTTTTTTTAATGAAAGGGGGGTTGTTTTGTGCCGTTTTAAGCCTACAGAGT
The DNA here is from genome assembly GCF_014529385.1 of Adiantum capillus-veneris. Taxonomy (NCBI): domain Eukaryota; kingdom Viridiplantae; phylum Streptophyta; class Polypodiopsida; order Polypodiales; family Pteridaceae; genus Adiantum; species Adiantum capillus-veneris. The sequence continues at coordinate 99,020,424 of NC_140951.1, forward strand.
GGAGTTTTTTGGTAGAAGAGTGTGCCTGTCAAATCCCTTTGCAATTTCTCTACAAAATGGCCATGGTGATGGAATTGCAAGCTCTGTATAGGCCTTTTGAAGCATAATCAAGCCATTGTTGCCCTGTTTTGTTGTCGTTTTCTCTTCTCCCCTTCTCTTTCTCCTGCTCTTGTGCTTCCATGTGGTGGTGGCAGTGTGGATGTGTGTACCCCCCCCAGACCGTCGGTGTTTTGTGTAAGAGAGTGAGATTGAGTGGCTATGTGTCTGTGTGTAAGGATAGAGACAGGTTGTGGCAATAGGTGTGCGTTGTGTAGTGGACTTATGGAGTGTGTAAGCATTGGGAAAAGAGAAGGTGATGTTCTGCTAGTGACATGTGTGTTTTTGAAGGTGTTTTTTTTTTAGAGGATAGGGGTTTTGTGGATAGCGTGAGCTATAGTGAGGCCTTTGTTGTTGTGCTGGGTGTGTTCCCCCTTTCCCCCTCTCCATCTTCTGGTGCCCCCACGGATGAGCAGCTAATTTCTCCCAGTTGATAAAAAAGAAGCAGTTTTCATCGTTGGAAGTCATGGCGGGTAGAAGTTGTGGATTGATTTTCACAGGCAAGGAGGGCATCGACGAGTGGATGTTGGATTTTGACTTGTATATGCTATTGTTGAGTATGTCAAATGAGGATAGCAGAATGTAGACTTTTCCTTTGGTGATGCGTGGAAAAGCTAAAGCTTGGTATGAAGCTGTGGAAGGTGAGTCGAGGCAAGCATGGCCGGCTCTACGGGCGAGGTTCCTTCACAATTTTTGCAAGGAGGCATCCACAGTTAAGATGGATGAGAAGCTGAAGGCGCTCAAGCAAGATGTAAGTAAAGAGTTCAATCTGTTTTTGGGTCATTTTGAAGAGTGTTGGGCAGAATTAGCGGTAGCCATGAAATTGGTTAATGGGGACTACCTGAAGCTAGATAAATTCATGGCATGTCTGCACCCTAAAGTGTTAGAGAAAGTTTATTTTGAAATCCCAAAAAACTACAATGGTGCGGTAGCAATCGCACGGTCAAAGAGCAGAAAGATAAAGAAGAAGATAGAGCAGGGTGTGTCGCGGGCTACAAGACGATGGCCCCCCTTTAACCATTGAGTTCGAGGGAGCATGTGCACAAAGAAAATCATGGAAATCAAGGAGTAGCCGTTGTGCCACAAAATTGGATACGTACGGTGCAGGATTTTTATGAGAGCATATGTAAGAATTGCGGCTAAGTGTAATGGATAAAGGACAACCAAGAGGAGCCAGGGGCAGGCAAGGCCACTGCCAGGTAGGTGTTATAATTGTGGAGAGGAGGGGCATTATGCACATGATTGTCCTCAACCACCAAGAGAGAGAGGAGGCATTTACCCGCTGTTTGGTAGAGGTCGAGGTCAAGGGCAGTTTAATGGTCCAAGAGAGCAGTTAGTGGAGAATCATGTGCAGCGAGCTCTGCCAAATGGAGGTGAAGTCCAACGAGTGAATATCATCGGGTGGATAAGTAGGACATCAAAGTTTTGGCCAACAAGAGGGCTAGAGTTGAGAGAGAGACGGAGACAGAGCGTGAAACCAGAGCTCGCAAGGGCAAAGAGAAAGTGTTCAAAGGCAGAGAGCAACTTGAGCCTAGCAAAATAAGGAGACGCCACAAAATCAAGCAAGTAGATTTCCAATTAGGGTGTTGCTATGCCGAGTACAACCAGGTAAGTGATTTTCAAAATCAAAAAGTAAACCTTACTTTTGGTGGCATTTGTTTTCTTTAAATCCAAAATTGAGGAGGTAGTGGTCTATGAGTGCTAGCACCAAGCAAAGGTAGTACTACATTTGAAGCCAGGAAGGAGGATTATGAAGTGGGTGTTAGAGCTGCACGAGTTCACGTTCGAGTTCAAGGTAGATCACACGAGTCGATCTCATTTGGCGTACATTCTTGTCAACACAGCTATTGATTTGCCAGCCTATCCAAGGGTGATGCAAGATGAAGCTAAGGAGGAGCTTGATTTGAAGAATGCTTTTACAATGTGGTTCGATGAAGAGTATCGAAGGGTAGTGCAGAAGGCAGGAGGAGGTGTGGTGAGACATGACCCACACTAAAAAGCTATATTTTCAAAGGTATATGATCTCGAGGATGTCCACACCAATAATGAGGCGGAGTACCTCACTCTGCATTCGGGTTTGAAGCCGTGTATAGAGTTCCGCATTTCCAAGTTGGAGATGTGTTGCTAGTCATCAAGCAACTGCTAGGCCAATGGCAGGTAAAGCGGGATTCTTTGAAGAATTGGTTCTTTTCCATCAAGAAAATGCTAAAGTCTTTTGAAGAAGTTCAGTTCAAGCATGTGAGGAGAGAGCAAAACCAAGAAGAAGACCAGTTAGCAAGTAGCAAAGTGCAGGTGCATGTTGCAAGCCTTTATGTGGCCTCAGCCACTTATGTAGGCAGGGAGACTCCAAAGGAGATTGAAGTGTTTTTTAGTACAGGGCAATGTCCACTAGGTTTGTCCAAGTTGCAGAGGAGAAGAGTGGTTTAGAAGGCCCACAAATTCACACTGGTAGGTGAAGTTCTAATGAACTATGGGCGTGATGGAGTGCTAAGGAGGGTGTTGTATAAAGAAGAGATAGGTATGGTGATGGAACAGTGCCACGAAGAAAGTGGACACCAGGGCAAAGACCAGGTTCTATTTTGAGTACTTAGAGCAAGCTTTTGGTGGCCTTCCATAGTGAAGGACGTGCATTATTGGTGCAAGACATGCCACGGTTGTCAGACTATAGGTGAAAGATGACTGATAGTGGAGTCACAAGGTGCCATCATCGCACAAAGTGCTTTCAAAAAATGAGGTTTGGATGTCGTAGGTCCACTCCCAAAGTCTACAAGTGATAAGAAGTATGTGGTGTTGGTCACAAGCTACCTTACAAGGTGGGTCAAGGCCAAGACCGTGAAGGAAGTGAATGCTAATGTGGCGGCTCATTTTGTGTTTGACAACATTTGTTTCCATTTTGGTGCTCCATGGGTGCTAGTTTCTGATAGGGGTCAGGGGTTTAGAAGCAATCTCATGCATGCATTAGTGGAAAAGCTAAAGATTCAGCATTGGTTTTCCTCACCCTCTCACCCCATGTGCAAGGGGCTAGTCGAGAGTGATAATGGGCAAATCGTCAAAATGTTAACAAAGTATGTGTTAAGTAGGAGACTGAGTGGGAAACAAATCTAGAGAAGTGTCTGTGGGCATATAGGACATCCTATAAAGTGGCTACAAATTTCACTCCATTCAAGCTAGTTTATGGTAAGGAGGTTTTATTTCCACTACATGCACAATTAAAAGCTTTGAAAGGTATGTGGCATGTCAATGCCACTCCACAGGTAATTCTACACGATCGAATAGCCAACATGGAGGCTTTGCAGATGGACAGAGAGGAAGTAGCAGACTACTATGTGAAGCAGAGAGAGAGAAGCGAGTTGCCAAGTTCAATCGAACTTACGGGACAAGAAGATAGAGGAAGGAGATCTGGTCATGAAGTACAAAAGTTACTTGGATTTCACGTTCCAGAAGAAGTTCAAAAAGAAGTGGATGGGTCCGTACAAAGTGCAGAAAGCCTTTTTGAATGAGACCTATCAATTGGTAAGAGAAAATGGTAAGCTTCTTAGGAACGGGGTGAATGGTGTGCGGCTCAAGTTGTATTTTGAGAGAAGTCTAGTGCCTGAGGTGCATCAAATTCTAGCCAAGGGGGTGGGCAACCCACATAAAGTATGCAGTGTGTGAAGGAAATGAAACTTTTCTACATAGGGTTGTGGTTTTGCGAGTGCTTTCAGTTGTCAGTTTGGTGGGCAAGTTTCTAAAGTTCTGTAAATATACTTTTGGTCGAGCATAAATGTTTGACAAGGAAGTTGGGCAATGATGGTGCAGCCAAAGTTGGTATGTGCAAGGAAGTGGTCTATTCCAAGAAAAGGGTGCAGGCAAGTGCAGTGCAGAAGGCTAGAGCAAGAATGAGGTCCCTGGGCAGACCAATGGCAGTGGGAATGTATGCTCAATGCGGCCTTTTAGGTCAAGAATGGTCCAATTAGGATGAAAAATCAAGGTGACCTAGATGCTAGGTTTGTGCCCTACGATGTGGTGTTGGATGTGCTCTAGAATCCAGTCTAGACGGCTTGTCAAATGGAGCCTCGGTAATCTAGATATTGCAATTCAAAGTTAGAATATTTAGCAAATCCTCGACGGACAAGGCAGATGGGGATAGATGGCCCAGGTAGATGTTAGCAGATAGATGTGTAGAGCTCAATACATGCCTGCCTTCTCAGATTGCTAATCAGAGCTTTGGATAGCAAGTTATGGCTAGTTAAAGATTTTTTGAGGTCCAGTTATGGGCCAAGTCAACTGCATGGGGGTGGTCGACGGTCAACGCGCAAGCCGAGCTACATGGCATGGCACCCGACAAGGCTGTTCACATGAAACCAGTGAGTCCTTTTGGAGAGAAGGAAAGATGAAGGCACCACTAGTGATATTTCTAGTGGTGTGAAGGTGAGTCCCATGCAACAGGGAAGGGAGAGAGAAAACTCAATGGTCACCCAAGGGGGCCGCCACGTGCAAGGGGTAGGAAAGGCCATTCCAAGTCTGGGCATATCACCTCAAAGGGGCTCCAAGGGAAGCCGAACAAATCTAGTGCAAGGGAGGAGGGGATCAATTCCTATGCGGTAAGAAGGAGAGTGTGAGAGAGAAAGAAAGGGTGATCGGGGTCTTAGGCATAAAGGGGGGCATAGAGGAAGAGACAGAGGGAGTTTGAAAAAAAAAAAGGGGAAAGGTGTCTGGGTAGAGAGGAACCAAAACGGAATGGAAGAGAGAGGGAGAGTTCAAGGGCAATCCAAACCAAGCCGGCCAAAAGTGGGCAGATGAGGAGCAAGTGAGCAAAGGCCCAAAGGGATAAATTCAGAGGTGAAAGGAGGTAAGGATGGGAGAAAAATAAATGAAAAAAGAAAAAAATAAAAATGCCAAGGGGCACTAGTGACATCGCTAGTGCACCCCCTCCCCTCCTTCAAGAGCACAAGCCAAAGAGAGCAGATAGAAGCAAAGTGGCTACTCCTTCCAAGACATGCCAAATTAAGGTGCCAAATGGGACAATTAGAAAGCAGTTTCCAAAGTTCAAGACCCCCCACTTTAAAAGACATTTTTTCTAATGAAAGTGGATCTTTTTTGTGCTGTTTGAAGCCTGCAAAGTGGAGTTTTTTGGCAGAAGAGTGTGCCTGTCAAATCCCTTTGTAATTTCTCTTGAAAACGGACATGGTGATGGCATTGCAAGATCTCTACAAGCCTTTTGAAGCATAATCAAGCCACTGTTTCCCATTTTTGTTGTCGTTTCCCCTTCCCCCCTTTTCTTTCTATTGCTGTTGTGCTTCCCCGCGGTGCTGGTAGTGTGGATGTGTGTGCCCTCCGGACCGTCGGTGTTTTGTGTGAGAGAGTGAGATTCAGCGGCTGTGTGTATGTAAGGGTATAGACAAACCATGGTAGTAGATGTGTGTTGTGTAATGGACTTGTGGAGTATGTAAGCATTGGGAAAAGAGCAGGCGGTGGTCTTCTAGTGTGAAGTGTTTTTTTAAAGGTGTTTTTTGAGAGAATAGGGGTGTTCTAGATACCCTGAGCTATAGTGAGGCCTTTGTTGTTGTGCCGGGTGTGTTCCCCCATTCCCCCTCTCCAACTATAGCACAAACTATGTTGAGAAGTAGACAATGCTTCATGTCTGAAGCTCTGCCCTGCTCCCTCACCACATTACCTTAAGTGAACTCTCTCTCTCTCTCTCTCTCTCTCTCTCTCTCTCTCTCTCTCTCTCTCTCTCTCTCTCTCTCTCTCTCTCTCTCTCTCTCTCTCTCACACACACACACACACACACACACACACACAAACAAGTGCACCCGAACACCACGTGCATGATGTTGGAAAGGTTGAAATGAAAATGGCTTAAGAATTGCAGCATAAATTTCAATGAACATTTACATCGCATGACTGCCATGCGACGTTGGTGCAGCCAAAGTTGGTCCAAGCTGGAAAGTGCTCTATGCCAAGCAAAGGTTGCAGGCAGGTTCAATGCAGAAGGCTAGGGCAAGTACCAAGGTTCTGGTCAGCCAAAGGGTAGCGGGATTGTATGTCCAAAGTGGTTTCTAGGCCAAAAAAGCTTCAAGATGAGCCCAGATGGGCTAGCAGGTGAAGGTATCTAAAGTTCCGAGTCAGTGCTATAGAATGAGTGCTCAATGTGCTCTAGAAGCTGGTCTAGATGGATCGTCAAATGGAACCCCAGTGCTCAAGATACGAAAGTTCAAATTTAGAAGGTTTAACAGATCCCCGATGGCGGACAGGGCAGATGGGGGCACGTGGCCCAGGCTGATGTTAGTGGATGCATGCATAGAGCTCAAATTATGGAGCATACCTGTCTTCTCGGATTGCCAATCGGAGCTTTGGATATCAAGTTATGGCCAATTGACGTTTTGTTGGGGGCTAGGTTGGTGCCCACCTAACCACATGGGGAGTTGTTCCATCTGGCATCTTTTGGGCCTCGACAGGGTTCAAGCAGATAGAGCATGCTGAGTGGAGTCAGCAAGAAGTCACGGCTTGTGATTCTGAGTCTCGAGCACCGAGCTATAGTCTATGGGGAACCCTGGGCAGTTGAAGGGGAAGTGTTTGGCGATGATCTTTTTAATTTTGGTTGCCTCGAATCACACGCCTAGGAAAGTTGAAGTTCTGCAACTATGAGGGGTTTTAAAGTCGAGAGCCGTGTTTGTTGGTTGGAACTTACAACTTGGGTATTGGACCTTGGAGCAACATGTTATACTTGCTTGCAGGTGGCAAAAAAGGGAGATCTTTTGAGGCTTGCAATGGGGATTCAAAGGGGAGTCAAGGGATGGGCGTGCCACGTGGCATCACTTAGTCCCACATGCCCAAGACAGGCGATAAAACGGGGTCTATAAGAACTAGGAGTGGCACCCATTGTGGGTATCCAAAGGGGGAAGCACCCCTCTCGTGGTGGTTGGCTATGGCACAGCCCGTAGGGCGCTATGGCAGTAACGTGCAGCCCTGCTGGGCAAAGTGTGGTGATTTTGGCCAGCATGGGGCGGCGCCAACGGCGCACTCATAGTGTGAGGGGTGTTCTCGGCATTTGACGCAGTCTGATGATGATGTGAAAAGCACCCTTAGAGGTCTGTTCTCATGGGCGGTCCTTGGAGGCCCCATTTTTGAAAGCTAGGGGTAGGGGGGAGGCAATAGCGACCTCGCTAATGCCCCCCTCCTTGAGGAATAATAAGGGAGTAGTCCCGTGGGCAGTGAGCTTGAGAGAGAGAGAGAGAGAGAGAGAGAGAGAGAGAGAGAGAGAGAGAGAGAGAGAGAGAGAGAGAGAGAGAGAGAGAGAGAGAGAGAGAGAGAGAGAGAGAGAGAGAGAGAGAGATTGAATTATCATCCGTGGAGGTCAGATATGACCCATGGGACCGAAATCAAAACATTACAAGTGTGTTCTTCTAAACGGGAGGATCATGTGATACATTTCAGTTAAGGACTGAAGGTCCAAAGAGGTGTCAAAAGGAAGAGCTAAAATGAACAAAACTAAGAAGGGGAAGGTGAGGAGGGAGCCGGCTTGGGAGGTCAAAACTCCTGGATAATGGCTTTCCCTCCTCGATAGACTGCCCATTTCCTTGATGTGCGTGCTTCTCGCATCTTCTGGAGTTTTGCCTTTTTTTGTTTGAGCTGGGCGGGTGTGAGATCTTCTGCAAACCAAATTTTAGTATCCTTGAGAAGCCTTGATTGCTCAAGGAGTTTGATTCGATCCACTTTGGTCTTGAAAGTGAGGATTGCATGGTTGGTGCGATGCTCATGTGTAAGAGATGTGATTGTTGTTGGATCCCATTGTACCAAGTGGGTTATTGCTTGGATACAGGCAAAGCACTTGTGAGTGAGATCCCCCTCCCCTTTCCAGTCACTTGGGAGCCTGTCAATCCGAACGTTGAGGGAGATGTCCTCTTGTCGTTGTCACTCACGTAGCATGGATGCCACACGGTCTTCTACCTTGTGAAGGATTACCTCGTGCACTTGAGTTTTGAACTCCTTTGTCACTATGGTCTCCACTTCGGCCTTTGTTTTATTGAGCTTGACTTCCATCTCTTCTTTCTTGCAGTTTTCCATTGTGGCAAGCCGCATCTCGATGGCAGAAAATGGAAAACGCAGAGGAGGGCTGGTCGTGACGAGGTCTGGTCGTGGCAAGAACGGGTATGGGGGATCTTGTGAATGGATGCAGAGACTGAAACAAGGTGGCACGAGAGTGGTAGAGCCCGTGAAAGATTGGAGCAAGGTTGCTAGGCGGTGCTACTCAAACCACAGCGTGACAGGTTCTGGATAGGGCAACAGGACTTGAGAAGGGCAGCCCCTTGCCCAGGGGGAGGTCGATGAAGCAGAGAACTTACTGAGGGAGCTAGGCTTTCCTACTCAGAGAGAGAGAGAGAAAGAAAGAGAGAGAGAAGGAGCTCAAAGATCGCCTAGCCCAAAGAGGCTGCCACATGTAGAAGGGGCAAGTGCAAAGGGCCGGCTCGTTTCAAGGCCGACCAGGCAAAATCAAAGGCCAATGGGAAGGTCCCATGGAAAGTGAGAGAGAGAGAGAGAGAGAGAGAGAGAGAGAGAGAGAGAGAGAGAGAGAGAGAGAGAGAGCATAAAAGGCAATCCGAGGTGAAGGCAAAGGAGAGAAGGCTGGTGGGAGCTGGACAAAGATAGTCTCAAAAGAGCAGTGGAAGGGGTGGCCTTCCAAAGGGTAAAAATAAAGGAGAAAAAGAAGTAAAAATAAAAAACTGCCAAGGGGCATTAATGATGTCGCTAATGCAACCCCCCCCCCCCCCCCCCCCCCCCCTTCAAGCGCAAAAGAAAGAGATAGAGAGAAAATGAAGCCAGAGGCAGCTACCTCCTCCCAAAGTTACCAAATGTGGATGCAAGGTGGACCAATCAAAGCCCAAATGCCCAAATTGAAAGGGGCACCCCTATATAAACCATTTTTGAGCCATTTTTCATGCTTTTATCCAGAGTAGGCTTCTTGCCAGGGCCTTGAGCCGGTGAGCCTGCAGAGAGCCAAGATAGAGAGTATGCGTGAGTTCTTAGGCTGGCTTTTTGTTGTGCCCGCAAAGGCCCAAGTGCGTCTTTTTCTTTCTCGGTGACCATGTGGGTGCGCCATTTGATGTAGATGAGTTATAAAGAGTGTTTGAGCAGTGATGAGGCCTCCATTGTGTTTCTCTTGCTATCGTTTCCCCTTCCCCCCTTCTCTTTCTCTTGCTTTGGGATTTTCCCTCGGTGTCGGCGGTGTGGATGTGTGTGCCCCCCGGACCGACGGTGTTTTGTGTGAGAGAGTGAGATTGAGCGGCTGTGCATGTGTAAGGGTGGAGACAGATCGTGGCAGTAGGCGTGCATTGTGTGGTGGATTTGTCGAGTGTGTGAGCAGTGGAAATTGACCAGGCGGTGGTCTGCTAGTGAGAAGTGTGTTTTTGAAGGTGTTTTTAGAGAGGATAGGGGTGATGTGGATACCCTGAGCTATAAAGAGACCCTTGTGTTTGTGCCGGGCGTGTTTCCCCATTCCCCCTTTCCATCTTCTGGTGCCCCCACGGAGGAGTGTGTTGATGCTCCTAGTTGATGTTCAAGCGGTGATTTTGGTGATGCCAAAGGTGCGGCCTTTGAAGAGAAGGTGCTGCTAGTGATGGCTTGGATGCGATTTCCCATTTTCATTGGGGTGGAAGATGTGGAAACTTGGCTTCAAGACTATGGATTGTTCGTGCTGGAAAGCTGTCTATTGAGAGAAGACGGTGCGCTATAGGTGTTCTCGCTCCTAGTTTGTGGTAAAGCAAGGCTATGGTTCGATGGCCTGCGTGATGAAGAAAAGGTAGATTGTGAATCCCTAGAGGCGACTTTTGGAAGAAGATTTGTAGCGGATTCCCAGCTGGATGAAGTAAAGCAAAAGCTGGACGATTTGAAGCAAAACATGGGGGGTGATTTTCAAGCATTTGGGTGGGAGCTCAAAGCCCTTTGGGGAAATTGATTAAGGTAACTGTTGCAGAGGTAGAAGGGCCGGTGTTTGAAGCGGACAAGAGCAGTGCTAGAAGGGCAGGTGGTTAAAGCCGGCAAGCAGGTGGTGCTTATCAACCTTGAAGGTCCAGATGAAGAGGAAGAGCTCAACGATGCTGGAATTGAGTGCATGGTGGGTGAGAAGGGCAATGCGGAGTCAAAGATAGAGGTGTTTCCTATGCAATTAGTGCACTCTATAACAGGTGATGCGGGTTCCAAGGCGGTGTCCAAGCTTTCCAAGGAGCTTTGTGAGTGGTGGTTGAAAGGAATGGTGATCAAGGCAGTTGTGCAGTGGGCCGTTGAGAAGGTACATGATCTGCTAGATGAGGATCTAGATTTACATGGATGGGAAGGTGGGTCAGGTATGTCAAGAGTGTTGGTTGAGCATGATGGTGAGCACGATGGTGCTCTATTTGGTGTTCTTGGAGGTGCTTTATTACGAGCGGGCAATTTGCGAGTGAATGCTTGGAGTGGTAGAAGTATGATGCTAGCAGTTTGGCTATGTGCCTTGGTGTGGCACTATACAAGGGTGTTACAGGTGGATGGAGGAGACCAATGCAAGGTGTTTGACCTAGGTAGATGACTATAGGTAAATCAGGGGGTTGGGAAAGCCACTTGAGCAACAGCAACGGGTCACAAGTGCCAGTTTTGTACATATGCTAGGTAGTTTTGCAGTGTATAGAGTGTGTGGTTAGTGTGCATTTTTTTAGTGCAATAAGCCTTTGTGTGGTTGAACATAAATGTTCAACGAGGGGGTGGTCAATGATGGTGCAGCCAAAGCTATCCAAGCTGGAAAGTGGTCTATGCCAAGCAAAGGTTGCAGGCAGGTGTAGTGCAGAAGGCTACGGAAGGTACCAAGGCCCTGGGCAGCCAAAGGGTAGCGGGAATGTATGTCTAAAGTGGTTTTTAGGTCAAAAAAGCTTCAGTATGAGCCCAGATGGGATAGCAGATGAAGGTATCCAAAGTGCCGATCAATGCTTTGGAATGTATTGTTCAATGTGCTCTAGAATTCGGTCTAGAAAACTCGTCAAATGGAGCCCTGGTGCTCAAGATACGAAAGTTCAAAGTTACAAGGTTTAGTAGATCCCCAATAGACAGGGTAGATGGCGGCACGTGGCCCAGGATGATGTTAGTAGATTCATGCGTAGAGCTTGAATTATGGATCATGCATGTCTTCTCGGATTACCAATTGGAGCTCTGTCCACCTGACCACATGGGGAATCGTGCCATTTGGCGTCTTTGGGGCCTCGACAGGGTTCAAGAAAATAGAGCATGCCGAATGGAGTTGGCAAGAAGTCACGGTACGTGATTTTGAGTCTGGAGCACCGAGCTATAGCCTGGGGAAGATTGGGGCAGTTGAAGGGGAAGTGTCTACAGATGAAAATTTTGGTCACCTCCGATCGCAAGCCCGGGAAATCTGAAGTTCCGCGAGTACGGGGGGTTTTAAAGTCATGAGCCATGTTTGTTGGCTGGAACTTATGGCTTGGGTATTAGGCCTTGGAGCAGCAAGTTATACTTGCTTGAAAGTGGCAAAAAAGGGAGATCTTTTGAGGCTTGCAATGGGGATTCAAAGGGGAGTCAAGGGATGGGCGTGCCATGTGGCATCACTTAGTCCCACATGCCCAAGACAGGTGGGAAAACGGGGTCTATAAGACCTAGTAGTGGTTCCCATTGTGGGTATCCAAAGGGGGAAGAACCCCTCCCGTGGTGGTTGGCTAGGATGTTGTGGCGGTGGCGCGCAGCCCTGCTAAGGCGAAGTGTGGCGGTCTTGGCCGGCATGGGGTGGCACCAACGGCACGCTCGCAGTGTAAGGGATGTTGTCGACAATTTGTGTGGTCAAAGATGATGTCGCAGGCACCCTTAGGGGTCTGTTCCCGTGGGCGGTCCTTAGAGGCCCCATTTCTGAAACCCTAGGGGGGAGGCAATAGCGACCTCGCTAAAGCCCCCTCCCCGAGGCATAATAACGGAGTAGTCCCACGCTGTCAATGAGCCACAGAGAGAGAGAGAGAGAGAGAGAGAGAGAGAGAGAGAGAGAGAGAGAGAGAGAGAGAGAGAGAGAGAGAGAGAGAGAGAGAGAGAGAGAGAGAGAGAGAGAGAGAGAGACAGAGAAGGATCTCAAAGCTCGCCTAGCCCAAAGAGGCCGCCACATGTACAAGGGGCAACTACAAAGGGCGGGCCCGTTTCAAGGCCGGCAGCCAAGCAAAATCAAAGGCCAATGGGAAGGTCCCATGGAAAGTGGGAGAGGGAGAGCATAAAAGGTAGTTCGAGGTGAAGGCAAGGTAGAGAAGGCTGGGGGGAGCAGGACAAAGATAGTCTCAAAAGAGCAGTGGAAGAGGTGGCCTTTCAAAGGGTAAAAATAAAGGAGAAATAGAAGTCAAAATAAAAAAATGCCAAGGGGCATTAGCGATGTCGCTAATGCACCCCCCCCCCCCCCCCGCTCAAGTGCAAAAGAAAGAGAAAGAGAGAAGATGAAGCCAGAGGCCACTACCTTCTCCCAAAGTTACCAAATATGGATGCAAGGTGGACCAATCAGAGCCCAAATGCCCAAATTGAAAGGGGCACCCCTATATAAACCAGTTTTGAGCCATTTTTCATGCTCTCTGCCAGAGTAGGCTTCTTGCGAGGGCCTTGAGCCGGTGAGTCTATACAGAGCCAAGATAGAGTGTGTGTGTGAGTTCTTGGGTTCGATTTTTGTGCAGAGGTGTGTGCCTCCAAAGCCCCAAGTGCGTGTTTTTCTTTCCTAGTGACCATGTGGTTGCGTCGTTTGATGTAGATGAGTTGTAAAGAGTGTTTCAGCAGTGGTGAGGCCTCCATTGTGTTTCTCTTGCTGTCGTTTCCCCTTCCCCTCTTCTCTTTCTCCTGCTCTAGTGTTTCCCCTCGGTGCCGGCAGTGTGGATGTTTCTGCCCCCCCGGACGGTGTTTTGTGGGAGAGACTGAGATTGAGCAGCTGTGTGCATGTGTCAGGGTGGAGACAAACCATGGCAGTTCGCGTGTGTTGTGTGGTGGATTTGTGGAGTGTGCGAGTAGTGGAAATTGAGCAGGTGGTGGTCTGCTAGTGAGAAGTGGGTTTTTGAAGGTGTTTTCCAAGAGTAAAGGGGTGTTGTGGATACCTTGAGCTATAGAGAGGCGCTTGTGTTTGTGTCGGGCGTGTTCCCCCATTCCCCCTCTCCATCTTCTAGTGCCCCCATGGAAGAGTGTGTTGATGCTCCTAGTTGACGTCCAAGTGGTGATTTTGGTGATGCCAAAGGTGCGGCCTTTGAAGAGCACGTGCTTCTAGTGATGGCTTGGAGGGGATTTCCCATTTTCACTCGGGTCAAAGATGCAGAAACTTGGCTTCAAGACTATGGATTGTTCATGCTGGAAAGCAGTCTATCGAGAGAAGACGGTGTGGTACAGGTGTTCCCGCTCCTAGTTTGTGGTAAAGCGAGGCTATGGTTCGATGGCCTGCATGATGAAGAAAAGGTAGATTGCAAATCCCTAGGGGCGGCTTTTCGAAGAAGATTCATAGCGGATTCACAGCTGGATGAAGTAAAGCCGAAGATGGACGTTTTGAAGAAAAACATGGGGGGTGATTTTCAAGCGTTTGAGTGGGAGTTCAAAGCACTTTGGGGAAATTGATTAAGGTAACTGCTGCAGAAAATGCCAGTTTTTTAAAGTTGAGTAAATTCATGGATTGCCTACATGAGGAAGTACGAGATAAGGTGGAGATAGATGGCCAGGTGTCGTATGAGGAGGCAGTAGATCTAGGGAGAGTGCAGACCAAAACGAATTCGAAGAAGCGTGAAGCTAGGCAGGGTTTGTCAGGCGATGTGATGCCAAGGTAGTGTAATGCGGTGGTAGCCGAGCCACATGTGGTACAAAGAGAAGTGCAAGTGCGAGAAGAACCAATGGTTCTTTGGCTACAGAGAGATAGGATGGTTCCTATGATGAAGATTCCGGCTAGAGCACTTCCAATTGTGGAGGAAGTGCAGGTGGTTCCAGAGTGGACACATGAAGTGCTGCCAAGTTTGAGCGCGGTTGTAGAAGCTCCATTGATGTGTGCGAAAGACCAAAGATTGCGGTTTGCAAACGAGGTCGAAGCGGTGAAGCTAGAGGAGATTTTTGAGCTTGAGATCGAGGAGGATATTGAGTCAAGTGACAATAGCTCTATGGATGCAGATACGAGCTGAGAGACAGAGTCATCTCAATCCAGGGATGATGAGTTTGACCTCTTGCATGTGAGTAGAGAAGCAGTAAATGTGTGCAAGGAGCAGCATGAAGTGCAAGCCAAGGTGCCTAGTGAAGGCCAAGTGAAGCGGTCTAGGCCTACATATGGTGAAAAGCAGGTAAAGGTGATGTGTGGTGCCGTGCTAATGGCCATGTTGGTGAAAGTAGCTGTGGAATGTGCCATGGTGGTGCAACAGGTGCAGAGTTTTTCCAGGAGCAATAGACCAATCATGCCTTTGGAAGAAGACAAGGATGATGCGGTAGAGGACAAGTTTCTCTCTTCCTTGGCAGAGCGTGATGCAGCGATAGAAGGGCAGGTGGATGAAGCCGACATGCAGGTGGTTCTTATCGGCCTTGAAGGGCCAGATGAAGAGAAAGAGCTCGAAGATGCTTGAATTGACTGCATGGCAAGTGAGAAGGGCAATGCGATGTCAAAGACAAAGGCGTTTCCTATGCAATTAGTGCACTCTATGACAGGTGATGCAGGTTCCAAGGCAGTGTCCAAGCTTTCCAAGGAGCTTTGTGAGTGGTGGTTGAAAGGAATGGTGTTCAAGGAAGCTGTGCAGTGGGCCGTTGAGTAGGTACAGGATCTGCTAGACGGGGATCTAGCTTTACATGGATGGGAGGGTGGGTCAGGTATGTCAAGAGTGTTGGTTGAGAATGATGGTGCTCTATTTGGTGTTCTTCGAGGTGCTTTGTTACGAGTGGTAAATTTGCCAGTGAATGCTTGGAGTGGTAGAAGTATAATGCTATTAGTTTGGCTATGTAGTTGGTTATGTGCCTTGGTGGGGCACTATACAAGGGTGTTACAGGTGGATGGAGGAGACCAATGTAAGGTGTTTGACCCAGGCAGATGACTACAGGTAAATCAGGGGGTTGTACAACCCACTTGAGCAACAATGGCGGGTCACAGGTGCCAACTTTATACATATGCTAGGTGGTTTTGTAGTGCATAGAGAGTGTGGTTAGTGTGCAGTTTTTTAGTGCAATAAGCCTTTGTGTGGTTGAACATAAATGTTCAACAAGGGGGTGGGCAATGATGGTGCAGCCAAAGTTGGTCCAAGCTGGAAAATGGTCTATGCCAAGCAAAGGTTGCAGGCAGGTGTAGTGTAGAAGGCTAGGGCAGGTACCAAGGTCTTGGGCAACCAAAGGGTAGAGGGAATGCATGTCTAAAGTGGTTTTTAAGCCAAAAAAGCTTCAAGATGATCCCAGATGGATAGCAAGTGAAGGTATCCAAAGTACCAAGTCAATGCTATGGAATGTATTGTTCAATGTGCTCTAGAAGCCAATCCAGACGGCTTGTCAAATGGAGCCCTGGTGCTCAAGATACGGAAGTTCAAAGTTAGAAGGTTTAGCAGATCCTCGACGGACAGGGCAGATGGGGGCAGGTGTCCCAGGTGATGTTAGTGGATGCATGTGTAGACCTTGAATTATGGAGCATGACTGTCTTCTCGGATTGCCAATTGGAGCTCTGGATAGCAAGTTATGGCCAACTAAAGTTTTGTTGGGGGCTAGGTTTGGTGCCCACCTGACCACATGGGGAATCTTCCATCTGGCATCTTTTGGGCCTTGATAGGATTCAGGAAAATAGAGCATGTTGAGTAGAGTCAAAAAGAAGTCACGGTGCGTGATTCTAAGTCTCTAGCGCCAAGCTATAGCCTCGGAAAGCCTGGGGCAGTTGAAGGGTGTTGGAGGCTCGCCATAGCATAGGCAATCTCCCACAAATCTATCAATCCGGAGAGAGAGAGCATGACCCGGCTAGGGCTTGGAGGCATCACACAAAGAATGTGCGAGAGCGTCATCGGATGCAAAGATTGAGAGGATTCAAGAGCGTGCATCCTCCAATGCAAATAGAAATCATCCCAAATCAACTAATGCTAATCGCACATCAAGCATCAATTTCAAGCAATCATCTACACACATCATGCAACGAAGTGAAACACACTCATCTTGGAATCTCTCAAGCACAACTCTAATTACATGCATTGACGATTAAGCACGCAAGATCACATTCAGTTGGCCACCCCAACCATGCCCATCATGGTGTCCAAATCAAGTCACACATAATCAAATTAAGCTCAAGGCTTCTTAAACCTACACACACACAAGCACACCATTAGAGGACAACTCTAATCCCTCAATCACGAGTACACCCACTCCGCTTAATCGAGAGAGTTAGATAAGGACTCCACTAATCGTAGAAGCTTAGCATAAGTAAGAGTTAGATTAGAGAAGATCAACACTTCAAAACAATGAAGGAAAGTAGAGAAACATGATTGACAACATAATGAAGACTAGATTAATTAAGAGAGGATTACACTAATTACATGTGATTAGCACTAGCCTTCTAAGCATGGGCATTAAGCTCAAAGGCTAAGCCATCAAGACCTCCTCTAGGGAGAGAGTTCTCAAAAGGACCACTCAAGAATGACCTCTCATTAAGCATAGGGCTCTTTTATAGTTTTGGGCCTCAAACCCTTCAACTATGGGATAAAGTGAGCTCTCTACCCTAGACTCATACAACTTTGAAACTCTTAAGTGAGCCCAAGCCCTATACAATGAAAAGTAAATATTGTGCACTATGGCACATCCACAACTTGGTGCATAAATGGTGTAGCCTGTGTTAGCCGCTGCTAACAAAGGGGAAGTGTTTGTAGATGATTTTTTTAAATCTTGGTCACCTCGGATCGTAGGCCCGGGAAATTTGAAGTTCGGTGAGTACGTGAGGTTTTAAAGTGGAGAACCATGTTTGTTGGCTGGAACTTATAGCTCGGGTATTAGGCCTTGAAGCAGCAAGCTATACTTGCTTGAAAGTGGCAAAAAAGGGAGACCTTTTGAGGCTTGCAATGGGGATTCAAGGGATGGGCGTGCCATGTGGAATCACTTCGTCCCACATGCCCAAGAGAGGTGGTAAAACGGGGTCTATAAGACCTAACAGTGGTGCCCACTGTGGTATTCAAAGGGGCAAGAACCCCTCTCGTGGTGGTTGGCTATGGTGCAAGCCCGTAGGGCGCTGTGGTGGTGGTGCGCAGCCCTGCTGGGGTGAGAGTGGTGGTTTTGGCCGGCATGGGGTGGCGCCAACGGTGCGCTCGCAGTGTGAGGGGTGTTGTCGGCAGTTGGCGTGGTCGGATGATGATGTGGCAAGCACCCTTAGGGGTCTGTTCCCGTGGGCGGTCCTTGGAGGCCCCATTTTTGAAAGCTAGGGGGGAGGCAATAGCGACCTCGCTAATGCCTCCCTCCCGAGGCATAATAAGGGAGTAGTCCCACGAGCAATGAGCTAGAGAGACAGAGACAGAGAGAGAGAGAGAGAGAGAGAAGGAACTCAAAGCTCGCCTATCTCAAAGAGGCCGCCATGTGTGCAAGGGGCAAGTGCAAAGGGCAGCCGAGCCCGTTTCAAGGACGACCAAGCAAAATTAAAGGCCAATGGGAAGGTCGCGTGGAAAGTGAGAGAGGGAGAGCATAAAAGGCAATGCGAGGTGAAGGCAAGGGAGAGAAGGCTGGTGGGAGCCGGACAAAGATAGTCTCAAAAGTGCAGTATAAGGGGTGGCCTTCCAGAGGTTAACAATAAAGGAGAAAAAGAAGTTTTTTTAAAAAAATGCCAAGGGGCATTAGCGATGTCGCTAATGCACCCCCCCCTGAAGTGCAAAATAAAGAGAAAGAGAGCAGATGAAGCCAGAGGCCGCTACCTCCTCCCAAAGTTACCAAATGTGGATGCAAGGTGGACCAATCGTAGCCCAGATGCCCAAATTGAAAGGGGCACCCCTATATAAACCATTTTTGAGCCATTTTTCATGTGTTTTACCAGAATAGGCTTCTTGCCAAGGCCTTAAGCCGGTGAGCCTACAGAGAGCCAAGATAGAGAGTGTGTGTGAGTTGTTGGGTTAGCAATTGTGCAGAGGTGTGTGCCTGCAAAGCCCCAAGTGAGTGTTTTTCTTGCCTGACGACCATGTGGGTTCCCCTTTTGATGTAGATGAGTTGTAAAGAGTGTTTGAGCAGTGGTGAAGCCTCCATTATGTTTCTCTTGCTATCGTTTCCCCTTCCCCCCTTCTCTTTCTCCTGCTCTGGTGTTTCCCCTCGGTGCCGGCAGTGTGGATGTGTGTGCCCCCCCGGATCCACGGTGTTTTGTGTGAGAGAGTGAGATTGAGAAGTTGTGTGCGTGTGTAAGGGTGGAGATAGACCGTGGCAGTAAGTGTGCGTTGTGTGGTGGATTTGTGGAGTGTGTGAGCATTGGAAATTGAGTAGGCGGTGGTCTACTAGTGAGACGTGTGTTTTTTAAGGTGTTTTTCGAGAGGATAGCGGTGCCGTGGATACCATGAGCTATAGAGAGGCCCTTGTGTTTGTGTCGGCGTGTTCCCCCATTCCCCCTCTCCAACGTATTTAATGAGATAGGATGCGGAAACTACATGGGCGATGATGTAGAGGGAGGTGATATTGCATGTTCGTACAAG
Source organism: Adiantum capillus-veneris (assembly GCF_014529385.1). Lineage (NCBI taxonomy): Eukaryota > Viridiplantae > Streptophyta > Polypodiopsida > Polypodiales > Pteridaceae > Adiantum > Adiantum capillus-veneris. The sequence goes on from NC_140951.1 coordinate 99,039,137, forward strand.
CCTTCTAGCCTCTAGAAGGCGATACGTACACAGACTGTAGTTGGGTTTCATTCTCTCTCTCTCTCTCTCTCTCTCTCTCTCTCTCTCTCTCTCTCTCTCTCTCTCTCTCTCTCTTAATTACACACACAAAAAACCATGCATTCACAGGTAGGCAATTGTTGCAACTTAGCATGCAAGATTCAACTGAGAACATTGAGTGTCAAGTTCAACGAGGTGTAGTTATGTGATGGGCTTTGATTGGGAGTTGCAACATTGAAAGTGCATACCAAGGTGCAGTTGTTCAGTGTGATGCAGAAAATGACGCCTGGAGGCGCTCTCCTTCCTCTAAAATTTTAATCTCCACTATATGTAGTATAAATGGTTAAAGTAGATGGTGTCTAAAATTTTTCATATGCATGTTTTCCAAGTGTCTAAGCACAAATCATTGTGTTTTATGAGTGGATATTTGATTGCTTGAAAAAACATAGATTTTGTGTAATCCTACATACAAAATTTTGAAATTCACCTTTAAATTCTAGTTTTGAAGATGATAAAACCTACAAAGTTCAGAGAAAAACATTCAAACACAGTACGGTTGTCGCAAATTTTCTCATATGTCGGTTTTTAAACTTAGGTTTAGTGTAATTCTACTTATAAATTTTGCGATTTAGTGTTATATTGTATGTTGCCACAAATTTTCTCATATGTCGATTTTTAAACTTAGGCTTGTGTAATCCTACCTATAAATTTTGAGATTTAACATTGTATTGTATGTTGCTACAAATTTTCTCATATGTCAGTTGTTAAACTTAGGTTTAGTGCAATCCTACCTATAAATTTTGAGATTTAGCATTGTATTGTATGCAAATGCTCAAAGCAAACTTAGTTTTAGTGTAATCCTTTTTATTAATTTTGAGATTTAGCTATAAATTCTAACTTAAGGGTGAAAAAAAACCCCAAGTTTAACACAATCTTAGTTACAAATTTTGATATATACAGCTAAATCCTAACTTGAAAGTGAGAATGCCACATATCCTAGAGGAATTTAATGTAAAAACCTTCACATATCATTGAGATTTTTCTCCGCTTCCTGCCTTTGCTAGCTCGGATTCTCTCATGCCACTTTGGATTCGTGCATGCCGCCTTGGGTTCGCTTGCCTTCTCGCCAGTCTAAGAAGAATTCGCCAACTTCAAGAGTCGGAACCAAATTTTCTCTCTCTTTAAGCACAAGTTAATGGGATTGAGGTACAGATCTGACATGCAGGACTTTTTTTTACTCCAAAGGTTAAAGATTGGAGAGAAAATATGGTTGATGTCAATGACGTGGCCGCATGCATTCAAGCGATTTTTTATTCCAAGGTGAACATCAGCTTTAGTAAAGAGGTGCAAAAGTCTGCTTTTTTTCTTTGAACTTCAAATGGTTCAAAACTCTAGAAGTTAAAGGTTAAAGATTGGAGAGAAAAGATGGTTGATTTCAATGATGGGGCAACAAATGAAGGTGAGCTTAGCTTTAGTGCAACGGTACAAAAGTCAATTTTTTTTCATTTTTAACTCAAAACTCTAAAAGCTTCAAAGCTTCAAAGCCATGACACTTGGAGTCCGTCTCCTTCCTCAAAAAATTTTAGTTGCATTATATATAGTATAGATATAGATGTTTATATGAGCCAACAAGAGAATCTTCAGCATCAAGAAGAAGTCTTTCCAACAATGTTTTCAAGTCCGCGTAAGAACACTTGACTCACTACATCTTAGAGCTTCTACTCCTCAAATGGCTTGGACAAATAACCATCCATTTTGCATCCCACACGCTCATCATAAGTTGCTTGAATAACATCACCTATCATTACTAATATCGGTCCATGCCAACCTTTATCAAAATCCTTATCAAACTCTTTTAGCTTGTGAATGTTCCGTTTTCAAAGCAAGTAGGACCGCGGGGCTTGGCCCCTAGGCAAGGCCGGTTAGGCATGCATGTTCAAGGGCTCTTAAAGATGGTCTGCGTGCCAATAAGAGGAAATGGTTGGGTGGAGATCAGTGTTCGAGAAAAATGTGTCTCAGTTTCATATTGTGCCATTTTCAATGTCAAAAATGTCGGTTGAGGACAAGGGGGAAGGAGAAATTAAATCCCAAAACAAGAAAAAATAGTGTAAAACCCCAAAAAATAAACCTAATTTTCTAAAATTTCCTCTTGGCAATTTCAAGGAAAGGAATTTTGTATGTTTGGAAAAATGATTTTTCTCAAACACTGGTGGAGATGAGCATTCATCGGTTCCCACTCCTTACAAAGTGATTTGGTTATGAGGAGGAGGGTCTTGAATTCAAAATAGTTTGCATATGTATGCTTGCAATGGCGTGGTTTCTTCTAACCCTCTTTGCCTAGGGTAGAGAAGCCTTTTTGGAGTCACTCGAGGAAACATTTGTCATATTGAGGGGATTTTATAGATTCGTCACATTTGGAATATAAGGATTGCATTTTATCCCTCGTGAAAAGGCAAATTAAATAGATATAAATATTGATGTTTTTCAATTTGATTTAAATGCTCAATTTCAAGAAGTTTAATGTTTGATATTTTTTTAATGTTACAAAAACCCAAGACCCAATAATTGTTGCTTTTCAAAAATCCAAAGATAAAACACATAAGCAAGAGTCCAAGTGTATTCCACATTTTGTCTCTAAATTGAGAGGCAATTTATGACTTTTTGTAGTCACCTATCTCACAACAACTGGCTCCTCTACAAGACATAGATCTCTCCTCACAAGGGAGTTTCCTTCAATGTAATCATCACAACAACGTTATTGTATACTTTGTGCTTCATAACAACTAATTTCAAATGCATGTCTTCCAGAAAAATCCATAGGTTAATTTGATAGATTGGCAATGGTTGGTATCTTCTCTACTTCTATGCCATAACCTGCACGTTTGTTTCCCATCATCAATCTTGCACAAGGGCATACAAAGCATCACCAAAGAGACTCAATCATCGATAAAGATACATGTAGGACAAATAGCCGACGTGGTTGCCCCAGTTGGTCATGGAACCTCCAAAAATTAATCAACACCTTCATTGTCCACCTCCGGATCCCTGATGCAACCAAGTATTTAGAGACCCAAGGAGCTTCCTTTCATGAGGGAGGCAGGCTTGGAGAGTACTCATTTGAAAGCAAAATTTAACTTAGATAACATAAAGATCTTATTAGCAAGGGATGTGGCCCTAAATAAAAACCATAGATAACATAAAGATCTTTCTATCAAAATCATGTACATCTACTACCGTGCTCCATCAGTATCTTGTCCAGTACACAACTTTTTGGACTTTGCTAATGTCTATGATTACAGTATTACATCAAAAGTATAATTTTTATTTCCTACCTTTTGAAAATCTAAAGCAGCACTTAGTATTACCAAAATATATACAAAGTTGATAATGCTCTGTTAGTCGTTCTCTTTGAAACGTTGGATTTTCTTTGTTTCTTATTCGTTGGAATAATCTTGCTTGGTCTTTAGAACTCCTCGTTGTCATGTACTAGAGAGAGTAATGTAGGCTCACATGACATTTATGAGAGTTTGTTGCCTCTTTTTAATGGTGGAAACTTGAATGTAAATTCCAATGAGAAAATGTACAATCTATGGGGGTTTCCAATAATGCTACAGATCAATCTATTAATGATGCATATCTAGATGTACTTGATGTGTAAAGGGTTGAGAATGAACGCTAGAGGTATGTCAAAATGGCTAGTACATATTTTGCATGGAAGTAAATTGGATGCACCTATGTCTAGTCGTACTCGTTCAAGTTCTCACCGTGTATCTTATGCGTCATATTGTTATGCTTTGGCTATGTCTCATTTATGTGATGTGGAGGAACCTCTATCTTTTAATAAAGCACAAAATTCAAGAAATTGGATGGTTGCCATGCAATCAGAATATGATGCACTTATAGAAAATGACACATGGGCTTTGTGATTTTCCTTCTAGAAAAAAGGCCATTGATACAAAGTGGGTTTACAAGTTGAAACTTATCGTATGACTATTGTTTGTTTTCTATGTGCATAGGCAACTCATTTTGGATGGGATGTACATCAATCAAACATTGTTACTGCTTTCTTAAATGGTGATATATCTGAGGAAGTTTATGTAATGCAGCCCGGAGGTTTTGTCAAGAAAGGACAAGAACATAAAGTATACAAATGTCAGAAAGCTTTGTATGGGTTGAAGCAGACTCGTTGTGCTTGGTATAATAAAGATGATACTCATTTAGTTGATCGAGACTTTTGTAATAGTTCAACGGAAAGCACTTTGTATGTTAAGAGTGAGGGTTATATATTTCTTACCGTTGTTCTATATGTGGATGATTTGTTGATTACTAGCCCGAACAAGACACATATTTCTGAATTTAAGGCTGATTTTAATGCTACTTTCAAGATAAAAGACTTGGGGGTTTTGCATCATTACTTGGACATACAGTTTAAGCAGTGTGATGTTGGTATTACCTTGTGTCAAACACGTTACATAGAAACATTGCTATGTAAATTTGAACTGAAGGATTGCAAATCTATTGTTACTCTCATGGCAACAGATTTGAAATTGAGTCTTCATGATGTTGGTGATCCTACTAATGTCACTCTTTATCAGACTATTGTTGGATGCCTTATTTATGTATATAATACGAGTCCCGATATTCAATTTCTAGTCATAGAGGCCAACAAAATTATGTATAGCCCAAGGTCTAGGCATTCGTAGGCTGTCGAGAGGATTTTTTGCTACTTGAGTGGTACTTTACATTTTGGCATATTTTATCCCAAAAGGAGTTCATTGCCGCCAGATTTACATGCTTTTTCGGACTCACGTTGGATTTGTTGTTAGGACACGAGTGTCCACGAGTGGTTTCTGTTTCATGCTTGCCAATTCATGCATATCATGATTGATCAAGAAGAAACCTATTGTGGCCATGTCCACTTGTGAAGTTTAGTACAAGAAGGTAGTCTTCACAACTACAATTGTGTGTGTATGGATCAGATGCATTATGGTTGATTTGGATGTTGGACAGGACACTGCCAACATCATCTACAGTGATAATCAAAGCGCATTGGCAGTTGCAAAAAATCCAGTTTTTCCATGCTCGCACAAATCACATTGAGATGCATTATCACTATGTTAGAGAGAGACTCTCATAGAGAGATCAGTTTTGTTTATGTACCAAGAAGAGACAACATTACAAATATTTTTACAAAGTCGTTGTCTCATGAGAAGTTCAAAGCTTTCTGCAAAGCTTTGGACTTACTCCCCTTTTTGGATTGATCGTTTATTCAAGGCATGGTACTTCCCTATACACCATGTGCTATCTCTTGTTCATCGTATCACTCCCAAGGGAGATTCGTTACCATATATATGTGGTAGTGATGTGTGTAAACACACTTAGGACCATCATGGTAGGTTTTTTTTCTCATGCATTGTATATACGCTCATCATTCTAGGGTTAACTTATCTTTCATTTGTGCATTAAGAAATATACACTCTGTTGTGTGCCTTGAGCTCTCCAAGCAATGGGTGCTTCCCTGCACCCCTATTTCCAACATATGGATTAGTGTAGTCTAAGAAAATCAAAATATTGGGAGCAAATATTAACTTATCCTCCAAGTACAGCATCAAGGATGTCCTATGACGTCTACAGATATGTAAGAACATTAAGAGTTGGCAGCAATTGTGTTTTCATATCAATTTTTTGCATCAATATTTCTCTTTCAGAATATTCTAATGTATATATAGCTACAAGGAAGGAGGATTCATGTGGCTAATTTTGAGTTCTTTTATTAGCATTAATCCATCAAGACACTATGAGTGTGTAATTTGAATCTAGATTTGATCATATATAGGATCCTATAAGGCATTCAATTTAGAGGTAACATGCAGTGGTAAGGGCACCAAGTTTAAAGAAAAGGGATGTAGGTGTACTTTTGGTGTATCCATGATTGGGCACACTACAACATCCATCAAATTGTGGTGCTAAGAAGTTATAGGGATCACACTAACGTAAGCAAATGTACTCCACAACAGGCTCTTCTTCTATTCCTATGATGGAAATGGCCTTTAAATTTGAGAATAGCAGAATTAAGAGAATTAGAGTGAGCATTTTTGTGAGACTACTTGGAGAGCATAGAGGGCGAACTTAATTAGTAGTAGCAACATAACCAGAATACTTAATTAACTTGGCATGAACAATACTTTTGCAAGAGAGAGAGTTTAGAGAACTTGACAATAGTTGAGAACCGGATTTTTGTGGAGCCAGTCCCCCCTCCAATAGGCTTTTGTATTATAGATTCTCCCATCAAGAGAGACTTGGTACAATACAATCTTTGTGTTCCTTGTGACCTTGGTGATGCAATGAAGATAGAAAGCTTCATGCATCACGAGAATAACATAAAATTTTTAAAATCATTAACCATCCCTGGCCTCAATCCCAAGGCCTTAAACACATTCAAAGGTGGAGAGAGATAATGGGGAATGAGGTTAGGGAAGAGTAAGAAGAAGAAGCATTCAATAGGAGAAAGAAATAGTTCCTCACTTATCATCATTCTTCTTGCTTAGCATAGCATAATAGCATAGTAATGAAGATGAAAAAGATGGCAAGCTTAAGCATTGAAGCATGGCTCTTGGTTGGATTTGCATTCCATAGCCAAGAGTGTTGATGTAGGCTCTCAACTTCTCAACAAGCTTGGAGAAGGAGATGGAGCTCTTGCACTTTGCACTTCACATAATGAGAGAGAGAGAGAGAGAGAGAGAGAGAGAGAGAGAGAGAGAGAGAGAGCGGGAGAGTATATGGATGCCCAAATCAGTCCCCCCCTCTCATGCCTAGTCCACCTCTCTCTCCCTCTCTCCCCCCTCCTCTCTCTCTCTCTCTCTCTCTCTCTCCCCCTCAAAAAACGCAGCCGTTTTTTGACCTAGTAGACAGCAGTCCACTCTTTTGATCATAACTTCTTCATCCGAATTCCGATTTGGGTGATCTATAGCCTCAATCGAAGAGCACAAAGTCCTCTACGCATTGATGTAAAGACATAAATTTTCAGAGTTATGGAAGGCATTTCTGTAGCAGCATTTCCGAAGTGAACAGGTTCAACAAAATTGATTCTCATCTCCTATTTTACATACAATGTCTTCCGGCACTCGCAAGGGTTCTTCTTCTTCAACAAGGTCCACAACCATTTTGGAAAATGATCCAAAATCTCCTAAGTGTGGAGATAGCAACACAACCACCCAACCAACGACATCGGAAACCATGATCATGGCGTACTTGGTATCATTGCAAGAGACCGTAAACAAACAAGGCGAAGACTTATGAGCACTTGCAATGGAGAATGGCACACTAAAGGTACTTGTGGTTGAGAATGAGAATCTCAAGAGGACACTTGAGATGCAAACAACACGTTTGATGCAACTTGAAGATGAAGTCAAGGAATGTAAACGCTCTCTTGTGGACTTGAATGCTTTGAAGGAGCGGATGAGCAAAGTAGAGCATGACCATGTATTGAAAGAGGAGAAATTTGACACTATGAGCTGGGATGTATGCGACATGAAAAATGTATGCACAAACAAGTCTTGGGCTGATGTATGTGGTAGCAATGTGGTTTCTAATTCCTCACTCATGCAAGCTATGGTTCAAACAAAGAATGTTGAGAATGTGGATGTGGAGGAGTTGAAGGAACGGGAGCGACGTTCCCAGAACATTGTTATTCGTGCAATTCCCAAAGAGAAGTTAGAGACACCTCCTTCTCTTGCCATTGTTATTGAAGATTTCTTCAAAACCCACTTTGGCATGTCCGGAGTTATGGTCTATGGAGCACATAGAGTGGGGAAGCAAGGAGCTCCTCGCTCGGGAGAACGGCCAATTGTATGCACCATGCCGGATGAGACCAAGCAAAAGATTATCCTTGATAATAGTTGGATCTATTTGAGAGATACAAAATGTTTTGTATGTGAAGATCGCACTATTAAGCAACAAAATATACGTCGCAAGGCATATGAGGAAAAGAGTAATAAAAACAAGGAGATCTCTCATGAAGAAAATGTGCCCAAGGAGGAGGCAAGTCTCTCAAGCAAATAGGGATGCGTGACCTATGAGACCGAGTTACAATTGAAAATATGATTTTGGAATTGTAATGGATACCCATGGAATGCGGGGGTTGGCATTGATGAACTAACAAGCAAAGCCGATGTTGTAATTCTTGTTGAAACTTGGGAGCATGATACACAAAGGATTAACGGCTTGGAGGATTACAATGTACATTCATTGATGTGGTCAAAGAATCTCAAGCAACGAAGAGGACAAGAAGGGTTAGCATGTATGGTTAAGAAAGGATTGGAAGATTTTGTATCAATTGTGAAAGATGACAAGTACAAACGTTATGTATGGCTGAAAATTATGACACCAAAAAGAGCACCCATTTTTGTAGCCGGTTGCTACATTCCTCATCATGATTCTCCCTTTTATGCTTGCATGGATAGAGATCAACCATTTTCTGATTTCGAAGAGGACATTGCTTATTTCAAAGGTGAAGGTGATGTTATTGTATTTGGGGATATGAATGCTCGCACAAAAACATTGCAACATAATACTCAACAATTTGATATGCCATACATTTCAAGGGAGTTGGAGGAAGTTCACTTGTATGATCGTACTTCAATGGATGAGAAAGAGCCGGATCACTATGGAAAGTTACTTTTACACATGTGTGATAGCACGGGTATGCTCATTGCCAATGGTGTATCTTTGTGGAGTGGAACCAATGGATTTACATGTAGGAGACATAATGGGGATAGTGTGATTGACTATATGCTACTCTCTGAAGCCATCATGTATCGCATAAAGAGTTTTATGTTTGGTCAATGGACCCCAGAATCCGACCATCGCACCTTATGTATTGACCTTTCATGTGGAGAAGCAACTAAGCATGATAATCTCAGCCAAAGGAAAGAGAAGGTATCACTATGTATGGATTTCAAACGGGCACCAATGTACATTGAAATGGTTGAGCAAAAATTATGGATGACAAAGATTCAATGTGATGCACCATTGGAAACTAAATGGGAAGCTTTCAAGAAAGCTATTTGTTCTTCTGCGGAAGAATGCTTTGCCATAAAGCATCTCCATGGTATCAACAAAGATAGATCACGCAAAAGGTGGTTTGATAAAGAATGTCAAGATGCTCGAAAGTCCTTGATAAAGCTTGATGCAACTATGGAGAAAGACAACTATCAAAGTCATTTACATACATACAAGGCATTGATTCAAAAGAAGAGAAGAAGATGGGAAGTAAAGCAACAAGAATTTCAAGTCCAAAAAAAGGCACATGCATGTGGAAGATTTTGGAGAAACTTGAGAGGCAAGCGGGTTGAGAATTTTGGTAACTTGAGTCTAGTGGATATGTACATACATTGTAGGCAATTATATGAGCAAGCAAATACTGAAAAAATGCCATTTTATGGTTCACTCCCATGTATGCCGTCTTTTTTTACTATTGAGGATGTATGCGGTGGGCTTGAAAAGTTGGCCACTCGCAGAGCGGGAGATCTTCAAGGTATCAAGCCGGAGATGATCAAATGGACGGGAGATTTTACCCATGAGTGGATGTGTGATATGTTCAACCTTGCACTTCAACATGGTATGCCTTATGATTGGAGTACTAATTGGGTTAAGACTTTGCATAAAGGAGGGGATGTAAAGAATGTAAGCAACTACCGGACTATAATGATTGGGTCTCTTTCTCCAAGTTAAGACACAAACACCATATATGCTCTTACTTCTTGAGTCGGGATCTCTTCCAATTGAGGTTATGGGCATGGAAAGGGTTGTGGAGTACATGATAAAGATGCGTCAAAACCCCTCACATCGACTTTCTACAATTGCATGAGAAGCAAGCAAAAAAGTTCAAAAGACGCATAAGAGCAAGATCTTGAGCACGGGATGGATGCAAGACATAAAGAAGTGGTTTGGGAGATGGGATGCATTACACTTGCTACATGATGCTTCAATTGACTCTCAAGTGAATGAAGCTTTTCTACAACGCCAATGTATTACGGCTTGGGAGAAATCCGGTGGGTCACGCTTCATACATTACACCACCTATATTGCCCCCAACTACAAAACCATGTTCTTCGCTGAGAGAGGAAACCGTACTCACACTTACATGCTTGAGCCTATTCCCTTGTCCGCGATACGCACTATCGCAGCAATTCGGCTTAGCTCCCATTTCCTTTGATGCGAGATAGGGCGTTGGGGCAATGGAGAAGAGTCAAATCGATTGTGCACATTATGCTCACTGCAAGTTCGAGAGTCTGAGTACCACACACTACTAGAGTGCTCAGCTTTTGATCACATCCGAACTTGCTTCTCTCACATTTTCAGCCATAACTTAGACCTACACACTTTCCTCTCCCAGCCAAAGTGTGGGCTCTCCATTGCGACTCTCACACTACAATTTTGGAGCATCGAGAGTCACTCATCAACCATACACATACTACCTCACATGTAACTTTGGTCCCATAGGTCATATTTGACCTCCGAGGACGATAATAAAATCTATCTATCTATCTCTCTCTTGTGTATTATATAATTATATCATTTGAACAAGTGTCCTCTTTTCCCTCTTTGAGAGAACAAGCTTAATTATTTATTTAAACGGATCTTAATTCTCATTGGACCCCTTTAAATCCTATCCAATAGGGTTTAAGCACATCATGAGGTCAAAATGGGGAGGATCTTGACATGTGGCTTTTAGGCTTCTTAAGATATCATGTTTGAATGGAACACTTCAAGCACCTTAGTCACTTAAGCATGACAATATTTTATGCCTCTTGAGAGATCATGTTTGCATTGAATACTTCAAGCACCTTGGTCATTTAAGCATGACAAGCACCTCAAGCTTGGGCAATGTTTCCACAAACACCTTAAGCACCTTAACAGCAAGCACAACAAGCACCTCAAGCTTGTGTAGGGTTCCCACCTCAAGGTCAGTCCCACCTTGCTTATGGTCCTAGGTCTAAGGACTTTTTAACAATAACCTTTTGAGGTCTTTAATGAAGCTAACCCTAAGATTTTTAAGCTCCATTAGGTAGCATTGTTCTTTGACAGACCATCTCTCATTTAGAACCTTTTACCTTGGCCCCGTGTTAAGGTAGATCCATAAGCACATGTCTATATCCTAACCCTTGTTCCCATTTATTCTTCCACATTAAATGATTATTTTAATATGAGAAAATCATTTGGGTTGATTAGATATCAAATTTTATGACATTAACTCTCTCTTGAAACCATAGTCGTCCTCGAGTATGAGGTAGAAGAGATAAAGTCTTAGTCATTAGTCTACATTTTGTAGTGGGTAGAGGATTATTTTTTACCCTATGACATCATTCCAGAATGGATAACTAGTCCATTTGGTGCTTGGGAGACTTAGCTTCCACAAGCAGGTCTACTATCTAGTCATACTCCCAAAGTACAGTGACAAATTCTACTTGGTGTTTGAGTGACATCGTCATCACAAACATGATTCTAAGCATGCATACTATTTATATTTGTGCACAAAAGATGGTCAGTCTTATAAGACAAAAACATTGTTCATTTAGAAATCATTTACATTTGCTTACTCTAATGTAGCATTGTAAGCATTGACAAGGTTCATACTATCCTAAAGATGTGTTCCTTGCATCCATTTAGAATCTTCCAAAGGATAGTTTTTAAATTTAATAAGATTCCGTCGGATAATCTTACCATGTCTTAGTACCTTGTCTTTGTTTGTTGAAGAATCAATTTGGACTGCAGTACCTCTTCTTGATCTTCGATCTCTAGTGGGTCCTCAATTATTGGTTCTCTTGATGGCTCCCCTTTGTGGGGCTTAATTAGGCTCACATGAAAAGGATTGTGTATGAGAAAATGGTTGCCAAACTTCCATGGCATTGATTGGCTTCAAGATTTGAAAAGGACCATAGTATCTTTTTGCTAACTTAGCATAATACTTTTGGTGGCCCGTAGGATTTTTGTCCGTAGTTTGCCTCAATCAAGCCTCGGGAAACTTAAGTAAAACCCAATCATTTTCTTTGAACGTTAAGGCCTTTCTGTTCTTGTCAACAACAACTTTTTGCCTTTGTTGAGGTCAACAGCAACTTTTTGCCTCCTTAATCTTTTGAAAGGATTCTTGTAGGTCACGGCTATACTCATCAGTAGCAAAGATCTTTCCATGTAATTTACGTAACAAGGAACTTTAAGGTCTTCCCTCTATGATCTCAAAAGGTGTCTTGCCCATAGTAGTATGGACAATATTATTGTACGCATACCTTTACAAGGGGTAAATACTTCTTCCATTGTGAGTTTTGATCTCTCAAACCAATGGACTGCCCGGTCCCGGTCCATCCGCCCAACCTCCCTTTAATAGGCTCCTAGCCACTTTCGGACCCCTTCCCACTGGTAGCCGGCCCTTGGCCGAGTCCGTGACCCCTTGGTTGGCCCTTGGCCTAACATTACTCCCCCCTTGGAGAAGCGTTTTCGTCCTCGAAAACAAAAGTTGGGAATTTATTCTTAAGAACACTAATGTTTTCCCAAGTGGCACCCTCTTCAGGGCGATCTTTCCACTTGACTAAAGCTTGCCTACGTACATGATGACGATTAAGAGATCATGAAAATCTAAAATGCGTTCGGGTTCATGCAGTTGAGTGGGAGGTTCAGTGAAATCAACCAATATCTGCTGGCCGATAACATTGTCGTCCCCATGCAAGCGTTTACGTAAACGACTTACATGAAATATCGGATGGACACGAGAGTGCGCGGGTAACTCAAGTTTGTATGCCCTATCATCAACTCGCTTGAGTATCTTGAATGGCCCACAATAACGTGGAGATAATTTGGGTGTAGGTCCAGTCTTCAGACTTTCTGAATGCTCTGGCACACGCAAAAATACCTCTTCCCCTTCCGTGAAGGTAACTTGCCGACGTTTCTCATCAGCATACTTCTTATACCGATCTTGTGCTTGTCGAACATTTTGACAAGCAAGTCTCAGCATTTCCATATGATCTTGGAGAAACTCCTTGACCTTTTGGAGCTTCTCAGTTGCCAACCCCACCGTCACTGGTGATCTAGGTTGAAAACCATACATAAGCATGAATGGACTAAAACCAGTTGTAACATGCTTAGCACTATTATATGCAAACTCAAGAATAGGAAGATAATCTTCCCAATCTGATTGCTTCTTGCTAACGTATGCTCGTAGCATATCCTCTAGCACTTGGTTGACTTGTTCCGTCTGACCATCTGTTTCAGGGTGATCAGCCGTACTTAAATTAAGTTGTGTACCCAATCGTTTAAAAACAGCCCTCCAAAAATGATTGTTAAACTTGGGATAACGATCACTCACAATGTTACTTGGCAATCCATACAACCTGTAAAGATTGTCCACAAATAACTTAGCTAATTCTGGAGTCTTAATGGTTGACTTGGTTGGAATAAACCGACAAAGTTTAGTCAACCGGTCTACGACCACCCATACCGAGTCATGTCCTCGAATAGTGGTTGGTAAACCCACAATAAAATCCATGGAGATACTTTCCCATTTACCCTTGGGAATCTCTAAAGGATGTAAGAGTCCTCATGCTTTCAGGCACTCTGCTTTATTAACTTGACATTTTTGGCAATGCAAGACATAGTCTTGAACATACCCATGCAAACTTGGCCAGTAAAATTGTCGTCTTACGAGTGCATAAGTTTTTTAATTCCCGGGTGCCCTGCACTTGGACTATCATGACATTCATAAAGAATTTGGCGCCGAATGTCCGCGTCCGTCGGTACACACACTCTCCCCTTGTGGAGTAGGTACCCATCATCTATGGAAAAATTCTTCCATCTCTGCAGTTCATCACTCGAAAGAGGAGAACTGGGTGTGGAGGAAACAAAACCACTACCAACACTGGAGTGAGAAGGATCCCTCTTTCGAACATAGCTCCACACCTTGGAGTATGCAGTATCATGCTCGCACTTACCTTTGAGAGATTCCAAAAACTCACTCCGCAATTCCGTGAAAAGGAGAGAGTTGATCTCTGGCATTCGGCTAAGAGTATCAGCCACTACATTGTACCGCCCTTTGCGATATCGTAGCTTGGCATCATACTCTTGAAGAATCTCAGCCCACCTAGCCTTGCGACCCTTCAAATCACTTTGTTGTGTGAACCACTTGATGCTTTCATGGTCAAACATAATCTCGAACTGTGCACCATACAAATAATTTCGCTATGTCTTTAAAGCAGAAACTATTGCATAGAGCTCTCATTCGTAAGCAGAGTAATTCTGTTGTGCTGAATCCAGCTTCTTGCTTTCAAATGCAATTGGCCTTCCCTCTTGCAGAAGGACTGCTCCAATTGCACGATTACTAGCATCCGTTTCCAAAATGAATGGCTTTAAGGGATCCACAATAGCCAAAACAGCTGTCGCTAATATGTCCTTAATTTTGTCAAAACTTTGTTGTTGTTCTAATCCCAACTGAAAGGTCTTGCCCTTGGCTTTCAGCTGATCTATCATGGGAACAGCAATATGGGCATAGTTTTCAACCTACAAAGCCTAAAAAAATCTGGAGCTCTTCCAAATTTTTTGGAGAGGGCCACCTCCGAATGGCATCCACCTTGGATTGATCCATGTGTACCCGTGCATCCAAAATAACATGCCCCAAGTAGTGAATTTCCTCTTTGAGAAAATCACATTTGGATTCCTTGGCATATAACTGATTTTGGCGTAGCAAATGAAACACTTGTTTCAAATGTGCTAAGTGCTCTTCCTCAAAGGCACTATATACAAGAATGTCATCGAGGAAAACGATAACAAACTTTTCCAAGTATGGTCTCAAGACACTATCCATGAGTATCATGAACGTAGCTGGAGCATTGGTTAACCCAAAGGGCATCACCAAAAACTCATAATGTCCAAACCTTGTTCGGAACGCTGTTTTGGGTATATCCGCAAACCTGATGCGTACTTGATGATACCCAGATCTTAAATCAATCTTTGAAAATATACGAGCATGGGTGAGCTTATCAAACAGCTCATCCACTCGTGGCAATGGGTACTTGTTCTTAACAGTAACCGCATTTAATCCACGATAATCTACGCACATGTGCATACTACTGTCCTTTTTCTTCACCAAGAGAATGGGGAGGCCCATGGTGAAGAACTTGGTTGAATAAACCCTCTACTGAGATAGTCAGCAAGCTGACGTTCCACCTCAGCAACCTCAGAATGACTCATTCTGTAAGGCGGTTTACTCACTGGCTTACTACCTGCAACCACGTCTATGCCATGTTGCACAGAACGTGTCGGCGGTAGCCCTGGTGGTAAATCATCTGGGAACACATCCTTGAATTCCCTTAAAAGTTCCTTTAATTCATTAGCAATATTTTCTTGTTTTGTATTAGTAGGCATAGCTGGAAGAGGAGAGAGAGAAGAATGCGGCGTTGAGGAAGTTTTATTCAAAACATTATCATCATTCAAAACATCATCCACATTGGAAATAAAATGGCACAGTGAGTAACACAAAAAGAGTTCTTCTATTGCATCATCAGAAGCGAGCTTCATAAGCTCAGCTGTACAAATAAGTGGTGAGGAAGGTACATCCTTCTCCCTCAATAGCAGCACGTGCACTCCATTGGATTCGAACATTAGACTATTATGCTCATAGCTACGTCTAAGTGATGATCCTAAACTATGCAACCATTCACGACTAAGAACCACATCTGCCCTCTCCATATTCATGACTTGGAAATCCAAAGAGGTACGGTATCCTTGAATTTCTAGAGGTACATCTTTAACCTGCGTTTCCCATATCTCAGCATCATGGCCGTTAATCATTGCTACCTTGTAGCGATGGGAACTCGGGGTTTGGGGCAATTTGAGTCGTTTCACCAATTTATAATTGATGAAATTGTGCGACGCACCATCGTCTACCAAGATCCGCACCCTGTGCTCTTGGATAGAGCCATGCATACGCACCAACTCATGTGGTCCGAAAGTCTGCTGCCACATGGAGGCTGTGATAGAACACTCATGCACCGCCTCGGTGTGTGTTACTTCCACATTAGCAAACTGGGAAGAGGATTCGAGAGGTAAAAGCTGCACCATGTGCAGTGCTTTTTCCTTCCCCTTGTCTTGAGCAGCAGATTTCCCCTTGGGACAAGCCTTTTTGCTATGTCGAGTTCCCAAACATTTAAAGCACAACTTTTCTTTTTTGGCTTTCTCAAACTCTTCCGTTGAGAGAGGACCTCTAGACCCCTTGGGCTTTTTGGAGGTCTCTGATGCAGCAGAGGCAAATTTTCTTTTATGATGCATATGTTGTGGACGTGTTGAAACAGGTGTAGTGCCATGCACATGCGAACTATGAAATGCCCGATCATCGGGATCATCATGGATGTGAGCTTGCACTATTGCATCCTCAAGTGTTTGTGGATCCTGGGTTTTAACGTGCTTCTCAAGCTCGGGAGTTAACCCACGGATGAACCCACGTACCTGCTGAAAGGTGTCCATCCCTTCCAGCTTGAGGACCACATCCCGATAATGAGAAATATATTCCAATAATGTTTTATGTTGGCGCATGAAACATTCGTCCCAGGCGGTCCAATTTCTATCCTTCTCATTAGTAGGTAGAAATTCCTTCCTGAAGACAGTCTCAAAAGCTGCCCAAGTCTGTGGTAGGATGCCCTTCTCCTTGAGAGACATCCACCATTTGTAGGCCTTGCCGTCCAAAGTCAAACTTGTCTGCAGCGCCTTGGCTGCATCCGGGGTACGTCTAAGGTCATGAATACCATCCCACTTGCTGAGAAAAATATTCACGGTGTCCTTGTTTCGCTCACGCTCTTCTCCCCGAAAAATTGGTGGCTTTGTATTTTTCAACAAATTGTCCACCTCTTTTTGGGTCAGAGTGTGCAGCGGTCCCGGAAGAGGGCCTTGCCCGGCAACCGGCCCTTGGCCTGGTGTGGAGCCGTGCTCCTGATTTTACTGACTAGCAGGGCCCGTGGCTTTCTGCCGCATATGCAACTTAATCAAATCGGATAATGCTGTGACATTCTGATTTAATTGTGCAAAATTCGTTTCAAGCACAGTCATGCGTGTTTGCAATGCATAGAAATCTTGCATGTCCAACAACTCATACGCATCATCTGTCGCCATCGTGGCACGATTACCCTCCGTGAGAGGAACCGTTCGCATGGCATCGGCAGTCGAAACGGTTGCGGACTGCTCGAAATCAAATGCATGATGCATATCTATGTCCAAATCCATGCTGTGGACGTACTGTGTGAGAAAAGAAAGGAGAACACCTGAATTCCAATGAGCTCGTAGCAGGTTGTGATAATTCATCGTATAATTACGCCTTTGATGGGAAAGAACGCTGAATTTGAAAGCGAACTTCAATCCAAAACAAAGAGTAGCTTGAAAATAATGATCAAGTCTGCAGCCGATGATGCTCTTGAAAGCATCGATCAATTTGGAGTTGCCAACGATCTAGTTTGCATCTCATGCAATACGACAGATTAACTTGAAATTTTCCGACAAATGTTGCCGCCGATGAGTAGCTTGAAAACACGAATCAATGTACCTTCACCACCGATTTGGCCTGCATCGTATGCAAGAAGCCAAAACCAGGAAATTTGCAACCAATCGCTGGCTTTTCAAAACTTGAGAATCCGAGTTTCAGCAGATTCGGACTGTAAAATTTGTAGTAATCCACAGCCGTTGTGTGCTTTGTGTGCCCACCGATTCGGAGAAGAATACTGTAGATCAATGGAATCGCAATCGCGCAGGGCACGGCCCTTGTTCAAAACCCACGAGGGTTTGCCGGGTGTGAACGGCCAACCCTTAAGGGTTTTTTGTATAAAAAAAACTCGAACATCTCTCTTGCAGACGAAGCGGCCGACTGCGCAGAGCTCAAAGGAGAGATACCTCGCGATGGCGAGGTCCGCTGAGGCCGGGCAAGAAACGGGAATTCACTAACTCCCCCGCGCGCTCCCAGCGAGCCCAACTCCAGGCGATTTGGTGCAGGTTGACAGACGCCCTTGTCCCCGACTAGGGGTTGCTGCACACGCGCTTGGCTCGACTTCGTCTTCTTCCTCCCTTTGAGGTTGCATGCAACATGCAGCAAAAGTACAAACGTGCCCCAGTTCTAAAGATAGCCTGAAGCTCTAATACCAATCTCAAACCAATGGACTACCCGGTCCCGGTCCATCCGCCCAACCTCCCTTTAATAGGCTCCTAGCCACTTTCGGACCCCTTCCCACTGGCAGCCGGGTCCGTGACCCCTTGGTTGGCCCTTGGCCTGACATGATCTACTTTTGTAACATAAGTCTTTAGTGGATTAAGTATCGTAAGATTGGCTATCTCACTTTGGCCATCCATTTGTGGGTGATATGCCAAAGAGAAATTCAATCTTGTATCTAGGTTTTCAAAGAGGCCTTTTCAAAAATTACTGGTCAGTCTAGGATCTCTATCTGACACGATGGATGTTGGCAATCCATGGTGTTTGAAAATTTGAGATACGAAGAGAGTTTTCATTTGGTGTGCTTTAATAGTATTTTGGACAAGAATAAAGTTTGCTTGCTTGCTAAACCTGTCAACTATTGCCCATATATCCCATATTCCCATGGATAGACTTCGATAAACCAAAGATAAAATCCATGGATATACTCTCCCATGGTGAATTAGGGATTGGCAATGGCTGGAGTAATCCAGGTTGCTTCCCTCTATCATACTTAGTCTTTTGGCATACCACACATTTTGAAACATACTCTTGTATGTACACTTTCATTGTAGGCCAATAGAAGTACGTCTCTACTCCTTGAAGAGTAGGTTGAATGGCTCTATGCCCCGCATAAGGAGAAGCAAGGGATTCATACATGAATTTCTCACGAAGGGAGTGGGTAACACGTAGCCTATTGCCATGGGGAAGATAACCATCCTGTAAGGTGAATGGTTCTTCTTTCTTCCCCAATGCAAGGGTTGACAATATGTTTTTAACGTTAGGTTCAGTAGCATACTCATCTATCATAGAAGATAGGTCATTGTGAGTTGCTATAGACACCGCATTAACTCTTGGTCATTGTGAAAGTGCATCAGCCACATGATTGTGCTTACCACCAATGTGAGCAATATGAAAATAAAATTGCGAAACAAAATTTTCCCACCTCATTTGTTTGTCGGAGAGCTTGGGTTGTGTCATGAAGTACTTAAGATGTTGGTGATTTGTTCGTAGGATGAATGGAGTCCCCAAAAGGTAGTGCTTCCATGTATCAAGGGAATGTAGACAGCTAGTAGCTCCTTTTTAAAGATGCCCAAGACACGCTCATTCGAATGGAGTCTTCGACTCTCATATGCATTACATTGGACCTCAAATGGTTTTGAGAGTTCCAGAAGTGTAAGCACAGGTTGAAAGGTAAGCTTTTATTTAAGCTTTCAAACTCATTTTTCTCTTTAGCAGTCCATGAGTACTTAAAGTTCTCCTTTGTCAAGTCATGTAATGGTCCTTCTATTTGAGAGAACTTTTCTATGAAGCGTCTATAGTATGCACACATACCAATAAAGATTCTTAGCTCATGTAGATTCCTTGGATTAGTCCATGCTTTTATTACCTCCAACTTTGACACGGATCCATATGGATCCCATCTTGAGAGATAATATGACCTAAGTATTGAATCTCTTGAAGGAAAAATTTGCTCTTCCTTTGATTGATAAAAATCTTGTTCTCCCTCAAAGCTTGAAAAGTTACTCGGAGATGTTGCTTGTGCTCTTCTAAGGATTTGGAGTAGATGATGATATCATCAAAGAACACTTCAATGAATTTACTGTAGAGTCTAGAAATTTTCTCCATTAAACGATTGAACGTGGCTGGAGCATTTGTCAAACCAAAAGGCATGACAAGATATTCATAAATACCAAACGCTGTACGGAACGCAGTGTCGAGAAATTTGCGGTCTTGCCAAGAAAGCACCGGGCTTTGGCTGTGAGAGTTTGTGAGAGAACTCCATAAAACTATATGAAGGAGTTAAACCATAGATGCCATGAAGATTAGGGTTTGAAAGGAAGTGCAATCAAAGAAGCCCCACTCTTTCTCTCTTGCACTCACACACAAGAAAGAACACAAAAGATAATATCAAAACAACACAAAGATGAAAACATCAAGGCTATGGTCATATCGTATCATGGGTAATATGAAAGGGTTAATAGATGAGTTGATGGTATTCAATCTTGGCTGACCAAACAGGCTACGAATTGTTCTTTGGAATTGTAATTTTGTGCTTACCATAATATATATGTTTTGTCTAGTGATTGGGATTAATTGTGTGTACAAATCCTCTTGGTTCATAGCAAGATAACTACACTTACATAAAAAGAAAAGTTATAGTCTATAAGAGGTAGTATGATGGGATCCGATGAAAGAAGTATTTCATTGAGTGTTTCTAGGACAGAGAGAAACACTATACATTGTTGAAAGTGATTTTACAACTAATCCATACGTTAGTTCTAGTAGAACACATAGAGTGGCAGCGATAGATATTCTCATCATGTGGATTATTCATCTATGATAGTATGTGAGAAATGTAGATATGAGAGAAGTGAAGAGATGAGAAGTTTCCCTCCCACACTCTATTCTTGCCTGTAGGCAATAAGGATATTGTAGGGAGAGATGTACCTGTAGTTAGCAAGGAGAACCTAGAATTTGTAGAGAGAATGAATTTCTAAGAGTGACAGAGATAGGTTTGGTTAAGGAGATGAGATTAGGTATGTATATATGTTGGATTAGAGATGAAAAAGAAAACAACAAGAAATCAAGAAAACATTAATGTAGAACACATCTTACTTGAATAACCCTTCGGCACCATTATTGATGGAGAGAGCAGAAGAAGGGAGAATTCAACTTTGATTGATACGCAAATTCCAAGACCTTCTTTGATTAGAGATGATCTTCCAAGGATAGCGTGCAAGAATGGCTAGTCTTCCTCTAGGAGAAAGTGTAGGCTTAGGCTTATGTTAATGGCTAAGTACAATTTGGCATTACTACTCACTCCCTCATGAATTCCTCTCACCAATGGCTTAAATGCTTGAGTACTTTTCAAGGAAGAAGAGGTCCCCTTTTATAGGTGAAGGGAACCCCTAATGTTTTACACGAGAAGGGAAGAGCCAGTGTGAACAGAACCTGAAAAAGTTGGAAATGAGCTTTCCATGCATGATGTGGGCAGACTGGGGTCCAGTATTTTGATCATATCTCCTCAACCATTGCTCTAAACAAAAAAGTAAAAATTTGGGCAGAAAATTCAACTCATTACCTACGACTTCCATTTTAAAATATTTTTCCAATTCGGATTGGAACCTTGTGTAAACAAATTATCAAAATAGGGTCTATTTCTGGTAGTAAAAGTCTTCTTGTGGTCCCCTTAGCCTAGACTTTCATTTGATTCCAAAGGAAACCTCATGCCATATGAAATCATGACATTGCTCCTTGGCAAAGTTTTGTAATCATGCTTGCAATAATGCATTAAAATAAGTGTATCTTTGAAATCATGCCACTTAGTGTTCCACTAGGATTTGATTCCCTCCTAGTAGATATTTAAAAAGAAATATAAGAAAATTATGAAAAATACATAGAATTTATATGTATATTGGAGATTACCCTAGATATAGGATCTAGCTAGGGTGTGAGATGATAATGAGATAGTAGAAATAAAGAATCAATGCTTTTTTTGCCCCAAGTTAAAGAGGCAGAGCTATTGACGCTTTTTCCATAGTACTTTTTGACGGTAAAGTAAGAATATATTACCCTTGAGATAAATAATAGAATGAGATAGAAAGCTTATTATTATACTTAGATATACATATGTACATTATAAGAAATATAACTATGTATTTAAAAAGTTACAAAATAACTCTTGTAGCATGCCTTCCCACTATGTACGTGTCACAGCACGACATCCACCCCCTCTAAACCTGCACATCCTCCAATATGTGCCACATTGTCTCTTTGTAAGATTAGCCCTCTTGTACATCTTCCTTGCTTTATTCTTCATTGGATGATTCCAAAGCTTCATCTTCACTTTGATCTTCACCTATGTTTTGTTCTTCCTCCTTATCAACATCTTCTAGATCATTGTCTCCTCTTCTCTTAAACATTTTGATCCTTTTTCCTGCAATGGGAATCTTTACTTATGTACCATCTAGTTCAGACAAGCTGTAAGTAGCATTTTCATGCACATTCTTTACAACATACGATCCAAACCATCTTTTTGAGAACTTATGCATGACTGTGTACTGGTTATTAAGGCTGCTATCATACACTAAAACCAAGTCACCTTTGTCGATTGCTTTGCTCCTGAGCCAATGCCGATTATCAAAGTAGTCCTTGTTTTTCAACCTTGCATTTTTTAGTTGTTCTTTTGTAGCCTCAATGTCTCCAAGTCTTCTCTCTTGTTGCCTTATGCGCAATGCAAGGAGGTCTTCCCTGCTAAGCCCCTCTTGCCAAGGTAATACATTCCATGTGGGAATTGTATCTTCAATCGGCATCACTGGCTTTTGACCATACATTAGCTCCGTAGATATGTAGACAGTTACTGAGCTATGTATTGTACGATCAGCCCATAAAGCATATGGTAACAATTTTGGCCACTCACCAACTCTTCCTTCGCAAGCCTTGGCCAAAGCTTTGATGATAGGAGGATGCCCTCTTTCACTCTTTCCATTGCCTTCAAGGTTGTAAGTTGTAGTAGTAAGAGAAATCTTGATTCCTAATCTGGAAAAGAACTCCCTTGCTTCTTCGGCATCCAGTTCACCTCTGTCTGCAGTGATCTTTTCCACATAACCATAACGGAAAATCACCTCATCAAGAAGGAATTTGCACACAACTTCTGTTGTTTTAGATCTTAATCTCTTCCTTCAACCTGATTAGTTAGGTCATCTCGTGCAAGAACCAAGTATCTCATCTGCCAGAGTCCTAAAGGCATTGTGACTAGATCCACAACCCATTTATAGTGCACAGCTAGTGGATATGTAGAGGGCTATCCATCACGATGTCAAACATTTGAATACATTTGACAAGTTACACATGACTCTACAAATTGAGATACATCTTTGTACATACCCTTCCACCAATATTTTTCTTTCAACTTGGAGAAGGTTTCCCACACACCCCTGTGTCCAGTCCATATACTCTCATGTAACTCTTGCATGAGCTTTACTTGAGTCTCTTTTTTACATATAACCCTTTGTGGTGTAGCACCCTTTTGTTTAGGATTCTTCCACAAGTAGCCATCCCTCAAAAAGTAACCTATGCTTTCCTGCGTATCCTCTTGAATTCATGTTCAGACCAGTCATCCTGTTTTGTTAGAGTACTCAAGTAGCTTCCAATGAGAATCCAATCACCTTCATAAAGATCTTTTAAGGAAAATTCAAGTGGATTAGTCATGCAGACATTGTTACCTTTGACCTGAGAGATGGAACAGAACTTTGTGCCCACATCATCTCCCTCATCAATCATCTGTGACTCATCTTCATACCTTGCCCTTGATAGCATATCTGCCACTGTATTGTCTTTACCTGCAATGTGCTTAAACTCAGGGTTTAAGGACTTAATGTAGGCAATCCACCGCAACATAGCAATCTCTGGCGTTGAGCATCTTGTAATCATCCCAAGAAGTGGTAGACAATCCGTTTCTACAACCACACATGCACCAGTTAGGTACTCTTTTCCATTTTTCAAGGCTGTATAATCATACCCCATAACTCTCACTCTATCTGTGGATAGTTTCTTTGGCGAGCACTTAGTACCTTTGCTCCAAATCTCACCACATACCTGTGTCCTTTTTTTTCATCTTGCCCTATTGCCCATCCAATCCTTGTAGGACTGGTGTTTACTGTCACAATTACTGGCCTTTGATACTCATAGTCTACCTTTCTCAAAGTTGGTGCTGATTGGAGCAACTCCTTCAGTTTTTTCATGGCTTTTACATGTGCTTCTGTCCATTTAAACTTTTGATTCTTTCTAAGCAATTGATAAAGAGGATCAGGTACATGCGCATAATGTGGAATCCAAATAACATAAAAGACACATGCTCCAAAAAACCTTCTAACCTCAGTGATGCTAGTGCATGTTTCTTTCATTCTTTGGATGGCATCTACCTTTGTTGGACAAGGTTTTCTACCATATGGCCCGCACATGTACCCCACAATGAGCACTTCATTGACACCAAACACAGACTTTTTCCCTGACAATGTAAGATTCAATTATTCCAACCTAGACAAAATTTTACCACAATCATTTATGCGATTTACCACAAACCTGCGACATCCCCTAGGATCCAAAGCTTCATCTTTGTTACTTTCTTCACATCCTTTGATAGGCAAATCATTAATGAAAGGCTTTGTGATTTGAGGAATAAAGTCACGTAAGACCTTATTCATCCCATTCATCATATGTGCAACCGAGTTGGTTGCTCCCTGTGGCAAGGTACACATCCTTACCAAACCCAAAGGTATCCTCATGGTTTTCAAGTCTCTACTTTCGATTGCAAGCTGAAATTGATCATACCCTTGGTAGAGATCTCCCATTGAGTAGATTGCCCTCCCTGCAAACGCCTCTGTAAACTCATCCACAATTGGACCTGTACCTACATTTCTAATTGTCACCTTGTTCACTGGTTGCATATCTTGGATAAAGCGTAGAGAACCATTCTTCTTTGGAACTGTGAACCACCTAATTGAGTATGGAGCACAAGAAGGCTCCAAGATTCCCATTTTGGTTTTCTCATTCAGTAGCTCTACTAACTTTGGCAAATGAGCCTTTGGAACCGGAATAGGCTGCAAATTCCAAGGCACATGAGGTATTGTGAAAATTACCATAGGAGCTACAATAGAAGGATCAACATATCCTATCTCGTGTGGCTCAAATGCAAAAGCCTTACCATGCTTTGAAAGCATTTCTTTGAAGCACCTTGTCTCCTCTTGTGTTAGAAACTCCTCGCGACCAATCTGCAACTCTTGGAAAGACTCCTATGTGAAGGTATGCCCAATCTTTTTAGGATTCCTCAAACTTGGTTGTAAAGAAGTCTGCTCAATCTTTTCCCTGTTTTTGGGTGGTAAGGGTGAAGCTACTGGTTTCACCTTCTTTGCTACACTCTTGTATTTAGTTTCAACATGGACTTTTGGGCCAACTGTTTGGTTTTCTTTAAAGGCTTCTATTACTTGGTACATTTCCATAGAGCAAACTTCCACAACTTCATTTTCAAGATGCAAACTAGAACCCATTATACCATCAAGCTCATCCATAGTATCTACAAAAGAAACTTGTTCATACAAACCCAAAACATTTTCAGTAGGCTCTAGCAACCCACTCTTTTTCATGCCTATTTGTACGTTATGCACATATTGCCTCTCTTCAAATCTTCAAGTTTTGTAAAACATATTGATCCATTCCTTGTTACCAAGGAGCTCGTTTTGAGAAAGTTTCACCTATTTTTGGATCAAGCGAGATCCTTTTTCTTTCTGTACCACTGCAATCCCACTTTGCAATGGTACTTGGCCAAAACCCATCATTTCTCTATGATCATGAAACTCTTTTCTCACCTTTGGTAGAGGATATTCTCTAAGGTTGTCACGATTTCTTTCATGGTTTACACAAACTGTGAGAAATTGGACAGCTCGTTTACCATCTTTGCTACGTATCCTAGAATATGTTGAACCATCATCCATTACCTTTGTTTCCATTCAAACTCCCACAATGTAGGGCTGTCCAAGGATGAGATGATCTGAAGATGTATCCTATACAAAGAAGTTTTGGTCAATCTTTACATCACCTATTGTCACCTTCAAACCTGGACATGCTTCATACAACTCACTGGATGAATTGTTTTCCGCTTTTACCATCCAGCCATGATCTGTGTCCATCGGCCATTTGAACTTGTTGTAGAGACTCTTTGACATTATGTTTATTTCAGAACCATGGTCAATCAAGGCAACAAATGGCTCTTCAAGATCACCTACCTTGACCAAAGTTTCTGTAGTAGCCCTTGCACAGTGACTTCGTGAATAATAGCTCCTAGGAATAGCTTCAACTTCTTCATCATCGTTTGAGAAATGCACTTACTTCACTCTCCCACTAGATTGGTAGCATCCTACCACAGTTCCATCATCCTCCTCCTTATTTTACAGGTGCATCCCTTGTGTCTTCAAGGTTTCCCCTTCAACCTGTGGACGAGAAACTTCAGCAAGAGTTTGCCTCTTCCTCTTTATGATGTCAATGATCTCCTCATGGAATTCACGCTTTACAATTCCAAGAACTTCTCCCAGAGTAAACTCAATCTTGCTATTCAAGATCCTTTTCTCCAAGACTTTCTTCAAATCTGTAGCAACCTCGCTATCAGATTGTAGTTTATAAGTTGGTCCTTTTGTCTTACCTTTTGTTGGCTCTTTCTTATTTCCTGTTGTAGAATCCTCCATGAGTACTTCAGGTGGAGATGCTCCTTGTGTCGGGGGTGTTTGGGAAGGCATTGAGTCACTTCTTCCCCCACTTCTAGAAGCTCCTTTTGATGGTCCTTCATCAGCATTCTCATGTCTGCGCTTCTCTTCTACATTACCCTCATTTTGTTGGCATTTTGTAATGTAGGTATGCACTGACAATGAGTCCACTGGATCATTCCATCCTGTTTGTATATGTATGCAATCACCTGCTTCATGTAGAATCTCTTTTGTAAGCTTTCCCTTTTTAGCTAATTGCATGACATTTGGCCAAATTTGACCATGCTGGTCATTCACCTCTTCATCACTGAGATGCTCAATGTTTACTCCATAAGAAGTTTCCTCAACTGAAGAGCTAGCATGGTTAGTTGCCATATCTTCAACTAAGGTTTGCATTCCCCCCTTTCCAAAGTTAGTTCTCAAGGGTAGACCTGTCTCTCTTAAGTGGATTTTACCATCCTTAAAAAAGATAACATCTTTCGACAAAGCATCACTAAAATCATCAAAATCCCTTCTTACATGGTATGTACTATCACACGAAATACATCTATTAACAAACCCTTGTTTGGGCTGTTGTCTTTGCCTGAGAAGTGGCCTGAGAAGTGGCCCTGATGGTTGGCCTTTTTCTTCAAGCTTTGCAAGCTTCACCTTCAAGTTACGCATTCTCTTCACAAGCTCATCTAGCATAGACTCATCAAAATTAGGAGCTATATAAGTAGGCTTTACCATTTTGTCAGAAGTTGAGGTTGAAGGACTTGTAGTGTTTACTACCATCTTGTCCCTTCTTGTTTGTCGTTTGGCAAGCAATGAGACAGCACCTTCAACTTCATTCCAGCCGGTCTTTAGTCCTTGCTCAGCATCTTTATCTTCAAGAAGAAGCTCCAAATTTTCTTGAAACTCTTTACCTGCAGCTTGTAAGAAAAGATATGTCTTCTCTGCATCTAGTGTGTCCCTTTCTGTCCTAGTGAGTTGTGCATAGCGCCCCTCAAATTTCTTAAGTAGCTCTATTATTGATAGTCCTTGCTTTGGCTTGACTACCCATTCTAAGAATGTCCTTTTGGTCACTCTCTCAGAGTCCTCCATGAAATATTCCTCCTTTAAAGCTACTTTGAGTTCTTCCCAATTTCTCCCATGCCCATCTTAAATTACCCTAACATGCTCCCTAATTTATGGAGCAACAACTAGCTCAAAGCTTTGAATCATCTCACCTTCTGACACGCAATGCAGCTCCATCTCCTTCACATACTCGCGTAAGTACTTGGTTACATCTTTGCCATTGAACTCATCCATTCTGTTGACGGCCACTTGTATGGCCTTCGTTGTTGAAATTTTCCTTCTTTCAGTGGCATGTTGTTGTTGCATGAACATTGCAAATGCTTGAAACATTTTCATTGTTGCTAGGTGAAAATGCATACCATGTTGCTCAACATGATCACCCATGGTTACCCACAAACTCTCACCCTGGAAGATTCGCATCGGGTTCACC
Organism: Adiantum capillus-veneris; assembly: GCF_014529385.1. NCBI lineage: Eukaryota > Viridiplantae > Streptophyta > Polypodiopsida > Polypodiales > Pteridaceae > Adiantum > Adiantum capillus-veneris. The sequence continues at coordinate 99,067,116 of NC_140951.1, forward strand.
AAAATATTACATCGAGAAATTTGTCGTCTTGCCAAGAAAGCACCAGGCTTTTGGCTGTGAGAGTTTGTGAGAGAACTCCAAAAAACTATATGAAGAAGCTAAACCATAGATGCCATGAAGATTAGGGATTGAAAGGAAGTTCAATCAAAGAAGCCCCACTCTTTCTCTCTTACACTCACACACAAGAAAGAACACAAAAGAGAATATCAAAACAACACAAAGATGAAAACATCAAGGCTATGGTCATATCGTATCATGGGTAATATGAAAGGGTTAATAGATGAGTTGATGGTATTCAATCTTGGCTGACCAAATAGGCTACGAATTGTTCTTTGGAATTGTAATTTTGTGCTTACCATAATATATATGTTTTGTCTAGTGATTGGGATTAATTGTGTGTACAAATCCTCTTGGTTCATAGCAAGATAACAATACTTACATAAAAAGAAAAGTTATAGTCTATAAGAGGTAGTATGATGGGATCCGGTGAAAGAAGTTTTTCACTGAGCCTTTCTGGGCCAAAGAGAAACACTATACGTTGTTGAAAGTGTATTTTACGGCCAATCCATACGTTAATTCTAATAGACCGCACAGAGTGGAAGTGATAGAAATTCTCACCGTGTGTATTATTCATCTATGATAGTATGTGAGAAATGTAGATATGAGAGAAGTGAAGAGATGAGAGCATTCCCTCCCACGCCCTATTCTTGCCAGTAGGCAATAAGGATACTGCGGGGAGAGATGTACCTGTAGCAAGGAGAACCTAGAATTTGTAGAGAGGATGAATTTCTAAGAGTGAGAGAGATAGGTTTGGTTAAGGAGATGAGATTAGGTATGTATGTATGTTGGATTAGAGATGAAAAAGAAAACAACAAGAAATCAAGAAAACATCAATGTACAACACATCTTGCTTGAACAACCCTTCAGCACCATTATTGATGGAGAGAGAAGAAGAGGGGAGAATTCAACTTTAAGTGATACGCCAAGTCCAAGACCTTCTTTGATTAGAGTTGATCTTCCAAGGATAGTATGCAAGAATGGCTAGTCTTCCTCTAGGAGAAAGTGTAGGCTTAGGCTTATATTAATGGCTAAGTACAATTTGGCATTACTACTCACTCCCTCATGAATTCCTCTCACCAATGGCTTGAATTCTTGAGTACTTTTCAAGGAAGAAGAGGTCCCCTTTTATAGGTGAAGGGAACCCCCAAGGTTTTACACGAGAAGGGAAGAGCCGGTGTGAACAGAACCTGGAAAAGTTGGAAATGAGTTGTCCATGCATGATGTGGGCAGACTGGGGTCCAGTATTTTGATCATATCTCCTCAACCGTGGCTCCAAATAAAAAAGTAAAAATATGGGCAGAAAATTCAGCTCATTAGCTACGACTTCCACTTCAAAATCTTTTTCCAATTCGGATTGGAACCTTGTGTAAACAAATTATCAAAATAGGGTCTATTTATGGGAGCAAAAGTCTTCCTGTGGTCCCCTTAGCCTAGAGTTTCATTTGATTCCAAAGGACACCTCATGCCATATGAAAGCATGACATTGCTCGTTGACAAAGTTTTTTAATCATGCTTGCAATAATGCATTAATATAAGTGTATCTTTGAAATCATGCCACCTAGTGTCCCACTAGGATTTGATTCCCTCCTAGTAGCTATTTAAAAAGAAATATAAGAAAAATATGAAAAATACATAGAATATATATATATATATATTGGAGATCATCCTAGATATAGGATTTAGCTAGGATGTGAGATGATAATGAGATAGTAGAAATAAAGAATCAATGTTTTTTTTGCTCCAAGTTAAAGAGGCGGAGCTATTGACGCTTTTTCCATAGTACTTTTTGACGGTAAAGTAAGAATATGTTACCCTTGAGATAAATGATAGAATGAGATAGAAAGCTTATTATTATACTTAGATATGCATATGTACATTATAATAAATATAACTATGTATCTAAAAAGTTACAAAATAACTCTTGTAGCATGCGTTCCCACTATGTACGTATCACAACACGACAACGATCTTTACGACATCTTCATTCACTATCCTTATTTGATGATAGCCACTTTTAAGGTCAATCCTACTGAAGTAGGTCAAACCTTGTAGCGTATCAAATAGATCTTCAACCCACGACACAAGAAATTTGTTTTTGATAGATAGTGAGATGGTTTAGCACTCGATAGTCCACACGCATGCGGTATGTACCATCTTTCTTTTGCACTAAAAGGATTAAAGAAAAAAAAAGGGAAGGAGCTAGGCCTCACCATCCCTTTGTCTACCAGTTCATGCACTTGCTTCATTATCTCCTCTTATTGAGCTTGAGAAACTCTATAAGGAGGCTTGTTAGGTGGTGAGCTTCTTGGTAGGAGCTCAATTTGATGGTCATCATCCCCTTGTTTTGGAGGTAATTCCATAGGGATATCATCGATAAAAACATCTTGGAGTCCATTTAGAAAAGTAGACAAGTCTAACTCTTCTTGATTCCTGCCATTTTCATTTGATAAAACATTAGCGTCATTAGTGGATTCTTTGACAAAAATCATGACATATGCAAGATTCGAGCTTTTCATTGACTTATCAAAAGAAGGTGAATTGACAAGTAGTATAGTACGGCCGGAATCACTAGCATCTATATACATGCTCTTTTACTTGTAGGTGAAGTAGATTCTCCTTTCAGGAAACTTCATGTTGGCAGCCATGCGGTTCAACCAGGGTGCCCCTAGGATAACATCCTCATGTTCGAGGAGGGATAAAAAATTCTCCTTTGTTGACATAGCTTTGGACACGAAGCCTCAACTTTCCAATCAAGGGAGTAATGGAGGCTTGCTGTCCCTTGAAAGATCCATCGATAGCTACAATATCTCCCATCTCAAAATCTTAAATGCCCAACTTAGTGGCCAACTCCATTGATATGAAGTTGTGAGTAGAGCCAGGGTCAAACAAGATGAAGGCCTCATTCTCCCTTACCTTTCCCCAAACATAGGAGAGAGGTGATCCTTTGGAATGAGCATCCTCTTTTGGAGCTTTGATCTTGGAAGCTCTAGGAGTCTCATTGTGGGCATTTCTTTTGGGGCAAGAAGGATAGCCATGTCCTTGCACCCTACACTTGAAGCATTTGTGGTCCTTATGAAAAGCTTCTAGCTCTTCACGAGAGAGTTTATTTTTACCTTTGTAACCTCCCTTCTCCTTGGACTGATTGTTGTTGTTGTTGATGTTGGAATTTCCTTGGGAATAATTTTGGGCATTGTTTTTTCCCTTTGCATCACTTTTGTCTTTGCTTTACATGGGCTTGACATTCCTTCTAGCCCCTTGTTGGAAATTGATACGTGAAGCAATCACAGTGTGGTGGATTACTTCGATGATAGAACAAGGCCATTGCGATTTGACTTACTTGGCCATCTATTCACATAATCCCACACAGAATTGTTGATTTTTCTCGGAGAAGTCCATCTTTTGAAAGACAGTGGCCTTGAGATGTAAATCCCAAAACTTGTCCACATATTTGTGAATAGACTCGTTCTAGAGCAGCTTCAAGCTCCGCCATTCTGTAAGCACTTTGTCCTTTGCATCACTTGCAAGGAATTACTTCATGATGGAAACTCGTAGAGTTTGCCATGTATTTGGGGCTTGGTCGTTGTCATGAAGTCTAGCCCACCATTGACAAGAAGATTTTTGGAAGTGCATAGCTACATGATGGTGTAGCTTGGAGGACTCCGTGAAGCCCTCATCTCCAAAGGCCGCGTCAAATTATTGGATGAAGGCCAATAATTTTTCAGTGGCACCAAAGGTGCCATCATAGGTGAGAAAAGAGATACTCTTTCCTCCCTCTTTGGATTTCTTGATCTTTTGGGACCTTCATCACGCAGGGTAAGATTTTCAATGTCCTCTTCTCTTGTATTCTCTAGGAGAATAACTATTGCTTTTGTTGGAAGAGGAGGAAGGTGAAGAAGAAGGAGAAGAAGGTGACCTCTTTCTTGCCTTTTTCTTCCTTTTTTTCCTCTCTTCCCTTTTGGAGTGACGAGGAGAAGGACTATGGGTTTGACCGTTTCCTCTTGGAAGGAGTTGGCGACCGTCTAGACCGCCGTCTTTGTGGATACATATCTTCAAAGGAACTTAGGGATTTGCTTCTTTCTTGTTCTTTGGATTCCTCCTCTCTTATGGGAGAGAGTCTTCTTTTGGCCTACTAATCTCTCTCTCCTCTTAGAGGGGAAGGGAAATCCCATAAGCACGAAGTTCTTGCAACCTAGTAACAAGATAATCAACAAACATGGGGACATTATCATTGGCACCTTCATGTACAAAATCAAACTTATCAATGTCATTATACTCTCTTGGTTATTGTCATCCATGCTAATTAAACTTATGTATAGAATTACTTTGTGCTTTGGTACCCTCAAAAACCTTAATCGCTACTCTTCTTTACCTTTGAAAATTAGTTCTCAAGTAGCCACACCCCTCGAACTAAGTCCTTCTCAACCAAGATAATAGATCCTTGTCCCAAACTTGTGCCGTTATTTGAAATTTTCATAAAATCTAATATCTAACCAACCCAAATGATTTTCTCATATTAAACGGATCATTTAATGTGGGAGAATAAATGAGAACAAGGGTTAAGATACAGACATGTGCTTATGGATCTATCTCAACACGAGGCCAAGGTAAAAGGGTCCAAATGAGAGATGGTCTGTCAAAGAGCAATGCTACCTAATGGAGCTTAAAGACCTTAGGGTTAACTTCATTAAAGACCCTCCAAAGGTTAGTGTTAAAAAGTCCTTAGACCTAGGACCATAAGCAAGTTGGCATTGAACTTGAGGTGGGAACCCTACCCAAGCTTGAGGTGCTTGTTGTGCTTGGTGACTAAGGTGCTAAGGTGTTTGTGGGAACCTTGCCCAAGCTTGAGGTGCTTGTCATGCTTAAATGACTAAGGTGCTTGAAGTGTTCAATTTAAACATAGTCTCTCAAGAGGCATAAAAGATTGTCATGCTTAAGTGACTAAGGTGCTTGAAGTGTTCAATTCAAACATGATCTCTTAAGAAGCCTAAAAGACACATGCCAAAATCCTCCCTATTTGGCCCTCATGATGTGCTTGATCCCTATTGGATAGGCTTTAAAGGGACCTAATGAGAATTTAGATGCATTTAAATAAATAATTAAGATCTTTCTCTCAAAGAGGGAAAAGAGGACACTTGTCCAAATGATATAATTAAATATGAAGAGAGAGAGAGAGGTGGACCAAGCATGAGAGGGGGGGGCTGATTTGGGCATCCATATACTCTCTCTCTCTCTCTCTCTCTCTCTCTCTCTCTCTCTCTCTCTCTCTCTCTCTCTCTCTCTCTCTCTCTCTCTGTGTGTGTGTGTGTGTGTGTGTGTGTGTGTGAAGTGCAAAGTGCGAGAGCTCCATCTTCTTCTCCAAGCTTGTCGAGAAGTTGAGAGCCTACACCAACACTCTTGGCTATGTAATCAAAATCCAACCAAGAGCCATGCTTCGATGCTTAAGCTTGCCATCTTTTTCATATTCATTACTATGCTATTCTGCTATGCTAAGCAAGAAGAGTGATGATAAGTGAGGAACTATTTCTTTCTCCTATTGAATACTTCTTCTTCCTCTTCTGTCCACCTTTGAAGGTGTTTGAGGCCTTGGGACTGAGGCCGGGGATGGTAAATGATTTTACAAAGTTTATGTTATGCTCGTGATGCATGAATCTTTCCATCTTCATTGCATCACCTAGGTCACAAGGAACACAAATATTGTATTGTACCAAGTCTCTCTAAATGGGAGAATCTATAATACAAATGCCTATTGAAGGGGGGACCGGCTCCACATAAATCCGATCCTCAACTATTGTCAAGTTCTCTAAACTCTCTCTTTTGCAAAAGTATTGTTTATGCCAAGTTAATTCAGTATTATGGTTATGTTGCTACCGCTAATTAAGTTCATCCTCTATGTTCTCCAAGCATTTCTCCCAAAAATGCTCACTCATATTCTCTTAATTCCACTATTCTCAAAGGCCATTTCCATTACATTGGTATGGAATTGGAACTGATCTCTTTTAGATAGCTGTTCCAGTGTTAGAATTTATAGCTACTGGTAAGTCGTCAGTTCAGTCAGAGAAACTGGGATAGAAGGTGAAAAGTGGACTGAAATAGTTAGCTGAATTGAATTAGTATAATGAAATGAGAAATAGACTGGATGACTGGAAAGTGTTAATAGTTCAGATTCAGACTCATAGTTCATGAATAACCAGTACAAGGTATATCAGAGTGAAGCTCAATTGACTACAGTAGTTATGATTACAAAGTGGATTTGTAGGCGAAGAGATTGTAGCTTAGGAACTGTTTAGGAATCTAAACCAAGAGAAGTAAGGAGTAAGAAGTCAAAAGACAAGCTGCCCAATTACAAAGTAATGGTTCTATTTATAGTCTCTAGAAGTTACTGTAGTAACTGCCGTGGTAATTATTGCTATGTGACCAATCCATTGTCCGGCTTCTAGGAAATAGTTTTCGCCTGCTGGAGCCGTCTTCGCCTTCTACATACTTCCCTCCTTTCTTGAATTTTGGTATAACTCCAATTTTTTTGAAAAATCCACCGCCTAATCCTGAAATGGTGTTGAGGAATCTGTCTGGGTTTCTGGTTGAGTGTCAAACCCTAAACCCTAAACCCATTTGTCTGTTTGGTGAGTTGGTTGATGTTCCTCCTGAGTAAGCCGATGTTCCTCATGATAGTACCACTCTAAAACTGCTAGCTCTATTGGTATTGCTAGCTTTATGCCATATTTCATGCTTGAGTGCTTGACACCCCTATAATTGTAATTCCAAGTGTGTCTAGCCAAAGAAATTCCAACACCTCACTGGGAAAATCCACCATTTGATTTTGAGATGGAACTACCTAGTATCCTTCCACTGGGAAAATCCACCGTCTGATTTTGAGATGGAACTACCTAGTATCCTTCCACTGAACCCGCTTCCTCCTGCCCTTCGTCCGTGTTGGTGTCTCAAAAGTCCCAGTGCTAGCATTCTCCTTCTGGGTAAGTTTGTAAATGGCCTCCTGCTCAAGCTGATCCCACCTTTTTGTGGTCATCTCAATTTCATAGGGTGTGAGAGGATGATATGTTTTTGTGTCGAGATCATAGAGCATGCGTTTACCCTTTGTCAGACGGGCTCTGGCCAATTTATGACAATGCGAAGCTGTGTGCATCCATCCTTCTGGGAGAGGCTGATTTGTTTTAATCCTAGCTTCAAAGAGTATCTCAGCCATTTCTTTGTATTGTGGCCCCAAATCTGGTTTAGCCATAATATCCTTTTCAGGAATTTTAGAGAACTCCATAGTGAGTTGAAGTAGTTGATTTGTGATCTTGGTAAGACCTTTAAGCTGGATTTTCCATTGCCCCATACAGAGCTTGATCCTCCGCATTTCATCTTTTAGTTCTAGAACATCATTCAACTGGAGAGCATCATTGATCAACGATTGCCAAGTTTTCCATTCTACAGTGGATCGCTCATACCAATCCTGAAGCTCATTAGTGATGTTATGGTATGTAAGTTGATCCATTGGTTTTGAATGTTGAGGATACAAGGCTGGGAAAAACTTAGGCAGCTCAATTTCCCTAGCAGGCAAGGCATACTGGAGAACTGGGAAATTAGGGACAAATTCTAAAAAATTTAGAACAGTCTGGTTCTCGTGGTGCATCATCTTCCTAGTGACTCTAACCAGATGGAACAATCTTCGGAGAGCCGTCACCTGTGCCCCTACTGTCATTTGAGTTTGTGGTCCCTTACTACTACTGGAAGCTTGATCTTCAATCATAGCTTGTACCCTCTGGTCTAGAACTCCTCTGGAAATTTGCATTTGCAGTAGGACTTCTTTCAGTTGGATTTTGACCTCTCTCACACACTTGTATGTGGGCCTATTCCCAAGCAGAAGCTCTAATTCAATGGCTAAGGAATGACAGTCTGCAGTAGACTGCCATTGCCAGTGTGCATTGACCTGCTTATCATCAAAGGTTAGTACCCATTTAGGTACTCTCTCTAGCAACTGGATTCGGCTAGGATGCTCAGGCAGTTGGCACACTTCCTCATCATGGAAGGCGGATGATTTCCAATGTTGGACCATTTCTCTGGCGCCAACGTATAACCTCTAAAAACGTTCCAAATCAGAAAGAAGAACATCATCCTCCGAGTACATCCTGATTATTGGAGCTTGCTGATGTCTTATCCTTTTTTTCAGTGTGATGAGCTGTAGTGAATGTTGCTCATCACCTTACAGAGTTTCAGTCACAACTTTAGCTTTCCCTTTCACATCTGCACAGTGCTATGACTGGTGTGTTGGGGAGTCTTCAGTGTTGCATGTTTGCTGATTTTAAGTCCCTTGATCTCTCGACTGCTGCTGATTCTTATCCTGGTCTGGCTGGACCGTGTTGGGCTGACTGCCCCCTGTGCTGGCAGCTGATCCACCAACATCAGGTGCTAGAGGTGGAGATGGAGGAGATTCATTATCATCATTGTGCCTATCTGCTGGTTCATCCTCATCCTCTTCATCCTTCTCTTTTGCTTTCTCACAATCCTCATCAAGGTCATTCTACTTCTCAATATAGTCAATAATGGCTTGATTTACCAAAGCACTGTTATACTCAAAAATTTTATCTTGCAAATCACTTTGCATGGTTTCCATGAGTGCCCTCAGATTATTCTTATTGAAGACTGTGTTGTCGTCTAGATTCAAAATACCAGCCAAATTATTATATATGTATCTTTATGTTAAAGAGGCTTTCAATGCAGTGTGGTTGGTTAGTAATTAGTTGAATTCAACTCTCTTCATCCTTAGAATAGTTTCATATCCGTCACCAAATCTCTCAACCTCTGCCTTTTCTTCTCTCAAGTGCCTCATCTCAAACTCAGTCTTTGTCAGCTTACTTTCCAGCGTCTGAATTGTCCTGACTGAATGATTTTCAAGAACACTATGCCTCAAGGACTATGCCCCTGTATCTTCTTTTAACTTCTCAACTTGCTGCTCACTGTTCCTCAGTTCAAGTTGTAACTTGGTCACTTCATCAGTGGATGTTGAGGCATCCATCATTTGTCGCAAGGCATGGACAATCATATTCCAGGTTGACTGGATTAGCATTGAGAAACCATCATTAACCGTTGCGGGGTCAGAGGCCATTGGCTCATAAACTATAACAGGAGCCATATATGGTAGTGTAGTATAATCATGTTTGTGTAGGGTTAATCGTCCTTTGAGAGGATTAGTCTGCAACGGTTGTAATATGTCCTTCTTGGTTAAAGCCAAAGCCATATCATTGAAAGGAATACTAGAATTACTGAGTGGGCTAGCAGACCTTTTCCCTTATTGGTGTGGGTTGCCAACTGTTAAGCACTGGTCCTGTCAGGCTGATCTTTTCCAGCACTGGTGGTTGCTGAAATCTGCTCCATTTGTTGGCTAGTCCCAATAGTAGTCTTCGTTGGAGGCTAGTCTATCTGGCCGGCTGAAGTCTGGTCTGCTGGAGATTTTTCAATAGACCCAGCTTTGACCTGACTTTCTAGCTGCTTTAAGAGAGCACTACTCTTAGTCAATGTAGTTTCTGGTCTCTTAGAGCTGCCAGCTTCCTCCTACGTGCCCTTTCTCTTCTGACCAGTAAGAGTCAACTGAGTGCCTGGGGTTTCTTCATTAGAGGATAAGTCAACATTGTTAGTCGCTGGGATGGGTTTCTTACTCCATGCCATCCGTACTTGATGATGAGCATCTGGGGAAGTTTCCCAGTAGAGAAACTACCAGACATACCAGGCTTTAAAAATAGTCTGAGAATTTAGCTTGGCGATCTGTTGAAGCACATTATGAGACAAAATATGACATAGGTTGATTGAAGCCTTGACATCCAATCTCTTTGCTAGTAACATAGCAAACAACTTTTCTAAAATATATGTGGGGTTTTTCTTCAGACTCACAACTTCAGCCACAAACTAGTAAGCAATTGGAACGTCCAGGCCTGCTACTGAAACCCCTTGTGCACTGGCCTTATGTTTTTTCTTGGCTGCATCATCTTCCTTCAGAGAGCTTCACTTATCTTCTCTACAATTGCCACAATCGGCTTCGGCTCATTTGGCATCTTGAAAGCATAAGCAATGTTGTTCGGAGTTGCTGACACTTTCATTCCATACATCATAGCATTGCCTTCATCAGCATTGAAGGAATCAAGAACTTGCCTAATGATGGCTGTGTCGAACTCTATTCTCGTGGCTTGCACCACCACATGCAAATCCCATAGTCGTAGCAGCGCTTCTGCTTGCTCAGTAAGCACATACCACTGTATCTTACTATGGGAATGAGTGGTAGGGAGGCTTTGATAGAGGTGATAAGTGCTTGAGTCTCTTCTATAATGTCTTGCATCTTATGCGACATTTTTCTTGGTCCCATACAAGGCGAAGATGATGCCTCTATGGAAGAAGAAGAAGACTGACCCAAATATTCAAATCCGTATCCAGGTCTGTTGGGTAGAGACAAACAACAAAGGATGGTTGCTTTTGAAGAAGAAGTCTGTGCTTGCAGGGATGAAGCTTCGGAGCTTGGCGATGGCGAATGTAGCAAACATCGTGCAGGGGATTTATGAGGAAAAATGCTTACTTGCCTTATCGTTATACGTGTTCGCACCATAAAAGCTCCCCTACTTACCGTTCGTAGAGTCCTGTGCACCACAAATGACATGGAATACATGCATTGGCTAATAATCTCCATGTTCCTTGAAACGATTACTATTGATGGTCCAACTGGCCCTTTTTCGCATAAAAACTGATACTGGTTCTGACACTTTACAGATTCTTCTATTGACATAGTTTTGTCATACTGGGACTTTATTGACCCTTGAGCTAGCTCTTTAACTGGCTCTGGTACTGGTTGTACATGAAACAGGCTTAGAATAATTGATTCTGAATTTTCCTGGTTTTCAGCTCCCAGAATACCAGTATCCTCATGCCTGGAAGTCTCTTTGTCATTGGAATAGTATAGCTTGATTTTGGCCCCATTATAAACGCCTGGCAACAGTAATCCAGATAAATCTTTTAATCTTACTGTGCCATTGGAAAACACCCAATCAACTTCATATGGACCAGCCCAAGCTATCTTTAAGTTCGGTTTCTTAGGACCCATTTTTTATTGATACATCAGAACCAAATTTCCCTTCTGAAATTTCCTAACTCTAACTCTTCGATCATGCCAGTGTTTTGGTCTTTGCTGAACAATTTTTTGTTCTAGCATAGCATGCTGTCTCAATTCATACAGTTGTGTTAACTCCTCCAGTCTCTATTTCAGATTGTGATTAAAATCCAATCCATACTCCACTGCAATTCTAAGACTAGGAATTACAAACTCCATAGGAACAACAACCTCAGTGCCATATACCATTCTAAATGGTGTTAGTCTAGTAGTGACCTTATAGACTGTTCTATATGCCCAGAGAGCAGTCTGGAGTTTCAAATCCCACTGGTGTGGCTCCTTTTGCATAATCTTAGTGAGAATGGTCTTGATAGTTTTGTTACTACTCTCTGCTTGCCCATTGCATCGAGGATATATGGTGTTGATTTCCAATGTTTTACTGAGAGCATTTCCATTGAAATGTCCATAGTATCATTTATAAAGTGTGTTCCTTGATCAGATATAATCTCTACAGGACATCCATAACGGCATATGATACTTTCAAATAAGAACACAACAGTGGACTTCGCATTGTTGTCAGGAAGAGCTTTAGCTTCCACCCATTTGGTGACATAGCAAGTAGCCATCAATATATACCTATTCTTCCTTGGTGTAATTTTCTTGAATGGACCCATAAAAACCAGACCCACCATTTCATAAACACTCCTAATGGCTGAATTGGAGTTAGAGGTGTCATGTCTACTGTTGTGGATCTGCCCATCCTCTAACATATATCACATGTTTTACAAAAGCTTCTAACATCATCTATTAAATTTTGCCACCACAAACTTGCCTACAAAATTTTCTTGTAAGTGATATCAGTAGAGAAATGTCCTCCAGAATCCCCATTATGTGCCTCTGAAATTACTTGAATTCTGCCTTCCATAGGTACACATCTTCTAAGAACTCCATCTATTCCCAGTCTGTAAAGTGATCCGCCAATGATGGTGAACTTCAGACTCTTAATAATCAGCACCTTCTTCTGATTCTACGTCCAGTTGTCTAGAAATTCTCCCTTAGAAAGAAAATGATATACATCATACAACTCTGAATTAGTTGTTTCTTTAGTTGTTATCTAAAATAGTTTTGCATCCACTGGCTCATCTCTCAAAGATGCTTCAGAGTATCCATCCGTACATCTGGACAAGAAATCAGCACTACAATGGGTTTGACCTGGCTTATGAAAAATACAAAACTCAAATTCCATGAGGAACATCATCCATCTTATCATTCTGCCTTGAATAATGACTTTGTTGATAAAAAATAATAATGCCTGATGATCCACATAAAAATGAAATAGCTTGCCCAATAAATAATGTCGAATTTGGTAGCATTGAAAACCATTCCTAAGGCTTCTCTTTCAGTAGTGGTATATCCTTGTTCAGCCTGACTGAATCTTCGACTCGCAAAATATACTGGATGATCAGTTCTGGCTTTTGGCTGAGCCAATATTGCTCCCATCGCCACACCTGAAGCATCTACATGTACATGAAAAATGACATCCCAATTCGGTTGTCAAGTACTAGCTTGCTGATAATTGCATTCTTTAAACTCTAAAAACTTTCCTCACATTTAGCAGTCCAACTGAACTTGTTGGGTTTTTTTGCGAGTTCGTACAAAGGTAATGCCTGGGAAGAAAACTTGTGCAAAAATCTTCTATAAAAATTGATATATCCCAAGAAAGAACTTAACTCTGATGCATTGCGAGGAGCCTTGGCCTATTGGACACACTAAATATTGTCATTGGCCATTTCTATACCATTCGTGGACACTACATGTCCCAGTGGCTGTCCTGTCTAGACTAAGAAAACAGATTTGAATGGGTTCAAATAGATCCTCTTTTCCTGATAGTGCTGGGAAACCATTTCCAAAAAAAGTAAATGCTTCTCCTTTGTTGAATATACAAAGAAGTCATCCATGAAGATAGCAAGGAATCGGTGGAGAAATTCACTGAATATTTCCATCATACATCGTTGAAAAGTCGTTGGAGCGTTGCAAAGACCAAATGGCATCACTAGATACATGAATTCTCCCCACTCAGTAATGAAGGTCATTTTACTCCGGTCCTCAGGAGCAATTTGTAACTGGTTATAACCACTATAACCATCCATGAAGCTATACATCTCATAAGCTACAATTTTGTCAAGCAGCATGTCCGTAAAAGGTAAGGGAAATGGATCCTTGATGGTTTGAGCATTTAGCTTCTGATAATCCACACAGACTCGAAGATTTTCATTCTTCTTAGGTACCACCATAATGGAAAATAACCAATTACTATTGGCTACTTTAGTAATGAATCCAGCCTTCAGAAGGTTATCAATCTCTTTCTTGACCTTCTTGGCATAATTGGGATTCATTCTGTACCTTTGCAACCGTACTGGTCTGGCTTCTGGTTTCAATGGTATTCGATGTTGACACACCTCTGGATCTACTCCCTTGAGATCAGTATGTTCCCATGCGAACACATCTTTGTAGTGCTAAAACATGTGTCGGGCCTTTTCTTTCATTACTGAATTTAGATGCTTGTTGACTTTGATCATTTTAGGATTTTGCTCCGAACCCAGATTCTGTTCCTCTATTTCCTGATCATGTGGAAGCAACCAGTTAGGCCCACCACCTTTTTGTTTGGCTGACTCCCCAGCATAATTCCAAGACGGTCCTCTGAGCTCTAAACCACTATTTTGAATTGCAGTGTCGTCTACACAATATTCTTGTTCAGAAGCCGCTGGTACACTGGAATCAACTGGGTCTTCTGGTCTTCCGGTTAGCTGAACTAGTCGTTCCCCAGGATTCAATTCAGTGAACTAATCTGGAAATTGCATCTTTTTCTTTTCAGCCTGATCTTTGTCTAGTAAGAATGCGTTGAGGTCTATTTTAGCTAGTTGAAAAATATTCATTGCCACTAGCATCCTCAATTTTTTTCACCTTATACTTCTAGCAAAGCTCTTCTAGTCACAGCTCCTTTCGCTAGCTCCTAGTGTTGTTTGTCTGAATTTGAATCTGCTACTACTGGCACCTTGTATTGTTAGAATCTGATTGGCATAGTCGTGAGTAGCTTGCATTGTTCGCAACCAAGGGTGCCCCAATAGCATTCCATATGCACCTTGCACGTCCAATACTAGGAAGCTAGTTTTGAACTTTTCTTTGCCTACTCTTATCTGCATACTCTATCATTCCTGCTGCCTGCACCACTCAATGATCTGCCATTTGAACTTTGAAAGGTGCTGGTTTCAGGTTTGTGATACCCATTCTTTGTTGAAGGTGTGTCCCCAGGTCCACCTAAGTGTGACTTGTGCTATGGAAGTCCATGTGTTAAACTGGTATTTGAGAACTCGTCTCTCGGCTAGTTTATTCTCAAACTGGTATTTGAGACCTCGAGTCTCCCAGTTGTTGATATTTGAGGCCTCGAGTCCCCCAGCTACTTGTAGCAAATATGACAAGAAAAAAAAAAGAAAAAAAAAGAGAGAAAAGAGAAAGCAAATAGCACAAACTTCCTTGTATTTTATGTTGGTCACACTTAAGTGGTATAAGTGACAAGATCACTAGTCAGACCCCGATGAGCATTCCTAGGGTTAACTACTCTTTAGTCGACATTTTTTAATTAACGATAGTCAATCTAGTACTACTTTAGCCGTAGCTCTTGCGTACTTCTCTTAGAATCAACCTAATAAACCTTAACTCAATTGCATTTCATTCAGGTACTACGCTTGTTCTAGTTGGCAATGTTACAATTCATGATTTTTTTTCTATTTCCTAGAATATCATGTATGCATCTCACTTATTGCACGCCTGCACATGCTGCCTTTGAGCTTTCATAATGTTGTTTCTCTTCTCCTATCGTGGATCCCAATGCTGCACTGTTATATTCTGAGGGTGGAATCTACATCAGAAAGGGGGGCATGTTAACCACCGACGTCCACTTCTAGTAGTCATGGGCTGGGTTTGTCGGTCCAATAGGAAAAGGGTAAGAGTGATCGTCGATAAGAGGTGCACTCTAATTGGAACATTCAAAGGTTAGTTGGCTAAGCACGGGTGCCCGAGTGTGAAAGAGCGAGCTCATATAAAAGTCATCTAACCTAAAAATACCTCATTCTCTCATTTGTGCAATTGAAGAGTTCTCTTGCTCCAACTCCATCTTCTTCATCATCTCCTTGTGTGTGTGTGTGTGTGTGTGTGTGTGTGTGTGTGTGCGTGAGAGAGAGAGAGAGAAAGAGTGATCAAGCATTACGATGGCACGACGGCGGCGAGGCAGTTGAGCACGGCATGGCGATAGCTCCCTCTTCTTTGCGGCGAGGAATCCTCCACGAAGGCAAGCGTAGGGCTGTGAGTGACACACCCTTGCTCTCTTGAGCTTGCTAGATTAGTCTGGTTGTGTGCTTGCAGCCATTTGTGGCTCGCACACAATGTACGGCAAGTCCCTTGTTTTGACACGTGCAATAGACGCGCACACCCCTTTTACAATATGTTTGTTTTGATCATAACATCGATGTCTACTCTCTGTATACAAAGAGTTCTACTTTGCCCCTAAATCGCCCTCTCCTTTGCGCCTCCTCCCTCCACCATCTCCATCATCAAGATAGTGAGAGAAAGTTGTTTGACACACAGAGAGCCGCTTGGGCTACTTGGGAGCTAAAGAGAGAAAGAGAGAGCACCAAATCGACTCATGTGTGAGACAACGAGAGAGAGGAGACAGAGAGAGAGAGAGAGAGAGAGAGAGAGAGAGAGAGAGAGAGAGAGAGACAGAGAGAGACCCTCTAGAGTGCAAACAGTTGATAGGCATCTGCTTCCATGTGCATGCGCACACACACACACATACACACTTTTCAAGGAGGCTTCGGGGACTTTTCTTAACCCCACAAAGAAATTTCTTTTTATTACTGCACCCAAGTTCTTAGGCTCCTGCTACTTAGATTTGTGCTAAGTGTGAATGCCACACCTTTGCAAGTCGTTTGCTACTTACACCAACTTGCACCCTCCTCTGTTTCAGGTTAACACTAACTACTCCAACCCCTTGGATCTCCATCTTGGGTGACCAATGACCCCTACTTAGCCCACTCATGCAGTTTGTCACTGGGACGCCTGTCCATACCACCTCTGTGTTGCTACCCCAAGGGACATTGACCATTGTTGGAGGCGATACTACTACTTGGCCTCTCAATCACACCAAGTCCACCGTTGGACCACTCCCTATATTTGCTTCCAACTCCTACATGCACATCTCTTTTGTCACCATGTCATTGAGTTGACAGGCAAATTCATGCTGCAACATCAAAGGCGTTAGAGTAGGGCTGTGTACACAATTTGCCACTATGAGTCCTATTTAGCTTGTTAATTCACGCTTGTGAGCAAGATTATAGCTTCTACAAGTGGCATTGTGCGCAAGAAGAGCATGGTGGAGTAGAAATACAACCCTCACTTCTTTCTCATGTGCACAACTTGTCAAGGACTCCACCATGCTCCTTTGCGGTGTAAAAACTCTTTGTTTTCATAGGGTAGGCCTCTTGATTTTATCACTTGTTCTAAATGAAAAAGGGGACATTAGGAGAAAAAGGGGAGGGGAGGGCCGGGGGGGGGCGCTTAATGTAGGCTATGCTGGTTATGATGAATCATGATGGTTATTGCTCACTTCTACTACCTTTGTGCACTAGAAGGCTAATGTAGGCTATGCGAGTTGTCTCCATCTTCTGCCGAAGCTCCACTCTGCCCGTCGCTCACCATCATGTCTGCGCAAAGCTCGCCATCACACATTCTGGCTCTCTCATCCCCCCCCCCCCCCCCCCTCTCTCTCTCTCTCTCTGGAAAATCGTGGGCCTGGCTAAGTTGCAACTTGGTAGGCTGCTCCTTGAGAGCCCCTCTGCTCTTATTGACAATTACCCTCGATTGGCAATTTTTCCCATGGTATCTGGTAGTTGCAAGCGGCCCAAGTGCAAGAAGACACACACACACACACAGAGTCTATCAGAGTGCAAGGTTTATCATCCATGGAACCAACTGTGGATTCTTTGACTCTAGCCAATCAGGTCAAATAACACGAAGGAGCGGACTCTTTTCATTTGATTATCAGTAAGAGGTTTCCTATCGGATCACAATTACATTAAAACCCAGTTTTGTTCATGATGAACTTGTCCCCTCTCTTACATTAGTCGACGCACCCTTCCCCCACCCCCTTCTCTTTTACTTCATCCTCTGTTTTACCACCCTAGTTTTGCTTCACACGGCGCAGATCTCCCCCTTTATCTACGAGAAGAAGCTTAATAGCATCAACAAGCACCCCACAACTAGCTACAAACTCTACTCTCCATGCTACAATATTGTTGTCGACATTCGCTTCACTGCTAAATGCCCATACCTTGTAGCCTGCTACATGCACCCCCTCCTCCAGTGTCCGGTCTGCTTTGTGCCTGGTATGTAGCACCATGCAAGTCTGACCCTTGCTCTAGGGAACCATATCTCATCTCGAGCGCAGCAAGAGGGACAAGAAATGAGCCCCTCTAGGCTTTGCAGACAATGAGAGGGCCTACACACGGCTGAGGGAGAGAGAAGGGCTACAACCCTCCCAATGCACAGCCCTTGATCACTAGTTGTGGGCATGCTGCAGATGAAAGACAACATGCGTAAAGAGACAGCAAGAGTAGGAGTGTGGCCGGAGTAGGCCCAGCATTACCGTGCTCTGCAAGCTCATGCGAAACTTCTCGGAAACTCGGGGCATAGGCCAAGCGCATCAACACGGGCCCCTAGAGCTACTATCCTCCTCTTGCCGGCTCCATGTGGCATGTGCAAGTTTTTTCTCTTGAGGCCAGCTTCTCAGTAGATTCAAATTGTAGAATAATTAGTTTGTGAGGCTAAGAGCGAATCTCCTAATTAGAAAAGAAAATACATGGGGCTGTCACTATCACCTACTCTACATAGCCCGCCTGCTTCGCCATTGATCTCTCTGCACAATGCTCAACCTCCCTCACTGCATGTCCACATATTTGCTTCACTTTACAAAAAATTCCATCAATTAATGTAAGCTTGGGATTGGAAGCTCTTGGGAAAGCTTAATATGACTCCAAATCCACGCTTGGATTGATGTGCTCTTTTCGTTGGAATGCCTAGTGATTTTATCACTTGTTATCATGAAGGTTTGTACATGGATAGAAAAATTCACAAAACAGTCTTGGAAAATGATTTTACATGTATGCCATTGTGGTGGACTTATGAAATCAGAAAAAGTTTGTGATGAGATTCTTTTTCTTGCTTGCATCATTACAGAAAGAAATTTATTTTGGGAGTTGAGAAAGTAACCATCTACGGCATGGGTGTGAGTGCATACCTTTTTGCTCTTAATCCGTTTTCGCTTTTGGAACTAAACACGGGCCGGTCACTTGTGCAAGATTCCTTCTTCGTAAAGTTTGATAACAGGCAAGAACGTGCCTAATGAGTCTTGATAACAGGCAAGAAAGTACCACTTATATGTGGCAGTGTCTATAACCCGTACAAATTTTTTGACATCAGATAAAGTAAAAGAGGCTTTGACTAAAAAGTGTATGATTGTTTTGACAATAGAAAAAATATGACAAATCTATGACACTAAACTGGTAAAATAGTTTGTGGTCTTGTACCACAATCTCGAAACAAACCTTCATGTGTTGCATCTTTTGATGTACCAAGTGCTTGAAGCAAGTCTTCATGCATGAGAGTAGGTGCTTCACGGCTCCAAAATCTCCTCTCCTTCATGTGCTTGGAGCACAACTCATATATAACCCAATTAAGTTCTAGAACAACCTTTAGCACGCATATGGCATGTTGTCTTTGCCAAGCTTTGAAGTCTTGCCGGATGTTTGAAATCTTCAAATCCTCCTTTACATCCATGCCATGGCAAAGTTTTGAGCTATCGTAGGTAATTGACAGTACTTGTGATGTGGTACCCATAAGCATAAGTTGAGATGCTGTGAAAACTCCCAAAGAAATGGTCCTTGACTACTTGCCTTTTGAGATGCTGAAAAATAGTAAACCTTGGTTGTTGAAGGTATTTTGAGATGCCTTCGTTGACAGGACTATGATCACTAAGAGCGTTTTGATATGCATACAAAACTATGTAGCAGTAGGCGTTTCAAGATGCTCATGCAAAGTTTCCAACAAGACTTTGATATGGGCAGCGTTTTGAGATGCAATCCAAAAAACTGCCTTCATTACCCGCTTGGGAGTAGCGTGTTGAGATGTTGCCTTTGCCTATAGACATCGTTTTGAGATGCGTTGTCTACGCCTACGGCCTCTTCTCGCCTAGGAAAAACCGCCTGTACATGACAGCGTTTTAGAACGCCCTTTGCAAGGCCAACGTCATCCTCAACAATTGCATGTCCGCCTGCAAGCTCGCCGCCTGTAGCACTTCAACAATGCCTCTTGAGATGCACGCAAAGTTTCTACATGTGCCTGCGCTCTGATACCAGGTGTTAGGCTAGAGCCTATGGGGTATGCCGTCGATGAGGTGCTATGGCAAGAAAGGTGGTGCAGTAGAACAAGAGAGAAAGAGAGAGCAGATCAAAACTCAGAAACAAAATAACGCTATTGTTGATTTGATTGATGTTGTGTAAAAACAAACCTTACAATGTAAAGCCAAAAGAGGCTGCCATGCAAACTTGACTTGCAACTGCATGCTTATCTGCATGCCATAAGGGCTTGTGCTCACGGGTAGACTACCAATTAAAATTGGATCGGGCTTGAATACCCAACACAAATTCAGCCAACCGTTACAAAAAACAAGGGATGAAATCACGAGTGGAGCTTGATAAGAATGTTGTAGCCTATCAGACAGAATTGTTGAGGTGCCCAAGTAGGAATCATTTGAGAAAGACCATCTGGTCTTTGCACCACTCCATTAAGCAGGGCATCTTGAAGGGACATTACTTCTTCCCCCAAAGGAGAAGAAAAGGCTCATTTGTAGAGTTGACATCAGTTTCATCAGCGTGTGGATAATTAATTTACCTTCTCTGCATTCATTTTGTGGCCAAAAAGGAAATGACAGTGTGGTGTTCTTATAAAAAAACAAAAAAAATCCTTGTGGTGAAAAAGGTAAAATATAAACGACAGACATTGTGGTGAAAAAGGTACAATAGAAAGGACAAACAGAATTATCGCCTCCTCAGTTTTCGCACCCTCGAATTTGAGAACGGATGGAGAAGGGAAATCAAGCCCCTTGATTGGAACATCAATCTGCCTCTCTTCCCAAAGTGGAGTATATTTTGTATGATCTTCAAAATATTCCCTATGAGAATACAAAATTATTAAGTGTGTTCTTAAAACATGCATAATTCTATCAAAGTCATAATATTAGAAAACTCACTTTCCTACGTGCATTCCTAATAAAACTCCATCAGCAAAAACCACTGCACCTCCACTGCGACCAAGGAAAGATATATAGTGACCATGAATAATTGCATTTCCACATTTGATGATTTGACCTTTAATAAAATCCGGTCCTTCCAAAGAAAGTGCATCTTCTTGAGAGTCATTGCAACTAAAAGAAACCAACCATACATTTTGACCGGTAAAAAGGCAAAAAAACATAACATCCAGTTTTTAATTTAAAACCAATAACCTATATCATAAGATTCATTAAGATTCTGAATATTGTTTACCTCGACACATCATGGCATTGTTCCCCAACTTCAAGTAAGATACATCATTTTCCAAACCATGCACCTTATAGAAAGAAATGTCATAAAATGGATAGGAGACAAGGTGCTCCACTTTATACAAGTCACCTTCATATTGAATTTGTAACCATTCTTCTTCTATTTTGTCATCGTTGTGTACTACGTGCAAGGTTGTAAGGATGTCAAAAAGATGAAAGATCCAATCAATTCTACACCATTTTGGTCATCCACCTCAAAAAGCTTCACCACTCATAGCTATTCTCTCATTTGTCAATAACACAAAAGATCCAATCTATTCTACACCATTTTGGTCATCCACCTCCAAAAGCTTCACCACTGTAGACGATGCTAGTTTTTTTATAGTTTTTTGTAGCAGTTGACCGCCTAAAATTGATAAAATAAAATCATAAACAAATAACTATATACTATTAAAACTGAATTTTGATTTAATATTTCCTGAACTTTCTAAATTTTGATTGATTTTTTAGAGAAACACTCTCGGTAATTGAATGGTTCTGTATGCCATTAGTTCTTTCCATTCTTTGTAAAATAAGAGCTTGATGGAGTCCTTATCATAGCCTTCTTTAATTAATGCCTTGAGACAGTCCCCTGGAAAATTATTGATGTCGAAACCATTGAAAATAGCATCTCTCATACTCTCGATGCTCATCGTAAGGCACATGTCTACAAACGTGCGAACTAGCATGTATAGAATATAAGAAAGAAATAGAAAAAACCAAGAGAACACATAAACTTCCAAAAAGGCTTGATGTAACAACAATAACGTATGTATGTGGAAGTAAGAAAAAACGATAAAGTTTCCTTTCATCGTCCTCTCTCTCACAAGATTGTGCACACTCACACACATTACAACCATTGAATCAAGTGATAGAGTAAGCTTCAACCGGTTGCAAGATCAAAAATGTTCTCTGTGAATCTATCGTAAGGCAATTTTATATTTTCTCGAACACTGACAGATGCAAAAATTAAAAATCTTGGAAAAGAAATGAGTTACTGTGGAGTAACAATGTATGTAGTTGAGAGATGGTAAAAAAGAGTAAATTGACAAAGGTCTTTGTGGCGCCGCGTGTTGCAAGGATTGGCTTGTATGATGGCCGTCAGAAAAAGTCTCCCTCCTAAGTTCCTTCCTTGAATCCTTCTTTTCTTCGACAACAGGCCTGGTGATGGCGTACTCCCTCTCTCTGACAGGATGCAATGGCGTACTAAAAGAAACCCTCTAAAAAACTAATAGGCCTAGCTACGCTTCAAATTGCACATCGCGCGCTGAAAAGCTACTAAACAAAAATTTAGGTGAAATACTTTGATTCTTTTTTGCCTCCCCCAAAGGGTACGGTCTTGGTGACACCTCCCCTCCTTTTTTTTTGTGTGCTTAGTGATGCCTCCCTTTTTGCTAGGGAAAAGGGAAATTATTTCAAAATAAATTTTGTATTTTTCTAAAATTATTTAATTTTTGATTGGTGCATGGAGGTAGTGGTTCATTTATTTCATGGGATAGGAATGCCTGGTGAAACAAGGAAGAGATTTCTCCCATGAATGAGATCTTGTTGGTATAGCCACATCAATATATGCGCCCCCAACCAAAGGTCCCCCACCTTCACGCAAGCCATCACACCTGGTGCTGCCTTTTCCACCCGCAAGAATAGGCAGGATCACCTACCTCGTGTTCTCTGATTCCATCACCAATAGAACCTCTAGCTTTGACACCATCCAAGCCACCCAACCTTGTTGCCTGTGTTGCTTGGTTTACTAAGCTCGGGCAAGAATGGAAATGACGGGCACGATGGAGCTGAAATGCCTCAAGCCAAAAAAGCAGGGGCATAATGAGGCATGATTGGAGCCAAGCCATGAAGAGGGACATTAGGTGTCCAAGTGGTGAGGCTTCATGCCTAATGCAAGGATCGCCTTTAGGGGCCAAACACGTAGCCCATACTATTGTGGGGAACTTTGTGGAGATGGTGGTGGCCCACAGATTTCAGTTTAGCTTTCTTCTACAGGTTGCCACCGAGGTGGAGTGAATTCAAGTGGAGGCAAATACTGAGAAGGCAAAGCAGGTGTTTGTGCTTAGGTGGAGTAGAAGGGTCGATGGAACAGAGAGCATTGGCAGGTTGTGAGCATGGGCTACAACAAAGACAACAATGTAGGCACTACAGTAGGTCATGGCAAGGTGGTGTTCTAAAGGTGCTACATAGGAGATGGGAGCGGTTAGTGCCTGTGGTCACACCCTCCCGCATCCGCAAGTGCAAGGTTGCAGTCTTCGTCTTCCATAGATTCGTGCATGCCCTTTGGCCTTCTTGTCTGGCTCTTTGATTTCACCTTGGGCCTCTACCCCAATCAAATATGCAACCTGCTTGT
Source organism: Adiantum capillus-veneris (assembly GCF_014529385.1). NCBI lineage: Eukaryota > Viridiplantae > Streptophyta > Polypodiopsida > Polypodiales > Pteridaceae > Adiantum > Adiantum capillus-veneris. The sequence goes on from NC_140951.1 coordinate 99,090,318, forward strand.
TGTACCCGCCATGTCCATGGCAAGACCCTCCCACACCCGCAAACGCAAGGCTTGCAGTCTTCATCTTATGTAGCTCTGTTCATGACCTTTGGCCTTCTTGTCTGGCTCTCTAATTTCACCTCGAGCCTCTATCCAGATCAAATATGCAAGCTGCCTGGTTGCACAGTGACTTGTACCATAGGGTCATCGACGAGATATGCTTGAGCCTTCTCCTCTCTTGCGAAGTGCAAGGTAGTAGCTTGAGTGGCATTGGATACAGAGGGTTGTGGCATGGCACATTGAGCGTTGGAGAGAGGATTTAGCGGTTCGACTAGATGCAACAAATGAGGAGCTTGGGATGGCAGTGGGCAAATCTGGTAGGGACGACTCAAGTGATGGAATTGGAGTTCAAGGCACATCCCACTGGTACTCTGCACATCCATGCAGACTACCAGTGGGACATCTATGGGATAGGGGAGATTCAAGGCCAACGCGTACAAAATACAAGCGCACATAAGTGGGGTTGTGGAGCTCGGCGAGTTGCAGTAGGCATGGCTTCACGGATTGTCAAATGAGGCCGTACTTTGTTGAAGCTTGAAGGGCGTCAACATTGGAGCATGAAATGATAGTCAAGAGAAGGGAAAATTACCAAAATACCGTTCTAATTTGTGAAAATTCCCAAAATACTGTCAATATTTTGTCATAAATTCCCAAAATGCCCTTCAATTTTTCCAAAATACCCTTGGTTGTGAGATTAAATATCTCCAAGAAAAAAAAAGTAGCTTTCCATAAGAAGGCTGATTGTCTATCAATATAAGATGCTAAAACTAGAATTTGAATTGGTTATGTAGGCCCTGGAGATGAACCGATTCATTATTTTTAGACATATTTGCCTTGTTTGTGAGGCAATTTGTGACAAAAATTACGTGCTTAGCAATCAAAAAAGGCCTCAATTTTGTCAAAAAAGAATAAAAATTAGAAATTCTTGAACAATCGAACCGAGGGAAGAGTTAGAGTTGAGAACAGAGGGAAGAGAAGAAGAAGGAGGGGGGGAGAGAGAGAGAGAGAGAGAGATCGAACGTTAAAACCAAAATAGTTTTAAGTGCGGCCTTGTTTTCTTTGGTTAGAAAAAATGCTTTTGGCATGACTGTGAGTCATGCATATCTCAAGGCGGATTCTCTCGCCCAACCCTCAAATCTGAAGGGAACATCTCTTTCTTTTGTTTTTTTTTTTTTTGCAAAACCCACAATAGGTGGGTGGAGAGATTATATAAAGATCATCAAAAAAATAGCTCCAGACAGACCATCAACCGACACAACCAGACAGAAGATCGATAGTAAACCCAAGGTACATCGGCTAACAAGGGGTTCCATCCCATTGCATCGAGACAAGAATGACTACCAAGCACATGGAAGAGAAAAGAGCTTACTGTCGCAGAAGGGCATAGTCCGACCCTCCATCACCAAATGCTGTAAGGGTTGCCACCATGAGCCTCCCGTTGTCACCGAAAGAAAACATGCCCCCGACCACCATCACCACACAAGCCAAGCCAAAAAAGAGCACCATCTAGTAGCAACCAGTACATCGAACCCTCCCAAGCCCACTGGATCAGGGGCCACATCCATACCTCCCAAACCGGAGAAGCCACACAGTCGATGGGTTGACTGCACCATTGCATGCCACAACAAGAATACCACAGATGACCACCAGCATGCCAACGATGCCGAGAAGAAGCCAGGTATTCATCACCAAACACAACCTCAATACACGAACCCAAACATCATCCGTGTAGATCATCCCCAACCAAACCTTGCAAACAATTAGCCCCTGCAAGAAGGGCGGGCAGCCGCACAACCCTGGTGCAAAAATAAGGGCTTCTCATGAGACACCCCTTCCTGCCATAGCAGCCAAAACCTCCATCTCCGATTCCTGCTGTCGGACCCAAAAGACCCCAGCTCGGTGGACCTTCAACCTGCAGGTCGTTCAGCGCTCTACAAGCACGCATCGTTGAGCCTTCAGGACACCCACCTAAGGGCCTCCCAACCCGCGCGGCATTGCTGGTGCTCAACACGGCGCACAAGCATAACAGGGGAGGCATCCAAGAATAAATGGACCTTTTTAAATCTGAAGGGAACATCTTAAAATAAACTGCACTATGCAAATTGGATCCACCAAGAAACTGGGCGACACCCCCCGTTTGGAAAATGAGGTCTTCCACGTACGTTTTCAATGGGAAAGACAGAGATAGACCCGTCACAACCTACACGCGAGGATCAAATTTTTTTGATTTACTGCAAGCAAAGGGAGACTTTTCTTGTAGCAGACAGCCCTTCCGCCTCTTATGAACCAGGAGGGTGGAGGCAGACGAATTCGATGAGGGCTACCTGCACCCTCCTCTGAACCCAACCTAAGGTATGTGTGCCAATTGCCCAGTCATCCAAACCCATAAGAAATTAAACAAGTGATAAAATTACGAGGCTTGCCCTGAGAAGATTGCACCAAAAAAAGTGGAATAATAAAATAAAATTTTGAGCTCTATCATGAGCCAAATGAGAAGGCCAAAAGGCATGAACAGAGCTACATAAGATGAAGATGGCAAGCCTTGCTTTTGCTGGTGTGGGAGGGTCTTGCCATGGACATGGCAGGTACAACCAAACAGCTTGCATATTTGATCAGGGTACAGGCTCGAGGTGAAATCAAAGAGCTAGACAAGAAGTCCAAAGGGCATGCATGAATCTATGGAAGACAAAGACTGCAACCTTGCACTTGCGGATGCGGGAGGGTGTGACCACAGGCGCTAACCGCTCCCATCTCCTATGTAGCACCTTTAGAACACCACCTTGCCATGACCTACTGTAGTGCCTACATTGTTGTCTTTGTTGTAGCCCATGCACACAATCTGCCAATGCTCTCCATTCCATCGACCCTTCTACTCCATCTAAGCTTAAACACCTGCTCTGCCTTCTCAATATTTGCCTCCACCTGAATCCACTCCACCTCGGTGGCAACCTATAGAAGAAAGCTAAACTGCAATCTGCGGGCCACACCACTCCACAACCTTCCCCACAATAGTATGGGCTACGTGTTTGGCCCCTAAAGGCGATCCTTGGATCATGCATGAAGACTCACAACTTGGACACCTAATGTCCCTCTTTATGGCTTGGCTCCAATCATGCCTCATTATGCCCGAGCTCAATAAACCAAATAACGCAGGCAACAAGGCTGGGTGGCATGGATGGTGTCCAAGCTAGAGGTTCTATTGGTGATGGTGTCGGAGAACACCAAGGAGGAGATCCTGCCTATTCTTGAGGGTGGAAAAGGGAGCACAAGGTGTGATGGCTTGCATGAAAGTGGGGGACCTTTGGTTGGGAGCACATATTTTGATGTAGCTATACCAACAAGATCTCATTCATGGGAGAAATCTCTTCCTTGTTTTACCAGGCATTCCTATCCCACGAAATAAATTTATGAACCACTACCTCCATGCACCAATCAAAAATTAAACAATTTTAGAACAATACAAAATTTATTTTGAAATAACTTTCCTTTTTCCCTAGAAAAAAGGGAGGCATCACTAAGCAGGCCAACAAAAAAAAGGGAGGGGAGGCATCACCAAGACTTTAGTACTTACCCTTTGGGGGAGGCCAAAAAGAATCAAAGTATTTGTAATGGAATCGGCCTATTAACTTGAGAGTACCGGAAATTAATGAGAGTATTTTTGAGAAATTGCTTTGTGAGCATAGCAGGTGAACATAATTGATAGTAGCAACATTAACATAGCATTTAGTTAACTTGGCATGAACAATACTTTTGCAAGAGAGAGAATTTAGAGAACATGACAACAATTGAGGACCCGATTTATGTGGAGCCGGTCCTCCCTCCAATAAGCATTTGTATTATGATTTCTCCCATTAAGAGAGACTTGTTACAATACAATCTTTGTGTTCCTTATGACCTAGGTGATGCAATGAGGATGGAAAGCTTCATGCATCACAGGCATAACATAACTTTGAAGAAAGCTTTAACTATCCCAAGCCTCAGTCCCAAGACCTCAAACAGAGGAAGAAGAAACATTTCATAGGAGAAAGAATTAGTTCCTCACTTTATCATCAGCATAGTAATGAAGATGGAGAAGATGGCAAGCTTAAGCATTGAAGCATGGCTCTTGGTTGGATTTGCACTCCATAGCCAAGAGTGTTGATGTAGGCTCTCAACCTCTACTTGCTTGGAGAAGGAGAGGGAGCTCTTGCACTTTGCACAATGCATAATGAGAATGTCTGTGAGTGTGTGTGGGAGAGTATACCCCCTAAGCAACCCCCTAGCTTGCTTTGGTGGACCCCCCCTTGTAGCTCATGCTTGAAGCTCATTGGACCCCTCCAGGCCTAGCCAATCACAAGCAGGAGGCATTACAAGCAACAAGGGTAGCCTTGGGACAAGTGTCCCCCTTTCCCCTTTGAGAGAGAGGACTTGATAAATGCAAATACAATTAATTAAATCTCGTTAACTATCATTGGACCCCTTGGGTGGCCAACCAATAGGCTTCAGGCACATCACGAGGGCAACATGAGGAGGAACTTGACAAGTGTCCCTTATGCTTTCTTTGTACCAAGTATGCCTTGTATGAGTGTGTGGGTGCTCTCTCTCATACCCCTTCATGAGGGCTCGCCTCCTCCTTGTAGGGATTGGATCTTTGACTTTTGACACCTCAAGCCCCTCAAGCTTAGGCCCAGTTCCCACCACAAGCTTAGCCCTTAAGCACTTTAAGCTTGGGCTGGGTTCTCACCTCAAGTACAACCCTAGCATCTCAAGCATGACAAGCATCTCAATCATCAGGCACCTCAAGCACCTTAAGCTTAGGCTGGATTCCCACCTCAAGCACCTCAAGCTTGGGCTGGGTTCCCACCTCAAGCTCATCCATAGCTTACCTAAGGTCAAATGACTTTTACACTAACTATTGGAGGTCTTCAATGAAGCTAACCCTAAGGTCTTATGCTCCATTGGTTAGCCTTGCTCTTTGATAGACCATCTCTCATTTGGGCCCCTTTACCATTGGCCCCGTGCTGAGATAGATCTATAAGCACATGTCTATAACCCTTGTTCCCGTTTATTCTCCCACATTAAATGATCAGTTTAATATGAGAAAATCATTTGGGTTGGTTAGATATTAGATTTTATGACATTATTTCACCTAATTTTTTGTCCGGTAGCTTTTCAGCACGCGATGTGCAATTTGAAGCGTAGCTAGGCCTATTAGTTTATTAGAGGGTTTCTTTTAGTACGCCATCGCATCCTGTCTCAGAGAGAGGGAGTACGCCATCGCCAGTCCTATTGTTGAAGACAAGAAGGATTCAAGGAAGGAACTTGGGACGGAGACTTTTTCTGACGGCCACCATACAAGCCAGTCCTTGCAACACGCGGCACCACAAAGACCTTTGTCTGTTTACTGTTTTTTACCATCTCTCAGGTACATACATTGTTGCTCCACAAGTAACTCGGTCCTTTTTCAAGCTTTTTAAATTTTGCATCTGTCATTGTTCGAGGAAATACAAAATTGCCTTTACAATAGATTCACAAAGAAAAGTTTTGATTTTGCAACCGGTTAAAGCTTACTCTATCACTTGATTCAATGGTTGTAATGTGTGTGAGTGTGCACAATCTTGTGAGAGAGAGTAAGGTAAAAGGGAACTTTATTGTTTTTTCTTACTTCCACGTACATACATTATTGTTGTTACATCAAGCCTTTTTGAAGTTTCTATGTTCCCTTGGTTTTTTCCATATATTCTATATATGCTAGTGCGCGTGTTCGTAGGCAGGTGCCTTACGATGAGCATCGAGAGTATGAGAGACGCTATTTTCAATGGTTTCAAAATCAATTATTTTCCAGAGGACTGTCTCAAGGCATTAATTAAAGAAGGCTATGATGAAGACTCCATCAAACAAGCTCTTATTTTACGAAGAATGGAAAGAACTAGTGGCATAAAAAACCATTTAGTTACCGAGACGTTTCTTTAAAAAATCAAGCAAAATTTAGAAGGTTCAGGCAATATTAAAACAAAATTCAATTTTAATAGTATATAGTTATTTGTTTATGATTTTTTTTCCTCAATTTTAGGCGGTCAACTGCTACAAAAAAACTGTCAAAAAACTAGCATCGTCTGCAGTGGTGAAGCTTTTGGAGGTGGATGACCAAAATGGTGTAGGATTGATTGGATCTTTCGTGTTTTTGACAAATGAGGAATAGGTATGAGTGGTGAAGCTTTTGGAGGTGGATTACCAAAATGATGTAGAATTGATTGGATCTTTCATGTTTTTGACAAATGACGGAATAGGTATGATAGCCTTACAAACTGACACGCAGTACACAACAACGACGACAAAAATAGAAGAAGAATGGTTATGGATTTAATATGAAGGTGTATAAAGTGGAGCATCTTGTCTTCTATCCATTTTATGACATTTCTTTCTATAAGGTGCATGGTTTGGAAAATCATGTACCTTACTTGAAGTTGGGGAACAATGCCATGATGTGTCTAGGTAAACAATATTATATAGAATTAGAATTTTAATGAATCCTATGATATAGGTTATTGGTTTTAAATTAAAAACTGGATGTTATGTTTTTTTTTTGCCTTTTATCATGTCAAAATGTATGGTTGGTTTCTTTTAGTTGCAATGACTCTCAAGAAGATGCACTTTTTTTTGGAAGGACAGGATTTTATTAAAGGTCAAATCATCAAATGTGGAAATGCAATCATTCATGGTCACTATATATCTTTCCCTGAGTGTAGTGGAGGTGCAATGATTTTTGCTGATGGATTTTTATTAGAAATGTGCATAGGAAAGTGATTTCTCTAATATTATGAATTTCGTAGAATCATGCATGTACTAAGAACACACTTAATAATTTTTTATTTTCATAGGGAATATTTTGAAGATCATACAAAATATACTCCATTTTGGGAAGAGAGGCAGATTGATGTTCCAATCAAGGGGCTTGATTTCCCTTCTCCATCCATTCTGAAATTCAAAGATTAATCCTGTTTGTCCTTTCTATTGTACCTTTTTCACCACAATGTCTGTCGTTTATATTTTACCTTTTTCACCACAAGATTTTTTTTGTTTTTTAATAAGAACACCACTCTATCATTTCCTTTTTGGCCAACAAAATGAATCGAGAGAAGGTAAATTAATTATCCACACGCTAATGAAACTGATGTCAATTCTACAAATGAGCCTTTTCTTCTCCTTTGGGGGAAGCAGCTATGTCCCTTCAAGATGCCCTGCTTAATGGCGTGGTGCAAAGACCATATGGTCTCTCTCAAATGATTCCTACTTGGGCACCTCAACAATTCTGTTTGATACAACATTCTTATTCAAGCTCCACTCGTGAATTCATCCCTTGTTTTTTGTAACAATTGGCTGAATTTGCAGCTCATAACACTAAGCACAAAGACTCATTAGGCACTTTCTTGCCTGTGGGTGTCATACATATCAAACTTTACGATGAGAAGAAGGGATCTTGCACAAGTGATCGGCCCGTGTTTAGTTTCAAAAGCGGAAACGGATTAAGAGAAAAAAGGTATGCACCCGCACCCATGCAGTAGATGGTTACTTTTTCGACTCCCAAAAGAAATGTCTTTCTGTAATGCTGCAGGCCTTCAAGATGCAAGTTTAAGATGGATGCATTTGAAGAAAGGTGTAGATGCAAGCAAGGAAAAGAATCTCATCACAAACTTTTTCTGATTTCAAAGGTCCACCACACTGGCATACATGTAAACTCATTTTCCAAGACTATTTTGTGAATTTTTCTATCCCTGTACAAACCTTCAAGATAACAACTGATAAAATCACCAGGCATTCCAATGAAAAGGTCACATCAATCCAAGCGTGGATTTGGAGTCATATTAAGCTTTGCCAAGAGCTTCAAATCCCAAGCTTACATTAATTCATGGAATTTTTTTGTAAAGTGAAGCAAATATGTGGACACGCAGTGAGGGAGGCTGAGCATTGTGCAGAGAGATCAATGGCGAGGCGAACGGGCTATGCAAAACGGGTGATAGTGACAGCCCCATGTATTTTCTTTTCTAATGAGGAGATTCTCTCTTAACCTCACAAACTAATTATTCTACAATTTGAATCTACTGAGAAGCTAGCCTCAAGAGAAAAAACTTGCACATGGCATGTGGAGCCGGCAAGAGGAGGATTGTAGTTCGAGGATCCCGTGTTGATGCGCTTGGCCAGTGCCCCAAGTTTTCGAGAAGGTTCACATGAGATTGCAGAGCGCGGTGATGATGGGCCTACTCCAACCGCACTCCTACTCTTGCTGTCTCTCTGTGCATGTTGTCTTTCATCTGCAGCATGCCCACAGCTAGTGATCAAGGGTTGTGCATTGGGAGGTTATAGCCCTTCTATCTCTCTCAATTGTGTGCAGTCCCTCTCATTGTTTGCAAAGCCTAGAGGGGCTCGTTTCCTGTCCCTCTTGCTGCCCTCAAGATGAGATATGGTTCCCTAGAGCAAGGGTCAGACCTGCATGGTGCTACATACGAGGCACAAAGCAGATTGAATAGCAGAGGGGGTGCATGTAGTGGCTACAAGGTATGGGCAATTAGCAATGAAGCGAATGCCGACAACAATATTGTAGCATGGAGAGTAGAGTTTGTAGCTAGTTGTGGGGTGCTTGTTGATCCTATTAAGCTTCTTCTCGTATATAAAAGGGGAGATCTGCGTCGTGTGAAGAAAAAAAAGGGGCGGTAAAGCAGAGGATGGAGTAAAAGAGAAGGGGGAGGGGGAAGGGTGTGTCGACTGTTGTAAGAAAGGGGACAGCTTCATCAGTTTTAATGTGATCATGATCCGATAGGAAACCTTGTTACTGATCATCAGATGAAAAGAGTCCGTTCCTTTGTGTTATTAAAACCTGGATGGCTAGAGTCAAAGAATCCACATCTGGTTCCATGGCTGATAAAGCTTGTGCTCTGATAGACTCTCTCTCTCTCTCTCTCTCTCTCTCTCTCTCTCTCTCTCTCTCTCTCTCCCCCCCCCCCCCCCCCCTTCTTGCACTTGGGCCGCATGCAACCACCAGATACCATTAGAAAAAATGTGAATCAAGGGTAATTGTCAACAAGAGCAGAGAGCTCTAGAGGAGCAGCCTACCAAGCTGCAACTTACCCAGGCCCACAATTTGCCGCAGAGAGGGGGGGGGGGGGGGGGGGGGGGGATATGAGAGAGCCATGTGTGATAGCGAGCTTTGTGCAGAGGCGATGGTGAGCGACGGGCCAAGTGGAGCTTTGTCAAAAGATGGAGACAGCTCGCATAGCCTACATTAGCCTTCTAGTAGTGCACAAAAGTAGTAGAAATGAGCAATAACCATCATGATTCATAATTCAAGAAGACAGTCTTTGATCCGTGTAATGAGTGTCTTTCAAGGCTTATCTCTGTAATGAGTGTCTGCTCTTGCAACTAAGCAATCATAAAACTACACATTTTGTTAAAATGCCCCTCACACCCCCCCCCCCCCCCCCCCCCCCTCCCTCCCCTCCCCTTTTTTTCCTAATTACCCCTGATGGCCAATTTTTGGAAATCAAAGGAAAAAAAAACTTCTTTTTTCTTGGCGAAGCCTTAGCGACACCATTAGGAGGTTTAAGAAATGCCTTGTCCAACCTCGCGGCCCTAACTCGTCCATACCCCAGCCTCGCAGGCCTCCATCTCTCTCTTCCCCTCATCCATTCCATTTTTCTCTCCCACTCTCTCTCGCTCACAGCCCGGCGTTGTTCATCACAGTTGCAGTTGGCCTGGACATCCTCTCTCTCTATCTCCCTCGTTGCCTACCAATGGCCGATCACACTCTCTCCTCTCTCTAATATTATTTCTCTTACCCGCACCCCGTTGACCCTCAATGACCCCCCCCCCCCCCCCCCCCCCCCCCCCCCCTACTAGCCACCCTCGGCCAGGAGCGACCTCGAGCACCCAGCCCCTTCTCTCGCTTTCTCTGCGCTCCCGCTGTGTCGAGCCATCACCGCACACGAACTCGCTCTTTCCCGTATTCTTATCCACACACGCCCCCTCCCTAGCTCTCTATGCAAGCCGATAGCCGAAAATATTCCCTCTCTCTCCCCCACCCGCTCGCCTCACCCTTCCCTCGGCCTCATTCTCCCTCCCTTGGCCCGCTATCCCGTGTGTGTGTGTGTGTGTGTGTGTGTGTGTGTGTGTGTGTGTGTGTGTGTGTGTGTGTAAGTTTGCAGTGTTCATATCATCGTTGTCTACGTCCTAGCCGCTCAAAGCTAAGTGGTGCCCCCTGTTCGCTTTACCGTGACAGGCTCGAGGCGTGCCATTCGGCCCCCGGCGTTTTAGAGGCCGTCGGGGTTTGGGATTCGCTTTGCTCCCGTCATTTGGTGCCCCCAGTGAGGAGGGCTTCTAAGACCCTTCAATTTACAATGCTGAAAGTGAGGCACGCCATTAATCATGGACGAATTCCTGAAGGAATTTTCTAAGTGGAGGACGGAAGAAGAGGAGACTAATGAGGCACTAGCCGCCGTCATTGAAGTACTACTACCAAGCAGCAGTGTCGTCAGTATTCAAGAGGTAAATTCTCCATCTCGTGTTGCTCGTTCTAACCACAAATTGAGAGCATCAAGTGGGAGGTCGGTGAAGTGCCATCACTGTTGTCAACCAAGACACACTGTCAATGAGTGCCAGCAACGAAGGCAGCAAAAGGGCTGAAATCGTCTACATGGACATTCATCGCGAAGAAGTCATTCACATCAAAGAAGGGAAGAAAATGGTGAGTCCTCTCTTCCCTAAAGAAACTACAGTCAAAGTTATAACCTTTACTCCAAAGTGGCCTAAAGGGGCTGCTCGAGCCAAAGGTAAGGAGAAGTTAAGCCAGTCTGGAAACACATGACCCCGAAGGGAGAAGCATCTGGCCAAGCAAGTGCTTCAAGCTCAGAAAGTCGGGTTGTACCCAGCTTACCAAAGAGGAAGTCATCCAAAGCTAAGCGGCGGAAGGTCGCCTACCGATTTGCACGACGCATGCGAGTGCTACCAATCCACTTCAACAATCTTGAAGAAGAAGTGGTAAGAAGATTCCCATGTCCTAGGGAAGAGTGGTTCGGCTACTGCTCTCGCTGTTTTGGAAGACGGGTAGAGGATCCCTGTACAACTTATCCTGAAGAAGCTCTCTACCATGGGTGAAACCCAGTGGGCTGAGGACGAGTTGCAACTGAATGGAGTAGAGTTCATGCAACACGCAGACTACGGAAATTACCTGCAATTGCTGCTAGCCAAGAGGCTGGGAGTGGTCAGACGCGTCGCCATCACCCTGTACGTGCTGAGCGACGAAGGAAAGGTAGAGCCCATGAAAGGCGACGACCTCTTGTGGATGTGTCAACTCATCAACACTGGCACGGTAAGAGTATAAGTAAGTATTCCACCCTCTGTGCATGATGGAAAATGGACCGACGGCATTCCCGTTCAGATTTCTGCAGCATATGTATGCGAATCTAATGTAGATAGGAAAGTCTTCTACCAACATAAGATCATATACCTATTCGGTGCGGCGGTACTAAGAGAAATCCTCAATTCCCCAAACCCTATCATTCTCCCCATATTGGATTACCATCATTCCTTTAATGTTTCTATCTTTATCCTATTTTAACCTATCCACCCAACCCTGTAAAAAGCCGCTATGAGCCGCTACTGTTGTTAATGTTATAAAAAAAAAAAAAGTTTATAATTTCCTGAGTCACTACCATGGCAAGTGTTTCTTTCCCCACATTCAGTGGAAAGAAGGGAGAAGATCTCACCACCAACTTTTTGGATGATTTCGACATTGCTTGTGTCGTCTCCAACAAAGATGACGATGCTTCACAACTTCGAATTTTTCCTCTATTGATGAAAGTAGAGGCCAAGTCCTGGTATAATGCATTGCCCCAGGCTACCAAGAATGCATGGGATGTGTTAAGGGTTGCTTTTGTAAAGAGGTTTGGTGGAGGTACAACCTCGGAGAAGCTATGGCAGCTACTGACGGAGTTGAAGCAGGGAGGTCTTCTAGAGTATGCCACCTACGAGTCCAAATTTGTGGACTTATGGGAGAGATGGGTTGCCTCACTGGAGGAAGGCGAAGGAGCGCCTAATTTCTTAAAGAAGGACCGCTTCATAGCTGGTCTATGGTCGCCTCTTAGAGAGAAGGTGAAGGGAAGGTTTCCTGCAACATATGAGTTGGCATTCGAAGTAGCCCGCCTTAAAAACAAGAAGCTGCGCATGCAAGCAAGAGTAAACGAGTCAGAGAAAACAAGCTCGGCCCGACCAACCCCAGTGAATGATTGCAACAGCCAGTCATAGAGCCCAACCGCAAAAGGCATCAGAAGAGCAACAAGACCTGCTGAGTCGCATCACCACCCAACTAAAGAGTTTATATGTGCATCTGGTGCAGCAAGGGCATGAACCTGTTAGAAATCATAACAAGGTAGAGGACAATGAAGGCAGAACCAAGAGTACCACTGTTACAACTACAAGAAAGATGGCCATGGAATGTACTACTGCCCACACCCAAGGAGGCAGAATTTCAATAGAGGGGGGAGACAGAATCAGATCTCTCCGCCAAGAGCAAGACCACTACCCCCTAGGCAACCAGGACCAATCCCACCGGTCCAAATCCTTCGACCACCTGTACAACAGCAACCACCACCCCAACCTCTCATTCCACCACTACCCCCACCACCTGCTGTGAACCAAGCGGTGAGTGTTATTAGTTTGGAGGCTAAGGGGAAGGCAAAGGTAGAAGAATCAGTTCGAGAGAAGCACAAAGGGAAAGCAAAGGTAGAAGAAGTGGATGCTTTGGGAGTGAAGCGTGCCAGGCACGAGGAGGGCTCTCAAAGAGAAGAGAAGATGAAAGGGAAGGCCGAGTCTAGCAAGCAAGCAGCTAAACCACGACGGAAGATAGACATCGTGGACTTCTCACTAGGTGAGTATACAAAACCCTATGACTTAGTTCAGCGTGTGTTAATGCAGGGCCCGAAGATAACTTGGCCCCAATTACTCCACCTTGCACCAAGGATGAGGAGGCAATGGACAAAATTGGTAAGCACGAGAATCAAGACCCAGGATAGCTGGGGCTATCTCTGGAAGAGATCTCGACAACATACTATCGACCATGGATGCTCACATCAAGGGGCAACGAATCTCAAACGTGTACATAGATGGTGGCGCGCAAATATGTGTCATGAGTGAAAAGATGATGCACCATCTATGTCTAGAGGTAAGTAGGCCGGCACCCTGCCGAACCAAAATGGCAAACAATGTAAGAGTAAAATGCGTGGGCATTGTAAATGCGGTCAAAGTAAAAGCATTCAATACAAAAGTGGAGGTAAACATCCTTTTCATGCCACAGAAAGGGGAGGGCTACCCCATCATTCTTGGGAGGCCTTAACTTATGGCTATGGAGGCTAAACAAGATTGGAGCACCGTAATGATTCAGATGAAGGACGCTAAAGGGAAGTCCATATTCTACGACATGAGGACTGGAAAGCAGCGCAACATGATCTTGGAGGCTTCAGAAGATGAGTCCACCAACGACTATTCATCTACCTTAGGAGAAGAGACAATCACCACCGACGGAAGTGACAGTAGCATCGAAGTGATGGGGGTCATTCTTAAAGACCCAAAAAGATTGACACAATCTGAAACACCCCTGACAAACCAAGAGGAATCATCAGGTACGTAGTCCTTGGAGAATGCAGGTAAGTTACAAAAAATTCTCTCAAATGAGTTAAGAAATGAAGAAAGGAAGGAGTATGTCTCCATGCTAGGTAACTTCACTACTTTGTTCATTGATGGCTATGATAAGATCACAGGAATTACAGTAGTGCAACACCACATAAAACTCAAGGAAGGCAGTAAACCCGTAGTGCAAAAGCTCGGAAGACTTGGAGTAATCCAACAAGAGGCACTACTTAAAGAAGTGAGAAGTTTGCTACAAATAGGTTTCATCTACCCTGTCGAAGACTCAGAATGGGTCTCCCCAATAGTAGTCACACCAAAAAAAAATGGTAAGTGGAGAGTATGCGTGGACTATAAACCTCTCAATGCAGTCACGAAGAGGGATCACTTTCCCCTCCCATTCCAGGATGAAATACTCAATGAAGTGGCAGATCACGAACGATACACAGTGTGCGACGGCTACTCAGGATACTTCTAGATTAGCATTGCGGAAGAAGATCAGAAGAAGACAACCTTCATCACACCTTGGGGATGCTCTGCTTACATAGTGATGCCGTTTGGCCTCACTAACGCCCCGGCCACATTTCAGCGCTATGTGACCTTTCTTTTCCAACCCTACTTTGGAACATCAAGTTTTCATAGATGATTTTTGCATCTATAGTTCACGAGCCCTTCATTTAAGCAAAGTCTATGATGGCTTAACTAGGCTACAAACCTTGGGTGGCCAGCTCAACGTGGATAAGTGTCACATTGGTGAAAGCAAATTCACTCTCCTTGGCCATGTAATTGCAGAAAAATGGATTGAGGCTGACCCTAGCAAGAGCCAGGCCCTGGTATCTTTGTCATCACCCACCACCGCTTAGCAGCTGGTTTCTTTCCTTCAGAAGGTAAGATACTTAAGCAGGTTCATTCACTTGCTATCTCAAGTGGTCCTTCCCCTACAACAACTCACCCAGAGGGATGTCTTCTCATGGAGTGAAGAGAATGAGCAGCAATTTACTGAGGTAAAGCAAATCCTAGCTAAGCTTCCCACTATTTCACCTTCTAAGTGGGACGAGCCATTTTATGTGAACCCTAGTGTAGGAAGTGATACACTCGGAGCCGTGCTAATGCAAAAGGACCCCCAAACTTCTTTCATGCGTCCTATTTACTTCTCTAGTCATGTCATGACCCCGTTAGAAAAGGGATTTACCGAAGTAGAACACATGGTTTTGGCACTAATGTTTGCTACCACAAAGTTTCACTCCTATCTCCTGCCTAGACCCTTTTGTAATCCTGAAAATGGAAGAGGTTTTCCCATATGTAATGCAACACATGGATGTCTCATCTAGGATCTCAAAGTGGTTAATTAGATTACAAGAGTTTGACTACACCATGCAAGTAGAAAACTCCACCAGGGCTAGTTTAGCTGGAATTCTCACTCATCGCCATTATGAGAAGAAGCTGAAGGTCAACACGGAAGCAAAGGAATAAACACCAACGATAGAGAGTCCTAAGCTAGAAAGAGCTCACTCTCTTTTCTTTGATGGAGCATACAAGAGAACAATGGACCAGTCTGCAGCAAGCAGGCATAGTCATTTTCAATGAACAACAAGAAAGAGTATTCTCCATTGAGTAGTTATTACACTCCCCTCCAACAATGAAGCAGCATATGCAACCCTAATTCTTGGGTTGGAACAATGTATTTCACAAGGAATTCAGTGCCTAAATGTGTTTGGCGATGCTTTGCTTTTGATAAGGCGGATAAATGGCACTTGGGTTTGTAAGAATCAGGTTTTACTTGGTCAACTACGCCAAGTTAAGGATCTTCTAAGGAAGTTTAAAGCAGTGAAACTATTTCATGTCCCCAGACTAGAAAATCAGGAGGCAGATGCTCTAACCAAAGAAAGAATACAAGACGTTCCCATAGGAGCCATCAAACTGAAGCTACCTCTCTTTCAAGGTAGTGATGCCATGCCTGATATCATCAGCTTTTTAGATACAGGAGAATGTCCGGAAGGATACACCAAAGGCCAGAAATAGAGGCTGGCGAGGAAGGCTACTAGGTACCGCCTTGTAAACGACCACTTGTATTGTAAGGGCAAGGATCAAATTCCCAGGCGGGTGCCAACCTCCAGTGAGATCAAAGAGGTGATTTCAAGTTGCCATGATGGCGTCTACGGCGGTCATTTTGCTCTAGATATCACCAGTAGGAAGATTCTACAGGCAGGATACTCTTGGCCTAGCTTGAACAGGGATGTACACCATTGGTGTAAAACATGCAAGGCGTGTCAAGTGGCTAGTGATCGCACATTAACCTACGAGCCACAAACTCCTATCATCTCATATGGTCCATTTGAGAAATGGAGAATAGATGTAATCGGTCCTTTACCAAGGGCCCAATCAGGTAAACTGTACATCATACTGGGTGTAGACTACATGACTCGATGGGCAAAAGCAACAGCCACCACCCGCATTACAGCCCAAGAGGTAGCAAAGTTCATTTTTGAGCATATCTGTTGCCATTTTGG
The DNA here is from genome assembly GCF_014529385.1 of Adiantum capillus-veneris. Lineage (NCBI taxonomy): Eukaryota > Viridiplantae > Streptophyta > Polypodiopsida > Polypodiales > Pteridaceae > Adiantum > Adiantum capillus-veneris. The sequence goes on from NC_140951.1 coordinate 99,106,520, forward strand.
CACTCCTCTTGAGATAATATCAGATAGAGGACTAGGATTCAGAGGTGATTTGGTGGGAGAACTGATGAAGAAGTTAGGCATCACACGCCGACATTCCACACCATAACTTCCACAATGCAATGGTCTGGTAGAGAAGGTAAACGGAATGATTTGCAAAATCATCACAAAGCAGGTGAACAATCACACAAGAGACTGGGATAAACATCTCATGGCAGCTCTTTGGGCCTACCAAACGACGTTCCGAACATCACTAGGTTTCACCCCTTTCCATCTAGTTTATGGAAAGGAGGCAATTCTGCCCATTGAGGTATAGATAGCCAGCTTACGAGTTTTGGCTAGCGAGATACATCGTCCAATTGTAAATCTCTGAAACCACATCCTGGATCTGGAGAGGCTCCAACTAGATAGGGAAGAAGCAATCAATCACTATGCAACACAGGCAGAACAACGCCGGCTCACTTTTAATCAAGGGCTTAAAGAAAAGAGACTAGAAAAAAGGTATGTTAGTGCTGAGATACGACAACAGATTTGACACCAAGAAGGACAAGAAATTTCAACCCAGATGGGAAGGGCCATTCATCATCAAGAAACGCTATGACAACGGCAGCTATAAGCTGATGGAAGAAGATGGGAGAATTCACAAGACTAGGGTCAATGGATGGAGACTAAAAAGGTATTTTCTTAGGTTAGATCCAGAATTCATGCTAGACATTTCAAAGGAGGGAGAACCCTCTAACCCCACAACTAAAGATGCAGAGGAAGGGCTAGAGCATGAATGCCTCTAGCCAAAAGGGCAGGGCTAATGATGCCCGATTTTTGGAAATCAAAGAAAAAAGAAGAAAAAAAACTTATTTTTTCTTCCCGAAGCCTTAGCGACACCATCAGGAGGTTTAAGCAATGTCCTGGCCAACCTCGCGTCCCTAACGCGTCCATACCCCAGCCTTGCAGGCCTCCATTTCTCTCTACCCCTCATCCATTCCATTTTTCTCTCCCTCTCTCTCTCTCTCTCTCTCACAGCCCGGCGCTGTTCATCACAACTGCAGTTGGCCTGGACATCCTCTCTCTCTCTATCTCCCTCGTTGCCTACCAATGGCCAATCACACTCTCTCCTCTCTCTAATATTCTCTCTCTCTTACCCGCACCCCGTTGACCCTCAATGACCTCCCCCCTTACTGGCCACCCTCGTCCAGGAGCGGCCTCGAGCACCCAGCCCCTTCTCTCGCTTTCTCTCTCTCGCTCCCGCTGTGTCGGAGCCATAGCCTCACACGAACTCGCTCTCTCCCGTATTCTTATCCACACACGCCCCCTCCCACACCCCCTCCCTCGCTCTCTATGCAAGCCGATAGCTGAAAATATTCCCTCTCTCTCCCCCACCCGCTCGCCTCACCCTTCCCTCGGCCTCATTCTCCCTCCCTTGGTCCGTTATCCCCACCCTCTCTCCCCCCCCCCCCCCGCCACACCATTGACTCGCTCCCCTCCTCTCGTCCTTGAGACACCATGCAAGACAGAGGATAATATTCCCCCCCCCCCCCCGCCCCACTGTGGGCACCCACCATAGAGATTCCCTCTCTCTCTCTCCTATCCACACCCACCTCACCCCATCCCTCTCCCTCTCTCACGTGCTCTGCACACTGGGCCCCAGCCGGTAATTCTCTCTCTCTCTCTCTCTCTCTCTCTCTCTCTCTCTCTCTCTCTCTCTCTCTCTCTCTCTCTCTCTCTCTCGCTCTCGCTCTTCTCAGCCTGAAGGCGCAGCATAGGAAACCGGAGCAATTCTCTCTCCATTCACACACCACACACACACACACACCCTCATCCTCTCCCTCCCTCACCACCTCACAAACTCCCCCTTCTCTCTCTCTCGCTCTGCATTGGGCTCCAGCCTGCCATTAAACTCTCTCTCTCTCTCTCTCTCTCTCTCTCTCTCTCTCTCTCTCTCTCTCTCTCTCTCTCTCTCTCTCTCTATACACACAACACATACACACACACATTCACCCTTATCCACACACACACCCCCCTTGCACCAACACACACACACATACACACCTCCCCCCCCTCTTCATCCTCGCGTAGCTGCAGCACGTCGCCAGTAAACAGAAAACGAAAAAGAAGATAAAATATATTTATTTATTTATTATATACATAACCCATATAGCACCCGTTCCCACGCACGCTTGCGCACACACACATACTTATACAAATACACACTCACGCATGCGCACCCATATCTATATATACACACACATCCATCCACATGCACCCATACGTACACACACGCATATACGCACCACAAATACAAAAACCAAAGGATTCCACGACTACGACGACAATGAAAAAGAAGGAGAACACCCAAATCACGCGCCGCCAACAACAAAAAGAGGAATTGTGCCGAAGGCATGCCCGCAAAGAAGTACGCGCTACACCAACGCACCGGGAACACACCATTCACCGGCATCACGAAACCACGATGCCATTTTCAGTAGTTTGTAGGTTATGTTCATCATTTCTTCAGTTTTCACCCAAGCCATTGTAAATTCCCACTTTGTAAATTCCCTCTCTCTAGATGATGGTCACAAAGGCCCACCTGGAGATTCTCATTTTCTTAATAACCCCCCAAAACAAAGCAAGGGTCAACCACACTGGGCCCACCACTTGCTTTGTCTCCCTGATTAGCTTACCCTACTCACACCGGGATTACCATAATCCAAGCAGCCAACACCTATAAATTGGCACTGAGAGGTCACTATCGGGGGGGGGCAGCTCACGAGAGATCAGCACTTGGTAGAGTATAGTGGGAAGAGTTGACACTCATTGGCATCATGGGGAGGGGGCTTGTGTGTTGGTTTTCCTTGGGAATTGCACCATGTGAAGGGAGCCACGCCCACCTCTCGACTCCAATGTGTGTGCATCGACTCCAATGTCGATGCACACACATATACACGCTCTTGGTAGCAAGCTTCACAATCATTGAGTCGACTTAGAGAACGCACCAAGTAGTTTTTTCACCATTCTCTCTCCCTACTTCTCTATCACCACGGTGTGCCGCCTCGTCGGAAGGAAGGTCGTTGTAAATACTGCAGAAATAATTCTCCCTCACACCCCCGAGGGTTTTCATCATTTGTCAATCTCTCTCTCTCTCTCTCTCTCTCTCTCTCTCTCTCTCTCTCTCTCTCTCTCTCTCTGTGTGTGTGTGTGTGTGTGTGTGTGTGTGTGTGTGTGTGTGTGTGTGTGTGTGTGTAAGTTTGCGGTGTTCATATCATCGTGGTCTGTGTCCTAGACGCTCAAAGCTAGGTGGTGCCCCCTATTCGCTTTACCGTGACAGGCTCGAGGCATGCCATTCGGACCCCGGTGTTTTAGAGGCCGTCGGGGTTCGGGGTTTGCTTTGCTCCCGTCACCCCTTTTTCATTCAAAACAAGTGATAAAATCAAGAGTCCTACCCTATGAAAACAAATAGTTTTTACATCTCAAAGGAGCATGGACGAGTCCTTGACAAGTTGTGCACATGAGAAAGAAGTGAGGGTTGTATTTCTACTCCGCCATGCTCTTGTTGCGCACAATGCCACTTATAGAAGCTATAACCTTGCTCACAAGCATGAATTAACAAGCTAAATAGGACTCATAGTGGCAAATTGTGTACGCAATCCTACTCCGATGCCTTTGATGTTGCACCATGAATCTGCCTGTCAACTCAATGACATGGTTACAAAAGAGATGTGCATGCAAGAGTTGGAAGAAAATATAGGAAGTGGTCCAATGGTGGGTGGACTTGGTGCGATTGAGAGGCCAAGTAGTATTGCCTCCAACAATGGTCAATGTACATTGGGGTAGCAACACAGAGGTGGCATGGACAGGCGTCCCAATGACAAACTGCACGAGTGGGCTAAGCAAGGGTCATTGGTCACCCAAGATGGAGATCTAGGGGGCTAGATTAGTTAGTGTTAACCTCAAACAGAGGAGGGTGCAAGTTGGTGTAAGTAGCAAACAACTTGCGAAGGTGTGGCATTCACACATACCACAAATCGAAGTAGCAGGAGCCTAAGAACTTGGGTGCAGGAATAAAAAGAAATTTCTTTGTGGGTTTAAGGAAAGTCATCGAAGCCTTGAAAATTGTGTGTGTGCGTGTATGACGGAAGCACGTGGCTTTCCATTAGAAAGGTAACATTGTTTACGAGTTTTTGGGCTCGCATTCTCAAAGGATGGTATATCCTCCGGAGCTGGGCTTCCAATAGAAAGCACCATACCCTGTAGTACAATTCCATAAACCAATTATTGTCTATTTGTGGTCTATGCTAGAAATAATAACTTCTAAGAATTGTTGGAGATAAATAAAGAGGGAAGCAGCATTCATGTATCGAGGTTTGCATGTGAAACTGGAGAATCCACCCAATAGGTAGAAAGAGTGAGATCTTTGAGAGACTATAGAGAGAAAGAAAGATAGAGAGAGAAGGGAAAAAAGTCAAGTTTGTGGACATACAATCTGTAGGGAATCTTTTCAAAGAATAAGCTGTGTATTATGTTTTAATCTAGAAGTACTTTACTCTACCAAAATTTTGGTAGAGTTTTGTTTGTAAATAGACCCATTTTTCAAAAATGTAAACAGGTCCTCCTTCTCTAGGAGCCTCACATGAGGATTTAAATGATAAAGCCAAAATTACTTGACAAAATTTATTTTAGTACTTATCTCAATTTATGGATATGTTTTATGCAGGACTTGACCTTTAAGTAAACAGCTTATTTTCTATCTTTTCTATTTTGCAAAAATTTGATTTTGGCAGAGTTTTGTTTGTAATTAGGGCAGTTTTTCAATTTAAGCATGTCCTCCTCTCTGAGGAGCCTCACATGAGGATTTTCTTTTTAAAAAAACTACAAACCTCTTCTTCAATGCGCATACCAGTCAGCATACCATTTCCACGATAACTTACTTTACAAGTTCTTATATAAAGCAGGCTTTTTTCACTGTTTCAAGACCGATACTCAAAAGTAACTTTTGTTTACAAACTTATAGTGTCTAGAAAAACCTAAAAGAACTTATGCCAAATTTTGGTTGGACATCCTCTCAGTAGACCAAAAGTCTACCTGAAAGCTCGGTGTTGTCATTCGTACGATTTGTGTTGAGACCATGTCGAATGATTTTTGATGTAAGGCTACCAAAAAGACCATACAAGATGCTCTTTCATGAGCAAATGTTTACCAGTATGTGACATACAGTCAAGGAGTGTTCAAAAATTCCTTCTAAATACGATATATTATGTATATATTTAATTACCAATTTCTTCTCAAAAATAATTCTTACTACCTTTCAGACTGTATATTATACCAAAAAAATCCAAAACCTGTTATATCATATGCATGTTCATGGATTTACCAACATATATCCTAGTACTTTTACACCATTGTAAAACCCTGGGACTGCCATGTCCGAATCCTCCACCCAACCTCCCTTTTATAGTCTCCTGGCCCTAGGATCCCTTCCCATTGGCAGCCGGCCCTTGGCCCCTGGTCCCTAACCTCCAGGGTTGTTGCCCTTGGCATGACATTACTCCCCCCTTGGAGAAGTGTTTTCGTCCTTGAAAACAAGAGTGATTTTCCACAGTGGAATCCGTCATGGATCCAGCTGGTTGCTTGACCGAAACACGATTCAGTTGGAGGATCAATGAAACAAAGAGGAACATCTTGATTTTCCACCTTGTTGTCCATTTGCAACCACCTGATCGTACCGGTTACTATCCAATTATAGTGTGTAGACTCCATTTAGAACGCACATGAGCATGCTAAACGAGTTATCACAACAAAGATATACCCGAAAGAGTACCACTTTCCATGAAAGTAACTTGCTGACATAACTCATCAACCAAGTTTAAGTCTTTGACTTGTTAGAAAATTTCATCACTCAACAACCCCACCAGAACTAGTGTTCAACGTTGAGAACCAGACTTAAACATGATGGGACTAAAACTAGTCGCAAACATGCTTTAACTGACGGTAAGCAAACTCCAAGTAGAACAATAAATGCTTACTAATTGGATTGCTTGGTGCTAATGTACGCACTTTGCATATCCTTTTGCACAAGATTACACTTTGTAATCTGCCTATCCCCTTGGATAACTGACAGTACTGAGGTGTGTTTCCCCTATGGTTTACATACAGTCTTCCCAGATGACTGGTAAATGGGGGTCACTGTCATAATAATCAATATCTAATTCTCCTAAATGATTTTCTCATATTAAACTGATCATTTAATGTGGGGAAGGCCAGGGGAGAAAAAGCTAGAATATTGGTTAAGCTAGCAGACCGGCCACAGTAGGGATCCAAAGGAGGGAAAATAGCGATCCAAAGGGGGGGGCATCTGCAAAAGAGCCATGTGCAACAATGGGCTAAAAAGACCCTAAGGTTCAGCCCATTAAGACTTCCAAAATGCTAAGGTTCCAAAATTCAAAGGTTGTGTCCAAAGGTCAACCCTAGGGCAAAATTGGATGCTTTGTGTGTTCCCTAAAAGTCTTTGCACATCCCTACATGGGAGGGGGCGAGCCCTAAAGGTAGGGGATGAGAGAGAAAGCCACACACACACACACACACACACACACAGGCTCCCTTTACACAAAGGGAATGAGGGACACATGTCAACTCCCTAGGCCAGATGCCCATAAGGTGTGCCCAATTTCTATTGGATGACCCTTGAAGTGGACCAATGAGAATTAAGCTAGAGTAAATCTAGTTTAATTAATTTAAAAACATTTAATAAAAGAAACCAATGAGAATTAAGTCTCCTAGAAGACTATTGGGCAGTCTCCCAAGGGGTCCAATGAGCATTCAGGAGCCCCATGGCTTGCCTGATTCCTATTGGCCAGGAGGCAAAGGGGTCCAATGAGAGTTTAGTTTAATTTTTTAATTACCTAAAGCTCTCACAAAAGGGGAAAGGGTGACACATGTCAGAAGGCTATCACTTATGCTGCTTAATTGTAATTGGCTTGACTTGGGGAGGGCCAATAAGGCTTCAGCAAGAGCAATTAGCAAGAGGGCTCGCCCAAGAGAGAGAGGGGGCTGATTTTTGCAAGGCATTATCACACACACACTCACACTTGACCATGTGTGAAGAAAGAATACTCTATCTCCTCCCAAGCTTTAATGGAGAGCTCATCACCTACTCCAAGCTTGTGAGATAGAAGCCTACATCAACACTCTCTTGGCATGTGGATGCAAATCCAACCAAGAGCCAAGCTTCAATGCATGCTCATCTTCTCTACCAATCTAATTACTAAGCTAAGCTATGCTAATATGAGTGATTATGTGAGGAGATGTACATCTTTCTCGTAAGATACTCCTTCTTCCTCTCAATCTACTCTCATACCCTGCTAGCTCTCACCATCTTCGAAGGTGTGTGAGGTCTTGGGTCTGAGAACGGGGATAATTCAAGTTGTGTTTGATTAAGTGTTTTGCTTAGTGCATGAAGCTTCCATCTTCATTGCACTAGCTAGTCTTGAAGGAACACAAAGAATTGTATTGTACAATGTCTCTCTTGATGGGAGAAACCATAATACAAAGCCTTTTGGAGGGGGGACCGGCTCCATGAAAATCCGGTCCTCAACTGTTGTCAATAGCTTAATTTCTCTCTCTTTTGAAAGTATTGTTGATGCTATCTAACTAGGTGTTATGCTTTTTGTTGCTCTCTCCACCCAAGCACTCTTGTAATTCTCATTAGGAATCTATTCTAATGAAATGCCCACTATGTTCATGCTAATTTCCGCTACACATAAGTTATTAGGCCATTAAATGTTACATTGGTATCAGAGCTCAAGGTTTCTCTTTTCTTGATCAAGAAGGGAGGTCCTCAAGCTAGCTACAAATGGTTGGTATTATTAATTGCCTGTGAGTAAGTAGAATAGGGATTTTTCAGCCTTGCAGTGCGCCTGCCTTCGTGCAGTTAACGGGGCATCACCGTCGAGAGCTATGGTCTTAATAGTGGAGTCCTACGGCGCTTGCCTACGGCTTAACCACTATTGAGCTATTAGAAGCTTGACAGGAGCCGATGCTCTTTTGGTGTCGAAAGACCCTCTCTTCTATTCCTTGCAATTAATGGTATTCGAGCAGCGGGTACAGTAGCTTGAGTGCTTTTTCTAAAGGGGTAAAGAGGAGTAGCAACTAGGGCTTGAAGTGCCAAAGTACACCTAAAAGTTGTTAGAATGGCTGACAATAGTAAAGAGAGTGAAATTAATGTTGATAACTTTCATTTTGCTCATGAGCAAGCTACTAATGATGCTTCAATGCTTGTTAACTATCTTGTTTCTAGGCTTCAACAAGCCATGGGCAATCCATCTCTCCAAAGTGAAGTGCAACGGCAGCTCCGTGCTCACGGGATTCTCCAAGCTAATCACCATGACGAGAGAACACCTAAGAAGCCTCCTTGTGAGACTACCAAAAGAGGTCTCTCTCCGATTCGGGAAGAAGAAGAGAATCCTTATGAAGGGCTCAAGAATTTACTTCTTGATGATGTATCTCCTTCCCAAAGGAGAACTCAAGAGCCTCCACTGAAGGAACGAGAAAGAAGCGAATCTCCCGCCACCTTGGCGGAAATGGCTCCACGAAGACGGCGGGCTAAACGCTCTCCATCACCACCAAAGCGGAGAAGACCATCACACTCTTCTCCACGCCATAATTCAAAGAGGGATGATAAAAAGCAAGAGAAGAAAAAGGCGAGAAAGAGGACACCCTCTTCTCCATCTTCTTCATCCTCTTCCTCTTATGAAAGCTATGGTGAAGACGACAAAGATCAAGACAAGAAAAAGGCGAGAAAGAGGTTACCCTCTTCTCCACCTTCTTCAAATTCTTCACCTTCTGAAGAAAGTGATGGTGCAACCTTTGAACCATCAAAAAGAAGAGGCCATAGGAAATCCTATGCCGCATGGAAGAGGTCGTCCAAGTTGAAGAAATTCAAAGAGGGAGGGAACAGCATCTATTTCCTTACCTATGATGGTACCTTTGGTGCTACGGACAAAGTCTTGGCCTTTATCCAACAATTCGATGCGGCGTTTGGAGATGAGGGCTTCACGGAATCCTCTAAGCTACGTCATGTAGCTATGCACTTTCAAAATTCCGCCAGACAATGGTGGTCTAGCCTACGAGCCAACGGTGAAGCTCCACGAACATGGAAAGCTTTAAGAGCTTCCATTATGAAGCAGTTTTTGGCCACCAATGCCAAAGACAAAGTACTCACCGAATGGCGAAGCTTAAAGCTCTCTCCCAATGAATCCATCCACAAATATGTAGACAAGTTTTGGGACCTACAACTCAAAGCCACTATCTTCAAAAAGTTGGATTTTGGAGAGCAAAAGCAACAATTTTGTGCGGGCTTAACCGAAGAAATGGCGGAGTATGTCAACTCACAAAGACCATGTACCATATCGGCGGTAATACACCACACTATGGTGGCCTCTCGAATCAATTTCCAAATGGGGGCAAAAAGAAATAATAAGCCCCCGGAAAACAAGGGTTCCAATGAGCCAAAGGGGAAGGACAGTGTCCAAAAGTCTCCTAAGGGCAACTCCAACAAAGCTAAAGAGAAGGGAGTTTACAAAGGTAAGAATAAACTCTCTCCTGAAGAGCTTGAGCGTTATCGTAAGGATAACCGGTGTTTCAAGTGCGGCGAACAAGGGCATGCGTACCGCGCTTGTCCCCAAAAGAACAACCGCCAAGATCCTCCTAGAGCTTCCTTGGTTGAAATCCAAGAGGAGGAGACTCACCAAACTCACCACAAAGGATCTCCTCTATGCCATGCTTGGGGAAAGGTGAGAGAACATGATGCTTTTATTCTCTTTGACCCTGGTTCTACTCACAATTTTATATCTATGGAGTTAGCCACCAAGCTAGGCATACAATCCTATGAGATGGGAGATGTCCTACCCGCAGACAGTGCCTTCAAGGGGCAAGAAGCTTCAGCCACTCCCTTAATTGGGAAATTGAGGCTTCATGTCCAAGGCTATGTGGACAAAGAGGACTTCTTTATCTCTCCTCTCAAGCATGAGGATGTAATCCTAGGGGCACCATGGTTTGACTGCCTGGCTGCCGATGTTAAATTTCCTGAAAGGAGAATCTCCTTAAAGTTCAGGGAAAAAGACATGTATATAGATGCTAAGGAAATGGGTAACACCATCCCCATTGTACATACACCAGCTTTCAACAAGTCAATAAAGAGCTCTATTTCCGTGTACATGATTTTTGTTAAAGATTCTCAAAATGAACCTAATGCTTTAACAAAAGAAAATAAAAGCAACCAAAAGGAATTAGAGTTATCCAATTTTCTCAAGGGGTTTCAAGATGTTTTTATTGACGACATCCCTTGTGAGCTACCTCCTAAACGAGGTAATGATGACCATGCAATTGAACTTCTTCCAGGAAGTTCACCGCCTAATAAACCTCCTTATAGAGTTTCTCAAGCTCAACAAGAGGAAATTATGCGGCAAGTGCATGAGTTAGTTGAGAAGGGTATGGTTAGGCCAAGCTCATCTCCATTTTGCTCACCTGTGCTATTAGTGCAAAAGAAAGACGGCACATATAGTATGTGTGTCGACTATAGAGCACTAAATAGGATCACTATCAAGAATAGGTTTCCCGTTCCACGGGTAGAAGACCTATTTGATAAGCTACAAGGATCGACCTACTTCAGTAGGATTGACCCTAAAAGTGGCTATCATCAAATAAGGATAGTTGATCAAGACATTGTAAAGACCGCATTTCGTACTACATTTGGTCTTTACGAATACATTGTCATGCCTTTTGGCTTGACCAATGCACCAGCCACATTCAACCGCTTGATGGAGAAGCTGTTCAGGCCTCATCGAACCTTCACTGGATTGTTCTTTGATGATATTATCATCTACTCTAATTCATTGGAGGAACACAAGCAACACCTCCAGGTAATATTTCAAGTTTTAAGAGAGAATAAACTTTACGTTAATTGAAAGAAAAGTGAATTTTTCTTACAAGAGATTCAGTATTTAGGTCACATTATCTCTCAAGATGGCATCCAAATGGATCCATCCAAGTTAGAGGTAATAAAAGGATGGCCTAAACCAAGGAATCTTCATGAACTAAGAAGCTTCATAGGTATGTGTGCATACTATAGATGCTTCATAGAAAAGTTCTCACAAATTGCGGGACCATTAAAATTTTCTTATGGAGAGAAGGTGGAGGCCTTTATCAAGCAAATTAGGAATCTCCAAGATCAATTAGCTACTATTGGTGTAGCTATTCTTTGAAATATTTAGCTTAGTGATGCATTTGCATACTTCTAGCTAGATAAGATGGTCTTGTTACGATGCTCAATATTTAAGTTCGCAATCTCTCGTACATTTAAAGAATTGGGTGTAATGTCATAAGGGGATTACATCAAATGCCTCTAAGATGGAGCCCAAGAAAGAAGAAAGTTACCGAGGATGAGCACAAGCGATGGCTTGAAGCTAAATCTCACCTGGCCAACGAACAGTTAGAGGAAATCAAGAAGGCAAGATTTCTCTCTAGGGAAACAGTGCAAGGCCCTTGAACCTTTTTGAATCCGACTCTATCGCTGCCTGGCTTGGCGTGAGCACACACACTCACATTCTCTCACTTGCCACTTGCCCACACACCTGGCTAACCGTCAATGCTCAGATTTTGTCGCTTGTCACCTCCACAATCTCAAGACTTAAAGTCTGTACTGTCAACCCTGCCTCACCTAACAAAGAAAAGCGTTAGGTATACATGGTCTACTAAGGAGAACAATGCTTTTGAAAAGCTTAAAGAAAAGCTTATCTCTCAACTTGTGCTTACACTACCGGATCTCTCAAAACCATTTGAGGTCCAATGTGATGCTTGTCGTGATTGCCTTGGAGTTGTTTTTCTCCAAGAAGGGCACGCCATAGGCTATGAGAGCCGAAGGCTTGACCCTATTGAGCAAGCTCTAGGCATATACGAAAAGGAACTCCTTGCAGTTCTACATGCCTTAGACTCATGGAAGCACTATTTATTGGGGACTCCTTTCATTCTGCGAACGGATCACCAAAGTCTTAAGTACTTCATAACGCAGACCAAGCTCTCCGACAAACAAATGAGGTGGGCAAATTTCCTTTCGCAATTTCATTTTCATATTGCTCACATTGCTGGCAAGCATAATCAAGTAGCCGATGCACTCTCAAGACGGCCGAGAGTGAATGCGGTTTACATAGCAACTCACAATGATCTATCTTCAATGATAGATGAGTATGCTATTGATCCCGATTTTAGAGATGTGATTTCAGCCCTTACATTAGGGAAGAAAGAAGAACCATTTACTTTACAAGATGGTTATCTTCTCTATGGCAATAGACTATGCGTTACTAACTCCCTGCGTGAGAAAGTAATGTATGAATCTCATGCTCCCCCGTATGCGGGGCATAGAGGGATTCAGTCTACCTTAAAGGGAATTGAAACATATTTCTATTGGCCTACCATGAAAGTGAACATACAAGAGTATGTTTCCAAATGTGTGGTATGTCAAAAGACAAAATTTGATAGAGGGAAGCAACCTGGATTGCTTCAACCCTTGCCAATCCCTAATTCACCATGGGAGAGCATATCCATGGATTTTATCTTTGGATTGCCTAAGTCTATCCATGGGAATACGGGAATATGGACGATAGTAGACAGGTTCAGTAAACAAGCTCATGTTATACCTGTCAAAAAGACTATCAAAGCCCATCAAATGGCAACCCTCTTCATTTCACAAATTTTCAAATACCATGGCTTGCCAATGTCCATACTGTCGGATAGAGATCCTAGAATGACCAGTAATTTCTGGAAGGGTCTCTTTGAGAATTTAGGAACAAGGCTAAACTTCTCTTCGGCCTATCATCCACAAATTGATGGCCAAAGTGAAATAGCTAACCTAACCATTCTCGATCTACTAAAAGCCTATGTAACGGAAGTAGATCAAAGATCCCAATGGGAGCAGTACTTACCCTTAGTGGAGTATGCTTACAATAACACTGTACATACTTCCACGGGAAAAGCACCTTTCGAGGTAATTGAGGGAAGATCAAAAAGTCCCTTGCTACTTAAGGTACATGGGAAGATCTTCGTTGCAGATGAGTATAGCCAAGACCTACAAGAATCTTTTCAAAAGATTAAGGATGCTATCTCTATCTCATAGCAAAGGCAAAAGGCTGCTTCTGACAAGCACAGAAGAGCCCAAGCCTTTAAAGAAAACGATTGGGTCTTGTTAAAGTTTCCCAAGGCTCGATTGAGGCACACGACGGGCAAGAATCCTACGGGCCACCAAAAGTACTATGCTAAACTAGCAAAAAGGTACTATGGTCCCTTTCAGATTCTTAGGCCAATCAATGAGATGGCCTATCAACTCAAGTTGCCCAATCATTGGCTCATACACAATGCTTTCCATGTGAGCCTATTAAAGCCTTACAAAGGAGAGCCACCTCAAGAACCAACTATTGAAGACCCACCGGAGATCGAGGACCAAGAGGAGGTGCTGCAGCCCGAGTCAATTCTCCGACATGAAGACAAGGTACTAAGAGGCGGTAAGACTATCCGACGATATCTTATTAAGTTTAAGAATTATCCTTTTGAAGATGCTAGATGGATGCAAGGCATACAATTAAAGGATAACCTAAACCTTGTCAATGCTTACAATGCTTCCCAAGAGTAAGCAAATGTACAAAATGTTAAAAATGAACAAAATTTTTGTCTTAAAAGACTCTCTTTTTCTTTATTTGTGCACAAAAATGAAGTAGTATGCATGCTTAGATCAAGTTTGCGGAGACGACGTCTCCCAAACACCAAGTAGAGCTTGTCACTCTACTATGGAAGACTAATAGGACTAATGTGTAGACATGCTTGCGGCAGCCTCAGGCTCTCAAGCGCCAAATGGACTAGTCATCCATTGTGGAATGATGTCGTAGGGTAACATAGGGATCCTCTACCCGCTAAGAAAAGGACTCATGAACATGCTTTATCTTCTCTACACCATAGTCGAGGACGACTATGATTTCAAGAGAGAGGTAATGTCATAATAATCAATATCTAATTCTCCTAAATGATTTTCTCATATTAAACTGATCATTTAATGTGGGGAAGGCCAGGGGAGAAAAAGCTAGAATATTGGTTAAGCTAGCAGACCGGCCATAGTAGGGATCCAAAGGAGGGAAAATAGCGATCCAAAGGGGGGGGCATCTGCAAAAGAGCCATGTGCAACAATGGGCTAAAAAGACCCTAAGGTTCAGCCCATTAAGACTTCCAAAATGCTAAGGTTCCAAAATTCAAAGGTTGTGTCCAAAGGTCAACCCTAGGGAAAATTGGATGCTTTGTGTGTTCCCTAAAAGTCTCTGCACATCCCTACATGGGAGGGGGCGAGCCAAAGGTAGGGGATGAGAGAGAAAGCCACACACACACACACACAGGCTCCCTTTACACAAAGGGAATGAGGGACACATGTCAGCTCCCTAGGCCAAATGCCCACAAGGTGTGCCCAATTTCTATTGGATGACCCTTGAAGTGGACCAATGAGAATTAAGCTAGAGTAAATCTAGTTTAATTAATTTAAAAACATTTAATAAAAGAAACCAATGAGAATTAAGTCTCTTAGAAGACTATTGGGCAGTCTCCCAAGGGGTCCAATGAGCATTCAGGAGCCCCATGGCTTGCCTGATTCCTATTGGCCAGGAGGCAAAGGGGTCCAATGAGAGTTTAGTTTAATTTTTTAATTACCTAAAGCTCTCACAAAAGGGGAAAGGGGGACACATGTCAGAAGGCTATCACTTATGCTGCTTAATTGTAATTGGCTTGACTTGGGGAGGGGCCAATGAGGCTTCAGCAAGAGCAATTAGCAAGAGGGCTCACCCAAGAGAGAGAGGGGGCTGATTTTTGCAAGGCATTATCACACACACACTCACACTTGACCATGTGTGAAGAAAGAATACTCTATCTCCTCCCAAGCTTTAATGGAGAGCTCATCACCTACTCCAAGCTTGTGAGATAGAAGCCTACATCAACACTCTCTTGGCATGTGGATGCAAATCCAACCAAGAGCCAATCTTCAATGCATGCTCATCTTCTCTACCAAGCTAATTACTAAGCTAAGCTATGCTAATATGAGTGATTATGTGAGGAGATTTACATCTTTCTCGTAAGATACTCCTTCTTCCTCTCAATCTACTCTCATACCCTGCTAGCTCTCACCATCTTCGAAGGTGTGTGAGGTCTTGGGTCTGAGAACGGGGATAATTCAAGTTGTGTTTGATTAAATGTTTTGCTTAGTGCATGAAGCTTCCATCTTCATTGCACTAGCTAGTCTTGAAGGAACACAAAGAATTGTATTGTACAATGTCTCTCTTGATGGGAGAAACCATAATACAAAGCCTTTTGGAGGGGGGACCGGCTCCATGAAAATCCGGTCCTCAACTGTTGTCAATAGCTTAATTTCTCTCTCTTTTGAAAGTATTGTTGATTCTATCTAACTAGGTGTTATGCTTTTTGTTGCTCTCTCCACCCAAGCACTCTTGTAATTCTCATTAGGAATCTATTCTAATGAAATGCCCACTATGTTCATGCTAATTTCCGCTACACATAAGTTATTAAGCCATTAAATGTTACAGTCACAATATCATACAACATTGCTGAGGAAACAACAATGTCCTGAATAACCATCTTGGTTAACTTGAAAAATCCACCAGCACCCAAACCAAGCCATGACCTCTATTGGTGATTGGTAGACCAAAAAGTAATCTCATATAGATATTGCACATGAGTGTAAAATGCTTCATAAGCAACTGATGTGATGAATATGCATGCCGCTCCAAATCAGTCTTTGCTAAACACTAGGGCCCATAACACCTAGTGTGCATGCATTTAGCAAAAACAGATCCGAACCTGTATATCCTTGATCATTCTTGTCCATACTTATGGAAAATATGATGCTCCTAGCACACATTAAAGAGGAATGTAAAGAGTTATGAAAAGAAAGTAGATACTTTCTGCTGCAATCATTTGCAAGCCTTACTGAAATGTTTGAATCAAAATAGAAGGTGAAACATTAATCATGTCCAGGTACAAACAATGAAACCTTTTCATTAACAACTCATAGCCCAAAGATATGCATAAACAACCATCTGTAGTGTTGTTTAGTAGCACTTGTACCTTAACAAGTCATTCTAAGTATCCGACAATTTTGGCCACTGAAATTGCTCCTGATACGTCGTGCTGACAATGGTCTAGAAAACAGATTTGACCAACACCTAGGGACTTTGTCGTGACACATACTGGAAATAGGGGGCGCCAGTGTCAGTCCCAGAGACTCATATTCACCACATGTGGATTATGTCTCAACTAAGGATGTCAGAAAAAAGAACATCCTACCTACAAGTATAAGATGTACTTGTGTGTGGAGGTAACTGCAAACACTCTATGACGAGAGTGAGAGGGACCCTCATTACCTTGCTCCACACTGGCTAAACTAAACTCCTTGAGCTCCTAGACCATGTTACATCCCATGTGACAACATGTGCCAAATAAACCCTTCAAATGGGTCTATAACTTCATAATGCAAAAACTTATTTTGGACACTACGGTCCCAAAGTCTTGGCTCTTACATGACATTGTCATCTCTCTGAAGAGAAAAAATGGATCACAACATAGTGTATGCATCCTACGTAGAAAAAGCAAACCAAAAAACATAAAACCAAATCACATGCTTACATGGAGGGTGAACATAGTGTTCACTTATTTGTAGGTTAATGTTCACTTATTTGTAGGTATCTGTCCAAATTTCCCGCCTGCAAAGTCCTAGGAACAATAATTAAAAATTAGGAAAATGCAAGTAGTATTGAACATATAACCTTGGGTGTTGCCATTGCAATCCAGACCCCTTGTTTAAAGCAACATTGGCCAACCCCACGGTTAAATGTTGCATGAAAACTGCTCAACAAGCAGTTGGCCTTGTCCGTGACCCTCATTGGGTTTGCCCCTGGCTTTTTATCACTTTTGAAGTTGAAATATTTCCACTACCCTTTGGCAGTTTGTGGACTTCTTTCCTTGAAACTGCAAGTGTGAAGGTTCCAAGAATGGACCATCAATCCTTACTAAGTGTTTAGTAATCACGTGTTGGGTCTTACCCCAAAATTGTACACATAAAAGCATTCTTAGTGCTAATAGGAGTTCCACTGAAATTGGAGTCGTGTGCACAACTAGATCTTTGTCACACCCAAAACTCCATATGTGGGGTTTTTGTGAGTAGTTGTATGGTCTAAAATGTTGGCTTCATCCTTGCACCTTGGTAGAGATAACCCCGAACGAGTTTAAGATGTTCAAAAACGAACTTGACTTGCACACGTAAAGTGTGGAGTGCGAAAATAATGTCCAAAAAATCACTAATGGCAAGACTCTTGCTTGTCCATTTACAAACAGATGGCTCTTAGCCATGCCCAAAGAGGTGGTAAGTGATGGCTCTTAGCCCTTTTGGTTGGCTCATAGAAAGAGTTTAATAAAATCGTGTCTAGTTTCACCTTTCACGCATAGAAGTTGGAAAGAGAGAGAGAGAGAGAGAGAGAGAGAGAGAGAGAGAGAGAGAGAGAGAATGTTGGGTTGACGAAAACCCCTTATTCCAATGTGTTGTATGCCCTTTTCAAATTCTCGAGTGCAGACTGTGCTTGTGTCATAGCTTATCCTATAAGCGTACGTCAGTGTAATTGTACCATGCTCTTTTAGAGAGAGGTACCAAAAGTCCCATCATGACCCACTTATCTTGTATGTGAGCGTGATTGTATCAGGGTGCATATGTATGGCATGTTGCTTGTGAAGAAACATAAAAATAAAATGTCTAAAAATAACAACAACTGAGCTCATCCTTGATAGAGTAGCTAGTGCTATAGCGGAAGCGTATGCAATGATGGTTGTTGTACGGCCATCATACGAGTATCCCATGCATAAAGACTTTAGATTCCATGATAGCTGCAACCATGTGAGCCGTTGGTATACGTGCTGTGCACGATTACACTGGAATGGATACATCACATTGCAGCATTGCATGTGAGATTATATCCACGGAGTGCTAAAGATGTGTGCCATTATCATTGATTGATAGTCAATCGATAATACCTGGGCACATAAGAGACGATGTGCTTCAGTGAAAGACAAGCAAAGCACGTTGCTTTGTATAGTGGCTCCGTATGGAGTCTACCCAAGCACTTTGCTTTGCACAGCAAAGAGGCTTTTCCAGAATGAAAAGTAAAACATATACAAAAAATAAACATAACTTGAAAGTTACTAACCTTGTCGCCCAATACAGGTGTTTGATAAGTCGCTCAAAATTGCTCGAGTGAGTGAGCATATGTATCATATACACACGCATGGTATGTAGAAATCTGCAAACATCTTTGCAAGTTTTCCCACATTCGTATGCTAAGAGCATATTCCAAACTATGAAAATTGCAATGCCAAATACCAAAAGAGAAGCCTTGCTTCACATAAGTACTCATGTAATATGTCGAATTGTACAATGTATTGATAAACAAAATTCTTTTTGCAATAGAGGTACCTTATATCTGTTGGGCGTGATTACGGGTATCCGAAGGATTTGTAGGTGGAGCCATGCTCCCAAGATGTCGAATCATGATCGACAAAAAGTCAAGCCCGAGCAACTGGCTTGACCGTTTGTTAAAATACAGTCAATGATAGGCTTTGCCGAGTACTTTGACCATATAGTCACAAGTTTATTGTTCAAACCACACACCCAGCTAAACAGCACTTACTGTCGGTCATACTTACACCTTGACGTTTGTCCTTGACAAACATCTCTTGGAACAAGCTCCCCTTCCACCATAAGCAATGGTTGTGAAGCTTGTGTTGACGGATGAAAAAGCTACTGCAAAATTGAAATGAATAAGAAACATCAATGTAAAGTTTATTCTACTTACCGGCCATTGAAAACGTCGAAATTGCCATCTCCATCAAATATGAAGCAGTCGTCACATTGATAACTGCAACAGCCATCATATGCATGAAAGTTCTGCAAATTGCAAATGTGTTGTTGCATTTTGCTGCATGCCTAGCATGCCGCACCCTTGCCAAAAATATCTTGCCCTGCATAGGTTGTTTTGATGCACTTCTTGCAATTGGCCGCATGCCTAGTTGTGAGGAATTTGTGCACCTACTGCAAAATTGCAGAAGGCAAGTTCTGATGATCGTCGACACGATACACCCTACATGTGTGCCATGTCGACACCTTGCAAGAGTTTCGTGTTTGACTACTGTAATTGTGGGATAGGCCCCTTAAGGCCTTGGAAGAGTGGCCCCCTTTTAACTGCGGGCGGCCCCCCAAAAAAACGGAAAAAAAAATTAAAAAATTAAGGAGCATAGCGATGACAGGGCGGCAGACTCTGTGCGAGGGGAGAAGATGAGCAAGATGCGCACGCTGCTGCAAACCGGAGCATGGGCCTGTGTCGAGTAATCACCATCGGTGCCCTGCAATTCTGTTGAGCCCGTCTGCTAGTCATTCAATGCATGTCGATGCCGGCCCCATCTCCGTGTTAGACGCCCCTCCCATGCGAGTAGCCGAGTTTCTCTTCCTCGATACAAGGGGCCATGCTCGGGCTGCATCATGAAGAAGAAGATCTCCTCAAGGAGCTTGCCCACAGTTCTCCACACACACACACACACACACACACAGAAATCACATGCAAATCCCTCCCTTCCTCCCTCCTCCATAGCTTTCCCCTATACTGGCTCTGATACCAGTATAAAACCCTGGGACTGCCATGTCCGAATCCTCCGCCCAGCCTCCCTTTTATAGCCTCCTGGCCCTAGGACGCCTTCCCATTGGCAGCCGGCCCTTGGCCCGCCAGTCCCTGACCTCCAGGGTTGTTGCCCTTGGCATGACAACCATGCTAATCACTTTTGCATAACTTCATTTTTGTTTACGGACCAGAGTGTTCTTTATCTTATTGAATGTTTTATTTTGGAAAATTAAAAGCTAGTTTGGCCTGCTTCTTGCCTATTTTTCTATCAACTATGTATCCCCAGCCAGTGTAGTGTTCCGGACCATGCGGACAGTGTTTCATACCATGCGTATTTTTCATTTTGAATAGTTCCCCCATCTTATGCCCTTATACAAATACTCAACAAGTATATGGTATGTTATGCAGAACAAATATTTACTCCCAGTTTACCATAAGTTAATGGAATGTCTATTCACACAACTTTAAAATATATTAAATGCAAAGTGTTTAAAATAACAGAATGAAAAAACCAGTGTCTGATTACCTATGATGAGTAGCCCCAAAGTTGCTATCGATCCCAATACTTGGATGATTCAATGGCGTTCGTGCGATGAGGTAGTATGCAGCCAGATGTATGTGATTGTGTGTGTGCATGTTACATACTGTGTAAGAGAAGGTGTTAACCCTCACGGCTCACGGACACCCCATCACCTACGACGGACGTGTATTATGTATTTGGTAGACTCAGGTACCGGGCTTGTCGGACCAATAGAAAAAGGGTAAGAGTGATCGCCGATGACAGGCGCACTCTAACTGGGACATTCAAGGGATTAGTTGGCTAAGCATGGGCGCCCAAGTGTGAATGGGGTGAGCTCATATAAAAGCCAACTAAACCTAAAATTCACTCATTCTCTCATTTGTGCAATAGAAGAGTGCTCTTGCTCCATCTCCATCTCCATCTTCTTCTTCTTCACCTCCTTGTGTGTGTGTGTGTGTGTGTGTGTGTGAGAGAGAGAGAGAGAGAGAGAGAGAGGGAGAGTGTGTGTGCGATCGAGCATTACGAAGGCACGACGGCGGCAAAGCGGTTGAGCGCGGCACGACTGCAGCTTCTTCTTCATCGCGACGAGGAATCCACCACGAAGGCGAGCGTAGAGCGGTGAGTAACACACCCTTTGCTCTCTTGAGCTTGCTAGTTTAGGATTGTCGTGTGCTTGGAGCCATTTGTGGCTCGCACACGGTGTATTGGCAAGTCCCTTGCTTCGACAGTGCGGCAAGGAGCGCACATTTTTGGCGCCGCTGCCGGGGAAATGCCCTACACTAAGCTCGGTTAAGCACTTTACGCTTTCTTGTGGTGCAATTTCTATCATAGGAAAGGCAGGGAATGAGTGTGTGTAGTTGTGTGGAGATTTCTGTTTTTTGCGTTTTCTGAGTTTTCTGGTTTGCACTGCACAGTTAGAATTTCTTGCGTTTCTGCATTTTCTGGCTTGCACTGCACAGTTCTGTCAAGTTTCAATTATCTGCATTTTCTGTGTTTTCTGGTTTGTGCACAGTTAGACGCACAGTTAGTTAATTAAGTAGGCTAGTAATTAGGTGAGACAGAAAGTAGGTAGGTGAGGTCAACGCGCACCAAAACGCGTACCATATAATATCTCCAAAAAAATATATAAAAAAAGAAAAAAAAATCGAAAAAAAAATCAAAAAAATAAAAAACGTGAGTGAGAGGGAGGTTAGATTTTCGAAAATAAAAAACGTGAGTTATAAAAACGGATGGGTTGGTTTGTATAAAAGTTAGATCGGGATCGGTTTCCCAAGCCCAGGCCTCAGTCCTTAGTCTTATGATATATACTAAACTCACTCTTATATATATACCCTACTCCCTCAAGAGGGAATGAGAGCATGTGGGACAAGTCCTCCACTCTCCTCCCTTCTCTTCCCACTTGCACCCTTAGACTTGCTATTTGGAGCCTAGTTCCCTAGCTAGGAAAAGACTGTTTCGGGCTTTTCTGGAGCAAAATAGAACCAAACGGTGGGCTGTAAAACACAGTGCGTCCCTCCTAGCAATACGCTCGTTTCGAGCTATCACACGGCCCATTCCACGACACGCTCTAAAAAATCTAGCAAAAAAACAAACAAAAAACACGCTAAAAACTAGTCACAAGGCCTCCTAGAGCAGCTTTTTGACACCTTAGGGTATCAAAAGCACATGCACTTACGCTCTGGGCGGGTGCTAGAACACGAGCATATTGAGGGTGCCTCTGTTCATACGGACACCCATTACCCATCCACGATAGGCTCTAGACCCTTAGCGGGGACACAAGGTAGCACCACCCAAGACCCTAAAATAGCCGCTAGTGATTCCTCCTCCGACTCAGAAATCATGGAAGCATACCCTACCCAAAAAACTGAGAGAGAAGGCCATGCACCTCCCGAAGCTCCACAGTACTAGTATGTTTAGTCGTTTCATGGAAACATTAGGTAGAGCTACTCGCTCGGAACCAGAGGCAAATGAAGCACACGAAGGGGGTGGGGAAGTGGACTCTCCTTTCACATCGCACGTGGACCCCACACCCCCAAAGAGTGTCCATGTGGATATCCTGCCAACTTCTTACCAAGAAGGCCCTGTTGAGCTGCCTCCTTCAGAAGTTCCCTCTAGAGTACCGTTGGTGACAAGTAAAACCACGGGGAGCAACATTGCTTCTACCTCACAAGAAACCGTTAACACGTCGACTCTAGAAGGATTGTTCATTAATGATCATTGGACATACGACCTCCACACTGAGGTGTTGACGGATCTACACTCTGGCCACGCCTACCATGTAGGATGGATAGAGATTGTACAATCCACCTCTAGTGCCACGAGCATCGAAGATCAACAGAAAATGATCTGTAATGTTATCCATGGCATTATTCAATCGGAAAGGCAAAACCGAGGGGTAAATATACTCTCAACTGGCCCCATGAGATTTCTGGATACGAGCAAGGCTCAACAGCCTACTCTATCACAAATGGAGACTCCTCTAATGAGCCCCATGGACCCATCTTACGTCATTTCACCTGGGGTCTCTATGCAATCTGAGCCTCCGAGCGACAACTTTAGCTTCCCTAACTTGGCTCAACCCTCTATTAAGGAAAACACAGTGCTCACTCCAGGGATAGGCCTGACAGAGAATGTACCGATGACATCTACGGTTAGCGCAGTGCCACTACCTAGTGTCGTAGTACCTAATATGGGGCCTCGACCGTATGTGCCTCTAGCCCCTTATGCACACATGGCCCCCACACCTCCAATTGTACCACTTGTTCATGCTCCTCGAGTGCCGCTCCCTAGCCCTTATCCGAGTGGACCTATGCCCGGTTATGTTCCATATCCTGCATCATCCACACATATGCCAAGACCGGTACCCGTCCCTCTCCCACATATGATTCCAAGAGTACCTCCACCGGCCCTGCCTCCTCACATAGGTGACTTGGCAGTGTTTGCTCAAACCATAGGTCGATCTATCGCGGAAAATATGCGTCATGCATCTGATAGAGAGCCTCGAAGTAAGGCAGTACAAATTGCCAAAATCACGCAAAAATTCAACGGGGACGAAGATGCTAGAAAACACATTGAAGTGTTTGAACAAGTATGTGATTCCTTAGGGGAACGCAACGAACTACATAAGTGCAATGCCTTAAGCTTGACATTAAGTGGGAAGGCTGGAGATTGGTATAGAACCCTAAGGGTGGACGAGAAAACAATCTACCCTACCCTTCGAAGGTTGTTTCTAAAGGAGTACATACGAGAAGGTGTGCTTTGGGGTGTAGCATCTCAGCTACAGAAGGCCGAACGTAAGGAAGGAGAGTCAGTAAGGAACTTCATTAGTCGTCTAAAGCACTTAAACTCTCGCTGCCCTGTAAATGAGCGCTTCAACAATAACCAACTGCTTGATCGATTCATTCGAGGGTTGAGGAATGAAGGAATCTATAATGGACTAGTGATTAGAGGTATCACAACCTGGGAAGATGTCACTGCCAATGCAATCCAATTAGAGGACAACTTGATGATAGCAGGCATGAGGGTGTCTACTGACACGAGATCCACTAGCTCACAAGCCATTGAGTATGAACCCATGACTCCAAAGCCCATTGCCAATGAGCCAAAGGTATTTGAGACATTCTTGACAGACCTCACCAAGGCAATCCAAGAGTCTCTTAAGGATAATCGACCCCCTCAAAATAGTCACATGTATCCAAGAAGGGAGCAACAATGGTGTTCCATTTGCTTAGGTCCACATAGCACTAGTGAGTGCCCTTTAGAGTAAAATTTAATGGAACTTGCAACGCATGTGGTAGGTATGGTCACCAAGCTAAGGATTGTTTAATGATCAAACGTATGATGGCAAATAAACCACCTGTAGCCTGGACGGATGCGCCTCGAGCTCCTGTATTGATGCCTGCTCCACCTGTTGAGCAACTACCGCAACACATGGTCCCTAGATCTCAAAATGTTGTACAAGCTACACCGCTACCACCTCCTGTGCTAGGACCGCAGCCCCCGCATCCAAGAGTCGCCCCTATGAACCAAGTGGGTTGTGAGCCATCTAATGCTTATGCAGATGGCTGTGAGGAGGAAATAGACACTAGTATTGCCTACGGACTTGATACATTGGAAGAGTGTCCTATATACTACATGGAAGATTGCTGGGGGCAAGTCAAGCCGGTTTATCAAGCTGCTGCTCTCGCATCCAGAGGTCAAAATATCAACACCCAGGCTAGGAGGCCACCTCTTCAATGCTACGAGTGTGGTGGACCACATCGGGCAACGGAGTGCCCTATTAGGCTGCAAAAGAATGCTGCACAGATGCAAATGAATCAAGGGAGCATGCCTGCAATGCCAATACTCACCTGTAATCGTTGTGGCATTGATCACTTGATTGCCCAGTGCCCCTATAACCCAAATGCGCCTAAAATCACACCCCTAAATTTGGTCGAAATTGCTAGTGTGACATCGCCAATACCACCCGTCGCACCCGCTTATGCGATTACACGCTCCATGCTTCAAGGGCCAGGCCATATCCTCGAAGAGAGAGATACCGCGTCAGTTATCCAAGCAAATAAAAAGAAGACACGAAGGAAGAGGTCGCAGAATACGGGAAATTCAAAGCCAAGTTCCAAAACAAACATAGGAACAGGAGATGACACCGTGTATATGAATGACCTCGAGGATGATTCAGATTCAATCGAGACAATGGAGACTAGAACCAATACCACAAAGGGAAAGACCGACAAAGAAAACCGTAACATGGAACCAAATGAAAACCGAATAAGAGAAAACCATAAAGAGCCTCTGAAAACACCACAAGTGTTTCCAAATCCAATCCAAGACCCCCAAGATAAACCGCAGGGGCAAAAAGGGAAGAATCGAAAGAAGAAGATTGGGACGTACCCAAACCCAGTAGACGAGATTGAGCAGGTGAAACATCTAAGAGGTTTAGTGGAGGAGACTCAAAGGAAACTAGAACTAGAACCCATGCATGTCAAAATTCATGACACAGTGTTTCCCACGCAAGTTCATCCACCCCACATGAACCATAGACCGTTAGCCATATCTAGTATCATCCAAGAAGGGAGTGAGGACGGGACATCAGAAAGTGAGCATACACCTTTCTTGTTGGAAAGGATGTTTAAATAAGGAATACCTGATCCCATTGAGGAATATGAGATTCCATCCTCACCAGTTCCTATTCAAGGACCTACACCCTGCAAAATGCCAATGAATGTTGCCAAACTAGTGGACTTCATGTCTTCTGAGGTCCGAACCACGATCATAGCAAAGCTGTATGGAGATCCTGAGTTATTCCTTGCACTTCGAGCATTCCTTAACGGAGAGCTATGAACAGGATTACCGCAGTTTGCGCAACCAAATAGGCCTGACTCGATTATGATTGATGAGGAAAATCATGTGCAATCACTTGACTTAGATGGACACGAGTCTGTGATCGAGGTACCCATTAACGAATTAGGGCAATATTTTGAAGGCAACGAGTCTAATGCGACCCTACCCATCACTACCAAGGGATTAACTATAAAGGGAATTCTTGATGGTGGTGTGGGAGTTAGCATCGTTACAAAAGATTGTTGGGAATCCATGGGAAAACCCCGCCTCAGTGTTACTAACATTGTGGTAAAGATGGCAAATGGTACCATAGCCAAACCTATGGGGATGCTCAAGGATCTTAAGATCAAAGTTCTAGGACAATGTTAGTAAAGATGGCAAATGGTACCATAGCCAAACCTATGGGGATGCTCAAGGATCTTAAGATCAAAGTTCTAGGACACAAGGTACGACATACGTTCATTGTAATGGATTTCTCTAAACACCTTATGTCATATGAAATGATTTTAGGACGACCATTCATGAGGGAAGCACAAATGGTTCATGATTGGTCTAAAAATCATGTCTATTTGCAATTCCAAGACTCTGTCCTTAGAGTGGATTTGGTGACTGGTAAGGTACACCCCTTAGGGAGTAAAACCATTATTGATCATCGCTCTAACACCACAGTTCACTCGGCCCCACTACAATATTGTTACACTTGTAAGAAGGATACAGACATTGGCCAAGATTCTCCTTATATGGATATCCTACCTGGGATGACTGAGTCGAACAATGTGGATTGGGTCCACCTAGCAGAAACCATAGACACTTGGGGAAATAGGGGGACGACATGGGTAACACCTGAGGAGGATGAAATGCCTGTACCCTTAAATATGCTACAAGCAATGCATATCGCTTCCGACAAGACTCATCCTAATGTAACGAAGAAAACATACAAGTGGGTCCCTAAAGCTTCCTTAGTGACCATAGCTAGTGCTAAAAAACAGAAGCCTTGTAAGAAACGTACCACTCGCTACAAGAAAAGTAAGAAAATGTTGCGATGGATCCCTAAACGACTATTGGAAGCCCAAGGCTACTATCAAGGAAATGATCAAATCTGGGTGCCAAAACGTAGATTGTGCTCTTACCTATCACCTGACCCAAGTGAGCCCAATCCCGTAGCTCCAAAACGAATCAATGATCGTGGAAAGAAAAAAATCACAGACTGCTACACACCCGCTCCCGAGCTAGTTTGGGTACCAAAGAAAGAACGATTTGTTCCACCTAGCTCAGGAAGGGGGGAGTCCCATGAAGCTTCTAGCTCCTCATGTAATACATCCATAGAGGTAAAAGCTTCTACACAGCCTCCATCTATAGTAGTGGACCTCCATGAAGCTACAAAAGAATCCACACCTCCCAGTGTTCAAGAATCACCTGATGAACCACTTCAAGTTCGATCTTGGGAGAGTACCTTACCACCCTTGCAACTTGACGAGGCACCTAGGGTAATAGAAAACTACTGGCAAAAATCCTCACCTATTACCAACTGGAACAATTGGTTTCAAAGGGTGACAAGCTCATTTCAAACGGTATGATCTACCCAAGGAAGGGGGGAGTGTTTGCTGACAGTCATCATTCATTTGTTTCCCTCTCAACCTTTTTCCCTGACCTCTCAATCACCAATCTTAGGGAATGTACATATAAAGCTTTATACTCACAAAAAAAAAAAAAGAGCAAGAGCAATTAGCAAACGAGTATGCACATTAAAAGTCAAAACATTGACTCAGACCTACACATGTCACATCTGGTACAGTGAAACAGAAACCTATGCCATAAAACACCTTTGATCCTCATCACTTGAGTGATGGAGGATAGGTAAGATTAGTACGATAGGAGTGTTTTTGTTTTAGAGTTGAGAGATTAGCGAAGTTCTCTTTTCCCACTAATGTGCCTCCTAGAGGTATTCCTTTTGTTTCCTAGTGTGTACAGGAGCGTGTTGCTATTGGTACGATTTGGACCTTCATGGAACCTTTCTCTCGTTCACACTTCAAATCAAGCGCGGCCATCAACACAAAGAGGTGTTTCTTGTCCATTAGCATTGCCCTTTATCTTTTTTGCATCTATGATTGTCTGCTTGAATTGTGATTGGTAGCCTAATATTCAATGCATTTTCTTAGTATCAAACATTTAATTCAATGTAATGTTTTGTCATAATCAGTTATCTAGGTTTAAAAATCAAGCAGTCCGACTAAGCTAGTTTGACCAAGTTAGGTGTTAGAGATCTTCTCTTAATACCATGGGGAATGCCTTCCTAATAATTAAGGGTTACTTAGGTTCTTAATCCGATTTAGGCAGCATTGTATGAAATGTACTAGGGCTTTCTAGTGGGCTTAACCCTATTGACCTTTAGCTTAAGTATTATAAAGGGAGTTTACTAATGTGATGAGCCTGGGGAGGGTAACAGTGTTATATGACCCCCCAAAGTTACAAAATTAAAATGCTGAAAATGAACAAACAAAAAATCAAAGTGCCACAATGTAAAATTTTAAGCTGGAAGAGAAATCTCAGCTTGATTTGGTACTTCACTCACATGTATTGCCTATGGCACTTGAGCCCTAGAGGTTCCCAGTGTGGGCGCTTTTCCTTGAAAAGCAAAAAACCCAAGGCATACAAAATAAGCACACACATCATAATTGAATCAATGTGAAAAGACTTTGGGGGGTCAAAGAAAAAGTAATCAGTCAGGCGATGATTTCATGAGAAATTTCTTTTATAATAGCTTAACTACAAGGTCTTCTAGATATAGCCTCTAGTCAGTCCTCGAACATGAATACTTGGCTCTCGCGATTAAACAACTTAATTGACCACAGATAATTAAGAAGGCTTACCCATGGTATTAATATTCGATCTCTAGTGCCTTTCGACCGTCAAATTAGCGACCCCAGACTTGTTTAATTTTTTACCTTTACATCTGTTTATGCATTTGCTTACATTGCAATTTAATGTTCATTGCTGACAAACTGTTTAAAATTCTTTTACCAATCAATTTGTCCACCTAAAACTGCATCTGCTTTTTAAGAGAATGCAATTACTGTGCCAATGTTGTTTGATTTTGCAGTGACTGAAGAAGGCTAAGGACATTCATCTCAAATGCTCTTCAACCTCGACGAACCAACTTCAACTCAATAGCTTCCGAGGACGGAATCTACATCAGGAAGGGGGGCATGTTAACCCTCACGGCTCACGGACACCCCATCACCTACGACGGACGTGTATTATGTATTTGGTAGACTCAGGTACCGGGCTTGTCGGACCAATAGAAAAAGGGTAAGAGTGATCGCCGATGACAGGCGCACTCTAACTGGGACATTCAAGGGATTAGTTGGCTAAGCATGGGCGCCCAAGTGTGAATGGGGTGAGCTCATATAAAAGCCAACTAAACCTAAAATTCACTCATTCTCTCATTTGTGCAATAGAAGAGTGCTCTTGCTCCATCTCCATCTCCATCTTCTTCTTCTTCACCTCCTTGTGTGTGTGTGTGTGTGTGTGTGTGTGTGTGTGTGTGTGTGAGAGAGAGAGAGAGGGAGAGTGTGTGTGCAATTGAGCATTACGAAGGCACGACGGCGGCGAAGCGGTTGAGCGCGGCACGACTGCAGCTTCTTCTTCATCGCGGCGAGGAATCCACCACGAAGGCGAGCGTAGAGCGGTGAGTGACACACCCTTTGCTCTCTTGAGCTTGCTAGTTTAGGCTTGTTGTGTGCTTGGAGCCATTTGTGGCTCGCACACGGTGTATTGGCAAGTCCCTTGCTTCGACAGTGCGGCAAGGAGCGCACAGAAGGGCCCGGTAGCAATCACCTTGCATGTGTGTATGTTGTGAGAGGATACAGCTACATGCATAGGTTAGATGAGATCTTTGGGGTATGACAGTAGAGTGATTAGCACTCTGCCTATGTGCTATGGGCTTTAGGTGGATTTGGGGTATTGCAGACTTGCGTTTTTATAAGTACCACGCACCAGTTTCCCAATCGGTGCCTTCAATGCAACCATGCGCTATAGAAAATGAGTGTATGGTGCCAGCTATTAGATATTCCTTGTCATGCATGCACCTCACGGTATCTTTAAATTCTTTTTAATGTATTCCATTTGTCCCCATCCATGTTAAGTGTTTACAATAGGTGAGCCCCCTTGAGTAAGGTTCCATTTATTTTTAGCTTGGATTTGCAATGTGTACTATAGAGAGAGAGAGAGAGAGAGAGAGAGAGAGAGAGAGAGAGAGAATTAGATGTAACTTTAAGGAATGTTTTTTCCAAAAAAGTATTAGCTCGGCAAGGATACTCCCAAAGAGAGATACAGATGGATAGACACAGAGTGGTACCGAGAAAAATCAACTTTTTCTTTAGGTTACTAGCTAGTGTTTGTAAGTCGCCTAATATCATCCAAAGATGGATAGAGTGAGAAAAACAAGGGGGTTTAAATAGAGAGATAACATTGGAAGTGTTGGCTAAAAATTCTAAGAGAGAGAGAGAGAGAGAGAGAGGGGAAAGAGGGGGGGGGGGGGCGATGAGAGATCCATCATGTGTGATGGCGAGCTTTGCGCAGAGGCGATGGTGAGCGACGGGCCAAGTGGAGCTTCGGTAGAAGATGGAGACAGCTCGCATAACCTACATTAGCCTTCTAGTGCACAAAGGTAGTAGAAGTGAGCAATAACCATCATGATTCATAATTCAAGCAGAAAGTCTTTGATTCGTGTAATGAGTGTCTTTGAAGGCCTATCTCTGTAATGAGTGTCTGCTCTTGCAACTAAGCAATCATAAAACTACACATTTTGTTAAAATGCCCCGCACACAACACCCCCCTCCCCTCCCCTTTTTCTTCCTAAACTCCCCTTTTTCATTAAGAACAAGTGATAAAATCAAGAGGCCTACCCTATGAAAACAAAGAGTTTTTACACCGCAAAGGAGCATGGATGAGTCCTTGACAAGTTGTGCACATGAGAAAGAAGTGAGGGTTGTATTTCTACTCCGTCATGCTCTTCTTGCGCACAATGCCACTTATAGAAGCTATAATCTTGCTCACAAGTATGAATTAACAAGCTAAATACGACTCATAGTGGAAAATTGTGTATGCAGCCCTGCTCTGACGCCTTTGATGTTGCACCATGAATCTGCCTATCAACTCAATGACATGGTGACAAAAGAGATGTGCATGCAGGAGTTGGAAGCAAATATAGGAAGTGGTCCAACGGTGGACTTGGTGCAATTGAGAGGCCAAGTAGTAGTATTGCCTCCAACAATGGTCAATGTCCATTGGGGTAGCGACACAGAGGTGGTATGGACAGGCGTTCGAGTGACAAACTGCACGAGTGGGCTAAGCAAGGGTCATTGGTCACCCAATATGGAGATCCAAGGGGCTGGAGTAGTTAGTGTTAACCTCAAATAGAGGAGGGTACAAGTTGGTGTAAGTAGAAAACGACTTGCAAAGGTGTGGCATTCACACATACCACAAATCGAAGTAGCAAGAGCCTAAGAACTTGGGTGCAGGAATAAAAAGAAATTGCTTTGTGGGGTTAAGTAAAGTCATCGAAGCCTTGAAAATTGTGTGTGTGTGTGTGTGTGTGTGTGTGTGTGTGTGTGTGTGTGTGTGTGTGTGTGTGTGTGTGTGTGTGTGTGTGACGGAAGGACGTGGCTTTCCATTGGAAAAGTAACATCGTTTACGAGTTTTTGGGCTCTCATTCTCAAAGGATGGTATATCCCCCGCATCACTTTGAGAACTTCTCAAATTTCATATAGGTAGTCATTGTCCAAAATCATTGTCTTGTACCACACATCTAGATTCTCCACCTTTCTCAATCACCTCCTTGTGAGCACCCTCAACCTGAGCAACAATAGTTTTCCTCTTTGCAACTAGCTTCTCTTGCATTTTCCCTTTGCATCTCATCAAGAAATTGTATCTACGGGCAGTCTTAACATATGGATTCAGGTTCACAAAGCGATCCTAGGTTTTGCAATGGCATTTGTCTCCTAACGTCCTTCTTCATGGGTCGAACAACACTCTGAATCTCATCGGAGCTGAAGATTTGGGACACATCTGAGTTTGCCATCAAAGGTTATGCTTAAGCATAATTTTTCTTGACCTTTGGGCTTCTCATCAATAGAACCAAACACTTAATCAAGCTTCTCAAACACACACTTTGTCCAGATAATAAACCGGCCAAGGTGACCTCTAGAAGAAGCTGCTCAACCAATCCATAGAAGCAACGTCAACATTCTTGAAAGCCTTGACCATCTTGGCACCCTCAATGGGGTAGTATAACTTAATGAGCAATGAAAAGAGAGTGAGGGACCAAAAGCGATCAAAGTGATCAAGGAGATAGATAAATTGATCAAATCTAGAGGTTTTTTGAGATCTCCCTCCCCCCGCCCCCCAGATTCAATGGGGAAAATTTGCTATTATACAATGTCGCTCTGAAAATTTTCGTTCTTGTATACTATGCCTACATGTATGTATTATATTTAATGGCTGGTTTCTTAGAGGGCCATGTTTCACTCAAGGCAAGGGAGAAGAGGGGGGAAAATCACGTATTTTGAGATTTTCTACCGGCTTTTCCAAGGCAAGGGAGAAGAGGGATAAAAATTACGTATTTTGAGATTGGGTACCGGCTTTTCCAAGCCTTGCTAGGTGCTTTTCACTATTTTGTGATAAAAGACAAGAGATGATCTAGGTCTAGGAGGAAGGAGAAGAGTCCAATCTCCTCTCCATATTTTTACAAATATGCTTTCTTAATTTTGAGTTTAAGTCATGTTATTCCTCCCTAATATCATGGTAATTGTTTGTGTGACTAAATCTTCATTTCCTTTCATTTACTTCTTCCTAGAGGCCTTGAGTGCAACATGGTGCTTACTATGCCAAACTCATCCACACGTATAAATTCTTCTTGCCTTGAAGCACTTAACATACTATCATGCTTCCTTACCTAAGCTCTCAATTGAAAGCATTTCTCTTCTTTTTTGGCATGCAGTGTCAATATGTTGGCACATAATAGTGTCTCACACCTTATGTTACGTATGTGCATTGAATAATATTTTGGATGGATCAATATAACTATTACATACAAAGTTTTAACATGCCCCAACGACCTTGAATATAAGATAATAAAATTCAATAATGAGGAAATGACATAGCAAACAAGAATATAAAAACGTTGGTGGAATTTTCTAGGTAGCAATACAAGATCATCCTTTTTAATATGATCTAATTTCAAAATTTGCCTTGCAACTTGATGAGGAATGAAGCTGGTAAATTTTTAACTTATATCCTCACAACGCTTATCTTGCTATCAACCATAAACCATAAAAGGAAAGTATCATATTCAAATTCAAAAAAGTCATTTAGAAAACGTTGAAGACAACAACAATATAAGCGGTCCAAGAGAGTCAAAACCAAGCAGACAATAAATTTACTTTTGCTGACAATGTTGCATGGCCAAATATAAGTCTGAAAAAACCCTACGGGATTCAATGGTAGCAACAGAGAGACGTACGCTACATGCACCAAAATTGCCATACTTATCAATATAAAGGGCTTCCTCCTTTGTAAAATCTATCCTTTTTGCCTTTTAAAACTTGTGTATTGTACACTCACGTGCCACCATATTCTAGCCGTTAGTGAATCCCCCCCCCCCCCCACCCCAAAAAAATGAGTTGCAGCTTGAAAAAAAAAAGCAAGATAATTGTGCTACTCAACAAGTCCTGCGTACATGATCCATAATTTTTCCACCGTAAAGTAGCAAAGATAGTGATTTTACTATCCATGGAGAAGAGGAACTCGATATCTTAGCAAAAAGAACGATAATACTTATACCCATAGAGACGATGAAGTAAGAAACTCAAAAAGCCTTCCTTCAAAACAAAGTTGAAGATGAAGGTCCATTACAGAGATGCGTGACAACATCCACAGGGACTTCATGGAAATAATGCAAAAAATCATTTTCTTTTGGCTTCAGAAAGAAAAAGTTATTGATGGTTATTAAAGCCCACTAGTAGATTCTCAATGTTCTATAGTTCCTTTTGCTGTAATTGTCTTTTGCTAGCTTGTTAGTCATCAAAAAAACATCATGTTTATGTTATCTTTATTGCATCCTTAATTTGCCATGAGCAAGTAAACTCTATTCACCCCTTCATTATAATGTGAGCATCATTCATCGTTGCCCACACCTTCTTGTTGAGCAATTACCTTTGAGCTATCTTGTTGAAAAGCTACCCCTTACTCTCCTTGTGAGCACTGCTTGAATGTCCGAGTTCTAAGGCTCGTCCTCTTTACGCCATGAAAAATTCAAAATTCCTAAGCCTTGTTTTGAGGTCACCGAACTTGCGTTTCGAAACACTAGATGGAAGGGCGTGGTGACGACATATAAAGAATTTGTCTTCACCAGGCCCTTCCATCTAGCGTTTGGAAACGCAAGTTGGGAAGGGTCCGTGAGTATGAAGCTTTTCATAAAGATCAATCCAAGATAATTGCACGTTCATGTGGGTTAGTTTCTCATTGAAACAATTTCTTAATTGTGCTTTGTTAAAGATCATTTCTCAATGCATTTATGCATCCACATTGCGCTTGTAATGATCAAGATATAACTAGATTTCCTATCAAGTTTTCATATGCTTACCCACCAAAAAATATTTTAAACAAAGTGGCTATGCAAGCACTTTATAAAACTTAAGTACATATCACTACCCAATATACACATGGTCTCTCCCATTATGCTTGAATGACTATCTTTAATATGCAAGGCCATTAGTACAATTGTAGGGACATACTCGGTCGAAGTTTATTAACCCGAATCTTTTGATTTGAAGATCCGGTGCGGCGCTGCATTTTGGTAAAAGCAAAAATTGGCGTCCTTTGCATTCCAACAGACAATGTTGGTGGCTGCGCATCCTGCTTGCTTAAGCTCGAGCACCTGCAGCGGCTTTGGTGCATGGACAGAGAGAGAGAGAGAGGGACAGAGTCGATCTAGCCCTGCTCTCTGGCAGTCTGAAACGGAACGTCACGTCCCCTATTTGCGTCCGCATTGCAGCGCAAAAAAGACCAGTACGCAGCGCTGTTCCAAGTTCCATGTATTCGTCAACGACACACACAATTTCACAAATAGATCTCTTGGTGCCGCATCTTGAGAGAGAGAGAGAGAGAGAGAGAGAGAGAGAGAGAGAGTGAGAGAGCACTCGTATCCTAGGTGGGTGGGTGTGTGTGTGTGTATCGGGATACCTATGCGCGATAGAGAAAGAGGGAGAGAAATATCTCCACATGGAACGCCTGCAGAGACAACCGAAAATACCCTTCAAATTTTCCAAAATTCTCGAATTACCCCTGGCTGTGAGACAAATCTCTCCAAAAATAAACGAGTTTTGTAGCTTTTCAGAAGAAGAGTAATTGTGCATGCTAAAGTAAAATCTGAGTCCGTTATGCAGGCGTTGGAGATGAATTGCTTCATTAGTTTTTAGACATTATTGGCAGCCTACTAGTACAATTGTTAGGATGATAAGTCCTTGGATGATGTCATGGCTCAACAAGAGCATGGCAATACCTTGTAACTCTTTGGGATGTTCAATATAATACAAAAAATAGTCAAATCTTTGAAGGAAGGTTATTAATGATCTAATTATAAAGGGTTCTAGAAACTCTCTCTCTCTCTCTCTCTCTCTCTCTCTCTCTCTCTCTCACAGGCACACTGATCGACCGAGCAACCGAGCTAGGGAGATCCAGACGCCCACGACTGTAGAGGACTACACAACATCGACTGAGGTTGCATCAGAGGATC
The DNA here is from genome assembly GCF_014529385.1 of Adiantum capillus-veneris. Lineage (NCBI taxonomy): Eukaryota > Viridiplantae > Streptophyta > Polypodiopsida > Polypodiales > Pteridaceae > Adiantum > Adiantum capillus-veneris. Next base: position 99,141,924 of record NC_140951.1, read on the forward strand.
CGGATCACTTTGGCCCAACATGCACGACGCCCAGTCAGGCTATTGACCATGGAGGAGATTGATGAGATCCACTAGCGACCGATGCTGGATCTTTTGTGATCTGTGATTTAGCTATCCCACCTAGCTGGATCTTTTGTGATCTATTATTTAACTATCCACCTATCTGCTTAGATGACACCTAGCTATTTCAGATTCCATAGCATTTTATTCCGTCATTTTATTTTGTCATTGTCATTTTTGTTACTCTGACTTTGTATCAGATCCACCACATTGTAACTTTCTGGTCTCATAGGTCATTCTGGCCTTCTGAAGATGTTAATATAACATTTCATTTCATTCATTTCTCTCTCTCTCACACACACATAGAATAAGTTTTATGCACCTTTCATATAGTTAATGGGAAGTGGTAGCAGAGTATAGCTTGTTCTAGTTTGGCTTTGTGTCATGGCATTCTTGTTTGTGTTGTTTCTAATATCATGCTCTTGTAATCTCTTTGCCAAAAGTTTTAGATAATGTTTTTTGTTACCATTAAAAAATTTAACTATAAACATCCAATAGATTGTTAATTGTTGGGAGTGAAAATGGCCGCCTTACTTGGTATCTTACTTCACTTCTTGCCCTCGCTCGCTTTTAGGAGCTCGTTCTCTACTCGTCAAATGATAGCACCCCCCCTCAATGCCATGGACAATAAGAGGGCCTATTCATTCAGGTTGATGGTAAAGGATCCTGTCAACCCCCGAAAACTAACACTTAAAACGTCCTATTTAGAGGCACAAATGAATGAGCATTGAGGTGGTCAGGACGACTAGATTTCAGGTTTAAGCCTTGCTGGCTATATTTCCCGAAATACCCCCTCGTGTAGCCTTGTTGGCTATATTTCCTTAAATACCCCCTGGGGTAGTTGTGAAATTGGTGCTCATTTTTGTTAGGGAAATTTACCAGAATACCCCTTTACTTTATGGAAATTCCCAAACTACCCCTCAAATTTCAAAAAATTCTAAGAATACCTCTCATATTTTGTCATAAATTCCCAAAATGCTCTTCAAATTTCCCAAAGAGTAAATTTCTCCAAAGATAATTTTTCTTGTAGCTTTTCATAAGAAGACTGATTGTCTATCAATACAAGATAGTAAAACTAGAATATGAGCTGGTAATGTAGGCTTTCGAGATGAATTGCTTCATTATTTTTAGACATAATTGCCTCTTTTTTTTTTGGAGGTAATTTGTGACGAATTACATGCTAAGCACTCAAAAATGGATCTCCATTGTCAAAAAAGAATAATCGAACAATCGAACTAAAATAGATATAAGGGTATTTTGAGAATTTTTGAAATTTGAGGGGTATTTTGGGAATTCCACAAATCAGAGGGGTATTTTGGTCATTTTCCCTTTTTGTTACACTAGTTTCATGAATTAATTGTATTGTACATTGTTGTTGCACAATGCTTTCTTTTGCACCCCTCCCTGCTCAAAACACAGTAGCACACCCAACCCTACCGCTCGCGAGGAAATTTGGGAGGGTAAGAAGCAACTATCCGGCGTCCACACACACACACACACACACACACACACACACACACACACACACACACACACACAGGTGTGCATACTAGTCATGTCACCTACTTTTTGCAAGCACGGAAGGAAAATTTACGGCGCTTGTTTCCCAAACCATGCACGCATACATCAAAGTTAAATTTTTACAAAGTTTGTAAAAGATGTTGTCCCAACCTTGGGGGGAGAGAGAGAGAGAGAGAGAGATTAATTATTCTGATTCTGTTCTTTCGAAAGGAGCTCTACGCAGGCACTAAGAGTTGCTCATGACTCCACAGGAAATGAGAGATAGAGTGTAGGGCCCTCTCGACCTTGGTGCCCTTCCAAGCCTGGGGCTATCCAGTTTCTGTTCGATAGCTCGTGGTCGAATTGCACTGCTGCAAGTGTAGCTCATAGGGTGAACTGGGAGATCTATACTAGAATATAAGCAATAGTTTGCCTTGAAATCTCATCATATCACCTGTGCCCAATCACCCACAAGCTTTTGAAGATGGACACATAGGCCACTTCATTTAGAAGGAAACCTTTGAGATGCATTTGTTCAGAACAGTCCAGTTATGCATGCATGTCAACCCATTATGCAACATGTCACCAAGATACAAGCATAGGTGATTGTATCTGGAGAGAAGCCATACTTGTGAAAAGGAAGATTTTGATTACATCGATTGACCATAATTTCAAATCTGGTCTAGAAGCAAAGACAAGTAAAGTGCTTAGCTTTTGGCCCATTTTATTAGCCTCTTGCATCATCTGCTTGCATGAACATTGCACACATGGATGATTTGTAAGCATACTCAAACAGCACATCGTATGTGTCTCAATGACCACAAACCATAAGCGCATGAAAGGCTCATCCAAATCCATATCTAAATGACATCTCTTAGCATCCCATACATAGTATTTATCTCAGCAAATACCAGATGTTCATTTGGGATACACTTACCATATGCCCTACAAGCTCAAGGCTGCCCACTATGAAGCTTAAGGCCACCCAATACAATCAATCAAAGGCCGCCCGCCCAATAAGGTCCCAAAGGGTTTTTGAAGTGGGAAAAGGGAAGAAATCAAGGGAGAAAGGCGGCAGGCAATGAGGCAGGGCACAGGGTAAGAGAAAAGTGATCGCGCAGGTCAGACTGATACTCGGATGAGTGCGGCCATGGAGTGAAATTCGCTTCATTAAAGATCTTAGGGTTGGCTTCATTAAAGACCTCAAAAGGTTAGTGTTAAAAAGTCCTTAGACCTAAGACCATAAGCAAGCTGGGACTAACCATGAGGTGGAAACCCTACCCAAGCTTGAGGTGATTGTTGTGCTTGCTGACTAAGGTGCTTAAGGTGTTTGTGGAACCTTGCCCAAGCTTGAGGTGCTTGTCATGCTTAAATGACTCAGGTGCTTGAAGTGTTCAATTCAAACATGTTCTCTCAAGAGGCATAAAAGATTGTCATGCTTAAATGACTAAGGTGCTTGAAGTGTTCAATTCAAAATGATCTCTTAAGAAGCGTAAAAGACTCATGTCCAAATCCACCCCATTTTGCCCTCATGATGTGCTTGAATCCTATTGGATCGGCTTTGAAGGGGCCCAATGAGAATTTAGATGTATCCAAATAAATAATTAAGCTCTTTCTCTCAAAGAGGGAAAAGTGGACACTTGTCCAAATGATATAATTAAATAATACAAAAGAGAGAGAGAGAGAGAGAGAGAGAGAGAGAGAGAGAGAGAGAGGTGGACCAAGAATGAGAGGGGGGGCTGATTTGGGCACCCATATACTCTCCCACTCTCTCTCTCTCTCTCTCTCTCTCTCTCTCTCTCTCTCTCTCATTCTGTGAAGTGCAAAGTGCAAGAGCTCCATCTCCTCCTCCAAGCTTGTTGAGAAGTTGAGAGCCTACACCAACACTCTTGGCTATTGAATGCAAATCCAACCAAGAGCCATGCTTCAATGCTTAAGATTGCCATCTTTTTCATCTTCATTACTATGCTATTATGCTATGCTAAGCAAGAAGAGTGATGATAATTGAGGAACTATTTCTTTCACCTATTGAATGCTTCTTCTTCCTCTTCCCTACCCTCATTCCCCGCTAGCTCTCTCCACCTTTGAAGGTGTTTGAGGCCTTGGGACTGAGGCCGGGGATGATTAATGCTTTTACAAAGTTTATGTTATGCTCGTGATGCATGAAGAATTCCATCTTCATTGCATCACCTAGGTGACAAGGAACACAAATATTGTATTGTACCAAGTCTCTCTTGATGGGAGAATTTATGATACAAAAGCCTATTGGAGGGGGGACCGGCTCCACATAAATCTGGTCCTCAACTGTTGTCAAGTTCTCTAAACTCTCTCTCTTGCAAAAGTATTGTCCATGCCAAGTTAATTAAGTATTATGGTTATGACGTTGCTACCACTAATTAAGTTCACCCTCTATGTTCTCCAAGTAGTCTCACAAAAATTCTTACTCTAATTCTCTTAATTCCACTATTTCTCAAAGTTTATAGGCCATTTCCATTACATTGGTATCAGAGGTATTGGTTTCTCTTTTTTTACTTAAGAAGAGAGATCCTTGAGTTGTCCATGAAAGGTTGGACATGTTCATTGCAATAGGGTAAGTGGGACAGGGATGTATTATCTTGGTTGACAAGGACTTAGTTCGAGGGGTGTGGCTGCTTGAGAACTAATTTTCAAAGGTAAAGAAGTGTAGTGACTAAGGTTTTTGAAGGTACCAAAGCACAAAGTAATTCTATACATAAGTTTAATTAGCATGGATGACAATAACCAAGAGAGTAGAATGAACATTGATAACCTTGATTTTGTACATGAAGGTGCTAATGATAATGCCCCCATGTTTGTTAATTATCTTATTACTAGGTTGCATCAAGCTATGGGCAACCCTGCTTTGCAAGCCAAAGTTACCCAACAACTTCGTGCTTATGGGATTTCCCTTCCTCTCCAAGAGGAGAGAGAGCTTAGGAGGCTTCTTGATGAGACTTCCAAAAGAAGACTCTCTCCCATAAGAGAGGAGGAATCCAAAGAACAAGAAAGAAGCGAATCCCTAAGTTCCTCTGAAGATGTGGCTCTACGAAGACGGCGATCTAGACGGTCGCCAACTCCTCCCAAGAGGAAACGGTCAACCAATAGTCCTTCTCCTCGTCACTCCAAAAGGGAAGAGAGGAAACAAAGGAAGAAAAAGGCAAGAAAGAGGTCGCCCTCTTCTCCTTCTTCTTCACCTTCCTTCTCTTCCAACAAAATCAATAGTTATTCTCCTAGAGTATACAAGAGGAGAGGACTTTGCAAATCTTACCCTGCATGGCAAAGGTCCCAAAAGCTCAAGAAGTTCAAAGAGGGAGGAAAGAGTATCTCTTTTCTCACCTATGATGGCACCTCTGGTGCCACCAACAAAGTATTGGCCCTCATCCAACAATTTGATGCGGCCTTTGGAAACGAGGGCTTCACGGAGTCCTCCAAGCTACACCATGTAGCTATGCACTTCCAAAAATCTTCTCGTCAATGGTGGGCTAGCCTTCATGACAACGACGAAGCCCCAAAGACATGGAAAAATCTACAAGTTTCCATCATGAAGCAATTCCTTGCAAGCAATGCAAAAAGGAAAGTGCTTACTAAATGGTGGAGCTTGAAGCTGCTCTCTCCAACAAGTCTATTCACAAATATGTGGACAAGTTTTGGGATTTACATACTGTCTTTCAAAAGATGGACTTTGTTGAGAAAAATCAACAATTCTATGCCGGATTACATGAAGAGATGATCGAGTACATCAACTCGCAACGGCTTGGTTCTATCACTGAAGTAATCCACCACACTATGGTTGCTTTGCGCATCAATTTTGAACAAGGGGCTAGAAGGAAAGTCAAGCCCATGTAAAGCAAAGACAAAAGTGATACAAAGGGGAAAAATAATGTCCAAAATTATTCTCAAGGAAATTCCAACAACAACAACAACAACAATCGGTCCAAGGAGAAGGGAGTTTAGAAAGGTAAAAATAAACTCTCTCCTAAAGAGATAGAAGCTTTTTGTAAGGACCACAAATGCTTGAAGTGTGGGAAGCAAGGACATGGCTATCATTCTTGCCCCAAAAGAAATGCCCGCAATGAGACTCCTAGAGCTTCAAGATCGAAGCTCCAAAAGAGGTTCCTCATTGCAAAGGATCACCTCTCTCCTATGCTTGGGGAAAGGTAAGGGAGAATGATCTGATACCTTCATTTTGTTTGACCCTGGCTCTACTCACAACTTCATATCAATCAAGTTGGTCACTAAGTTGGGCATTCAAGCTTTTGAGATAGGAGATATTGTAATTGCCAATGGATCTTTCAAGGAACATCAAGCTTTTGGGCATTCGAGCTTTTGAGATAGGAGATATTGTAACTGCCAATGGATCTTTCAAGGAACATCAAGCCTCTGTTACTCCCTTGATTGGAAAGTTGAGGCTTCATGTCCAAAAGCTAGGTCGACAAAGAAGACTTTTTTATCTCTCCTCTCCAACATGAGGATGTTATCCTAGGGGCACCATGGTTCAACCGCATGGCTGCCAACATGAAGGTTTTTGAAAGGAGAATCTACTTCACCTACTACAGGGAAAAGAGGAGTTATATAACTTGACGAGCGAGTATTTTTGAGCGTTAAAATAATCGAGCAAGTCTCTTGAGAAGATCTTTACTTTTTAAAGTGAATTGTAAAAGTGCAAGAGGGCGTTATCCATTTTTGAAATCTACGCAACCTGACAATGGAAGAGACATTGCACAATCAAAAAACAAACTCACTCTATACTGGAGAGTCGAGACATACTTGCATACATGAGAGAGAAAAGTAGGTTCACAATCATATGTGAAACCTCTTGGGAGACAAAGTTGCTGAAAAAGCATTACTAAACCCCTGTTTGGGTCAATAGTCAATGCCACATTACACCATTGTTTAAGTTGCTAAAAAACATTACTAAACCCTTGTTTGGATCTACCATCAAATCCACATTACACCATGACATTGATCTACCGCTCCTCTGATCTGTAATCTCCATAGATCAAACTCTAACCATTTACTCATGTATAGGCATCCCTGGTCTAGACTACAAACCACTATGGAAATCCATAGCAATTGCAATGTAGTCACCAATCAAAGCAACACACCTAGCATCACCACAACCAAACTGCACAACATGATGAAGATGCACTAGTGTAAAGACAAATTAACTGTAGGACATGTTGCAATCTTTGTGTGGCCCCACTCTCTACAAGAATGAATACACCTTCTATATAAATATGATAAATCCACTCTTGTTCTAATATCAACAAGACTCCAACAATACCCAAGACATACCGTAGATCATCAGTCACATGGTCTACAACAATATTATACCCAAGACATATCGTAGATCATCAGTCACATGGTCTACAAAAAATGTATTCTAGTCCGTATTTAAAAAGCTTGTTGCTTTAATTGAGAAACAATTGTCAAAAAAATCAAAAATTTCAAAACTACCAAAGTTAGGGGTACATGCAATAGAGATAATGACTTCAACTTAAAAGTATGGGCAATTCAATAAGATGGTGAAGGATGAGGTGGTGGATCAGTAACATCCATGGCTGTGGGTAGTGGAAGATCAATGGATCACAACTAATGCTTGCCACAGTCATAACCTAATAGCCGCCTTCCCACACACTAGAGATGTAGCTCAGCATACCACGTGCAGTTGGAATAGATGGTGCCACCGGTAGAGCAGGAAGCGAAAGTAGCAATATTTTTCCTATTTTGAGGGCGGGCAATGGAATGGTGGCATTAGCTAAGGCTAACAATGGCGCGGGAGGGTAGTTAAGACCAACAACAGCAACAAAGGCGAGCTCTTTTCTGTTGAGAAGCACAAAGTAGTCTAGACGCAAGTGAGTAATCAGACCAAAGTAGGAATGACAGGGCCTTGCGAAGCTGGTCGAGGACAAGTCGTAGGGTAGACTGAGCCGATGAGAGGATGGATTGCGGCATCTCTTCAGCCTGGCCTGAGCATGCATTTAGCTTATGGACATGAGTATGGCAGAATCAAGGAAAGCAATTGGTGTCTCTCCTTTGCTTAGCGATGTTGGATTTTGCATGGACACTAACTTGTTGTTTCAAACAAGGGCCGAGGACAAAATAGAGCCTGGAGATGCATTTCGTTCACTATCTGTCTCTCTAGACCCACTTTGTGGCAGCCAGTTGGCGATGTAATGACAATGCACTAACAACGGCTCTGCTTTCAAGGATGCTCTCTAGAGAGAAATAATGAAGGATTTTTTTTTCTCATGAGAAAATTAGACGTCGCCTATGACATTTAAAATAGTTTCTTAAATGTATTTGCGTTAACACTATAAATTATACTTGAATATAATCTTTTCCTTTCTTTTCTTATATCCCGCCTATTGGGCATGCTCAACATAATTTACCTCATCATCTTCCAAGACATAACTTCTTTTATCTTTTGCGAACAATGAGCGGACACATTACTATCTATGGACTTCAATGAGGTCAAAATCTAGTTCTTCTATTAGAAAAAATAGTCATCTTGAACATGGAGAAAACAATGTTAGTGACTAGATTTACACCCTTGACCACAAAGTCTCACAATTCTAGAAGATGGTGTCACCTTGTTAGCTCAAAAGTTTCGCCAATAATGATCAAAGAGAAACTTAACGAATTGAGGCATCCATGGGCTAGTGTCATTTACATCATTAGAAACCTTCCATTGCAAACAAACCTTATGGTGGTAGTGAAAATAACTTGCATGGCATAATTAATTTCTTTCACAATTGCTACTCTACCCTCGAACTTGCTCAAAATGTGTCTTTGCTCGGGTTTTTTTTCTCGGTGATTAGAAACCCCCGGAAAAGAGCGTGTATATAGATGCTAGTGATTCCGGTCGTACTATACCACTTGTAAATTCGCCTGCTTTTGATAAGTCAATGAAAAGCTCGGTTTTTGTGTACATGATTTTTGTCAAAGAATCCACTAATGACGCTAATGTTTTATTGAATGAAAATGATAGGAATCAAGAAGAGTTAGACTGGTCTACTTTTCTAAAATGGATTGCAAGATGTTTTTATCGATGATATCCCTATGGACTTACCTCCAAAACGAGAGGACGATGACCATCGAATTGAGCTTCTACCAAGAAGCTCACCGCCTAATAATCCTCCCTCTAGAGTTTCTCAAGCTCAACAAGAGGAGATTATGAGGCAAGTGCATGAACTAATAGACAAAGGGATGGTGAGGCCTAGCTCCTCTCCTTTTTGTTCTCCAGTCCTTTTAGTTTGAAAGAAAGATGGTACATATTGCATGTATGTGAACTATCGAGCGCTAAACCATCTCACTATCAAAAGTCTTTTGTCTTTTGGATGTCACAGGTGGGTCAAAACTCTAGTCTCAATGTGTTCTAAAGGTAAAACCCCCCCTTTTGAGCACTCCGGTGCAGTTAGATTTTTGAAATTTGGTCTCCAAATTTCAAACCAATGGACTGCCAGGTCCCGGTCCATCCGCCCAACCTCCCTTTAATAGGCTCCTAGCCACTTTCGGACCCCTTCCCACTGGCAGCCGACCCTTGGCCGAGTCCGTGACCCCTTGGTGGGCCCTTGGCCTGACATTACTCCCCCCTTGGAGAAGCGTTTTCATCCTCGAAAACAAAGTGGGGAATTTCTTCTTAAGAACACTAATGTTTTCCCAAGTGGCACCCTCTTCAGGGCGATCTTTCCACTTGACTAAAGCTTGCCTACGTACATGATGACGAGTACGGAGTTCATGAAAATCTAAAATGCGTTCAGGTTCATGTGGTTGAGTGGGAGGTTCAGTGAAATCAACCAATATCTGCTGGCCGATAACATTGTCGTCCCCATGCAAGCGTTTACGTAAACAACTTACATGAAATACCGGATGGACACGAGAGTGCGCAGGTAACTCAAGTTTGTAGGCTTATCACCAACTCGACTGAGTATCTTGAATGGCCCACAATAACGTGGAGATAATTTGGGTGTAGGTCCAGTCTTCAGACTTTCTGAATGCTCTGGCACATGCAAAAATACCTCTTCCCCTTCCGTGAAGGTAACCTGTCGACGTTTCTCATCAACATACTTCTTATACCGATCCTGTGCTTGTCGAACATTTTGACGAGCAAGTCTCAGCATTTCCATATGATCTTGGAGAAACTCCTTGACCTGTTGGAGCTTCTCAGTTGTCAACCACACCGTCACTGGTGATCTAGGTTGAAAACCATACATAAGCATGAATGGACTAAAACCAGTTGTAACATGCTTAGCACTGTTATATGCAAACTCAAGAATAGGAAGATAATCTTCCCAATCTGATTGCTTCTTTCTAACATATGCTCGTAGCATATCCTCTAGCACTTGGTTAACTCGTTCCGTCTGACCATCTGTTTCAGGGTGATCAGCCGTACTTAAACTAAGTTGTGTACCCAATCGTTTAAAAACAGACCTCCAAAAATGACTATTAAACTTGGGATCACGATCACTCACAATGTTACTTGGAAATCCATACAACCTGTAAAGATTGTCCACAAATAACTTAGCTAATTCTGGAGTCTTAATGGTTGACTTGGTTGGAATAAACCGACAAAGTTTAGTCAACCAGTCTACGACCACCCATACCGAGTCATGTCCTCGAATAGTGGTTGGTAAACCACTATTCGAATAGTGGTTGGTAAACCCACAATAAAATCCATGGAGATACTTTCCCATTTACCATTGGGAATCTCTAAAGGATGTAAGAGTCCACCTGCTTTCAGGCGCTCTGCTTTATTAACTTGACATTTTTGGCAATGCAAGACATAGTCTTGAACATACCCATGCAAACCTGGCCAGTAAAACTGTCGTCTTACAAGTGCATAATTTTTCTTAATTCCCGGGTGCCCTGCACTTGGACTATCATGACATTCATAAAGAATTTGGCGCCGAATGTCCGCGTCCGTCGATACACACACTCTCCCCTTGTGGAGTAGGTACCCATCATCTATGGAAAAATTCTTCCATCTCTGCAGTTCATCACTCGAAAGAGGAGAACCGGGTGTAGAAGAAACAAAAACACTACCAACATTGGAGTGAGAAGGATCCCTCTTTCTAACATAGCTCCACACCTTGGAGTATGCAGTATCATGCTCGCACTTACCTTTGAGAGATTCCAAGAGAGAGTTGATCTCTGGCAGTCGGCTGAGAGCATCAGCCACTACATTGTACCGCCCTTTGCGATATCGTAGCTTGGCATCATACTCCTGAAGAATCTCAGCCCACCTGGCCTCGCGACCCTTCAAATCACTTTGTTGTGTGAACCACTTGATGCTTTCATGGTCAAACACAATCTCGAACTGTGCACCATACAAATAATGTCGCCATGTATTTAAAGCAGACACTATTGCATAGAGCTCTCGTTCGTAAGCTGAGTAATTTTGTTGTGTTGAATCCAGCTTCTTGCTTACAAATGCAATTGGCCTTCCTTCCTGCAGAAGGACTACTCCAATCACACGATTACTAGCATCCGTTTCCAAAACGAATGGCTTTAAGGGATCCACAATAGCCAAAACAGGAGTTGTGGCTAATGTGTCCTTAAGTTTGTCAAAACTTTGTTGTTGTTCTAATCCCCACTGAAAGGTCTTGCCCTTGGCTTTCAGCTGATCTGTCATGGGAACAGCAATATGGGCATAGTTTTTAACGAATCGACGATAAAAATCTGGAGCTCTTCCAAATTTTTGGGAGAGGGCCACCTCCGAATGGCATCCCCCTTGGATTTATCCATGTGTAACCCTGCAGCCAAAATAACATGCCCCAAGTAGTGAATTTCCTCCTTGAGGAAATCACATTTGGATTCCTTGGCATATAACTGATTTTGGCGTAACAAATGAAACACTTGTTTCAAATGTGCTAAATGCTCTTCCTCAGAGGCACTATATACAAGAATGTCATCGAGGAAAACGATAACAAACTTTTCCAAGTATGGTCTCAAGACACTATCCATGAGTGTCATGAATATAGCTGGAGCATTGGTTAACCCAAAGAGCATCACCAAAAACTCATAATATCCAAACCTTGTTCGGAACGCTAATTTGGGTATATCCGCAATCCTGATGCGTACTTGATGATACCCAGATCTTAAATCAAACTTTGAAAATATACGAGCGTGGGTGAGCTTATCAAACAGCTCATCCACTCGTGGCAATGGGTACTTGTTCTTAACAATAACTGCATTTAATCCACGGTAATCTACGCACATGCGCATACTACCGTCCTTTTTCTTCACCAAAAGAATGGGAGAGGCCCATGGTGAAGAACTTGGTTGAATAAACCCTCTACTGAGATAGTCAGCAAGCTGACGTTCCACCTCAGCAGCCTCTGAATGACTCATTTTGTAAGGCGGTTTACTCCCTGGCTTACTGCCTGCAACCACGTCTATGCCATGTTGCACAGAACGTGTCGGTGGTAGCCCTAGTGGTAAATCATCTGGGAACACATCCTTGAATTCCCTTAAAAGTTCCTTTAATTCATTAGCAACCTTCGCTTGTTTTGAATTAGTAGACATAGCTGGAAGAGGAGAGAGAGAAGAATGCGGCGTTGAGGAAGTTTTATTCAAAACATTATCAACATTGGAAATAAAATGGCACAGTGAGTAACACAAAAAGAGTTCTTCTATTGCATCATCAGAAGCGAGCTTCATAAGCTCAGCTGTACAAATAAGTGGTGAGGAAGGTACATCTTTCTCCCCCAACAGCAGCACATACACACCATTGGATTCGAACATTAGACTATTATGCTCATAGCTACGTCTAAGTGATGATCCTAAACTATGCAACCATTCACGACTAAGACCCACATCTGCCCTCTCCATATTCATGACTTGGAAATCCAAAGAAGTACGGTATCCTTGAATTTCCAGAGGTACATCTTTAACCTGAGTTTCCCATATCTCAGCATCATGGCCATTAATCATTGCTACCTTGTAGCGATGAGAACTCGAGGTTTGGGGCAATTTGAGTCGTTTCACCAATTTATAATTGATGAAATTGTGTGACGCACCATTGTCTACCAAGATCCGCACCCTGTGCCCTTGGATAGAGCCATGCATACGCACCAACTCATGTGGTCCGAAAGTCTGCTGCCACATGGAGGCCGTGATAGAACACTCATGCACCGCCTCGGTGTGTGTTACTTCCACAGTAGCAAACTGGGAAGAGGATTCAAGAGGTAAAAGCTGCACCATGTGCACTGCTTTTTCCTTCCCCTTGTCTTGAGCAGCAGATTTCCCCTTGGGACAATCCTTTTTGCTATGTCCAGTTCCCAAACATTTAAAGCACAACTTTTCTTTTTTGGCTTTCTCAAACTCTTCCGTTGAGAGAGGACCTCTAGACCCCTTGGGATTTTTGGAGGTCTCTGATGCAGCAAAGGCAAATTTTCTTTTATGATGCACATGCTGTGGACGTGTTGAAACAGGTGTAGTGCCATGCACATGCGAACTATGCAATGCCCGATCATCGGGATCATCATGGATGTGAGCTTGCACTATTGCGTCCTCAAGTGTTTGTGGATCCTGGGTTTTAACGTGCTTCTTAAGCTCGAGAGTTAACCCACGGATGAACCCACATACCTGCTGAAAGGTGTCCATCCCTTCCAGCTTGAGGATCACATCCCGATAATGGGAAATATACTCCAATAATGTTTTATGCTGGCACATAGAACATTCGTCCCATGAGGCGGTCCAATTTCTATCCTTCTCATTAGTAGGTAGAAATTCCTTCCTGAAGACAGTCTCAAAAGCTGCCCAAGTCTGTGGTAGCATGCCCTTCTCCTTGAGAGACATCAACCATTTGTAGGCCTTGCTGTCCAAAATCAGACTTGTCTGCAGCGCCTTGGCTGCATCCGGGGTACGTCTAAGGTCATGAATACCATCCCACTTACTGAGAAAAATATTCACGGTGTCCTTGTTTTGCTCACACTCTTCTCCCCGAAAAAGTGGTGGCTTTGTATTTTTCAACAAATCGTCCACCTCTTTTTGGGTCAGAGAGTGCAGCGGTCCTGGAGAAGGGCCTTGCCTGGCAGTGTGGAGCCGTGCTCCTGATTTTGCTGACCAACAGGGCCCGTGGCTTGCTGCCGCATATGCAACTTAATCAAATCGGATAATGCTGTGACATTCTGATTTAATTGTGCAAATTTTGTTTCAAGCACAGTCATGCGTGTTTGCAATGCACGGAAATCTTGCATGTCCAGCAACTCATACGCATCGTCTGTCTCGACGTTGTGGCACGATTACCCTCCGTGAGAGGTACCGTTCGCGTGGCATCGGCAGACAAAACGGGTGCGGACTGCTCGAAATCAAATGCATGATGCATATCTTTGTCTGAATCCATGCTGTGGACGTACTATGCGAGAAAACAAAGGAGAATACCTGAATTCCAACGAGGTCGTAGCAGGTTGCGATAATTAACCATATAATTATGCCTTTGATGGGAAAAAATGCGGAATTCGAAAGCGAACTTCAATCCAAAACAAAGAGTAGCTTGAAAATAAGGAGCAAGTCTGCAGCTGATGATGCTCTTGAAAGCATCGATCAATTTGGAGTTGCCAACGATCTGGTTTGCATCTTATGCACTACGCCAGATGAACTTGAAATTTTTCGACAAATGTTGCAGCCGATGAGAAGCTTGAAAATACGAATCAATGTACCTTCACCACCGATTTGTCTTGCATCGTATGCAAGAAGCCAAAACCGTGAAATTTGCAACCAATCGCTGGCTTTTCAAAACTTTAGAATCCGAGATTCAGCAGATTCGGACTGTAAAATTTGCAGTAATCCACAGCCATTGTGTGCTTTGTGTGCCCACCGATTCGGAGAGGAATGCCGTAGAGCACCGGAATCGCAAGCGTGCAGGGCACGGCCCTTGTTCAAAACCCACGAGGGTTTGCCGGGTGTGAAAGGCCAACCCTTAAGGGTTTTTTGTAAAAAAAAAACTCGAACAGCTCTCTTGCAGACGAAGCGGCCGACTGCGCAGAGCTGTTAGGAGAGATACCTCGCGATGGCGAGGTCCACTGAGGCCAGGCAAGAAACGAGAATTGCTGGTCTTCCCCTTGCGCTCCCACTGAGCCCAACTCCAGCCGATTTGGTGCAGGTCGACAGATGCCCTCGTCCCCGACTAGGGGTTGCTGCACACGCGCGGGCTTCGGCTTCTTCTTCCTCCTACTTTGAGGTTGCATGCAACATGCATCCCCAAAAGCAGAACGTGCCCTCAGTTCTAAGTTTAGCTCTGATACCAATTTCAAACCAATGGACTGCCAGGTCCCGGTCCATCCGCCCAACCTCCCTTTAATAGGCTCCTAGCCACTGTCCGTGACCCCTTGGTTGGTCCTTGGCCTGACACCAAATGCCTCTTGAGACATCATACGCGTATGATATCCAAGTTTACAGAATTGCGGTTTTTCTTCACAGAACCCTTGCACATACCCTCTTATATACATAACACCAATCAGTCATACAAAAATGTCAATAGGCAGACTTTTTAGAGATCATGAATGCAAATAAACACTTTAGCAAATAAATCAGTGATGAATAGCTCTAGATCAAAATGAGATGTCCTACGTAAAGCTAGTCCTACACATCATATGGCGTTTTGTATCTATGAGTAGAAAAACGCTTCAATGCCACACACAGACTAGCAAACACTTTTATCACCTCACAAATCACTCGACCACCACCAACAACTACTTTAATCCACAAATCCTAACTAAATCTACCTAGTCGCAGACCCTCGGCAAGACACACGCTTCCTGGCTATCCACTTGATCTCGGAGTAACCTCTTTCGGATCCACTTGAGAAAAATTCTTTCTCTAGCCAAAACTAAAGCAAGCAACCATCGCACAAGTGCTAGTAGGAATACCTATCTAAGTCCTTATATCCTCAGCACTGGCACCAATGTTGCGGGAGCGTATCACACCACCCATAAAGTGCATGCAACACAACCTAGATCAGCATAATGTCAATTGAGGACACATATGACACGATAGGCACATGGAGGCAATCTCTTTAGCTTGTCAGGCTAAGACCATCCCACACAGACACTTTGGAAGGCTAACTAGACCACAATCTATAATCTCACTATTCTCAAGTACACCACCAACCCACCTACACACAAACGAAAGGAAGCTCACCAAACCATGTCAGAATCGTACGAAACTTATGGAACACCATCCCCTCACTAGAATACACTTGTCCCTAAGCCTCTACACTCAAAACTCTCACTCTAGACCCATCTGCGAAAAACACGTATGAAGACAGAGCCGGATTTCAAAAGTGGCCGAAACCAAAGTCTATGAGTACCTATGCGTAGCTTATGTCTCGTTGATTCTAATGACTACTTGCAAGCAAAAAATAGACATCGTTTGATATACTTACAACCACAAATAGCTCATAGATGCACGAGGGCATCCACTCCGTTCCATGAGGAATGCTTGGCGTTGTCGTGTAGCTCTTGTCAAGCCCAGCACGATGGTGTTGTCGGATCTCCAATGTGATGAGCGAGCAAAGAGTAGCACCAAGACGAAGCTCACGCTCTCATAAGCGGCTATGACAAGGCTAAGACCTAGAACATTTTGTATCTTTTGGTTCCTCAAGGTGTGCATATACTGTTCTTCAGGCTCATTGTAAATTCATTTTGGAGTTTATTTAAATCCACTCATAATTGTGAGTATGGGCCAAAAAACATTTGCATGCATACAACAATGTTCATGTGACCTACTTCAATATTAGTCTAATGGCTACCTACTTGCTCATCTTTTATTAAGGGGAATCTTTCCAGATTCACCCTCCCTCTTTTGCAAACCAAACTCCCTGCCCTTCTACCCTCGCCTTTGTCTGCTGCTACTAATGGTCGCGCTCGGTGTCCTGCAACCCCTCTGCCCACATCCCGCCATCACCTGTCAATCCTTGCTCTTACGAAGGGTAGCAAGCAAGCAAAAGGCCATCGCATGCACAGAGGGAAGCTCGCCATGGACATCAATAGCGAGGAGGCCATGCAAAATTAGATGCAGAGCCTCGCCATAGCATGTAGGAGCAAGGCGACCTACCTGCACACCACCCCGAGGCACAAGCATTGCCGCCATCTCTAATTGATGCACTCGGATGCCATGCTACCCTCCTCTCTGGAGTGTGTCGTGCCCTGAGGCCTGCATGGCTGACATTTTCTCCTCTGTCACTCTCTCTCTCTCTCTCTCTCTCTCTCTCTCTCTCTCTCTCTCTCTCTCTCTCTCTCTCTCTCTCTCTCTCTCTCACACACACACACACACACACACACACACACACACACACACACACACGGACAGAGAGAGAGAGAGAGCCGAAATATCTGCATGCCATTGCACCCATGTGGAACTGTCGAGCATCACTATCTGTCTCTCTCCCTGCCTTTGTCTTGCTGGAGCCCGGACATCAAAAAAATCTCTCTCTCTCTCTCTCTCTCTCTCTCTCTCTCTCTCTCTCTCTCTGTGTGTGTGTGTGTGTGTGTGTGTGTGTGTGTGTGTGTGTGTGTCCTCGATGTCATGCCATGCACCGACCCTTCTTTCCTGCACCCACTTGTGTTTGCCGTTCTTCTACATTGCTCGACATCATCATCCAGGCATCATGAAGCCTTGCTTGAGATGCAGGAGGTGCTGCCCATTCAACACCGACAGACAGAGACAGATTCTATGGAGGATGTTTGCCCCATCCCACTCCCTTTCATTGAGATCACCTACCTGCAATGCTTGCCCTCGCAGCAAGCACACCCAAATCTTCCACATCTCTCTCTCTCTCTCTCTCTCTCTCTCTCTCTCTCTCTCTCTCTCTCTCTCTCTCTCTCTCTCTCTCTCTGCGTGCGCACATTCACGAGTCACGACCACATTTGACATCTGTCCTAGCTTTTTCTCCAACTCTTTCCCCTCCACATGGCACCTTCCCTCCTTTTTCCCTAATGCCACAAAGGAATCCCCTGAGACTCCCATTCAAATGAAATGAGTTCAGCCCTACTTGCCACACGCCTGCACCCTTCTTTTTTTTCCTTTTGCTTTCTCGACAGAATCTTGGTTTGCTTCCCTCTCAAAGGAGGACAGTGGAGGGATTTATTTTCTTTGAGAACTACTATAGTCTTCATAGAAATGGGAAACCATGTCAACTATCTCCCACATGGCCTAGATTTACATGAGACAATGCTTAGTTATTGCCCGGTTACCCAAAAAAAAAAAAAAAGGTTTTCCCTATCATTAGCTTGTAAACCATGGGAAAGATGGAGAGGACTCTTTCGTATCATCTTGTAAATTTCCTATTTTTCCGTATTCTTTGGGAAGTGTCTTTCCTTGGTGTCTTTTCTACAGCCAGGTCACAACAAGGAGGAGTGGGGGGGAGTGGAGGGATTTCATTTTCTTTTTTGAGAAACATGGAAAGTTAGTCAATCTATATTATATATGAAGCGGCCTATATTTTTCAAGCAAGGAGAAGGCATTCACGTGTCACACTCTCTTACATTTCAAAGAAAACCTTGAGAAATGCGCAAGTGAAAGGTAGAAAATGAAAAGACTTTTGAGTCCTAGAAATTTAAAGTAGAAAACTTAGGATTGTGTCTGTATTTATAATAGATGTGTCTATATTTATAATAGTTGTATTTAAAATAGGTTAAGTCCTTGAGAAGGCCATGGAATTTTACTTCATCCCTCAACTTTCAAGGGTGACCGATGACTACTTTTGCTTTCTAAAGCCATTTGAAGGGTGGGTTTACTTTGCATTTTGAAGACCGTAAAGAACTTCTCTTCATGTGTCATTATAAGGCTATGGTCATGCGAGGCTTAGTTGACCGTTACATCAACCAACAATTTTTCAAGAGCATGTAGCTTTTCACCAGCTTACTATACCTAAAAGAGTATAATTTTCAAACTATGTCAATTTTTTGCCGGCCAATCCTCTCTCTCTCTCTCTCTCTCTCTCTCTCTCTCTCGTGTTTGCACCACTCTCCTTCACTACTTGTTGCTCCCTATGATGTTTTGAACTGCCGTGCTTGCCTTACTTAAAATTTTCAAGACTTATGGACAACTAAGCTTCTCGTGACCATGCCCTAATGAACCTCCCTTTGTAGGCTTTCACAAACCTTCCATGCTGTAAATGATCTCCAACCTTAGTGCTCAAAGCTCAATAGTTGCACGGATGTATCCATGTTTTGTATGTGTACGTGCGTGTGTGTGTGTGTGTGTGTGTGTGTGTGTGTGTGTGTGTGTGTGTGTGTGTGTGTGTGTGTGTGTGTGAGAGAGAGAGAGAGAGAGAGTTGACGTGCCATTCACTAAGGTGTTGGAGCGTTGCAAGAAGGCCTTCCATATTTGCATTGCATTACTGATGTGCAACAAGCTCAACGATTCAAGGATGGGAGTTCAATGATTTTTTGTAGATATCTTGCATGCATTGTGTGTGTGTGTGTGTGTGTGTGTGTGTGTGTGTGTGTGTGTGTGTGTGTGTGTGTGTGTGTGTGAGAGAGAGAGAGAGAGAGAGGGAGAATAAGCATTGGTCTTACAACCAACAATTGACAAAGCGACAATCAACAGAATCCACAATCAAGAATCAAGAATGGACATCGACTTCTACAAAATTAAGAATCGACAAAATCAAGAATACGTGATTGGAAAATTTCGATTCTGTGAATCCAAGGCAGAAAGAGTACAAGTCCAAGGCAAGAGTGGACCTCAACAGACAGCAAAGGCAAACAACGGGAGGCAACTCTGACAACTCTTGGCTATTTTTTAAGGTATTTAAACTAGATTTCTTGATCTTGCCTTTCGTCTGTCTCAGAATTCAAAGGTGAATCTCAAAATTCTTAGGTGGGATTGCACTAAACCTAGGTTTTTCAAGCACTTAAAGGCAGATTAAAATTTTTGAGGCAAATCTCAAAAAATTGAAAGGCGGGTTGCACTAAATCGAGGTGAGGTACAATACTTACATATGATAAATTTTACATATGATAAAAACTTGGAAACCTGACATATGATAAATGTTAGGGACGACTTTATTAATTTGAAGGCTATTATTATACTTTGAAGGTTTTCCCACCTTCAAATCTAAAATTTAGAGATAAATTTGAAAATATAAAGGGGCACTACACTAAACGGAGGACTTTCAATCATTCAACTATATTATGTTTTTCCAAAAAAATTAGAGGCAAATTTTTCATATTTGAAGGATTTTGCACTAAACTTCTCTCTAGATTCTCTAAACTTTAATTTACGTTCTTTGAACTTTGGAGATATTCTCACCTTCAATTTAAAAATAAAAAGTTATGATGTTAAGTTGTTAGCCTTTTTGCATCCATGGCTTTTTTGGAGATTGGGGATTTTGTATTTTGTATTTTTCTAATTCATTACAACTCACTCTGACTCTCACAACTGATAAGTGAGTGCTGGTAAAAGCAAAGTTTTTAAAAAAATTAGAGATAAATCTCAAAATTTGTAGGTGGGATTATACTAAACCTAGATTTTTTCCTCCAATTGTTGTGGGTGTCATAACCTTCAAATTAAATCTTACAAGTGTGCGGCCCATCCTATGGATGGGGAGAGAGAGAGAGAGAGAGACCCTTTTCTTGGCACCCAATCCACTCTCTTTCTTACTTTGTCTTGGTCTCCAACTCCCATCCCCTTCAAGCCCTTTCCGTATGTCACGTCGCAGGGGCCTCCAAGGTGCATTAGATATAGTCAAGGAAATTTGTAGGTGGGATTACACTAAACCTAGGTTTTTCTCAAGCACTCGGGTACACAATAGTGTTTTACTATTATTCAATAGGCCTTTATCTATACTTTTCATAATGGAGCTTGAAAAGTTAGAGGAAGGAGTCTCCACGTATCGCCTTTTGGTTGATTTGCATGGCATGTCGGATCAACACCAAAATTGAGTTCTTGAGTCCCTTTTGGTTGTTCTCCTCGTTGTAGACCTATTAAAGAGCCTTTAATAATTACATGAAGTAGTCCAATTTCAATGCAAATCTATTCTTTCCCAATGCCTTGAAATAGTCAAAATTGTACACTTGACATCGTGTTAGCCTGTGTGTGTGTGTGTGTGTGTGTGTGTGTGTGCGTGTGAGAGAGAGAGAGAGAGAGAGAGAGAGAGAGAGATTGTGAAAATCCACCCTTTTTCCACAACGAACAAACTATAGTACCCAAAATTGTACGCCTGACAACGTGCATGTGTGTGTACGCATACGCGTGTGCACTATGTGTGTGTGTGTGCGTGCGTGTGTGAGAGAGAGAGAGAGAGAGAGCACTCTGCCACTAGCAGCTAGACAAACAAAGAGAAAGAGTGAGGTGGGTCACCAAGACCTATATTAGGGTAGATACTGGTGATCACGTATAGGTACGATAGGCCAAGCGATGGTGCTGCGACGTTTAGTAGCAATTACTTGGTTGTGAAGTGCTATTGAACAGGGGACATATACTACTTGCAAGTGGGGAGCGCTTGGTAGTAGCAAATGGATGATCAAGGCAATGGGTGTACATGGGTTTGCTCAAGCCACTGAGTGGTAGAATTGATAGCAAGAAGGAAAAGAGCTAATGGCTTAGGTGGGAGCTGATAGTAAGAGGAAAAAGAACGATTATCTAGACCGGATTCTTAATAGGTTGTTGATACTTCCAAACAATAAGTATATTATCAATTTTTTCATGGTTTCCAAAAAGTAAGTCAAAACACTCACAAAAAAGTGTCTTTGGGTGTACCCAATCCAAAAGTTCATACTGAAAAAGACAATGTTCATAAATATACTTTTTGCAAGAAGTCTTTTTGGTAAGATGCATCCTTCCATATGAGCCAATAGCAACCTACACAGTATAAGTGATCATAAGTCAAGAAGGTACCGAATAGGGTGTTCTTCCTCTTCCCCTAGTAAAGCTATGAGATTTTCCTCTATTAAAATTAGAGGAAGAGCTAGGTGTCAAAAATGAAGTGAAAGAATTGAGAGTGGCAAGAGAGTTAGGTATTTTTAGCGAGAGGGAGTCATCATCCTCAATACATGGCTTGAGTAGACCGGTGAAAATCTTAACACCTTTCCAGTTTGAATAAGTAGTCAAATAAGTCCCAGGTTCATCCGATTTCATTTCTTTGCCCACAAAAAAATTTGCAAGCAATCTGAGTAATCACTAATTGTTTAGCTTGGCCACCTAACCAAAAATAGATGGGGGATAAATGAAAGTCCATTGGTTTCTTGGGAAAGAGCTGGTCCAAATGGTTGAGGATAAACCATGGTCAAACCACATAATGTTGGATTTGCACGATGCCTTAGGATCAAGAAATTTAAATGTACATTTAACATATGGTCGAAAAACATTCCAAGTAGGTTCCGTGTAGAAGTCAGGATTACTTTTAGTAAACTCCATGTTCCCTTTTGTCCGAATCTATAGACCTGTATTGGAAGAGCATTTGGAATGGTCAGTAAAGTTGAGGTTGAAGGGGACTTTAATGAGTTCTCCTTTGTCTAAGAAATGTCCTCCTTTTAGAATCCTGAGCATGCAATACTCAATTGTGGAGGCAGGAAGATTAGAAAGATAGACCCACGTTTCACTAAGAATTGGTGCCAAAAAGGCTCTGTTAGGTAAAACCCAGAGCTAATGATCCACACCAAAAGATTCAATTTCAATTCGTCTAACTGAAAGGAAGAGAAAAACCTTGGACACTTTGGGTACCATTTCCAAGAGATTAGAGTCACTAAGGGAGCAAATATTGTTTTGAAATTCCTTGACAGCTTTGATTGCTACATATCTCTGCAAAAGATACCCGCAGTTTGAGGGACGGTTGGAGGAGCAAGGGTACTGATAAAATATGGATTGAGACCACATCACTTTTTCAAAAAGTTAAATAATTCAGTCCCAGAAGAAGAATAGGGCTAGCTCTTGTTGATAATGTACAAAAAGTATAGGTAATTGAGCTATGTAATGGAAAATCATATTAACCCCATCCTTGGAGTCCTTGTCCAGGGTAGCCAAAATCTTGACCCAGTCATTGAAATACAACATATGTAAGATAGATATCTTATCTGAGGCAAGATCCAAATCATATACTAATTGAGAAGCATCCAAATTGCCAATATATCTGAGGACAAGAGAGGTAGCCACAGAGAGGGGCTTAGAAGATAGTTCCAGGCCTTGCGAGAGCAAGGGTCTGCAATAGACAAAATTGTTAGCTAGCCAGGGATTACTTATAATAATATGTAACACAACATTTGGCTCTTCGGGCCAAAACCGGTCTAGTTCTTATAGCCAAGGATTTTTTTGGAGAATGGTTCTTAAGGTAAAACCTAATTTGTTATAAAGTCCTTGTAAGCTTCTCTACATTGTGGTTTACTCTCATGCAAGCTATCAATTTAAAACTTTTGTGATCCTGAAGAAAAAATATATAATTAGTCCTATAGGTTGGGCTTGCAAACCTTAAACCAGCAAAGTCAGAGTCTATAATAGCCATGAGCCTATGAAGGACCACATAACACCATCCAACCAAAAAGGGAAGGTAAAACCTAATTTGTTATAAAGTCCTTGTAAGCTTCTCTACATTGTGGTTTCTCTCATGCAAGCTATCAATTTAAAACTTTTGTGATCCTGAAGAAAAAATATATAATTAGTCCTATAGGTTGGGCTTGCAAACCTTAAACCAGCAAAGTCAGAGTCTATAATAGCCATGAGCCTATGAAGGACCACATAACACCATCCAACCAAAAAGGGAATTATAGGCAGTGGGTCCGACACAGAACTAAGATTTGAGCTAGTTTCCAAACTTAGCGTCCTGGTTTTTCCAAAAATAATGGGAAAACCTTATGTATAGGACACACACCATATGTATAGGACGTGTGTAGCTATTCTTAGTTAAATAATAAGACATAAATGAACTTGAACATTCAAAAGACAGTTGGATTTATAGAAAAGACAATGATTAGTACAAAAACAACTGAGTCTTAGAATTATCTTTGTACATAATGAAGCCTCATTCTAGTATACAATGATGATGATGACTCATTATAGAAGCACTTCCCAAGTAGTAGGAGCAAGTGTAATTATGGACAGACATTTGCTTCAAGCCACAAAAAAAATCCAAGATAAGATAGAGTCCTCACCTGTATCCACTCAATCAAGACAATAGATACATTAGTTTTGAATGCGTTTTACAGGTGTCAATGGACTATATCAGTTGTTATCCATGTCCAACTTACAACTTTTTTTACTTTAAACAAACGTCTAAAGTGTACATATATTTTTGTAAAAATTTCTCTCTTTTTTTAGCTTGTAAGAAAGGCCATTATCCCTTTGTTTTATGGTAGTTTTTATATGTGTGGTTTCTATATAGCCCAGTTTTTAAAAAATAGATATTTACATATATATTATTTTAATCAAAAGACCACCACCCCTTCTGATCCAAATGACTTAATACCACCATCAATATCAAAGTTATTTTGTGCCCACTTCTCAACCATACACCATCAGATTTTCCATAGCAAGGTTTTAATTCTTTTGCTTAGTGTGGAAAAAGTGGTTAGATAGCTCTCCTAGACTAATTAGTTAAATGTGTTATACTTTGTACCACTTCCATCTTTGAAACCATTAGTCAAAACATAATAACTTTGTCCTTAGCATTAGATACGACCTTCAAACATATTGTGTTATATTTCAAATAATTTGTATGTTGCTTGGATTTAGGCAAAAAAGAACTTATCTAAGCATATCACATCCTCTACATAGAGTTTGAGTGAGAGGAACCAAACTAATATACCAAAACTGTAAAGCCTAATGTTCAAACGCCATTCCTTAAAAAGAAACTTATTAAATCCAAAATGTTCAATTACGACATGGTTATAAATACCACCATCATAGTATGCAATGTGACCTAGACCACAATACGCAGTTATATTACCAATGTGACACCACAATTATGCTAGCAGCCCAACAAAAAACCATGCATCAATTGTAACAAGGGCTCATCATACCCGGGCCCCCATTTTTTAGTAGTTTGTCATCACGTCAAAATTTGTACGGGTTATAGACACTGCCACATAAAAGTGTTAAGACCACCCTTTGTTGTTTGGTTGGGTTCTGTTATGTCTCACGTTGTTGGGAGTTTTTTGGAAGAAGTGATTGCGCATATGTACATACCCATGCATGGTGCATCGAATAAAGAATTTCCCATTTTGCAGAGCCAGGTGGTTACATGGGGCCCACATGTGTACAGGTAGGACAGCATGTACATAGTGCATCGGTTTTCACTATCACCAGTACCAGTATGTTTTTTCTATAATAATGAGGAGTTGGTAGTGCGTAAAACTTCTCGAGAAAGCTATCCACGGGCCGACGACGTGAGGTAAGCAGGTGCATCAGGTGGCATCTAGTGACATCAAGAGGTTGAATGGGGTCAATACTTGCACGTGGATAAGTACAGACACAACGTGGATGTTTTTTTGTGATGAATTATGCAAAAAGGTCATCATGAGGACCATCTTTTGGGGCTACTTCACATGGTTGTGGGACCAAAGCTATGGCCTTGTTCAGAAAAAGTTGAGGGCCAGGTGTGCGGATGGATGCAGCAGGGTGACAACTATGCACTGCGAGAACACTTTTTGGCGTGTTCGGGGTCCATTTGAGGTCAACTAAAAGGCCAAAGGTGCCCAAGTAATAAAGAGATTCGGCTCCATTTTGTGATTGTATTTGGCATGTTTTTACCCATATTGTGGGAGCTATTTGCCCCATTGGTGTTTGCCCAAGCTCAATTGTATCTAAACATCAAAAATTATCCTCTTTTGAACTGAGTTTTTTGGGTGTGTATGTGTGTGTGTGTGTGTGTGTGTGTGTGTGTGTGTGTGTGTGTGTGTGGAGTGGGCAAATGGATAGTCTCTCTCCTCTCACTCCATCGTTGTGTTCCCTGTCTTGGCCAGGTGGGTTGTGTAAGCCGAGTGGTGCCCCATAGTGTATGTGTGTGTGTGTGTGTGTGTGTGTGTGTGTGTGTGTGTGTGTGTGTGTGTGTGTGTGTGTGTGTATCATCCCAAGAGTGTGTGCCGGGTTATCATAGAGGCGTTGTGTGTGTTTCCATCCCGCTCACATTCTTTTGGCGCCCCCACGGAGGATCTTCTTCGAGTACCTTCTGCTTCGAAGCTTCGAGATTTGGTAGTACAGGTTGCAGACTACAGGTTAGAGGTTACATGGACAGGTACAAGTGATTCACACAGGTACAGGTAGCTGGATTCGAGTGATACACTGACATTGGAAGTCACTTGCAGTTGCCGTGGGTATGCATCATTTGGCGCCTGTTTGAGCACATTGTATGTGCTGGTACTATACGTTACTTGTGAATACTGCCATTGTACGCCTTTGTGGAGCCATACTTGGTTTTATTTGGCAGCCCCAGCCATTTTTGAGACTTGGTCTGGAAGATAATCATTTCTGAGACTTGACTATACGAGATTTGCATAAGCTTTCGTGAGAGGGTCAATAGCGTGAGGTTTTATTGAGTTGGGGGATTCTCAAATGTGAGATCCTTTCGGTGATACAGGTGGCTAGAGCACCCTTTTTGTGACCTCTCCATAGGCTATGTACTAGTGATTCCTACTTGATGCTCGGGTTCTATTGTTGGCTAGTTATGCATACATATACAGTCCATATTTTGAGTTCTTACTGCTCTATTTCTGGGGAAACTCTGTCAAAATTTTTCCAAGTTGTGATGGTTGGTTTTATGGTCTTTTGAGCCATTTATATTGTTATGCTGCTGAAATTCTGCAAAATCAGAGGATAAGTCAGATGTGCCTTCTTGGGAGTTGCATGGTTGTCTTTAATGGATGATCAAAATGGCCCTCAATTCACTCCTTTTCATTTAACACAAAGAATCCAGATAAATGTTCATGTATCTAGGAAGATTTTTTTCTAGCAGCACATAGTCTTTATGTTCGGGCCAAGAAGATTAAGAAAGATACTAGAATGCCCTTTACCTGTTGTAATTCCGATGATTAAATATGAAAACTCATTTGATGTGCATGTGTTTGTCCTTATCTAAAGACAAGCTCCATTGAAGTTTCTAAAGATTGAGTCAGTCAAACATTTTGGGTTCTTGCACGCGTCTTCAAAGGGGTCCTCAAAACATCGTAACTTGGATAGCCATGGCTTTCTCTTATCCGGAATTTCATGGAAGAAGTGATGAATATGTGAAAGACTTTTTGGAAAAGATGGAGGTTGCCTGCATTAGCAACCAGATTCATGACTTGGTGCAGATGTTACGTCTTCTCCAAATTTGTAAGAGTGATGCACGAGTTTGGTCCAAAGCATTTGAAGAGGAGTTGCGTGCAGCGGATCCACCTATAAGATTGAGTTGGGACAATCTAAGGCATGGATTGGAAGTGGAGTTTGTGAAGATAGAAGATCCTGACAAAGTGTGGCAAGAAGTACAGGGTTTGGTGCAAAAGGCAGGTGAGCCAGTAGATGCGTACATACGTAAATTATCATTGACATGGGAGCAAATGTGCAAGGCCTTAGCACCACAAGTACCCCCACCTGACATGATGAAGAAGGACAGGTTCTTGGCTAGTCTTTGGGAGAATATACGTTGCAGAGTGGAGCTAAAGAAGCCTAGACCATATGAAGATGCATTGGAGGTGGCAAGGAACAAAGAGTGGAAGCTGAGGAAAATGATCTAGCTAGGGGTGGAGTCTTCGCCTAGGAGGCCTGAGTTTCAGCCTATGGGCTCTTTACAAGGTTGCATGCTAGGGGTTCATCATGAACCAGTGGTTTCTGTTACTCCTCAGGTTATGCCAGCAATGGTCACTACAACAGTGCAACATGATGGGCTAAAGCAAGACATGAGGCAAGTGGTAGATTTGATGAAGAGTCTCAGCCTAAACATGCTAGGTCAAGTGGGAAATAATCGAGGTTGAGGGAGGTTTACAAATGTTGGACGGATAGATGCGACGGACGTCAGCATAGCAAGAACTCACCTAACATATAATGTCAACTGAGGACGAAGCTCGACCCGCAGGCGCGTGGAAGCAAGCAAAGGGTGTCAACCTCTACTCGACCGACTAATGACTACTTCCTACAGAGATATCAAATCTACATGCCATTGGCTTTGTGAATGTGAGAGTCTCCTATGATGCTACCGCAAGCCAAAAGCCCATTAGACGTTCTTGAAACGTTACGAAACTTGAGGGATATCCTATCAACACCAATACGCCACTCTCCCTAAGGTCAATGACCAAAAAAACCTACCCAATACCCTGTTAAGTATGGAGCCTGATTTACCCTTGTAATTTTCTGTGGTAAAAGCGCACATTTGTAAGGCCCCCATTATGAGGAGAAGCCATCGTGCGTGAAGGAAAATCACTCACCGGAAACCAAAATTTTCACGTACAAGAATCAGGGGAAACTTTAAAGGCCTCGGGGGCGGAGGCCCCCGAGACTTTTTTTTTCGCCGGAATATTATGGCCGGACGACGGCCGAAAAGTGGTCGGAAAACAACCGTTCGGTTGGCCGGTGGTCGGAAGTCAATGGCCGGTGGCCGGTGGCCAAATTCAAAAGCGGACTTGTCTTCTCAAGGGCGGCCAGACATGGGCGGATTGGAGGGTCCAATTTGGACTTATTCGCACAAGGGCGGCTACACATGGCTGTCTCTCATAAGAGAGGGCAGCCCTTTTGGCCTATAAAAGGAGGCCATTTCTACACACATTTCATAGTGTGAAGTTGATGCAACAAGGTGAGTGTGAGGTGGTGAGAGTGAAGCAAGGCGGGAGCTCCATTAAGGGTATAATCCCTTTGTAAACTACTTCTTGTTTTGAAGTACTAAAGCCATTGAGTGGCTGCTTTCCCGTGGACGTAGCCCACATTGGGTGAACCACATATATCGTGTGTACTCTCTCTCTCTCTCTCTCTCTCTCTCCTCTCTCTCTCTCTCTCTCTCTCTCTCTTCTCTCTCTCTCTCTCTCTCTCTCTCTCTCTCTCTCTCTCTCTCTCTCTCCTCTACTCTATAATCTCGTGTATATAAATCTGTCTCTCTCCATTAAGTAATCTACTCAATTATCTATTTAGCTACGTCTTATTTCCTAACATACCCTCCGTGAAAAAAATGCGTAGGATGTCTGACCGGGCTTTGCAGGTCGACTTTCCGAAAACTAAAGTGCCTAATATCTAGCTCTACTCGCTCTCATCGCGTGGATATGTTGAAATGCAAAAACGGATCACCGAAACTCCAAAAGTAGCTCGTGGGTGAATCTGCCAAAACACAGACGAACGCGCCTGATGTAAGCATCAACGCGTAGCTCTCCTCGTGGGCAACACACTGCTGCTCTCCGTTTGCAATTCCGACCACCGTAGCTCCTGTAGCACACACACACTCTCTCTCACTCTCTCGCAGTCTCCCAACGACACAGAAGATCAGATTATTAGAAGTCTTTTTACAAAGCTTTAGGTTTTGGTTTATATACTAAACCTTAGAAAACCTAATGTCCGGCCAAAATGACCTGATTTGTCCCTAGGCTTCTATAGAGCTTAATTACAACACTGTGAGTTGGCTTTGCTCATCCAACAAGCATCTGTGGCCAAAATACAATTGCCGACTTAAAATATGAAGTTCCCGTAAACATTACAAAAGTGGCCGTAATGGCTCAAAATAATAATAACAGGATATTCGATGATGTCCATGAGCTTGTATCTTCACATTACAGCATCCATCTTCGTCTTCATCACTTCATCAGCATATTTATTTGGAATCTTTAGAGAATCTTTGAGGAATCTTCATGGAATCTTTGTGGAAGCGTTGTTGAAAGGTTGACCTGTCAACACTCTCCCCCTCCGAAGTCTTGTCGTCCTCGACAAGACCCTATGTCTGCAGTGGCCTTGACGAGTGCTTCATGTTTTGGTGGTGGTTGAAGATTTTGTTGTTGCAGTTGCTTCTACCAGATGCTTTGTATGTTGTAGAGGTACCTTTTTCTTGTACATGTAGTGTAGTTGAAGCCATAGCTCTCCCCCTCCGATTGGTTGTTGTACCGTGAATAAGTCGATGAAGTTTGTTGTTGCAGCAAGTATTTATCTTGGCAGCTCTGTATTGTTTGTTCTTTGGGTGTCATCTTGCACGTGTACCTGTAAACTTGAAGCCTTTTTTATTTTTTTCTAGGCCACTCCCCTTTGATTTTCTAGCTTATGAGCATGTAGTTGTTTGGGGATGTCGTTGGTCTGTTTTTGTGTTTTTATAAGAAAAATAGTAAAATAAAATGTGGCGTATATTACAAAATGAAGGTCTTGGATACCTGGATAGGACTAAAGGGAAAAACCCAGTGGGAAAAAAATGTCTTTAGTCACCATTAAATGTGAGGCTATATGTACTTATGTTTGATGTAACCGAGTTTTGTTGAGTTAAAGTACTTATGGCCGTATGGCTACTATTATTGACTGGATATACATTGGATAAGTGTTAGTAGCTTGAAGTCAGAGTCGTTGTTGTTGAGAAATGCTTATGAAACCTGTTACCGCTTCGTCATCGTCATTTTGTTGTGTAAATGCATGGGTGGAACACAAATCGTGTCAAATGCAAATGTCCAATGATGGGACATTATATATGCTTGCACAGATAGATGCATGGGAAACAATATGCGGTGCGAGAGGAGTTTAAATGGGTGCTTCCAGGAGTGAACGTAGCTAGAGAAGCAAAAATATATTTGACTTCAAGAGCTGCCGTTACTCACAAGAAGGGTTTTTGTCGACAAGGTTTTTTCCACTCTCCTCACTGTGTTCATGTGCGTGAGTGTTTTCTGGACTACTCTGCCACTCCACCATTTAAAATAGTAGACTTCGACTCTTATGCTCACCTATCCAGCATGAGCAACCCCATTTTACAATATGCTCAACTCTTCCAGCTTGAGCTATAATCTAAATATCTAGACTCATAGACCACAAAAAATATTAAGACATGAAGCTTGGGTCTGACGCTTGCTCATTTAGTGGCTCAGCTTCCCGACTCTTGACTCTTATGCCATGATTTTTATGGCGACTTGACTTACTCTCGGGAGCTTTCGACCAAGAATAGGTTTTGAAATTCAAAACTCCCATCCTCGAAGAGAGGATTTGTAAAGGACCATACTGGCAATATTGGTTTCTTTTGCCATACCTGGGTGACCTTGGTTGTCAAAATTTCTTTTTGTTGTTGTTGGTCCCTTGGTTGAGAAGATTGGCTCGCTCCATTCTCCGTAACACTTTTCCTATCATGTCTTGACATTTCTTGAGAGCTAGAGATGACTTCAATCTTCTTCGGTATGTGTTGTTCTTTTGGCACCCATTTGTATCTGCATCGTGTGATTAGCGTGTCTTTGCAGATATCCTTTGCCTGGAGTGTGACATTTTCCTTGGTTTTGCCTTCCGTGAAATTGCAATTATCTTCAAGCTGAAGTCGTCTGATTGAAGAATGTTTACCTGGCATCTTTGGTAGCCAGATTCTCCGATTTCCTTGATAGTAACCTTGTGCTTGAAGAATTGTAGATGGCACTTCCCATGATGTTTTTGATGTCGTATTGAGATGTACAAGAGTGCCATTTTTGGGATTATTTATCGATGAAGTCCTATGTTGGTATGAAGGCCAGCTAGATTTTAAATTTCTTGCGTACCTTTGGCGAGCCTTGTTGGTTGGTTTCCTTTGGCGACATAAATATGAGCTTTGTTGCTTTTGGGGAAGCTTTTTGAAACCTTTATCCACCACATAAGCCGAGGTCTGTGGTTTTGGTAACCAAAGTTTCTTTTGACCCTCATAATAGCCTTGCTCTGCTAAGCTGTAGTGGGAGTCTATCCATCCCATGTGTTTACCTTTCATCAATTGGCTAGGATCATTTACCCATATTGGGTCCTTGACCTTTATTTCTTCAGTTTTAATGTAGACCGTTGAAAACCTTTGGCGGCGGTGATCTCGCAGTGTAGGGTATTTTGGTTGAAAGATTTTCTTTGGAGTTTGCCTCTCCTGTGGAAGCATGTGGTCAGTTGATATAGAAGCTCTATCTTGAACGTTTTTTGGTTGGACTGAAGACTCTGATTTAAGGGGCTGCTTCTGTTGGTAGGACATTTGTGGGCTCATTTTGGCTTTGCCTTTGTCGGAAGCCGATAATCTTGGAGCAGTAGTAGGCTGGATTTCTTGAGAGCTAGTCGTGATGACCATTGTTGAAAATTCAGGTTCTTCTACCAATGTTTTTGCCCAGTGCTTGGACAAAATCAAATGTGTACTCATTTTGGAGGAATCCACCACTAGGAATTTGTCTTTGATTATCTTTGACCGTAGTTTAAGGGTAGCTTCTGCAATCCCTAAACTTGTGACAGCTATTCCATGTGATATAGGAACCTGTACCTGAATTTCATACAGTTCTGGCTTACCTAGAAGTAACCACAGCCCATAAGACATGACATTAGTCGTGGCAGTGCAATCTATCTCTGCCGTAAAATTGAATTTCAGTTTCTCATGCACATCCAACGAGAATTTAATCTTCTTGTTGGTTGCCAAGTAACTGATGTCCTCGTTGCTTTCGGTACTTTTCTTAGACTTTTGTGCCTTGAAGGCTTTGTCATCCTCTTGTATGTTGAACTTCTTTGTCATTTGACTGGTTCTAGCATGTTCCAAGTGCTTACTATCTTCTGCTGTAGCTGCTTGTTGGTGTTCATTGCTAGTTTCTGACTGTGACGCCTTGATTCTTGATTTCAGAAGCTCTCTATCAGTGTTTACTTCTTCTAACACTTGAAGGTCATTCAATGGTGACTTTTCTTCTTGGAAGTGTTTTGAAGCTTGTGTAGCAAGATGTTGAGGTTGACTCTCTTCTTCTGATGCAATGGTCGCCGTGGCCTTTGGTTTCCATTGTTCCATGGGTTTTTGTAGAGTCTCTTCTCGAAAATATTCATTCATATCCTGTATTGCTTGTCCTTGGTAGTCAATCTTGGACTCAGTCATTTCCTATTCTTCTGTGCATTTTGTCTTCACTTACATCTTCTTTTAGCTTCTCATACTCTTTGATTTGTTCAATCACCAATGAAGAGTCCACAGTAGAGAATTTATTTGGTAGAATTTCAGCTTCATCCATTGATTCTATTTGCATGTCTTCCACTTGTGACGTGGCACTAAGATTTTTTGTTACCTCTGCCACCTCTTCTTGTGTTGGCTCACTATCGTCAGAATCTTGGCTTCTTTTGCTCTCGGACCTTGAACTGCGAGCTTCATCTTCATCACCTTGTGGATTCTTTGACTTGTCCTCACTGAGGTTCCTTAAACGATCTTGAATCAGCTGATTCAATTGATCTTTTTTGAAAGCCTGATTCTCTATGATAATGTCGTTGACACCCTTGACTTCAAGCAATTGTGTCTTGAGCCTATCTTTTGTGCTCTGCGACAAGATCTGCTTCTTTTTTGGAGATCTTGTTGGGGATCCTTTCTTCCATTCCCTTGTTGTCACTGTCTGAACTTTGCTTTTGGCTTGTTGCTGCTTCTTTTCCATGTAGAGCTTTGCTGGGCAGTCCTTCACTAAATGACCAATGGCACATTGGTCGCAATATGTTGTTATCTCAACATGTGCACCCTTTGGACGAGGCAGCTCTCCATAATACTGCTGATAATGGTTTCCTGTGGTATCTAGATACAGATATTACCACTTCTTTGCATGCATGAACCTGTAGATTACGACTGACTTAGGTGTATCCACTGGCTTTGTCTCTTTATCCTTCATCGTCTTGTCCTTGAGAAGCTGAAAATAGCTTCCATTATTGCTTGCATACAAAATCAAATCACTATCCATTCTTTCTAGCACTTGTAATGCTAATTCTTCCCTCAGTATATGGTCTTTGACGTGGGGCTTTTGCATAGCCTTAGGGCTATGTTTTGGAGTTGATTTTGGCGAGTTCTGCACCGAGGGTGAAGATTGAACCGAATCTTTGTTTTTTGTTTCCCTTGATGGTGCTTTTGGACGGGGTCCAAGTATGTGATTTACAGGTTGCCCACAATTGCTAAACTCATCCATATTTTTCACATCAGCTATTTCATAGTGCCTATCGTATTTGTTGACCACAATGACATCTTGACTTTACCTTTTACATTGGGCATTGTGAATTTCCAGAGGTCTCTCCTCCGGCTTGGCATCTTCCAATGCTTCTTGAAATTCCACTTGGACTCCTAAAAAGGACACTACTTCTTGTAAAGCTGGACTTCTTAATCCCACTCTTGAAGATATAGGGTCTCTTTGTTGAGTTTGAACTCCCCCCATCCGAGAGGGTTCCATATATGATGTTGGCATCTGTTTAATGCCTTATTATATGACTTCTTGTGCTTTGTTAAGTAGCTCTTGAGACCGAGCTAGTTCTTTTTGAATTTGTGCTATCTTCATAGCGGGTACTTCCGACGTATTCCCTATTTGTGCAATTTGGTGTGTTTGTGCTTTGTCTTGTGCTGGTGCGGTGCACGAGACTTGTGCCGTGTCTTTCCATGTGGTGTCTTGTGTTGTGCCTTGTTGTGTGTCATGTGGTGTGTCACTCATTTGTGTAGTGACAGTTGTAGGTGTCAATTCTTCCAGGTGCGTAGTTAGAGGTAAACCCATGATGAGATGGTATACATTACCACCTTTAGACATGTAGTCTTCTCGTCTTGAGCCAAACGCTTCTGCTGTAAAGTAATGATTGTTTTCTACAGGAACTTCCTGACTTGTGACAGCCCTGTAGTATCGACCGTCTTCGTCTCCATAGAGGGTACCAATTTTCCGTTTTCCATCTTGTGCTTTGTATAGAAAAATACTTGGAGGATATGCGTAGAGTTCTGTAAGTTGATCCTTGTACAACATTTCTCATTGTCGATGTATTTTTCGTGCCTCATGTAAATTGATCCCAGACAGTCTTCCATGAAATCTGGATGTGGGTGTAGTACATTCTTCGCTGTTTCAACTTCCACATATTGAGATGTCCGAGTTTCCTCTGTATCTTTCTTTGTCTTGATGTACAAATTCCGATTGACATCCTCATAGCATGGCAGTCCTTTGTAGTATCCAATCAAATAGATCCAAATTTGCTCTCTTGTAATTTCTGTGGATGTACTTGAAGCTTCATCTCGGCTGGTCTGATTCCTTTGAGACACCATTGCTTTCGTCTTGACTCCCTTGTTGTACCTGTTCAGTGATAGCTCTAATTGCTTGCCTCGATGCTAATAAAAATCATTAGCACCCTTGTGTCGTTTTTTTCGCTTGAGGTCCTTCAGCTTTTGTGGTTCCCTAATCTATGAGTTTTCTGAACTAGGCTTTGCTTGCACTGCTTGAACTTCTTAGCTCCCTTGCTTGCCAGGGCTGATACTGTCTTGTCTGGCTGCTTGCTTTTCCTAGAGCTTTTTAGCAGGACTCGATGTAGTGGAAGCACTGTGATAAGTTATGCAACTTACCACTATACTGCAACGATTGCTCCCTTTGTAGCGATTCTTGAGTCGAGCTAACCTGTGTTCACTTTAGCACACAATCTGCAAAATTCTATTTAGCTGGCAAACTTTTTCACAATGAATGCAAAAATTCTTCATGTGCCTTTGACAGCCACACTTGTGCCTTGAGCACCTTCCAGCGGGTGACCAATGGTTTTTCCAAAAGATAATTTCAATCTGCTAACTTAGCAGTCTTTGACGGTCAATTAGAAGGTCTAGAGACCAAATCTGGTTTCAAATTTCAGCTTCCCTGATGATGAAAATCTCACATGCACTCAAGTCTACTCTAGGTCGATTTGAGCGGTCTGTTCTAGAGCCTAGGTCGACTCTAGCCGATGACCTCGCTTAAGGTTCACTAGCCCCTCTCCTAGGGAAAAGTCAAAACTATGTTCAAAATCGTGCCCGTTTTCTCACAATTCTTTCGAACTGTCGGTTTTAGACACACCTGACTTCCGAATGCAATTTGAGGCCTTAAACGATGTTTTTTTCAAAGTTGAACTAAATGGTTGTCGTCGGCATGCATTTAGTTCAAGTCTTGCTCTAAGATCTGTAGAGTCGCTCTCAGGCTACGTTTTGATATAAAAACTTTTCCGATCCGATACCGTTTGGGAAAGTTATGGCCAAAACAGTGAAATGCAGCTTAGAATGGTCAAAATGAGTCCAAATTCAATTTTGAAAAAAGTTATGGAATCCTTGAGACACTGGGAACACCCCTGTATGATCAAAATTACGGTTGGACCCTAAAATTGGACTAGAGACATCCTACACGTAGGATGTCTATATGCTCAAAATTTAACAAAATTTGGTCCAGAGACTCCTCTTAAGTCCAGCAACACAATGGTATGATCAGAATTTCATTTGGACCTAAAAATGGCCTTGAGACATCCTACGCATAGGATGTCTTTTTTCTCAGAATGACTTGAAATTTTCACCCCAGCTTCTCCTTGATGTGTTGATCACAGTGGTGTGCTCATAGGTTGGTTTGGAGTCCTAAATCAAGCTGGAGACATCCTACGCTTAGGATGTCTAACTGCTCAGATTTTGTCCAAACTTGATCCCAAGATTCTCCTTGTGCTCGGC
Organism: Adiantum capillus-veneris; assembly: GCF_014529385.1. NCBI lineage: Eukaryota > Viridiplantae > Streptophyta > Polypodiopsida > Polypodiales > Pteridaceae > Adiantum > Adiantum capillus-veneris. Next base: position 99,178,000 of record NC_140951.1, read on the forward strand.
AACCCAATGGTATGCTTAGAATTGAATTTGGATGCCAATAGGTCAAGATTTGGGCTACATAAGCTTCTAGTGCACTCCAAGAATAGGATGTCTGACAATTCTTGTCTTTGCTTGGTAAGTAGGCCAAACAAGGTCCAAATTCACTTTTGAAAAAAGTTCTGGAATCCTTGAGACACTTAGAACCTCCCTATATGGCTACAATAGAATTTTGACCACTTTATGACCCTGGAGACATCCTACGCGTAGGATGTCTTTTTGCTCTGTTCTTGCACTGTAGCTTCCCCTTGATGTGCTAAACTCACAGTTATTTTTTACTTTTTGATTCTGACACCTATAGGTTGGTCAAATGATCAAGAATCTGTTCCAAAAGCCTGATGTCTGTTCTGATGAATTCCCAAGTCAAATCAACTCCAAATTGGACCAAATTTGCTAGGAGGCTTATCTAAGGCTATATGATAGCATGGTATGGTCACAGGAGAATTTTGGTCTCAGAGTCATGCAGTAGACATACTACGCGTAGGATGTCTTTTTGCCGAGAATGAACCCAAACTTGGACCAAAGATTCCCCTAGTCTTCAGCAACCCACTGGTATGCTTAGATTTTGGTTTGGATTTCAAAAGTCCCCAATTTTAGCTGTTCTTGCCTTTTTTCAGTCAAAAGTGCTAAAGTCTGTTCAATCTTCCTTCCACTAACCCAAATGAGATCAATTTATCACATGCACTCAATACAACATTTAGAACATGCCTATGGATTCATCCTATGGTTTGGTCTCAAAATTAGGCCTTGGACACAATTTGGGTAGGATGTCTGGCAATTCTCGTCTTTTGGCTTTAATCTGTCAAAATTTGGTCAAATTTCCACTTTCCACGTGAAAATAGGGTAGAACCTACCTTATAAACACACTGGTAACCTCAGATTTTCAAAAAAGTGCCCAGATCACCCTGTAGACATCCTACGCGTAGGATGTCTACTTCTTGTTTTTTCAGACTGAAGTGTCCCTGATGCTTCCTTATGCTCTCAGCAAGTGCAAGTATGCTTCACAATTGCAAAAACATGCAAAAATCACTCAATTTAAGCCTTTTCTGAAATTTTACATTTTCTAACTCCGCCTTTTGGCTTTTGGTCAACAAAAATAGGGAAAAACACTCAAGTCAATATGTTACCAGGGTAAAACTTACCCTCTGAACCCACTCGTAACCTCAGTTTTCCCAAATTCCCTGCCTAAAGTGCCATGGAGACATCCTACGCGTAGGATGTCTACTGTCTTAAAATGCAATTTTTTTCTGGCAGTAGTATTCCCTATGCTTTGTAGAGCTCTCAGCAATAATCCAGAAACTTTTGGACTTCAAATCAGCTTCCAAACACAATTTACCGTCTTTCCTACTTAGCGTTTTTCACTTCTCTGATGAGCCTAACAGCAAATAAGACATGCATAAAGTAATCTAGATCAGCAATCAAGATATCCTACTTACCCTACTCCTACTCATTAATGTGAGATGGTGATTTTGATGTCTTGGCTGCTTCCTAGCCTCACATGGACTCTCAAGTCAACCTACCACCACATCTACCACTCCAACTCCTACTCTCTATGTTATAGAATTGACATTTTGATATTTACTGCAGCTGACAGGTGGAAAATAGTTGATCGGACTAGCCTATGTGAGAGGATAGGACATTTATATTGTACATTTTATTATTCAAGTGCTCATTATGAGCTTTGGCCATTTATGACCGGCCGGCCAGTTTGTACTCATTTTTGGGCATTCAAGAAATCTATAAATAAATACGTGAAAGAGGGAAATGCTTACTCTTGCACGGGGGGAGATTGCACCCAATGCTCGTGTCTATTATTCTCTCCTCTCCTCTCTTCTCTCTCACCATGCCAGACGTAGCACTCCGCTCTAGGAGGTGCGCCTGCGCATGTACTCTTCCTCTCTCTCGCACTCTGTCTCTCACTGTTTGTGTATCTCACGACTATGCATCTATGTGGTTGTCAGTTATGTCGATTAGTTTGTTTATGGTTTGTAGTATGCTATTTTTGGTATTTTACAGGGTACTCCACGCCTCTGGCTGTAGCAGTGGTATCAGAGCCTGCAAAACACTCCTAGTGGTATGATCGTCACGCCCACGAAGAGAATCATCACAATCATACCATAGAGCTAAGTTTATCAATTTCACAAATTCTCTTGATCATGAGGTTGTTGATCAAAATGAATGTAATTTATCATAGTTATATATATATATATATATACATATATATATAAAGACTACCTTAATTGTCAGGTTAACTAGATCTTATGGAGACTAGTAAATTAGGATCCGATTATAGTTAGTAAGAGCATCATGTTTAATTAAGAAAATGTCTTAATTAGATTGAGTATGTAAAAAAAAATTGTAGAGAAAATTGTAATGCCGTCGAAACGAATCTCAAGAGACTTGAGCCGAAACAGTAAACCTGCTATTCAAGAATTTTTTTTTAAAAAAAAAACATAAACAATGCCACATAATCGATAGGGAACTTTTTCATCCAACTTGTAGCTTGCATGTCCTCCCGTACACCTAGAGGGGTTCAATGAATCGGATTCCGTTAGTGGTCACCTATTCGCAGCACTTTAACATTGAGAAACCAATGTCAAATGTACAAGCGAGACATGGGTGCTTAGCGAAAGGGTGGAAGAGTAAAGGTATTTCCGGGCAGTGACGCCCTGACCCGACAATCATCTTCAACATCAAAAAAATCCGCAAAGACCAGATCCTTGCGGGTGCAACACCCATGCATGGACAGCATCGACAAACTGCTAGCCGACAATGACATTGTTGTCAGTAGCAATTCCAGCATCATCTCAGCATGGCGAGCTACAGTGGCGACAAACCCTACTCGCGATTAGGTTGCATCCAGCCACCGCCATTCCAGCCTATGCAGAAGGCCTCACAAATCCACCCACCTGCCCCTTGTCCATGCAAAAGCGGGCGCCGCAGTACTAGTCAGGCTCTCTCTCTCTCTCTCTCTCTCTCTCTCTCTCTCTCTCTCTCTCTCTCTCTCTCTCTCTCTCTCTCTCTCTCTCTCTCTCTCTCTCTCTCTCTCTCTCTCTCTCTCTCTCTCTCTCTCTCTCTCTCTCTCTCTCTCTCTCTCTCTCTCGATCTATCTATCTCTCTGCGCCCGCTCGACCAATCACTGTCGTTGAATCACTCTCATGCAGAGGTTATATGCCGCACTCAATTTTCTCTGTCTGCCACACACTAGAAAGCCTACCATCTCACTCTCAATTTGCAAGACTTGCATGCATTTTCGCCTCAGCATGGCCACCAATAGCATCATTAAACCCTCCTAGCCACACCTAATTAGGGTGCATGCAACCCTACAAATTCTTTTTCTCTCACTACGCCACCGTGCGGTCCTGATTACTACCTCACGACACTGCAATAACTGTCACTCTCTCTTTGGTCAACTAGCGAACTGTCTCTCTCTCTCTCTCTCTCTCTCTCTCTCTCTCTCTCTCTCTCTCTCTCTCTCTCTCTCTCTCTCTCTCTCTCTCTCTCTCTCTCTCTCTCTCTCTCTCTCTCTCTCTCTCTCTCTCTCCTCGGCTAGTTGCCATGCAGCATGCGGCTGTGGTGCTTTAACGAGCAGCAACTTCTCATCACCTCACAGCCACACACAGGTGCAGTCGAATTCTCTATCTCTCTTTCACTCTCTCATTCTCTGAATCCTCCAATTCATGCAGCCGTTTTGTTCCTCTCTCTTTCAACTATTTAGCCGCCAACAACATCCACTCGCTCTCGTTGTCCACTGGCGGCTGCACAAAAAAATCAACCCCCCCCCCCCCCCCCCCCCCCCCCCCCCCCCCCTCCGGCTCACACAAGCCATGCAAAGGGGAGATACTTCTCGTTTACTATTCGTGCCAACACCCAATCCGATCTCTCTGTATCTCTTCCACTCCTCCCACTCGCTCGAGGATTCCTCAGAAAATTCTCAGAGAAGTTTCTCAATACTTGGGAATTCTAAGTTGTTTAATGGTTGAAACCAATCCAGGGCATTACCTTCCAATGTCAACCCAAATCCTTCATACTGAGTGTGGAAATCAGTCACCTGTTCGGCTCTCAATACTTGTTTGAAGGTTGAAAACATGGACATATGGATCGCCAGATCCATTATACTTTTTGGGTAAGCATTTTGCCACTTGATATGGTCGCATACGCCTGGTCTCTGCAACCATTCTAACAACTCCTGGTCCCCCTGGGATGGCTTCCCTTGGTTCGTAATCTCCTCTTGGTACTAACAGTGGTTAGTCGGAGGGATTCCAGTGGTGTAAGTGAATTCAGGAACAGAGCTGCCCCTATGTATGTTCATGGAAGCCCTAGTCACCGTCGACCCTAAGGGTTTTGTTCTCGGCACTCGTTCATGTCCATAAGAATCCTCCACTCTTGTTCTCAAGGGACTCTCAAGTACACTCTCAGGTTTGATGTGAGTGGTCGTGGTTTTTTCAGCTTCCGGATTTACATAGTATTGGTGGAGTGGTCCTCCAAAATATGTATATCTCTCTAACTCCTTCTGGTCCATTGGGGAGTACTTTCAGCCATACTTGTCCATTATGACCACCTGAATACTTCTACCCTTCGTGTAAGTGTAAACATACAAGTTTTTTTGGTCGGTTAATTCCTTGATGTGGGGCTCGTCACATCTGTAATAGAGTGTTTGGTCTCCGTTATTGAACTTATAAAGCCCCACATATGTGTTGTTTGTGTTAAGGTGCTCAGTCTTTGGTGCGTCTGAGTACCGCGTTTTGTTTCTCCATTTTGGGTGGTGCATCGGCCGTTTCATTATCTACTTTGTCCTTGGTGCTGGTCATTCCCCATTTATCCACAATATACAGGTTATGAATCACTAAGTAAATCATTCCCTCTCAGTCGAAATACCTATCCCCGTCATAATCAACATCTACAAGGTCTTTGAACTCGCTCGGCCTATTTTCCAACTTAAAACAGTAGCGGTCCATTCCATCCTTATAGATTTTGGCTTTAAGCGCATTTTCAAATTGAAACTTCAGATACAACAACTTTACATCAGATGTGCGCTGTGAAGGACCTGCACCCATCAAATTTGTTCCCTTAGGGTTTGACTTGTTAGAATCTTCAGTCATGAGGCCGTATGATCTCTCAGACTAAGTGTCAGAGAAACTCTCCTCTAAAATGGGTTCCAAAGGCGGTAGTGGTCTCTGATTCATGCTTTCTTTTGTTGAGTGATTATTCCCTTGATCAAAGATGTTGTGGTTCCTATTCTGGTACAATCTTCCTGATCGCAGATTCATGAATAATGGGTAACAAGAAAAATCTAAACCTAGTTACCTCATTAAATAGTTTAAATCTCCCGTTTGTTCCACTTTTCTAAAATATCTTCTAGTACTTGTAACCTGTCAAGAATGTGCTTGATAGCTGTAAGCTTATAGCTATTCTCGTCAGTTCTTGCTTTTGTTCAACAAAACTTGGCACACAATTGCCTACACAACCTCAACAATTTTGATCGAATTTCAATTTTGAAAGAAGCACATGGTTGCTATGGCCTAGCTCCTTGTGTGGTAAGTTTCTGTCTCTGTTCAGGCTCAGAGGTACATGGATTGCGATCCATGTTGGAAAGCCATTTGAATTTTTTTTTATACCCTCAGCTTCAGCACGGTTAGGGGGTCTTATGGTATCAAAATTTTTAGAAATGAATCTCTGGATTGGAAGCTAAGTTGATTTTGTCACTTTGCCTGAGTTCCTGTCAGGTTCTAAGCTTTTGGAAGGGTTTCTTGCACCCAATTTCAACTCTGGAAGGACCACTAGAGTCTCTGTGATACTCTCTAGCTATGGTACTAGTTTGGTGTCAATTTGTGTCAGAGGAACATGGATCGTGATCCATGTACCTTTGTGTCAAAATACACTGAATTTTGTCCTATAGCTAGTCCTTGGCCTAGTGATCCTGCCTATATGGTTTTTTAATGTTTTAAAGCTTTTTAGGACAGAAAAAAGTGAGTTTTAGCATTTATGTCAGTGGTTTCCTCCCTTGTCCTGATTTTTTCCACCTTTTGCTCTCTTTTTGAGATTTCCTGATAAGGGTCATTTAGGAGAAAGTGTTCCAATTGTTATCAGTTCCCTGCTTGTCTTTTATCAGCTCAAACTTCCAAAAAGGTACATGGATCGCGATCCATGTTTGGCATGATTTTGGACTGACACTTTGTGAGCTGATCACACAAGCTATGATGATGCTATTCCCCAAGTATTTTTGGATTTGGTCAATTTTTTCCAAGTGAAAAGCAAAGTTTTGTGTCTGTTTTGCGGTTGTTTGCAAACCACTCCCTTTCTGGTATTTTGACCAGCTTTTTTCACTTTTTGTCTATAGCTCCTTTTGGAAAAGTTGTTCAACTAATAATCAGGAGTACACTGGTCAAATCTTGATGTCAGATGCCTACTTGGAACATGGATCGCGATCCATGTTGGGAAACACCTGGGCATGAAATTTAGTTCAGTGGATTCCTTGTTTCTAGTTGGTCCCAATTCTCATCTCTTTTTGGATTTGGCCAACTAAAGGTTCAATTTTTTCTTGTTTTTCCCCTTTTTCTCTCTCCAAGGTTTTTTGTTTGATCACCCCAATCTTGATTTTTATGATCTTCTGGTCCTCTTCTTCTCACTAAACTCAATGTTCTGATGTCTGAGAGCCTGTTCTAAGCAGAGGAAATAATTCTAGCACATTTTGCCAAAAAGGTACATGGATCGTGATCCATGTTGGACAAGATTTTTGACAGGTTTTTGCACAGTCTTTTCCAACAAGTGTTTTTATCCCCTTCTTGAAAGTTTTACAGAGTTTGGTCCAGTTTTGAAGCTCTGAACATCACTTCTTCAATTTTCCCGAGTTATGGTCTTCAACACCAAAATAAGGTTTTTGACAGTTTTTTCCCTCGATCCTTTTGGCCACAAATGATGGTGTAATTTGTTAACTAACCTACTCCTACAACTGAAATGAATGTGCAAACATAACTGAACTTAACAGTACATAAATAACAACAATGTGTGTGGTGGAACAGCCCTTTCCAAGCATGTGAAAAATCAAAGAACAAAATACTATCTTGTACCTCACTCACAGCTTTCTTTGCTCTTAAGGAATAGCATTGGCTAGTCTCTGACTCCAATCGCTATTAAACACTAAATCTACAGTGTGAATGAGGTGGCAAGAGTGAGGCAAGGCGGGAGGTCCATTAAGGGTATAATACCTTTGTAACCTTATTCTAGTTTGAAGTACTAAAGCCATTGTTAAGTATGGAGCCTGATTTACCTCTAGTATTTTCTAGTCTTTAAAATGCACATTTGTAAAGCCCCCATTATGAGGAGAGGCCATCGTGCGTAAGAAAAAATCACTCGCCGAAAATCTAAAAATTCACGATGGAGTTTGCAAAAATATTTCTTTTCGTCAAAATATTATGGCCGGAAGGCGGCCAAAAAGTGGTCAAAAATTCCTAACCGGTTCTTTGTTCTCTTCAACTTTGCAAAAGAAAGTTTTCTCAAAATCTTTACCAATTTTGGGATACGTCACTTAGACTGACTCCACGTCTAGGGTACACAGCTGCAAATTTTTACAGATCTGTTTTGACCTGTAAAAACAGCACATTTCAGGTCCATACTCATGATTCCTGACCGTTTGTGCGCGGTCTACAACTTTGCAGAAGTAAGTTTCTACAAATTCTGAATGGTTTGAAAGATATGGGTTGACCAACTGCAGGGTTTTTGGAAAGTTGAGGATATGATGTATGTCTTATGTGGTTTGATGCTCATGAAGACCCATGTGATTGCGATTTGAGCTCAGCAATGTATGCCTCAAGCATGTTTTTTGGTAGTCACAGGTAGAGCAGGTATTGGTGTACTAGATTTGCAGGTGTTTGCAATGATATATGCAAAGTGTGGAGATTGGTGCATGCATTTGAGTGCGGTTTGATGCGCTTTGGTTGCTCAAGGTTTTGAGCATGCAGTCACTTTGGTAACTAGTTTTGTAGCCATTTTGCTGACAAAACTCTGGTGACATTTTCTCATCATTTTTCTGCGCATCATTGGTGCGATCGAGATTGTGATTGCTTGTAGCACTCAGGATTTGCGTGCAGTGTTTTCCCTTTTGGGTGGTGCATCACGAGCATGTTTCGCTCTGCATTTTTGTTCTTGAGCTATGAGTGCTTGGCCATTTGGAGCTTCCAGTTTTGACTCCCAGCTACACGTTGAGTCTAGTACTCCCACAGGTGTTGCCATTTGCAGTTGATGACATCTTCTGTAGTGTTTTGGCTTGCATACCGGTTTCGACACAGCAGATGTCTTGAGCTTTTGCTTTGTGTATGCTTTTGTGGGATAATGGTTCGAGTTTACTCGACATAGTTTGTAATCGAGCTTAGCTCTCACATTGACAGGTTTTGTCTTTTTGGACACAATTTGGTGTTCTTGTATCCACTCTCACAGGAGAGGTTTTGTGTATGCTTGTGTGGCTACAATATAGGCCATTCACAAATTTCACAGGTTTTTGCAGATTTCTGCAGGCAGTTTCTCTTGCGTGCATTTTGAGCTAGTTTGCTCTCTATTGCGTATATGGTTATGCGATTTATGATCGGTTGAGCAGTTTGTCCTAGTTTATGCTTGCAGAGTTTGCAAATTGTGGAGTTGTCTTATGCATATGTGAGAAAAAATTTTGATGCGATCGATCATGCTTTTGAGCATTGTGTAGTGGTCGAGTTACCTCCCACTTTGTTTGCCATAGTTTTGGCATGGATATGGAGAAGCTTCAGGTTAGAGGCAGTTATCGCTCACAATCGCCTCGCTCACAATCGCGACTGACATGTTGACATTGCGTCCACGATGGGCATATTAGACGCCGTTGCTTCAGGCGTATGAGACAGTGGAAGAGGCAGATGCATGGTGCTACTATGAGGACAGATGCTAGAGAGTATGCATGTGATGGGCATGTCACTTTGGGTCTAGCTTGCCTTCAAACTACTTTGTGTCTTGGGATAGCACATTGTCTATGCATTTTCTCCTAAACGAGCATGTAGTTTTTCACGTGATGCCACGTAGTGATTTGTTTTTCTCTTTCTCTAGTGGGAGACTTGGTTGTGTGCAGTTTGCTGATGCTTCAGCATATGACATAGAGGGTGCTGGAGATGTATGCATGTCTTTACCTAGCAGTGCATTGCTTATGCTACAAGATGTACGTTATGTATCAAGACTCAGCCAGAGTCTCATTTCAGTGCGTCAGTTTGCAGAGCAGTGGACGATGTGTTCTGCTTGGAGAGCAGTCATTTCAGATGCATAGGGGATCACTCCTTATATCCAGAGGTGCTAGGAGTGGTTTGGTATACCCTTTGCATATTTTTAACACGAGGTGGCGTAGTCTCTGTGTATTTGCAGCCATGTTTGGAGTGAGAGATGAGGCATGTCTCTTTTGCAGATGTGATGCATGAAGAGTAGCTTGTGCATTTGTCTTGTGGTGACATTCACGCAAACGGTGGTATCTCTAGGGATGCACAGCTTGATCAATCATCAATTGAGGTGACATCAGTTGATCCAGAGACCGATGCATTGTTCTATGATGCGTTTGATACGTTTGAGGGTGACAATGTCCTTCAGACAGGTGTGTGTGATTGTAGTGGTGCTGATTTTTTGGTTCTGCAGTCATTCTCAACAGATATGTCTTTGCTAGACGATGCTGACATGCTGATGCATATTCAAGTGGTTCTTGATGAGGATGCATATGGCACTGAGGTTGCTGACAGGGATAGGTTGGCACATAGTGCATGTTTCATCGGCTTTCGGGTCTCTCATGTCTGACCTTTTGGTCTAGAGACCTAATCTTGCTTATGCGGTCGGTGCATTTGCAATGGGATTTGTCAGTCATGCAATGACTGGCACTGGCATTGTGCATTGTGGAGCCATTCAGGTCGTCACTATATACCTGCATCAGGAGTGTCATCGTAGCTCTAGCCCTAGTGGTATGCATGTTGTATCTACACTAGAGCGGTTACAGAGTGAGCCAGTGGACATAGGCTGAAATCCATCTTCTCTCGCCTCTTGTATATACTAGTTGTAGGCTAGTCTTCTCACCACTTATCGGCACACAGTCTTTAGTGGGAGAATGTTAGGTAAAGGCAGTGTGCATCACCGTGATTTCCTCGTGTCTGTTGACCAGTGTCCGGCCGCCCACATTTATCTCCTTATTCTTTATACATACAAAAAATAAGGAGCTCTCACTCATTCTCACATTGTGCTCATACAGTGACATTTGGGAGCTCCACCCACATCTTGTGTCTCTCTCTCTCTCTCTCTCTCTCTCTCTCTCTCTCTCTCTCTCTCTCTCTCTCTCTCTCTCTCCCCTTCTCACTCTCCGCACACGCACTGCATTCACGCACTCACATAAAACGCATTGTGGTGCATTGTTGAAGTTGATGTGAGGTGGTGAGAGTGAAGCAATGCGGGAGCTCCATTAACAGTATAATCCCTTTGTGACCTACTTCTAGTTTGAAGTACTAAATGAGTGACTGCTCATGGACATAGCCCACATTGGGTGAACCACATATATGGTTCTCTCTCTCTCTCTCTCTCTCTCTCTCTCTCTCTCTCTCTCTCTCTCTCTCTCTCTCTCTCTCTCTCTCTCTAATCTCTCGTGTGTGAAAATCATCTCTCTCCATTAAGTAAACTACTATAATATCTACTTAGCTACACCCTATTTCCTAACAATTGGTACCAGAGCAAGGTGTGTTCGTAGCTAAAGTATCTCAAGGAAAGTATTCCTTGAAGTAAGTGGGAGTAATGGAGGAGAAGGGAAGCTCAAGATTGAGAAGCTCAATGGCAAAAACTACCAATACTAGAAGATGCAAATTGAAGACTATCTCTATGAGAAGGATCTTTATTTGCCACTAGGCGGACTTGCAAAGAAGCCCGCAATGATGGTAGATGAAGCTTGTATTGTCCTTGACCTAAAGGCATTAGGAATAAAACGGTTAAGCTTGGCGTCAACGATGGCCTTCAACGTTTTGGAGATGAAGACCACAAAGGACTTGATGAAGTCACTTGATGGCCTTTATGAGAAACATTCGGCATCCAATAAGGTATTTCTCATAAAGCGCTTGTTCAATCTAAAAATAGACAAGAATGGTTCAATTGGAGAACACCAAAATGACTTTAACACCAACATAGGTCAACTTCAGTGAAGGTCAAATTCAACAATGAAGTGCGAACCCTCCTTATACTATCGTCTCTATTGGATAGTTGGGACAGCCTTCTGATGGTTGTAAGTAACTTTATCTCTAATACAAAGACTCTTAAGTTTGATGATGTTGTGGGTGTTCTCCTAAGAAAGGAATGCAAAGGATAAGCTCAAGTGAATCATCAAGTGCTACACTGTCAGCGAAAACAAGGGAAAGATCAAAGGAGAGGTTCAAAATCCAAAAGGGTCGTGATCGCTCAAGGCAGAGCAAGTCACGCACAAAGTCAGTTCTTGAATGTTGGAACTTTGGTAAGAAGGGCCATGTCAAGAAGGATTGTTGGTCCAAGTAGAAGAAGGAGTCAAAGTCTCAAGACAACAAGCCAACATCGAAGGCCAATGTGGCAGGTAAAGTAGAGCAAGATGCTCCAATTCTCTCATTAGACAATGTGTCTAATTTCTGGATAGTAGATTCTGGGGCTTCATTTCATGCGACACCACACTAGCAAAATTTTCATGATCACACCAAAGGTGATTTTGGGTATGTATACTTGGGAGATGAAGCTTGTAAAATTATCGGCAAAGGTACAATTTGTGTCAAAATTTCTAATGGAAACGAATGGAAGCTTAAAGATGTTAAGCATGTTCCTTCTCTTTGCAAAACTTTGACCTCTATAGGACAATTGGATGATGAAGGTCACAACATTGCATTTGGAGACAAAAATTTGGAAGATTCAAAGGGATCTTTGGTGTTTTCCAAAGGAGAAAAGGTTGATACACTTTACTTTTGTACTGTCAGCACGCAATCTTCAACTTGTGCAATAGCTACAGAAGTTGACAGTGCGGCGTGGCACTACCAGCTTGTGCATATGAGTGCCAAAGGAATGCAAATCCTTCAATCAAAGAAGCTTCTACCAGGTTTGAAAGAAGTGGATTTAGAGTTCTGTGAAGATTATGTTTACAGTAAACAAAAGAGGGTAAAAATTCAAAATGCAAGAAATGAAAGAAAAAATGAAAAACTTGAATTGGTTCATTCTCATGTTTGGGGTCCTGCAAGTACACCATCCCTTGGTGGCTTGTTGTACTATGTAGCATTCATAGATAATGAGACTAGAAAAACATGGGTTTATGTAATGAAGAATATTTCAAAGGTGGAAAGCATTTGTGGAGAATGAAGTAGGTACATAGGTTAAATGTCTCATATCCGACAATGGAGGTGAATATTGCAGCCAAGCTTTTGAAATCTTTTGTGCTGGCAATGGCATTCGGAGGCAAAGGACAACCCCAAGGACACCTCACCAAAATGGATTTTTGGAAAGGATGAATAGGACAATCATGGAGCAAGCAAGAAGCATGTGGCTATATGCATGCCTACCGCTTGAGCTTTGGACGGAAGTAGTAAGTATTTTTGTGTACTGAATTGATCGTTCACCCTCAACGGCATAAACGTGAATTATGAATTTCTCAAAGTATTTGTGTACGAGGCTTTTATGCACATAGATAGAAATCTAAGGTCAAAACTAGATGCAAAGTCCAAAAATTGTTTCTTCATTGGCTATGCAGAAGCTTACTTTGGGTATCACCTATGGAACCCTGAAGATGGTAAAATCTTTAAAAGTAGGGATGTAATTTTCAACAAACAAAATATATTCATAGATTACTTGGAAAGAAAACAAACAAAAGATACAGGTGATGAGTACATGGAGCTTGAGGACGATGAAGACTCAAGGAGTGCAAGTGGTGACAATGTACAGCAATGACAACCAAATAAGGAGCCTCAACCTTACCCTGAAGATTCACAAGAGCAAGTAGACCTGCAGAAAGGTTTGTTCCTTCCTTCAACCATCTCTTGATCTCAGATTCTAGAGAGGCAGAATCATACAAATAAGCTATGCAACACGAATTCAAAGAAGAATGGATGAAGAGCATGCAAGTGGAGGTAGACTCATTACATTGCAACCAAACATGCGAGTTGGTTGAGTTGCCTAAAGGTAAGTGGGAACTACAAAACAAATGGATGTACAAGCTGAAGGAAGAAGAGGGGGAAAGAAAAGTTACAAGTCAAGGCTTGTGGTAAAAGGGTTTTCTCAAAAGAAAGATATTGATTTTAATGAAATATTTTTTCATGGGAGTTGGTTGAGTTGCCTAAAGGTACAAGGTTACTGCAGAACAAATGGGTGTACAAGCTAAAGGAAGAAGAAGGTGGGAAGAAAAGGTACAAGTCAAGGCTTGTGGTAAAAGGGTTTTCTCAAAAGAAAGGTATTGATTTTAATGAAATATTTTCTCATGTTGAAAAAATGAACTCAATTAGGCTTGTCTTAAGCCTTGTGGGTGCTCATGACTTAAATCTTGATCAATTGGATGTAAATATGGCATTCCCTCATGGTGACTTAGAGGAGGAAATTTACATGCTTCAACCAAAGGGGTATGAAGTAAAGGGTAAGGAGAAAATGGTTTGCAGATTAAATAAAAGCTTGTATGGTGTAAATCAAGCATCGAGACAGTGGTACTTGAATTTTGATCAATGGATGTTGGATCACAGATTCAAAAGATACAACTCAGATCACTGTATCTACATAAAGAATTGGGAGATGGGAAGTTCATCATCCTACTGTTGTATGTTGATGACATGTTGATTCCAAGTGCTAACATGCGGGACATCAAAGACCTAAAAGAGGAGCAGTCTAAATCTTTTTCAATGAAAGATTTAGGTACTGCAAAGGGAATACTTGGTATGTAGATATCAAGAAATGGGACGAAGAAGACAGTAAAGCTATCTCAAGAGGATTACATCGAGAAGGTACTAGAAAGGTTTGCAATGCAAGATGCAAAATCGGTTTCTACACCTTTGGCTACTCACTTTAAACTAACCAAAGATATGTGTCCAAAGACACAAAAGGAGATAGCCTATATGTCTAAAGTTCCATATGCTACTGCAATAGGTTATCTAATGTATGCTATGGTCTAGACAAGGCCAAATATTGCACATGTAGTGGGAGTTGTAAGTAGGTTCATGGATAATTCAAGGAAAGAGCATTGGCAAGTTGTGAAGTGGACACTTAGGTATCTAAAGGGGACAACCATGAATGCTTTGTATTTTGGAGGCACTTATATTTTCTTGCAAGGGTATTGCTAATGCAGATATGGCAGGTGACAAAGATACTCAAAGAAGCACTATTGGCTATGTCTTTATAGTTGGAGGCACAGCAGTAAGTTTTTCATTAAATGATTTTCTCATATTAAACTGATCATTTAATGTGGGATAATAAACGAGAACAAGGGTTAGAATATAGACATGTTCTTACAGATCTATCTCAACACGGAGCCAATGGTAAAGGGGCCCAAATGAGAGATGGTCTGTCAAAGAGAAAAGTGAAATAATGGAGCTTAAAAGACCTTAGGGTTAGCTTCATTAAATACCTCCAATGGTTAGTGTTAAAAGTCCTCTGACCTTAAGCAAGCTAGAGTTGAGCTTGAGGTGGGAACCCGACCTAAACTTGTCTTTGACCTTAAGCAAGCTAAAATTGTGCTTGAGGTGGGAACCCGACCTAAACTTGTCTTTGACCTTAAGCAAACGAGGGCTGTGCTTGAGGTGGGAACCCAACCTAAAGTTGTCTTTGACCTTAGGCAAGATAGGTCTGAGCTTGAGGTGGGAACTCCACCTAAGGTTCTTGTCATGCTTGATGACTAAGGTACTTGAGGTACTTGTCATACTTAATGAACAAGTAGGAAGTTGCTTGAGAAGCTTCCTATGCATGGGGGATAACATGCTTGAGTCAAAAAGAGACCCTACACACTTAATGAGTAAGTTTCTTGAGAAGCTTCCTATGCATGGGGGGTAAGATGCTTGAGTCAAAAAGAGACCCTACACACTTAATGAGGAATTTGCTTGAGAAGCTTCCTATGCATAAAACTCCAAAAGTTAGGGGAATCTTTGACCTAACCTTCCACTCACCCAAGGGGCACCCCTTTTCTAAAAGGGCACATGGGACACATGTCAGACTCTCATTAAGCTTAACCACATGGTGTGCTTGAATGCTATTGGTTGGGCTAAAGAGGGGTCCAATGAGCTTCTACTTCCATCCAACAAATATCTAGATATTTTCAAGCTCTCTCTCTTTAAGGGGTAAGGAGGACACTTGTCAAAAGACTACCCATGTACTTGATTGTATGCTGCATGTGATTGGCTAGGGGGAGATGGGTCCAATGAGCTTGTAGCATGTAGGAAAGTCACCACTCGCCCAAAGCAAGGAAGGGGGGTGCTAGGGGGATATACTCCACACACACACACTCATTTGCAAGGGCATTCTCACTTGGTGAAAGTGGAGGAACACCACCTCCTTCTCCCAGCTTGTGAGAAGTGAGAGCCTACATCAACACTCTTGTCTATGAAATGCAAATCCAACCAAGAGCCATGCTTCAATGCTTAAGCTTTCCATCTTCTCCATCTCCATTACTATGCTATTATGTATGCTAGCAAGAAGAGTAATGATAAGTGAGGAACTATTTCTTTCTCCTATGAAATGTTTCTTCTTCTTTTCCCTACCCTCATTCCCCACTAGCTCTCTCCACCTTTGAAGGTGTTTGAGGCCTTGGGATTGAGGCTTAGGATATTTAATGCTTTCTACAAGTTTATGTTATGCTTGTGATGCATGAAGCTTTCCATATTCATTGCATCATGTAAGTCACAAGGAACACAAAGATTATATTGTACCAAGTCTCTCTTGATGGGAGAAACTATAATACAAATCCAGTCCTCAACTATTGTCGTGTTCTCTAAACTCTCTCTCTTGCAAAAGTATTGTTCATGCCAAGTTAACTAAGTACCATGTTTATGTTGCTATGATCAATTAAGTTCACCCACTATGCTCACAAAGTAATCTCTCAAAAGTGCTTCACCTAATTTCCTAATTCCGCTACTCTCAAAGTTCATAGGCCATTTGCATTACAAAGTTGGACTTCAAAGCTGTAAAAATTGGTCTCACTTTCTACCATGGAAGCAGAGTATGTATTTAGTTTTTAAAATGCACATTTGTAAGGCCCCCATTATGAGGAGAATCCATCATGCATAAGAAAAAAATCACTCGCCAGAAAACCAAAAATTCACGCCCAAAGCTCGAGATTGGATTCGCAGAAATATTCCTTTCCATCAAAATACTATGGCCAGACGACGATCGGAAAGTGGTCAAAAAATGGCCGGTTGGCTGATAGGCCGGTAGTCAATGGCCGCTGACCGTTGGTCGAAAGTCAATGGCCGGTGGTTGGTGGCCAAATTCACCCGTGCCCGATTTCAAAGCGGACTTGTCTTCTCAAGGGAGGTCACACATGGGCGCATTGGAGAGTCCAACTCAGACTTGTCTACACAAGGGCAGCTACACACGATTGCCTCTCATGAGAGAGGCTAGTTATTTTGGCCTATAAAAGAAGGCCTTCTACACACAAAAGACATTGTGGTGCATTGTGAAATTGATGTGAGGTGGTGAGAGTGAAGCAAGGCGGGACCTCCATTAAGGGTATAATCCCTTTGTAACCCACTTCTAATTTGAAGTACTAAAGCCATTGAGTGATTGCTAGTGGACGTAGCCCACATTGGGTGAACCACGTACATTGTGTGCTCTCTCTCTCTCTCTCTCTCTCTCTCTCTCTCTCTCTCTCTCTCTCTCTCTCTCTCTCATCTCTTGTGTGTGGAAATTATCTCTCTCCATTAAGTAAACTACTCTAATATCTACTTAGCTACGTCCTATTTCTTGACAAAAATTGAATGGAATCTTTCTTGTAGATGTATCCCACATTGGGTGAACCACGTATATCATGTGCTCTCTCTCTCTCTCTCTCTCTCTCTCTCTCTCTCTCTCTCATCTCTCATCTCTCGTGTGTGAAAATAATCTCTCTTCATTAAGTAAACTAATCTAATATCTACTTAGCTACGTCCTATTTCCTAACAAGTAGGTGGTAGACAAAATGTATGCTTAAGATGGTACTATGGGCCAAAAAGCTCCAAAGGGGGCCAATTGGGATGGCAGGTCCACATGCCCAAAGTGCCGGAATGGTGCCCTGGAATGTGGTGTTCGAGATGCTCTAGAAGTTGGTTCATATGGCTCCTCAAACAGAGCTATAGAGCCAAATATATGACAGTCCAAAGATAGGAGGTTTTGCAGATCCCTGATGGACAGGGCAAGTTATGTTCAGATGAAGTTTTGTCGGGGGGCAAATATGGGGCACTTAATGCCTCAATAGGCATGCCATCTGGTGTTTTCTTGACCTTCCCAAAGTTGGAGAGGTAGTGTGCACTGCATGGAGCTAGTCGGAATTGATTGCTCGTCAATCCAAATCTCGAGCTGCAAACTGTGGCAAGCTGAAGTTGGGAATCGGTGTTGAGAAAGGGGGTGCATATGATTTTTGGCAAAGTTTGGACGTGTGATTCAAGGCCACAGCAAAATCAAAATGTGGCAAGGAGTGGGAGGATTGAAGTTGGAAAGGGTAGCTTTCAGCCGGTTTTTACGATTTGGGCATCCAGCCTATGAGCAGGCATTGGCATTAGTTCAAACATTGTGCAAAGTGGAGTTTTTTTAGAGATTGAAGGTGGAAGTCTCCGAGGGTTTGAAGGGTGGGTACCCATTGATGCGTGCTTTTCACCACCCCCCCAAAAGGAATCACATGTACATAGCTCTGAGAGAGAAAAAGTTACAAAACAAAAAAAAAATCCCATCTTGCATCTTGAAGGTATGCGGCAAGGAGGGGCCTCCTCCCTCTCTCTCTCTCTCTCTACCTCAGCCCACAATATCTCTCTCTCTTCCTCAGCCCACAACCTCTCTCTCTCTCTCTCTCTCTCTCTCTCTCTCTCTCTCTCTCTCTCTCTCTCTCTCTCTCTCTCTCTCTCTCTCTCTCTATACATGCTCTGCACACACACATACACACACACCTCCCTCTCTTAGCTCTTTGTCCTCGACGATGAGCTTGCTCTCTTTCTCTCTCAGGCAAAATTACCCACACTTGCTCCCCCATTTGTTCTCCGTCTCGGATCATCCCATGAGGTGAAAATATGTTTTTTCAGCACCCACACACTCACATACAGTTCTATGCACACATTGTCTACACACACACGCACCTTTTCACTGTGGTACCCTGGACACTTCTTTGAATCATCCCATGGGCTGAAAAAAATCAATTTTCAGCCACCTTTCCTCGTGTACTCGCACACATTTGCATGCATACAACAGGGTCAAAAAGAGTGACGGCAGCAACCAAAACCCACGTCTTCAATGGCAACACAATAGGTGACATCAAAATCATGTGAAAGGCATCCCAAATGGCATTGAGAGGCTAAAGTGCAAAACAAACCCGGTGGCCTCTACACCAAGACTATCCACGATGTCCTCATCATGGGAGGTACACAATAGGGGCACCACCTAGATTAGGATGCGACTAGGACGCAGATATAGATAGCTAAGATGATAGGAATGACACACAATCAATGAGCACTCATGATACATGGAGTAGGAGGCGCACACTCAACACGGTGATGTGCATGGAACATGTGAGTGGTCTACGTCATAGATTGTTTGACAGGGGTAGTTGGCTAATGGAGGCATTGTAGCATGGGACATTTGACAAAATCAAAGACAACATGACTTGCAAAGACACTAGTGAGCATAATCCCAAATGGAGAGCTAGGGAGAGAGAGAAAATCATATACAAGCATGAGGAGATCAAACTTATTTTCTTAATGATACTTAGAATGGTGGTTGACACAAACATCCAAGAAAGGGGGAAGAGAGAGAGAGAGAGAGAGAGAGAGAGAGAATTCGAGATGTAGAGCACGGGTGAAGGAGTACAGACCGCCATATGGTGCATGGCAATTTCCAGAGTTAGCAGGTTAGTGGATAAGTGGCAAGATTAGTATAGGACACATCATGAGGATGGGAACGCCGGAAACATCTTGAGTGATGACAAGTACCAAGAATTCCCAAGAATAGAATGGATTTGTCGATCATTTCCCTGGAGTGCTCAAGGTGCCTTCTACTGCTTGCCTACCCCCTTAGTGCGTGATTGTTACATGAAATGCATATGGTGTATGTGATGATCTTGTGTTGTTAATTGTCTCTCTCTCTATGGCCTCTAACCCTCCTTATATAAGTGGAGAGGAGGAATCTTCTACAATTTTTAATGCTAGACAAGAGGGCCCTGGCACATGGCCCGACCTCGCTAGGAAGACCATTTCCCGGGTGTTATTTCGGGATGATGCAGGTTAGAGGCTCTCTAGTCAGTGGATGGCCAGCTCTAGGGAGAGAAGGAGAATATACAATAAATTTAGGGATGATGATGCAGGTTAGATGCTCTCTAGTCGGTGGGTGGCCACCTTCAGGGAGAGAAGGACAATATACAACAAATTTTGGTTTTTTCTAAAATTACAAAAAAAGGTAAGGGTCATGATAGGTAGAGTAAAACGAGAAATTGTGGTCGTGCGAGTGCGTGTAAGTGTGTGTGCAGGAAAGAGGAAGAAGAGAGAGAACCATTGATTTCTTTTAGAGAGGAAAAAGAGAGAGAACTTTCAACCATGGAGAGAGAGAGTAAGAGAGTGAGAGTGAAGAGTGTATGTGTGTCTATGTGTGAGTGTGTATGTGATGAAAATTGGCTATTGTGTGTGTGTGTGTGTGTGTGTGTGTGTGTGTGTGTGTGTGTGTGTGTGTGTGTGTGTGTGTGTGTGTGTGTGTGTGTGTGTGTGTGTGTGTGTAGCTTTTCTATCATAAGTAATAAGACATAATTGAACTTTTTACGTTCAAAAAACAACTGGCTTTAGAAAAGAAGAACTGATAAGTACAAAAACAACTTAGCCTTAGAATTATCTTTATACAATGTTTGTAAGAATGAAGCCTCATTCCATTTTATAAATAACAGAAGAACTTCCCTTGCAGTAAGTGTATGTGTAATCTGTGACGAACAACTTGCTAAAGCCAAAAAAAAACATTTTCCAAGATAGAATAGTCCTTACCTGCATCCACCCAAACAAGACAACAATTCAGTTAGCCTTGGATGTGTTTTATAAGTATCAATGGACTATACCAGTTGTTATCCTTCATCTTACAAACTTATTTTTAGAAACTTTACAAGATTTAGTCCAAAGCATTTATTTTTTAACAAATATTTTCTCTTATTTCCCAAAGTTCCTTAGTAAAAGAGTATCATTTTGATTAGAAGGTCATCACTCCTCTAATCCAAGTGTCATAATCCCCCCTTTTTTCAATCGTTTTTACCAGTTTATGAAAGCCACATCAAATGAAGTTTTAAAAAGTTTTATTTATAATTTTTTTAATAAAAAATATCTCAAGCTTGTTTGAACTTGCTATTAGATTAGATACCTATCATAGTGAATGGTCCCCAAATCATCCCTCAATTTGTACATCATTTACCATATACTTCACTTAAGCCATCCAAGTATCAAGGGGCACTGCTAAAAACCAGGCCTTATTCCGAATCCATGAAAATTTCTACGGAAAAAGGACATATTATGTTTAAAGTACTAGCATGATAACAATAACCAAAGCTATATAGGAGCAACATATGGTCGAGTGAATGAAAAAACAGTATTGTTCATCCTAACCATACCAAAGTACAGGCCAAGAATTTCCATAGTGTGCACCCAGGTACCATACCCTAATGATGTGTGTGTGTTTTTTATTAAAAAAATCATAGTACAGTAGGACATAAAAACATCATCATCTTCCCAATCCCAATCAGTGTGCACTAAACACCTCCAAACCATGTAAGTATCCATAGCTATCCAATAGTCAAGCTTCTCAAAAAGAAGCGATAGTGACAAGTAAACCAAGCAGCATTCTCATGCTTTCTAAGCTACCAAGGTAGGTTCGGCATACACTCAACAGAGTAATGCCAGGTTCAGTACAATGGCAGTAGAATCGTTTCCAAAATCTAATGTAAACGTAGAGTAGCTATCAAAAAAGCAAAGATTATGAATGGCAACTTTCGGTATTACACATCCCCTTATTTTACCAGTAACCACAGAGTAAAACAGTAACCCAAAAATCCAGTGGAAGGGAGAAAAACCATGCTACAATACCATATATACTCACAATCCAACAGGGACCATACCCAGGTTCAGAGCAAAAACTATATGCAAACCCATAATACCAAAAACTAGCATCATTACAAAATTGCCCCCTTTCCTCTTTTCTTTTTTTAGAAAACTTGCAACGAAATATGTCTAGGCAGAGTGGCCAACCTAAGTTATTGTTGTAGCGAGCTCTGTACTTTAGTGTAAAAAAGACGCACAATTCCAACAGAACATCAAACAATGCTAAGTGAGGGGCAGAGGTGCACCCTCACCTCTTTATATAGAGGAGGGAGGTGGGCCACCAATCCTTTGTAATGAGCAGAATCGGTATGAGTGGAGCAACTCTTCTTCGAAGACAATGAGGCCACCTATGTTGCAGGGGAGGTAACCCTAGCGCATTCACGGCCGCCTATGTTGCAGGGGAGGTAATCCTAGAGCCTTCACGGCCAGTTTTGCCATAGGGTAGTAAATCACTCAAAAGACACACACATATTTCCAGTGTAATGGACGGGCCAAGTCTCATGGTGTGGACCTAAATAAAGTGAGGCCTTTTAAAAGCTAGGGGCTCTTTATTTAATACTGTGTGTGTGTGTGTGTGTGTGTGTGTGTGTGTGTGTGTGTGTGTGTGTGTGTGTGTGTGTGTGTACCCACCCTGTCCCAAGCACCAAACACAATGGGTCGATAGTAGGCCCATATTGAATGGGCCTACTACCTTATAAGAGAAATGAGTTTTTTATGGTCACAGTGTAACCCACGCCAATTATGTTGGGTAAGAGATTGTAGAATTTGACAGACTATTTCTTTTCGACTAAAGCCATTAAGGTAGTACTTCTTTTCCCATGCAAGGAAGCAATTAGAGGAAGAGTAGATGATTAAATAAAACAAGCTGATACAAGTGTTCAGAGCAGCTTTGTGAGGTCTATTGCTATTCCTCTTAATGAACTCCAAAGGTGGTAATTTCAAAAGATCTCTTTTCCAAACAAACTTCTGGTCATATCCTCCTACACAAGGATTATGAAGGGAGATAGAAAAGTTATGGAATTGTACCAAAGTACAGAAAGCCCCATATGGTGTTGGGGACTCGTGTAGAGAAGTTGGTTCAATTTTTAGGTAATCAGGATATATGTGGTGGATTTCCTCATGGAAGGCCCTATTATTGATGCTCATTGCGTCATCCATATATATGTAAGTGTGTCCAAATAGTGAAAGATTTATACCCCCACTTTTCATGGTATTGAGAAACCATTTGTATTCAAAGAAGGCTAAGTAAATATTACACATTAGTGGAGAGCAGGAGAAGCCCATAGGGATGCCTAGGCATTGTTTAAAACAATGTCCTCTAGAGAGGATAGTGCAGTTATCAAGTACCCGTGAAATGTAGAGACCAAGCTTCTCTTTGTTGAAGTGTAAGGGATGTACGGAATGGGTTTAGGTTTATTGGAAAGCAATATGTAGAAAAGACTCTTTTTTCTTGCATCCTTGTTAGAACATTCTTAAGGCCAAGATCACCTTCAAGAGGAATGTTTTCGTAGCACTGAGTGATATCTGCTGAAAACATATGGAAGATTAGTTTAGGGAGGTATCTTCAGGCTGCTTTGAACTTCCCCTTCTGTTGCAGTTTCCTTACCATCTTTACCAAATCTTTCATCCACTTCAGCTTCAGGTTCTTTTATTGCAACCTCAGCATCTTCTCCAATGCGTATCTCATTCACAATACTGGATCTTTACACTATTGTTGTCCATCTACAACACCTGCTTCTTCATCTGCAACAGCAATTAGAACTGTGACGACACCTTTAGTTAACTGTTCCTGAACTTCAATTTCAGTTTGCTCCAGCATTACAGTATCACTTTGAGTAACCACTTGTTCAGGTTGATGAATTTTTTGTTGATCCACCTGCAACTGCAATTCCTCATACTTCTTCTTCACTTCATCAAACTGCCTCTGCACAAAACAAATTCTCCTCGTTGGCTTCTTCTTCTGCAAACATCTGATATGGTTTACTAACCACATCATACATTCTAAGTTTGATATGCTGCCTCACTCCTTTCATGTACTCCATTATCTCAGTCTTCATTTTGTCCACATCAGCTGAAGCTAAATACCATCGTTCTACATCTAAGTCTTCTTCTGCCATTTGTCTTATCTTTTCTTCCACTCTTATGCATGTTGTAACTTTGTTCAATAAAACCATGTTACTGCTCTCAAGTGTAGCATTCAAAGTTGTCATTTCAGTCAACTGCCCCTGTAGTACGCCTTGCCATTCATCTTTCAACTGTGCAATTCTTTCTGATGTCTTTTCTCTGTACACTGCCAACTACTTATAAGAGGCTAAATCCTATTTATTGAGATCTTGGCTAGCATTCAACTTCTTGACCTACTGCTATAAAATTTCCACTTCATATTGAGTCTTCTTTCCCTTTAATGCACCCTCTTTTATCTACTTCACCTCATTGTGAAATCCCTTATTTTCCATGCTCAAGAAGGTAAAATCCATTGCTTGTTGTTCAACATACTTCTTTACTACACCCAATACAGTTTGCACCTCATTTAAAGATACATTTGGAAAAATTTCTTTAGACATGCCAATATTTTGAACTAGAGTCCCCAACTGCAAGTACAGGCACTTCCCCTATAAGTTTTCCCTTCAATTTTTTGAGTTTGATACATGTTTTCACTGTCATAGGGACTACATGTTTGTCATAGGGCTCCTGAACTATAGACTCAGGAAATAAATCTCCAAATTCCTTATCTAACTTTACCCTTATTGCATCTAAAGATTCTTTCTTTGAATAACCTACAGCCATTAATGTGTCCACATCATTTGTCATCTGCAAGGGCTTCCTGTCATATTGCAGTTTTTGTCTCTTCTCCTTTCTTTGTGCAAACCCGAGTCTTCAATCTTTTGTCTTGGTGATAGAAAGCTCTTCCCCTGCAAGATACTTTTGTTATTGACAAAAACTGCTACCAAGTATAGACCCACCTTGGTTGTTTTTTCTTTTTTTCTTTGCTTGGTGTAAATCTCAATTTTGATTCTGTTAAAGAGGATATTGGCCCATCCAATTTGTCTACCACCTTCAGCTGCCAGCAGTATTCCATAGTTTTTCTTACTTATGTATTTTGATTTGACCAACAAAAACACCCTTTCCATTAGGAAAAGTTTGGACTCAAATTTGGGCCTTGTAAGAAATGCCATGTCAGCATAGAGAGAGATAATACAAAATTCATTTTAACCCTTTTTCATACCTTTTTTCTAAAATCTAGATATCTTATTCATGCAAGGTACGTTTATAAAAAAACCAAAAAAATATTCCAGTCATGATAACACTTCGTTGTGCGCGGAAGCTACTGAATTCAATGCTGAATATCTCAATCTTCTGCATTTTTGAAAACTAAGATCTATTTCTTCCCTCCTTCTTCACCCCATTCCCTCCTGCATTCTCTCTCGCACGCGTGATATTCAAATTTCCATTCTTCAATCGCCCCCACCTCCTTCTACACATAGTTTCGATCAGTCATGTCTCAATCGACACATGTAGCTTCTCCACGAAGAACATCTACAAGGAATGGGAGAGATGTATATCACATGCACATAGAGCTCTCACAAGAGTAGGAACCCCTCTGCAAGAAAAACAAATAGCAGACACTTTCTGAAGCTTCGAAGGAGAACTCAAGATCACAGGACATGAAAAATGTGGACCTTTGGCTGGACGGTAGATGTATCCAAAGCATCCCGTCACAAACTCCACTCCACATTTTAAGGATATTACATCCTTAGTGAACTATGTCGGAGATGGCCACCATGGCTTGTATGGCTACACTAAGCAGTTGGCTACAAGAAATGATGTTATGCAATAAGAGAAGATATTGTATACATCGAGAATGACAGCTTACACCAGAAAGTCGTGCAATGTTCTCAACAGGTTGAAGGCAACAAGTAGACCATCAAGGAGCTTACACAACAACTAAGAGAGAAAAAAACAACGCTAGGTCTTCGCCAAAGAGAAACAAAACTAAGAGACATTGAGGACTTGAAAGTTGGCTCGGGCGGAATTAAGAAAAGAGTGCAAGCCATCAAGTGAGTGCATCTATCCTTCTTAGGTTTATATTCATAAACTCTCACATCTCTTACTGCTAACATGCTTGCGCAGATCTTTGCTTCACCCTGACAAGGAAGTGGAGCATAGCACAACCACCTCCTCGGTCCATTACGGGCTCATATTGAATCACAAAAATGTAGCTGGCCTCTTGGATGATAAGCGCTATGGTAAGATTGTTGCTAAACAGTTTGACAGCCTTTTAAAGGAGAACCAACTCCCTGCACAAGACATTCAATCAATTTTGGATGAAATTGGTATATGTAATAAGGGATATGCTGCCATTTTCAAGTATGTAGCATCATTTGCAGTGTTGTTCCACCAGAAAAGGGTTTTGCATCATTTGCACTGTTGTTCCACTAGAAAAGGGTTTTTATTTTTAATTCCTCTTGCTCAGATATGTGCAAAGGCAGGTCAAAAAGTTCCGCATCAAACACGCGCTTCTTCCAAACCCTTCCTTTATTCAAAAAACAAGACGGGAAGTCAATGAGGAGGTGCTTCAAAATCTAGGAAGTCCTTTCCACATTGAATCAAAATACAGATTGCCAAAAGGAGAAGAAATGGTCTATGACAATTATAACAATATTTTTTATGATATCATCGTGCTGCAGTCATGCATTGTGCAGTTGTTCAATGTCACTACTGAAAAGTGCAACGCCGTCCTAAAGTTTGTCATCAAGCTAGATGAGTGCGAGCTTGTAAAGGAGACAAAGGTTGAGCGAGTCACAATTACACTTATGAATAGAGCTCTAGACGCAAGCATTGGACCAAATGATCCTTGAAACTTAGTGTGCAATCTGAGCACAACATTTTTCTTCTTGTGACGTTCAAGGTTCATAGAAGTTATGTTTAAGATAATTTATTGTTATGTTTAAGTTGAATGCTTTCAAGTGTGCATTGTAAAAAGCTCAAATTTATCCTTTTTGGTGCCCACTAAGAACTTCGATATATTGAATTGGGTTTTTCATCAAACAAACATATCAGAAACAATAAGCGAACAGAGAAATGGAAAGAAATTGGATGTGGAGGCATGGGATCCTACAATGTTCAATGGCACATGGCTGGAGACCTAAAAACCTTGAAATGCATGTACAACGTTTCCAAAGGAGCAACAAGCAAAAACCCTTGCTTGTATTGCATGAGAGGGGTTCACATCCTTGACAAACCATTTTCGAGGAGAGCTCCAGATAGGCATCTGTGCGACCTAACTTTCGAGCCATTTTGGATATCCCACTATCTAGAGTACACATATGCACAATGCATACACTTTGTAGAATAATAGAAAAACTAATGTTTCTCTATATCTGTTTTGCCTGGACCACTTGACCTCTCTCTGCAAAGCAAAGGGCAATCTCAACCTTAGAGATAGCCTTCTTAGAAATGGGGTTTGCACAAAGGACATGTTAAGATAGAGCAAGATGAGAAGAGATCAAAAAATGGTCGGGATGTTCCAAACAAGCTATCCATTGGTGGTGTGAAAGCCCGACTCTTCCTTTCAATGCCCACAACTAGATGACAACGCAAAAGCCAAAGTGCACAAGAAAGACAAGCATTAAGATACAACAGGTGTAAAAATCTGCACAATGTTGTAGTTGGCCATGCAGACAATGGTGCAGCAAGAACTCGCAAAGTGAAGGTATGGAAAGCTTTGGATGCAATATTCAAATTCTGTGAATTGAATTCATGGACTGATGACGACTATACAAATTTTCAAGAAGCCTTCGAAACCTACTACAAAACATTCATAAGTGCATGGACAAATCAACATATTACTAATTTGTTTGAAGACATGATAATCTTTTGAAATGCAAATATTCATCCTTTTAATGTCTGCATGCTTTATGTGTAGCACATTATCTAACCACATTCCTTGGTTTGCAAGGCAATATGGCAGCTTGGGTGTTTGGTCTACACAGGGCATGGAAAAAACCCACTACCAAGCTCCTACTAGTTATTTCAGTCACACTCAACATGGAGGTGGTGCGGACAAAGAAAATAGTTTAGAGAAGCTACACCAATGGATGTATTGGA
Source organism: Adiantum capillus-veneris (assembly GCF_014529385.1). Lineage (NCBI taxonomy): Eukaryota > Viridiplantae > Streptophyta > Polypodiopsida > Polypodiales > Pteridaceae > Adiantum > Adiantum capillus-veneris. Next base: position 99,205,407 of record NC_140951.1, read on the forward strand.
AACTAATGCACAGGCCACATCGCAAGGAACAAGTCAAACAAAGTCTACAAGTTAGACCATATGCAACATGTGTCAAAAATTAGCGACTACGCAGGCCATACATGCTAGGCCCTACACCAAAAAATGAGACCGTTGCTTGCTTGTCTAGCAGCATCACCTTGTCTGCGCTCCATCTGATGTCCGTGTTGGGGTATAAAGCCCAATGTGGTCACCCAGGTAAGTGGGCGGGCCGCCAGGTATGTACACATATTCTTTTGTAAAAACCTAATAAGAACTCACTATGCTCTACACATTACAGTAGAGCGAGTTCACCATATCGTCGTGCTCTTCTTCTCGCACTCTCTCTCGCGTCGCACTTCCGCTTGTACTCCTTCAACTAGTATCAGAGCTCAGATCGAGGCTCGGGGCAACACTGCAGGAACCTAGAGTCACCAGCTCAGATTGGAGTGAAATTTGACAGGCAAAGACATGGCCCCAAATCTCGTGGGTGAGCCCAAAGGGCTTAGTGTTGTCAACATTTCATTCTGAGGTCATCGCGGCCACCGTTTGGCTTCGACAAAGGTCTGCGCAGGCCATTTTCGACTACATGGCCTCAGCGGGTGTAGATCTGACTCTGCAAATTTGGGGTTTTCAGCCTACGACTGCAGGTGCTGAGGATATCTACACTCCCAGAGTGTTGATTTGTGGCTGTCTACACATCGAAGGACGGCTCACAGTTCTTGGAGGCGTGTCACATACGACACGGGCGCATCTACACACAGACTGTACGCGACATCCACTAGTTCATCAGGTAGCTTGTGTTTGTTGCTTGATATTCCAAATTTCATCGTGACATTGCTGGTACTTCCACATGGGATGTATTGTCAGAGATGATGTATGTCTGTTGAGGGTTTGTTGGCTGTGAGTTACACAGCAAACAACCGCCGCAGCGGTTACAGCATACAGTGGGAAATTTGTGGATGTATGACTTTGTGGGAAGTCTATGTACTGTCAGATTTACTGCAGCCTTTGTTGAGGGTCGAGTGAGGTTTTATTGAGCTGGGGGATTCTCGAATGTTGAGATCCTTTCGGTGATACAGGTATGTTAAGGCGGTTACGCCGCTAGCGGAAGCTAAATAGCGAGAACTCAACCAGCAACAGAATTTGTCAGACGAGGACGGAGCTTGACCCGCAGGCGCATGGAAACAACTAGGTGGGTGTCAAATCACCTACCTTCTAATGACAATCACTACTAAGGAAATCAAATCTAAGTTCTAAAATACGCAAGTGACTGAAATCCGTACTACGAACGAATGCTATATGAAACAAGATCTAGAATCATTGAATCGATCTCAAACTCAAGGGAAAGTCTATACACCAGGTAAGAACAACACCCTAAAGACTTGAACTGCAAACTCAACCTATAACCACTCCGTGCGGTAAACGCGTATGAAGACAGGCCGAAATATACAATTGACCGAAACTTGACCCCGATGGTACTAATGTGTAGCTCTACTCGTTGTGGTTCTATAGATATGTTGCACGCTCAATTCCAACACACGAGTTGGAAGAAAACTCACACCGAAGCTCGTAGGAACTTACCACACGTAGAAGCCGATAGCGCGCACTCTTGGTATCTGTGCGTAGCTCTCGCCGTTTCTAACACAATGGCGGTGTCTCTTCTCCAATGGCGGCTCCGTAGCTCACGTAGCAAGTAGATAAGACTCTCTCTCTCTCTCTCTCTCTCTCTCTCTCTCTCTCTCTCTCTCTCTCTCTCTCTCTCTCTCTCTCTCTCTCTCTCTCTCTCAGACACAGTCACGGCGCTCAAAAACTCACTTTGATTAATAATCTCCCCCTTAGGTTACAAAAACTTTGGCTTATATACCTTAGCCTTGGAGGTGAGAACATCTCTAACTAATTACATCAGCAAGTGAAATTACTTCGAGATTACAAGCTGGAAACTCAATTGAGTCCCGTTACTTAATGAATGGCTCAAATCAAAATTAATGTCGGAAAGACATTTATTACAATCAATGGTTACAAAATGATGAGTGTGAGCAAAAATGTGGATGTGATCTTCTGCTAGCTCAACACTCCCCCCCCCCCGCGTTCATGTCGTCCCTGACATGACTTTTATGCTTGGTCAATAAAGTCCTATCGTCTTGAGCATCTGCAAATGTGATTCGTATCGTAGGTTGCCGATGGTCAAGGTTGGGCCGAATATTTTGCTTTCGTGGGTGAAAAAGCCGGTGTAGAAAGCTTCTTCGAATGTTTGCATGTGGAAGCTAGGCAAAAACATAATCCTTTGGTATAGGAGGTGTAACACTTTTGGAGAAGGTTGCAATGAAAGATCGTACATCATATCAGACACCGTGTCGGCCGTCGATAGTAGACTCGAGGTCGTGGCTTTATCTGGCGCGAACACTTCAATGCAAGCTAAGAGAGTCCTGCAGATTTTCTTGAGCATCTGACATGAAAGGTCAGGAGAGCCAGTAAAGAGCTTGATGGTGCCCGTTAGGGTTTTCACCATGTAGGCTTTACCTATTCTCTCTCCTGCCTTTGGTCCTGGCATCCTGGGATAATTAAGCCAATTTGGCTTCTCGTTGTGCATGGCAATTACTTGCTCGTGGATGTGTTGAGCGTAATTCACCTCTTTTGGCATATTGCTCTTTAATGCCCATGTGATGGTGGTCGCAATGGCATGGGGTGGTGTCGTATACTTTTGCGGTCTTTTACTGCAAACATGAAGAAATTGGTTGTACAGTCGACAAAGGGTTGCCGCTCTTGGGTCCGCCATATCTCCATAGGTCGCATTCTGTTTCTTGGGCCCATAGACCTCTATGGCCTCCCTTCTTTCCCTGACCGAGCTCCCTTTGTTGTGCAGCTTCAATGCGTCTGCAATTAGCTGTGGAGTGATCTGTACTTCTACCTTCTCTCCATCCATGGCTGTCAATGTGGCTTTTCCATCCTTCTGAATGGATGTTTCCAACTCATACACTCTTCTTGTATCCACACATGATGGTCTCGAGGTGAAGAAGCTGTGAAAGTCTGCCCTTTCCAGGTACCTGCTGATGTCTTCTGACCTGCTATAATCTACCAATTCTTGTGGGATCATCGGTACATCCACCGCTTGCCCTTGAGGATCTCTGAAAGTCCCCTTGTAGATCTTTATTCCCTCTTTCTCCAATACTTCTTCCTCCACCCAAGTTTTGGTTGGCTTGAGGGTTTCTGCTGGAATGTCAAATGGTTCCGCTTCTGCAATAGCATCTTTGATTGTCGGTCTTTTTCTCTTCGTTGCCGATGACTTGGTGGAATCCATGTATCCTGTAACTCCAATTTCAGAAGTTAGCATCTTTTTAGTATTGAAAGCCGAAATGAAGCTTTTAACTATCCGAATGACTTGAAAATTGAAACCTGAGCTATTCAGGGCCTAAGGATGCAAGGTAGGTGAAAAAATATGCAAAATGGGCTCAAAATCATGCTGGAGACATCATACGCGTATGATGTCTTTTGTGTCAAAATGACTTCATATTGGTTGTGCTTGTAGCTGATAGTGTATACCTGATTATCATATGCTTGGATTTGAGTTTGGATCCCATTTGGTCAAGTTTTGGCCAATTTAGTCCAGTTCCGGCTCTTGGAAATATTTTGAAAGGGAATTGGATTTTATGATCCAAATTGGATAAAACTTGGTGGTTCACTTTCAAATGGCATGTAGATCACTTCTGTTTGGTGGTTGAAGCCCTGAGGTGCCAAAATCACATAGTGAGACATCATACGCATATGATGTCTTTTAGTGTATTTTTGGACCAAATTTCTCTATAAGCTTGGATTTGGCTTTAGATAGGTTTATTTAGTGGATTTATGAAGTTTGGATAGATTTTGGGCTAAAAATGGCTCTGGAGACATCATACGCGTATGATGTCTTTTTCATCAATTTTGCATGGGATTGGTTCTGTGGACTCCCCATGTACTAGTGAAGGATTGTTTCTACTCAAATCTTGGTTTGGACTTGAGTATGTTGGATTTGGGCCAAAAATAGGCTTTAGGTGAAGGATTTTTCCTCAATTGGGCTAATGGGATGATCCTCTTGACCAAATGGTTCCAAATTTCATATGTAGCATGTATTAGATATATATAATGGATGTATGATGACAAATGAGCAGTTTTGGCTCTGTAAGTGCAAATAGACATCATACGCGTATGATGTCTTTTGTGTCAAATTGGTGCTTTTTGGTTCCAGATAGCTTGTAGATGTGTTTAACAACAATCCTACAAAGTTTCAATGAGTTTGGAATTATTTTGACAAAATTAGGACCAAAAATCAATTTTATGGCCTACTTTGCATCTTTTTGGTTTTCTTTGGGTTTTCTAACTCCAATTCTCATGATACTTGGTTCATAGGATGTGATTAACATGTGGAATGAGGCTATGCACTCAAATGTTGAAATGGATGTGAAATTCATGCTGTGAGACATCATACGCGTATGATGTCTTTTCTTGAAATGTTGGTCTTTTTGTGCAAAGCATGCTTTGTGCTAGTGCCCTAAGCCTTGCTAACTAGTTTTCAACTTAAAAAGTCATCAGTTTAGCTAAAAAGCCCCCTTATAGGCATTTCAGTCTCCGAAGTCGTCTTTTTGCCTTGGAGTTGAATTTCTTCAACTTTTCTTCTCGAGAGTTGCATTTCCAGCTCATTGGATATGTTGTGAAGCCATCTATTTGGTTGAACTTGACTTTGGCTTTCCGTTCTCCATCTTTTTCTTTTTGGTTGCCCGAAAGCGTCTTTTTCACCATCGGTAAGTGAATCAGCTTTCTTTTGGGTTTTGCTTGCAAACATAAGTCATCGATAGTTACTTGAAGCTGCTTGTGAAGTTTCATTTCATTCGGTCGTCAATTTCAGCCGTTATGCCAAAATGACGCTTTGTGTGTTCGCAGCCAAATCGGTTGTTCCGACCTACTTTTTGTGATTCAAACTTGTAGATATTCTATGGTTGCATTGTCCTTGATGTGGTTGAACTTCCTGTGAAGTTTCGTGTTGTTTCGACAACTTTTTCCTGTTTGCCTCTTGCAGGCTCTGTTGACCTAGGGTTTTTCCGGTCGTTCTTTCTCGAGCTTTGAGTGTTAGAAACCCATCTTCTATACTAGGGTAACCCACCTATAAGTTCTTGCAAGGTGTGGTTAGGCGGTTGTGCCACTACCTAGCATTCTACCCCATTCCCCGTCTGCTCTTGTTTCTTGGTTTTGGTCAGTTTTCGCGACAAAAGTTAATGATAAGCATCAAAAGCTTATGGCAACGAGTCTACCTCTCATGTCTGGTGTCCTTTGAGCTCTCGTGGAAGTCGTAGAAGGTCGTAGAAGATCTGTGCTACTACTTAACTTCGGACTTCCCGGTTCACTTGCCACCAAATTTGTCATGTGCTCCTATCTCGTTGTGAGATGTGCTTTAGGATCTGAAATTTCCCAAATCGGACTCTGTTTGACCTGTTTTCTTAGAAATCCGTCCACTTGCCAAAATTCTGCCGTTTCGGACTTTCCGCAACTTTTTCAGAATTGTACCCAATTTTTACCATGGGTTGCCCTTGTCATTAGGACCATCACCGTCTATTCTTTTCTTTTTTCCGATCTCATTTCACCTGCTTTTTTTTATTTTTCTTTTACTTTTATTAAGAAAATCATAAAAAATAAAGGAAAATAGCAAATTGAAGCCAAAAATTTCCAAACATACACAATAAATAGCTGGTAACCCTGTGTATATGAATATACACTTATTTGTGATTTCTGGACTTGGATTACCACTTTTTTCCACTTTTTAGCTCCAAAAACACTCTTATTTAGTGATATTTACACGTCTAGAGACCCAAACATCATTTGATCTCTTCTTGTTGCAAAACAAGGTATATAAGGGCATAAATATTATCAATATCCGCAATCAAACATAAAAATTGCAAAATCATGTAAGACACTGCCCTTGTAATATAATTTTTGTTTTTCGTTGTTTTTGTCGCTTGTAGCTGCTTTGTAGCTCCTGTATACCTGTATACCTCCCCCCCTCCTAGTCTGAGTCCTCCCGGACGACTATGAAGTGTCTGTGGGCGAAGCATTGTAGTTGTTTTGGTCATAAGTTCCCAATGCAATTGTAGAGCGATGATACAACAGTCTTTCCAATAAAGCTGCTCTTTGTTTGATTGAAGGATTGGTGGTCGGGTTTTGGGTTGGTTTTGGCACTTCGGTAGTAGAATCAGTAGATGGATTCTTCTTTACCTTGTTTTTCTTTTTCACAATCCAAATCTGCTTCCGCTTCACTTGTGCTTGCCACAAACTCTTTGCGACCCAAACCTGCTTTGTTCTTTGTGTTGATTTCCTTGCCTTGAAATACCTAGGAGTTTCCGTGGATTGTACTGAAGGGAGTTCCTGTTTACAAATCCTTGGGATCCAAATTTGCTTGCTATAGCTTTGTGCCTTCATGAACTTCTTTGGAATCCAGATCTGTTTCATTGTCCTTGATTGTCTGGAATCACTCTGTTGTCTGGTATTGAAGACTCTGTTTTCCACCTTTGTGTTCTCTGGCACAACCTTTTTTGGTCTCCATACCAACTTTGACTCCGTTTTTTCCCAAGGTTGAGTTGTTATATTATTGCTTGTCTTCCTTATCCAATGTTGAAAGTTCCTCGTCAAAGAGCAATCCAGTTGTATAGAAACTTTTGGTTGCCATTGCTTCTTCGTTTTCTCTGGTTGTTGTTTACCTTTGTTCTTGGATTCTTCCTTTGGAGTTGGCTCTGCTCCTTTGGTGAACTTAACTGATTGACTTTCACCTTCGTATTTGATAAGCACTGATTTAGAACTCCAATCAATCATTGCATTGTATTGATTCTACCATGGTTGTCCTAGCAATAATGGATGTTGTGTAGCTTGGTCTTCAACCACGTAAAACATATGAGGATACACATACTGGTTAATCTGTACATGTAAAACTATGCATTCGACAGTTTTGATTGAATTCTCAGAGTAACTCTTTAACTCTTGCTTGGCAGTTTGTAATTTAGTGTCATTTGTCAATTGTCTATACAAACTGAGTGAAAGTAGGTTAGTTTTTGAATCCAATAGTGCTCTGGCTTTGATTTGGTTGGTTCCTACTTTGCATTCAATGATGGGTTCTTCTTTGTCATTATCCATTTCTGTTATACTGACTGCGTTTATTCGTATTGCTCCTTCATTGCGCTGTTTCTGACGCAGTAGTCTTCTTTTCTCCATTCTTTCCTTTGCCTCGGCTTGCGCTTCCTCCACAATCTTTTTCTTTTTCTGGACACGCAGATTTTCTTGATGTATTTTGAGAAGCATGTCTTGGGTTAGCGGCAAAAGATACTTTTTCACTCTGCATCCACTAATCCAATTGGGCATTTCTTCTCCGTCTAATGTAGCAAGCTTGACGGCTCCACTTGGTGATAGATCTTTAATCACCAGAGGTCTCATCCCTCGCTTTTTAAGCTTCTTAGCATGCTGTTTCAGAGTGTAAACTAGGACATAGTCCCCAACCTTAAACTCTTTAGTCCGCACATGCTTATCAAAAAATTCCTTTTGTCGCCTTTTTTGAGCGTAGATAGAAGCTACTGCTTTTAGGCGAAGCTCGTCTAGCTTTTCCAGGTCATCTATTCTATCAGAAAGCTCGTGCCCTGTCCACTCTAGATCCTTAGCCACCCTTAAGGTTGAAATCAAGAATTCTATTGGTAAGATAGCATTTAGCCCAAAAACCATGTTATATGGGGTCGTTCCTATTGATGTTTTATATGCTACCCTATATGCCCATAATGTTGAATGTAACTTCTGGTCCCAGTCAGTTCTCGACTCAGATACAATCTTCGTAAGGACCGTGCATATGGTTTTGTTTGTTGCTTCAGCTTGTCCGTTTGCTTGTGGATGATACGGGGCTGATTTCCTATGGATTACCATGAATTCATCTAGAAGGATCTCTATCACTTCATTTATAAAATGTGTGCCTCGATCACTCACAATTTCTATTGGCAATCCATATCGTACAAAGACGTATTCATATAGAAATTGTGCCGTGGTCCTGGCATCTGCTTTTTGAGTTGCCTTTGCTTCGACCCACTTTGTTAGATAGTCTGTAGCCACAACAATGTATTGTGCATGAGTCTTATATGCAAGAGGTGAAATGGGTCCGACATAATCAATCCCCCATTTTGCAAAAGCTCTTGCCCCCATCATTGTTCTAAGCGGCATATCATCTCTTTTAAGTGATACTTTGGTCCGCTGACAGTCATCACACCGTTTAACGTATTCCTCAGCGTCCATATGTAATGTTGGCCACCATATTCCTGCGGCTAAGAAAAGTTTTGCCATCTTATCACCTGAGAAATGGCCTCCACCTATTCCTCCATGAGCTTGCTCCAGGATTATCACATACTCAGACTCTGATGCGCAAATCCTAAGCTGGTTGTCTTTACCTCTCTTATAGAGTTGATCTCCTATTAAAGCGTAATCTCTAGCTTCTGTCTCTACAGATTTCTGACAAACTTTTGACGTTCCTTTTGGGAAAGTTCTATTTGTGAGATATTCAATAATATACTGACTCCATTCCGGAGCGATCATTATCTGATATAATGTCGAATACTCTGCTGGCGGTTTTGATGAACATACAATACATACAGTGACATATTCATGTACGCTTTCTTTCATTCCTGGCCAATAGACTCCCAATTGTAACAAATTCCTATATGTGTTCCTTCTTGAGCAATGAAATGCACATTCCTGAACATGTGCTTCGCGCAGATATATATTATATTCCTCAGGATTGATGCATAGTCGTAAAACATGATCATTTCCCAATTGATACAACCTTCCTGCAACCAATTGAAGATTCTTGGATTGCTGAATAGCAATATGTTTCTGGTTGTATTCTCTTCTATCAAACTCTCCTCCATAGGTTAATAGGCTAACGACATTTTGAGACCACTTCGGTATCATTTCTATGTTGAACAAGTACGCGTCTGGCATGTCGTCATCTACTCCTATAGGGTCTTCTCCATTCGTCAATCGCGAAAGATGATCAGCTCTAAGATATGTTTTTCCTTTCTTTACTACTACCGTGAAGTCGAATTCCAGTAGGATAATGAACCATCTCACTATTCTCCCGGTATTGCATGGTTTATTCACTAGGTAGAGCAAGGCTTGGTGATCCGTAAAAAACACAAACTTGTTGGCTAGAAGATAATGCCGAAATTTCTTCACAGCATATATCATTCCTAATCCCTCTCGCTCTGTTGTGATGTAATTCTTCTCTGCCTTGTTGAGCTGTCGACTGGCGTAACAGATAGGAAAATCCATGTTTCCTTCTTCTGGCTGAGCCAGAATGCATCCTATTGCATATGTCGAAGCATCTATATGCACATGGAATATCTTCTCCCAATCTGGTGATTTCAAGACTGGAGCAGTAATGAGTGCTTCTTTCAATTTCTTGAATGATTCCTCACACTACTCTGTCCATTCAAAGTTCACTATTAGCCTGTAAAGTGGTTGGCCTATTATAGCGTATATGTAAATGAATCGTCTATAATATCCGCAATGTCCCATAAAGCTCTGTACTTGTTTCGCATTGGTTGGTCTAGGCATATCCACTATAACTTTTATCTTCTCTAGATCCGTGGATATTCCGTTTTGTGAGACAATATGTCCCAGAATTCTGCCCTGTCGGACCATAAACACACATTTCTCAGGATTGAGACAAATGCGATATGTCCTACATTTCTCAAATACTTTTCTTAGGTGTTTTAGATGCTCATCTCTCAGAAGAGAATGTACACATAAGTCATCCATGTATATTTCTAGAAACAACCTTAAGTATTCTTTGAAAGCATGCGTCATCAGCCTCTGGAAGGTTGCAGGAGCATTGGTTAGACCAAAAGGCATAACCCGATAAGCATAAATTCCCCACTCCGTTGCAAAAGCTGTTTTATGTTGATCTTCCGGTGCTATGGCTAGCTGGTTATATCCTGAAAAACCATCAAGAAAGGAGTATGCTATTTTCCCTGATACACGCTCTAGAACATGATCAGTTATCGGCAGGGGATAATTGTCCCTGATTGTTGCAGCATTCACTTTCTTTAAGTTGACACACACTCGGAGTTTTCCGTTCTTCTTGGGTACCACCACAATCGGAGATACCCAATCGGTGTGTTCAATCTCGTATATGAATTCAGCTTCCATTAGCTTATCTATCTCTTCTTTCATTCGCTTCGCAAACGTATCATTATATGTGTATGGTCTCTGTCTGCTAGGCTTTGCGTCTTTTTTTAGTGGGATTGTGTGTTGGCATATTGATGGGTCAACTCCCTTTAAGTCCTTATAAGATCATGCAAACACATCCCTGTACTCCCTGAGAAGACTCAAAAGTCTCTCTTCCTCACCTGGAGACAAATCTGTGGCTATGTACACCGGTCTAGGTGTCTCACCTGGAGCTACTAAATCAACTTTTTTTGCATCCTCCGGTCCGTCATAATATTCGTTCTCCTTTCTCTCTCGAATAGGTTGGGTTAATACCACCTTCCTATCCTTTATTGTGAATTTCCTGTAGTGGGAGGGAACATCCATGTTTTCCTTGATTTTGGCGTTTTCGTCCTCTCCACTCTCAATTTCTGTCGTCCAAACTTCTTTCAGAGTTTTCTTGAGCTCTCTGTACTTGTTTCTACGTTCTAACTTGGACTCCGTGTGTTCTCTGTTGCGCTTGTTCTTTTCTGATTTTTCTATTTCAGTTTTCGTTTCATTCCTTTGAACTTGATTTCTTGAGCTTCTTTTGTCTTTTCATAAGCTCTTTTGATCATTGCCTCTCATTCTTCCAGAAATCTTATCCTTAACACAATCTTCCGTCTTTACTAGCATTAGGAATTGATTTTTTCCTCTTATTCTAGGCATCGGATTGGTTCTAACCCCCTTTGTTTTTCTCTTTACTCTATAGCGTTTCTGGCGTTGTTTAGTTTGGTTCGGGAAATCATAAAATCGGACATCCGTTATAGTTTCTTCATTTCCGCTTGAATTGTCCGTTGACTCGTTGTCTGCTTCATTTCCCCACTCTGGATGATCGGGAATGTCGTGAAACACCTCTTCTTCATCTTCCTTTTCCAGTGTATCGTTCTTTTTGGTTTCTTTTTCGAGTGTAGTTCTTAGCATGAAGTATGGAACCACGTCGTACCCGTCCTTGTCGCAAAATTTCGTTGTGGGACCATCCGGAATTGCACAAACATCTAGGGTTGCTAGAATGTGTGTCCATTCTAATGGTTCAAGCGTGTCCTCTGGAAAGGGTTCTCCTATATAAGTTTCTTCTTCGATAGCCCTTTCTAAAACATATTCTTCTCGCCTAAGACTGCCACATTTCGAGGCTCCACACATCCATAACTCCTTGGGCTTACCTAACCAAGCTGGAAATTTGGATCCCGCCAAAGTAGCTGAATCAAACTCCTCTACCGGTGTTCGGTTCACATCTTTGTAGCTATGGTCTCTCAGGTTCACACGTGTAGTGGTTTCCATATTTCTCAGGTATATGTGATCGTAGCCCCAATCCTGGACCATTTTCAACTGTCTCATGAATGGTCTTCCCAGTATGATATCATAGTTATTCTCCTTGCCAAAATGGACAATAGCAAAAGTATATTCGTATTCAATGCCGCAAGAAGTTACTATGACTTTCTCTAATAACCCCATAGGTTTCTCCATGTGTCCATCTGCTAATTGGAGTTTCAATCTAGTCTTCCTTATTGCTGGTTTCCCCCATTTTTTCCAGATTTCTTTTGTAGCAATGGCTACCTCAGCTCCGCTGCCTAGTATTGCCATCGTGTTCACTCCTTGGAATTCAACTAGTAAGGTTGTATTCCCCTCTTCACCTTCACAATACTCTCCGACCTTGTTTAAGGGTACAGGCTTAGCGTTCTTTTGTGGTTTGCTCAGCTCTTGTATACCCTCTTGCAGTCTCGATGTTGGGTCTTTTATCCCAAATTTCTCCAAGCATTTTCCTACAGTGGTCCACATATGTGGTCTTAGCCTCAAAAGCTCAGCTAGAGTGATAGTGAATGTCACTGGTGTTGACAAGATCTCTATCAATCCTTGTGAGTCCATGACTTTTTCTGATGAAATTCTTCGTGAGGGAAGTGCTCTAATCTCGGATTTTGCTTCATACTCTCCTAAGTATTAAGGTAAGGTATTCAGTGAATGAGGTTTTCTCTCCATTGTTCTAACAGAGCCCCCATCTCCCCAGTAAGATTGCAGATCCAAGTCCACTTGAGATCCTGCCTCAAATTCCACTATGGGAGGATTCCTGATGTCCTTTTCCCAATTTGTCTGATTAGCTTGGCAACTTAGCTCGTTTTCAAAGTTTGCCTCTCTCACTTGTTTCCAAAATTCATTGTAATCCTCATCTCTTCCGTAAATCCTCTGTATGACTGGATGAAAACTCTCTATCTCCTGATCGGTTGTGTTCAATACTATGCGATCATCCTTGTGTGTATTTTCAGGCTTTTGTGCACTGGGAGTCTTTTCAGCTACCCGTGAAATGATAGTCTCTTGCTGAATTGGGTTTTCCGTTCCACAATTCATTCTTTCTCTTGGTGGTTCTAATAAGGCTTGTGCAGTCTCGATCATTCTCTGGCACATTTCAAGTCTCTGCTTTTCCAATTCCGCGTTTGGGTATGTCATCCACCTCTGTTCTTGTGTTTGGTTGTTCTTTAACCTAGCTTCGTAAGCTCTCATCAGTGCGTCCAATGGTTCGTGTACTTTGTCGACTAGCACTGATCCCCCTGAGCTTAAGCTCGTTGTTTCTTTGATACTCTTTTGTTTCGTTCTTTCCGGGCTCATCTCTTGTTTCCCGTTTTGACTCTCAAGTTTTTCTAATCTATCTTTAGTTCGCTTTAGTTCCTCAGCTAGAATAGTGTCTTCACGTTCCTTTCTCAACTTCATGCGTGCTTTTCTAGCTTTCCATGTGTTTCTCTGACTCCGCGGTCCTTGACTAACCACTTCAGTCGCTAACTTTCCATTCTCAGGTTCTCTAGTGGTTTTCTTAGCTTGAGCTCTAGTAACAACTTGCGTTGGTATCAGAGTTTCATTTTCAGACCCACTGATGGTAGGAATAGTTTCTAGCATATTCAATGTCGTCTTTTGCACTTTGTTTGGATTCTTTGAAAAATCCTCAATGAAGTGAGTAACCCCGCACTTAGTGCAATAAGCGTTAATTCTAATGATTTCCGTATGTGGACAAACATTCATCAGATGGTCACCTCCACACTTGTAACAGGGTCCTAGTGCTGGTCTTGGTCCCACTTGATTTGTCCTTTGTGGATAGGATGGTCTTTGTCCTGTTAACCCTCCATGAGCTATGAACATCAATTTTCTTCCGTCCAAATTGTATCTCTCTTCATCAGAAGCACTTGTAACTGTTGGTGTTCCAACATTCCCAATCATGCCCCATGGTTCTGGTTGTTTGTGTTCTTCTGGTGGGTAATACACAGTTGGAGACATGTGTGCACCAGATTCTTCATAATAGGCTTGAACAGGCACTAAGGCTTGTTCTTCCTGATTCTCTAAGGTTGGTGCATATCTAATGCCCACTGGTCTTGCTCCTGGTAAAGGTGGTTGTTGTCCCAATACCGGTTGCGGTCTTTCTATCCCCATAGGTCCTGGTACATTTCCCGTTGCGTATCGAGGTACTAGATGTACCTGAGGTGGTGCTAATTGAGCAGGAGGTGCATACTGACGCTCCCTTACATACCCTTTGTTGTAATAGCACTCCTCTGTTGGGTGGTTTGTCCATTTTTGTTCAATAGCACACCATTTCAGTGGTTTTGGCAATGGTTTTTGGTATGGTGCCATCCTTTTTAGAGCATCTTCTATCATTTGCTCTACATTTGGCATGGTTGTTGTTTGAATATTCTTTTTAGTGGTAGTCTCGCTCGCTACAGAGGAAGAGCTACTGGATGCAAAATCTGTATCCGCTGACACCTCTCCATAAACCGTATAGTTATCCACTAAGTACAATGCTTCTCTCGTTACTTGCTCGAAACTTGTACAAGCTTTCAAGTGCAAGTCCTTCTTGAGAGTGTCGTTTCTCAATCCTTCAATAAAGAGAACAGATAGTATGTCATCTTGTGGTCGTTCACGTATTGGACATCTCTCAATGTATTGTTTGAAGCGAAGTGAAGCTTCCTTCACTTTTTCGTGTTCTCTCTGTTTAAAAGCATATATTTGTGAGACCGTATTGTGCTTAATCCCTCGTTTTGAGAATTCCTCAGCAAACTCTCTTAGCAAATGGTCAATGTCATGGAATCCCCCTCTGTTCAGTGGTTGAAACCATGTCAATGCCGTACCTTCTAGAGTAAGACCAAATCCCTCGTATTGTGTATGGAAATCTGTTATCTGCTCAGCTCTTAAGACTTGCTTAAAGAGTGACACATGTGCATACGGATCTCCTGAACCACCATACTTCTTTGGCATACACTTGGCTACTTGAGATGGTCTCATACGTCTATGGTCTGCTACCAATCTCATTGCTCCTGTGTCCCGGCTAAAGCTTTCTCTAGCATCATGGACTTCATGGGTTACCCTTATCGGTTCCCCTGCCCTGAGTCTACTACTAGGAGGTAACGGTTCCGCTTCGAACCTTGGACCTGGAGTGGTATATGTGGGGATTGGAACTGCACTACCTCGATTCGTATCCATTGACTCTCTAGAATGTAATGATCCCATTGGTTCGGGCTTCGAGTACTGAGGTTGACTGAAAGAGTCAGCAGCCTGAATTCTTTGTCCTCCTGTTGTCATTGGGTTTTGCACTCCATTGGTTGGTGCTGGTCTTTGTGAGCTAGAAGTAACATAATACTCATGTAGTGGTCCCCCAAAGTATGTATATCCTTCTAATTCTTTCTTGCCCATTGTTGAGTATTGCCTCCCATACTTGTCGTAAGTGGCAATTTTCACTTCCGATCCCTTTGTGTAGGTAAAGACATAAAGTCTTTTTTGGTCTGTCAACTCTCCAGTGTAGGGTTCTTCACATCTATAATAGAGATGTTTCTCCCCATTATTATATTTGTATAGCCCCACATAGAAGTTATCAGTGTTGATCCTTGTAGTTTCATTCTCTCTTCTTAACCTCGCATCAGGGAAGTTCATTATTGGTGCTTTCTCCTCAAGTTCTTCATCTACTTTGGCTTTGGTACCCATCAATCCCCACTTGTCCACAATGTTAGGGTTTAGGACTACCAAATACATGGTACCCTCGTCATCTAGATATCTATCTCCGCTATAGCTCACAGGCACTAAGTCCTTGAACTCACTAGGTCTATCTTCTATCTTTACACAATAGCGGTCCATTCCATCTTTGTAGATCTTGGCACCTTGCTCATTGTCTTACTGGTATTTTATGAACAATAGCTTCATTGTGGCGGAAGGGTTTGATGGTCCTGCTGCCATATTTTCTCTGTTGTTCAGGTTCAAGTGTTCCAAGTGTTCGGTGAAAATCTCGTAAGATCTCTCCGAAGAAGTATCAGAAACACTTCCTTCAAAGATCGGCTCTAATGGTTGCACCCAACTTTGGTTTACACTTCCCTCGGTTGATATGACACTTGCTTGTTCCCCTTGTTTTGGTTGGTTATTCTGGAGATTCCTGCCTGATCTCAAATTCATCAATTCCCCTAAAGGACTTTAACTTTTCCGTCTCGACAATTTGTTTTTCCAAGTTTTTGTGGTCAGAATTGATCCAAACTGATTGATACTTGGTCAATTGTTTAATCTTGTCAGTTGGACAATTTCTGTTTCATCAAGTGAGAATTTTGTTGCAGTTATGCTGAAAAAGACATTATACGCGTATGATGTCTTTTTTTCACAGATTTGGACTATTTTGGTTATGCTCACTCTCAGTAGCCCCATTATGCTCTGTCCACTCACAAAATTCAGTTTGAACTCTGTTTGAGCAAGTTATGGCTAATTTAGGCTTTTCTTGGCAATTTTCCGCTTTTGACTTGTTTTGGGTCAATTGTGATCCAAATGGGATGAAACTTGAAATATAACCTCTAGACAGCTATTACAATGGATCTGTGTTGGCAAGGTATAAAAATATGTCCAAAATTAGGTCAAAGACATCATACGCGTATGATGTCTTTTTCATCAATTTGGGTCAAGACTTGATATTTATGCTTTCTACAGTGTTTGCAACAATCTTGTCAGGTCAGATATCAAAAATAAGCAGTGGATGTGCTAAAAGACATTATACGCGTATGATGTCTTTTGTCCCAAATTTTGACTATTCTTGGTTTTAAGCCTTCTCCAATGTTTATAATTGAGTTTCAAGTGTTTTTGTCAGGTTTGAATGTAAAAACAAGATCTGAATCCAAAATTTCCTATTCATTGTGTTTCTTGGACTCCGACTTGTCTTTTTGGGTTTCTTTGAGTGTTAATGCTCTTGTTTTAAGTTGAAATTAGGGTATAACCCCCCTTTTGAACACTCTGGTAAAGTCAAAATTTTTTGTTTTGGTCTCTATTTCGTCATTTAGACATCATACGCGTATGATGTCTAAAGTTGCAGATTTCCAGTTTTTTGGCACAGAATCCTTCCTAAAGCTTTCTCAAGTGCTCAGCAACTCCCAGATACACAGAAAATTTCTCTGACTTTTGTTTATTGCAAGTTTCACTACTAACTCGACGGTTTAGTGATCTAACATGCAATCAACCATATCAAGCAAATACTCCAATGATTACTATCTCTAGATCAGGATCAAATGAAGTCCTACCTAAGCTATTCCTAATCATAAAATGGGTTTCGTAATTGTGATTTTAAAGAGATCCACTGCCACTCACGGACTAGCAAATTCTTCTTCTATCAACAACTACTCAACACCAACAAAACAACAAACAAATCTAAGCTAAACTAAAAATATTGTCAACACGGAAGACCCAGGAATACCCCACTTCCTAGTATCTCTCGAGATCTTCGGAGTCCACCACTCCTAGATCTTTTCTAACTAAATTATACAAAGTAGTTTATACGACTCACCTCGTAGGATTAGTCTAAGGTCACCTACTTAGGGCTCTCGTCCCCGGCAGCGGCGCCAAATGTTAAGGCGGTTACGCCGCTAGCGAAAGCTAAATAGCGAGAACTCAACCAACAACAGAATTTGTCAGACGAGGACGGAGCTTGACCCGCAGGCGCATGGAAACAACTAGGTGGGTGTCAAATCACCTACTCGACCTTCTAATGACAATCACTACTAAGGAAATCAAATCTAAGTTCTAAAATACGCAAGTGACTAAAATCCGTACTACGAACGAATGCTATACGAAACAAGATCTAGAATCATTGAATCGATCTCAAACTCAAGGGGAAGTCTATACACCAGGTAAGAACAACACCCTAAAGACTTGAACTGCAAACTCAACCTATAACCACTCCGTGCGGTAAACGCGTATGAAGACAGGCCGAAATATACAATTGACCGAAACTTGACCCCGATGGTACTAATCTGTAGCTCTACTCGTTGTGGTTCTATAGATATGCTGCACGCTCAATTCCGACACACGAGTTGGAAGAAAACTCACACCGAAGCTCGTAGGAACTTACCACACGTAGAAGCCGATAGCGCGCACTCTTGGTATCTGTGCGTAGCTCTCGCCGTTGCTAACACAATGGCGGTGTCGCTTCTCTAATGGTGGCTCCGTAGCTCGCGTAGCAAGTAGATAAGACTCTCTCTCTCTCTCTCTCTCTCTCTCTCTCTCTCTCTCTCTCTCTCTCTCTCTCTCTCTCTCTCTCTCTCTCTCTCTCTCTCTCTCTCTCAGACACAGTCACGGCGCTCAAAAACTCACTTTGATTAATAATCTCCCCCTTAGGTTACAAAAACTTTGGCTTATATACCTCAGCCTTGGAGGTGAGAACATCTCTAACTAATTACATCAGCAAGTGAAATTACTTCGGGATTACAAGCTGGAAACTCAATTGAGTCCCGTTACTTAATGAATGGCTCAAATCAAAATTAATGTCGGAAAGACATTTATTACAATCAATGGTTACAAAATGATGAGTGTGACCAAAAATGTGGGTGTGATCCTCTACTGGCTCAACAAGGTCTTGGAGCGATCCCTCGAGCACCCTTAGATAGGCAGCTAGGGTGTATTGACTGTGAGTTAGACAGTTGGGATTGCATCTTTGCTTTACTGCCATTGAGGCATTGTCGTAGTCTATGCTTACAGGATAGTGACAGGACAGTCAGAGACAGTACAGGTGCAGGACAGGTTTACCCGCAGCTTACAGTGTCAGAGAGACAGTGTTTTTTCGTCTGTTTTTGAGTACACCATAGCTATTTTACAAAGGAGACTCTGCCAAAATTTATGCAGAATCTGAAGCTTTCTTGGTTCATTTGACAGGTTGATATTGGTTCAGAGGTCAGTTTACAGGGGAAACTCTGCCAAATTTTTCCCAGGAAAGTAAACCACTGTGAAGCGTAGCTATGGCTGGATCACAGGACACTGCTCTTTACAATATCAAGAAGCTGGATGGAACCAATTTCCCATTGTGGAAGAAGCAGATTTGGCACGTGTTGGTACAAAAGAAGCAGATAAAACCTATAAAGCTCAAGGGGATAAAACCAGAAGATATGGACGAAGATGAATGGAGCGAAATGGATGAATTGGCACTTTCTACCATTATGCTGACTTTGGCAGAAAGCGTTTACTTCAATGTAGCAGACGAGATGTCGGCTTATCAAGCATGGTTAAAGTTGAGTGATCTTTATGAGAAGCAGAGTGCAGCTTCATAGGTATATTGGCTTAAGAAGCTTGTTGACTTGAAGATGAAAGAAGGGACACCTATGTCCAATCATCTAAATGAATTCAACACAATCTATAGTCAGTTGTCAGCTCAAGGTGTCAAGTTTGATGAACCTGTTAGAGCTATGTTCCTGTTGATCACATTGCCGGAAAGTTGGGACACTTTTCGCACAGCTTTGAGTAATTCTGCACCTCCAGATGGTTTGAACATAGCAGGTGTAGAAGGAAGTCTGCTTACTGAAGAAACCAATAGAAAGACAATGGACAAAGGCAAAGGAACAGCCTTAGTTGTCAGGGGAAGGACCAAAGAAAAGTACAAAGGTGGAAAGAGGAATCAGTCTCGTAGCAAGTCCCGCAGTGCTAAAGGCAAGAGTGACATAGAATGCTACCATTGTGGCAAGAAGGGTCACATGAAAAGAGACTGCAGAGAATGGAAAGCAGAAAAAGGCAAAGAGAAAGCTGAAGACCATGGTGAGAAGAACAAGTCCTCAGTGAAGATTCAAGAAATCAATGTGACAAACACTGTTGCAGAGGATGACAGTCTAGTGTCAGGAGACATCTACTTCTTGAAGAATACAATGGACTCAGCTCTTCTTACAGCATCTGATGGAAATGCACTGAGTGACTGGATTATAGACTCAGGGGCATCACTTCATGTGTCTCCAAACAAGGAGTGGTTTACCTCTTATGTGACCACTAAAGATCATGTTCGGCTAGGCAATGGGCAGACATGTGAGATCTTAGGTGTTGGATATGTTCAATTGAAGTTTCAGAATGGCTCTTCTTTCACGCTGAAGAATGTGAGACATGTTCCCGCAATTACAAAGAGCTTGATCAGCACAGGTTTACTTGATGATGCTGGCTACGTCACCACTTTTGGACAGAACATGTGGAAGATATCCAAGGGTTCTATGACAGTAGCACATGTAGTAAAGTCTGGAGGACTTTACATGATTTATGTATCAAATGTCTCTAAAAATGTAATCAATGTAACCAAGCAGCCGAACGTTTCTTTGTGGCATAGCCGGTTAGGACATATGTCCAAGAAGGGAATAGAAATCTTGTCTCGTTCTGGTTATTTGCCTGGCTTTTCATTTAATGATTTTGAATTCTGTGAACATTGTCTGTATGGTAAGCAAACACAGCAGCCACATAAGCATAGAAGCAGTAGAAGAGATACACAGTTGGCACTTGTTCATAGTGATTTGTGTGGACCTATGCCTAACCTATCTCTAGGGGGAGCTTCTTACTTTATGACATTTATAGATGATTACTCGAGGAAAGTATGGGTTTACTTTCTCAAGCACAAGGATGAAGCGTTTAGTGTTTTCAAAACGTTTGTGACACTTGTGGAGAATCAGAGTGGCAAGAAGGTTAAATGCTTACGCACTGACAATGGTGGAGAGTATGTTTCAAAGGCCTTTCAGGACTTTTGTGAGTCAAAAGGTATAAAACGTGAACTTACTGCTCCTTACAATCCTCCTCAAAATGTTGTTGCTGAGAGGATGAATAGGACCATACAAGAGAAGGTCAGAAGTATGTTGTCTAATGCACAGCTGCCAAATGGGTTTTGGGCTAAAGCTGTATCAACAGCTGTTCATCTTGTAAATAGATCTCCTAGCAAGGTTTTGCAGAAGGATTCAGTGCCAGAGATGGTATGGTCAGGCAAAATGCCCTCATACAAGCATCTCAGAGTCTTTGGCTGTGAGGCATATACTCACGTTCCAAAGGAATTTAGGAACAAACTTGAGCCAAAGAGTAGAAAGTGCATCTTTCTAGGCTATGGTAATTCTGGTGAGATGGGGTACAGACTTTGGGATCCCGAATCCAGAAAGGTTGTCCGCAGCAATGATGTTCACTTTAATGAATCCAAATATCATTCTAAACCATAGAGGGTTGAGGAGATTAGAAGAGTTGTCTTCCAAGAAGATGGACCTGCACGTGCAAGACAAAATGTCAGGGCTCAAGAGGAGCAAGGACAGGATAGAGTGGAACCATAGGTTGTGGCTGAGCCTGAGCCACCTATTGTGCATAGATCTGGACGTGTCACGCAACCTCCTGATAGGTTTGTTCCATCTATGAACTATGTCATGTTGACTGATTGCAATGAGCCTTCATGTTACAAGGAAGCAATCCAAATGAAGGACTCCGGGAATTGGCAATTGGCCATGCAGTCAGAGATGACAGCTCTGCATAAAAACAAGACATGGAAGCTAGTTAAATTACCACAGGGCAAAAAGGCTCTACCTTGTAAATGGGTTTACAGGTATAAGATCACCGCTCATGATAGTCAGCCAAAGTACAAAGCAAGGCTTGTTGCCAAGGGCTTTAAGCAAGAACAAGGCATTGACTTTGATGAAGTCTTCTCTCCGGTGGTCAAGATGACTACATTGAGATGCTTTCTTGCATTGGTTGCCATATTAGATTTGGTGTTGCACCAAATGGATGTCAAGACAGCGTTCTTGCATGGTGATTTAGATGTGGAAATTTACATGCAACAGCCAGAAGGGTTTGTTGAGAAAGGCAAGGAAGATTGGGTATGCCAGTTGTTAAAGAGTCTTTATGGCTTTAAAAAATCACCGAGGGCATGGTACCATAAATTCCACAAGTTTATGCTTTCTCAAGGCTACAAACGCAGTGAGTTCGATCACTGTCTATATACAAAGAAGGCTAAGGATGGTAGTTGGCTGATCCTTATTTTGTATGTGGATGACATGTTGATTGCTGGCGAGCACTTGGAAGAAATTTCAGCTTTGAAGTCAAAGATGGCAAAATCGTTTGACATGAAAGACATGGGTGAGGCAAGTCATATACTTGGCATGCGCATTGAGAGAGACAGATCAAAGAAGTTGATTTGGTTATCTCAAACAGAGTATATTGACAAGGTTTTGCAATGTTTCAATATGGAGAAGGGAAAGGCACTGAGTGTTCCATTGCCACCATATGTGAAACTTAGCAAACAAGATTGTCCTGTGTCTGAGGAAGAACAGGCTGAAATGGATAAGATTCCATATGCGTCTGCAGTGGGTAGTTTGATGTATGCAATGATTGCTACTTGCCCAGACATTGCATTTGCAGTGGGAGTAGTAAGTCGATACATGTCAAACCCAGGCAAGAAACATTGGGAGGCAGTGAAAGGAATATTGAGATACCTGAAAGCTACAAAGAGTATGCGTATATGCTATGGGAGTCAGGAGCTAAGTGTAAAGGGTTTTACAAACTCAGATTATGCAGGTGACTTAGACAACCGAAGGTCTACGTTAGGGTATGTCTTTACATTGGCTGGTGGAGCAGTATCATGGCGTTCTAGATTACAAGATTGTGTTACTCAGTCTACTATAGAGGCTGAATATGTTGCAGCATCAGAGGCATGCAAAGAATCAATTTGGCTTAATCGACTAGTAACAGATTTGGGAATCAAAGAAGAGATGCATGTGTTATATTGTGATAGTCAAAGTGCTATACAATTGGCTCGCAATCCAGTTTATCACTCAAAGACAAAGCATGTGGATGTGAAGTATCATTTCATCAGGGAAATTCTCAAGGATAAGCAACTTCAGCTTGTCAAAGTTCACACCACAGAAAATCTTGCGGATCTACTTACAAAAGGACTTCCCTAAGAGAGCTTTGTGTATTTTCGCAAGCAGTTAGGTGTAGGGTAGTACATCACTTCTCTACATCTCTTGTATATTAGCTTGTATAGTAGCTTCTCTCACACTTAAAGTACCACATTGGACTTTAAGTGGGAGGTTGTTGGGGTATAAAGCCCAATGTGGTCGCCCAGGTAAGTGGGCGGGCCGCCAGGTATGTACACATATTCTTTTGTAAAAACCTAATAAGAACTCACTATGCTCTACACATTACAGTAGAGCGAGTTCACCATATCGTCGTGCTCTTCTTCTCGCACTCTCTCTCGCGTCGCACTTTCGCTCGTACTCCTTCAGTCCGTGCCTCCTAGATATCTTGAGAGTGTTTTCAATACAAAAAGGGAAACTCAGCGTTGTCTTCGAAGAAGCTGGAATGGAAGCAAAGGAAATTTGGAGCGCTTGTATTCTCCAAGTACTGACCAAGAGAGGAATTCTTTTTCAAGTCTCGTTTACCTCGTCCATGGGGATGAGGAATGAACTTATCATCATAGACTACAAGCTACGAGAAATAAAAGCCAAGTGTTGGTATATACACATGAAACTCTCATACAGGGAAGCAAAAAATATTTATACAGGAGTATACCTTTTGATTTTTGTCTTCTTCAAGTAATGCAGCATTCCATAAGTCAATTGTACTCTCGTTTGCAAAGGATAAGGACGGCATCAATGTTGTTGATGGAGCACTTCTCCCCATCTTTGTGATTCCAAGCCTTTCCTGTACCGCCCTGAACTCAAACTCCATTGGAAGCGTCATGGCACATGCGACTGCATCCTTGTATATCATTGCCAGTGCCTCTGGTTGTTCGATAAAATCATCCGCTGTTACATGAGCATCCATGACAAAATACTTGTCATCGGCAGGGTCAATTATACTGTCATCTTGTTGTATATTTTGAGCGACTATAGCAAGGCAGTAGTCCTCTCTCAAGTCAAACGGTTCCCTAATGTCATTGAGCATTACATAATGATGATCACCAATGGGGATGGTAGGGAGCGTATTTGTTGGTAAAGCTCCCTCTGGCAGTTGAACACCTTCTGAAACACACAAAGCACCACTAGGTGGTTGCACCAACTTGTCACCAGTGATTGAACAATGACTGCTCTATTGTGTCCTGGTGATCATCCAGACTAAAATTCAAAAAGAGTTAAAACCTAGCATAGTATTCTGCAACTCAACACTTTCGATTATGTACAGGACATCTGATGTCATTCCTGCGAGACTGCAGTGGCAACTTAAGACTGCTTCTGTAGAAAATATATTTCTTTAAACTATCAGAACTGATATACTTCATATGAACATATTGACAACCCCCAAACTCAAATGTGCCACGGATCATCTGTTGATCGCATGTCTGATAAAACTCTGCAAGGAAATGTGACGCAGAAGCCAAAAACTCTTGCAATGAGAAGGCATGATTGAAAATAGGATTGAATCTCTGCTCCTACTGCCCAATTCTATGGAGAAAATGGTACAGCTTGTCTTTGGGTGCCTTGTTAGAGCAAGGCAGCTCCTCCTCTATCTCAATCTGAAAGGGATCCATTTATGGAGAGATGTAAGAAAACTTGGATTGTTGGTTAGGGTGAAGGTAGAAAGGCACTGGCTAACACTAAAGAGTACGAAGGGGGAACTGATTGGCCTCCTATATATAGACTCCTCAAGAACTCGACTAGATCATTTCAGCCACCCTTATGATTGCATTAAAAACGGTGCAATGAATGCAGCACAAATACCGAGGCAAACTCCACCATCCTTATGACACGTGTCCTTCATACGGTGAGTACCGTAGCTATATAAATCACCTTGACTGCACACTCCAGAGCCAAAAGACGATGGCAGAAATGAAGGAGGTAGAGAAGACGATTAGCTGAGGCAAAAGCTCTTTGAAAGGAACTCGAGAAGAAAACCCAAAAGGCAAAGGCTGAGGAAAACAGCACCGTAAAGATTGAGGACAAGAAACCACCAACGATAAAGGAGGAAAAAGAATAACTGAAATGACGAACAAGATTGTGTTTTCTTGAAGTTGTAATGGAGTCCTTGAAGATAATGCAAATGTCTTCATATATTGTTTCTTTGTCTCTGCCTATTTGTTTCTTTTTTTGGTTAATGATTATGAAGGAAGAGATTTTATCAAAATGTGTCGCGCCACAATGCAAGTGGTAGGTTTATGTCACACAACCATTGACTTGCTTGCACTGTGCATTGGACAGAAAAATATCACGTCACAATGCGATAGGGAACTCTCTTTACAATATGGGTGGTCCTTATCGCCTTGTCCAGAACACGTGTCCACAATATGGGTAATCCCTATCGCATTGTGACGCGATTTCCAAATGTCGTGCCAGGCATGTCCACGATATGGGTGGTCCCTATCGTTGTGACGCGACATCCAAATGTCATACCACAACGCGATAGAGAGGCATCACCACAACATAGTTAGTCCCTATCGCGCTATGGCACACCTTTAAGAGTGTCGCGCCACAACGCGATAAGGAGGTATGGTTGCGGTACACTCTCCCTACTCGTGTTCTGCTGTGATATCTTTCCTTGTCGCGACACAACACGAGGAGGGGGTTTGGTCGAACAAGGCACATCCCATATCGCGCTGTGTCACGACAACCACATTGTCGACCTCGTGCCCCAGTCGACCACCACATTATCGACCTCTTGTCCTAGTCGACATGTAGTATGCAATGTATCATTCATGCAGTGATACACTCCTCCCAATGATGATGAGTGACTCAATTAATTATGGCCGCCACATGTTTGGTAATGATGATGATGTCCTTGACGATTATATAATGTTTCTATTTTCGTATACCCCACTGTTGTTTGACGACTGTCCTCACCTTTCAAAATCAACTTTTGCGACTTAACCTTCTCAGTACTCAATCTTCTTCTTATTCTTCCCCATAATGCTTTCCAGGGTAAACACTTGTTTCCATGGCTTGCATGAAGCAGGCCGCAAGGAAGGTTTACCCGCAAGACAACCAGCCTTTATTCTCAATAGTTGTAGGCAAAACCCTACCTTATCTTTGGGCAACAATATGTAGTTGGAGGTACGAGCAAAACTGAAGAGTTCTTCTTGAGCTGCACAAACTCCAAAGGCGTATTTTTGTTGCTATTCCTAAGTTACCCTTTCAAAGAGTCGTTCACCAAATTTGTGAGAGCGCAAATTTGGATTTTCGGTGGGCCAAAAGTGCAATGGGTTCCCTCCACAAGGTAGGCAAGGACTTTTTGATCGATCTATTCTAAGATAGATACGTCCTCACAGCTCATGCCCACAGAGTGATAGTGATGTCCCGGGATATCAATTCTCTGAGGCTGTTACGATTTAGGTACGATAAGACACTTGCACCGGTCCATCTATCTAACAGGAAAATGGACAACATTTTGGCAATCCCTCCAATAACCAGATTGAAGGTGACGGATGTGAGCACCACACAGCACACATGAGGCACACATTTGAATGTGGAGCGGACCCAAGAGGCACTTGTGGAAGAACCTTCAAAGGAATCAAATGAAAGAGAGATGTTGTTAGCAATTGACTAAGCTAACAATGACACCCTACGTTTTCTCCGCCCAGCTTTCAACGTAGCACTTCTTGTATGGGGCCAAATTTTATACTTTCGTTTTGGCCCTCACGAGATAGGTGTTTTTCAAAATAGTGGGAGGGAGCTTACGGACCAAATTATCAACTTCGATCTCTGGTATGTTAAATTATTTTTGCAGAGGTATTTATTTGATTAGGGCTTATTAGAGATCCTCATCAATTGGTTTTCTCAATTTGCAAATGCTGTTTTTGAACCTTGCATGGAATCTACAATCCGAGGTAGCCGTTTTGGATGCACAGCTGTCAGTCGTTCTTACCTCAGAGGACACTTCTCTGATTGAAGTCGTTGATTGGTTTCAACGAGTGAACATGGACACGACAAAAGTTTTACTTTTAGCTTACAACGAAAACTGAGTATTTTTTATATCGCTAGTCTTCAATATTTTGTATACTACAAATAGCAAACTTATTCCTTTTTTTGTGCAATCAGTTCAGATTGGAGCCTTGTAGGCTTAAACATTGAGCGCAAGCGTTGCTACCTTGCAAACTCTGCGCATGGTTTTCATGGAAATGTCCGAAGGTACGTAGTTACTTGTTTCTTGATTCTGCAATTCCAATGCAAGTGTGGTCACCATATGCTATGTATTGCAGGTTTGTTCATAATCTTATTGCTGCATGGGAAGCATTGACCCAAGACAGTGTTTGGAAAGATATGTTGATTTTGACTTGCAAGGTTTCAAAGCAAGACGACGCGCATTCTTGTGGATGGAGAGTTCTTGCAAATGTGGAGCTTCTTCTAGAACGCATTTATGTTGAGGAGCGTAGAAGTGTAAGTGCAATGTTTCACTTTTGTAATCCTTGCAGAAATGATTTCTTTCAATTACATACAAAAGCTATGGAATTTATTTGCAGGCAAGAAACCTGACAGATTATTTGAACTTGCATGTGGAGGCATTCAGGACAACGATCATCCAGAATATGATCAATCTTGTGGAGACTCATCTTGAAGGAGTCGTTGATGCATTTGTCATGCCACCGCCACGACCACAACCTCGGCCTCCACCTTGAGGTACAAAGCAGCATCTCCACCAACGATAAACCAAGCGCCCGGTCCTGCCTCCCCTCGTGTTTCTGGCCACTCAACCTCTAGTCTTTTTGTAATACCCAATTTTATTGAGGAAGACGAGGCCACTGCACAATATTTTCCTCAACCCCAAGCCCATGACCCAACCCCCAGACCGTCTCATGAGCCTTTACATCCTAATCATGATAATCAAGCCAAGGGGAGCTCCCCTCAATTGTAACTGAGAGCGACTAAGATTTAATTGGACATTATTATAGTGTACATTATTAAATGCAATGTAAAGACAACTTGAGTCGATTTTGAAAAGATAATTGTTCTCAGACTTTATTTTCAAGATACTCCTTAACAATGCATTTTTGCATGAATGTAGATTGCAAGCTTGTCGTCAACAAATTTCTATAATATTTGCAGTATAGAGCAATGTGATATATTGTGTGATCCGCCTTCTCCAATCAAGAGTTGCATTGCACTAGAAACAGTCGGTCATCCTTTATCTATGCGCACAATGTCTTCTTCTCCTTTCTTTGAGGCACCTGCACAATGTTAATCAAACAGTTAGATTAGACCAATATTTTGTGATGATAACCAGTAGGGAAATAATTAATGCAGCATTAATGGTTACATACAAAACATACTACATTTTGCATGTTGCACTGGAAAAAAAAAAATTGGAGGCAAGCTGAAGTCAACCTCATTCTCCAAATCCTCACGCACTTGTCGTAGTGTCACATTGCCTTGAATGCTAAGAATAGCTAGTAGATCAGGTCCACACCATATCTCAAGCATTCTCAAAGGATTGTTAAGGTCATCATTTAAACCTTGGTCTAAAGCTACCAGATGACTATTCGCTCGATGCCACCTTATGTAGTGGAAGGAAGCTATGAAATTTTGAGAAGCTATCATGCACTTACACACAATAATCTTCTTATTTACCTTGCATAAGAGGCTATCAGAATCATGGACATCCCAAAATTCATCTAGAAAATCGAGGCATTTCTCTGTCTTGCAGAGTAGCATAGTTCTTGTCTTCCTAATCTCTTCATCATGGAAAAAGTCGATGAACACATGCACGGGCATGAAGATTGAAACACATACCAGTCGACTAGCAATATTTGGTCTTAAGTACTTTAGTATTTGCTGATGGAGCTTTAGTCTGAAACACTCAGAGGCTTCAGATGAAGGGACTGGCCACTCTAGACTATCCTTTGAAGGAACCGGGAGATATTCTAGAGTGCCAAAGCCAAGCGCAGATGTGGAGCATTATAAAAGTGGTCAAGAAAAAAACCCCCCTTTCAACCAACACTCTTCGTGCACTGGTGTTATAGAGTAGCTCTCCCACAGTTGCATGAAATGCATCAAAAATGTCAATAATGCAATCCACCAGCTACTAGTCTTCTTTGTCGGAGAGATAAATGTTTGCAATTGTCAAGTTAAACACACAATACACGAGTGACCATTGTGGATGTAAGAAAACTTACAATTTGGTTGGTTTTTTGGAAATCCTATCGACATTGTTCATAGATGCAACTCTGAGTGCGTATATGTGTGTTCAATGAGAACCTCTTTGACTGTTTTGCCCGTTTGTGTTGACAAGCGAAAGTTTTTCACCCTACCTTTATAATTGTTCACAAACTCGTTGCCCGTGCGCTTTCTCTTCCTCATCTGTAGGAGAACCCAGCTTTCAACTAAAATGGTGGTGGAAAGCCATCGACCGTTGCCCAAATAGAAGCTATTGAAAATTTTGATAGACTTAATACTTGCGGATGGTCGTCGAGCTCTTCCGTTCTCCATTAGTGATTCATCTATGTATGGCAAGATGCACAGCACATATGTGAGAGGGGGAGTGAGGGGGAGTGTTTCTGAGCACAAACACAATACAGTCAAATGCGAGCAGAATAGTTAGTTGAGCGCAAATGAATGAGAATGAGCGGGAATACTATGAAGTCTCTCCTATCGAAGAAGTGCACACAACTGCATTGAGTGTGAGTTATGGTAGATTTGTCTTATATTTGGTCCTGACAAGAAAGATTTGAGCAAATCACAACGTATATTATTCTTAAGGTTTTTTATGCAACTAAAAATTGAGACATTTGTGATATATTTGGTCCTGACAAGAAAGATTCGAGCAAATCACAACGTATATTATTGTTAAGGTTTTTTATACAACGTATATTATTCATAAGGTTTTTTGAAAATGCCAAAATTTGAGATAAAAACAAGGAAAATCCGAGCTAATGTTACGATAGCCCGCCATCCATTGGTCGCGTTGCATTCTCTCTCTAGTGCTAAAAGGACCAAATTTGAGTCCAAACTTTCCCTAATGAAAAAGCCATCTGGCTGTTGTTGCCTGACCTGATTCTTCATGCCTGATAGTTGATAGTAGTGCCTGTCACCCTGAGATGGCCCAAAAGCTTTTTCATATCCTTCTCTGTGGCTTTACTGACTTCATTATCTTCAGCAGTAGGCACACCAAACACCTTGGCAATCACTACTTCAGACAGGTAATCCTAAGCAAAATATGACCATCATTTGCCTGCAAATATTTCAAGTGGACCATGGGCATCTGATTCTGCCTCCAACTCACCAATGCCAATCTTGAAAAATTGAATAACCCTATGCTCCTCAACCATGGAACATTATCATCATTAGCTACCAAATCATACTTGAAAGCCAAAAAAGTATACTCCTGTGTTGGTTCCTCCTTGGCAATTGGCATAGCTTTGAGAGGTGTCAGCATCTCAGGTTCGTCTTCAAAACTAGAGTCAAGGATGATGGCCCGTTGATACCTAGCTTTACGCAGGGGTCTTAGCATGGCAAGAGGTTCTTCATCCTCCAAGCGTGAGTTGGACCCTGCTCCCTCAGAAATGTTATGAAGGCTAGACATGTTGTAGCAAAGTGGAGAACCCAGCGTAGCAGAAAAATGCAAAGGAGGGAAACTTGTAGCACACTTGCTAATAGTCACTTCATCAACCACGTCACATGAATAAGTTGTCGCTATCACAGAATCATCATTAAACTTATGCTCCACTCGAGTCCTGATTATTTCTCCAAAAAATGGCTTTCCTCGAAAACCATTAACTGGAAAAGCCCAAAGTACTAAATCCAACTTCTCATCCCAATCTGTCAAGTTCTCATTGACCAACTTCCTGATTATCCTAATCAAAATCTTATTGGTATTTTATGCTTGTCCATTTGCTTGAGGATAGTACAAAGTTGATTTCTTATGCAGGATCATATGCAATTTAGTCAGTTTATTGATCACTTTATTAATGAAATGTCCTCCCTGATTAGAAACTAACTCAATTGGGCATCCAAACCTAGTGATAATATTTTTATATAAAAACTTTGCCACACTCCTTGTTGTGTTATCTCCCAAAGCTACAGCTTCCACCCATTTCCTCCTGAATTACCTGCATGGGCTTCTGTCAGTACTTTTCTTTGTTCAAACTCAAAGGACACATCTCCTGATCACTTGATCAATTCCTCTTTTGTACCAAACCCCTACAATAATTGTATAAGGTTTGCTTCTTAATGTCACACTCTTTCTTTGATCCTTAGTCATTGCTTCAAGTAACACCCCTTCAGTCAAAAACTGAAGCATGTCTTCATACCAATCCCCTGACTGGTCAGTCACCTGAACTAGAAACAACTTTGCATTAGGCAAATGATCAAGTACACTTCCAAAATATTTCTCTCCTGTTTCCAATCTGCTCAAATAATCAGCCAATACATGAAGTCTGCCTGGAGTATGTATTACTACATAATCAAAGTCCTACAATGGCAGTATGCATCTTGCCAACCTCCTTGAAAGGTGTGGTTTACTCACCAAGTAGATCAATGCCTTGTGATCTACATGAAAAATTACCCTATTTGCCAATAGGGAATGTCTAAACTTTTGCAATGCATAAACCATTCCCAAGCACTCCCTCTCTGTAACTGTGTAATTCTTCTCTACAGGTGTCAATACCCTGCTTGCATACTAAATAGGTCTGAACCAGCCTGTACTGGTTTCTTGCAGTAATGTTGCACCCACTGCTACATGAAATGCATCCACAAAGATGTGAAATGGTAACTTCCAATCAAGAACAATCAACATTGGTGCTATAGTCAACATGTTCTTCAAAAGCCTGAATGCCTTGCTCTGCTCTTCTCCCCATTCAAATACAGTATCCTTCCTTGTAAGCTTTGTTAATGGTGTGCAAACATGATCCAAGTACCTCAAGAATTTGTTATGCCACTTGACATGTCCCAAAAATGTGCTCAATTGTTTAATTGTTCTTAGTTTTGGTGCCTTTCTAATAGCTTCCACCTTTCTTGAATCAATAGAAATGCCTTCTTCAAAAATCACTTTCCCTAAAAGAACTCCTCTTTTCACTGCAAAAGCACAATTCCAATTTTGATTTCCCCTGGTAGATTCGGGAAGAACTCCTCCAAGACCTTTGTTGCATACTCCTCAGACTCTTTCTGTGGGGTTACCCAATTTGAAAATTCATGTAGGTGGTCTATGTCAACCAACCTATCAAATCCCTGCTGCATTCCTAAGTGCCATATGGTTCATGCTAAATTCAAACAAGTTGCAGGATTGCCAAAGTGTTAGGGGCTCACAGCCCTAACAGGTAATCAATACAAGAATGATGCAGTATAAAGATAAATGAAGCAAGAGATTGCACATCTAATCACAAAACTGCAGAGTAGATGAAGAAGAAACACCTTAATGAAGATAAGAAAGTATTGTATTCACTGTATATTTATCATCACCATTGAACTACATAGCAAAACAGCAGTATGACTACTCCCTAGTCGGTGGGTGGCCATTGCTAGGGAGAGAAGGATCATATACAATAAATTTTGGTTTTTTCTAAAATTACAACAAAAGGTCAGGGTCATGGTAGGTAGAGTAAAATGAGAAATGTACAAGTTCTTGTGTGAGTGGGTGTAAGTGTGTGCATGAGAGAGAAATAAGAGAGAGAACCATTGATCTTTTTAGAGAGAGAAAGAAAGAATATTCAGCCATGGAGAGAGAGTGAGAGTGAAGAGAGTGTATGTGTGTGTATGTGCTAGAAATTGGCTATTTTCAACTTGTGTGTGTGCATGTGTGTGTGTATAGAAGAGAGATAGAGCTTTTTGTTGGTCACAAAGAGAGAGAGAGAGAGAGAGAGAGAGAGAGAGAGGTGGTGGGCTAAGGGGGGGACAGAGAGAGAGAGAGAGAGAGAGAGAGAGAGAGAGAGAGAGAGAGAGAGAGAGAGAGAGAGGAGACAAGGAGGCCCCTCCCTCCTCCTCTGTTGACTTTGGCTTTATTATTGGCCACCCTATTTTCAAACTATAGATATTATATTGCTTAGATAAATTAAGAGTGGAGCCACCCCATGGAAAGAAAAGCATGGAAAAGGAAGATACTCTTGGCTCCACCAATGCTTGACCATAATGCACCTCTTGACCATCCGTCCCATGCCAAGCTCTCGTAAGACATTTTTCTCCAAGCTTCAAGGCTTCAAGTGGACGTTCATCTGTGAAGCCTTGCCGCGTCAAGTGTATATTTATCATCACCATTGAACTACATAGCAAAAGCAGCAGTACGACTACAGGAAACTGCAAAAATTGCATGTTGATTGCATCTGAAAAATTGCTACATGCCATATGACCATTCGAATGTTTAAAACTACCTGGCATAAAGTCCTTGTGTAAACAAACCCCTGAGACTTAAAGCGAAGACCTTAGTTATAATTAAAAAGTAAGTGCCCTGATAGATCAGGCACTAACATGCATATGGTGTGTGTGATGATCTTTTGTTGGTAATCATCTCTCTCTCTGTGACCTCTAACCCTCCTTATATAGGTCAAGAGGAGAAATCTTCTACAATTTCTAATGCAGACATGAGGGCCCTGGCACATGGCCCGATCCCGCTAGGAAAACCATTTCCTTGGCGTTATTTAGGGATGATGATGCAAGTTAGATGCTCCCTAGTCGCTATGTGGCCACTGCTAGGGAGAAAAGAATCATATACAATAAATTTTGGTTTTTTCTAAAATTACAACAAAAGTTAAGGGTCATGGTAGGTAGAGTAAAATGAGAAATGTACAAGTGCTCGTGCGAGTGGGTGTAAGTGTGTGTGCATGAGAGAGGAAGAAGAGAGAGAACCATTGATCTTTTTAGAGAGAGAAAAGAAAGAATTTTCAGCCATGGAGAGAGAGTGAGAGGTGTGTGTGTATGTGCTGGAAATTGGCTATTTTCAGGTTGTGTGTGCATGTGTGTGTGTATATAGAAGAGAGATAGAGCTTTTTGTTGGTCACAAAGAGAGAGAGAGAGAGAGAGAGAGAGGAGACAAGGAGGCACCTCCCTCCTCCTCTGTTGACTTTGGCTTCATTATTGGCCACCCTATTTTCAAACTATAGATATTATATTGCTTAGATAAATTAAGAATGGAGCCCCATGGAAATAAAAGCATGGAAAAGGAAGATACTCTTGGCTCCACCAATGCTTGACCATAATGCACCTATTGACCATCCGTCCCATGGCAAGCTCTCATAAGAGATTTTTTCTCCAAGCTTCAAGGCTTCAAGTGGACGTTCATCCGTGAAGCCTTGCCGCGTCAAGTGTATACCAAGAGAGAGGTAGACCAAAATTTGAAAAGTGGCCCTCAGCACTGCGATGATAAGGGCGTACCTAAGCTAGAGCTAAACCAAAAGAGCATCGACCATCCTACACTAGCACCACGCATCCTTTTTTCCCTAGTAGTCAGTTAAATGGCAAGTAAATCTTCAGTTACCTATTTTTGCCTACTATCCCTTGTAATTTAAATCAAAGGAAATATATATTATTATCCTCCTCTCTCTAGTTGTGGTGGCCACCCACACACTAGAGGAAGCATCTAACTGCACCTTCTCTCCGAATAAGCCATGGCAGTGGTCTCTTGATGGGCAGAAAAGCCATGTGTGCTTGGTCCCATGTGTCCGGGATAAGATTTGCACTACAATAATCTCTCTAAATCCCCTCTCTTCTGCTATATAAAGGGGTCTAGAGGTCACTCTCAAGGACAACAACATAAGAGCATGCCAGCATTGCAAGAGTAACACACCGTTGTATCATAATCCACGATCACTAGCACAAGTATAAGAGAAGAGAGTCATTTATAGTAAAGCATATGCCACATGATGTGTATACCAATGGTACTATGTTATAGCACTACGCCATCATGCTCTCAGTCTATGTACATTGTCATGTTACATTGTATCACATTAGCACCATGCACAATATGAAAGCACTTGCAACAAATGTAAATATGACCACAGGTTGTTACCATCAAGCCTCGACATTATTGATAGTATGAAGTAACTATGATGTTATTCTTGAACCCCTCCTCTCTCTCTCTCTCTCTCTCTCTCTCTCTCTCTCTCTCTCTCTCTCTCTCTCTCTCTCTCTCTCTCTCTCTCTCTCTCTCTCTCTCTCTCTCTCTCTCTCTCTAGCTAGCTAGCACCAAGTGCGCTTGCACTTGAGTCTTCTCCTTGGTCTTCAAAGAAATTCCACCACCATGCATTAGCATCACGTGTCTTGGCCATGCACCAAGTGGCAAGAGGTGTTGAGGGGTTCTTCTCTCCCTACACGTTTTGCGTTTTCAAGCTCCTCTTGATTGGTTAATGGTTTCTCTCTTAGTGCACAATGTTGCATACAAATTATGTTTGCTTTTATCTTTGTCAGACACATTGATTGATCACCACTAGTTTTTTGCATTTCACCCCCGATCTAAGTTCTCTTGTATCCTATCTGCATATACGCAAGGTGGCGCCCCCCCCCCCCCCCCCCTCACCCCCCAATATTTCCACTCCCTCTTGATGAGTCCCTTGGGCATCATCTTGGTGTAGAGGCCACCCGGACTGTTTTTCTCTCCTCATTAAAATGGAGACCCCACTGAGGAGGGATTGCAAGGCCTTCAATTTTTTTGCAAATGAGTGAAGCAACCTCGAGAAGCACACTGAAAGTGGAGGTATTTTACATTGACATCCACAATAGCAAGCTTCTTTCTTGAGGAATCTTCAAAGAAGAAGAAGGCTACAATCATGAAAGACCAAAGGGTGGACTGACATATAATTCTCCTCCCAACCTCCCTACTTATAGCCATTGGCCCTTGCAAGTATGACCCCTTAACTTATGCCTGGCCCTCAGCTCTTAGCTGCACTGAGCCATTCAGTCCCTGGCCTTTGGCCTGCTACCCGGTCCTACCATTGGCCTGACATTACTCCCCCTTGGGAGAAGCGTTTTTTTCCTCAAAAACAAAAGTGGTGAGATGTTCCTAAGAACACTAATGTTTTTCACAGTGGCATCCTTCAAGGATTCAGTTGTTTGTTGGACCAGAGTACAGTGCAGTAGGAGGTTCGATGAAATCAAGAACAGCTTGATTTTTCACATTGTTGTCCCTTAGCAACCATCATGTATAACCAATTCATATCCGACATCGTGTGTGGACTCCATTTAGAATGCATACTAGCATGCTCATTGAGTTATCACAACAAAGATGTACCCAGAAGAGTACCTCTGTTCACTTTCCATGAAAGTAACTGGCTAACGTAACTTATCAAGAAAATACAAGTCCTTGACTTGTTCTCAATTTTCATCAGTAAACAACCCCACCATAACTAGTGTTCAAGTTTGAGAACCTGAATTATACATGAAGAGACTAAACCTATTCACAAACATGCTTTAACTTATGGTAAGCAAGCTCCAACTAGAGCAATACATGCTTTCTAATTGAATTGCTTGCTGCTAACATACGTAGTTTGCGTATCCTTTAGCACTAGATTACACATTGTAATTTGGCTATCGCTTTGGATGCTTACAATAGATCCCCTTGGATATTGACAGTAGAGAGGTGTGTATGATTCCCCATGGTTTACAGATAGTCTTCCCAAAAATGACTCGTAAACGAGGATCACAATGTCGTACAGCATTGTTGAGGAATCAACAATGTCCTAAATAACCATCTTGGTTAACTTGAAAGATCCACAAGCACCCAAACCAAGCCATTACCTCTATTGGTGATTGGTAGATCCAAAAGTAATCTCATAGAGATATTGCACATAGAGTGCAAAATGCTTCATAAGCAACTAATGTGATGAATATGCATGCCGCTCCAAATCAGCCTTTGATGCATTTAGCAAAACGGATCCGAACTTGCATATCCATTATCATACTTGCCAATACTTACGACAAATGTGATGCTCATAGCACACATGAAAGAGGAGTGTAAATAGTTCAAGAAAGAACTAAACATTATGTATTGCAATCATTTGCAAGCCTTATTGAAATGTTTGAAGCATAATAGAAGGTGAAACATAAATAATTTCTAGGTACAAACAATGAAACTTTTTCATTAACAACACATAGCCTTTCTATAAGCATAAACAATCATCCGTTGATCTTGTTTAGCAGCACTTGTACCTTAACAAGTCATTCTGAGTATCCGACAATTTTTTGCCACTGAAATTATTCTTGATACGTTGTGCTGAAAATGGTCTAGAAAATGGACTTTGACCAGTACCTAGGGACTTTATCACGACACATAATTGATATTCCATACACCAGTGTCAGTCCTAGAGATTCATATTCTCCACATGTAGAATATGTCTCATGTAAGGATGTTTGAAAAAAGAACATCCTTCAAGTACGAGATGCACTAGTGTGTGGAGGTAACTGAAAACACAATGTGACGTGTGTGAGAGGGACCCTCATGAATCTTGCTCCACATTGGTTGAACCAAACTCCTTGAGTTCCTAGACCATGTTTTTTCCCATGTGACAACATGTGTCAAATCAAACCCTAAAAGTGCGTCCATAATTGTGTATCCCAAATTTTATGGCTTTTACATGACCTTGTCACCGTTCTGAAGAGCAAAAATGAATGAAATCATTCAAGCTTATTCATCCAACTTGAAAAAGTCAAGCAAATCAGATGAAAAATGGCAATAAACCAAATCATATGCGTACCTGGAGGTTCAACATAGTGTTCACTCACATGTAGTCAAAGGCACCTGCCCAAAGTTCCCGCCTGCAAAGGGCTAGGAAAACTAATTGAAAATTAGTGAAATTCAAGTAGTATTACACATGTAACCATGGGTGTTTCCTTTGCAATCTAAACCCTTTGGTTATTATCTACATTGTCAAACCCCTTGGTTAAACATTGCAGAAAAATTGATCAACGTAGAGGCCACCAGGACCGTTTTTCCCTCCTCACCATGAGGCTACCACATGGCTCTCCGAGAAGTCCCATATGCGTAGACAGGTGCCATGCTCTCAAGCTATATATATTGAAGATAGTAACCCCCATAATGTACCAAAGGAGGGAGGGAGAGCACCGATGATGGGGCTCCCCTGACACTGCCACGTGGGCTTTGTTTATGGAAGATCTAGGCAATTTGACAGTGCTATTGAGCGTTTTTAGGCGGCCCATGGGCAGCACGTGGGTGGTCCATTATGCAAACCATCCGGTGGTTGTAGTGTAGCGTAGCTATGATGTGGCAGAGTGCTAGGTAGGGCTAGTTCCCATGAGCAGACGGCCCCCAATATTTTTGAAGCCAAAGTGTGAAGCCTCCCCCCACTAGTGAGGTTGCTAGTGCCCGTCGAGAGACAGAGGATATGAGAAAAGTGGAGGTGAGTCAAGCCCCCAAGGGAAAAGGTGAGCTGGAATTTAAATGTGGAGTTTGCTCAAAAGTCATTTCTGACACTTAGACAAAATCACGCCAAAGATAAACAACCTATTTTGGATAGGTCAGTTTCGATCTCTGAAGCACTCTATAGCTTCCTCAGGACGTGCTATATCTATTCCTATGGTCAAAAACCAGTTTGGATTTGTGTATGGTGCATAAGGAATAAAAACAACTCATAGACAGACACGACTAAAATCACAACTTCATATCGAGGAACTTACATAGAAAGGAAGAACTTTCACATGTGAGTCTATTGGTATGCTCGGAATTGCAATGCAACACCACACGAGGGAGATACAATGAAAAGCAATAGGAGCGAGCTCACAGAAATGTATTGCAGTGTACACTCACATTCATTATCCAAACCTCACAAAACCCTTATAAAGATTGGCTATTATACCTTAGCCATAGGATTTAAAATGTGCAATGCATGGTGCCCAAGACCTCAAGGCTCCACAACTTACTTTATATACAACAACTTAGGCACACTAATTGACATATTCTTTACAGCTTGAAACTCTCATTGAGCCCGTAACACGTTACAATTATCACAATGGTTAAATAAATCGGAAAACTATAGTACATGG
Source organism: Adiantum capillus-veneris (assembly GCF_014529385.1). Classification (NCBI taxonomy): domain Eukaryota; kingdom Viridiplantae; phylum Streptophyta; class Polypodiopsida; order Polypodiales; family Pteridaceae; genus Adiantum; species Adiantum capillus-veneris. The sequence continues at coordinate 99,243,758 of NC_140951.1, forward strand.
CCATTTTGGGAAAATGTGAAAATGTGTAACTCTAATCTTTACTACATTTGTCCTTGGTTTTCATTTGTAAGGCTTGGGCCTTTAGCAACTTCTGCTAACGGCGGCTCAGTTAGCATTTCCCTCTTTCAATTTTAGTGTCCGTCCTCGGGCACTGTTGAAAAGTGTTCGTGGAGGCTAGAAGTTTGTTGATTGGTTGTTGATGGGCTCTTTGTTGTTGAATTTTTTGAAGAGGTCCATTCCACTGGAGCATCTTTATTGGTTCAAATTTGTCTCTGATGTGAAAGATGATGTCGCATTTGTCTGTTGTAGCAGGATACGGCGAGGTTGTTGTTCATTTATTAAGAGTATGTACAAGGGAAGTAGAATGATGAGGATCTAAAGTAGGGTGTAATACATGGATGACCAAAGGGAAAAAATCCAGTGGAAAAAAAGTGTCTTTGGGGTACACGCATTATTGGAGTACTTATTAGCATGGGAAATATTATTAAAGTACGGATTATTTGTTGATGGATATGGAAATAAAAGGGCGGCAAATATGAGAGTAGCATGATAGAATATTGGTTTTCCTATTGCAGTCCACTCAAGGTGCATAGGTGGAAGCAAAAAAGAGTTTCTAATGCATATGTCCAATGATGGGACATCTTATATGTGTTCACAAAAATGCATGGTCAACAATATGCCATGCAAGAAAGATCTTTGAGGGTTCTTAAGATGTATCTATAAAAGCATATGTCGTGGCTTTACAAGTTGGCACCCCTTTAGGAAGGGTTTTTGTTGTCAAGGGTATGTGCTATCATCTTACTATACATTGTGCATGAGTGTTGGACTCTACATCATTCCACCATGATTAAGTTAAAAGACTTTGACTCTTATGCTCACCTCATTCAGCATGAGCAACATGACTTAGATATGCTCAACTCTTCCAACTTGAGCATAAGCCTCATAACTACGACTCTTAGCACAGAGTTTAATATGACTTGACGCTTTGGGACTAACACTTTGCTCATTTGGCTCAGTAGCCCCGACACTGATTATGCTAAAGAGTTTTTTTTTCACCCTCTAGTGACTTGAGTTTTTACATTCTCAAGCTTCTACATACATTTCCTCTGGTAAAAGTAAGCTTGAATCCTCTAAAAGTGGATTAATGAAGGACCAAGTTGGCATTGAAGGTTTCTTTCACCATACTTGTTTCATCATCTTTGAATCTGCATCTATGTGGATCTGGTTGTCCTTCTTTGATTGTGAAGGCTCCATGGTCCATTTGATGGTCCAGTTAGGCCTATTGAAAAGAGTCTTTGAGGTTTTTGTTTGGCCTTTGTTGATTGGCAGCATCCAGATTTTGACTTGGAGCATTGGCAGACTTAGGCGCTTCCCATTCAATGGCGATGAGGTATTCCTAGTTTCTTTACCATAGATTCAATGCTCACACATAGAAAATTTAGAAACTTAAATTAAGAAAGTAACCAAAACGAGCTAGTGTTTTCATTCCCTTTTGGCTCATATGGTCTAGCTGGCTGTACCATAACTCAGTAGATGGTAGGATGGCTATGGATATGCAATCCTCTTACACACACAAAACAAACATGGAGTAAAGCATTCCATACTTCTGAGAATCACAAGATTTCCCTTATTTATTGACCATAAACCATTCCCAAAGGTGGTCATGTAACCTAAGTCATCAAGCTGACTAGCAAACATCAAACTCTTTGCTAACTTGGGAATGTGTCTGACGTTCTTACCTATGAATTCCATGCCAGTATGCATGACTAGCTTGATGTCTCCAACACAATGTATCTCAATCCCATATGTATCAATGTGCTTGAGTTTGCCACAAATTTTTGCATACGTAGAGAACCATTCTCTATGAGGTATCACATGGAAACTAGCTCTAAAATCTATGACCCAATTATGATCAAAGCTAGCATCTTATGCAATAAGAGCATCTAATGTAAAGACTAGAACATTTTAGGATTTGGACCTCAAGCACATTTACAATCTTAGGAGATCATTGACCTCTTTAATATCAGATTTTCCCTTTATTGTCATTGTCAAACATCTTGTTGTCTTGAGACTTTGTCTTGTCTCTTTTCCATGCACGACAATCTTTCTTTAAATGCTCTTTCTTGTGGTAATGATAGCACTCAACATTGCGCAAATAATCTCTAGGTTTGCTGCAAGAATTCCCACGATGCTTACTTTGGGCATGATTATGAGAGTGACCTCTCTAAACTTTGTTATTGGCAATATACACATCACCTTGTTGCATAGGATCCATAGGATTCCTATGCAGATCTTCATTGAGTAGATTGGAAACTACAATAGCATAGGTCAACTTGCCCTCACGTGCATATTTGCTAATCATTGTGCAAAATATGTCTCATGAAGAGGGTAAAGAGCACAGTAAAAATATGGAACGCACTTTTTTGTCAAACTCTAGTCCTTGTGTGATGTTATTAGTGGATGCATGGCTCCACACGTTGGAGCAAGGGGTTGTGGCTAGTGGGAACCTCCTCCTAAGAAGATAAGTTATCGATAAAAATTTCCATGTATCAACAGCTAAAAGATTTTGCCATGTAGGATGGTAGCGGGGAGGCAGCCCAAGGTCCATGGAAGGGGGAAAGGTGGTTGCTTTTGAGTGTGTGTATGCTCTTAGCTTAACACTACTTGCGATAGCTCAAGCTTGCAAGAACACATCAATCTCGTATTGGTATCATAGCATGTTCCTCTCATGCATGCTTGTTCAGGACATGCTACTATTGAAAACCATTTGCACCAATAGGTCAACCACATCCATTATTGTTAATAATATGTGATATATATACTAAGAGCCATTTGTGCCAATAAGGAGTCAGTTGCCCATTCCTGGGAGTCAAAATCATTCTTTAACTTAATTTGAAGATTTTGATACCTAAGGTTTGAGTCCTTTTCTATGCTACCATCATTCAGAACCAACAATCAATTACCTTATTGTATCTCTGATGGGAATGCTAGCTAGGGTGGATGAAAGACAAACATGGTGCACACAAAGTGAGTGTGTGTAGGCTAGATTATCACTCAAGCGAATAAGGTTCCAAGATTAATTACCTTGGAATTATAAACACGATCTTGAGTAGTTGTTAAGCCATCACAAGCTCACCATAAGCAAGAGAGATGTAATGCAAACTTGGAATTGATTTTCTTATTTATGAAATGAGCTTTAAGTAGCTCTACAGCCTTGCACCACTGCTTGTGGGATAATTCCACTCTTCTCTCCTTGACTCATTCTCTAGGACAAAGTTCATACCTTACAATCCTCCCCTTGAGGTTTGGACTAGGACAATACATTGAAGATTCATTATCCACTAAGGATGACACATAGTATCCACACAGGATGTCAATACATATCCACTAAGGATAATTGATCCACACAGGATGACAAAAAATTATCCCCTTGAAAGTGAGAGGCTACAATCTTCACTGTATGTCATCGCAGTAGACGAGGTTCTCGCCTTGGTCTTCGTCTTCTTCTTTGTCCTCCATTACATAAGCTGATTCTCTGACAGGTTTCTTGACTTTGTAGTTTATGTTGTTGCTATTGCCACTTTCTCCATGGTGCCTTGGAGCGGTCTTTCCACTTGGAGACTCTCCAAGGCCAGTGTCTAGAACTCCATACATCATAGAATCTCTTTTGATTTTGCATTGAGTGCATGCAAATATGGATGCAAGAGTTTGTACAAGACGAAAAAATAAAGTTTGTGCGAATTCATGTAAACTAAGTGCATAACATATGGAACCTTCACGATAATCCTTTGCTCCTCCCCTTGAGATTGAGCTCATCATAGATGCCTTAATAGGCATGCCATACATAACATATAGTTGTACTTGGATGCAAATATTTTGACTTTGAAATTTTCCCGAAAGACTATCCCTTTGCTCGTGTGAAGTACCTCTTCACCTTTTGGGTGAAGCCCGTCTTACAAAAGTTTTGAAACTTCCTTTGAATGCTTGCTTGATAAAGGCAATTTCACATTCCCCTTAAACTCTAATGAGCTAAGTCTTCTGCCTGAGTTTACTACAGAAGCTCTCGTGCAACACCCTGCCTTGTTGGAAATAGTGTTGACATGTGATGACCTTGGAGTGGATTTGGAAAGGTCTTTAAACCTTTTGGGCAAAAGGTGAAATCGTGGAAACAGTGCTCAAACTTATGGGAACATTTTGATGCGGATGGCATTCAGTGTTATGCCGAGGTTTTCGGAAGCTTTGGTGTGTGTTTTACAAAGGCTTGTGGAAATTTGGTTGTGGAGGCCATGTGAACGAGGGCTCGCAGGAGCATCTTTGTCTGTAGATTACACGTAAGGGGTGTGGTGATGTTGAATCTTGGAGGAGCAGGTGGAGCCGATGATGACTTGGGGTGATGATGCGCTCGACAGCGATTGACGTGGATAGAGAGGGTATTGTTGATGACAAGTGTAGCTGGCTTGGTGATTGTCTAAATGGTGCAAACAGTAGGCGGACTTGTTAGAATTGGGTGCAGGCCCTTGATGATCAAAACACACGAGCACTTGAACAGTGAGCTAAGCATGTTGGTCAATCATGGCCGCTGCAGCATAGAGCCAAAAGGGCAACGACAAATTGCCTAGGTGCAAAAATTCAGCGTTCCACTGAGGGTGATGGTGGTGCATCCGGGATTCCAAGGACACCTTTGAGTGGAGAGCCAACTATGTTGTGGTGATCAACCCTCTCACTGGCTCCCACAGAGTTTTGCCTCCACCCCCTGAGCGCTGGCGGTGCCACTTGAAGATCTCATTGTAGGCCCTTCCTCATTGTCACTACCGCGTCTTTGTGAGGACCAAGAGCAGGAGCGTGGGGCTGTGGGTTCCTACTTGATGATGACAGTGGGAGTTGCCGTGTAGGGCGTAGGAAAGAGTAAGCCGGTGGACCTGAAAAATATATAAAAAGTAATTCCCTTGAAATCCATCGGGTGGCCAGCCGTGTGAGCGCCTTTTTTTTGGTGCTCCAAAGGGGGGCCCTTCCCATGAGGTCCTACTTGACCTCTTAAAGGCAAAACCAATTGGATTATACAGAGATTAGGGACTATGCAAAAAGCTGAAAATAGAGGGGATTTGAGACACTTGATGGTACATCCAAATGATATGTGAATTTGAAGCTTCGAGGCTCTATGAAACGGCGGCAAGAAACATTTGCACACACACAAGTTGCACTAGCTATGGTGCTTGCAATGAGAGTAATTATGTCATAAGAAAGAACATCTCAAACAAGTGTTCCAATTCTCAAAGAAAATTCTCTTTATGCAAAGGAATCCAAATGTGAATTCTTTGCAGAAGAAGTAAAATATCTTGGTAACATCATTTCTAGAGATGGAATCAGGATGAATCCAAACAAGGTCCAAGCCATTTTGCAATGGCCTGAACCTAAGAATCTAAAAGAGTTGCAAATATTTTTAGGAATTTTTAGATTATATCGTCGATTCATTAAGGATTATACCAAGATAGTAGTTCCCATGACTGACCAACTCAAAGAAAGGGAAAAGCCTTTGAATGGGGGGGGAACCAAAAGAAAAGTATGTGAAATAAAGGTAGCAATAGCTACATGTCCAATTTTATACATAGTGGATCCCAATAAACCTTTTGTGGTTGAGATAGATGTTAGTAATTTTGTTGTAGGTGCAGTTTTAACTCAAGAGGGTCGACCAGTAGCATTTGAAAGTAAAAAGGTAGACCATGCATATGAGAGGGATTTGTAAGCTATTGTCCATGCATTGAAGAAATGGAAGCACTATTTATATGGTGCTAAAGTTATGATAGTGTTTGATTAGGAAAGTTGTATTTAACAAACAGAATTGAAAGGTTGTAAGGCCAGATGGACTGAACTTTTACAAGAGTTTGATTATACGCTTGGGTATCATAAAGGGAAATATAATGTGGTGGCAGATTCCCTTAGCAAGATGCTATGATAAATGAATTGAGTTTTACTCAATTTAATAGCATTCTGCTTAAACCATTAAGCGGAAAATGCCATGTTGATCCTACATATTCCACGAAACCGTCCAACAAGGGCATCCAAAACAAGAAATTTCCAATGAGAATGGCACATCGATGGCTTTAGAAGGATTCAAGTGGAAGAATTTTGCCAGATGAAGGATTTACTCTACAAAGGTAGGGTATGTGTCCAAAAGATGAAAAGGTTAGGAGCTAAATATTTTATGAGTGTCATGATAGTCCAAGTGCAGGACACCCAGGTGTAAACAAGAATTATAGTCTTCTTATTGGTCTGGAATACATAAGCACGTCCTAGACTATGGTAAGGCTAAAAGGCTTAAGATGGGAGGATTACTCCATCCATTAGAGATTCCTTCAAATAAAAGGGAGAGTATCTCCATGGATTTTATAGTTGGACTACCTAGAACACAGAGAGGGCATGACTCTGTCTAGGTAATAGTGGATAGATCAACCAAAATGGCTAGGTCTATTCCAACTAAATCTGATGTTAAAACTTTTGAATTGGCTAGATTATCTGTAGAAAATGTTTATCCACTATATGGTTTACCATCAGACATTGTGTCAACATATAGAAAATTTAATAGCGATTTTTGGAGAGCTGTGTTTAAGAGGTTTGACACTAAACTAAGCATGAGTACATCTTAACATCCTAAAATGAATGGTCGAACTAAAAGGGTTAATCAAATCCTAGATGGTTTGCTACCAGCATATGTAAGTATACGACAAACTATTTGGGAAGAGTACTTACCTATAGTAGAGTTTGCATATAGTAATGCCAAGCACTCTTCCATTGGATATAGTCCATTTATGTTAATGTACAGCCTAGATCTCTTCATGCAGTAGGATTGCAAAAGGAAAAAGTTCAAGTAGCTAAAGACTCTTTAGAAGATCTAAATGAAATTATTAAACTTGCTAAAGACAACATTAAAAGGCTCAAGATAGAGCAAGGACATATATTGATTTACATAGAAGACTTCTTACCTTTGAGGAAGAAGGGGAGCAAGTCTATTTGAAAGTGCCTGAAAAGTTTGAAACTAGGTATTGTGGACCTTTCACTATACTAAAGAGAGTTGGAGATGTGGCAAACTCCAATTACCAGAGACAAGTGGCATACATCCAGTATTCCACGTTAGCAAACTCAAAACGATCTTGGGTCAATTTGGTAGTCTTATTCAAGATGCTCATATAGTAGAAGTCATACATACTCAAGCTCTTCCACATGAGCTAGAGAAAATACTAGACAAAAAAAAACGAGAAATATAATTTATAAAGAGTGTTTAGTTCAATCGAAAGATTGTGCTCAAGAGAGTTTAACATGGGAGCGAGTAAACATTATTGAAAAAAGATTTCCCACTTTTAAGATACAACCTTCCCATTGTGTTTTTGAGGACGAGAAAATTTCTTAAGGGGGAGAGAATGTGATGTTATTCGTGGGAAAACACACGATGGAGCAAGGGGTTGTGGCTCGTGGGAACCTCCTCCTAAGAAGATAAGCTATCGATTAAAATTGCCGAGTATCAACAACTTAAAAAAAAATCCATGCATAGTGGTAGTGGGGAAGCAACCCACGAGCCATGAAAGGGAGCGAGGTGGTTGCTCTTGTGTGTTTGTGTGTGTGTGTGTGTGTGTGTGTGTGTGTGTGTGTGTGTGCGCGCGCGCGCACACACACACGCACACGCGTTCTTAACATCCCTCGCCATAGCTCAAGCTTGTAAGAATGCACTAATCTAATACCATGTAATGTTAATTGACTAAAAAGTACATTAAAGACATTAAAGTGCTCAAAGATTGTCACCTTCTTTCATGTGAAGCTCAAAAAGCTTCTTCATCAAGTAAATTATGTTACTTGCGCTTTTGCTCCCATACTTAGTGCATAACTTGTCCCATAAAGATTTAGCATTAGCTTCACCCACTATGGTGAAATACACGGATTCAATTGTGTAAGCAAATAGTAGACCTAGCTTTGGCATCTAGCAACTGTCATTGCACTTTCATATCCCCATCTCTCTCTGCACGCTCCAAGATTTTATCTAATAACCTTTTTGATTAGTACATCCTTGATTTTCTCTTTCCACATAAACTTGAGCACTATGGCTAGAATGCCAAAAGTTACGGCAAGAAAACCTTGCTTTGTTACAAGAGGAAAAACAATGCTCAAAGTGTCATAAAACGCATAAATAGACTAACAAGAAAAATCCTATAGAATCTCCTTTGTATAGGGAGTGAAAATTCGACCCTAATGACACATAAAATGCATAAGATCAATGCAAAAGAGTAAATATGGACATAAATTGTCAACTATCACTGACAAACGACTGTTATACGTGACGTCAACCAAAATATCCCATAAGATACATAACCTGTGGCGAGGATACCTTAATGGAGAACTCTAGCAACCTGTATCACCGAAGGTATCTCAATATTTGAATACCCCACCTCAAAAAAACGGGTGACGGGTGCATCAATAAGGGGGCATCCCGTAGGCTAAGGAGGAAATCCGAACTGACTAAGAAAATACGCGTAAGAACGCAAGCACAAGAATAAAGATGGGTTCAATGAAGCTTTTTACGAAAAGCAGGAACAATCGCGGAAAGGCAGACGCTTTCCCGCGAGGAATCTATGTTTGCATTGCATTCGTGCATGTGGTTGCATCCAGGGACGCCTGGGAAGTGTTGTGAAATGCATTGGTTTTAACTTATAAGGTTTTATTGAGTTTTTGGGCAGGTTCAGACCAATTTTAAAATATGCCGGCCGCCCACTTAATAAGTGGGCAGCCACTTAGAAGATAAAGCAACAAAACCAGCCAGCGAATTCTCTCTCCCTATTTCGGGTAGAAAAACGCACAAAAAAAAAAACGACCGCGATCTCTACGCGAGCAGCTATTCGTGCCGTGGCCAGGGAGCTATAAAAGCACCACATGCCCTCACTCAAAGGGGGTACCAACGTCAGCAAGAGAAGACTCTGCCGCAAGAGATCGCGAGACTACGAAGCACGGAAGTTGCTTTTCCCGCGCAAGAGCGACAGGTATCTATTGTGGATTCGCCATACAAATTGTTGTCACGTGTTTGTGTGGTTTGTTTTGCAGGAATCTCCCGTTTTACGGGAAGGCCCTTCACGGGAAGTACGGCTTCACGCCTAAGTCACTTACGAGAAAGTACGGCTTCGCACCTAAGTCCCTTACGGGAAGAACGGCCTTGTGCCCAAGCCCTTTACGGGAAAGCACGACCCTCGGGTCTAAGATTACAGAACGGAGGGGTTTCCTCGGGTTCTAGTGCTTGTATAAGAATTCTCCCTAAATAAAAGAATACTCTTAACAGGTGAGGACCAGCCCATCTTCTGGTCCCCAATACTGTGTCGATCTTCTCCCTTCTCTCCCTTTTGCAAAGTATATTATTTTTCAGATTTCTAAGTGCTCGTGTACGCTCCTGTTTTGTGACAGTGGTATCAGAGCTCGGATTCCTCTCTTTCTCTGCAAAGAAGGACGATTCCGGGAAGAACGGGAAGAACCATGTCGAGCCAAGGGAGAAGCGTTGAAGAGGAGCTTCAACAAGTGCAAGCTCAGCTTGCGGAGTTGCAACAAATTTTACTGTTGCCAGACGTCCAAAAGCTTTTGGGCGGAATGAAGAAAACGAATGGAACTGATGCAGTCAAGCATCCAGACAACACTGTTGGCTTGAGACCACAGGAGGCAAGAGAAGAAGAATGTGCCGAGGTGTACAAAGGATCTTCGGATCGTAATGAACGGCCTACTCCAAGGAAAGGCCAGGAAAAAGCACTCTCTTTGCTAGACGAGAGCAAGGACATCTCTATCTCATCTCCATCTTACATTCCTGATTATACTTCTACTTCTCGATCATCTCGTCAGAAGGAGGACGCCGCTACAACTACTGCTCTTCATCAACCTAAAGATAAGCCTCGATTCAAGAAGCATGGTCGCAAGTCTCAACATCGCATGAGAGTCTTCAAATCAGGCGACAAGGACATCAAGTTCGAAACCTACAACGGACGGAGAGACATCTCCAAAGCACTGTCCTTCATCAGGCAGTTTGAAGTTGCCTTTACCAATGGGCACTTCACAGAAAGATCCAAATCACGCCGTGTGGGGATGCACCTCAAGGAAACGGCAAGTAATTGGTGGCTAGCCAAGATTCTGGAAGGTTCTCAGGCCAGAACTTGGGAGAGCTTCAAATCTGAATTTTATGAACAATTTCTTCCACCTGACTTCGAGCAGGACATACGGAAGGAATGGGACTGGCTTGCCCAGAAGGAACATGAAAAAGTAACGACCTATGTGGACAAGTATTGGTCGGTTCTTCTGAAGGTCACTCCCTTCATGAAGATTGCCGACGAGGAAAAGAAAAGAAAGTTCGAAGCGGGTCTCCAACCGCAGCTTCGAAAGAGTATGAAGGTGTATCCGCATGATACTCTTCAAAGGATGATGGAGTCAACAATCATTGCTGAGGATTTGCACTCAACTGGGACCCCCAGAAAGATGGAGCATAGCACTTACCGTGCAAGACAAAGAGGGGTCTACGATGACCAAGGGGGCCAAGGAAGAAAACGTCCTCCATCTAGAGACGATGATCATTCTAAGAAGCCAGAGGGCACTGGCAAGCGAACTAAGTATCTTTCTCCTACTCAACTCCAAACTTTCAGAGAGGAAGGAAGATGCTTCTACTGTGGCGAGAAAGGACATATGAAACCGGACTGCCCTCTAAAGCAGCAACGGCAAGAAAAAGCAAGAAAGAAACCCGCACCGCCAAGCTCAAACTCAATTCCAGATGTTCAAGGAAACACAGAAACAGAGAAAGGGAAGCGTCAACTTCTTAAGGGCTAGGGGTCTTTGAACAACCAGCGAGTACTGATTCTTTATGATCCAGGATCCACGGAAAACTTCATCTCCCTGGATACTTCAGAACGTTTGTGCCTTACACCGGCTCAGCTTGGCACACCGGTTACATCCGGATCGGCATTCGAGGGGTTGACAACCAATGCAACTCCCATGCAAGGACAGCTCAATCTTCGAATCGGCGAGTACAAGGACCGCGAATCATTTTTTATGGCACCCATCGAGGGATGTGATATCATCTTGGGTATGCCATGGCACTTCCACATGACACCTATTCCCGATTATGTGGAAAAGACCCTCACTTTTAATCATGGGGGTAAGAAAATAAAGATTCAAGCTGATGCAGGAGATTGGCAGTTCCCAATTGTAAGCCATATCTCCATTAAGAAAGAAATGAAGAAGTGTGTTTCTGCTTACTTGATTTTTGCAAAGGATAAAACTAGTAGAGACTCTCTCTGCAGTCTGGAAATCAAGCGTCTTCAATTTATTGAAAAGTACAAGGATTGTTTCACGGAAACACTTCGTGATGAACTCCCTCCGTTACGCCCAGAAGATCACCGCATAGATCTCATACCGGGTAGCTCGCCTCCCAATCAACCCCCTTATCGGGTAAGACTTGCTCAGCAAGAGGAAATTTTGAAGCAAGTCAACGAGCTTCTAGAGAAAGGGTTAGTACAGCCAAGTGCTTCACCCTACTGCTCTCCAGTTCTACTGGTGCAGAAGAAAGATGGCACGTTTCGAATGTGCATAGACTATCGGTCTTTAAACAAGATCACAATCAAGAATCGCTTTCCGATCCCTCGGATTGATGATATACTTCATAAGTTGCAGGGTGCAAGTGTCTTTAGTCGCATAGACTTAAAGAGTGGGTATCATCAGATACGGATCGCCCCTAAGGATGTCCATAAGACTGCTTTCTGCACAACCTTTGGGCTATATGAATTTTTGGTAATGCCTTTCGGCTTGACCAATGCTCCTGCGACGTTCAATCGCATGATGGACCGCATTTTCAGCCCGTATCGAGCTTTTACGGGAGTATTCTTTGACGACATACTCATCTTCTCTAAGTCAGAAGAGGAACATCGGAAGCACTTGGACTTAGTGTTTCAAGAATTACGAAAGCATGAGTTGCATGTGAATGCAAAGAAAAGCGAGTTCTTTCTCTCAAAGATGCACTATCTCTCACAATCAAGTGAGTATGGATCCTGCCAAGATCCGAGTGGTAGAAGATTGGCCTATTCCCACTACGGTACATGGTGTACGTAGCTTCCTGGGATTATGTTCATATTATCGAAGGTTTGTCCGAGGATTTGCTCATGTAGTAGGACCACTTTATGACTTGACAAAGAAGAAGATTCCTTTCAGATGGGGATCGAGACAACAAGGAGCTTTTGATCGGCTCAAGTACTTGCTAAGCCATGGACCTATTTTGATAGCGTCTGACTTAAGGAAACCATTTGAGGTTCACTACGATGCTTCAGGCGATTGCATCGGAGCAGTGTTGAACCAGGAAGGCCATGCACTGGCCTACGAAAGCAGACGGCTTAAGGATGCACAGTTGCATGCATCAATCTATGAAAAGGAACTTACGGTTGTGATTCACGCCTTATCCAACTACAAGCACTATCTTCTAGGAGCGGATTTTGTGATCAAGACTGATCACCAGAGTTTGTGGTATTTTCTTACGCAAAGGAAACTATCTGAGAAGCAGATGAGGCGGGCAAACTTTTTGTCTATGTTTCACTTCCAGATCCTTCACACGGCTGGGAGTAAGAATGTAGTTGCAGACGCACTGTCTAGGCGGCCAAGGGTGAACGCTATCACTTCGGTGTATCACCAAGAATTAGAAGCACTACCGGATTTGTATCCGAATGATCCAGACTTCTCCAGCATTTGGGGAAAGCTACATCGTGGAGAGAATGAGTTTCCCTATTCCATTCGGGACAGTTATCTCTACCACCATCAGACCATATGTGTGGCGGAACCATTAAGAAAGAAGATCATGGATGAAGCACACGCTTCGCCTTATGCGGGTCATCGGGGTCTTCTCCCTACGACCTTAGCAATGGGAAGATATTTCTTTTGGCCTAGCCTTAAAGCAGACATTGATAAGTATGTCAGGGAATGCTTGGTTTGCCAAAAAGTGAAGTATGATCGGCATAAGACGCCTGGGTTGCTACAACCTTTACCTGTGCCTAATGAACCTCGGGAAAGTATTTCCATGGACTTCATCATGGACCTCCCTAGAACTCAGACTGGAAATGACGCGATGTGGACCATTGTGGACAGGTTTAGCAAGCAAGCACACTTCATACCAGTCAAGAAAACGATCAAAGTAGATCATATGGCTAGGGTCTTCCTGGCACAGATCTTTAAGCATCATGGAATGCCTAAGTCTATTGTGAGTGATCGAGATCCTCGCATGACAGGAAATTTTTGGCGTGCCTTGATGGATAATCTTGGTACAAAGCTGAATTTTTCATTTGCCTACCATGCTCAAACGGACAGGCAAAGTGAGATAGCCAATTCCACAGATATGGATATGTTAAAAGCTTATGTGTCAGACCGGCAATCTAACTGGGAGAAATATTTGCCTCTTCTCGAGTATGCGTATAACAATACCATACACTCATCGACGGGGAAAGCACCTCTTGAGATTCTCTATGGTAAGCCTTTGCTTCCACCCATCCTTTTAACTAAGGATAAGATCTTTGCAGCATATGAATTTGTCCGGGATTTGGACACAGCCTACGGGCAAGTTAGGAGAGCTATTCTACGCTCTCAGGAAAAGCATAAGAAAGCTGCAGACAAGCACAGAAGGAATCTAGACTTAACAGTCGGACAGTTAGTCTTACTCAAGTTTGAGAAGGCAAGACTTAAGAAACAAGCGTCTCATAAGGGGAAGGTGGTAAAACTTTCTACCCGCTACTATGGGCCGTTTAAGATCACTGAGCGAGTGAATGATGTCACTTTCCGATTAGAGCTACCGCCTAATTGGAAGATCCATAATGCTTTCCATGTCAGTTTACTCCGGCCGTATGTGGGACCGCCTCCAAGCCAGCCTAGTGCTAAGGAACCTCCTGAGGTTGAGGAAACAAAAGAAATACTCCAATCGGAGCAGATAGTAAGTCATCAGGAGCCGTCTCTCAAATCCGGAAAGATAACATGGAAGTATTTGGTTAAGTTTAAGAACTATTCGAATCTAGGTGCTCAGTGGATGACGCAAGAGGAATTAGCAGCTTATCCCGAGATACTGGAGGTATATGTCCAAGCACTACAGTTGAGGTCAACTGTTTAGAAGCCAGAGGGATGTTGCTAATTGGACTATTTTCTTATTTTTAAATGATTAAATCTCTTTTTTAGGATATTTTATTATGTGCACTAAGAACTGTTAGAAGATTGTAGCTACAGGAACTGCCATCAGGAACGGACAACTCTGATGTGTCATTTGATGGGTGACGGTAAACATCGTGAAGGAGTTTCCGTAAGTTCGGTGGAAAGAGTCGGGTTACGAGTGCCTCTGATGCGTCACATGATGGGTGACGGGTGCATCAATAAGGGGGCATCCCGTAAGCTAAGGAGGAAATCCGAACTGACTAAGAAAATACGCGTAAGAACGCAAGCACAAGAATAAAGATGGGTTCAATGAAGCTTTTTACGAAAAGCAAGAACAATCGCGGAAAGGCAGACGCTTTCCCGCGAGGAATCTATGTTTGCATTGCATTCGTGCATGTGGTTGCATCCAAGGACGCCTGGGAAGTGTTGTGAAATGCATTGGTTTTAACTTATAAGGTTTTATTGAGTTTTTGGGCAGGTTCAGACCAATTTTAAAATATACCGGCCGCCCACTTAATAAGTGGGCAGCCACTAGAAGATAAAGCAACAAAACCAGCCAGCGAATTCTCTCTCCCTATTTCGAGTAGAACAGCGCAAGCAAAAAAAAAAACCAAAAAAAAAAAAGGCCGCGATCTCTACGCGAGTAGCTATTCGTGCCGTGGCCAGGGAGCTATAAAAGCACCACATACCCTCACTCAAAGGGAGTACCAATGTCAGCAAGAGAAGACTCTGCCGCAAGAGATCGCGAGACTACAAAGAACACAAGTCGCTTTTCCCGCGCAAGAGCGACAGGTATCTATTGTGGATTCGCCATACGAATTGTTGCCACGTGTTTGTGTGGTTTGTTTCGCAGGAATCTACCGTCTTACGGGAAGGCCCTTCACGGGAAGTACGGCTTCACACCTAAGTCACTTACGAAAAAGTACAGCTTCGCGCCTAAGTCCCTTACGGGAAGGACGGCCTTGTGCCCAAGCCCTTTACGAGAAAGCACGACCCTCGGGTCTAAGATTACAGAACGGAGGGGTTTCCTCGGGTTCTCGTGCTTGTATAAGAATTCTCCTTGAATAAAAGAATACTCTTAACGGGGGGGGGGGGGGGGGGGACCAACCCATCTTCTGGTCCCCAATACTATGTCGATCTTCTCCCTTCTCTCCCTTTTGCAAAGTATATTTTTTCAGATTTGTAAGTGCTCATGTACGCTCCCGTTTTGTGACAATGAGCAACCACAAGCCTTTACACCAACAAGCAAGCAACCCAAATTGACAAAGACTAGAGGACTTTCAAGGTATGCAAAGGTGAGGAAGAGACCAAGGAGGCATACAAGACTAACATACACCCCCTTTCACAAGACAATCCATGCTTAAGAGTACAGTAGGAGTTGAGTGACCAAGGTCAAGTGACCAGGGTCAACCAGGTTGCTTTGTACTAGAGATGAGAGTCCAAGTCGCTCTAACCTAGATATGAGACTCCACTAATCATCTGCACATCCAATGGAAGGCAACAATCACAACTCACGAACTTCTTCCAAAGAGTTGCTCCAATACCACCCATTAACATTTACAGCAAGGCCACACAAAGATTATTCAAGCTCCTTTACAATCATAGCACCAAGGTATAAACCTAGAGAGTACATTAAGGACTTTCCAAGAGGTTCAATGTGAGAAAGTTATGGAGGACTTGCTCAAGAGTCGACCGCAATGTGACGAAAAACCCTTCACTTCCTACCCACATATTTATTCCATACTACACCCCTTGGTACTGGATGGAACTAGCTGATCTTTTGCATGTGAGAAAGAGAGATGTCTAGCTTGAGGTGGCATATTTGCTCGGCCCGCATCAACATCTCACTGCCACCTTCTTGTGTTTTACTCATGAAGTAGAATTTCTACTAATGCTTCTTAGTTCTTGCTTTGCCTCTTTTATATAAATCGCGTAAAATTTTCTCCTTCCAGCCGTGCCCTAAGTGATGCTGGGCTAATGAAGAGTAATCTCCATGCAGCTTGCTCTCTTGCTTGGTCTTTCATTGCTTGCTGGCATGACATGCACTTAAGGTGTCTTGCCTGTGATGCAGTGCAACTAGGTTTGACTAACTGTGAGCCTGGTATACCTATCGGGATTATCATCGATACCAAGATTTCGACCCTGAAAATTGAAGCCCAGAGACATTATATAACACAAATTATTTATGTTCAGTAGAGACATGCAACAAACCAAGGGCAACATTCTATCGGATTGCAGTTTCATGCATGACTTCACAAAGATGCCTAACTCGATTCGCATTACCAGGCAAGCCTGCATCCTCACACTACTCTAAAAGGAATTGAAGTATATCACGCTTCAGGTTAACCTTAAACTCAAACATAACTTGGAATGAGCTTGAAATGTCTCAGATTGCAGAATAGGCCCATGTTAGAATTTCCCAATATTAGAATGCATCCCCATTAGAAGACACTCTTAAATCTGCAAGTGGGGTATGGCATCTCATATCATACTCACTTTTTCTAACATTCCATACACTAGGAAAATTACCACGTATGGAAAAAACCGTGGTGCACATTTGAGAGTCAAAACCTCATTTCCTCGGTTAGAGCCATCACAGCGATATGAAACCCACAATTGCTACTTCCTTGGGATCCTCGAGAAAATTTTGATGAGTGACGAGTTTTACTTGAAATTGCATTTCATCCCCTCGATTTAATCAATCTCCCATGTCGACAGAGACCACCACAAAACTTGTCATTAAAAAGGCACTCTTGACTTGCACAAAGCAAAACCATTCCTATGCAT
This sequence comes from Adiantum capillus-veneris, assembly GCF_014529385.1. Lineage (NCBI taxonomy): Eukaryota > Viridiplantae > Streptophyta > Polypodiopsida > Polypodiales > Pteridaceae > Adiantum > Adiantum capillus-veneris. The sequence continues at coordinate 99,260,729 of NC_140951.1, forward strand.
GTAGCCTATGTCACATGAAACAAGATAATGCACGCCTATTAACTACACTTTTTAAAACTAGCTACACCTCTTTATGCTGCTAGATTAAGGTCAAGATCCAGACCAGAAACATACCAAATTCATGAAAAGCCAGTATTACAGCAAGCCGTGGAAACCTCTCATCACACAAGCCACACCGTTCCAGTATCAAAAGTCCAAAAACAGCCTAAGATCCATCCAAACAGAATCCAAAAGTGCACAATCCAAAATGTCCTTACAGAATTTCCCTCTTAAGTAGTTAGGGGCTCACTCAAGGACAAAGTTGCAAGTTGGTCGATAGCATTATTAGCCACTGCTCCGTTTGTTTGCGCCATTCGTAAAACATCCATAGCCTCTGATACTTTGGCCTTTAAGGCATCAGGGGACTCTATGAGGTGTAAAACCTCTGGCTGATCCATCTCCAGCAACATGCCCGTAACTTTGCCGGCGTGATCATGTTCAATTTGATCAACCAAAGGATAAAGTTGTTCTCCCAACATCTGCGAGAAACAAATTTGATTACATATAGAGCTACTCAAGAAGCAGAAATCGGTTACAAGAGCTACTCACGCAGAGCAAAAACAAAATTTAAATTGAACGATAAGCCTTCCATAAATCAACAATTTGAAGACCCTTTCTGCATACACAGAAGCCCACAGTTCCTCCTGCCACCGGCAAGCTGGAGGCTCTCTTACCCTGGCCGGCTTGCCAGTTCTAGCCCAAAAAAGTAAAAAGTAAACAGTAAAAAAGCCCACAATTGTCAAATGGTGGGAAGGCTCTTACCATTCGGTGTTGCTCTGGAGGGGCTGATGCCAGTGCCGACGCAAGCGCCTGAATAGGCATGAAGCTTACATCAGACGCCATAAGCGGAGCTCCACTCATCTCATAACTGGGGTTTCCAGGCAAGGAAGTATCCGGAACATTTCTGGAACTTTGGGAGTATCTCACTGGCCGATTACCACCACGGGGCATCATCTGAATATCCACCACAGCGACTTCAATTTTAAATTCCAATCGCAGGTTAAGCAATTAACCGAAAAGTTTGAAACCACCCTCAGCAGGATAGTTATCAAAGTTACCTGTTGTTGTAGAAGTGGTGGCTGCTGTGGCTGAAGAGGAGCATTTGCTCTTCGGCCTCCCATACGCTGACCCTGCTGGTTTGGCCTTTGCACAACATGCATATAGTAATTAGGCATTTGTGGAGCGCCAGGCCTCATACCCGGCACCATGGGATGTTGATAGCCAAACCCATTTGCCTGAAGCCAAAAATAGTGGTGTTAATACAAGCAAAAGCTTGACTACCCGGCACAAAACTCCAGAAAAGAGAACCGAGATATAACTGAAAATGGAACCTGAGAAGGAATCAAAGCAGGGGGGGGCTGGCCATAAAACATTTGCTGGCCCATTCCTGGAGCTCCAGGATGATACATGGGAGGTGGGCTTGCAGTCACAGGAGGAGCATTCACGGCAGAACTGCGTAACTGAGCGAATTGAGCCTGCAAATCCACATATAAACAAGACGTTGGAAAACATTGACATGAGCACAACAGGCCATGGCAGGAGGGCCACTTGCCTGCAATCTAGCCCGCCTATCCTCTTTCCTTTGAGCATGAGCGACATAGAGAGGCTTGGCTCCTACCATCTTTCCATTCATCTCATTTACCTGCATGTTAAATTAAAGCAACAGCTGTAACCAACACAACAATGCTCGAGACAAGATGCATGCAACAACTAGCATAAACTTGAACTTTTGAGGCAGCCAGCTAGAAAATGAGGCCCTAAACTCTATGCTCTGAGCCAATATCTGCACAATTTGTGTCAATAGTAAAAAAGGCCCTTGATCAATAAATAGGTTGCCATGCTCATCCTATGTAATGTTAAGCTCAACTATCAGTTCCTGCTAGACATTAAACCACGCCAAAACTCTGAAGTCACTTACAGCCCGTGTAGCTTCTTCTGGAGTCAAAAAGGAAACAAATCCAGAACCCATGCTTTGACCTTGAGGAGTTTTCATAATCTGCAAAGGTAAGGATGGACAACCATAACAATGTTAAACAAGCAGATAAGGAAAATCGACCATAGCAATGATAAGCGACCTTCAACAAAATAAAGTTCACAAAATAATCTGGTTCTACCTTGCAAGAAGAGACTGTTCCGTAAGGTGAGAACAATTCTTTCAATTTCTCATCGTCTATTTCATCATCGATGTTTTTCAGGTACAGATTTGCGCCCTGCGATTTCTCAATCTTTTCCTTCCGAAGTTGTTCATACCTGGCCTTTAAATCAGCCTCCCTCTCTGACTTTTTCTGAGCTCGCCCCACATACCACTCTTTTTCATTGAACCATTTGCCATTCAAACTTTCAACTGCCTTTGCAGCATCATCTGCACTCTCAAAATTCACAAAACCAAAGCCCTTTGATTTGCCATCAGCATCCCTCATAATAACCGCACTGCTAATGGGACCAAAGGCTTCAAAGACGATCCTAAATTCTTCATCTGACATAGACTCTGCAATATTCTTCACATAGACATTATTGAATTTTGAGCCTGAGCTCGCCAAGTCTCTTTCCTGTTTTCTAAGAAAAGGGCCCACATAGACTGGTTTGTCATTGATTAACATTCCATTCACTTTCTCAATCGCCATCTGGGCAGATTCCACTTGTTCAAACTGAACAAAACCATGACCCTTGGAGACTCCAGCCTCGTCCAAAGCCACTCGACAAGATAAGATTGGACCAAAAATGGAGAAAGTGTCATGCAAAGCCTTGTTGTCAATGTCCTTATCTAGATTCTGCACACCAGTCCAGGGAAGGTTTTACCAAAAGAAACCATTGCCACAAGTAAACCTGAGATCTTCACGAATTAAATCATCCAAAGCGCCTTATACCTTAATGAATATATTAGCGGCTCCACTCTTGCGAATGCTGGGATCACGATGTGAATACATGATGCGCATTAGTTTGCCATTCACCTCAGTGAAGTTCAACACCTCCATAGCACGGGTAGCTGAGAGAGAACCAGTGTGAGACATATTAGTTTTAATGTCAGTAGCACTATTCATTGTTCATAGTACAAGAGGCCATCACTACCACTGATCTCAAGCCTATTCAGCATGTTTCATAATTATTCATTAAGTAAAATCTAATTATATTTTGTTGATCAGAAATGGAGAACGGCAGCTTAAGAAATCCTACAAGGATATACCAGTAGGAATTTCACTCTAGAATGCTAGCTTAACAATGTTCACACAGACACGTGGCTACATTCTGGCCAAATGACCTCAATGTTGGAAAACAAATTCACAAGAGCTGTGAGACAATGGGAGTTGGTCATTATGAAACAGGTACACTGTTTGCCACCATGGGACATAACCAACATCAATTTTAGAAACAACATAACGCGAAATGATGTGAAGAAGGTCCATCTAAAATGTCTCATTAAAGAACACATTTTCCATGGATAACAAGAAAGCTATGAGAATTGAAAGATGGCCGCGGCTGGAAAAGTGTTACTGGAAGATTAAAGTCAAAGCAGCTTAGATTAACTACCACAAAAACTGAGATCACCTGCTGTGTTTACAAACCAAGATTGAAGAGACTACAAGATTTGTTACAAATACCTGATATAAGGGTAGGATGCCTCAGCTAGCTGGCGGGGCGCCCCCCACCTAGGGACGCATGGTGCGTGTAGTGAGTCATCACCTAGCGTGCCTACATGGGGGGGCCTCCCTACCGCCCTGTCGGCCAACCGAGGCATCCTACCCTTTTAATAACCCACTTCCCCTCATCTAGTCTAGAAGTTAGAACTGCCGAGAAAAAGCCCAAAGACCACCTAAAACACCATAGCATCCACCTACTTCTACTTTAATGACATATTTAGTAATCTGTTCCTAACAAACCTTTTGTCCACAAATTGGGAGAGGTAGCAAATATGGGTACACAGATCCAAATGCAAAACAAACATAGGTTCAACCTCATGGAAAATCAAAAGACCCCAAAAAGAGTGCTGTCAAATCCTCTTTGGAAAGGAAGGATATATCAAAAAAAAGAAATGCCCTAAAAAAGCAATGTAACAAAGCACTCAAAAGAAAAGAAAAAACACCATAACCAAAACGAGCAAACAACCCAAGATTGGCTGATGGAAATTAAACATCAGACTGCAAGAGCTTTGCCTGCTCAGACTACTAGATCTTTGACTAAATAAAAAATACAAGAGACTGAAACCCATTTGTTTAAGGCTAGTGCGCTGCCGAGGAATCAAGAAAAGGCTGAGACATTGAAGGTAAAGCAACCCGATCTTCAAGAACTCAAAATAGGGAATTGCCTTATCAAACTCCCTCATGAGCTGAAACCTGGCAAAGCTTGACTTAGTTAAAAACACGAAGATGCCATAATCCACCAGCCTAAGCACGAACAATGTTCCCTGTCTGGATATATTCACTGGTACAAAGGGCATTGATTCTAGAGTTGTCGTTACCAACCATCTCCAGCTTCAAAATGTCAGCAAATTGGGACAAAAGTCGATCGAAGCGTGACAAAGCGCGAAAATGCACATAGCCATAAGAAGTAGACTGATTCGCAAGTAGCTGCCTAGGGCACTAATTGGTAGGACAAATAGAGCAAAAGGGCTCTGATTCGGGTTTTCTTAAAAGCCAATCTAAGTGTGAAAAATCAGTTTATGTGCAGAGTCAACACTGCTGCCTAGGACTACGACCCAAGTCAAAACGTGACACAATATGTGACAAAGGGAAAGACATGTCATAACTCTTCAGGAATGAACAAGGTAGAGTTCAGTCTACTGCCATCTAAACACCTGCGGAGGCTGAAGTGAGTAAATTTCCATGAGTTTCAAAAAGGGACATTTCAGAAACTTCGAAAAGCTAAGTTTTTAGGTATTGAGTATTTTTTATGTTTGCTGAAAATAGAATTCCGGAAGGAATATCTTTGTAGGACGATTGGAGATTGGAATTCCAATAATGATGTTTTGCAAGACAGAATTTAGCATGGCTTTGAAGCTGAGTGCTGTGGGACAGATAGAAACGGCCCAGGGTCCATTCATAGAGATTATGCAGAAATCATCATCTGGCATAATACAATCAAGCTATAGTCTATTCCCTGTCATATTCATAAGATCCCATTAATCAAGAGCATTTTCAAGTTCTGAATTAAATACCCATGCACTTGCTCTGTTCAAATTGTAATCATATCTGAGCAGATACGTAGTATCACAACTAATGCGCAAATTATATCACTGGAATAAAAGAGAAGGTCAAGCTGCAAGAAAAACCCGAACCTTCACGTCTTCTGCAATATCATCTTAATCAACATCTAGATTCTTGCAAGTGCCTGATTGCTCTGTCCCGAGTCAAGTTCACTCCATAGAGCAACACTACTTCTAGACATCCAATTTCTACAATGAATGCCAATACAGCTTGAGTGTTGGCGGGAAATTCCACCTAAACCCAAGATTAGTCATTACTTAAAATGCTATTTTCTTTGATTGAACAAAAATGCTACTTTATGCCTAGTCCTGCGATGTGACTGACCTCACCAACCTAAATGATAAAATTCCAAAAGCTTGATAGTCACAAGACTAAAAGCAGAATACACTTAACTTCTCTTGTATGTGCAGCCTTCGTGTACCGTGATTATAACCCTCCCAAGCTTTTATTAAAACGGATCTCCAAGAAGCCGCCAACCAAAAGCACAAGAGCACTTACCGTCTGGTATGTTGCTGTAATTCACATAGGCATAACCAAGGGATCTCTTTGTTAACAAGTCCCGGCAAACCCTAATAGACAGCACTTGCCCGACACTTGTAAACACTTCATACAGCTGTGCTTCATTGACATTGGGATCAAGGTCTCCCACATATAAAGAGTTTGTCATGTAAGGACTTGGGGCAGGAATTGCCATTGCAGGAACTTGTTGTTGATTTTGCTGCACCATCTGAGCCATGGTAACCTATACACAGCAAATATTTCAATGGAGCCACTTTTCCACGTAAATGACAGCTCGTAGGCAAAGCTTTTCAATACAGAAACGCACAAAGGGACCCGAGACTTCAATGCAGACACACAAACTGAAAGAAACGCAATGCACACATATGCAGGTGCAAAGGAAATGCGTACCTGGAAGTGATTTTGATTTCTTTTCTATGAAGCTGCAAACCTGCTACCTGTCTCTTCTTCTCTGCAGAAGGAAGCTGGGGATTCTGCAAATCAGAAGGCTGATTTTTCTTGTAACGAGGAAGAGAATGAAGTAGAGCGAGCGAGAGATGATATACCCTAAAAATTAACGGAGGGAAGAACGGAAGTCGGGTATTTTTTGTGTTTTCTAAAATGAGCTGGCTCAAGCACGCAGAGAGGAGAGAGCTATGGAGAGCTCTAACTTCTCCAGATCGAGAGCCAGAGAGGAAGAGATAAAGGGAGGAGAGAATGAGAGGGGAACGGAAGGGGAGGGGAGGGGAGAGGAAGAGGGAGGGTAAAAATGCACAACAAGGGAGGGCAGCGTACTCCTGCTACTCCAAGCCTCCAAAGAGGGGTCCCCGACTTCTTCTAGCCTAGTCCTCTCCCAACTCCCACGACATTCTCACACATTACATGAAACTATAGTAAACTTGTTATTCTTACAAAATGCTTTGCTACTTGGTCATTAAGAGTTATTAGGGTTTGGGTCTGAATGTTCTTGCATGTCCATCATAGTATCCAATGTTTTGTTTGGTTTTGGCCACCGGAGCCAAATCAAATGAGATGCACAAAGCATGGGAGTGAAACCGCAAGAGCCGTTTTCAGTTCATTGCATAGCAACTCTACCTCTCTCAAAAGCGTGGAGATTGCATGGCGTCTCTTTGTCTCTTTCTATCTCTCTCTCAAAAATCCTGGAGATTGCATGGCGTCTCTCTCTCTCTCTCTCTCTCTCTCTCTCTCTCTCTCTCTCTCTCTCTCTCCCTCCCACACACACATAGCAAGGCTTGACAGTGTCTGTTGGCCAGTCATGGCCTGCTGTGATGAGCGCGCAAGGCTGCAGGTAGAGGTTGCGAGGCGGGGTATGCAATCTTGTTGTGAGCATGAGGCTCCAGATGATAGAGGAGAGAAATGGCAGGGGGGTATGGAATTTGGGGAGGTTTAAAAGAGAGCGAGTAGGAGCCATACTGATTAGGAATGAGCGATCATAATCATGAAAGGAAGAATTACAATGAAATTGAAACTGCACGAGACACCAGATTGGTGTACCAAACACTATGTTCAATCAATTTGAACTCTTTACTCAGCCTTGAGTATAGTTTACAATAAGAGAAAGATCGTGTATTATTAAGAAAGCAAAAAATCGAGTAGCAGAGAGAGTGTAGAAGATATTTGGCAGTAGAATAGTATAGAGGGGAAGCTTTGCTTTGATAGAGATTATGACTACTATGTTTGCTTCAAAAGGGGAGTTGCTACCCAAGATGCTTCTAGTATGATTTTCACTAGGTATGCACACATGATCATGTGATTTTGAGAGTCTCTTTGCTTTTATAAGGTTACATGTGCTCAGGAGTAAATTTATGGATAAATTATATGGTGTATTGAACACTACTTCTCCATTGGGAAGCTATTATCCTCTCTATGGAAGTAAGAAAGAAACTAGACTAAAATCTTCAAAATTCGTATAAACCTCCACATGAGCCAAGTTGAATCAAGTAAAGTAGTCAAAGGGAATGTCCAACTGTTCATCATAATATTTTGAAACGAGGAAAACCAAAAACATAACAAGATACTATCATAACTAAAAGAGATCTTTGTTCATGGACCCTCTAACAAAGACAAGCAAGAGCAAGACAATCGTGAGAAAAGTAATCATATTTTATCATGTTTAAAGGGCAAACTTCAAAAAAAATCTGCTTAAAAATCTCTCAAAGGAAGAACCATAGGTATGAAATACCATAAACTATCATTCCACGGAAGAACCTTAGGTATGAAATACCATAAACAATTAGTCCAAGGGCAAACTTTAGATATAAAATACCACTACAATCAATGAACCTCTGGTTAAAACAAATAAACTTTCAATTCCTAAATATTTATATGCATCCAAGGTATTAGGATGAGAGAGATAAAAACATTTATGGCATCCACTTGGCCCTTTCAAGACCATGACTCTTATACTTAAGTAGTTGCTTAAAATGGACCATGCCATGGTAGATGGAAGTGTTGTGTTATTTTATGATGGCTTTACAAAACCATAGTCTAAAAAGAGAAGAGTTATCTCTTATATTCTTTGAATTCTCTTTTTCCATTTATAATAGAAGCATCATAGCATAAAGATTGTTAGAAATCTGGGCATGCTTCTTATGGGAGGATCTATACTTACATATTTCCAATACAGTTCATGCATGGAGAATAGATTCTTCATCATCTTTTCTAGATTTTGATGAGAATATGTGGTGAGAAAAGACGCAATGACAAATATCTTATGGCAAAACATGAAAGAGATACCATAGATGCATGATACTAGCTTTCTAGTGAGTCTTTGTCCGTGCAATTCTTACAAGCATAGTGGATTATTTTTTTTATATCCTTGTGATTGAGAAGGTAAATTCTCTTAGATATTCGAAGAAGGAGTCATTGTTAACCTCTGGTTCCTTCCCAAGCACTTCCAACATTACATGTGTGACCAAAAACACAATTAATTCAATAAATCATCAAGAAAGATTGAGTAACCATAAACATGAACTATAGAGTTGAAACAACAACCGAAGAAATTACACAAGATCCATACCTTGTACAAGCCATTCCCCTCAATCAAATGTATTGATTATTTACCTTCCACTTTAGATAAATGGTTTAGGGTTCCTAACACTTAACCCTAAACTAGTAGGCAGGTAGTAAGCGTTTCACCTTAATCTTTGAAGTTCAACTTGTTTAAGTATTTAGGTATTCAACATGCATTAGACAAGTAATGAAAATACTTATCTACCACATATTGATGGAATTGAACAAATTGCAACAGAAAGTAGACACAGATAGGCATCTGAATTTCACTTCATTAACATTAACAACCTTGATTATTGTCCATGTAGGGGGTGACCATCCTTGAAGAGGAGGATTTCAACATCGTGCCTTTTTGCTTCCTCGCATTCATCCAATGCACTTGAATATTGAAAACATCTAAATTTTTTTGTCAAAAAATGGACTCACCATCCACATATCCCTTCATCCAAAAATTCGAGCCTTGACTATCTACTTGTGTACATAAAAAGTGCCCAGTAAAACTAAGGTATATAGTTGTGCACAAGTAAATAGGTAAGAACTCCCCCAAAAGAGTAGTAGTGCTTAAAAACATTACTTTTCAATTTTTGCAAACTAAAACAGGGGCCTGAGAGAACTACAGACAAGGTACACTCTTGAACCTACTATATCACTCTAATGGTGACTTCTTAGTCCTCGTTTTTCAGCTCTTCAACAAAATTCTCTTGGATTTTCTCTTTTGTCCTTCTCTTTGCCACCTCCATCAAAATGTCCAAGTAGTGTGTGCCTCTATGTGGCATTTGCACTTCTCCTTTCATAGCAGAATCCCCAAAATGTCTTTGTAGACCATGTCAACATCTTCCCTGCTTGCCCTTCAAAACTTGACTTTCTTGCAATAAAGTTCTTCATATTGTCTCTGCAGCACTTTCTAGTCCTCTTGTGACCTCCTCGAAAGCAAATATTACTTATGGTCTTTTTCCCAAGCCACAAAGTTTCTTCTTCAGCTCACTTCACAAGTGTTTGAACACCCTATTTTACTACCTCTCTCTTTATTATTTCCACCTTGTTTTCTGATATCTATCAACCTTCTCCATCCAACTCATCTTCACTCATCTCTCTAAGCTTCTTCTAAAGGGCTCCAATGCTTTGAACCATGCACCACTCTAATTTTTGAAAACATGGGCACTTATTTCTCTCCTCTTCATTTGACTCAAATAAAACTTTTGCAAACTTATAGGCCTTGTCTACTTTAGCATGTAAGTTTTCAATCTACTCTTGCAAATTTTTTTATCAACTACCCGTCTTCTTCATTCCTCTTTGCAATACTACTACTTTTTGTTGCAGGTTGTCTAGCTGCCTCTTGAGTACATCATATGCAAGCTTCTCTTGATCTACATATTCCTTGACAACCTTCATGGATTTATGCACCCCTACAAAGGAGATGTGATTAGAGAAACCTAAAAGAGGTCTCTAACTACCTTCCTCACATGCACATATATGTGCACTTCAACCACATCTGCATCTTTCTCCATCTTTATTTCATTCCAATCTTTATTGTGCTTGGTGTTGCTTGTTGTCTCTGCTTCTACACACCAAGGCTTGATTGTAAGGCTATGGTGGATAAACCGATCTGGAATTCATCATTGTGTGAGGACCATAGCAATAGGGAGAGAGTAAATTAAATAGAGTGTACCCAATACAATGGAATGAAAATGAGAATTTCAAACTCAAGCACAACTTGAGTACAAAATAGTCTCGATGAGAAGCATGGATTCTTCTAAATACCTTGATAGAGCATGCTCATCAGATGATAAAATTTTGAAGCAAAGGCAAGGCCGAGCAACAATGCTTTAAACTCTCAAGGAGATTGGCATGGCCTGTTGCTAGACTTAATGAAGGAGGCATAGGTGCTCGGCATGGCCGACCTTTTGTTCCAATTCTAAGAAGTCGGCAGGCATCTAGTTTCGATTTTTGGGGCATGGTTCCTAGACCGATCTACTAAATCCAATGCAATCCAAAATGGTCATGCTCAACTCATTGTCGGCCAAACATATCCAACGGGATTTCAAGGGTAAATGCCAACAACATTGGGCAAACTAGGCACGCTTTGCTTTTGCAATTACGATAGTGGTTTTTAAGCTTTTAGTCTAGTATATTACTTGACAAGGTCGCTTGGCAAGGTTAACTTTCTTTTACTTGTCTCGAGTATGACAATGTTTTAAGATGCATTGCGAGAGCAAGGCTCCGTATAAAGATATTCAAGAAACTGGCTTGTGCGTTATGTTGGCTAGTAATTCTTTCATGTATCCTCTTCTTGTTGCCAAGGGGAGGGGAAAAGCAAGGCTTTTAGGAGCATGGCTCCCTACCTATATTTATGCATTAGGTGCATAATCACTCCAAAACAATTACAACTAGCCAGAGTGCATGCAAAGTAAGTACACAAAGTACATTGATAAAGTTTTGATAGCTAAGCTTTCTAAGCTATTTAATTCAAGGTTGGACAATCTAAGGATTTTCAATACAATACACGATTTGGCAAGGCCAATTCTCTTCTGCTTGATATGAGTGCATGTTAGCTAAGAGCAATTACGCTCAGCTTGTCTCATATCCTTGATGAACTTATGCAAAGCAAGGCTTCAATTTGGGGCATTATACCTAGAAGCTTCCAAAGTTTGGAATAGGCTGGTAGCATGCTAACTTGGGGAAAGTTGATAACATGTCTACCTATTTTTTATTGGAGGTCAGTAAGAACCAAGCCCAAGGGCATACAAGGTACATTCGACAGCTCTAAATTCCTTAGTATACATGGCTATGAGCCCAAGTCAAGCAAAAGCAATTGCTCTTAGATGGTTGATAAGGTCACACATTCTCAAGTTCTACTTGTACTTTTGTTTTTCATTTTTCATTTGAATGAGATTTCTCTGTTGTGAAAAGCAAAGTGCTTTGATAAACTTACTACGAAGCAAGGCATCTCTTTCGTGCCACAATACTATCCATTGACTTAGGATCAAGGACTCTAGCACACATGTTTGGCAATAAGTGGATATAAGCTCACAGTTATGGTTTGCAATGACCAAGTGTAATGTACCATGTCAATACACATCGTGTAGGGCACATATGGCATCTACTCACATTGTGGAGATGTCATAATAATCAATATCTAATTCTCCTAAATGATTTTCTCATGTTAAACTGATCATTTAATATGGGGAAGTGCCAAGGGAGAAAAAGCTAGAATATTGGTTAAGCTAGCAAACCGGCCACATTAGGGATCCAAAGGAGGGAAAATAGGGATCCAAAGGGGGGGCCATCTGCAAAAGAGCCAGGTGCAACAATGGGCTAAAAAGACCCTAAGGTTCAGCCCATTAAGACTTCCAAAATGCTATGGTCCCTTCCAGATTCTTAGGCCAATCAATGAGATGGCCTATCAACTCAAGCTGCCCAATCATTGGCTCATACACAATGCTTTCCATGTGAGCCTATTAAATCCTTACAAAGGAGAGCCACCTCAAGAACCAACTATTGAAGACCCACCGGAGATCGAGGACCAAGAGGAGGTGCTGCAGCCCGAGTCCATTCTCCGACATAAACACAAGGTACTAAGAGGCGGTAAGACTATCCGATGATATCTTATTAAGTTTAAAATTATCCTTTTGAAGATGCTAGATGGATGAAAGGAATACAATTAAAGGATAACCTAAACCTTGTCAATGCTTACAATGCTTCCCAAGAGTAAGCAAATGTACAAAATGTTAAAAATGAACAAAGTTTTTGTCTTATAAGACTCTCTTTTTTTTAGATTGATAGGACTAATGTGCAGACATGCTTGCGGCAGCCTCAGGCTCTCAAGCACCAAATGGACTAGTCATCCATTGTGGAATGATGCCGTAGGGTAACATAGGGATCCTCTACCCGCTAAGAAAAGGACTCATGAATATGCTTTATCTTCTCTACACCATAGTCGAGGACGACTATGATTTCAAGAGAGAGGTAATGTCATAATAATCAATATCTAATTCTCCTAAATGATTTTCTCATGTTAAACTGATCATTTAATATGGGGAAGTGCCAGGGGAGAAAAAGCTAGAATATTGGTTAAGCTAGCAAACCGGCCACGTAGTAGGGATCCAAAGGAGGGAAAATAGGGATCTAAAGGGGGGGCCGTCTGCAAAAGAGCCAGGTGCAACAATGGGCTAAAAAGACCCTAAGGTTTAGCCCATTAAGACTTCCAAAATGCTAAGGTTCCAAAATTCAAAGGTTGTGTCCAAAGGTCAACCATGGGGGGGAATTGGATGCTTTGTGTGTGTCCCAAAAGTCTTTTCAAATCCCTACATAGGAGGGGGCGAGCCTTGCTTGTAGGGGATGAGAGAGAAAGTCACACACACACAAGCTCCCTTTACACAAAGGGAATGAGGGACACATGTCAGCTCCCTAGCCCAGATGCCCACAAGGTGTACCCAATTCCTATTGGATGGCCTTCGAGGTGGACCAATGAGAATTAGGCTAGAGTAAATCTAGTTTAATTAATTTAAAAACACTTAATAAAAGAACCAATGAGAATTAAGTCCTCTAGAAGACTATTGGACAGTCTCCCAAGGGGTCCAATGAGCATTCAACAGCCCAATGGCTTGCCTGATTCCTATTGGCCAAGAGGCAAAGGGGTCCAATGAGAGTTTAGTTGAATTATTAAATTACCTAAAGCTCTCACAAAAGGGGAAAGGGGGACACATGTCAGAAGGCTATCACTTATGCTGCTTAATTGTCATTGGCTAGCCCTAGGGAGGTCCAATGAGAGGATAGCATGAGCAAATAGCAAGAGGGGTCGACCAAGAGAGAGAGGGGGCTGATTTTTGCAAGGCATTATCACACACACACTCACACAATCTCATGTGTGAAGTAAAGAAGACTCTCTCTCCTTCTCAAGCTTTAATGGAAAGCTTACCACCTACTCCAAGCTTGTGAGAAGGGAGGCCTACACCAAGAACTCTTGGCTTTGTGATGCAAATCCAACCAAGAGCCAAGCTTCAATGCATGCCCATCTCCTCTACCATGCTAATTACTAAGCTAAGCTATGCTAATATGAGTGATTATGTGAGGAGATGTTCATCTTTCTCGTAAGAATACTCCTATTTCCTCTCAATCTACTCTCATACCCTGCTAGCTCTCACCATCTTCGAAGGTGTGTGAGGTCTTGGGTCTGAGACCAGGGATAATTGATGTTGTGTTTGATAAGTGTTTTGCTTAGTGCATGAAGCTTTCATCTTCATTGCACTAGCTATTCTTGAAGGAACACAAAGAATTGTATTGTACAATGTCTCTCTTGATGGGAGAAACCATAATACAAAGCCTTTTGGAGGGGGGACCGGCTCCATGAAAATCTGGTCCTCAACTGTTGTCAATAGCTTAATTTCTCTCTCTTTTGAAAGTATTGTTCATGTTATCTAACTAGGTGTTATGCTTTTTTGTTGCTCTCTCCACCCAAGCACTCTTGTAATTCTCATTAGGAATCTATTCTAATGAAATGCCCACTATGTTCATGCTAATTTCCGCTACACACAAGTTTTTAGGCCATTAAATGTTATAGGAGACCAAGAGCTATGCATGCATGGCATGCCAGTATTCTGGTCTCATTCCACTAAAGCATAGTTTACGCTTCCGCTATAACATCAACTACTGCATGGCATGCCAGTATTCTAGTCTCATTCCACTAAAGCATAGTTTACGCTTGCGCTATAACATCAGCTACTCTATTTATAAAGAGTTTAGGCTGGTATCATTGCTTGTGATCGTTGTATATAATTACAATGGCGAGAAATTTTTGTGCACAAGGTGTTAGTATTACAGACGATGTTTTTTGTAAATAGCAAGTAGGCATGGCCTCACTATCAAGCAAATAATTCATGGGACAACTTGAATAAACTTTGAGAGCCTCAATGTAGGTGATATCTTGATTAGATACCCAAGAAACTTTAGTATGACTACAATTTTTCTCTTATGTTTATGGAGAGATATAATTCCTTCAAGATTCAGTTGTAAATAAGATTCCAGCTTTGAGACGAACTTTGCCTCCTACTGAACTGTGTACTAGCCACATGAACACCTCGACCTCTGAGAGGTATTAGTGTTCTTGAGAAGATCTTACCACTTTTGTTTTCGAGAACAAAAACACTTCTCCAAGGGGGAAGTGATGTCATGCCAAGGGTAGGACTAGGAGGGCACGGCCTTGGCTATTACCATATACATGTGGTAGTGATGTTTGTGAACACACTAGGATCGTCGGGGCATTTTTCCCCTGTTTAGGAGGGTTTTTTCCCCTGTGCATTGTATATACGCCCATCACTCTAGGGCTATCTATCTTTCCATCGCACACTAAGTAAAATACTCTCAATTGTGTGCCTTGAGCTTCCTTCGTCTTCTCTAAGTTGTGTGTGTTTTCTTGCAACCCTAATTCCAACAATTCATATCAGAGCAGGTTGCGTCCTCCCAGGCTTAGTCGCCAACAACTCCAGCATACGCCTGCTCACTTTCTCTGATTTCAATGAGCTTTGCCAAGTGTTTGCAAGTCGACAATTTTTTTGGATAAGCTCGTAGAGCTTATGTCTACTCTGATTTCTGGTTCAGACTCATTTCGGCCTCCGTTTCCACTACAGGCAGTACTGCAAAGGCTATTTCTTCATTTTGTGCAGAATTTTTGTCAATGCCATCTTTTGCATAACAGGACCCTTACAGTCTTCTATGGTTTGTGCTATATAGCACGTGTTGTTCCCGCTTCATTTCTCTGTTGGAATTAGGGTTGTAGAGAGACACACGCAGCTTGGAGAAGACGAAGGAAGCTCAAGGCACACAATAGAGAGTGTGTTACTTAGTATGCAATGGAAAGATAGATAGCCCTAGAGTGATGGGCGTATATACAATACTTGGGGGGAAAAACCTCCTAAAGAGGGAAAAAATTCCCCGGCGGTCCTAGTGTGTTCACACACATCACTACCACATGTATATGGTAACAACTCCCCCCTGGAGTGATGCGGTGAACGAGAGCTGGCACATGAGTAAAGGGAAGTGCCATCCCCTGAGGACATGATCAGTCCACAAAGGGGAGTAAGACCAAAGCTTTGCAGAAAGCTTCAAGCTTCTCCCAAGACAATGCCTTTGTGAAAAGATCTGCAAGGTTGTCCTGTGTTGGCACATAAGCCAAGCTGATCTCTCCTGTTGAGAGCCTCTCCCTGACATAGTGGTAATGCACCTCAATGTGCTTTGTGCGAGCATGAAAAATTGGGTTCCTCGCAATTGCCAATGCGCTCTGTCTGTCAGTGTAGATAGTGTTGGCAGTGTCATGTTCAACACCCAAATCAGCCATAAGGTGTCTGAGCCATAATCACTCAACCGTAGCTATGAAGACTGCCCTGTACTCAGCCTCACAACTCGAAGTGGCCACAATAGGTTGCTTCTTGCTCAACCATGATATACATGAACTGCCAAGCATGAAACAAAAACCACTTGTGGACACTTGCGTGTCAAAACAACCATCCCAATCTGAGTCCGAAAAAGCATGTAAGTCTGGCGGCAATGATCCCCCCTTGGGATAAAACAAGCCAAGATGTAAAGTGCCACTAAGGTAGCAGAAAATCCTCTTGACAGCCTGTCAATGCTTAGACCCTGGGCTATGCATAAATCTGCTGACCTGTGAGACTGAAAACTGAATATCCGGCCTCGTGTTGCATACATAAATGAGGCAGCCAACAGCAGTTTGATAAAGAGTGACATCAACAGGATCGCCAACAGCATGTAGACACAACTTCAAACCTGTTTCCATTGAAGTGGCAATAGGTTTGCAATCCTCAAGCCCAAGCTTACATAGCAATGTCTCTATGTAACTTTTCTGACACAAGGCAATACCACCATCACACTGCTTAAACTGTATACCCAAGTAATGATGCAACAGCCCCAAATCTTTCATCTTGAAAGTAGCATTCAAATCAGCCTTAAATTCAGCAATATGTCTCTCATTTGGTCCAGTGATCAGCAAATCATCGACATAAAGAACCACAATGAGAAGTACATCACCCTCACGCTTTACATACAATGTGCTTTCTGTTGGATTGTTACGAAAGCCTCGTTTGACCAAATGAGTGTTAGCTTTCTCATACCAAGCACGAGGAGATCGGTTCAACCCATACAAAGCCTTCTTACATCTGCACACTTTATCCTCTTGTCCTTTTATGACAAAACCGCGAGGCTGCGTTACATAAACTTCCTCAAATATGTCGCCATTCAAGAAAGCAGTAACAATGTCTGATTGATGTACATCCCAACCAAAACGAGCTGCCAATGCACATAGAAAACACACAGTAGTCATGCGACAAGTGGGAGCAAAAGTCTCTTCATAATCTATGTCTTTGTTGTTGTGCATAACCCTTTGCAACAAGTCGAGCCTTATGGCGATCGATCTCACATCCAGCTTGCGTTTCAACTTGTAAACCCACTTTGTACCAATGGCCTTTTTGCCAGGAGGCAAATCACATAAAGTCCATGTGTCATTTTCTATAAGTGCATCATATTCTGATTGCATGGCAGCCATCCAATTTTTTGAATTATGTGCTTCATGAAAAGACAGAGGCTCCTCAACATCATGTAAGCTAGACACAACCAAAGCATAATAATCTGATGCATAAGATGCATGGCGAGAGCCTGAACGAGTACGACTAGACAAAGGTGCATCCAATTTACTATCACGCAAAGTGTGCACCAGCCATTTTGGCATACCTCTAGCCTGCTCATTTTCAGCCCTTTCCTCATCAAGTACATCATGTACATCTGCATCAGTAATAGGCTGATCTGTAACATTTTCAAAAACCTCCATAGGCAGTACATTTGCGTCATTGGAACTTACATTCGTATTTCCACCACTGAAAAGAGGCAACAAAGTGTCATAAATGTCATGTGAGCTTACATTATTGTCTCTAGTACATGACAGCAAGGGTTGAACAGAATCTTCCACAAACACTACATCCCGTGAAACCAGAATACGTTTTGTTTACGGATGATACAACCTGTAACCTTTGCTTTCAGCACTATAACCAACAAAAATACATTTGACAGCTTTATCATCCAATTTTTTGCGTTCTGTTTGTGGCACCAAAGCATATGCCAAACAACCAAAAACACGCATGTGCTCAATAGAAGGCTTTCTATCATGCCATGCTTCATATGGAGTAATAGACTGCAAAGCTTTTGTAGGACACCTGTTAAGTACATAAGTGGCACACATGATGGCCTCAAGCCAAAAAGAATGCGGCAAAGCTTGACTTTTGACCATACATCGTGCCATTTTTGTCGGTGACCTATTTTTCCTCTCAGCAACACCATTTTGCTGAGGTGTATAAGGCATTGTACATTGGTGTTGTATCCCACGACTAGCCTGAAATGCATTGAATTCATGAGACGTATACTCCCCCCCTCGATCGGAACGGAGGGTGCCCATAGTACATTTCGAGACATTTCACCCATAGCCAAAAATAGTTTGAAGCACATAAAAACCTCGGACTTCGCTTTAAGCGGAAATACCCATCCATGCCTGGAGTAATCATCAATGAAAGTCGCGAATTAAAGGTAATTGCCCAAGGACGGAGTTTGCATGGGCCCACAAACATCACTATGCACAAGCTGCAACCTGCATGTGGCCCGAACTGAACCATCCTTTGGAAACTTAGAACGCTGCATCTTACCCAAAATACAACCTTCACAAACATGTTTGACAGGTGCTTCAAGAGGCGGCAAAGAAGCAACCATATCAGATTTCTGCAAACGCAGTAAACTGGCAAAATTCAGATGACCACAACGTGCATGCCAAAGTTTTGCATCTGAAATAGCCCTTGAATCTGCAACAGCATTTGCAAAATTTTGTCCACACTTGTCATACAAAGTGAGCTTATACAGCCCACGGCACAAAAGGCTAAATGCAACAATTTCATCACCAAAAGTGAGATCATGAACTGTACATCTGTCATCCAGAAATTTGACTACAAGTCCAAGTTTAGCAAGTGCGGATACAATCAAGAGATTCTTCTTGATCCCAGGTACATAAAGTGCATCAACAAGTGTGAAGGAACTGCCATTTGCAGTAGTAAGCACAATCTTTCCAACTCCCTGAACCCGATAAGAGGCATTGTTGGCATTCACTCTTGGCCTTCGTGAAAGTGCATCGGCCACTTGGTTGTGCTTACGAGCTATGTGGCAATATGAAAATTAAACTGTGAGAGAGTGTTTGTCCACCTCAATTGTTTATCAATTAATTTAGTTTGCATCAAAAAATATTTAAGACTTTGATGGTCTGTGCACAAAATAAATGGAGTGCCTAAGAGATAATGCTTCCAAGCATCTAGGACATGTAAGATAGCTAAAAGCTCTTTTTCATATATGCTTAGATTCTTTTCTTAGTCATCCAATTTCCTACTTTTGTATGCTATGGCATGCCATTCTTGAAGAAAAACAGCTCCAAGGCATTGTCCACAAGCATCACAGTGGACCTCACAAGGCTTTGAAAGGTCTAATAATATTAGGAAATGATTGTTATCATGGTCACTCATAAGGTTTCTAGGCAACCCGTACAGTCGTCGATACAGATTGTCAACAAATGACTTAGCTAACTCTGGAGTTTTAATTGCGGACTTGGTTGGAATAAACTTGCAAGAGTTTAGTCAACCGATTGATGACCACCCATACTGAGTCATGACCTTGTATAGTGGTTGGTAAACCCATAATAAAATCCATATACTTTCCCATTTATCATTATGAATCTCCAATGAATGCAAGAGACCTCCTGCTTTTAGGGGCTTTGCTTTATTCACTTGACATTTTTGGCAATGCAAGACATAGTCTTGAACATACCCGTGTAAACCTGGCCAGTAAAACTGTTTTTATACAAGTGCATAAGATTTCTTTAGTCCTGGGTGCTCTACACTAGGACTATCATGACATTCTTAAAGAATTTGACGTCGAATGTCTGCTTCCATCTCCTCTTGTAGAGTAGGTACCCATCATCTGTGAAAAAATCCTTACATCTCTACAACTCATCACTTGAAAGAGGAGAACTGGGTGTGGAGGTTAAACACATACTACCAACATTAGAGTGAGAAGGGTCCTTGTTTTAATATGGCTCCACATTTTGGAATATGTTTCATTATGCTCATATTTACCCTTTAGAGATTCAAAAAATCGCTTCAAAGCTTTGTGTGAAAATAAGTAAGTTGATTTCAGGCACACGACTAAGAGCATCAACTACCACATTGTATCGTCCTTTACAATACCATAGCTTTGCATCATACTTCTGAATCATTTCAGTCCACCTAGCCTTTTGACCCCTTCAAATTTGTTTGTTTTGTAAACCATTGTACATTTTCGTGGTCAAACACAATCTCAAATTGAGTTCCATACAAATAATGTTGCCATGGTTTCAAAGCAGACACTATTTCATAGAGTTCCCTTTTGTAAGCAGAATAATTCTACTGTGTACAATCAAGCTTCTTGCTTTCACATGAAATTGGCCTTCCCTCCTATAGAAGGACTGCTCCAATAGCATGGTTACTAGCATCCGTTTCTAACACAAATGGTTTCATAGGGTCCACAATAGATAGAATAGGAGTTGTAGCTAATGCATCCTTGAGAGCATCGAAACTTTGCCGTTGAGCTTCTCCCCGCTAAAAGGTTTTCCCGTGGGCTTTCAATTGGTGCATCATCAAAACAACAATATAAGCATAGTTTTTTAATAACCTTTAATAAAAACCTACAAATCCCAAGAAAATCTGTAGCTCTTCTAGATTTCTAGGAGAAGGCCATCTCCTAATGGCATCAACTTTGGATTTATCCATATTTAGCCTGGAAGCTAAAATCACATGTCCTAGAGATAGTGAATTTCCTCCTTGAGAAAATGACACTTGGATTCCTTGGCATATAACTTATTTTGCCATAACAATTCAAATACCTGCATCAGATGTTGTAAGTGCTCTTTTTCACAGGCACTATACATTAGAATGTTATGGAGGAAAATGGTAATAAACTTGCCCATATATGGTTTCAAGACAATGTCTACAAGTCTCATAAAAGTAGTTGGCGCATCGATCAACCCAAAGGGCATAACCAAAATCTCATAGTGTCCAAAACTTGTTTGGAAACTAGTTTGGGTATTTCAACAAGCCTAATACATACTTGATGATACCTTGATTCCAAGTCTATCTTTGTAAAGATACAAGCATGGGTGAGCTAATCAAATCACTCATCCACCCTCGCTAATGGATACTTGTTCTTAACAGTAACCGCATTCGGTCCACGATAATTTTCACACATGCACATACTACCATCCATTGTCTTCAACAATAAGATGGGAGAGGCCCATGGTGAACAACTAGGTTGTATAAATCCTTTACTGAGATAATTAGCAAGTTGATGTTCCATTTAAAACTTTCACCTCCTCTGCAAAACCTTAGCATAATGCTTTGGAGGTGCTGCCAAGCTGCTCCCAAAACCTACTAAATTTAGACATTTTATGGAAAGTTAGAATTTTACCCTAATATAAGACCTGGGGAGCCTTTGGTGATCCTCCTCCCTACCGCCCTTTATATAATTGATGGGCTCCTAGCCCTAGGTTGCTTTAGGATCCCCTGTCCGCATATGTAGTCCATGCCCTTGGCCTAGGTTCGCGACCCCCTAGGTTGCCCTTATCCTTACATTACTTCCCCCTTGGAGAAGTGTTTTTGTCCTCAAAAACAAAAGTGAGAAATTTATTCTTAAGAACACTAATGTTTTCCCAAGTGGCACCTTCTTCAGGTCGGTCCTTCCACTTGACTAAAGCTTGTCGACGTACATGATGACGAGTACATAAATCATGATATTCTAAGATTTGCTCAGGTTCATGTGGTTGGGTTGGATGTTCAATGAAACCAACCAAAAGCTAATGGTCAATGACAGTGCCATCCCCATGCAAGCGTTTACGTAAATGACTTACATGAAATACCGGATGAATACGAGAGTGCGCAGATAACAAGATTTTGTAGGCTTTATCACCAAATCACTTGAGTATCTTGAAAGGCCCACAATATCTCGAAGATAATTTAGGTGTTGGCTGTTGGAATTATGGTTGCAAGAAAACACACACAACTTGGAGAAGACGAAGGAAGCTCGAGGCACACAACAGAGAGTGTATTACTTACTGTGCAATGGAAAGATTGATAGCCCTAGAATGATGGGCGTATATACAATGCACGGGGGGAAAAACCTCCTAAAGAGGGGAAAAATGCCTCGACGGTCCTAAGTGTGTTCACACACATCACTACCACATGTATATGGTAACAAATCCCCCCCTGGAGTGATGCGGTAAATGAGAGCTAGCACATAGAGTAAAGGGAAGTGCCATGCCCTGAGGACATGATCAATCCACAAAGGGGAGTAAGCCCAAAGCTTTGCAAAAAGCTTCCAACTTCTCATGAGACAATGCCTTTGTGAAAAGGTTGTCCTCTGTTGGCACATAAGCCAAGTTGATCTCTCCTGCTGAGAGCCTCTCCCTGACATAGTGGTAATGCACCTCAATGTGCTTGGTGTGAGTATGAAAAACTGGGCTTTTCACAACTTCCAATACACAACTCTGACTATCAGTGTAGATAGTATTGGCAGTGTCCTGTCCAACACCCAAATCAACCATAGGCATATGAGTCATACACACTCAACCAAGCTGTGAAGACTGCCATGTACTTAGCCTTACAACTGGAAGTGGCCACAGTAGGTTGCTTCTTGCTCAACCATGATATGCATGAGCTTCCAAGAATGAAATAAAAACCACTTGTGGACCTCGTGTGTCAAAACAACCAGCCCAATCTGAGTCCCAAAAAGCATGTAAGTCTGGCGGTGTTGGGCGCATTTCTAACACCCCGTTTTTTGTAAATTTGTACATACGGACATGACTCCCGATGTCAAAAGGGTGTATGGGATTTCTTTTTGTGGGGTTTTTAGCTTGATTTAGCAAGCACGTGTACAGGCACTGCAAGTCGCTAGTCTAGTGACAGCTGTCAGGCTACTGTAAGTGCCCGTGAGTGAGTTTTTTGAAGGGAGACTTTTATATAACTAAAACCCATGTACAAACTTAAAAAAGTTCAGCCAAACTCCAAAATATTACAGGTTTGAGCTAGTTGTGTCTCCTAGATGGTTTCTGTTGCAGTTTTTGCCCTCGCCTTGCCTACTCTACGTGTAGTCGTACTGGGGCAGCTCTCTATTCGTGTCAATTTTGCATGTAGCGGCGTGTGGATTCAATTTTGGTTATCCTCAGCTTTCTCGCCAATCATTTTTCAAGCTTTCTCTCAAGCTTTAAAGTGCCCCAATTGGAGTTGTACTCTTCAGGTTACGACTAGTTCTCTACAGGGTTATGGCTATGGCATCCTAGTGGCAAATTGTGTGCAGGCAGATTGGGCGGTCATGTATCTATGAATTGTGGAATTGGTGTTGAAGTTGTGGGTTTGTGATGTTCAATGGTGAAAAGGGAGGCCCTTGTCTTCTTATGCATTGGTCGACGTGTGTTGTAAATCCATGCTTTGGCAGGGTTTTGCTTCTATGTGACACAGTCTCTTGGGTGGGCGACGACCAGTAAATTCCCAAGGGGACTACTCTTGTCAGACTTGTGGTGTTTCAAAGGGGTTTCCCAAAGCTTTTGGTGTTCTTTTTGTGCTCTTTCAATGTTCTTGGGTGACATCGCTATAGAGGTGTTCCAGTTTGTTTGTTTCCCAACAGTGTTTTGGTGCCCGCCACCGAGGAGTGCTTCAAGTTACCTTCGATCTTGATGGTAGTCATTTTGTGCAAAATTTCTGTCAGTGCCATTTTCTGCATAATAGGTGCCTTACAATCTTCTACGGTTTGTGCTATATAGCACGTGTTGTTCCCGCTCCGTTTCTCCTCTTTTCGGGCAGTTTTCACATCAGGTGCAGCATTTACCATGGTTGACAACAACACAGATGTGTTCAAGATGTTTGCTGCTGAGGACAGGTTGGATGGGGACAATTATCCTATATGGGCTTACATGATGCGACATGTTCTTGTGTCAAAGGGTGTCTGGAATATTGAGCAGGGCATTGATGTACGTCCTAGTTCTGAGGATGCAGGCGACGTTGAGGATGTTGGAGGTCTTGTTGCAAGGAATGCTGCTATTAGAGTTGTTTTGCCTACGGCAGAACAATCTTGTTGGGTTGTAAAGGATGCGCAGGCTCATGCATTGATCGCGTTGTCTGTGAAGCACACCGTTGTTTCTCACATCCATTCAGCAAAATTTGCAAAACAGGCTTGGGATATTTTGGTTGGTCTTTATGCAAGTCGCAATGAGGCTAAAATTGCTTTGCTGCATAAAGAGCTGGAGTCGAAGATTATGCATCAAGAAGATGATATGGACACTTTCCTTGCTAGTGTTAAGGATATCAATGAGCAACTTATTTCTACAGGTGAAGTCATTTCAAACAATTCCTTGTGCAGACTGTTCTTGGTGCCTAACCAGATTCCTACCAGACTTTTGCTAGTACTTGGAGACTAATGACCCAAGGATAGCCTAAAGAAGTCAAGTTTATTGCATTATGCACATTTCTATTGCACGAGTCACTTTCCAAAAAAAAAAGCACTAGGTAGCGTGCAGTTGAAGAGGCTTTTATTGCTTCTCAGAGAAAGGGTGGTAACAGCAATACAGCCACTTCTTATGGTTCTGCTGCGAGTGGAATTTTTTTTGTCACTAAGGCTTCTGATGGCAGCAATTCGTCTGGAAATTCTGGTGATAAGGGAAAAAAGAAAATGCGTTGCCATTATTGTAAATCTAATGATCACTTGATCAAGTCGTGTCCTAAGTTGAAGGCCAAAGAGGCTAAGAAGAAAGAGGGTGGTTCCACTGCAAAAACTGCTGGTTCCACCACAAATGGAGCCATTGTTGAGTCTTTTGTAAAAGGAGACTGTAATGTTGATGTTGATGCAGAATGGGCTTTTAGCACAGAGTGCACTTACAATCCTGCTGTCCATAATGCATGCTTGTCAGTTGTTGCTGCAGATTCACATGTGTAGTATTTTGATAGTGGTGCTACAAAGCACATTACCTCACATCGTGAATTATTCACCTCTCTCAAGTCTGTCCCTCATGGGAATTCAGTCACTTGTGCTTAGAATGCCTCTTATCCAGTTCGGTGAGTTGGAAAGATTGTGCTTACTCCTGCAAATGGTAGTTCTTTCACACATGTTGATGCACTTTATGTACCTGGGATGACAGATGTACAGTTCATGATCTCAGTTTTGGTGATGAAATTGTTGCATCTGGCTTTTTGTGCCGTGGGCTGTATAAGCTCACTTTGTATGACAAGTGTGGACAAAATTTTGCAAATGCTGTTGTAGATTAAAGGGCTATTTCAGATGCAAAACTTTGGCATGCACGTTTTGGTCATCTGAATTTTGCAAGTTTGCTGCATTTGCAGAAATTTGATATGGTTGCTTCTTTGCCGCCTCCTGAAGCACCTGTCAAACATGTTTGTGAAGGCTGTATTTTGGGTAAGATGCAGCGTTCTAAGTTTCCAAAGGATCGTTCAGTTCGGGCCACATGCAAGTTGCAGTTTGTACGTAGTGATGTTTGTGGGCCCATGTAAACTCCGTCCTTGGGCAATTACCTGTACTTCATGACTTTCATTGATGATTACTCCAGGCATGCATGGGTATTTCCACTTAAAGCGAAGTTCGAAGTTTTTATGTGCTTCAAACAATTTCCGGCTATGGCTGAAAATGTCTCAAAATGTACTATGGGCACCCTCCATTCCAATCGAGGGGGGGAGTATATGTCTCATGAATTTAATGCATTTCTGGCTTGTCATGGGATAAAACACCAATGTACATTGCCTTATACACCTCATCAAAATGGTGTTGCTGAGAGGAAAAACATTTCACTTACGGAAATGGCACGATGTATGGTCAAAAGTCAAGCTTTGCCGCATTCTTTTTGGCTTGAGGCCATCATGTGTGCCACTTATGTACTTAACAGGTGTCCTATGAAAGCTTTGCAGTCTATTACTCCATATGATGCATGGCATGATAGAAAGCCTTCTATTGAGCACATGCGTGTTTTTGGTTGTTTGGCATATGCTTTGGTGCCACAAACACAGCGCAGAAAATTGGATGATAAGGATGTCAAATGTATTTTTTTGTTATAGTGCTGGAAGCAAAGGTTACAGGTTGTATCATCCGCAAACAAAACGTATTCTGGTTTCATGGATGTAGTGTTTGTGGAAGATTCTGTTCAGTCCTTGCTATCATGTACTAGAGACAGTAATGTAAGCTCACAGGACATTTATGACACTTTGTTGCCTCTTTTCAGTGGTGGAAATACGAATGTAATTTCCAATGAGGCAAATGTATAGCCTATGGGGGTTTGTGAAAATGTTACAGATCAGCCTATTACTGATGCAGATGTACATGATGTACTTGATGAGGAAAGGGCTGAAAATGAGCAAGCTAGAGGTATGCCAAAATGGCTAGTGCACACTTTACGTGAAAGTAAATTGGATTCACCTTTGTATAGTCGTACTCGTTCAGGTTCTCGCCATGCATCTTATGCATGAGATTGTTATGCTTTGCTGTGTCAAGTTTACATGATGTTGAGGAGCCTCTGTCTTTTGATGAAGCACAGAATTCAGAAAATTGGATGGCTGCCATGCAATCAAAATACGATGCACTTATAGAAAATGACACATGGACTTTATGTGATTTTCCTCATGGCAAAAAGGCATTTGGTACGAAGTGGGTTCACAAGTTGAAACACAAGCCGGATGGTGAGATCGATCGCCATAAGGCTCAACTTGTTGCAAAGGGATGTGCACAACAAAAAGGCATAGATTATGAAGAGACTTTTGCTCCCACCTGTCGTATGACTACTGTGCGTTTTCTATATGCATTGGCAGCTCATTTTGGTTGGGATGTACATCAATCAGACATTGTTACTGCTTTCTTGAATGGTGACATATTTGAGGAAGTTTATGTAACACAGCCTCGCGGTTTTGTCATAAAAGGACAAGAGAACAAAGTGTGCAAATGTAAGAAGGCTTTGTATGGGTTGAAGCAATCTCCTCATACTTGGTATAAGAAAGCTCACACTCATTTGGTTAAACAAGGCTTTCGTAACAGTCCAACAGAAAGCACATTGTATGTAAAGTGTGAGGGTGATGTACTTCTCATTGCGGTTCTTTATGTGGATGATTTGCTGATCACTGGACCAAATGAGAGATATATTGCTGAACTTAAGGCTGATTTGAATGCTACTTTCAAGATGAAATATTTGGGGCTGTTGCATCATTACTTGGGTATACAGTTTAAGCAGTGTGATGGTGGTATTGTCTTGTGTCAGAAAAGTTACATAGAGACATTGCTATGTAAGTTTGGACTTCAAGATTGCAAACCTATTGCCACTCCCATGGAAACAGGTTTGAAGTTGAGTTTACATGATGCTGGCGATCCCGCTCATGTCACTCTTTATCAAACTGCTGTTGGTTGCTTCATTTATGTATGCAACACGAGGCTGGATATTCAATTTTCAGTCTCACAGGTCAGCACATTTATGCATTGCCCAGGGTCTAAGCATTGGCAGGCTGTCAAGAGGATTTTCCCCTACCTTAGTGGCACTTTACATCTTGGCTTGTTTTATCCCAAGGAGGGATCATTGCCGCCAGACTTACATGCTTTTTCGGGCTGAGATTGGGTTGGTTGTTTGACACGCGAGTGTCCATAAGTGGTTTTTGTTTCATGCTTGGCAGTTCATGTATATCATGGTTAAGCAAGAAGCAACCTACTATGGCCACTTCGAGTTGTGAGGCTGAGTACAGGGCAGTCTTCACAGCTACGGTTGAGTGTGTATGGCTCACACGCCTTATGGGGCTGATTTGGGTGTTGGACAGGACACTGCCAACACTATCTACACTGACAATCAGAGCGCATTGGCAGTTGCGAGGAACCCAATTTTTCATGCTCGCACAAAGCACATTGAGGTACATTACCACTATGTCAGGGAAAGGCTCTTAGCAGGAGAGATCAACTTGGCTTATGTGCCAACACAGGACAACCTTGCAAATCTTTTCACAAAGGCATTGTCTCGTGAGAAGCTTGAATCTTTCCGCAAAGCTTTGGGCTCACTCCCCTTTGTGGATTGATCATGTCCTCAGGGCATGGCACTTCCCTTTACTCATGTGCCAGCTCTCGTTCACCGCATCACTCCAGGGGGATTTGTTACCATACACATGTGGTAGTGATGTGTGTGAACACACTAGGACCGCCAGGGCATTTTTTCCCTATTTAGGAGGTTTTTTCCCCCGTGCATGATATATACGCCCATCACTCTAGGGCTATCTATCTTTCCATTGCACACTAAGTAATATATTCTCTATTGTGTGTCTTGAGCTTCCTTCGTCTTCTCCAAGCTGTGTGTGTCTTTCTGCAACCCTACTTCCAACACTGATCACTGGACCAAATGAGAGACATATTGTTGAATTTAAGGCTAATTTGAATGCTACTTTCAAGATGAAAGATTTGGGGTTGTTGCATCATTACTTGGGTATACAGTGTAAGCAATGTGATGGTGGTATTGCCTTGTGTCAGAAAAGTTACATAGAGACATTGCTATGTAAGTTTGGACTTCGGGATTGCAAACCTATTACCACTCCCATGGAAATAGGTTTGAAGTTGAGTTTACATGATGCTCGCGATCCTGCTCATATCACTCTTTACATAACTGTTGTTGGCTGCCTCATTTATGTATACAACACGAGGCCGGGTATTCAGTTTGCAATCTCACAGGTCTGCAGATTCATGCATAGCCCATGGTATAAGCACTAGTAGGCTATCAAGAGGATTTTCCGCTACCTTAGTGGCACTTTACACCTTGTCTTGTTTTATCCCAAGGGGGGATCATTGCCGCGAGACTTACATGCTTTTTCGGACTCAGATTGGGCTGGTTGTTTTGACACGCGAGTGTCCACAAGTGGTTTTCGTTTCATGCTTGGCAGTTCATGTATATCATGGTTGAGCAAGAAGCAACCTAATGTGGCCACTTCGAGTTGTGAGGCTGAGTACAGGGCAGTCTTCACAGCTACGGTTGAGTGTGTATGGCTCATACGCATTATGGTTGATTTGGGTGTTGGACATGACACTACCAACACTATCTACACTGACAATCAGAGTCCATTGGCAGTTGCGAGGAACCCAATTTTTCATGATCGCACAAAGCACATTGAGGTGCATTACCACTATGTCAGGGAAAGGCTCTCTGCAAGAGAGATCAGCTTGGCTTATGTGCCAACACAGGACAACCTTGCAGATCTTTTCACAAAGGTATTGTCTCGTGAGAATCTTGAAGCTTTTGAAAAGGTTTGGGCTTACTCCCCTTTGTGGACTGATCATGTCCTCGGGGCATGGAACTTCCCTTTACTCATGTGCCAGCTCTCGTTCACCGCATCACTCCAGGGGGGATTTGTTACCATATACATGTGATAGTGATGTGTGTGAACACACTAGGACCGCCAGGGCAATCTTTCCCTCTTTAGGATGTTTTTCCCCCCGAGCATTGTATATACGCCCATCACTCTAGGGCTATCTATCTTTCTATTGCACACTGAGTAACACACTCTATATTGTGTGCTTTGAGCTTCCTTCATCTTCTCCAAGCTGTGTGCGTTTCTCTGCAACCCTAATTCCAACAGGGAATGGCTAACCAATCCCTAGTCAATGGAGATCTCGACTTAACAAGTTTGTTTCTCCCAATTGAAGCACTGGCGCCCGTTCACTATGATGTCAATGGCATACAAAATAATCATCAAATTTGTTGCTGGACAAGGTCATCACCCCCACAACATGGATTTATAGAAGGAAGATCTATCTATGACAATATCCTGGTAGCAATGGTTGGCATAGAGTTTGCATCATTCACTAAGCAAAAGTGTGTATTACTACAATTGGATTTAGATAAATCGTATGAGAGGATCACATGGTCCTTTATCAAAGAGGTCATGCAATCATTGGGCTCTGGGCTGCGGATGTGTCCGTTGGTTAGCACATTGGGTGCTAGTAGCCAATCTGAGCTCTTATTTAATGAGCGGATTGTGGGGGATTTTGAGGTAAAAAGATCAATTAAGCAAGGTTTCCCACTAGCGCCTCTTTTGTTTGCCATTGGATCTCATCCCTTGGTGACAATGCTCGAAGACAGTGCTGCAAGAGGGGAGATTCAAGGGCTGTCCCTACCCAATAACAACCAACTACTAGCAAAGCTGTTTGCGGATGATTCACTACTCTTCCTCAAAGCTTGTCCTTGGGTGATCAGGAAGGCTCTATAGATTGTGCAAACGTATGCCATTGCATCAGGGTCGAAGTGAAATATTAAAAACTCTAGATTAATCTCCCTTGCAAAAGATGAATTGTTCAATCCGGCAATGTGGTCTGGGGAGATTGTGTCCAAAGAGACGATGTTTAGGCACTTGGGAGCCCCTCTGGGAGTGGATATAACCCACAAGCAAATATTCTCATGGGTTTTGGATAAGATAAGGAGCAAGTTGCATAGGTGGGAGTATGTGAAGGTCCTAGCTAGAGATATTGGTCCAGATAGATGCTTGCAATGCAGATCAACAAGTGAGAACCTGCCCCACCTATTCAAGGACTGCCCGGGGATCTGTGACCTGGCAGGGAATATATGCAAGTGGGTTCATAAGACATGGAAGATTGGGTTCTACAAGAATGATCTCTTCTTGGGTGGAAAGGTGCTCATGAGCCAACCACTTATAATCAGTACACAAGTCAGGTTTTGTTACTTTAAACACATCTGGAAGGCCAAGAACTATGGACTTTTCAATAATGTCATTGAAACAGCAAGGTCCATGGATATCATTCAAGAAAGGAAGGAAGCAATTTTGGCCATTGGGGAAACGGAGGAACTCTGAAGAGTGGAACAAGGTTGTGAATGCAGCAATATCAAAACTGTATGGATAAGAGTCTAATCTTGAGCCAGCCAAGTGTTATACCTTTTTCACAGGGTGGCCCCTTATTAGTCGATGTACTGATGGATGCTTGAAGATGTCATGGCTCGACACGAGTATGACTAGTAATTGTAATTCTTTTAGGGTGCTAATATAATCTGCTACGATTGTGAGTTTTGCAAAAAAAAAAGGAAAAGAAAATCCAAGTTGCCATTCAAAGGAAAGGTGGCTAAGGAGTAGTTTAGCATTGCTAATTTATGGACATATAGTTAAGAACCTTTCTTGCATTGACAAGCAATCAAGGTTCTAATGTACCACTCACAATGGTGAGTATGGCCATAAAGATAAGAACCTTTCTTGCAATATTGTAAGTTGAATTTCTCTGATTGTAAGCTTTTTTTCCAGCAAAACTCACAATGATGAGTGTATTATATTAGATTAACCAACAAGTTACAAATTCTGATCATGGTCGATTTGAGCCATGATGTCTCCATCACCCAAAGGTACATCAAATGACAGGGGAGCCACCCCGTGACACCTTGCAAAGGACCTCTACTTGAGCAGGGACCCAAATATCTATCCAAATATTGTGGCAACAATTGTCCTATTCCAATCCTCAAAGATCATTCCTTTCCCTATGGTGACCAACGCTTCCCTGCTTTCTTGTAAAATTTGAGTGAACCTAGATGTTTCCAAGGCGTTCTTGAATAGCCAACAATTCTTGGCCTTCCGTACATGTTTGAAGTAGAAAAATCTAACAATTTGCATGCCGATAAGTAGTGCTTGGCTCTTGGAAACCATCCCGCCAAGAAAAGGTCGTTCTTGAAGAACCCTATCTTCTAGGTCTTTTGAACCCATTTACAAATCTTACTTGCCAGGCTACATATCACCGCACACTCCTTGAATACGTGAAAAAGGCCCTCTCTATTCATTCTGCATTGTGAGCATCTATCATGGCCAACACCTCTGGCTTGTATCTTCACAGCCATAGGTAAGGCCCCCCAAAAAACCTTCCAAAGAAAAACCTTCATCCCAAGCGACAAATGAGGGGACCAGATGTTCTTTGCGATTTTCACCCATCTTGATTCCGACTATTGATTGCCCCACTACTTGTTCAGGGGGGAGAACCAATCCGTTGAGTACACTAGAGTGTTGTACACATCCTTGATTTGCGGTTTAAGGAAATTTATATTCTTGGGCCATCGCCATGCCTTTCACTCAAACCTAGATTTGTAGAAGGCAACGAACTTGTGTCTAAAGCTCTACTGGTTAGTAGACCTTCAGTTTCACAGAGGTGGAGCTGGGAAGCCGATTGATCTGTTTCTTTCCATCTTTCGCTCCTGCTATCCCAAAACTAGCTTAGATGTCAAAGCTCTTTGTTATTGAGCTTTTTGGAAAATTCCCTCCATAAGGGGTTCAATAGCATGCTTCTTGCCTTAGATAGCCATGGGGACCATTGAGATATAAAATTGTGAAAGTACCTAACTATCTCTCCCCATTCCAAGGCCTTTGTTACTATGTTGCATTTTCGAACTAGCTCGTCTGTTTTCCACCAAGCTTTAGATTAGCCCAATGACGGGCAAGAAACTTGTCGTGGACCTCCAACCCGTTCCACTGTCCACCTTGCGAGCACAGTTTGGCATTGTCTATCATGGCCTTAGTCATAATAGCCCCTCTTTGACTATTATGACTAAAGCCGTAGAAAATAAGGCCATTGTCTATCATGGCCTTAGTCATAATAGCCCCTCTTTGTCATAATAGCCCCTCTTTGCGAGCACAGTTTGGCATTGTCTATCATGCGCTTTAATGTGGCTCTTTCCTATGTTGGGTGTTAAAGTGCATTGATTGATGAATATACTCAAAAGGATGTGGTCTATAAGACAATAGAAAAATGTCAAAAACTTTGGTTGAAGGATATGCTCAAAGGGGCCTAATCAATCGGGGTCTAAAAGTTTTTACATGTCTAACAACCGTACGCTAGAGACATCAATGATCCTTAAGCAACATTGTTTTTCAAAGTAGTACCTATTGGCCTACCTATCAAAAATCGCATTTTTGTGGCAATTTTTTTTATTTGATGCTTCTTTTAGTCTATGTTTCTTTGTGGCTGAGTTTGCCCTTGATCTCTAGAGTCATGATAGAAACTCAGTACGCTAAACTTTGTGTTGATGTATGCTCATGTCGTGTGTGATGTGTTGTGTGTTTGGGAGCATATGTTAGTACCTATTTCTACGCCCACTATTGAGTAGCACTGATGATGTTAGTGGGGATGTCGTGGTATTTAGTCAATACTATGCATGATCGAGTTGATGGTTATATTGTCTTGTGGGTGGCTACCATGGATCTATACCTTGGACTTTCCTTTAAGGGTGAATGTAGGCTTATCTTGGATTCATCTAGGTATATGCCTTTACTATCAGATCGCTCACAAGGGAAATAGAGATAGGATTTAGGATACTCAATCTCAAGGGAATTTTGTTGGAGGGAATGTCATGTATGCATCTAGTAAGTTTGTCTTCTAGAATCGAGGATCACTTGAGCATCAGTGTGCCTTCTAGAAGCTTGCTAAATGTAACATGAGGATTATTTTGTAAGTATTTTTTCTTTCCAAAACATGCAAAGAAACATGAGGATGCCCCTATGAATGATTTTTTCTCGGATGCCCTCTGCATGCATGAGGATTACCATATTAGACATGTTAGGCCTTTTCCAAGAGGTTGGCTTCAAAGAGGAATATCGTTCTTTTGACGCTCCCAAGAAGAGTATATCTGGTGTCGTCCATTTTAGAGGAGCAGACCTCATACTCGCCTATAATCTATCGCAAGTGGTTAAGCATTAACGAAGCCATTTCATCGGGATCCTTATTATCATTTCCATCCACATCTATGAGCAAGTGGACTAGGCCCTGATTTCTTTTGACTTTGAGTGCCCTAAAGAAGTGTGCATCGTTGGCCTCCTTCAACTGGAGAAAGGTTTCTTTGGATAGGATTTTGGCCTTCCTCACCTCCTCTAGTTGGTGATCAGTCACTTTAGCTTCTAGCCATCTTTTGTTCTCCGCCTCTTAGGTAGATCCTTCCTGCTTTTTGGTAATTAGAAGCTCAACTTCATCAGATAGTTGTTTAAGCCATTCCTCTTGGTATTTCTTTTTACTAGGGCCTGCAATTTTTATTGATTTTTGCATATTTTTGGCAAAAATATCCCAGGCCCTAGGGCTTCCCAAATCCACATCTTTTCAAAGCTTGCTCAAAGCTTTGATGAGTAGGCTTTTGAAGAGCGGGTCCTTAAAGAGGTGAGTCCCTATCGAAAGTAACTTTTTAGACCCTTAGGGGCAGTGATCTTCTCCTTTGATTTTTCTAATTTTATGCTTAACAATAGGTGATCCGACAGAAACTGTGAAGTTGCCACCTTCAATTCAGGCGATGAGGGCAGCCAATTGTCTTCATGAGAGCACTAGCAGTGGTCCAGTCAAGATGCCGTACTTGCATATTGTACGTTGGTGTACGTGAACCCTGGAATGCTACTCCATGGGCCTATCTCGCACATGTTCACCAATGCCCATTTCTCACAAAGGCTTAGCCGTTTGGATCTTTCAGATCCAACTAGCATGTTAGATGCACCGGTTTTATCCATTCTCTTATCTACCATATTAAAGTCCCCCACCAAGAGCCATTTCTCTTCAATATATGGATATCTTTTAGGTGACTCCACAATTTAGCCCTTTCCTTCCACGAGCAGGGGCCATACACGTTGATGATAGTAATATGTTGATTAGTCCACTTGATCTTTACTCCAAGAGCTCTCTCAGCGGGATGATTGAAGACCACCTTTGGATCAAGATCCTTGTCCACAATAGAGAGGATTCCATTGAATCCATAAGCACCCTTTCTATATAAGACAAGCTCCTTTCCAACTATTTGCTTCCTTTTGGTTGCATCATCCAAGTGGTGATGCTCCTGGATAGCCCGAAAGTTGATTTCCTTATCCTCTCTGACTTCCTCCCAAAAGAGTGAGCTCTTCTTCTGGGTTTTGAGCCCCTTCACATTCCAAGATTGGAAAACAAACTCTTCCATTATTGAGAGAGGGGTATGAACTCCTCCACTCCAAGGAACTACTCTTCCATTCCTTCTTTCTTGTCGTCCTCTTCCATCGGTCCTTTATCCTTCTCCTCAATAACCATGAGGTTTTTTGGGGGACGATCAAGAAAGAAGGGGGATGATCATTGCCATTGGAAAACATATGAACTCTGAGGATTAGAACAAGACCATGGGTTTCTCTTTGACAAACTTGCATGGGTAAAAGTGTGGGCTCATCCGGTGTCGTACAGTGGTTCCCCTCTCAGTCGATCTAGTGAGTGGAGATATAAATTAAGAAACCAAAACAAGTTACAATGATAGTTATGCTCGCTCTGACCCATAGCATCAAACAACAACCTAATGACAAAAAAGTAGATACATCACATGATAAAGAGTGCCACTTTGTAACTGTAAGTCATCCACAACAAAGGTAACATAGACGGGCTTGGGGTTACCATCAAGGAGAGAACCCTGCCAGAGCACACTCCTTGATTGCTAAGCCAATGCAAAGCAACATAATGCCAAAAAGAAAAGCAGTGAGTATCACTTTTTTTTTCTTTTTTTTAAACAGACTAATAGTGTTGGTTGTGGATCCCGAGACATTTGCAATATAGCTGATGAGGCCTAATTTTTGGACCTTCAATCCACTTGCAGTACTGTTGGGTTGGATAGATTCATTGGTCGTCCGCTCCTCAATGGAGGAATCGACATGCGATTGTAGTTTCTCTTACATCGCATCTGACAGGCACTCAGTCTCTTTGATTATCTCAACATGGTTCATCTCACTATCACAAGAATCTTTTGCTTGCTTGTTGGAACTCGTGGGAGGCTTGCTATCCGTGGAGACACGTCTCCAAGTTGTCTTGACCACTAGATTGTAGACAGTTTTTGCCTTAGGGTAGTTCCTAGCATAGTGACCAATTCTTTGACATTTATAGTAGGCGTTGGGAAATGAAGCTAATGCCAACTCTTGCTAATAGGCACCAAAGTCCCCATATTGAGATCTAGGTGTTTGGTGATGGGCTTGCTCATGTTCCACAGAATGCATACCTTTGCATCCAAGCCCGATCTAACAGGCTGCAGTTTTGGAACAAAACAGCACTCGCCCCATCACATTAGTATTAAAAGGCACCCGGCCCATCATATTATTTACAGAGTCTCCATGGCTCCATAGCTAGAGAGGAAGGCTTTTGAGCGTAACCCACACCGGACAAAACTTCATAAACTCTTCATTTGAATAAAACTCGGACGTCCATGGAATTGCGTAAGCAAAATAGGAACCCCTCATATACCTCCTTAAATTACCGATCATGTATAATGTGCTTGGGAAGACACTCTGCCACATAAAAATCTTTACCAACAACTACTACAAAATGGCATATTGCATTTTTGTTATTCGTCCACCGATGTCTCCCAATCCCATAAGCCTTGGGTAGACATTCGCTGGCCTATAAAGTGTAATACTATTGAATTGTTGGGCTGGACAAGTCCCTTGGACATGATGGGTCTAGCAAGTTTTTTTTTTTAAAAAAGAGAGAGATACCTACAACTTGAAATTACAACTCAGACACCTGACTCCGTGAGGTGGAGCATCCCTACCGGATAAATGCCAAGACACAATCTTTACTATTTCTTTTCTTCTTTGTCAAATGATACTTGAGTGACCAAAAAAAAAAGGAGCATGAGGGTGGGAAAAAAAAAGATGTGTCCAAAACATGGCTATTTTTGGAAATGTTCTGTCAAATACATTTGAGCAAAACTAAAAAATATAGGGCATCTTATATATTGCTAGATAGCTTTTCAAAAGGAGGATCTAAATCTAAAATGGATGCAAAATCTAGAATTGATTTGCAAAATATTTACCGGTCTCCACTTTTATAATAATAGCCATTTAAAAACAGCTTCCAACCCTTAAGTGTACCACCCATTCAGGCTTTCACGAGCTGCAAAGAGCTTCACACTTAAGAACGTAGAATGTGAAACCTATACAATCTTAGCTAGAGATGGAAGTGTCCCTAGGATGGATGCATAAAAATTAACCAATCTCTTGCACTTGTATTTAGTGCCTTCCCTCATCAGCATATTGGATTCTGGCCTCGTTCTCTCCCCAAAGGCTTGTCATCCAAAGCCTTTGTGACCTATGCTCCAAGATTGTCTTTGATCACTAGGTTGACCTTCTGTGTTGACAAGCTTTGTAAAACATGGTTAAGACTTACTCATATTAAGTCTTTTCTAGTCCAAAACCTTGGGGTGAAGGTTTAACATATTCAGCAACAAAGTAGGTGTGTTCAATCTTTTTTGACGTGCTTCATTAGAGGGTATCTCAAAAGATACCCACCAAAAACTCACTACTTAAGTCAGATGGCAGCCACACGCAGGAGAGAGAGAGAGAGAGAGAGAGAGAGAGAGAGAGAGAGAGAGAGAGAGAGAGAGAGAGAGAGAGAGAGAGAGAGAGAGAGAGAGAGAGAGAGAGAGAGAGAAATGCCTCCAACCGTGCGTCAGAACCAGAGGGGACAAGGAGATAATATTCTTTTAGGCAAAAACGTCAAGATGGGTAGGGTAAAGCGGCCAGGTTAGTGCCACCTAAGGTAGGCGACAAATTGTTGCCGACACATTGCACTGTTTTTGGACTGAATGGGCGCAATCTGAAGAGCGCAGCATCACTTAACTCTCGTAATAATCATGTCGCAAATAGAGCTTTGACGATGACACAGAATAGCCACCAAAAATTCACGCGTAACAAAAGTGGCGATGAATAGGAGGCCACACCAGGCGGCTATAATGTGATAGTGCCGCCAGCAATGCTTGAATCATGATCCATCGGTCACTATTTTAAGTTTCACTCTACTAACTGCCTCACCGAGGGACCTTTTGTGTCCCAATAATGGATCTTTAGCATCATAAAGGTAGGGGGCCAAGCCTCGTCACTATATGGCACGGCTCCAGCCAGGGGGGATCTATGGTGGAAAAGAGAAGCGAAAATCGCAATGCAATCTCAGTCGTCCGTCAACTCGGTGAACTAGGGAGTGAACTAAGGGTGTGAACTCGGGGCAAAAATGGTGCCCCGAGTTCACTCCTAGTTCACCCTCATAGTTCACCCCTAGTTCACCCGCCTCACGGGATATGGGTCCGAACTTGGGACGTCTCGGTTGCCACACGAATGCCCTACCACCACGCTAGCATGCGTGTTGTCCATGTTGGCATGACACATGATCACATTCTAGTTTACCCGCCCCTAGTTCACCCTTAGTTCACCCCAGTTAACCCACCCCTAGTTCACCCCCAGTTTAGTGCATGATCCGACAGCTCAGATTAAAGTCGCCTCGCCCCCCCAAATTTGGGCCCTAGGTCCCCTCTGAGCTAGAGTCGTGCAGTATAGTGACAAGGGGACCCAAGGTTCCCTTCTCAGCGATCCAGTTTTTAATTGGCCCCTTTAACCTAGTCGTTGTTCGCAATACTCTATCTCTAGTGTGTAATGGAAATGGCCATGAACTTTGAGAGTAGCGGAATTAGGAAATTACGTGAAGCACTTTTTGAAGGGGATCGGGGAGCACCACAGACGGAGAGTGAGAGATAGAGAAGGAGACACACACACGATGTGGGTGGGGAGACTCAAAGAGTGAGCAGCCCCCTATACACTTATGCTATGTATAAGGTATACAAGTCAGTGGGCGCCCAGACTCTGGGCGGCCGGGCAAGGCACAGACGCCTATACCCCAACAACCTCCCACTTAAAGGTGACTGTGCCTTTAAGCAAGGGAACCTAGTCTAAAGACTACAAAAGGTGAGAGAAAACCGCTCTCAATCGATGCCCACTGGTTGGATGTGATCATGTGCATCCAGCTGTCCTGCTCCCGTGTAAGTCCATACACCACCAGACGTATTGCACACGTACTGCAAGTATGTACGCAATACCTGCATATCTCCCTCGTGCACTATGCCATCATCAGTCAACAAACGAGTGACAACCCCAACTGCAAATGCTCCCACTGCAGCTGCGATATCCGGTCTCAAGATCAACATCTCATACATGAGACCACCGAATGCCGATGCAATGCTAGCGGGCCCTGCTAGCTCTATGGAGCATGCATCAACATATATATCCCTGGCAATAGGCATCTCTGACTGACAAGGCGTGTCAGCTACATGCATCTCCTGACTGTCCGCAAAAGACGCATCAACCTGTCGTGCAACCTCAGAGCAAACCAGCTACTCTAGGTGTCTGCTGGAAGACATATCCTGCACAACTATATCCCCATGCTCACTGTCGAGCATAGAAAGGAACGGCTGCATAATCGCTGACATCTCAGTCTCCTCTGCAATCATCCACTGCAAACATGACCACTCAATTTGCTGTGACTCACTAGAGCTCTCATGCTCTAACTCCTTATGCATTGACTCTTGCACAACATCCTCCTGTCGTGACTCACTAGAGCAAGACCGCTCTACCTATCTATCATGCATAGAAGTATCTCGCACAATTGACTCTCTGCTTTGCTCAGTCACTAGCAAAGCATGCATGTCTGACTCTGTCACCTCTCTGTGTGACTGCTCAAGTCGTGCCCCAACTGTGTGCACAACGAGCTCACTACTCTGCACTCCATGCAAAGTACCCTGCAACCCATGAGCAAAAGAGACTCGCCTGCTCTCTCGCTCTCTACCTGGCTGCATGATCACAGAGACAACACCGTCTCTCCCGTGATCCACATGCAATGGGTAACCTGTACCACGCCTGGTACCTCTCGCAATCACTAGCGAACCCAAATGCATCACAAAATCTCGCTCTCGTAGCGAAATCTGACATCCACTATCCCGTAACTGTCTGACTGAGATCAAATCCCGTCTCAGATCTGGCACATAACGCACATGACGCAGGGTAAATCTCATACCAATGGGCAAGGACAAACATACGTCTCCTGCACCCTCAATGTCATACACAACACCATCAGCCATGTGCACACAACCAAGTCTCCCACTAGAAAACGTGCTAAACCACTCATGATGCGACGTGACATGGAAAGTAGCATCTGAATCTAGTAACCAATGTGAAGACAATGTGCAATCCGATATGCAATCCGTAGACATAAGATCGTCTGAAGACAAGCTAGATGTAAATGTGACATCGCCGTCACAAGCATACTCAGTAACCACCGTACTGATCTCACTAGCATCTGTCATGCCCAAATCTGCATCACGCATCTGTCGCCTCTGTTGTCTCAAACGCCTGAAACATCGACACCTAATGTGCCCTCTATGTCCACAATGCCAACATGTCAAGTCTTTATGCAGTCGAGACTTGCGTGTGGGACCAATCTCTCCCATGGACATAGAAGTGGGACTAGACTCCCCTGTAGACATGGATGTCGCGTACATAGCATGTAAACTCTGCCATAAAGCATGAGTTGTAGTCTCCCTCGAGACCTGCTAGTAAACAGACTCAACCAGATGCAAACAAATCGTAGACATGGCTAACTCATCAAGATCCTGCCAATCATCATCACGCATAGAATTGGGCTTCGTCGATAAACCACGCAAGGGTTTATCCTGCCCCAAATCCGTCAATGCAACAAGCATATGTTCCTTCCAAGCAACAAAATCTACACCATCAAACTGTGTCAGACCATAACGCTGGAATTCAAATGAAAAATCAGCCATAATGCTCGCAAAAGAGCAACCAACAATGAGTAGCAAATGTCAACCAAATCAGCCCTAAACTGGCTCGAATCGCATCAACAAAAGTCTGCAAATATGGCTGTAAGATATGGCTGCAAATCAGCCCCAAAACAGCCCAAAATTCAGCTCTTAAACAGCTGCATAAACAAGTCACAAATGTGTCCCAAATCAGCCTACAACTGAGCCATACATGGACACCTGCAAAGAGGAAACAATGGCTGAAAATTCAACACCCAAATAAGCCCTCAAACCTGCCTGTAAACTTGTAAACCTGTAGCTAAAACCTGCTGAAAAACCTCAAGCCATTAGTGCTCGAATCCGGCTACCTAGCTCGTAGCCACACAAGCATACATCACAACATTCACTCCTGTGAGTGTGCCAAGATAATTGTACGCCTGTCAAACCCGTGAGTTAATCACCAAGCCCACAATGTGCGGTATCGATGCATACTGTCAAACCCGTGAGCTAATCACCAAGCCCACAATGTGCGGTATCGATGCATACACACGCACAAATCTCCCACCTGCAGAGAACACTGCACACAAATGCTGAGTGCAACCCGTAATCTCTACCTAGATCGCATAAATGATGTGCTTAAAACTCTTGGGAAAATTTCGCCAGAGTTTCGTCAGTAAAACGGCCACAAAACCAGTAACCAAACTGACTGAACGCTCAAAACCATGAGCAACCAAAGCGCATCAAACTGTACTCCAAATGCATGCACCAATCTCCACACTTTGCATACATCATTGCAAACACCTGCAAATCTAGTACACAAATATCTGCTCTACTTGTGACTGCCAAAAAACATGCTTGAGGCATACATTGCCGAGCTCAAAATGCAATCACATTAGTCTCCCTGAGCATCAAACCACATAAGGCATACATCGTATCCTCCCACCTGTGAGGAAACTTGCAGCAAATATCACTCTCACATCTGAGAGCAAACCATGTGTGGAATCCTCGACACACAATTAACAACTGCTACAGCAAAAAATTCAGCGTTCAGAATTTTAAAATTTTGATATGACAAGCGTGTCCGGAGCGTGCCAAAACCCCAAGGT
This sequence comes from Adiantum capillus-veneris, assembly GCF_014529385.1. Classification (NCBI taxonomy): domain Eukaryota; kingdom Viridiplantae; phylum Streptophyta; class Polypodiopsida; order Polypodiales; family Pteridaceae; genus Adiantum; species Adiantum capillus-veneris. The sequence goes on from NC_140951.1 coordinate 99,302,293, forward strand.
AGACTCCTGGATCACACGTATCTAAGTCCGGGTGTGAAAGCTACGCCAAAAACCTTCGTTTCGACCCAAAAACGCAGCATAAACTGCCAAAAGAGGGCTGAAAAATGCAGCTCCTTAACCGTAGCTCGAATGAAGTTTTTGATGGCTCGAATGGCTTCAAAAGGGGGCTAAAACGGCAGGACACTTGCTGGAAACGCTCTCGGAAAGTTGAATTTGCCGATGCCGAAGTCGAAACCCTGTTTGCACTCTTGAAAGTGCGCGCGCGCGTGGACGCGATTTCGGGAATGAAACTGACTCTCCGCTGTCGTTGTGACTTTGCACACACGCGCTCCCTCTGCACCTACGCTCTGATACCAATTGAAGGGGATCGGGGAGCACCACAGACGGAGAGTGAGAGAGAGAGAAGGAGACACACACACGATGTGGGTGGGGAGACTCAAAGAGTGAGTAGCCCCCTATACACTTATGTTATGTATAAGGTATACAAGTCAGTGGGCGCCCAAACTCTGGGAGGCCGGGCAAGGCACAAACGCCTATACCCCAACACTTTTGTGAGATTACTTTGTGAACATAGCGGGTGAACTTAATTGATGGTAGCAACATAAACATACTACTTAGTTAGCTTGGCATGAACAATACTTTTGCAAGAGAGAGAGAGTTTAGAGAACATGACAATAGTTGAGGACCGGATTCATACGGAGCCGGTCCCCCCTCCAATAGGAATTTGTATTATAGTTTTTCCCATCAAGAGATACTTGGTACAATACAATCTTTGTGTTCCTTGTGACCTAGGTGATGCAATGAAGATGGAAAGCTTCATGCATCACAAGCATAACATAAACTTTGTAGAAAGCATTAACTATCCCAAGCCTCAGTCCCAAGGCCTCAAACACCTTCGAAGGTGAAGAGAGCTAGCGGGGAATGAGGATAGGGAAGAGGAAGAAGAAACATTCCATAGGAGAAAGAAATAGTTCCTCACTTATCATTACTCTTCTTGCTAGCATACATAATAGCATAGTAACGAAGATGGAGAAGATGGCACCTTAAGCATTGAAGCATGGCTCTTGGTTGGATTTGCATTCCATAGCCAAGAGTGTTGGTGTAGGCTTTCACTTCTCACAAGCTTGGAGAAGGAGGTGGAGTTCCTCAACTTTCACCAAGTGAGAATTGTTCCACAAAATGAGTGTGTATGTGGTGTATATCCTCCTAGCACCCCCCTTGCTTGCTTGGGGCGAGTTGTTGCTTTTCCACGTGCTTCAAGCTCGTCTCCCCCTAGCCAATCACATGCAGCATGCAGTCAAGTACATGGATAGTCTTTTGACAAGTGTCCTCTTTACCCCTTAGAGAGAGAGAGACAGACAGAGAGAGAGAGAGAGAGCTTGAAAATATCTAGATATTTGTTGGATGGAACTAGAAGCTCATTGGACCCCTCTTTAGCCCAACCAATAGCATTCAAGCACACCATGTGGTTAAGCTTAGAGAGAGTCTGACATGTGTCCCATGTGCCCTTTGAGAAAAGGGGTGCCAGTGGGAGGTTAGGTCAAAGATTCCCCTAACTTTGGGACTTTCATGCATAGGAAGCTTCTCAAGCACCTTCCCCATTAAGTTTATAGGGTATCTTTTTTACTCAAGCGCCTTACCCCCCATGCATGGGAAGCTTCTCAAGCACCTTCCTCATTAAGTATGACAAGTACCTCAAGTACCTTAGTCATCAAGCATGACCAGCACCTTAGGTGGAGTTCCCACCTCAAGCTCAACCCTATCTTGCCTAAGGTCAAAGGCAAGTTTAGGTCGGGTTTCCACCTCAAGCTCATTGCCTAAGGTCAAAGGTAAGTTTAGGTTGGGTTCGCACCTGCCCTAGCTTGCATAAGGTCAAAGGACTTTTAACACTAACCATTGGAGGTCTTTAATTAAGCTAACCCTAAGGTCTTTTAAGCTCCATTAGTTAACCTTGCTCTTTGACAGACCATCTCTCATTCGTGCCCCTTTACCATTGGCCCCGTGTTGAGATAGATCCGTAAGCACATGTCTATATTCTAACCCTTGTTCCTGTTTATTATTCCACATTAAATTATCAGTTTAATATGAGAAAATCATTTGGGTTGGTTAGATATTAGATTTAATGACATTACCTGTCTCTTTTACCTCATAGTCGTCCTCGACTATGAGGTAAAAGAGATAAAGCCATAGTCATTAGTCAATTTGTATTAGCGGGTAGAGGATCCCTTTTTACCCTACGACATCATTTCAAGATGGGTGACTTATCCATTTGGTGCTTGGGAGACATAGCTACCACAAGCATGTCTGCTCTTTAATCCATTTCATCCTCCCAAGTAGAGTGACAAATTCTACATGGTGTTTGAGAGACGTCGTCATCCCAAACATGATTCTTAGTATGCATACTACTTAAATTTGTGCACAATAAAGAGAGAATTTGTCTTATAAGATAAAAACATTGATCATTTAAAAGAAACGTGTACATTTGCTTACTCTAATGTAGCATTGTAAGTGTTGACAAGGTTTATACTATCCTTAAGCTGGATTCCTTGCATCCATATATCATCTTCAAAAGGATAATTTTTGAACTTAATAAGATACCGTCGGATAATCTTACCATGTCGTAGTACCTTGTCTTCATGACGAAGGATAGCTTCGGGTTGTAGCACCTCTTCTTGGTCTTCGATTTCGGGAGGGTCTTCAATAATTGGATCATTTGGAGGATCTCCTTTGTAGGGCTTAAGTGGGCTCACATGAAAACCATTGTAAATGAGCCAATGGTTAGGCAACTTGAGTTGATAAGTCCCCTCATTGATTGGCTTCAAAATTTGAAAAGGACCATAGTATCTTTTTGCTAGTTTAGCATCATACTTTTGATGGCCTGTAGGATTTTTGTCCGTTGTTTGCCTCAATCGAGCCTTAGGAAACTTTAGTAATACCCAATCATTTTCTTTGAATGTTGGAGAGGGGGAAAGGGGAACACACCCATCACACAACACAATGCCTCACTATAGCCCAGGGTATACACAGCGTCCCAATCCACTAGAGTTCACCTTCAAAACTCAACACTACCCGCAAGTAAACCACCACTATCACACAACCATACGCACATACGCCTTGCAATGCACCAGACAGACTCAATCACTCCGCTCCGCTCAATTCACAGCCTTCCACTCTCACACAACCTCTCTCTATCTCTCTTTGCACGACAAACCTCGAGGGGACACACACACCTACACACTCCCAGAAACACACGCACACAAGCAGAGAAGGGGGAAGGGGGAATGACGTCCAGAAACAATAGAGAATAGTCTTCTAGCATATGCAATACCATATATAACCAACACACTGTTGGCATGAACCTCGGCAACCAAAAACAATGGCTCAAAATCCTTGGCAAAAAAACCTCATGGCAAAAAAGCCAACCTTGGTCAAAAATCCCCCAAAATATGAACGTTTAACTCCTTTTATAGGAGTGTGTCTAGGAGACTTAAAAAAGAAATAAGGAGTGAGCTTTCCCTCTCGTGCACTTCACTTGTAGCTCTATTTTGAATTTCCTTGCATTGTTACCACTTGGCACAGTTCAATTTCGGAAACAATTGTATGGTGTACACATTTTGACTCCTTTAGCCTCTCCAATTTGGTTGTCCGACTTACCTTGCATTATTTGGCAATTCAACTGCTCTTCCCTAACCCTTTGGCGGGATTGGCCTCTTGGACGGTCCTTTTGAACCCTTTCTCGTGCTCCAAACTGGCCTGCTTTCACTGCTTGTGGGACCACTTTCTTCCATGAGGGGAGGAGGCAATAGCGAGGTCGCTATTGCACTCCCTCGTTTCCTTCAAAAATTGAAGGAGTACGAGCGGAACTGCGACGCGAGAGAGAGTGCGAGAAGAAGAGCACGACGATATGGTGAACTCGCTCTACTGTAATGTGTAGAGCATAGTGAGTTCTTATTAGATTTTTACAAAAGAATATGTGTACATACCTGGCGGCCCGCCCACTTACCTGGGCGACCACATTGGGCTTTATACCCCAACAACCTCCCACTTAAAGTCCAATGTGGTACTTTAAGTGTGAGAGAAGCTACTATACAAGCTAATATACAAGAGATGTAGAGAAGTGATGTACTACCCTACACCTAACTGCTTGCGAAAATGCGCAAAGCTCTCTGAGGGAAGTCCTTTTGTAAGTAGATCAATAGGATTTTCTGTGGTGTGAACTTTGACAAGCTGAAGTTGCTTATCCTCGAGCATTTCCCTGATGAAATGATACTTCACATCCACATGCTTTGTCTTTGAGTGATAAACTGGATTGTGAGCCAATTGTATAGCACTTTGACTATCACAATTAACACAGGCATCTCTTCTTTGATTCCCAAATCTGTTACTAGTCGATTAAGCCAAATTGATTCTTTTCATGCCTCTGATGCTGCAACATACTCAGCCTCTGTAGTAGACTGAGTAACACAATCTTGTAATCTAGAACGCCATGATACTGCTCCACCAGCCAATGTAAAGACATACCCTGACATAGACCTTCGGTTGTCGAAGTCACCTGCATAATCTGAGTCTGTAAAACCCTTTACACTTAGATCCTGACTCCCATAGCATATACGCATACTCTTTGTAGCTTTCAGGTATCTCAATATTCCTTTCACTGCCTCCCAATGTTTCTTGCCTGGGTTTGACATGTATCGACTTACTACTCCCACTGCAAATGCAATGTCTGGGCGAGTAGCAATCATTGCATACATCAAACTACCCACTGCAGACGCATATGGAATCTTATCCATTTCAGTCTTTTCTTCCTCAGACACAGGACAATCTTGTTTGCTAAGTTTCACATATGGTGGCAATGGAACACTCAATGCCTTTCCCTTCTCCATATTGAAACGTTGCAAAACCTTTTCAATATACTCTGTTTGAGATAGCCAAATCAACTTCTTCGACCTGTCTCTCTCAATGCGCATACCAAGTATATGACTTGCCTCACCCATGTCTTTCATGTCAAACGATTTTGCCATCTTTGACTTCAAAGCTGAAATTTCTTCCAAGTGCTTGCCAGCAATCAACATGTCATCCACATACAAAATAAGGATCAGCCAACTACCATCCTTAGCCTTCTTTGTATATAGACAGTGATCGAACTCACTACGTTTGTAGCCTTGAGAAAGCATAAACTTGTGGAATTTATGGTACCATGCCCTCGGTGATTGTTTTAAGCCATAAAGACTCTTTAACAACTGGCATACCCAATCTTCCTTGCCTTTCTCAACAAACCCTTCTGGCTGCTGCATGTAAATTTCCACATCTAAATCACCATGCAAGAACACTGTCTTGACATCCATTTGGTGCAACACCAAATCTAATATGGCAACCAATGCAAGAAAGCATCTCAATGTAGTCATCTTGACCACCGGAGAGAAGACTTCATCAAAGTCAATGCCTTGTTCTTGCTTAAAGCCCTTGGCAACAAGCCTTGCTTTGTACTTTGGCTGACTATCATGAGCGGTGATCTTATACCTGTAAACCCATTTACAGGGTAGAGCCTTTTTGCCCCGTGGTAATTTAACTAGCTTCCATGTCTGGTTTTTATGTAGAGCTGTCATCTCTGACTGCATGGCCAATTGCCAATTCCCAGAGTCCTTCATTTGCACTGCTTCCTTGTAACATGAAGGCTCATTGCAATCAGTCAACATGACATAATTCATAGATGGAACAAACCTATCAGGAGGTCACGTGACACGTCCAGATCTATGCACAATAGGTGGCTCAGGCTCAGCCACAACCTGTGGTTCCACTCTATCCTGTCCTTGCTCCTCTTGAGCCCTGACATTTTGTCTTGCACGTGCAGGTCCATCTTCTTGGAAGACAACTCTTCTAATCTCCTCAACCCTCTCTGGTTTAGAATGATATTTGGATTCATTAAAGTGAACATCATTGCTGCGGACAACCTTTCTGGATTTGGGATCCCAAAGTCTGTACCCCATCTCACCACAATTACCATAGCCTAGAAAGATGCACTTTCTACTCTTTGGCTCAAGTTTGTTCCTAAATTCCTTTGGAACGTGAGTATATGCCTCACAGCCAAAGACTCTAAGATGCTTGTATGAGGGCATTTTGCCTGACCATACCATCTCTGGCACTGAATCCTTCTGCAAAACCTTGCTAGGAGATCTATTTACAAGATGAACAGCTTTTGATACAGCTTTAGCCCAAAACCCATTTGGCAACTGTGCATTAGACAACATACTTCTGACCTTCTCTTGTATGGTCCTATTCATCCTCTTAGCAACACCATTTTGAGGAGGATTGTAAGGAGCAGTAAGTTCACGTTTTATACCTTTTGACTCACAAAAGTCCTGAAAGGTCTTTGAAACATACTCTCCACCATTGTCAGTGCGTAAGCATTTAAGCTTCTTGCCACTCTGATTCTCCACAAGTGTCACAAACGTTTTGAAAACACTAAACGCTTCATCCTTGTGCTTGAGAAAGTAAACCCATACTTTCCTCGAGTAATCATCTATAAATGTCATAAAGTAAGAAGCTCCCCCTAGAGATAGGTTAGGCATAGGTCCACACAAATCACTATGAACAAGTGCCAACTGTGTATCTCTTCTACTGCTTCTATGCTTATGTGGCTGCTGTGTTTGCTTACCATACAGACAATGTTCACAGAATTCAAAATCATTAAATGAAAAGCTAGGCAAATAACGAGAACGAGACAAGATTTCCATTCCCTTCTTGGACATATGTCCTAACCGGCTATGCCACAAAGAAACGTTCGGCTGCTCGGTTACATTGATTACATTTTTAGAGACATTTGATACATAAATCATGTACAGTCCTCCAGACTTTACTCCATGTGCTACTGTCATAGAACCCTTGGATATCTTCCACATGTTCTGTCCAAAAGTGGTGTCGTAGCCAGCATCATCAAGTAAACCTGTGCTGATCAAGCTCTTTGTAATTGCGGGAACATGTCTCACATTCTTCAGCGTGAAAGAAGAGCCATTCTGAAACTTCAATTGAACATCTCCAACACCTAAGATCTCACATGTCTGCCCATTGCCTAGCCAAACATGATCTTTAGTGGTCACATAAGAGGTAAACCACTCCTTGTTTGGAGACACATGAAGTGATGCTCCTGAGTCTATAATCCAGTCACTCAGTGCATTTCCATCAGATGCTGTAAGAAGAGCTGAGTCCATTGTATTCTTCAAGAAGTAGATGTCTCCTGACACTAGACTGTCATCCTCTGCAACAGTGTTTGTCACATTGATTTCTTGAATCTTCACTGAGGACTTGTTCTTCTCACCATGGTCTTCAGCTTTCTGTTTGCCTTTTTCTGCTTTCCATTCTTTGCAGTCTCTTTTCATGTGACCCTTCTTGCCACAATGGTAGCATTCTATGTCACTCTTGCCTTTAGCACTGCGGGACTTGCTACAAGACTGATTCCTCTTTCCACCTTTGTACTTTTCTTTGGTCCTTCCCCTGACAACTAAGGCTGTTCCTTTGCCTTTGTCCATTGTCTTTCTATTGGTTTCTTCAACAAGCAGACTTCCTTCTACACCTGCTATGTTCAAACCATCTGGAGGTGCAGAATTACTCAAAGCTGTGCGAAAAGTGTCCCAACTTTCCGGCAATGTGATCAACAGGAACATAGCTCTAACAGGTTCATCAAACTTGACACCTTGAGCTGACAACTGACTATAGATTGTGTTGAATTCATTCAGATGATTGGACATAGGTGTCCCTTCTTTCATCTTCAAGTCAACAAGCTTCTTAAGCCAGTATACCTATGAAGCTGCACTCTGCTTCTCATAAAGATCACTCAACTTTAACCATGCTTGATAAGCCGACATCTCGTCTGCTACATTGAAGTAAACGCTTTCTGCCAAAGTCAGCATAATGGTAGAAAGTGCCAATTCATCCATTTCGCTCCATTCATCTTCGCCCATATCTTCTGGTTTTATCCCCTTGAGCTTTATAGGTTTTATCTGCTTCTTTTGTACCAACACGTGCCAAATCTGCTTCTTCCACAATGGGAAATTGGTTCCATCCAGCTTCTTGATATTGTAAAGAGCAGTGTCCTGTGATCTAGCCATAGCTACGCTTCACAGTAGTTTACTTTCCTGGGAAAAATTCGGCAGAGTTTCCCCTGTAAACTGACCCCTGAACCAATATCAACCTATCAAATGAACCAAGAAAGCTTCAGATTCTGCATAAATTTCGGCAGAGTCTCCTTTGTAAAATGGCTCTGGTGTACTCAAAAAATAGACCAAAAAACAGCTCAAAAAACACTGTCTCTCTGACACTGTAAGCTGTGGGTAAACCTGTCCTGCACCTGTACTGTCTCTCACTGTCCTGTCACTGTCTTATAAGCATAGACTGTGACAATGCCTCAACGGCAGTAAAGCAAAGATGCAATCCCAACTGTCTAACTCACAGTCAATACATCCTAGCTGCCTATCTAAGGGTGCTCGAGGGATCGCTCCAAGACGTGTATCACCGAAAGGATCTCAACATTCGAGAATCCCCCAGCTCAATAAAACCTCACTCGACCCTCAACAAAGGCTGCAGTAAATCTGACAGTACATAGACTTCCCACAAAGTCATACATCCACAAATTTCCCACTGTATGCTGTAACCGCTGCGGCCGTTGTTTGCTGCGTGACTCACAGCCAGCAAACCCTCAACAGACATACATCATCTCTGATGAACTAGTGGATGTCGCCTACAGTCTGTGTGTAGATGCGCCCGTGTCGTATGTGACACGCCTCCAAGAACTGTGAGCCGTCCTTCGATGTGTAGACAGCCACAAATCAACACTCTGGGAGTGTCGATTTTCTCAGCACCTGTAGTCGTAGGCCGAAAACCCCAAATTTGTAGAGTCGGATCTGCACCCGCTGAGACCACGTAGTCGAAAATGGCCTGCACAGACCTTTGTCGAAGCCAAACGGTGGCCAAGATGACCTCAGAATGAAATTCTGAGAACACCAAGCCCGTTGGGCTTACCCACAGGATTTGGGGCCGTGTCTTCGCCTGTCGAATTTCACTCGAATCTGAGCTGGTGACTCTAGCCTCCTGCAGTGCTGCCCCGAGCCTCGATCTGAGCTCTGATACCAGTTGAAGGAGTACGAGCAGAAGTGCGACGCGAGAGAGAGTGCGAGAAGAAGAGCACGATGATATGGTGAACTTGCTCTACTGTAATGTGTAGAGCATAGTGAGTTCTTATTAGGTTTTTACAAAAGAATATGTGTACATACTTGGCGGCCCACCCACTTACTTGGGCGACCACATTGGGCTTTATACCCCAACAAAAATTTGGGGCTCCTACAGAGCCGCGGGACTCACCGCTAGCACGGATACCATGTCATCATCCACTCCACGCGGGCACGAGCGCCCCTGGCACCGCCTAGCTCGGCCAAAATCGCCGCCAAACGCCCAGCGCAGCGCTCTGCAAGGCCACCGCCCGCGCGCCATAGCCAACGAGGAGGGAGCTCCCCTCTCTCCTCCCTTGTGTTCATATGTGGGCTCACGGCCCTGCCTATGTATTGTGACCCCCATACCTTCCATTGCGTATGTGGGCTAATGCCCTCGACACATGGCATCCCGCAAGCATTACTCCCCACAATGGCCTCCAAAAACCCATCTTTTAATCTTTAAAAAAACTCTTCTTTGCTTGAATCGGGTACCTTGTTTGGTCATGCCCAGTAGGCCTATGCCCCGGCTTTGAAGCCTGACATGAAGCCCACCATTTTCATATCAAGTCATCTTTCTCTTGCCCCACTTTGAGATCTCCAAGGCTACCATCCGAGGCCGCCAAAAAACGGGAAATGCATTTGCATGCACTCAACCGCCAAATGCTCCATTTTCTCCGCATTGTAACTCGATGCTCGGGGCTCAGAATCACGTGTCGTGACTTCATGCTAACTCCACATGATGAACACTATCACCGAGAACTTTGGTGAGACCCAAAAGATGCCAGATGGCACATATATCAATGCGGCCAAGTGAGCTCAGACCCGGCCCCCGAAAAAAATTCAACTGGCCATAAAATGCAAACCATAGCTTTGATCTGCAATCTGAAAATACGGGTAAGCTCCATGAATTGAGCTCTACACACCTGTACCTCGACTTCCACCTGGACCACCTGTCCCCAGCTGCCGTGTCCGGCAAGAAGTTGCAATCCATTGAAACTTTAACCTTCAATAACTTGGGCTATGTAGCTCGGTTTGGTGAGTCGTCTGGACCTTCTCCTTCAGCACTTCAAGCTCTTCATTCCTAGACCCAAAAGCTGCAATTTGCATCTCCTTCATCTGCAACCCAAATTAGCCCCTCATGGAGCCTTCCTTGGCCTATAAGACGCATTAGGCATACAATTCCGCTACTACCTGTCATCCCATGATTTTCCTAGCTGCTCCAGCCTTTTGCCATGTTTTTGCTTGCCTGCATATATCTGCCCATGCCACCTTCTAGAGTCGACACACTTTGGCTGCACCAACGTTAAGGCCCTTTTGTGCTTGTCAGCAGAGCAGCTTTTTGCCTTTATAGCCTCTTTAATCTTTTGAAAAGATGCTTGCAGGTCATGGCTATACTCATCGACAATGAAGATCTTTCCATGTACTTTAAGTAGCAAGGGACTTTTAGGTCTTCCCTCTATGATTTTAAAAGGTGCTTTTCCCGTAGAAGTATGGATAGTATTATTATATGGATACTCGTGACAAGAGGTAAATACCTTTACCATTGTGAGTGTTGATCTACTTCTGTAACATGGGTCTTTAGTAGATCAAGAATCGTAAGGTTGGCTATCTCACTTTGGCCATCCGTTTGTGGGTGATAGGTCGAAGAGAAATTCAAGCTTGTACCTAGATTTTCAAAGAGACCTTTCCAGAAATTTCTGGTCATTCTAGGATCTCTATCTGACACGATGGATGTTCGCAATCCATGGTGTTTGAAAATCTGGGATATGAAGAGAGTTGCCATTTCGTGTGCCTGAATAGTCTTCTTGATAGGAATAAAGTGTGCTTGCTTGTTAAACCTGTCAACTATTGTCCATATTCCTGTATTCCCATGGATAGACTTGGGTAATCCAAAGATAAAATCCATGGATATACTCTCCCATGGTGAATTAGGGATTGGCAATGGCTGGAGTAATCCAGGTTGTTTCCCTCTATCATACTTGGTCTTTTGGTATACCACACATTTCAAAACATACTCTTGTATGTCCATTTTCATGGGAGGCCAATAAAAGTACGTCTCTACTCCTTGAAGGGTAAGTTGAGTGCCTTTATGCCCCGCATAGGGAGGAGCATGGGATTCATACATGACTTTCTCATGAAGGGAGTGGGTAACACATGGCCTATTGTCATGGAGAAGATAACCATCCTGCAAGGTGAATGGTTCCTCTTTCTTCCCCAAAGCAAGGACGGACATTATGTCTTTGAAGTCAGGGTCAATAGCATACTCATCTATCATAGAAGATAGATCATTGTGAGTTGCTATTGACACAACATTAAATTTTGGTCGTCGTGAAAGTGCATCAGCCACTTGATTGTGCTTACCAACAATGTGAGAAATGTGGAAATTAAATTGCGAAAGAAAATTTGCCCACCTCATTTGTTTATCAGAAAGCTTTGTTTGCGTCATGAAGTACTTGAGACTTTGATGGTCTGTTCGTAAAATGAATGGAGTCCCTAATAGATAGTGCTTCCATGTGTTTAGGACGTGTAGAACAACTAACATCTCTTTCTCATAAATGCCTAAGACCCGTTCATCCGTGTTGAGCCTTCGGCTCTCATATGATATGGCATGCCCTTCTTGAAGCAAGACTGCTCCAAGGCAATCACCACAAGTATCACATTGGACCTCAAATGGCTTTGAGAGGTCCGGAAGCATAAGGACTGGTTGGGAGGTAAGCTTCTCTTTGAGCTTGTGTAATGGAAATGGCCTATGAACTTAGAGAATAGAGGAATTAAGAGAATTAGAGTGAGCAACTTTGAGAGCATAGAGAATGAACTTAATTGGTAGTAACAACTTAATCATAACACTAAATTAACTAGGTATGAGCAATACTTTTGCAAGAGAGAGAGTTTAGAGAATATGACAACAATTGAGGACCGGATTTATGTGGAGCCATTCCCCCCCTCCAAAAGGCATTTGTATTATAGATTCTCTCATTAAGAGAGACTTGGTACAATACAATCTTTGTGTTCCTTGAGACCTCTTTGGCGGTATGAAGATGGAAGTTTCATACTCCAAGCTTTTGCTTAATAGCAACAATCAATCTTAGCTTGAAAACAATCAAGAACTTGTGAGCATTATCAATCCCTGTGTTGCCTAAATCATTTGGGTGCATGAAGATGTAAAATTTTATGCATCAACTTGTGTATAAAGCAACAATTAATCTACCTTGCAATAAAGAATTAGTCTTCTTGCAACAATAAGCATAACATAAACTTGTGGAAAGCATTGACTATCCCAAGCCTCAGTCCCAAGACTTCAAACACCTTCAAAGGTGGAGAGAGCTAGCAGGGAATGAGGGTAGGGAAGAGGAAGAAGAAGTATTCCATAGGAGAAAGAAATAGTTCCTCACTTATCATCACTCTTTTTGCTTAGTATACATAATAGCATAGTAATGAAGATGGAGAAGATGGAAAGCTTAAGCATTGAACCATAGCTCTTGGTTGGATTTGCATTCCATAGCCAAGAGTATTGGTGTAGGCTCTCAACTTCTCAAGGAGCTTGGAGAAGGAGATGGAGCTCTTGCACCTTGCATAGCACCACATGAGGGTGTTTATGAGTGTGTGTGGGTGAGTATACCCACTAAGAAAACCCCTAGCTTGCTTGGGTCGACCCCCCCTTGTAGCTCATGCTTGAAGCTCATTCGACCCCTCCAGGCCTAGCTAATCACAATCAGTAGGCATTACAAGCAGCAAGGGTAGCCTTGGGACAAGTGTCCCCCTTTCCCCTTTGAGAGAGAGGACTTGATAAATGAAAAATCATTATTTAAATCTCTTAAATTATCATTGGACCCCTTGGGTGGCCAACCAATAGGCTTCAAGCACATCATGAGGGAAACATGAGGAGGAACTGGACAAGTGTCCCTTTTGCTTTCTTTGTACCATGCATGCCTTGTGTGAGTGTTCTCTCTCATCCCCCCTCATGTAAGGCTCACCCCCTCCTTGTAGGGATTTGTTATTTGACTTTTTGAAACCTCAATCCCCTCATGCATAGGCCTAGTTCCCACCACAAGCTTGGCCCTTAAGCACTTTAAGCTTGGGCTAGGTTTTCACCTCAAGTACAACCCTAGCATCTCAAGCATCTCAAGCACCTCAAGCATCTCAATCACCTCAATTATCAAGAATTCCAAGCATCTCAAGCACCTCAATCATCAAGCAGGACAAGCACCTCGAGCTGGGTCCGGTTCCCGCCTCAAGCTCAGCCCTAGTGTACCTAAGGTCAAAGGACTTTGACACACATTATTGGAGGTCTTCAATGAAGCTAACTCTAAGGTCTTATACTCCATTGTTTAGCCTTGCTCTTTGATAGACCATCTCTCATTTGGGCCCCTTTTCTATTGGCCCCGTATTGAGATAGATCTATAAGCACATTTCAATATCTTAACCCTTGTTCCCGTTTATTCTCCCACATTAAGTGATCAGTTTAATATGAGAAAATCATTTGGGTTGGTTAGATATTAGTTTTTATGATAGCTTGTCAAAAGCACTTTGCTCCTTAGCAGTCCATGAATACTTAACGTTTTTCTTTGTTAAGTCATGTAATGGTCCTGCTATTTGAGAGAATTTTTCTATGAAGCGTCTATAGTATGCACACATACCAATGAAGCCTCTTAGCTCAAGTAGATTCCTTGGATTAGGCCATGCTTTTATTACCTCCAACTTTGATGGATTCATATGGATACCATCTCAAGAGATAATATGACCTAAGTATTGAATCTCTTGAAGGAAAAATTCACTTTTCTTTTGATTGAGAAAAAGATTATTCTCCCTTAATGCTTGAATAATCACATGGAGATGTTGCTTGTGTTCCTCCAAGGAATTGGAGTAGATGACGATATCATCAAAGAACACTCTAGTGAATTTATGACCTAAGTATTGAATCTCTTGAAGGAAAATTTCACCTTTCTTTTGATTGAGAAAAAACTTATTCTCCCTTAATGCTTGAAAAATCACTTGGAGATATTGCTTGTGTTCCTCCAAGGAATTGGAGTAGATGATGATATCATCAAAGAACACTCCAGTGAATTTGTGGTAGGGTCTAAAAATTTTCTCCATTAATCGATTGAATGTAGCTGGTGCATTAGTCAAGCCAAAAGGCATGACTAGATATTCATAAAGGCCAAACGTTGTACGAAACGCGGTCTTTAGGATATCTTCATTCACTATCCTTATTTGATGGTAGCCACTTTTAAGGTCAATCCTACTGAAGTAGGTAGAGCCATGTAGCTTATCAAAGAGACCTTCTACCCGAGGTACGGGAAATCTATTTTTGATAGTGATATGGTTTAGTGCGCGATAGTCCACACATATGCGCTATGTACCATCTTTCTTTTGCACTAAAAGGACTGGAGAACAAAAGGGGGAGGAGCTAGGCCTCACCATCCCTTTGTCTACCAATTCTTGTACTTGCTTCATGATCTCCTCTTGTTGAGCTTGTGAAACTCGTATAAAGAGGTTTATTAGGCGGTGAGCTTCCTTATAGGAGCTCAATTCGATGGTCATCATCCCCTCGTTTTGGAGGTAAGTCCATAGGGATATCATCGATGAACACATCTTGGAATCCTTTTAGAAAGTTAGACAAGTCTAACTCTTCTTGATTCCTACCATTCACCTTTGATGAAACATTAGGGCCTTTTAGGGATTCTTCGACAAAAAACATGTACGTAGAAACTCAGCTCTTCATTGATTTATTAAGAGCAAGAGGATTTACAAGTGGTATAGTACGACCAATCTCATTAGCATCTATATACATATTCTTTTCCCTGTAGGTGAAGTAGATTCTCCTTTCAGGGAACTTCATGTTGGCAACCATGCGGTTAAACCATGGTACCCCTAGGATAGCATCCTCATGTTGGAGAGGAGAGATAAAGAAGTCTTCTTTGTCGACATAGCTTTGGACATGAAGCCTCAACTTCCCAATCAAGGGAGTAACGGAGGCTTCCTGTCCCTTGAAAGCGGCATCGGCAGTTACAGCATCACCCATCTCAAAAGCTTGAATGCCCAACTTAACGCCATTGATATGAAGTTGTGAGTAGAACCAGGTTCAAACAAGATGAAGGCATCATGCTCCCTTACCTTTCCCCAAGCATAGGAGAGAGGTGATCCTTTACAATGAGCATCCTATTTTGGACCTTCATAGTGGAAGCTCTAGGCGTCTCATTGCGAGCATTTATTTTGGGGCAAGAACAATAACCATGTCCTTGCTCCCCACACTTAAAACATTTGTAATCATGCAAAAAGTTTCAAGCTCTTCAGAAGAGAGTTTATTTTTACCTTTGTAAACTCCTTTCTCCGTGGACCGATTGTTGTTGTTGGAATGGCCTTGGGAAAAAATTTTGGCATTAATTTTTCCCTTTGCATCACTTTTGTCTTTATTTCCATGGGCTTGACATTCCGTCTAACCCCTTGTTGGAAATTGATGCGTGAAGCAACCATGGTATGGTGGATTACTTCGCCGATAGAACCAGGCCGTTGAGAGTTGACATACTTGGCCATCTCTTCAGGTAATCCCACAAAAAATTGTTGCTTTTGTTCAGCAAATTCTGTCTTTTGAAAGACAATAGCCTTGAGATGTAAATCCCAAAACTTGTCCACATATTTGTGGATAGACTCATGAGAGAGAAGCCTCAAATTGCGCCATTCGGTGAGCACTTTGTCCTTTGCATCGCTTGCAAGGAATTGCTTCATGATGGAAAGGCCTCAAACGACTTCGAAGGTGGAGAGAGCTAGCGGGGAATGAGGATAGGGAAGAGGAAGAAGAAACATTCCATAGGAGAAAGAAATAGTTCCTCACTTATCATTACTCTTCTTGCTAGCATACATAATAGCATAGTAATGAAGATTGAGAAGATGGAAAGCTTAAGCATTGAAGCATGGCTCTTGGTTGGATTTGCATTCCATAGCCAAGAGTGTTGGTGTAGGCTTTCACTTCTCACAAGCTTGAAGAAGTAGGTGGAGTTCCTCAACTTTCACCAAGTGAGAATTGTTCCACAAAAAGAGTGTGTGTGTGTGTGGTGTATATTCCCCTAGCACCCCCCTTGCTTGCTTGGGGCGAGTTGTTTCTTTTCCACATGCTTCAAGCTCATCTCCCCCTAGCCAATCACATGCAGCATGCAATCAAGTACATGGATAGTCTTTTGAAAAGTGTCCTCTTTACCCCTTAGAGAGAGAGAGAGAGAGAGAGAGAGAGAGAGAGAGAGAGAGACAGAGAGCTTGAAAATATCTAGATATTTGTTGGATGGAACTAGAAGCTCATTGGACCCCTCTTTAGCCCAACCAATAGCATTCAAGCACACCATGTGGTTAAGCTTAGGGAGAGTCTGACATGTGTCCCATGTGCCCTTTGAGAAAAGGGGTGCCCTTTGGGTGAGTGGAAGGTTAGGTCAAAGATTCCCCTAACTTTGGGACTTTCATGCATAGGAAGCTTCTCAAGCACCTTCCTCACTAAGTTTGTAGGGTCTCTTTTTGACTCAAGCACCTTATCCTCCATGCATCCGAAGCTTCTCAAGCACCTTCCTCATTAAGTATGACAAGTACCTCAAGTACCTTAGTCATCAAGCATGACAAACACCTTAGGTGGAGTTCCCACCTCAAGCTCAGCTCTATCTTGCCTAAGGTCAAAGGCAAGTTTAGGTCGGGTTTCCACCTCAAGCTCAGCCCTAGCTTGCCTAAGGTCAAAGGTAAGTTTAGGTCAGGTTCCCACCTCAAGCTCAGCACTAGCTTGCCTAAGGTCAAAGGACATTGAACACTAACCATTTGAGGTCTTTAATTAAGCTAACCCTAAGGTCTTTTAAGCTCCATTAGTTAACCTTGCTCTTTGACAGACCATCTCTCATTCGTGCCCCTTTACCATTGGCCCCGTGTTGAGATAGATCCGTAAGCACATGTCTATATTCTAACCCTTGTTCCTGTTTATTATCCCACATTAAATGATCAATTTAATATGAGAAAATCATTTGGGTTGGTTAGATATTAGATTTAGTGACACTAGTGTCTCTCGTGCTCATCTAAAGGGCCCAAATGCAGGCAAGGCAGTACAGAGAATCACACATCGCAATGTGTTGAGGGTCGTCTACATCTGTAGAGAGAGGAGGAGATTGCAGGCATGAAAGCGAGGGAGCAAGGGATGAATCGAGGAGAGAGTGAAAGCACATTCTTGCCTGCAGCTACCCTTCGCTGTCTCTTCCATTTCTCGCTACCTCTTCTCACTGTCTCTTCCATTCCTCCCTATCTCTTTTCACTGTCTCTCATCTCCTATTTGGGGGATTAGGAGGAAAAAGCAACGCAAGGATCTCTCTCTCTCTCTCTCTCTCTCTCTCTCTCTCTCTCTCTCTCTCTCTCTCTCTCTCTCTCTCTCTCTCTCTCTCTCTCTCTCTCTCTCTCTCTCTCTCTCCATCCATTTCACCACCAAGGATCGCGCTGCATAAATTCTGTCATGGGGGGACAGATTTGTACCTCAGATGGTGGAGGTCAGTTAAATGTGAGAGCTAAATGGCTCTGTTTGTGTGTGTGTGTGTGTGTATGTGTGTAACCCTAGCACATAGCAAAACCTTTCAACGTCCTCCTCAGCCCCCCCCCCCCCCCCCTGCCTGGGCGAAAGGGCTGCCCTTGGGGGGAGGCATTAAGCCTCACCTTAGCCCCCCCCCCCCCCCCCCCCCCCCCCCCACCCCCCCCCCCACATCGAGATCTGTTCGGTCTCTGAAAAGTTTTTCTAGGCGAAGTCCCTAGACCTTGCGAAGTTCTGCCATGTGCGGTCCTGTGCGGCCTTGCGAAGTTCTGCCCTACGCAGTCCTGTATGGCACTGTGAATCTCTGCGGAGTACGGCCCTGCAAAGTTCGGCCTGCGAAGCCCAGCGACGTACGACCCTGAGTTTTGATGTACGGCCTCTGTCGTACTCCGCCCTGCGAAGTTCTCTTGTACAATCCTGGCTCACATTTCTATACACGCTGCCAATAGTATACTCGCATACCCACCCAATGCATACCTGCTCTGTTCGGCCTGCCGACCTGAGTTGTGACCTCAAGAAGTTAGCATTTGATTTTGGGCTTTGAAGAGTATGTTCTCACCAAAGCCTCCAGCGAGGGAGAAGATGGCAACCAACAGCCCCAAAACATCGGGGAGAGTACCGACTAGTTTTGCTGTTGTCCTTGCAGTTCCGAGCAAGATAGATCGCATTGGACAATTACAAGTTGCCCTCGACATGGTCATGGACGAAAACCGCGATCTCAAAGCGCGTTTTAGCACGCTCGAAGCACGATTTGACTCCATGATCGGCCTCACAACAGACAAGGTGAAGGAAGTCAAAGAGAAGGTCACTCAAGTTCACAGGATTGCACTCGCCAAAGTGGAAACCTGTGTGAAAACAGAAATGCGGGAACATCAACTTCAAGAAGAGAATGCCCTCAAGCTTCGCATCGGAGGGCTGCCCCAAGCATGGGATGAGTGCCAACAAGATTTCTGCAAGTTAATCGATCTCCTCAACAAGACTCTTAAACTAGTCCATGTCGACTATGATGCGGTAGAATGTATCGTCAACCAGCTCAACACCAAGCGCACACCTAGTGAACATGCTATTCTTGAGTTCAAAGACAAAGAGGAGCAGCTCCGATTACTCCAGCAATCACGTCTCCTTCAAGACACCGGGTTTTGGATCGCCGAAAAACTCACCCCGACACAAGTCAAGCACAAAAGTGAAGAGTTGAAAAAAGTGCATGAAGCACGAGCCAAAGGCAAGTGGACAGTATACCGAGGAGGGAAGGCCATCATGCAGGAGTTTCGAACTCCTAAACCGGCCCCTGCCCCGTAGGATCCCCCTTAGGCTTTTCTTTTTCTTTTGATGGACTCTCAATCCCTAACTGATATGCGATTGCCCTCACTTAGAAGAAGCGGTTGTAATGTTTTGATTTTGGTCCCATGGGTCATATGTGACCTCCGAGGATGATAATTCAATCTATCTATCTCTCTCTCTCTCTCTCTCTAAAAACGCAGCCATTTTTTGACCTAGTAGACTTCAGTCCACTCTTTTGATCATAACTTCTTCATCCGAACTCCAATTTGGGTGATCTATAGCCTCAATCGAAGAGCACGAAGTCCTCTACGCATTGATGTGAAGACAGAAATTTTCAGAGTTATGGAAGGCATTTCTGTAGCAGCATTTGCGAAGTGAACAGGTTCAACAAAATTGATTCTCATCTCCTATTTTACATACAATGTCTTCCGGCACTCGCAAGGGTTCTTCTTCTTCAACAAGGTCCACAACCATTGTGAAAAATGATCCAAAATCTCCTAAGTGTGGAGATAGCAACACAACCACCCAACCAATGACATCGAAAACCATGATCATGGCGTACTTGGTATCATTGCAAGAGACCGTAAACAAACAAGGCGAAGACTTACGAGCACTTGCAATGGGGAATGGCACACTAAGGGTACTTGTGGTTGAGAATGAGAATCTCAAGAGGACACTTGAGATGCAAACAACACGTTTGATGCAACTTGAAGAGGAAATCAAGGAATGTAAACGCTCTCTTGTGGACTTGAATGCTTTGAAGGAGCGGATGAGCAAAGTAGAGAATGACCATGTATTGAAAGAGGAGAAATTTGACACTATGAGCCGGGATGTATGCGACATGAAAAATGTATGTACAAACAAGTCTTGGGCTGATGTATGTGGTAGCAATGTGGTTTCTAATTCCTCACTCATGCAAGCTATGGTTCAAACAAAGAATGTTGAGAATGTGGATGTGGAGGAGTTGAAGGAACGGGAGCGACGTTCCAAGAACATTGTTATTCGTGGAATTCCCGAAGAGAAGTTAGAGACACCTCCTTCTCTTGCCATTGTTATTGAAGATTTCTTCAAAACCCACTTTGGCATGTCCGTGAGTTATGGTCTATGGAGCACATAGAGTGGGGAAGCAAGGAGCTCCTCGCTCGGGAGAACGGCCAATTGTATGCACCATGCCGGATGAGACCAAGCGAAAGATTATCCTTGATAATAGTTGGATCTATTTGAGGGATACAAAATGTTTTGTATGTGAAGATCGCACTATTAAGCAACAAAATATGCGTCGCAAGGCATATGAGGAAAAGAATAATAAAAACAAGGCGATCTCTCATGAAGAAAATGTGCCCAAGGAGGAGGCAAGTCTCTCAAGCAAATAGGGATGCGTGACCTATCAGACCGAGTTACAATTGAAAATATGCTTTTGGAATTGTAATGGATACCCATGGAATGCGGGGGTTGGCATTGATGAACTAACAAGCAAAGCCGATGTTGTACTTCTTGTTGAAACTTGGGAGCATGATACACAAAGGATTAACGGCTTGGAGGATTACAATGTACATTCATTGATGTGGTCAAAGAACCTCAAGCAACGAAGAGGACAAGGAGGGTTAGCATGTATGGTTAAGAAAGGATTGGAAGATTTTGTATCAATTGTGAAAGATGACAAGTACAAACGTTATGTATGGCTGAAAATTATGACACCAAAAAGAGCACCCATTTTTGTAGCCGGTTGCTACATTCCTCATCATGATTCTCCCTTTTATGCTTGCATGGATAGAGATCAACCATTTTCTGATTTGGAAGAGGACGTTACTTATTTCAAAGGTGAAGGTGATGTTATTGTATTTGGGGATATGAATGCGTATTTGGGGATATGAATGCTCGCACAAAAACATTGCAACATGATACTCAACAATTTGATATGCCATACATTTCAAGGGAGTTGGAGGAAGTTCACTTGTATGATCGTACTTCAATGGATGAGAAAGAGCCGGATCACTATGGAAAGTTACTTTTACACATGTGTAATAGCACGGGTATGCTCATTGCCAATGGTGTATCTTTGTGGAGTGGAACCAATGGATTTACATGTAGGAGACATAATGGGGATAGTGTGATTGATTATATGCTACTCTCTGAAGCCATCATGTATCGCATAAAGAGTTTTATGTTTGGTCAATGGACCCCGAAATCCGACCATTGCACCTTATGTATTGACCTTCCATGTGGAGAAGCAACTAAGCATGATAATCTCAGCCAAAGGAAAGAGAAGTTATCACTATGTATGGATTTCAAACGGGCACCAATGTACATTGAAATGGTTGAGCAAAAATTATGGATGACAAAGCTTCAATGTGATGCACCATTGGAAACTAAATGGGAAGCTTTCAAGAAAGCTATTTGTTCTTGTGCGGAAGAATGCTTTGCCATAAAGCATCTCCATGGTATCAACAAAGATAGATCATGCAAAAGGTGGTTTGATAAAGAATATCAAGATGCTTGAAAGTCCTTGATAAAGCTTGATGCAACTATGGACAAAGACAACTATCAAAGTCATTTGCATACATACAAGGCATTGATTCAAAAGAAGAGAAGAAGATGGGAAGTAAAGCAACAAGAATTTCAAGTCCAAGAAAAGGCACATGCATGTGGAAGATTTTGAAGAAACTTGAGAGGCAAGCGGGTTGACAATTTTGGTAACTTGAGTCTAGTGGATATGTACACACATTGTAGGCAATTATATGAGCAAGCAAATACTGAAAAAATGCCATTTTATGGTTCACTCCCATGTATGCCATCTTTTTTTACTATTGAGGATGTATGCGGTGGGCTTGAAAAGTTGGCCACTCGCAAAGCGGGAGATCTTCAAGGTATCAAGCCGGAGATGATCAATGGACGGGAGATTTTACCCATGAGTGGATGTGTGATATGTTCAACCTTGCACTTCAACATGGTATGCCTTATGATTGGAGTACTAATTGGGTTAAGCCTTTGCATAAAGGAGGGGATGTAAAGAATGTAAGCAACTAACGAACTATAATGATTGGGTCTCTTATGGAAAACTTGTTTGGGTGCATAATGGAGATGAAATTGAGTGATTGGGCTGAAGAGAATGACAAGCGTGCAAAGGGACAAGCGGGTTTTCGTCGATGCCATAGCACCATTGATCATCTTGTCACTCTTCGTGTTCTCATGGAGGAAAGTCGGTTGAAAGGCAAGCGATTGTATTGTTGTTTTGTGGACTTTAAGAAAGCCTTTGTGCGCTCCTTGCCGCACTGTCAAAGCAAGGGACTTGCCATTACACCGTGTGCGAGCCATAGACGGCTCTAAGCACACAACTAGCTTAACTAGTAAGCTCAAAAGAGGGTAATGGTGTGTCACTCACCGCTCTATGCTCCTGCCGTGGAGGATTCCTCGCCGCGAAGAAGAAAGAGACGCCGCTACGTCGCGCTCAACCCCTTCACCGCCGTCGTGCCGCCGCAATGCTCGATCACACAGACTCTCTCTCTCTCTCACACATACACACACAAGGAGGTGAAGAAGAAGAAGATGGAGATGGAGATGGAGCAAGAGCACTCTTCTATTGCACAAATGAGAGAATGAGTGAATTTTAGGTTTAGTTGGCTTTTATATGAGTTCACCCCATTCACACTTGGGCGCCCATGCTTAGCCAATTAATCCCTTGAATGTCCCAGTTAGAGTGCGCCTCTCATCGGCGATCACTCTTACCCTTTTTCTATTGGTCCGACAAGCCCGGTACCTGACTCTACCAAATACATAATACACGTCCGTCATAGGTGATGGGGTGTCCGTGAGCCGTGAGGGTTAACATGCCCCCCTTCCTGATGTAGATTCCGTCCTTGGAAGCTATTGAGTTGAAGCTCGTTCGTCGAGGTGGAAGAGCATTTGAGATGAATGTCCTTAGCCTTCTTCAGTCACTGCAAAATCAAACAACATTGGCACAGTAATTGCATTCTCATAAGTGATTAAAAAGCATATGCAGTTTTAGGTAGACAAATTGATTGGTAAAAGAATTTCAAACAATTTGTCAGCAATGAACATTAAATTGCAATGTAATCAAATGCATAAACAGATGTAAAGGTAAAAAATTAAACAAGTCTGGGATCGCTAATTTGACGGTCGAAAGGCACTAGAGATCGAATATTAATACCATGGGTAAGCTTCTTAATTTTCTGTGGTCAATTAAGTTGTTTAATCGTGAGAGCCAAGTATTCATGTTCGAGGGCTGACTAGAGGCTATATCTAGAAGACCTTGTAGTTAAGCTACCATAAAAGGAATTTCTCACGAAATCATCGCCTGACTGATTACTTTTTCTTTGACCCCCCAAAGTCTTTTCACAGTGATTCAATTTTGATGTGTGTGCTTATTTTGTATGCCTTGGGTTTTTTGCTTTTCAAGTAAAAGCGCCCATACTGGGAACCTCTAGGGCTCTAGTCCCATAGGCAATACATGTGAGTGAAGTACCAAATCAAGCTGAGATTTCTCTTCCAGCTTAAGATTTTACAGTGTGGCACTTTGATTTTTTGTTTGTTCATTTTCAGCATTTTAATTTTGTAACTTTGGGGGGTCATATAACACTGATACACCTCCCCAGGCTCATCACACTAGTAAACTCCCTTTATAATACTTAAGCTAAAGGTCAATAGGGTCAAGCCCACTAGAAAGCCCTAGTACATTTCACACAATGCTGCCTAAATCGGATTAAGAACCTAAGTAACCATTAATTATTAGGAAGGCATTCCCCATGGTATTAAGAGAAGATTTCTAACACCTAACTTGGTCAAACTAGTTTGTCGGACTGCTTGATTTTTAAACCTAGACAAGTGATTATGACAAAAAATTACATTGAATTAAATGTTTGATACTAAGCAAATGCGGTGAATATTAGGCTACCAATCACAATTAAAGCTGACAATCATAGATGCAAAAAAGATAAGGGGCAATGCTAATGGACAAGAAACACCTGTTTGTGTCGATGGTCGCGCTTGATTTGAAGAGTGAGTCGAGATAAAGATTCCATGAAGGTCCAAATCCTACCAATAGCAACACGCTCCTGTACACACTAGGAAACAAAAGGAATACCTCCAGGAGGCACATTAGTGGAAAAAGGTACCAACACTTATTGAACACAACAAAAAACATAAGGAAACCTAACCTAATTATTTGCACTCCCCCTAGAGAGTCAAGGGAATAGGATATTGTAGAGGTTGGGGGGAAACCCTAAGGCTAAACCCCTATCCTCGTCGTCGAGATAAACAAAGTCATCATCCATGAGACCATATGTGCCATCCGTGTAGTCTTGTAAATTTTGTTCTTCATCATAGGTGCCCATGTTTAGTAAGAAGGTCACTAGACGCCTATAGTCATCTTGGTCAAAAGGGTAGGCTTGTGCAATGGGAGAAACGCTCTCTTCTAAGTATGGATCAAACGTGGTCAAGAGACTTATCAGCCATTCTAACTCCTCAAAATTCCTCTCACATGCTAGCTTACCTATCAAATCCCATTCACATGCAAGCACTGGAAAGACCATGTGAAATATTTGTGAAAAGTAACGAGGGTACCTCTCACCCAAGGCAGGAGTGGATGACTCTAGCGTACTAACTATATCTGTACACACAAATAGATGATGGTTAGAGTGCAAATATTACAAGGGTCGTGTTCTTGTGCATAATTTGTTTTTATGATTTGTGTTATGGCTCTTGCTCTTTTACTTTTTTATCTTGTTTTTGTGAGTATAAGGCTTTATATATACATTCCCTAAGATCGGAGATTAAGAGGTCAGGGAGAAAGGTTGAGAGGGAAGCAAGTGAATGATGGATGTCCACAAACACTCCCCCCTTCCTTGGGTAGATCATACCGTTTGAAATGATTTCGTCACCCTTTGAAACTAATTGTTCCAGTTGGTAATAGGTGAGGATTTTTGCCAGTAGTTTTCTATTACCCTAGGTGCCTCGTCAAGTTGCAAGGGTGGTAAGGTACTCTCCCAGGATCGAACTTGAAGTGGTTCATCAGGTGATTCTTGAACACTGGGAGGTGTGGATTCTTTTGTAGCTTCATGGAGGTCCACTACTATAGATGGAGGCTGTGTATAAGCTTTTACCTCTATGGATGTATTACATGAGGAGCTAGAAGCTTCATGGAACTCCCCCCTTCCTGAGCTAGGTGGAATAAATTGGTTTTGCCTTGGAGCCCAAACTAGCTCTGGACTAGGTGTGTAGCATTCTGTGATCTTTCCCTTCCCACGGTCTGCCATTGGCTTTAGCGTTACACTGTTTGACTCATATGGGTTTGTTGTCGATAGGGAAGGACACATTTTACGTTTAGGTACCCAAATTTTCTCATTTCCATCATAGTAGCCTTGGGCTTCTAATAGTCGTTTTGGAATCCATCGTGATTTGGTCTTGACTCTCCTAGGGCGCGCTCTTGGTTTTCCCAGGAAATTTTTTCTTGAAATGGATGGGAGGGTTGAGGTAGTTGGAAGTAAGGCCTTGGGGACCCATTGATATTTACTCTTAGGTCGTGGAGGTTGAGTACTTGCAATATTACTGCTTGCTGCAACTACAAGTGTTGAAGTGCTAGGTTCATGGGTAGCCGGCAAAGACGAGTTAACCACCTTGGCTTGTGAATGTTGGCTATCCTTCAACTTTGCTAGAGTTTGCAACGTAGGTGACTTTGCTTGAATGATAGGGATAAGAGTCGGTGGTCGCGTCGTGACACTACCAGTATCCCAATCAATAGTGCATTTGGTTGCCAACATCCACGTGCGTCCTAGGTTTACGTTGCCTTCCATAGCTCCCGTGGGCATGACTAGAAACCTCTGCACTATGCTTCCATTGTCATAGACACCAGGGGTCTGAAGGACTCCAAGAATAGCAGTTTTCTTTTTATTAATGCCCTTGACTTGCATCGTACTCGGGGATACGGTCGGTTTCCCTAATTGACACCAAACTCCATAGGATAACAAATTGTGTTTAGCTCGCGTATCTAATAAGGCATTGTATAGTACTTTCCCATAGGGGCTATTTAGCTCAATTGGGTATCGTAGGGGTGGCTCAGATTCTAATGAGTCGTCATCTGTGTCCTCAAAAAATGCTTGCGTGATTCCCAGATTAGCCTCTCGTTGGCGTCTAAGACGTTGTTGTCGTTCTCGAGCCTCAACTCTTGCTTGGATTTTTTAAAGCTTTGCTTGTTCCTTGGCAGCCTTCTTTTGATGGATGGCTTGCAACTCTTCCTGGCTTAGAGGATCATAATATCTTTTGAATTTACTCCCATTAAGGAATCCAATGGTTTCAAATCCATCTAGAGTCTCCACACGAATGGTACCCTGCGGAGTAATTTCACACACTCGATATGGTCCCTTACCAGCGTATTTCAATTTCTTCTTTTCATTACGTACCCCGTACATAAGAACTTTATCACCAACCTTGATGTCTTTATCCTTAAAATGGCTATCAAACCACTTCTTTCTCCTATCCTTCTCCACTAGAGCATTTCGCACAGCTAATTGCCTTTCTTCATCTAGCCTTTCCAGGATATATAATCACTCCACTAAGGGGTTGCCATCCCAACCTTCTTGAGAAGCTACTCGAAGACTAGGGATGACAAACTCCCATGGCATAGCTGCTTCTTGGCCATATACCATCTTAAACGGTGTGCAATTAATAGCAACTTTATACGCAGTACGATAAGCCCATAAGTAAGCTTTAGGTCCCAATCAGTGCGATGAGCCTCGACTGTCTTTGTCAAAATGGAGATGAGAGTTTTGTTGGTACTCTCAGCTTGGCCATTTGCTTGGGGATAATAGGGTGTAGACTTGTGGTGAGATATCATGAAGTTTGATGTGAGTTCTTTTATTACTTCATTTATAAAATGAGTTCCATTATCACTCACAAGTTCAAAGGGGCATCCAAAACGTGTGATAATGTTCTCAAAGAGGAACTTAGCTGTTGTTTTTGCATCCACCTTTCGTGTTACTTTTGCTTCAACCCATTTGGTTACATAGTCGGTAGCGACAATGATATATCGTGATTGCGTGTTACGTGCAGCTAGACTAATCGGTCCTACAAAGTCTAAGCCCCACTTTTCAAATGGTTGGGTTGCCTTGATGGGATGTAGAGGCATCCTATCCCTTCTTTGTGGCGTGTTGAAGCGTTGGCATTCATCACATCCCTTTGCAAAAAGTGATGCATCCTTAAACAGAGTGGGCCACCAATAGCCTGACTGTAAGATCTTTCGGACAGCCAAATTTCCTGAAAAGTGACCACCAGCTACGCCCATGTGTGCCTCTTGTAGAATATATAAATACTCATCCTCGCGGGCACAGCGTCTAAGAACATCATCTTTTCCTCTCTTATAGAGAGTTCCAGCCAGTAAGCAATAGGGTTCGCATTCCTTGATTAATTTTCGAGCTATATCTTTTCGCAGTTCTTTGGGTGGAAAACCATTAACTAAGAAGTTAACAATCTTTTCACTCCATTCAGGCATTGTCTCAACAATGAACAAAGGAGTATCAGGCAATTCATCATCAACCCCCGTAGGAGCTTCGCCATTAGGGATACGAGATAAATGATCCGCCATGACATGTTTCCTCCCAGGCCTCACAACAACGGTGAAGTCAAACTCAAGAAGAATTAACAACCATCGTGTAATTCGACTTGTGGAACACGGCTTGTTTACCAAATATAGCAATGCTTGATGATCAACATAAAACACAAACTTGGTAGCAAGAAGGTAATAGCGAAGTTTCTTTACTGCGTAAATCATAGCTAGACCTTCGCGCTCTGTAGTAGTGTAGTTCATATCGGCATCATTTAATTGGCGACTTGCAAAGCTAATAGGACAGTCCAATTTATGTTCTCCTAGTTGAGTTAGAACACACCCATAGCAAAATTTGATGCATCAATATGCACATGAAAAGGTACATTCCAATCAGGTGTTCGCAGGATTGGAGCACTTGTTAGGGCCTTCTTTAATAACTCATAAGATTGATGACATTCTTCTGTCCAGTGAAACTCGATAAGAAGCTTGTACAATGGACACGCTATCTCGGCAAAGTTTAAAATAAATCTTCGATAATAACCAACATGGCCCATAAATCTTTGAACTCCTTTATAGTTCGTAGGTGGTGGCAAATCGGCAATGGCTTTAATCTTACTCTCATCTGTGGATATCCCGTTCTTGGACACTATATGCCCTAGAATGGCTCCATGCTTAACACAAAATTGGCATTTGAAAGGGTTCAATGAGATGCGATAAAATCTGCACCTTTCAAATATTTTTCGTAGATATAACAAATGCTTCTCCCAAGAAGAATAAACACAAAGGTCGTCTAGGAAAGCTTCACAAAACTCCCTTAGAAATTCTTTAAACGCAGTGTTTATTAATCGTTGGAATGTAGCAGGGGCATTCGTTAAGCCAAAAGCCATAACACGAAATGCAAACACTCCAAACTCTGTGATAAAAGCAGTTTTAGCTTGGTCCTCTAATGCAATTGTGATTTGATTGTAACCAGAGTACCCATCTAAAAAGCTATAAGCCTCCTTGCCCGCAACTCTTTCAAGCACATGTTCTGAATATGGCAAGGGATAATGATCTCTCCTAGTGGCTGCATTAACTTTCTTGAGGTCCACGCACACTCTTAGTTTACCATTCTTTTTTGGCACAATGACTATTGGAGAAACCCATTCTGAGTGCTCAATAGGGTATATGAATCCACATTGGATAAGTTTTTCAATCTCCTCTTGTACAATTTTGGCGTACTTAGGATTCATTGGATAGGGTCGTTGCTGGACGGGTTTAGCAGTGTTGATCATGGGAATTGTATGTTGCACCATAGAAGGTGGAACGCCCTTCATGTCATGATATGTCCAAGCAAAGATATCCTTGTATTCCTTGAGGAGCTCCTTAAGTACAACCTCTTCAGTTTCGGTAAGGTCTTGAGCAATAAAGACTGGTTTAGACTCCTCACCTGGTTCTGCTAATTCTATCTCTTTAACTACCGTTGGACCATCATAGACTCCATTGCTTCCATTGGTAGGTATTCGTTGGGCTTTGGCATACACAACCTTTCGCTCCCCCGTGGTATAAGATTTAAAATGTTCAGGAGCCGTATGTAAGTCAGCAGGCTCTTGTCCTGACGGAGACCTTTCTTTTAGTTCTGCCTCCTTTTGTTGTTGTGCTAACTCTTGGTTTTGACGTCTTCTTATAGTTCGACTCAATTTTGGCTCTGTAACCGCCAATTGAGCGAGGTCAATGGGTCGCGGGATGCACCACATGACACTCTGGAGATGTTCACCCCAATTGTCTACTAGCTTTCGATGAGCATCACATGCCCCTAGATAGCTAAGCCATTTTGCAATAGATCTTTCCTTGTTTATCCTAGCTCTCACATTTGCTCAATATCGTCGTCTCTTATATGACCTTTGTTTCTTGTTAAGGTTTTAATTTTGGTAAATTTTTGAACTCGACTCGCTTGATAGGTCTTCGCTTGTATCTTCTTCACTCTCATATAAATTACCATAGATGGTCGTACTAGACCTTGAGTGTTCAGTTTCCATACTTGGCTCACTCGATGTTTCCTCAGGTTCTGAATCCATTTCTCCCTGAGATTCCGTTTCTGATGTGTATTGGCCTGAAGCCTTTGAGGAATCATCGGTTTCACTCTCAGGTAGGTGTGCCTCTTTCTTATCATCGGATGTTACATGCGCTATACCTAACATGTTTACTGGTGCAATGTGTGGTATCTCTTCCCCATCTGGTGTTACCCAGGTTGTTCCTCTAGCTCCCCATGTATCTATAGTTGCCGTTAGGTGTACCCAATCGACATTGTCTGACTCAGCCATTCCGGGTAGGATATCCATATAAGGAGAGTTCTTCCCAATATCCGTGTCTTCGTTACACGTGTAAAAATACTGTAATGGACCTGAGTGAATTGTTGTGTCTGATCGATTATCAATGATGAATTTTATTCCTAGAGGATGCGTTCGACCACTTAAAAGATCAACTTGAATGACAGAGTCTTGGAACTGTAAGTAGACGTGGTTTTTGGACCAGTCATGCACCATTTTTGCTTCCCTCATGAATGGACGCCCTAAGATAATCTCAAATGACATAGGATGCTTGGAAACATCCATAACAATGAAAGTCTGCCTTACCTTGTGTCCCAAGACCTTGATCTTGAGATCCTTAAGCATTCCAATAGGCGTAACAATAGATCCATTAGCCATTTTTACCACTACGCTTGTGGCTTCAAGGTGAGGTCGCCCCATAGACTCCCAACAACTCTTTGTCACCATGCTGACTCCCACACCACCGTCAAGGACCCCCTTTACAGTTAATCCTTTAGTAGTGATTGGTAGAGTAGCATTAGATTCATCACCTTCAAAGTATTGCCCCAACTTGTTAACGGGTACTTCAATTACAGATTCATGTCCCGCTAGGTCAGATGGTGGTGCTAAATGTTCCTCATCATTCATTACTGAGTCAGGTTTGTTCATATGTGCAAACTATGGTAATCCGGCCTGTAATTCTCCATTGAGGAAGGCTCGAAGAGCTGAGACTAGCTCAGGGTCTTTATATAGTTTGGACATGATGGTGGTTCTAACTTGTGAAGACATGAAATCCATCAATTTGGCAACATTTAATGGCATCTTGTGGGACGTAGGACCCTGACAAGAGAATGGTGAAGATGGAATCTCCACTTCCTCTAGGGGGTCGGATATTCCCTCACCAAACATTCTCTCTAGTAGGAAAGGTGTGTGTCCACTTTTAGATGTCCTACCCTCACTCTCTTCCCGAATGATACTGGGTATAGCTAACGGCCTGTAGTTCTTGTGAGGTTGAACTTGTGTGGGAAACACTGTGTCCGACATCTGGATGTGTTTGGGTTCAGGTTCTAATGTTCGTTGAGTTTCTTCCACCAAACCCCTCAGTTGTTGGACTCGTTCAATTTCCACTGTTGGGTTTGGATAGGTTCCAATCTTTCTCTTGCAATCCTCATTTTTTGTCTCTCGTGGCTTATCTTGGGGGTTGGCAATTGGGTAGTTTAACTTTGAATACTCTTTTGGTGTTCGTCGTAATTCCCTCTCGTGATCCTCCTCACTGGCTTTTTCCTTTGTAGTAACAGTTTTGGTCTCCGTGGTCTCTATCGAATCTGAGTCATCCTCAGGGTCATTCATATACATGGGATCCTCTCTTGTCCCTATGTTAGTCTTTGAACTAGGTTTTGAGCTAGAAGCATTAAGGGATTTCTTTCTTCGTGTTTTCTTCTTTCTCGCTCGGCCAATGGATGCAGCATCTCTCTCTTCGAGGATGTAATTTTTGCTTTTGGAGCATCGACCGTGTGAGTGCATTCACTGGTGCTATGTTTATAGTTGGTGGTGTCCCATCAACAATCTATATTATGTTCAATGGTGTAATTTTCGGTGCGTTTGGATTGTTAGGACACTGTGCGATCAAATGATCTATGCCACAACGATTACAAGTGAGTATTGGCATTGCCAATGCACTCCCTTGACTTGTTTGCATTAGTGCGGCATTCTTTTGCATTCTAATGGGGCACTCAGCTACTCGATGTGGTCCACTACATTCGTAGCACTAAAGAGGTGGTCTCCTGGCAAAACTATTAATGTTTTGGCCTCTTGCTGCTAGCGCAGTAGCTTGATATACCGGTTTGATTTGTCCCCAATGGTCTTCCATATAGTACATGGGACACTCCTCAAGCATGTCGATTCCATAGGTGATACTAGGGTCTATGTCCCCTTCGCAATCTACATAAGTACTAGATGACTCGCAACCTATTTGGTTCATAGGTGTAACTCTTGGATGAGGGGGTTGCGGTCCTAGCACTGGAGGTGGCAACGGTGTGGTTTGGACCACATTTTGGGTTCTAGGGACCATGTGCTGTAATGGCAACTGTTGCTCCATGGGTGGGGTAGGCATCAATGCAGGAACTCAAGGTGAGTCTGCCTAAGCTATAGGCGGTCTATTTTCCATGATGCGTTTAAGCATTAGGCAATCCTTCGCTTGATGGCCATACCTACCACACGCGTTACAAGTCCCGTTAAACTTTACTCTGAAAGTAGGGCATTCACTCGTAGTATGTGGGCCCAAGCAAATTGAGCACCATTGTTGCTCCCTTCTTGGATACATATGAGTGTTTTGTGGAGCACGATTACCCCTAAGGCTTTCTTGGATGGCCTTGGTGAGATCTGCCAAAGTCATCTCAGATATCGTTTGCTCTTTCACGATTGGCTTTATCTTCATTGGCTCATGCCCTGATGCTTGCGAGCTACTTGACTTCGGCTCGGCAGACACTCTTTCTCCTGCAATCATTAAATTATCCTCCAATTGGATTGCATTCATGGTGACTGCTTCCCAAGTAGTGATACCTCTAATGACTAGGCCATTATAGATACTTTCATGTCGTAGTCCCCTAATGAATCTATCGAGCAATTGGTTGTTGTTGAATCGATCGTTTGGATTGCATCGAGAATTCAAATTCTTTAGGCGACTAATGAAGTCTCTCACGGATTCACCTTCTTCTCCTTGGGCTTTCTTGAGCTGAGAGGCTACACCCCAAAGTACTCCCTCTCGTATGTATTCTTTTAAGAACAGTCTCCTAAGAGTAGAGTAGATCGTTTTCTCTTCTACTCTTAAGGTTCTATACCAATCTCCAGCCTTTCCGCTTAGGGTCAAACTCAAAGCCTTACACTTATGTAGCTCATTGTGCTCTTCCAAGGAATCGAACACATGTTCAAAGACTTCCATATGCTTTCTAGCATCTCCGTCTCCACTGAATTTCTGTGTGAGCTTAGCTACTTGAACTGCCTTGCTCCTAGGTTGTCTATCAGGTGCACTACGCATGTTTTCCACAATAGAGCGACCGATAGTTTGAGCAAATGCTGCCAAATCTCCTATTTGAGCAGGTATAATGGGTGTATGTGCTCCTGGAACCACATGTGAGATGGGAGTTGGCCTTGGCCTTGGCATACGCGCGGCTCTTGGGTCCCATATTTCGTATGGTGGTGTACCAGACGGTGGTCCAAAGTTTACAGGCGTGGCCCTAGGCATAGGGGGTGCCTGATATGCCATGTTATTATTAAATGGCATGGCTCCACTTGTATAAGAGCTTGGATAATGCCATTGTGGATTGTAAGCTCTTGGAATAATCGGAGGTGTAGGAGCTACATGAGGCTGAGGTACGACAGGTGCACATGATTGATACATACATGTAGGTATAGTTGGGGGCACTGTGCTACTAGGCATCGGCGCAGTGTTAACAAATGAACTCCATGGTGTACTTCTTGTCATGCTCACCACTGGGATATGCATGGTAGCCGTAGTGTCATTAAGAGAAAGATGAGCTAGATCTGGGAAGGTAAAGCTGCCACTTGTGGGCTCAGATTGTACTGAGGCTCCTGGCGAAACAACATATGGAGGATCAATGGGGCTCACTGAGGGAGTCTCCATTTGTGACAGGGTTGGTTGGTTGGCCTTTCCCGTATCCAAGAATCTCATTAGGCCTGTTGAAGGCATGTTGATCCCTGTGTTCTGTCTTTCTAACTCGACAATCCTATGGAGGATATCACAAACTTTCTATTGTTGCTCATCTATGCTAGTAGCACCAGATGTGGATTGTAGAACATCTAACCAACCCACATGATAGGTGTGTCCTGTGTACCGATCAGTTAAAGCTTCTGCTTGTAGGTCATACTCCCAATTTTTGTTTAGGAATATCCCATCTAGGCCTGGCGTGCTGGAGGTTTCCCTCGAAGTGGAAGCATTATTGCTCCCCATCGCTTGCCCCTCCGTGACTGCTACCTTGGGAGCACTCGGTTGCTCGGCTGGCATGATTGTTGTCATAGGAGCCTTTGCTTTCAGGGCTCGACTTTGTTCTAGCCTTCGTAGGTTCTCAATTTCCCTCTCCCTTGTTGCTTGCATATAGCGTTTGATCTCTTGTACTTCGGCAAGACTCCTACCATCGGGTAGTAAAACCTCAGAGGGAGATAGTCCTAAAGGATCAGGACGTGTAGTTGATGGAACATTCACATGCACACTCTCAAGAATCATAGTGTCTATTTTAGGTATGAATGACGAATTTACTTCCCCACTCCCTTCATTTATTTCATTAACCGCATGTTTGGAGTGAGTAGCTCTACTAAGGGTCTCTTTTAAGCGGCTAAACACGCTGGACCCGGGCCGTGGGCCCATGGCATGCATGTCTTGACTTGAACTATCAGGGTTTGGTGTAGGATACCCCTCCATGACTTCGTAGTCAGAGGAAGAATCACTAGACGCGATATGAGGATCTTGGGTCGTGCTACCTTGAGTCCCGGCCGAAGGTCCAGAACCTAGGGTGGAGGAATAATGGGTGCCCGCGTAAATGGAGGCACTACCAATATGCTCGTGCTCTAACACTCGTCCAGAGCGTAGGTTCATATGACTTGGATCCCCTAGAAGTGTCAGTGAGGGCCCGTGAAGGCTGCTCACCTAGTAATTTTGGGTGTTTTGCAACCCAAGTCTTTTCTTATTTATTTATTTTTTGATTTTTTGGTCCTTTTTTTCTGACCTAGCTATAGAATAGAACGTATGATAGCTCAAAAAGAGCGTCTCGATCAGAGGGACATGCCGTGCTTTACAGCCCTCCATTTGGTCACTTTATGCCCTCGGAATCCCTAAAACCGTCAATTTCTAGTGGGAAACTAGGCCCAAATTAGAAAGTCTAAGGGTGCAAGTGGGAAGAGAAGGAAGGAGAATGGAGGACTTGCCCCACATGCTATCATTCCCTCTTGAGGGGGTAGGGTATATATATAAGAGTGAGTCTAGTATATATCATAAGACTGAGGACTGAGGCCTGGGCCTGGGCCTGGGCCTGGGCTTGGGGAAATGATTCCGATTTTTTTTTTTGGGCGGCGGCCGCGCGCGGTTTTGGTGACCCTTTCTTGGCCACACACATTGTCACCTACCTACCCTCCCAGCCAACAGCTCACAGCTCACAGACAGCTCACTACCTTATCTACTTACTAACAGTGCTGCTAACCAGTAACTAATCTACTAACTAATCTGTTAACTGCTTACTGACAGTGAGCTAACTGTCCACCTACTTCCTCTCTCACTACCTTTCTGTGCAAAGACTGTGTACAGGCAAACCTTGACAGAAAACTGTGTACAGACTGTGTGCAACAGAAATTGCTAACTGCCTTCCTACGTATTCATTCACTGCAAACAAGCTAACGACTACTAATTGTGCAAAGACTGTGTGCAAACAGAAAACGTAACATTATGCAAAAATCACAGAACTTGCAGACAATACAGAAATTAACAACTTGCAGAAAAACAACTCATTCCTCTTCCTCTTCCTCTTCTTTCCTACTACAAACAACTCATAGGAGAAGCACAAAGTGCCTCTTGGGCTTAGTGCAGGGCGATTCCCCGGTAGCGGCGCCAAAAATGTGCGCTCCTTGCCGCACTGTCGAAGCAAGGGACTTGCCGTTACACCGTGTGCGAGCCATAGACGGCTCCAAGCACACAACTAGCTTAATTAGTAAGCTCAAAAGAGGGCAATGGTGTGTCACTCACCGCTCTATGCTCCTGCCGTGGAGGATTCCTCGTAGCGAAGAAGAAGGAGATGCCGCTACGTCGCGCTCAACCGCTTCACCGCCGTCGTGCCGCCGCAATGCTCGATCGCACTCTCTCTCTCTCTCTCTCACACACACACACACACACACACACACACACAGACACAAGGAGGTGAAGAAGAAGAAGATGGAGATGGAGATGGAGATGGAGATGGAGCAAGAGCACTCTTCTATTGCACAAATGAGAGAATGAGTGAATTTTAGGTTTAGTTGGCTTTTATATGAGCTCACCCCATTCACACTTGGGCGCCCATGCTTGGCCAACTAATCCCTTGAATGTCCCAGTTAGAGTGAGTCTCTCATCGGCGATCACTCTTACCCTTTTCCTATTGGTCCGACAAGCCCGGTACCTGACTCTACCAAATACATAATACACGTCCGTCGTAGGTGATGGGGTGTCCGTGAGCCGTGAGGGTTAACAAGAGGACTTGCCCCACATGCTCTCATTCCCTCTTGAGGGGGTAGGGTATATATATAAGAGTGAGTCTAGTATATATCATAAGACTGAGGACTGAGGCCTGGGCATGGGCTTGGGGAAATGATCCTGATCTTGGGCTTGGGCTTGGGGAAATGATCCCGATCCCGATCAAAATTTTAGTGTAGCCCCCTAGTCACTCACGCTTAAAAATATTTTCGGTTTTTTTTTAATAAATTTTTTGGGCAACAACCGCGCGGTTTTGGTGTGCCTACCTAACCTCCCAGTCAACAGCTCACAGCTCACAGACAGCTCACTACCTTATCTACTTACTAACAGTGCTGCTAACCACTAACTAATCTACTAACTAATCTGTTAACTGCTTACTGACAGTGAGCTAACTGTCCACCTACTTCCTCTCTCACTACCTTACTGTGCAAAGACTGTGTGCAGGCAAACCTTGACAGAAAACTGTGTACAGACTGTGTGCAGGCAAACCTTGACAGAAAACTGTGTATAGACTGTGTGCAAGCAGAAATTGCTAACTGCCTTCCTACTTATTCATTCACTGCAAACAAGCTAACGACTACTAATTGTGCAAAGACTGTGTGCAACCAGAAAACACAACATTATGCAGAAATCACAGAACTTGCAGACAATAAAGAAATTAACAACTTGCAGAAAAACAACTCATTCCTCTTCCTCTTCCTCTTCTTTCCTACTACAAACAACTCATAGGAGAAGCATAAGGTGCCTCTTGGGCTCAGTGCAGGGCGATTCCCTGGCAGCGGCGCCAAAAATGTGCGCTCCTTGCCGCACTGTCGAAGCAAGGGACTTGCCGTTACACCGTGTGCGAGCCATAGACGGCTCCAAGCACACAACTAGCTTAACTAGTAAGCTCAAAAGAGGGCAATGGTGTGTCACTCACCGCTCTATGCTCCTGCCGTGGAGGATTCCTCACCGCGAAGAAGAAGGAGACGCCGCTACGTCGCGCTCAACCGCTTCACCGCCGTCGTGCCGCCGCAATGCTCGATCGCACTCTCTCTCTCTCTCTCTCACACACACACACACACACACACACACACACACACACACACACACACACACACACATACATACACACACACAAGGAGGTGAAGAAGAAGAAGATGGAGATGGAGATGGAGCAAGAGCACTCTTCTATTGCACAAATGAGAGAATGAGTGAATTTTAGGTTTAGTTGGCTTTTATATGAGCTCACCCCATTCACACTTGGGCACCCATGCTTAGCCAACTAATCCCTTGAATGTCCCAGTTAGAGTGCGCCTCTCATCGGCGATCACTCTTACCCTTTTCCTATTGGTCCGACAAGCCCGGTACCTGACTCTACCAAATACATAATACACGTCCGTCGTAGGTGATGGGGTGTCCGTGAGCCGTGAGGATTAACAGCCTTTGATATGATTCCACGTAACAATTTGTGGAGAAGGATGGAAGAACTCCAAGTGCCAAGTGAGTTTATGCTTGCGGTTTCTCGAATCTATGAGAAGGTGATTTGTCAATTGCGCATGGGAAGAGAAATTTCAGAAATTTTTGTAAGCACTATTGGGGTTAAACAAGGATGTCCATTGTCACCAACTCTCTTTGGTCTATGCAT
Source organism: Adiantum capillus-veneris (assembly GCF_014529385.1). Lineage (NCBI taxonomy): Eukaryota > Viridiplantae > Streptophyta > Polypodiopsida > Polypodiales > Pteridaceae > Adiantum > Adiantum capillus-veneris. Next base: position 99,340,029 of record NC_140951.1, read on the forward strand.
CGATCAATTGGAACAAATGGTACTTGACTTTATACAAGAAGAAGGCATTGAAGAGGTCACTATTTGCAATGCGGTAATCATGCTTTTGTTGTATGCGGATGATGTAGTGCTTCTAGCACACACTTTAGAAGATGCACAAAAGCTTATGGTTGTCCTTGAGAACTTTTGCTTGCATAGTGGGCTGATTGTAAATGAATCCAAAACAAAGGTTATGCTTGTGAAAACCAACCATAAGGAGAAGCCATCCATTGTGTACAATAACGAGACACTTGAAGTTGTTGAGAGCTTTAAGTACCTTGGTCTTGAGGTTCCATCCAATCACAAGTGGCATGAATGTGCTATGCGTCGTTTGGAAGCGGGAAAGAGAGCATATTATTCATTTGAGAACATGTGTAATGCGGGAAACATCAAGTGTTGGGTTCTCAAGAAGTATCTTTTTGATGCATTGGTGACACCGGTTCTTCTTTATGGAGTTGAAGTGTGGGGCGGGAACATCTCAAAGTCTACTTGGAAAGAGTTTGAGAATGTCCAAAAGCGTTTTCTTACAAACTTTCTCCAAGTTAAGACACAAACACCATATATGCTCATACTTCTTGAGTCGGGATCTCTTCCAATTGAGGTTATGGGCATGGAAAGGGTTGTGGAGTACATGATAAAGATGTGTCAAAACCCTTCACATCGACTTCCTACAATTGCATGGGAAGCAAGCAAAAAAGTTCAAAAGACGCATAAAAGCAAGATCTTGAGCACGGGATGGATGCAAGACATAAAGAAGTGGTTTGGGAGATGGGATGCATTACACTTGCTACATGATGCTTCAATTGACTCTCAAGTGAATGAAGCTTTTCTACAATGCCAATGTATTACGGCTTGGGAGAAATCCGGTGGGTCACGCTTCATACATTACACCACCTATATTGCCCCCAACTACAAAACCATGTTCTTCGCTGAGAGAGAGGAACCGTACTCACACTTACATGCTTGAGCCTATTCCCTTGTCCGCGATACGCACTATCGCAACAATTCGGCTTAGCTCCCATTTCCTTCGATGCGAGATAGGGCGTTGGGGCAATGGAGAAGAGTCAAATCGATTGTGCACATTATGCTCACTGCAAGTTCGAGAGTCTGAGTACCACACACTACTAGAGTGCTCAGCTTTTGATCACATCCGAACTTGCTTCTCTCACATTTTCAACCATAACTTAGACCTACACACTTTCCTCTCCCAGCCAAAGTGTGGGCTCTCCATTGCGACTCTCATCACTACAATTTTGGAGCATCGAGAGTCACTCATCAGCCATACACATACTACATCACATGTAACTTTGGTCCCATAGGTCATAGTTGACCTCCGAGGACGATAATAAAATCTATCTATCTATCTGTGTGTGTGTGTGTGTGTGTGTGTGCTGTCTATGGGGGTAAGTCTCATCATCTTCAAAGTTTTCCTACTTCGTGCTTGCATCCATCAATGGCAAGGCTGAGAGTGGGCCACAGATCAGGAAAAAACCGTGTTCTGTAGATTGATGCGAGGATTAGTCTTTTGCTTTGTGTTGCTCTTCAATGAGCTGTGCATACTACAAGTCCAAAGTTTCCTTGGGTGATAATGTGTTTGGGGGGGGGGGGGGGGAGAGGAGAGAGAGAGAGAGAGAGAGAGAGAGAGAGAGAGAGAGAGAGAGCTCGTAGAAGTTTCCATGGCGTACAAAGTAGGTGTTCGTTAAATTTCGGCTTGCTTGCCCACGTGGCAAAGCAAGGCCAGCCGGTTACCGGTCGACTGTAGCCATTAGACGACCTTTGACCAAAAAGTCAATATGCGGGGGTGCACACAGAGCAGTCGAACCCACGACCACACAGCTTTGTGGCGTTGCCTTCACCATTGGGCTACGTGTGTGCATATGCAAAAGCTGTGGCACATGCACTTTCTATATTTTAAAAGTATATGTTAACCCCCCCAAAAGCCACGTGATCGGATAAACAGATTGCCTCCACCTACATGTACACAAGCGAGCCGAAATTTAACATGAGCTTTGATAAAGGGGCCAATAAAAAACCACCCCCAAAGAAAGGACAATGACACCCCCAATAATAAGACAAAGCTAAACCAACTTTGTGCAATTCAAAAGAATGTTCAAAGTTCATCTTTTTTGAAATGCAACCTTTTCATTGGGCAATGGAGACAACCTTTGTTGGCACCCATGTCTTTCTTTTGGGGTTGGTGTGTCTTCTTTTCACACCCATTTTTGTTACACAAGAATGCATAAATGGATTTATAACTTTCGGCTCCGATCATCAAAAAAGTTGAGATCAATTTTTTCGTAAAGCTCTCGACGAAGCGAATCAAATGAGCTACTGACTGATTATAATTGAGCTCGGGGATCGGAGATCTAAGCTCTCTCTCTGAGGTGGCCTTAAGTTGGGGGTTTTACCCTAGAGGAGGCGTGTGCAGAGGTCGAGATGGTTTTCGAGCTGGAATGGTCGAAGAGCTGGAATGGGCTGCAATTACTTTTCCTTCCAAGTTCAAAATAATGGAATCGAATCATCAAAATTAACAACTTTGTTTGTAAAGTAGAGCGCGTTTTAAACTTAAACAACTGCCCAATCTTTTTTGAGGTGCTCTATTAAGGAGAATCCCAGCGGATTCTCCTATGGCTTTAAGGGAAAAAGGAGGGAAGTGGCAGGTGCAGAGAGAGAGAGGTGTTCCATGCGTCAAATGAGCGACGAGCAAGAGAGAGATTTTTGCCCTGGTTTGATGCATCAATACCAGCATAGAGACAAAGAGTTTGTTGTGCTTCTGTAGCCATGGATTGTGTGTGCGCCTACAGTGTTGAATTACCGTTTCTGTGCATCGACTCATAGCGCATTGTTTGAGTGTGTGATGCAGGAGCTCTCTCTCTCTCTCTCTCTCTCTCCGGGTCGTTTCTCTGCGGTGTATGGCCCGGGTGCGCTCTAGGAGCTCTGTCACTCTTCCTTTCGTTTCTCTGCTGCAGGGCAGGGTTGGGAGCCCCCGTGTGCAGGCATATGATGTCTCAAGCGTAGGCTGCTTGCTTGAAGTGAAAGCACGAAGGTGGAGAGAGATGCACAAGAGCGAGAGGATCCCGCCAGGGCGAAGGAAGCGAGAGGAGGGCACAGAGGTGGTGATGGTGACCGCGGCTTGCTCTGCACAGTGCATGATGGCGACAAGGAGGGTATTTTTCCTTTTTGTTCTCAGGTTCCCTTGCTGACGAACTAATTAATGGTTTACTGAATTTCGAGTAGTAGGGTAGTGGTAATTATGCCAAATCTTTTTTGAGATGCTCTATTAAGGAGAAACTCAATGGATTCTCTTATGGCTTCAAGGAAAAAAGGGGGAAAGTGGCTTGTGGAGGGAGAGAGAGAGAGAGGTTCATTAAATGGAAACTAAAGGAGATCCTCGCACCATAGCTTTAAAAAAAATAAAAAATAATTCATTAATTAGTTGAGAGGGCGGAAAGGAAAAGGAAGGGTGACCCGGAAGAAAGACAAGTGACAAAATCATAAGGCCTCCTTATACAGGAAACAAATAAAGAACATGAAAGTGAAATACAAAACTACAGGGATGGTAATCACATTGATTCATAGAGAAAGTGATTTTAAAATTACATCATAAAATGTTGACCATTGATGATGAAGGATTGAAGATTATCAAAGTGGTATTTTGATACGATAAACGCAACTATAATGTATGGAATCATGATTTCTTTTTGTCAAGAGGATGAGGGAAGGGAGAGATGAAAGGATGGAAAGGGGGGAGGGGAGTGATTACAATCATTTAGGAATCATAAGATAGTTGAATGATCCGACCAAAAGCAAAATCGTGTGCTTACTACGAATGATGCAGGGGGATTTTTTATCCAAATATGATCGAGTTTTGAGGTGTACACAGAGGTGACATCACGAATTTGTTGTGTATAGCCATGTGATTGGAGCTCTTCTTCGTAGTAATGATATTGATTATTTGTGGGATCTACATTCAAGTCTCTCATAATGACACTCATTCGTGTAGGATGTGATTGTTGAAGCAAGGTACGGAGTTGTGACACTTACGAAGCTGAATGGATGGTATTCAAGAGCAACAAAGCCTAAGTTCGAGACTTGTTTTAGCAAATATTCTTGGAAGACAGCAACCAAAGAAAGTGGAAGCGGACAAAGAAAGTGGAAGCGGACACAAGATAGTAGTGTCAACAACACTAAGGCGGTTTGATAGGTGCTTGAAAAAATTGATGTTACGAACAAAGCATGAGCAATATCCACTTTTTTTGAATTCATTCGCCATAAGCTGATAGCCAAGCCGCCGCTAAAAATGAAGCCTTGTTCAGTTTTCCTCTAGGTCCTCTAGGACTGAGTTTCTTGCCAAGCGGAGATTTGGATGACCAATTTTTTGTTTCGAGCTAAAGCCGACTCGACAACAATTGTATTGTTCTTGCTCTCAAGTTTTTTGTTAATCAATGTAGGTAATTCTAAGACCACTGGTTCACCTAATGAAAAATCATCGAAGTTTACATCCACATAAAATTACTCGCGTCAATGCTCCAAGTCATATACTCATCACAACTCATAAAACAACAACACAAATACATGTACTAACCATCCATAGGGATATCCAAAGAAGTAGGTGAAGCCAACCTTACTTTAACCAAAAATCCTATAACAAGAAACTTCGAGCTTGTAGAATAACAGTCATTAAACATAGGTGTAAATTTCATATAGGGAAAGGAGGGAGAGAAGATAGATAAAAGTTGTATGTTTCTATGATGAGTAAATTTCTCACGTTCAACATGGACAACTTTAGAAGAGAGTAATGAAGATAGATAAAAGTTGTATGTTTCTATGATGAGTAAATTTCTCACGTTCAACATGGACAACTTTAGAAGAGAGGATGAGTAAATTTCTCACGTTCAACATGGACAACTTTAGAAGAAAGTAATGATAATAAGAGTAAATAGCTATTATCAAGGAAATCCAAAAATAACTTCGTTTCTTTTTCATGATTACACATTATTTAAAGATATTTCTTATACTTCACAACTTAAAATTTTGAAATAATGAAAATCTCAAATTATAAATTTAGGTAGTATTGAAAATATGGGAATGATGTTTAAAATTCAACATTACTTGTAAAAAATTATAAGCAAGTAATATGCTATTATAGCATGGAAAAATCACTTAATAATTTTTTTTGGGACAACCAATTATTAATAAAGAATTTTTTTTAATCATTCAATAGTCTTAATCAAGGTAAAAATCGATTCAAAATGAGTGAAATTAAAACACTGCATTTTCACATTTTTGATATATAATCTACCTGCAGCTTTACACATCATCTCAATATTCTAGAATAAACCCAGATAATTCGAAATGAAAAACATTCAAGAGTCAAAATTATTTTTTAATACTATTCCATTAAAACTATACACGTGGTCCAAAGCTAGAAAGAGAAAAATATTACACAGCGATGCGATATCATCTTTAAACTTCCCGCAAGGTCCCAAAGTGATATATTCGTTGTATTAATTCAACAAAGCTCTTCAGATCTTGCGCGCATTAAGGATTTATTTTTTACTTCCAAGAAAAATTTGGATCTCTTGTAAATCATAAGCTCAAAGAAAATAACCAAACAGTGCATATGATCCATAATTGGCATGTGTTCATTATCATAGCTTATCGTGCATACCAAATCCCATTCGTATTTGCCTCGCTGCTGCTATGCCGATGTGACGACATCAACACGTACAATTCCATCATTAGGGCAAAGCAAGTTCAAATGCACACCCGAAACAGAACTCGGGCAACCAAATGAATCATACCCTAAAAGAGCTTCATCGACAGAAACCACATCCGCCAGCGTTTAGGGCTGCGCTACGCACGGGAGGAAAAACTCTGTCACGAACATACCAAGTCAAAATTGAGAACCATGAAGCAGTAAACAATTCAGCAAAACATTTAATAGTTGTGAAATGCGAAAGGTTACGGGCCTGTACAACCGAGTGCAAGCCATGAGGACTGCTTCTGCTAATGGGCAGACTCGGAGTAGGTGGAATGTGCAGTGCGGCAGCAGCTGCAAGAGACGGCCGACAGTGCGGCAACTGCAACAAGCTGCAAGACAGTGTGGCAGATGCAAGAGACGAGCTGAGAAAGGGGAGCATAAAACGCGAGTGGTCTGCAACCCATGCTTACACGATGTGTGGCCCCGCAGTGGGTAACTCACGCACAGAGAACGTTCTCTTTAAGGTGGTTAACCGACCCGCCTACCCGGTGGTGCAATCTTCAAAGCGGTAAAGAAGCGTAGTGCAATCTTCAAAGCGGTAAAGAAGCCTAATGATGACACTGTCTACCCTAAACGTCTTATCACTCTCTCCACATATGATAAGCCAATAGATTTAATCATGCCACATAGTGGTTCTTGATATAAATCCACAAAACGAACAAAATAAATAAAAAATATTTTAGTCAGCAAAAAGACAATGCATCGCTATAGCCTTTGCCCTTTGGGCAGGCGAAAAAAAAGAAGGGAGATTTTTGTTTTTTGTTTTTTTTTTGGGGGGGGGGGGGGGCGGGGGGGGGGGGGGGGGGGAAGGGATGTACACATGAGTTTGTTACTTTTTTTAATGTTTAAGCCCACCATACACTACCTTCATAGGCTTGTAGCCAAGTTGTTTAGCTTGCCTCGCACTCTTTCAAGTGATGCGTTCAAATGCTAGTCATAAAAATTGTAATTAAAAGTGGTTTTGTTGTAGCCTTTGAAATGAATAGCAAGTGAAGATTTTGAAGCATCTTTTATCATATACATGTGGTAGTGATGTGTGTGAACACACTTAGGACTGTCGGGGCATTTTTTTCTCACTAGGAGGTTTTTGTTCCATGTGCATTGTATATAAGCCCATCATTCTAGGGTTATTTATCTTTTCCATTATTGCACGCTAAGTAATACACTTTCTGTTGTGTGTCTTAAGCTTCCTTTGTCTTCTCCAAGTTGTGTGTGTTTTGTGCAACCCTAATTTCAACAATTGGTATCAAAGCACGTTGTGTCCTCTTGAGCTTGGTCGCCAGCAACAGCTCTAGCCCTGCTCACTTTCTCTAACTTCGTCATTTTGTGCACAAATTCTATCATTGCCATTTTCTACATAACAAGTCACTTACGGTCTTCTACGGTTTGTGATATATAGCACGTGTCGTTTTCGCTTTCCTTCTCCTCTTTTCGGACAGTTTTCACATCAGGTGCAGCATTTACCATGGTTGACAACAACACAGATGTGTTCAAGATGTTTGTTGCTGAGGACAGATTGGATGGGAACAATTACCCTATGTGGGCTTATATGATGCAACATGTTCTTGTGTCGAAGGGTGTTTGGAACATTGTACAGGGGATTGATGTGCGTCCTGGTTCTGAGGATATAGGCGATGTTGCAGGTCTTGCTGCAAGGATTGCTGCTATTAGAGTTGCTTTGCCTACGGTAGAACAAGCTCGTTGGAATGTAAAAGATGTGCAGGCTCATGTATCGATGGTGTTGTCTATGAAGCACGCTATTATTGCTCACATTCGTTCAGAGAAATCTACAAAATAGGCTTGGGATATTCTACCTGGTCTTTATGAAAGTCGCAATGAGGCAAAAATTGCATTGCTTCGTAAAGAATTGGAGCCAAAAGATTATGCATGAGGAAGATGACATGGACACTTTCCTTGCTCGTGTCAAGGATATCAATGAGCAACTTATTTCTACAAGAGAAGTCATTTCAGAAAATTCCCTTGTGCACACTGTTCTTGATGCCTTGCCAGATTCTTACTAGACTTTTGCTAGTACTTGGAGACTTGAAGTTGTCAAGTTTGATGCATTATGCACATTGTTGTTGCAAGAGTCACTTTCCAAAAAAAATGGGACTAGACAGCGTGCAGTTGAACAGGCCTTTATTGTTGCTCAAAGAAAAGGTGGTAACAACAATGCAGCCACTTCTTATGGTTCTTCTGTGAGTGGAAAATCACATGTTCCTAATGCTTCTGCTGACAGCAATTCGTTTGGAAATTCTGGAAATAAGGAAAAAAAGAAGATGTGTTGCCATTATAGTAAAGTTAATGATCACTTGATCAAGCAGTTTCCTAAGTTGAAGGTCAAAGAGGCTAAGAAGAAAGAGGCTCGTTTCACTACTAATGTTGGTTCCACTTCAAATGCAGCTATTATTGCATCGTCTGTGAAAGGAGACTGTGATGCTGATGTTGATGCAGAATGGGCTTTTAGTACAGAGTGCACTTATAATCCTGCTATCCATTATGCATGCATGTCAATTGCTTCAGATTCACATGTGTGGTATTTTGGCAGTGGTGCTACAAAGCACATTACCTCACATCGTGATTTGTTCACCTCTCTTGAATATGTCCCTCATGGGAATTTAGTTACTTGTGACAACAATGCCTCATTTCCGGTTCAGGGATTTGGAAAGATTGTGCTTACTATTGCAAACGGTAGTTCTTTCACACTTGTTGATGCACTTTATGTACTTGGGATCAAGAAGAATCTTTTCTCTGTATTTGCACTTGCTAGACTTGGTCTTGTAGTCAAATTTGTGGATGACAAATGTACAGTACATGATCTCAGTTTAGGTGATGAAATTCATATATCTACCATTTTATGCCGTGGGCTGTATAAGCTCACTTTGTATGACAAGTGTGGATAGAATTTTGCAAATGCAGTTGTGGATTCTAAGACTATTTCATGTGCAAAACTTTGGCATGCACGTTTTGGACATCTGAATTTTGTCAATTTGCTGCGTTTGCAAAAATCTGATGTGGTTGCTTCTTTGCGCCTGTTGAAGTACCTGTCAAACATGTTTGTGAAGGATGTATTTTGGGTAAGATGCAGCATTCGAAGTTTCCAAAGGATGGTTCAGTTAGGGCCACATGCAAGTTGCAGCTTGTGCCTAGTGATGTTTGTGGGCCCATGCGAACTCCGTCCTTGGGCAATTACCTTTACTTCGTGACTTTCATCGATGATTACTCCATGCATGCATGAGTATTTTCGCTTAAAGCGAAGTCCAAAGTATTTATGTGCTTCAAACAATTTTTGGATACGGCTAAAAATGTCTCAAAATGTACTATGGACACCCTCCATTTCGATCGAGGGGGAGTATATGTCTCATGAATTTAATGCATTTCTGCCTAGTCATGGGATAAAACACCAATGTACAGTGCCTTATACGCCTCAACAAAATAGTGTTGCTGAGAGGAAAAATAGGTCACTTATGAAATGGCACAATGTATGGTCAAAAGTCAAGCTTTGCCACATTCGTTTTGGCTTGAGGCCATCATGTGTCCCACTTATGTACTTAACAGGTGTCCTACGAAAGCTTTGCAGTCTATTACTCCATATGAAGCATGGCATGATAGAAAGCATTCTATTGAGCACATGTGTGTTTTTGGTTGTTTGGCATATGCTTTGGTGTTACAAACACAGCGCAGAAAATTGGAGGATAAGGCTATCAAATGTATTTTTGTTGGTTACAGTGCTGAAAGCAAAGGTTATAGGTTGTATCATCCGCAAACAGAGCGTACCTTGGTCTCACAGGATGTTATGTTTGTGGAAGATTCTATTCAGCTCTTGCTATCATGTACTAGAGACAGTACTATCAGCTCACAGGACATTTATGACACTTTGTTGCCTCTTTTCAATGGTGGACATTCAAATGTAAATTCCAATGAGGCAAATGTACAGCCTATGGGGGTTTCTGAAAATATTACAGATCAAACTATAACTGATGCAGATGTACATGATGTACTTGATGAGCAAAGGACTGAGAATGAGCAGGCTAGAGGTATGCCTAAATGGTTGGTGTATACTTTGCGTGATAGTAAATTGGATGCACCTTTATCTAGTTGCACTCGTTTAGGTTCTCGCCATGCATCTTATGCATTAGAGTGTTATGCTTTGGTTGTGTCTAACTTACAGGATGTTGAGGAACCTCTATCTTTTGATGAAGCACAGAATTCAAAAAATTGGATGGTTGCCATGCAATCAGAATATGATGCACTTATAGAAAATGACACATGAACGTTATGTGATTTAGCTCCTAGCAAAAAGGCCATTGGTACAAAGTGGATTTACAAGTTAAAACGCAAGCGGATGGTGAGATTCATCGCCATAAGGCTTGACTTTTTTACAAAAGGTTATGCACAGCAAAAAAGCATAGATTATGAAGAGACTTTTTCTCCCTCTTGTCATATGACTACTGTGCATTTTCTCTGTGCATTAGCAGCTCCTTTTGGTTGGGATGTACATCAACCCGACATTGTTACTGCTTTCTTGAATGGTGACATATTTGAGGAAGTTTATGTAACACAGCCTCGCAGTTTTGTCAAGAAAGGACAACAAGATAAATTGTGCGAACGTAAGAAAGCTTTGTAGGGGTTGAAGCAATCTCCCTGTGCTTGGCATGAGAAGGCTGACACTCATTTGGTCAAACGAGGCTTTCCTAATAATCCAATAGAAAGCACATTGTATGTAAAGCGTGAGGGTGATAAGACCATATTAGGTAAAGTGGGAAAATCCCAATTCCCAGGTTGGACAACTTTCAATATATCATGTATAAAATATAGAGATTTTGTCAAAAATTTGAGTTTTCTTAAGGTCTCATTCCACTTTATGCACATACAATACACAATGAAAACAACTAAAATACCATGGTTTCAATCAATTGGATTATTAGGAGACGAGTATATTGCATCCATTATCGTTGTCTATGTTCTATTGTCCTACCTATAACTTATCTCAACGTGGAGAGCTTGGTTTCTAGGTCCACCACTTGTCCAAGTTATGTAAAAGTGACTCAAGGTTCACAACTTGTGAAGCAAGGATCCATTGAGGAATACAAACACTTGGCTATTTTTTCTTAATTTATTGCATGTGACATTTCAAGCAAGGTCCACTTCTAATCTATAACTTCTTAATTTGAGGCATGGGGCATAATAAAAATGTGTAGCATATGCTCTATTGCCTCATAGGAAGGTTGTTTTCAAGGTGCACTTATCCATGCTAGCCTATCTTGGAGAAATGATGGAGCTTGCTTCTCTCCTTGTTTCAATGGAGACTAGCTTGACAAGTGGTGGACCTTTGCTTCTCTCTATGTTTCAATAGAGTTAGCTTGGACAAGTGGTGATCTTGGAACAAAACCCCCATGTAAAACATATCATGGGTATTCCAAGTGATTTGAAAGATTACCATTTAAGATATAACCTTATAGGTTGGACAAATGGAGCTTGGCTTGGAGAAATGGTGGACCTTTGATTCTCTCCATGTTTCAATGGAGCCTATCTTGGAGAAATGGTGGAGCTTGCTTCTGTCCATGTTTCAATGGAGCCTAGCTTGAACAGTTGGTGACTTTGCTTCTCTCTATGTTTCAATAGAGTTAGCTTAGGACACGTGTGGATCTTCAAACTAGCCAACTACTATCAATGTTTTCTAGCTTGACAAGTGGTGGAGTGTTTCTCTACTCCATGTTTCAATGGATCTTAGCTTGGACAAGTGTTGGACCTTAAACAAAAACCCCATTACAACATAGAATGGATTTTCTAGATTTCAATGGAGTCTAGATTTAACAAATGGTGGAGCTTGTCTTCATCCATGTTTCAATGAGACTATCTTTGACAAGTGGTGGACTTGTAACAGACCCCCCATGTACCATATCATTGGTTTTCTAAGTGATGGGAAGGAATACCATTCAAGATATAAACTTATAGCTTGGATAAGTAGTTGACTTTTAAAACCAAATTCATCATAATACAATGAAATACAGGTTAGCCAATTCCTAAATCTTGAGACCAAACCTCCCATGCTATTAGACATAATATATTGGATAAGTGGTGGACCTTCTATTATTTTCCCATGCCTAGTTTAGACTACCGGTACACTTTGCAGCTATAAAGGTTGGACGAGTTGTGGAGCCTTGTTTCTATCCATGTTTTAATGGATCTAGCTTGGACAAGTGGTGGACCTTGAAAAAAGCTTCCATGTACAACATATATGAGGTTTTTCCATGTTTTAATGGAACCTATCTTGGACAAATGGTGAAGCTTGCTTCTCTCCATGTTGATTTTGGAACTACCTTAGACAAGTGGTGGAGCTTTGCTTTTCTACTCTTCATAATACAATGAAGTATAGGTTGGTTACATGGTGAATCTTAAGGCCAAATCTCCCATTTTACTAGAGATGATAGGTTGGACAAGTGGATCAACCTTCTATCATTTCTCCATGACTATATTGGACAATTAGTAGACCTAACATCTCTCTATGTTGTCTAGAGATAAGCTTGGACAAGTGATGGACCCTGCTTCTTTCTTCCCTTGGTTTACTAGTTTGAAGACTCAGTATATATACTTTCTTAGATCTAGCTTGAACAAGTGGTGGACCTTGTATCCACAATCTTAATTCATTACAAAAAAGTATATGAAAAAATAACATAGGAATCTTGGTTTGAAGGTCAAGCAATTAGGTTCCAAATGCACATAATAATATATTTTCCACCCATAATAAAAGAAAGTTAAATATATTATTACCAAATTGACAAAGGTAACGTCCAAGAATTCTAGCTTTGCATCTTGTCAGATCTAAATCTTCATCAAGGCGACATGCATGTATACATCAACTTTCAAGCCATTCAAGAATACATGCACTTAGATTCCATAGTTTTGTTTTCAAAGTCTTTTAGGTTCTAAAACTCTTTCACATAAAGTATGTAATGACAAAATTCTTGAAGCAAACATTTGTGCCCAAGAAAAAGATCCCTCTCACATATTTAAAGTCCATGAATTCTTTTATCCATACTTACAAGTTTTATTTTGACATCAAACATCAATTCTCTCATAGTTACAAATAAATGCAACCTCGATATAAATTGACAAAAAATGAATTTCTTTTACTATATGACCCAACATAGGCCCCAATCAAATAAAAAATGAGTCCCCAAAAATTTGGGTGCACTCTAGTAATACATCAGAGTCCCCTTACAATAGGATGCACTCCAATAGTACATTGAAGTCCCCTTAGAGTAGGGTGCACTCCATTCAAGTGTTCATAAAATTGACACACTTTGTTTATTTATAAAAAAAGACTATATCAAATTATACAAATGTTGAAAGATACACACTAGAATAAAAAAAGCATCTTATGGCCATATTTATTCAATGCTTTCGTGTTGACAAGTACACACCAAGGACATAATTTGTCTCAGAATCACTATACTAATTTACAATTGTGTTGTATGTATAGACTCTCTTATCTCTTGCATACAACCATCCTACCAACCATGGAATTATGGTTCTCTGTAAGAAGTTTTGAAGTTGCTCGGAAGTTTGCCTCCACATCTTTGGAAATATAAGATATGTCCCTGGCATGTTCCACATCACCCTATATGGAGTGTCATCAAAAATTAAAGTATTGTTTGCATCCAAATCCTCAAATATCTTCCAAATATCACTCAAATTTTTGTGATAAACCCTTGTAAATCCTAACATGATATTTGGATTTTGGCAATTTTTGTTACTCATAAATACCTTGAACTTGGTATACTGCCCAGGAAAACATTTTTGTGTGATGCGTTGCACCCTTGTTAAGTTATAGCAACTCCATATCCATAGCTCAAAGTAATCAGCACAAAAATCCAAAAAACTTTGTGCGTCTGGTCGCACCACATGATAAACTTCATCTTTATCCTCCACAAGTCGCATGTGTTGAGCCCAAGATGGCATATAATCTCCATGTTTCATTTCAATTGTCTTGAGAAGTAACCCCTCTAGATCCAAGATAAGTACTCTTTTGATGTCCTTGAAAGCAAGTGGTAGGTGATAAGGAGGTGATTCATTCCTTGGACAAGGTCTTGGAGGAGGTTGGATGGGTAATTCAATAGTTTTCTTCAATTTATGCCAGCATATAGCCAATCCATTTTTCTGTAATGGTTCTGAAATTAAAGAACAAGAACACTTAATGCAAACATAACAATAGACATGAGTTTTACATTGTCTACCCTAAGGTTTTATTAGATACCAAAATCCATCTATGATCTACTCATTAATAGAAAGAAAGTCAAATTAAAATCCTGACTCTTTTTTATGCTACACTCTCTCTTAGTCTCAATACCATGGAGTTCAACTAGACTTAAGTCAACTAAAAACTACTTGTTGTTAAAGGTATGCTTGAAGTGCATAAGGCTTAACCAATGCTCTAGTGTAGAATGGGTATTTAGGTCTCAAGGTCTACCACTTATCCAAGCAAAGATCCATTTAGATATGGAAACCCAATTTTTCTTAATATAATGATATAGAGTGGACAAGTGGTGAATCCTGAGACCAAACCACTCATGCTACTAGGGATAATAGGTTGGACAAGCGGTGGGCCTTGAATGTAAACCCCCCATGTACAAAGTATTAGGGGTTTTGGGTATTTCAATCGACTCTAGCATCTTCAAAACATGGTGGAGCTTACATCTCTCCATGTTTCAATGGAGTCTATCTTGGATAAATGGTGGAGCATCATTCTCTCCATGTTTCAATGGAGCCTAGCTTACACAAGTGGGGGACGTTTGTTTCTCTCTATGTTTGAATAGATTTAGCTTGGACAAGTGGTGGACCTTGGAACAAAATCCCCATGTAAAACATATCATGGACATTACAAGTGGTGAGAAAAAATACCATTCAATATATAACCTTATAGGTTGGACAAGTGGTGGACCTTAACACCCAATTATTATTAATATAATGACATAGAGTGGACAAGTGGTGAATCTTGCGACCAAACCTACTAGGAAAAGTAGGTTGGACAAGTGGTGGACCTTGAATGCAAACCCCCCATGTACAAAATATCACTCATGCTACTAGGAATAATTTGGTATTAAGGTCCATGTTTCAATGGAGCTTAGCTTGGAAAAGTGGTGGACCTTTGTTTCTCTCTATGTTTCAATAGAATTAGCTTGGACAAGTGGTGAACCTTGGAACAAAACCCCCATGTAAAGCATGTCATGGGCATTACAAGTGGTGAGAAAAAATACCATTCAAGGTATAACTTTATAGGCTGGACAAGTGGTGGACCTTAGCACCCAATTCCTCTTATTATAATGACATAGAGTGGAAAAGTGGTGAATTGTGAGACCAAACCTACTAGGGATAATAGGGTGTACAAATGGTTGACCTTGAAGGTAAATCACCCATGTACAAAATATCATGGGTTTTGCATATTTCAATGGAGCCTAGCATCTAGGAGACATGGTGGAACTTACTTATGTCCATGTTTTAATGGAGCCTATCTAGGAGAAATGGTGAAGGTTCCTTCTCTCCATGTTTCAATGGAGCCTAGCTTGGACAAGTCGTGGACCTTTGTGTCTCTCTATGTTTAATATGGTTAGCTTGGACAAGTGGTGGATCTTGGAATGAAACTCCATGTAAAACATATCATGGGCATTTCAAGTGGCGAGAAAAGGATACCATTTAAGATATAACCTTATAGGTTGGACAAGTGGTGGACCTTAACACAATATAATGACATAGAGTGTACAAGTGGTGAATCTTGAAACCAAACCACTCATGCTACTAGGGATAATAGGTTAAACAAGTGGTGGGCCTTGAAATAAAACCCCTAGAGTGTTTCAATGGAGCCTAGCTTGGAAACATGGTAAAGCTTGCTTCTCTCCATGTTTCAATGCAGCCTATCTTGGATAAATGGTGGATCATCATTCTCTCCATGTTTCAATGGAGCCTAGCTTGGACAAGTGGTGGACCTTTATTTCTCTCTATGTTTGAATAGAGTTATCTTGGAAAAGTGGTGGACCTTGGAACAAAACCCCATGTAAAACATATCATGGGCATTACAAGTGGTGAGAAAAAATACCATTTAATATATAACCTTATAGGTTGGACAAGTGGTGGACCTTAACACCTAATTATTCTTAATATAATGACATAGAGTGGATAAGTGGTGAACTTGGGACCAAACCTACTAGGGAAATAGGTTCGACAAGTGGTGGACCTTGAATGTAAACCCCCATGTACAAAATATCACTCATGCTACTAGAAATAATTTGGTATTAAGGTCCATGTTTCAATGCACCTAGCTTGGAAAGTGGTGGGCCTTTGTTTCTCTCTATGTTTCAATAGATTTAGCTTGGACAAGTGGTGGACCTTGGAACAAAACCCCCATGTAAATCATGTCATGGGCATTACAAGTGGTGAGAAAAAATACCATTCAAGCTATAACATTATAGGTTGGACAAGTGGTGGACCTTAACACCCAATTCCTCTTAATATAATGACATAGAGTGGACAAGTGGTGAATCATGAGACCAAACCTACTAGGGATAATAGGTTGGACAAGTGGTGAACCTTGAATGTAAA
Source organism: Adiantum capillus-veneris (assembly GCF_014529385.1). Taxonomy (NCBI): domain Eukaryota; kingdom Viridiplantae; phylum Streptophyta; class Polypodiopsida; order Polypodiales; family Pteridaceae; genus Adiantum; species Adiantum capillus-veneris. The sequence goes on from NC_140951.1 coordinate 99,356,410, forward strand.
CCCCCCATGTACAAAATATTATGGGTATTTCAATGGAGCCTAGAAACTTGGAGACATGGTGGAGCTTATTTCTCTCCATGTTTCAATGGAGCCTATCTAGGAGAAACATTGGAGGTTCCTTCTCTCCATGTTTCAATGAGCCTAGCTTGGACAAGTGGTGGACCTTTCTTTCTCTATATATTTTAATAGAGTTAGCTTGGACAAGTGGTGGACCTTGGAATGAAACCCCCATGTAAAACATATCATGGGCATTTCAAGTGGTGAGAAAGGATACCATTTAAAATATAACTTTATAGGTTGGACAAGTGGTGGACCTTAACACATAGTTCTTCTTAATATAATGACATAGACTGTACAAGTGGTGAATCTTGAGACCAAACCACTCGTGCTACTAGGGATAATAGGTTGGACAAGTGGTGGACCTTGAATGTAAACCCCTCATGTACAAAATTATGGGTTTAGGGTATTTCAATGGATCCTAGCTTGGAGACATGGTGGAGATTGCTTCTCTCAATGTTTCAATGGAACCTATCTTGGAGAAATGGTAGATCATCCTTCTCTCCATGTTTCAATGGAGCCTACCTTGGACAAGTGGTGGACCTTTGCTTCTCTCTATGTTTCAATAGAGTTAGCTTGGACAAGTGGTGGGTCTTGGAACAAAACCCCTTTGTAAAACATAGCATGGACATTACAAGTGATGAGGAAAAATATCATTCAAGATACAACCTTACAGGTTGGAAAAGTGGTGATGGACCTTGACAAGTGGTGAAGGATACCATTTAAGTTATACCCTTATAGGTTGGACAAGTGTGTGGACCTTAACACCCAGTTATTCTTAATATAATGACATAGAGTGGATAAGTGGTGAATCTTAAGACCAAACCACTCATGCTACTAGGTATAATACGTTAGAGAAGTGGTAGACCTTGAATGTAAACACCCCATGTACAAAATATCATGGTTTTAGGGTGTCTCAATGGAGCTTAGAATCTTGGAGACATGGTAGATCTTGATTCTTTCCATGTTTGAATGGCACCTATCTTAGAAAAATGATGGAGGTTACTTCTCCCATGCTTCAATGGAGCCTAGCTTTGACAAGTGGTGAACCTTTCTTCTCTCTATGTTTGAATAGAGTTCGCTTGGACAAGTGGTGGACCTTTGCTTCTCTCTATGTTTGAATAGAGTTAGCTTGGACAAGTGGTGGACCTTGGAATGAAACCCCATGTAAAACATATATGGGCATTTCAAGTGGTGAGAAAGGATACCATTTAAGATATAACCTTATAGGTTGGACAAGTGGTGGACCTTAATACATAGTTCTATCTAATATAATGACATAGAGTGTACAAGTGGTGTATCTTGAGACCAAACCACTCGTGCTACTAGGGATAATAGGTTAGACAAGTGGTGGGCCTTGAAATAAAACCCCCATGTACAAAATAAAATGGGTTTAGGGCATTTAAATGGATCCTAGCTTGGAGACATGGTGGAGCTTTCTTCTCTCATGTTTCAATGAAGCCTATCTTGGAGAAATGGTGGAGCATCCTTCTCTCCATGTTTCAATATAGCTTAGCTTGGACAAGTGGTGGATCTTTGGTTCTCTCTATGTTTCAATAGAGTTAGCTTGGACAAGTGGCGGACATTGAAACAAAACTCCCATGTAAAACATATCATGGGTAGTTCAAGTTGTGAGAAAAAAACCATTTAAATATAACCTTATAGGTTGGACAAGTGGTGGATCTTAACACCCAATTCTTTATTATACAATGACATAGAGTGGACAAGTGGTGAATCTTGAGACCAAAGCTATCAAGCTACTAGGGATACTAGTTGGACAAGTGGTGGATCTTGAATGTACATCCCTATGTACAAAATATCATGGGTTAGGGTGTTTCAATGGAGTCTAGCATATTGGAGACATGGTGGAGCTTACTTCGCTCCATGTTTCAAGTGGTGGACCTTCAATTATTTTCCCATACCTAGTTTAGACAACCTATACACTTTGCAACTCTAAAGGTTGGACGAGTGGTGGAGCTTTGTTTATTTCCATGTTTTAATGGATCCTAGCTTGGACAAGTGGTGGACCTTGGAAAAAAGTCCCCCCTGTACAACATAGCTGAGTTTTTTCATGTTTTAATGGAAGAGAGATTTGACAAATGGTGGAGTTGCTTATCTCCATGTGGATTTTAGAACTAGCTTGGACAAGTGGTGGAGCTTTGCTTTTCTACTCTTCATAATACAATGATGTATAGGTTGGTTACATGGTGAATCTTAAGGCCAAACCTCCCATCTTACTAGAGATGATAGGTTGGACAAGTGGTCAACCTTCTATCATTTCTCCATGCCTATAATTAGACAATTAGTAGAACTAGCATCTTTCTATGTTGTCTAGAGCTAAGCTTGGACAAGTAGTGGACCTTGCTACTCTCTTCCCTTGGTTTATTAGTTTGAAGACTCATTATATATACTTGCTTAGATCTATATAATTACTCATTAGTTAGGTTACAAGTAGGTATGTAATTTGTTAGCCTCAAGGGACTTTGAATATTGAATAGTAAGAAAGTCAAGTGCTGGTTTGAAGATCTTTTGCTTATCTAAACTAAACTCTAACTCAACAATAAGTCTCTTAAGTTCCACGAATTGTCCTATATAGGCTCCAAAAGAGTCTTAATTGGTTTGTGCTAGATTCTAACTTCCTTGATGGGGTAGAATCCTAGAAAAATGAGGCACTATAAGTTTGACCTTAGCTCAAATGGATTTTCACTTAAACTAGACTGCAATTTGGCACTCTAGTATCTTTGTCTTGATGGAGTTTAACACTAGATACATAGTAGTGATATTTAAGCTTCATGTCTCTTCACTTGATCGAGATATGAGACCATACTTTCAAGGTCACCACTTGTCTTACCTAAAGACCAATGTGAGACATGGGAGCAAGAAAGCCATCCGATATTGTTTTAAGGACTATTACATAGACAATCAATAACTTAAGTAAAGCAAAAAGACTTGGATCTTTCACAATTAATAACTTAAGTAAAGCCAAAAAGACTTGGATCTTTGACAGTTTTTTTCAAACTAAAAAAGCACAATCTCATGCTAACAAAAACTATAAATCACAATTGAAAGTTTTGAACGAGAAAAAGATCAGCAATCTTATAAGAAGGATACTTTTCATTTCATTTGATGATTACAAACTAAAAGAAAGTCTCTCAAGAAATTGATAAACAAAAAATGTAGGTGACTGCTTCATTATTTTGAGCAAACATATCAAAATCTCTATTGATTGAGCTCCATCTAGTAGTATCCTTTGTAAGATCCTGCAAGAAGGAATAAAAAAAGAAGATTTGTTAGATACCATGCACATGAGTGTTCAAGTATGTGTATCAAGAATATATGACATGTCACTAGTACCTTAGGGTTGCTTTCTATCCAGCCTTAGAAGATTGTTCTCAACTTTCACCTTATTTATATAAGCCTTTGCTGTGGTTGCCTTCAAAACTCCTTTTGTGTTACAACCCAATTGCCTAGCTAAAGTGGTCAATTGTGACGCCTTCATGCTTTCAATGGGTGTACGCTCCTTTGCTAAGATCTCTTGTATTTGGGCTCTTCTCATTTCATTGCGGTGGCTTGTGTCACTTGCATTTTCAATGATAGTTTTATCCCTGTCACCTTTTGCAGGTGGTATTCTTCTTGTAAAGAACACCTTAGCTGACCAAACATCATCTTTTTGCTTCCAATACTCCATGATTTGTTTGTATTCACTATCATTTGTCACTATAGGTTGTCCATAACGATTAGAAGCAATTAAATCACGCACATCCCTTCTCTCATCAAGTTGAATCAAGTATGGCAGTAGCTCCTCCAAGAGCATATTGTCAACCATCTTCTCAGCATCAAATTGTGGTAGAAAAATGCAATTGTTTGCTGATGAAATACATCCCTTGTAAGGAGAGTCATCAATAAGCACTGTTCTTTGTGGATCACATTCAAACCCCATGGCAATTTTGGCTAGAGGCTTGAACATTGCCTCAACGTTTGGATTGTCGGGTCTAAACAATTTTTGAGTTTGAGCGGTGTAGCAAACATCTTGCGACCAAATTGAAAATAAAGGCAATGTATCCTCAGCTAAGTTGTTTAGTGCTGCAAGGATTTGATACACATTATTCCTAGTAGCTGTCGACCAAATTGCAACATTAAACTCTTGTAAAATAGTCTTCAAGAATTGGATGCAACCTGGCCTGAGTATAATATATCTTTTTGAATCCATTTGCACTGAGTTGTGGTGTGAGGATGGTTGAGGGGAACGTTTCAACAATAGACCATTTAAATCCAATATAATTGTAAGCATGGATTTCTCAACATCTACGCTACATGACGTAGTACCAATTGGCAATAGCTCGTGAGTGGACTTTTCAGTCTCTTTTGATGTATGTTGCATTTTTGAAGCATCGATTTCTTGGTTCTCATTATTGGAAGCTTGCTCAAGTTGCACAACACTAGACTCTAGTATAGAAATATCATCCATCTTGGGCACTTTAGAAACCATAGAATCTATGGATTCTATAGTTGTTGACTGAACCATAGGAGCATTATCCATCCCAGTTTGTGAATCTAAGAAAAACACACACACAAATGGTATCTCAAAACCACTAGAATTTTATTCACCATATTTATATGTAGAACTCCTAGTAAGAAATTTATTTAAGGTAAAGTCGTTGTTAGAATCCTTGCAACCATTTTCAGCATTCGTACACCAAACACCACTTGTCTAAAATACAATCTACTAACTCAACATTTTCCATCCTACACTTTATTAAAGATGAGTACTTAAAGTGAAAACTAAAAGCCACCCTTGTTGAGGAAACATGGATACAAGGTCCACCAAATGTCCAACCTAGACTACAAGAAAACAATTAGAGATTTGGCTTAGATTTGGATTCAAAGGCCACCACTTATTCAAGTAAGATAACTCCACTTGTTTAAGACAGTAATGTTTGAAGCCCCACCACTTGTCCAACCTAGACATTGATTAAATTTTGGTAAGATTTATCACAAATCTAGAGTAGAATCAAGATTCTATGGCCAAGGTAGTCAAATAAGTTAGACAACACACAAAGCATAAGAGCACTTTAGATTCTCGTTGAGCATAAACTAAACAATAATCAAATCTTATATTCACTTGAGATTTCATCCATGAAAAATGAAAATGATGCATGTACTTGAGATTTCCATCCATGTACAATACTTTACAATGTCAAGTAAAGTTATAGTCAGCAAACAACTCTTCTCCTACTTCAACTTGACAAATAGTCTCAATGCATACATGGCCATATTCTTCTGACTTGATGTGTAAAGAGGTGCATTTATGCCAAGGTGGCAAATTTGGATCAAATGTATAGCGTACGTTGGGACAAACATTTGTACTGTGAGAACTATTTATATAGCTCGACACGTTTCCTTCTTCTACACAACCAATAATGTATGATTGATCTTCCTCTTCTTCTATGTTTGGATCCTCTAGAAGAGAATATTTATAAGCTGTTGAAAATATTTTGCATATCTTTTTCCAGTCTTGAAATCTATACTTATGCCCTCCATAGTTTAGAATAGTCAAACCACTTTCCAGGGTAGTATGCACAAATAGCCCATAACCAGCTCCTTCAATACATGAAAGTCGCACTTCAAAATCCACACCGTTAATATGGAAAATTACATCTTTGGGAATAGGAAAAGTTGGTGTCCCAAAAGGATCTTCATGCCAATCATAGTGTGAAATACATCTAGTTTTTATATCTTAACTCCTTTGTGTCTGCAAAAAGAAGAAAATATTATGCATAAAATAATGACAATATCAAAGAAAGATATCATTATTTTATAGTCCAATAGGTCCATTGTATGGAAGATTAGAGTGCCTCTTACATGGTGCCTCCAAGGTTTCCAAAAAATAAAATCATTGGGAAAAAAAAGGCCACTGTGTCTCCAATCTATTGCCCATTTGAAGCATAGAGAGAACCAAGGTCCACCACTTGTCCAAGCTAGACATGGAGCATTGACACAAGATCCAACACTTATCCAAGAACCCTATAGTATATGTGGTAACATGGGATGCATTGATGCAACAAAAGTAGTATAGCCTCCTCATCATCTCTTTTTCTTGTAGCCTAGAGGGATTAGTTTCAAGGTCTATCACTAGTCAAAAACTACACATAGAACATTGATACAAGGTTCCACCACATGTGAAACCTATCATCTCTATTAGCATGGATGGTTTGATATCAAGGTTCACTGCGTGTCCTACCTATACTCTATTGTAGCATAGAGATTCTGGTTTGGTGGTACTACACTTGTCCAAACTTGGCTTGTTGTTGATATCTGGAGGTAATCAAGGGTCCTCCACTTGTCCAAGTTAGGCATATAAAACAATTGCAAGGTCCACCATGTGTACAACATATGATTGATTATAGCATGCATGGTCTTATTTCATGGGCAACCATCTTCTCTCCAACATGTGTCCAACCTCAGCTCCATTGAAGCATGGAGAGAAGAAGCAGGTCCACCACTTATCAAAGCTATTTTTTCTCCCAGTGCTTTCAAAACCCATAATACGTTGTACATGGGGGGGGGGGGATTCTTGTTTCAAGGTCCACCATTGGCTAAGATTGGATCCATTGAAACATAAAGAGAAGCAAGCTCTACCATTTGTCCAAGCTAGGTGCCATTGAAACATGAAAACCCATAATATGTTGTATACGGGGGGTTTTTTCACGGTCTACCACTTGTCTAAGCTATGGTCCATTGGAACATGGAGAGAATCAAAGCTCCACCACTTTCTAAGCTAGGATCCATTGAAACATGGAGAGAAGCAAGCTCCATTGTTTGTCTAAGCTAGGCTCCATTGGAACATGGAGAAAACAAGCTCCACCACTTGCCTATTATTGCATAGAGATTCTGGTTTGAAGGTCCACCACTTGTCCAACCTTGCCTTCATGTATGGAGATAATAAAGAGTGCAATGCTTCTCTAAGCTAGGGACATAAAAGAGTTTCAAGGTTCCACTACATATACGATCTATGATGGGTTGTAGCATGGGAGGTTTCATTTTAAGGTTGACCACTTCTCCAGCTCCGCTTGTCCAACCTCAGATCCATTGAAGAATGGAGAATAAAGGTGTACCAACTCTCCAAAATAGGCAAGAAAATCTCTATAAAACCCATGAATTGTTAATATATGCTATGCTGTGGAGTTTTGTTTGAAGGTCCACTCCTTATCCAAGCTACAATCCATTGAAGCATGGAAATAAGTAAGATATATCTATAGTCCAAGATAGGATCCATTGAAACATAGAGAGAATCAAGGTCCACCACTTGTCCAAGCTATGCATGGGTAATTGATATAAGGACCACTACGTTTTCACCTATACTATGCTCTATCATGGATGGTTTCATACACCACCAATTTTCCAACCTATTTAGTAGGTTGTATTATGGGGGTTTGGTTTCAAGGTACTTCACTTGTCTAAGGTGGGTTCCATTGAACCATGGAGAGAAACAATGTCTACCACTTGTCCGAAATATGCTCCTTTAAAACATAAAAGCAAGGTCCACCACTTGTCCAAGCTAATGTTTCTCTCCATTGAAGCATGGAGAGAAACAAGGTCTACCACCTGTCCAAAATATGCTCCATTGAAACATAAAGCAAGGTCCACCACTTGTCAAGCTAATATAACAAATGGGTGTTGGTTACAAGGTGTACCACACTTGTCTAAACTAGTCTCCATGCAAGGTCCACCACATGTCCAAGCTATATGATCTTGGTTTGAAGGTCTACCACACCTCTTGAAATTAGGATCCATGTAAGGTCCACCTTTTGTCAAGCTATGCATTTAGTGAGTACTAAAACTAAGTAAATTGCAGTACTTAAATACCTTTCCAAGCTCATTAAGATTTTGGTCTCTAAGGCCACCACCACATGTCTAATCTATGCTCTAATTGATTACTTATGCTAGTTCTCAAAGTCCAAACATAAGCTCCCTTCTAGCAAGGTTAGTTTAAATTTAGGCTCCAACACCTGTCTAAGCTAGGTTCAATTTATGAAGCATCACCATTTAACCATTCTACGATCTAATGTATCATATCAAGGGGGTATTGATAAAAGGTCCAAAACTTATTGAGTTCAAGCTCTTAAGTAATTAAGTCTTTGTGAGTACTAAATGTTATAGTTTTAGTCTAAAGATCCACCATTCAAAAACTCAAGTAATTTATTATTTACATTCAAACCTTGAATGCTTGAGATAAAAAATACAAACTCAATCAATACTATATAAAACAAAATCTAACATTAAGAGTATCAAATCAGTAACAAGAAACACTAACATACACAAGAAACTCAAAACATACGTGTCTCCATTTCCAAAAAGTCCTCCATTGACAGAGGATGTTGTTGTTGTTGTTCTTCTTCTCTTTGTGGAGAGCACTCCTCTGTAACAGGCACAATGTCGCTGATTGCGAAGTGGATTGTTGAAGTCCAGCCCATTTTTCTATATCTTCATGAGACTTAGCAAAGTCTAGCAGCATGGTCTCCACGTTTTTTGCCTCCTCCACACTATCAATTAAGCATATAACTTCTTTTTTCTGTTGTATTCCTTCTTGTGCAACCAAGGAGCCATCACCAAAAACATCAACAAGCTTGCGGTCTTCAAAACAATATGTACGAATGTAGTGCTTGACCAAAGCTCTTTTTTTGGCCTCCAAATATTGCAAATCTGACATATCGTTATCTGCTACTTGAAGAAGAGAACAATCAATTGGCATGGGATGTTCCTCTGATCTTCTTCTCAGGTCTTCAAATGCATTTCCTTGTCCCAAGAAGGCAATAACTGTTAGGAATTGAATTGCTCCTTTGCAAGGAGCTGATGGAAAGTGATGCAATGCACCACAACAATGGTAGCTCAGATTATCTCCCATGGCGTGAAAGGCACATTGCAATTTTGTGAAGTTAGTGAAATCCACAAATGCAAGAAAGACAACTCCAGGATCTGTTGACCCTCCAGCAATAGCCAAGATCCCATCCAAAGCATTGTTAAATGTCTCCTCACTCCACTTCAAATTGCCTCCAACGTTTTTTGTCATATCTAAAACACATAAGCCAATAGGCACTTTATTATTGAAGTGGCGCATCAAGTAGAGATTGCCTTCCATTTGTAGGCTCACCACATAGATTGACCATGCCCAATCTCTAGGCTTAGTTTTTTCCTTTTGAAGGTGAATTGCCCATTGCATGTATTTTATTGCTCCATCTGGAAAAGCCATTTTCTTTATTCCACGCGTCAAACTAGATTTGATCCATTCCTCGCATAGCATTAAAATTGTTTTATAAACAACATCATTGATGTTATACATTTTGACCACCTCCTCCCAGTCTTTACATGGTGAAGACTCATTCAAATTGTTGAAGCCGTCAAGAAGTGCATCTTGAATCAATTTGTCTTGCTTCAACTGCTTGATTCGATCATACATGTCAGTTGCATCACCATCCTTTGCACTCTTTGACAGTAAAATCTTCTCATCTCTAATCTCTTCTTGAATATTCTTTACCTCTGATTCCTCAAGGCCACAAAGGTATCTAAATACAGTTGTTGGGGGTTTCTTATTCTCCTCTTCTAGCTTTTCAATGATTTTATCCAGCAATCATAAACTAAATCAGAGTACGTGACCATGTGTGCCTGTTTAGCAATCCAACTTGCTGCTGCACTCATTCTTGCCAATCGAAGAAAAGCCTAAAAATAAATAGAGAAATAATTAAACTATTGAGCAAGATTTGTTAATTAAACACTATCAAAAAGACAAAGAAAATAACTTACATCCCATCCGGCACGAGATGCATGTCCCTCTGCAATTCCACTTGCTGCCTTTGGTGGTCGTCCTGAGAAGATCCATTGACTCCGTAAATGTCTCAATATTTGGCTGTAAGGTTGCTTGACATACAATGCCTGAGCCTCCTCATTTGCAATGGCAGATATAGCAGTTGCAACAAATGGAGGAGCATTCACAACAATGCGAGCCTTCTAAATTTATACACGCTAATCAGTCTTTCAAATATCTCTTTGTTGTTTTGTTCATTGTGAAGCAAAACTTTTGCAGCATAGATTGAATGCTGCCCATCAAGAATCCAATAATGATAATCTTTAATTTTTTGCTCCTCTACCTCTTCTACTGCCAAAGGAGTCCCCTTCTTTGATTTTGCATTTCGAACAGGCATCAAATATGCACATGCTGCAGGCTTGGTCGTACTCCGTGAAAATCCAAATAACACACTTTCAGCGTGTTTTCTATCCATAATACGTGCATTATAGTGATCAGGAGCAAGCCAACAATTTTGAATAGGGATATCAAATTCCCTATATTGGAAAGGAAATAATTTATGTACTTATTCATTCCACCTGTATCTTTTTCTTGTCCTTTCATGGCCTCAGCTTCTAAAACATCTGGATCCACAATTCTCATCTTTGACATTGAACCCTCTGTTGATGAGGATGCCAAAGATGCCTTGTCTACATCCAAAATGGACTAGTTCGCTTAGCTGCTACTTTTTGCACTTTTGCTTGCTTCTTTGTGGATGGTGGTCGTGAAGCTTTCACCTTTTTTCGTTGTAGTGTGGCAATGATGGAGCTTTGAAGTTGATCTGCTGTGATGTTTGGATTTGATTCTGCAAACTTCCATCCTCGAGAAAACATTGTCTCTTCTTTGTTTCTAGACATGCGCTCCAATGCATATGCTCCTGGAGATAGTTGAAATTCTAGATTCATTGGAACTAGAATGTCAATGCATTCCACCTCCGGATGACTATCAACTACAGAGACAAATGCTTCCACAACTTGTCCAACATCTTCAAACAAGCTGTCATTCTCCTTTTTGGCAATAAATAGATGCACCTTATGAAATTTTGCACCCTCTATACCATGTATATCCAAATACCATTTCCTAAGATCATTGCAAGTATAGTCAACTGAGACAGCAACCCTTGCAACCTGTTTTTTTGGAGCCATCTTTCCTGAAACAAAAAAAACCAAATGTTATTTTAGCATATAGTTTTTTGTAATGAATTAAGTTTGTGTGAATACAAGGTCCACCACTTGTTCAAGTTAGATATAAGCAAGTATACATAGTAATCTTTTAAGCTAGTAAACTAAGGGAAGGGAGAAGTAAGGTCCACCACTTGTCCAAGCTTAGCTCTAGACAACATGGAGAGATTCGAGGTCTACTAATTGTCTAATATAGGCTAACTATATTGAAACATAGAGAGAAGCAAAGGTCCACCACTTGTCCAATCTAGGGTCCATTGAAACATGGAGAGAAGGATGCTCCACCATTTGTCCAAAATAGGCTCCATTGAAACATGAAGAGAAGCAATATGCACCATGTCTTTGAGATGCTAGGCTCCATTGAAATACCTTAAACCCACGATCTTTTGTATATGTGGGGTTTAAATTCAAGGTCCACCACTTGTCCAACCTATTCTCCCTAGTAGCATGAGTGGTTTGGTCTCAAGATTTACCACTTTTCCACTCTATGTCATTATATTAAAAAGATATGGGTGTTAAGGTCCACCACTTGTCCAACCTATAAGGCTATATCTAAAATGGTATTATTTACCACCACATGGAATGCACATGATAGGTTTTACATAGGGGTCTGATTCCAAGGTCCACCACTTGTCCAAGCTAACTCTATTGAAACATAGAGAGAATCAAAGGTCCACACCTTGTCCAAGCTAGGCTCCATTGAAACATGGAGAGAAGGATGATCCACCATTTGTCCAAGGCAGGTTCGATTGAAACATGAAGAGAAGCAAGATGCACCATCTCTCCAAAATGCTAGGCTCCATTGAAATATCTTAAACCCATGATATTTCAAACATGGGGGGTTTACATTCAAGGTCCACCACTTATCCAACCTATTATCACTAGTAGCATGAGTGGTTTGGTCTCAAGATTCACCACTTTTCCACTCTATGTCATTATATTAAGAGGATCTGGGTGTTAAGGTCCACCACTTGTCCAACCTATAAGGCTATATCTTAAAGGGTATTCTTTCTGACCACTTGGAATGAATATGATAGGTTTTACATGGGGGTTTGGTTCCAAGGTCCACCACTTGTTCAAGCAAAGGTCCACCACTTTTCCAAGCTATTACCACTAGTAGCATGAGTGGTTTTGTCTCAAGATTCACCACTTTTTCACTCTATGTCATTATGTTAAGAATATTTGGGTGTTAAGGTCCACCACTTGTCCAACCTATAAGACTATATCTTAAAGGTTATTCTTTTCACTTGGAAGTGACATGATAGGTTTTACATTGGGGAGGTTCCAAGGTCCACCACTTGTCCAAGCTAGGGTCCTTGAAACATGAAGAGAAGGATGCTCAACCATTTGTCCAAGATAGGCTCCATTGAAACATGAAGAGAAGCAAGTTGCACCATGTCTCCAAGATGCTAAGATCCATTAAAATACCTTAAACCCACGATATTTTGTACATGGGGATTTTACATTTAAGGTCCACCACTTGTCCAACTTATTATCTCTAGTAGCATGGGTGGTTTGGTCTCAAGATTCACCACTTTTCCACTCTATGTCATTATGTTAGGAAGATCTGGGTGTTAAGGTCGACCACTTGTCCAACCTATAAGGGTATATCTTAAAGGGTATTATTTCTCACCACTTGAAATGTCCATGATATGTTTTACATGGGGGTTTGGTTCCAAGGTCCACCACCTGTCCAAGCTAACTCTATTGAAACATAGAGAGAAACAAAGGTCCACCACTTGTCCAAGCTAGGCTCCATTGAAACATGGAGAGAAGGATGCTCCACCATTTGTCGAAGCTAACTCTATTGAAACATGGGGGGTTTACATTCAAGGTCCACCACTTGTCCAACCTATTAACGCTAGTAGCATGAGTGGTTTGGTCTCAAGATTCACCACTTTTTCACTCTATGTCATTATATTAAGAATATCTGGGTGTTAAGGTCCACCACTTGTCCAACCTATAAGGCTATATCTTAAGGGTTATTCTTTCTCACCACTTGGAGTGACCATGATAGGTTTTACATGGGGGTTTGGTTCCAAGGTCCACCACTTGTCCAAGATAACTCTATTGAAACATAAAGAGAAGCAAAGGTCCACCACTTGTCCAAGCTAGGGTCCATTGAAACATGGAGAGAAGGATGCTCCACCATTTGTCCAAGATACGCTTCATTGAAACATGAAGAGAAGCAAGCTACACCATGTCTCCAAGATGCTAAGCTCCATTGAAATACCTTAAACCCATGATATTTCGTACATGGGGGGTTTACATTCAAGGTCCACCACTTGTCCAACCTATTATCTCTAGTAGCATGAGTGGTTTGGTCTCAAGATTCACTACTTTTCCACTCTATGTCATTATATTAAGAATATCTGGGTGCTAAGGTCCACCACTTGTCCAACCTATAAAGATATATCTTAAACTTTATTCTTTCTCACGACTTGGAGTTACCATGATAGGTTTTACATGGGAGTTTGGTTACAAGGACCACCACTTGTCCAAGCTAACTCTATTGAAACATAGAGAGAAGAAAAGGTCCACCACTTGTCCAAGCTAAGCTCCATTGAAACATGGAGAGAAGGATGCTCCACCATTTGTCAAAGATAGGCTCCATTGAAACATAAAGAGAAGCAAGCTGCACCATGTCTCCAAGATGCTAGGCTCCATTGAAATACCTTAAACCCATGATATTTCGTACATGGGGGGGTATACATTCAAGGTCCACCACTTGTCCAACCTATTATCCTTAGTAGCATGAATGGTTTGGTCTCAAGATTCACCACTTTTCCACTCTATGTCATTATATTAAGAAGATCTAGGTTTTAAAGTCGACCACTTGTCCAACCTATAAGGCTACATCTTAAAGGGTATTATTTCTCACCACTTGGAATGACCATGATATGTTTTACATGGGGGTTTGGTTCCAAGGTCCACCACTTGTCCAAGCTAACTCTATGGAAACATAGAGAGAAGCAAAGGTCCACAACTTGTCCAAGCTAGGCTCCATTGAGACTTTAGAGAAGGATGATCCCCCATTGGTGGAAGATAGGCTCCATCGAAACATGAAGAGAAGCAAGCTGCACCATGTCTCCAAGATGCTAGGCTTCATCGAAATACCTTAAACCCAGGATATTTTGTACATGGGGGGTTTACATTCAAGGGCCACCGCTTGTCCAAGCTATTATCACTAGTAGCATGAGTGGTTTTGTCTCAAGATTCACCACTTTTCCACTCTATGTCATTATATTAAGAATATGTGGGTGTTAAGGTCCACCACTTGTCCAACCTATAAGTCTATATCTTAAAGGTTATTCTTTCTTACCACTTGGAGTGACCATGATAGGTTTTATATGGGGGTTTGGTTCCACGCTCCACCACTTGTCCAAGCTAACTCTATTGAAACAGAGAGAGAAGCAAAGGTCCACCACTTGTTCAAGCTAGGCTCCATTGAAACATGGAGAGAAGGATGCTCCACCATTTGTCCAAGATAGGCTCCATTGAAACATGACGAGAAGCAAGTTGCACCATGTCTCCAAGATGTTAGGCTCCATCGAAAAACATTAAACCCATGATATGTAGTAGATGAGGGGTTTACATTCAAGGTCCAACACTTGTCCAAGCTATTATTGGTAGTAGCTGGAGTGGTTTGGTCTCAAGATTCTCCACTTTTCCACTCTATGTCGTTATATTAAGAATATGTGGGTGTTAAGGTCCACCACTTGTACAACCTATAAGGCTACATCTTAAAGATTATTCTTTCTTACCACTTGGAGTGACCATGATAGGTTTTACATGGAGGTTTGGTTCCAAGGTCCACCACTTGTCCAAGCTAACTCTATTAAATTAAAGAAGGAAGCAAAAGTCCACCACTTGTCGAAGCTAGGCTCCATTGAACCATGGAGAGAAGGAATGTCCATCATTTGTCGAAGCTAACTCTATTGAAACATGGGGGGTTTACGTTCAAGGTCCACCACTTGTCCAAGCTATTACCGTTAGTAGCATGAGTGGTTTTGTCTCAAGATTCACCACTTTATCACGCTATGTCATTATATTAAGGATATCTGGGTGTTAAGGTCCACCACTTGTCTAACCTATAAGGCTATATCGTAAAGGTTATTCTTTCTCACGACTTGGAGTGACCATGATAGGTTTTACATTGGGGTTTGGTTCCAAGGTCCACCACTTGTCCAAGCTAACTCTATTGAAACATAGAGAGAAGCAAAGGTCCACCACTTGTGCAAGCTAGGGTCCATTGAAACATGAAGAGAAGTTTGTCCAAAATAGGCTCCATTGAAACATGAAAAGAAGCAAGGTGCACCATGTCTCCAAGATGCTAGGCTCAATCTAAATACCTTAAACCCACGATATTTTGTAGATGGGGGGTTTACATTCAAGGTCCACCACTTGTCCAACCTATTATCGCTAGTAGCATGAGTGGTTTGCTATCAAGATTCACCACTTTTCCACTCTATGCCATTATATTAAGAATATCTGGGTGTTAAGGTCCACCACTTGTCCAACCTATAAGGATATATCATTAAGGTTATTCTTTCTCACCACTTGGAGTGACCATGATAGGTTTTATATGGGGGTTTGGTTCCAAGGTCCACCATTTGTCCAAGCTAACTCTATTGAAACATAGAGAGAAACAAAGGTCCACCACTTGTCCAAGCTAGGCTCCATTGAAACATGGAGAGAAGGATGCTCCACCATTTGTCCAAGATAGGCTCCATCAAAAAATGAAGAGAAGCAAGCTGCACCATGTCTCCAAGATGCTAGGCTTCATCGAAATACCTTTAACCTAGGATATTTTGTACATGGGGGGTTTACATTCAAGGGCCAATACTTGTCCAAGCTATTATTGGTAGTAGCCTGAGTGGTTTGGTCTCAAGATTCACCACGTTTCCACTCTATGTCATTATATTAAGAATATGTGGGTGTTAAGGTCCACCACTTGTCCAACCTATAAGTCTATATCTTAAAGGTTATTCTTTCTTACCACTTGGAGTGACCATGATACGTTTTACATGGGGGTTTGGTTCCAAGCTCCACCACTTGTCCAAGCTAACTCTATTGAAACATAGAGAGAAGCAAAGGTCCACCACTTGTCCAAGCTAGGCTCCATTGAAACATGGAGAGAAGGATGCTCCACCATTTGTCCAAGATAGGCTCCATTGAAACTTGACAAGAAGCAAGTTGCACCATGTCTCCAAGATTCTAGGCTCCATCTAAATACCTGAAACCCACGATATTTCGTAGATGGGGGGTTTACATTCAAGGTCCACCACTTGTCCAACCTATTATCGCTAGTAGCATGAGTGGTTTGCTATCAAGATTCACCACTTTTCTACTCTATGCCATTATATTAAGAATATCTGGGTGTTAAGGTCCACCACTTGTCCAACCTATAAGGATATATCATTAAGGTTATTCTTTCTCACCACTTGGAGTGACCATGATAGGTTTTACATGGGGGTTTGGTTCCAAGGTCCACCACTTGTCCAAGCTAACTCTATTGAAACATAGAGAGAAACAAAGGTCCACCACTTGTCCAAGTTAGGCTCCATTGAAACATGGAGAGAACGATGCTCCACCATTTGTCGAAGCTAAGTCTATTGAAACATGGGGGGTTTACGTTCAAGGTCCACCACTTGTCCAAGCTATTATCGCTAGTAGCATGAGTGGTTTTATCTCAAGATTCACCACTTTTTCACTCTATGTCATTATATTAAGAATATTTTGGTGTTAAGGTCCACCACTTGTCCAACCTATAAGGCTATATCTTAAAGGTTATTCTTTCTCACCACTTGGAGTGACCATGATAGGTTTTACATGGGGGTTTGGTTCCAAGGTCCACCACTTGTCCAAGCTATCTCTATTGAATCATAGAGAGAAGCAAAGGTCCACCACTTGTCCAAGCTAGGGTCCATTGAAACATGGAGAGAAGGATGCTCCACTATTTGTCCAAGATAGACTCCATTGAAACATGAAGAGAAGCAAGCTGCACCATGTCTCCAAGATGCTAGGATTCATCGAAATACCTTAAACCCACGATATTTTGTACATGGGGGGTTTACATTCAAGGGCCACCACTTGTCCAAGCTATTATCGCTAGTAGCATGAGTGGTTTTGTCTCAAGATTCACCACTTTTCCACTCTATGTCATTATATTAAGAATATGTGGGTGTTAAGGTCCACCACTTGTCCAACTTATAAGTCTATATCTTAAAGGTTATTCTTTCTTACCACTTGGAGTGACCATGATAGGTTTTACATGGGGATTTGGTTCCAAGGTCCACCACTTGTCCAAGCTAACTCTATTGAAACAGAGAGAGAAGAAAAGGTCCACCACTTGTCCAAGCTAGGCTCCATTGAAACATGGAGAGAAGGATGCTCCACCATTTGTCCAAGATAGGCTCCATTAAAACATGACGAGAAGCAAGCTGCACCATGTCTCCAAGATGCTAGGCTCCATCAAAAAACATTAAACCCACGATATGTCATAGATGAGGGGTTTACATTCAAGGTCCAACACTTATCCAAGCTATTAATTGTAGTAGCCTGAGTGGTTTGATCTCAAGATTCACCACTTTTCCACTCTATGCCATTATATTAAGAATATCTGGGTGTTAAGGTCCACCACTTGTCCAACCTATAAGGATATATCATTAAGGTTATTCTTTCTCACCACTTGGAGTGACCATGATACGTTTTACATGGGGGTTTGGTTCCAAGCTCCACCACTTGTCCAAGCTAACTCTATTGAAACATAGAGAGAAACAAAGGTCCACCACTTGTCCAAGCTAGGCTCCATTGAAACATGGAGAGAACGATGCTCCACCATTTGTCGAAGCCAAGTCTATTGAAACATGGGGGGTTTACGTTCAAGGTCCACCACTTGTCCAAGCTATTATCTCTAGTTGCATGAGTGGTTTTGTCTCAAGATTCACCACTTTTTCACTCTATGTCATTATATTAAGAATATGTGGGTGTTAAGGTCCACCACTTGTCCAACCTATAAGGCTATATCTTAAAGGTTATTCTTTCTCACCACTTGGAGTGACCATGATAGGTTTTACATAGGGGTTTGGTTCAAAGGTCCACCACTTGAATCATAGAGAGAAGCAAAGGTCCACCACTTGTCCAAGCTAGGCTCCATTGAAACATGGAGAGAAGGATGCTCCACCATTTGTCCAAGATAGGCTCCATTGAAACATGAAGAGAAGCAAGCTGCACCATGTCTCCAAGATGCTAGGCTCCATCAAAATACCTTAAACTCACGATATTTCGTAGATGGGGGGATTACTTTCAAGGTCCACCACTTGTCCAAGCTATTATCGCTAGTAGCATGGTTTGGTCTCAAGATTCACCAGTTTTCCACTCTATGTCATTACATTAAGAATATCTTGGTGTTAAGGTCCACCACTTGTCCAACCTATAAGGCTATATCTTAAATGATATTTTTTCTCACCACTTGGAATGTGCATGATATGTTTTAAATGGGGTTTTGTTCCAAGGTCTACCACTTGTCCAAGCTAGATCTATTACATATATATTATACATACAATATTCAACTAGATTCCCTACCTATCATGTCCAGTAGCATGGATGCTCTAGCTTTAAGGTCCACCACTTGTCCAACCTATACTCTCTTATGTAAGGGAGATCTCGCTATAAATTCAAAACCTTCCCGCCTAAATTTTAAATTCAAAATCTGATCGCCTAAATTTAAAATATCCCTCCCAAATTTTAAACATCCCGCCTAAATTTTAAAATATCCCGCCCAAATTTTAAAATTCAAACTTTTTTATAAAAATTTAAATTTTACCACTTAAATTTAAAATATTCCACACGAAATTGATTTTAAATTCAAGTTTACCCAAAAAGATATCATTATACCACCTAAATTCAAATATGCAAACCTCAAATCATTATATTGTACATAAATTCAAACAAATTCAAATTAACAAGCCTAAACTGATATTAGTTTGCATAGATATGAATTTATCACACCTAAATTATGTCACCATGTTAGAGAGAGTTGTTAGAGAATTTGAACAAGGTCCACCACTTGTCCAACCTAGATCCCAAGAAGGATTGAGTGTACAAGGTATTGTTTGGAAGTCCTTATAGTCCACTGGTCTCAAGGTCCACCACTTGTGGTAAGGGTCACCAAAAAGTGTATATATTCATCCAAAGAAATACACGTATTTTTGGTCTACATGTCCTAGTTTCAACCATTTATGTCCATTAGGTGTATCACTAAACAACACTACTATTTTTGAGAAACATAAGTTACAATCATATCTACAAATGGATTAGAGGAAAATCAGCTCAGCATACATCCAGAACTCGCTACAAGAATCGACTTTAACAGATCATGCAAGTAAGTCTTCCATTCAAGTTTACTAGTATTACAATGTGTTAGTTATTTGTGATATTTATGTATGTATATATACTATGTGTGCATATCGTAATTAAGTGTAATTGTGTATCTGCATTATGTATGAGTATTACAATGAAATAACACAAATATACATACATACACATAGATAACACAGACGCACACATACAGTGAGCATGTATTTTCAAGAGAGAGATAGCAAGATACAGAGATAGATAGAGAGAGAGAGAGAGAGAGAAATACCTGTTTTCTAGAGAGAGGAGAGAGAGAAAGATAACAGATTTCACTGTGTTTATGTATGTGGAAGAGAGGAAGACGATGTATGGGAATATGTGCACGTATTTTCAAGAGAGAGACAACAAGATAACAGATTTCATTGTGGTTATGTATGTGGAAGTGAGGAAGATGATGTGTGGGAATATGTGCATGTATTTTCAAGAGAGAGACAACAAGATAACAGATTTCACTGTGGTTATGTATGTGGAAGAGAGGAAGACGATGTGTGGGAATATGTGTATGTGTGCGGAGATATTTTTAAACTATGTATCTCTGTCTTTTGACGAGAGAGTGTGTGTGCAAGAAGAGTTACAGAGAACCATCTTCTTTATATGGAGAAAGACAGAGAGTGAGAGAGAGAGAAATACCTGTTTTTTCTCTATTCGTGAGGTGTGCAATGTCTCCTGAGAAGAAGCTATGCCCGATCCTGCCCTTCTGGAAAGCGTTGCGTACGCTGCTGTTTCTTTATCTTGTGCGCGAACTTTCAATCATGTGCGCTCCACCTGTGTGTTGTGTACGATGCCAGGCTTGCTCCTCTACGTGCGCGTATACTCCAACTGTGTGCGATTTGTGTGCGCTTTCTGTGTGTTTGCTGCTCGTCTGCTTTCTCTGTGTGCGTTGCTCGTGTGCTCTCTTTGTGTCTAATCTTGATAGGGTTTATTAGAATGCCACGTATACTACAAGTCCATGTTTTATCATAGGATTAAAAAAAACAAAAGCAATATAAAACATTAACCAATTCACACAGCCAAAATTAAAGAAATCATGGTTGAAAATATGCAAAACATGCATAACTCTATACTATGAATTCACTTTTTTTAAGAAAAATCTTTAGGCGTTGCCTCTAGCCCCGCAGGGGCGCTGCCCTCGACCCCGCCCGGTAGTCGCGCCGGAGGCGACAAGGGGCTGCCGCCCCTTGACCCCGCCCGGGGCGCTGCCCCGGACCCCGCCTGGGGCGCTTCCCCAGGACCCCGCCCGGAACAATATCCCAAAATCAGCCTCCCAAGCCCCGCCATCGAGAGCGCTATATTCCACATCCCCATCAAGAGCGCTACCCCCAAACCTCACATGGAAGCGCTGCCTTGTCACCCCATTGTGGCATTGCCCTAAGACCTCGCATCTGGAGTGCTAAATGGGAACATTCTTCATTAGTGAAATTTTGAACATAAATTATATTTAGCATATACTTAAATATAATACAAATATTAACATATTAACTATACTACTAATTTACTATAGCAATTCTAGATTATGTCCCAAACTATATTTAAGGTGCCAAAGGTTTGGCCTTATGGTCCTAGATTTAGCCAAGTGGTCAACACATATAGGACCAAGTGCACACTGTGCCACAAAACTTGGCCACCACTTCACTTGCCAAAGTTTAGGCCACATGGTCAATCCTAAGTTTCCAATGTTCTTATTATGTCACCTTTTGCCTCATGGAAAACCTAGGCTTGTTTTCACATACTCAGGCACTTCAAGCCATAATAAATTTTCATTACTCTTCGGCAACCCTTTTGTTCAAGTCTTTGAAAAAACGTTGTTTAAGGCCACCCTAAACCATTTTCATTTAGGGGTGTCTAAAACTAGCTTTTTGGCAATTCGAGAAGAAAATGGTCAAAGTTTTATACTTTGTTTTAACCACTTGACCAATTCAAATATTGGAAAGCAAGGTCTTGTAATACTTTTCTTTGGACATCACACATTAAAACTAGGTCCCTCACTTGTCCAAGCTATGCTCTAATACAATAAAGGGCTTTTGGTTTCAAGATGCACCACTTTCCCAACCTTGATTCCATTAAAGAAGCTAGCTCTACTTAGACATTTAATAGCAAGGTCCTGTAGCAGTTCACATTGAACATTTTCCATGGCAGCTATGTCCACCACTTATCTAAGCTATGCTCTAATACAGTAAGGGGGTTTTGGTTTCAAGATCCACCACTTTTCCAAACTTGATTTGGGAAGCAAGGTCCTATAATAGTTTGCTTTGGACATTCACCATTACAACTAAGTCCACCACTTCTCCAAGCTATGTTCTAATACACTAAGGAGGTTTTGGTTTGAAGGAGAACCAGTTGTACGACTTTGTTTTTGGAAGTAAGGTCTTTACATAGTTCACCTTGGACCTTGGACATTGGATACTACAACTAAGCCCACCACTTGTCCAAGCTATCCTCTATATATAGCTAAAGGGTTTGGGTTTCAAGATTCACCACTTTTCCAACCTTTTTTCCATTAAAGAAAGGAGGGGCATTATAACTAGGTCCACCAATTGTCCAAGATATGCTCTGATATAGAAAGGGGATTTTGGTTTCAATAATCCACCACGTGCTCAACCTTGCAAGACTCAAGGGATACTTGGACATTGGAAAGCATAGTCCTATAGTAGTTGATAGGTGGCAGTGGGTATAACAACTAGGTCCAACCTATGCTCTCATATAGCAAAGAGGCTTTGGTTTCAAGGTCCACCACTTGTCCAACCTTGCTTCCATTAAAGAAATGAGGGGCTACGTAAACATTGGCAAGCAAGGTAGAAAGGTCCTAAGGTATTTCACCTTGGATATTGGGCATTATAACTAGGTCCACCACTTGTCAAAGCTATGCTCTGATATAGAAAGGGGATTTTCGTTTCAAGGTCCACCACGTGTTCAACCTTGCAAGACTCAAGGGATACTTGGACATTGGAAAGCATAGTCCTATAGTAGTTGATAGGTGGCAGTAGGTATTACAACTAGGTCCAACCTATGCTCTCATATAGCAAAGAGGCTTTGGTTTCAAGGTCCACCACTTGTCCAACCTTGCTTCCATTAAAGAAATGAGGGGCTACGTAAACATTGGCAAGCAAGGTAGCAAGGTCCTAAGGTATTTCACCTTGGATATTGGGCATTATAACTAGGTCCACCACTTGTCCAAGCTATGCTCTGATATAGAAAGGGGATTTTCGTTTCAAGGTCCACCACGTGTTCAACCTTGAAAGCCTCAAGGGATACTTGGACATTGGAAAGCATAGTCCTATAGTAGTTGATAGGTGGCAGTGGGTATTACAACTAGGTCCACCACTTGTCCAACCTATTCTCTAATATAGCAAGGATGCTTTGGTTTCAAGATCCACCATAATTTCCAACCTTGCTTCCATTAATATAGCAAGGAGGATTTTGTCTCAAGGTTCACCACTTGTCCAACCTATGCAAACCTTTTCCATGTTTTAGCATGATTTTTTGTTTGAAGAGTATTTTTCAATAACTATGGATTTAACAATGTAATCTTTTTCACTTACAGGATGGACTTTGAATCTGGGGAGAAAGTACATATGATACTTGACAATGAAATTGTTGGTATTGGCTGTGTGTGTAGAACAGATCCAGATTCCACTTGTGGTGGTACAAAGATAGGGCAAGGAAATGTCTCCATACTAGTGGAGGAATGCTTGAAGGATGTGGTCCTACCTTTTCCTACAATGGATACTTCATCTCTCCAAGGCTCATTATGGAGTGTTGTTCGATGGTCAAAGCTTCTTTTGCAATCTTTTGTATTAAATGGGAAATTAATTGATCCACAGGAAAGCTACAATGGTGATGAAGAACATGATCATTCTGATCCTGTAGTTACACATGCAATACCTATGACAAGCCCAGAATTTGAAGCAATGATTCGAGAGTCTTGGAGAAATCAGAGGGTCCTTTTAAAAGATGACACAATGATGCAAACCATGAATGAAGGGACCATCTTATATGTATTTCCACATGATTATGTCAAATTTCAGAAACTTGGTCCTAATTGTGTGGGTGTGGGTATTGAAAGAGAAAATGCAAGCATTGATGATGTGGTTGAAGTGGGTAGCATCACTTTGCTAAAGTGGCCCATCAAGCAGACAACAATGTTGAATGGGAGCCCATTACAACGATTTGTTCCTGTTGATGGCATGCATGCTACATATGAGGATGTATCCAACGATGACAATGTTGGGAAAAAACTTGATGGGAGTAATGTTGTCCAGTTGTCAAGGAAGAGACGATACACTTTCATGAACAGGACTCAAAAATCAAAAGCAGCACCAGCTTCGACTTTTTACCTTTCAAACAAATCAATTCAAAGGGTATCATGCATTGATTGTTGTGCACAAAAATGTTGCCAGTTTGCAGATCGTGATATGGTGACAAGGTTACGACAACAGTTTTGGGGAGAGTCTCAAAAATCACGCACTAATTATATTTATGATGTTCTTTCTATATGTTATCAGAAAGATGAGAAGTCACGATACCAATTCAGGCTAAATGGCTCTATTGTTTGTTGTAGAGCATGGTATGAGCTACATGGAATACCAAAGACATCATTTTATCGATACAAGGAGAAATTTGAAAATGGTGTGCGCCAATATGTACATGGGAATACATGTACATTGAGAAGGGGACTTCAACATACTAGTTTAGCAAGAGCACTACTAAATGAGTTTGTGGAAAACAACTCTGAGAAGATGCCACATAGAAGTAGAACACTGCTAGATGGCTCAAGAGAGACTCAATTGGTGATTCCATCAACATACAAACAAGTGGATATTTTATGTGAAATCAACACGACACTTGACCAAATGGGCTATGAGAAGAAGCTATCCCAATCTTCTTTTGGTAGAATTTGGAACAAAGAGTACCCACATGTCACTTTAACAAAGACGAGTGAGTTCTCTAAGTGCAATATTTGTAGCTCAATCAAGGCAAGGTTAGAAGCTAAACCTTCTCTTGAAGAGAGAGCTCTTCTCTTGAGGGAGAGAGAAGTTCACATGGCACAACAAAAGAGTTGCAGAAGCCTATATTATGCATGGCGCACGTATTCAGAAACTCAACCACAAAAATATGTATGCATAATCCATGATAAGATGGATCAAAAAAAGACTGCCATTCCTAGATTACGCATTGTTCCCAAGGGTGTGGATTCAGGATATAATCTGCAGGTGGCATTGATTGGCATGATCACTCATGGACATGGAGAAGGTCATTACGAACACTTTGTCTTGAATGGTTTGTGGCCAGCTGATCCAAATCTTACAATTGGCTCAATTGCTAATTGTTTACATAACCTAGAGAGGATAGATAAGCATCCTCTTGGTGATCTAGTAACAAATGGACTTCCAAGGAGCAATATTTCACTACTACATGCTTTGAACTCAAGGGATGCTTTGGACTACCATAACTTGAGTGATGGAAAAGAGCCCATAGTGCAGTCGTCAGAAATTGCAGAAGAGGGATTGGGGTCAACATTTCGCCGATTGCCAGAGAACTTGTTGCTACAATTGGATAATTGTGCAGGGGAAAACAAAAATCGATACTTATTTGCCTATTTGTCAATGCTTTTTGCAAGGGGTGTTTTCAAAACCATCCAGCTGGGATTTTTAATGGTTGGGCATACACATGAGGACATAGACGCCATGTTTAGTAGGTTTTCAGAGAAGCTGAGAGTTACACAAACCTATACTTTGCCACATTTGATCGATACATTACGAAACAGCTCATCTTCATCTCCAGCTCCATTTTTTCTCACAAAGATCCCCGATTTCAAGCAATATTGTGATGGCTATCTTTGTGATGGACAAGACATACTTGTTGGGCATTCAAAATCGCTTCAGTTCAGGTTCTTTATGCAGGATGAGACACCAATGATGCAATATAAGGCACATGTAGGTGTATCAAGTTGGAGTGGAAGTATTCGCCTTTGGAAAACAGACACAGAAGGCAAGCCAATGTTACCACATGGAGATCCACCTCTAGTACAAATGGCGGAGTATGTCAAGGCCCACGAAGAAGTCATTTTGGGGCTAAAGAACTATATAAAATTTTGGAAAAATTTAGGGAATGGTTCAAGTATTCCGCGATATTATAGACCCGTGATAGATTATTGGAGTAAGGTAATTGAAGAGATTGGAAAAGCAATCATATCAGAGGGAGTCTTGTATGAAATGTTTTGGCCAAAAACTCAAGAATATTCTCACCTACAAAGCACTACAATGAATTTGCAACAAGGAGCAGAAAGATTCCTAGGCCTTGAAGAGTTGAACGATCATTTTTGTGGGCCTCAACGAGATAGGCCAAGGGAAGAGTTTGACCCTATGTCTGATGTGCACCAAGGTGACTTTCTTATGCTTGTTCCGAGTGACACAGAAATCTATCCAGTGTGGCTTGCAATGGCTTTATCTGACATTGATAATGAGCCTACATCACCAAACTACAGAAAACTCTTGATTCAATATTGGGCACCTTGCGCGAGAAAAAGTGGGATGACAGATACTCAAGCTTACAGTAATTGTTGGAAGGGTTATTGGGATGTCAACTATAAGGACCCACAAGTGTGGGGAACTGTAGATGCAATTGTTTGGTCCTGGAGACCCAACAAAGAAGGACCATTTTCTAGAATAAAGATTCCAGAAAGGCATGCTATAAAAGCCAAAGAAGGCCTCACTCGTGCACATCAACCACACTTGGATCAAAGTTCAGATATGGTATCAAATGTGGAGTAGAATTATGTGGAGCTTCTATCGTGACTATACTAGTCAGTTTGTAAACAAAATCTTCTTTGTATCTTCCTTTGTTTTATGTAATTTATAGTTATTATTCAAATCCATGTGTTGTACATCCGCTTGACTTTTGGTGTTTATCAACACCACAATCCTATGAGATTTTCACTTTATTTACTAACCACACACCTCAATTTTTCCCACTTTAAGTGGAAAATTCCCAAATTACATGAATTTAGTCGATTTGGAGATTCCCATAATGTGAGATTTTTACCAAAATACCTAATATGGTCTTTGATGTACTTCTCATTGTCGCTCTTTATGTGGACGATTTTTTTATCACTGGACCAAATGAGAGGCATATTGTTGTATTTAAGGCTGATTTGAATGGTACTTTCAAGATGAAAGATTTGGGGTTGTTGCATCATTACTTGGGTATACAATTTAAGCAGTGTGATGGTGGTATTGCCTTGCGTCAGAAAAGTTACATAGAGACATTGCTATGTAAGTTTGGACTTGAGGATTGCAAACCTATTCCCACTCGCATGGAAACAGGTTTATATTGGTGATCCTGCTGATGTCACTCTTTACCAAATTGTTGTTGGTTGCCTCATTTATGTATGCAACATATTTAGTTTGCAGTCTCACAGGTCATCAGATTTATGTATAGCCCAGGGTCTAAGCATTGGCAGGCTATCAAGAGGATTTTTTGCTACTTGAGTGGCACTTTACATCTTGGCTTGTTTTATCCCAAGGGGGATCATTGCCGCCAAAATTACATGCTTTTTCAGACTCAGATTGGGCTGGTTGTTTTGACACACGAGTGTCCACCTAAGTGGTTTTTGTTTCATGCTTGGCAGCCCATGTATATCATGGTTGAGCAAGAAGCAACCTACTGTGGCCACTTCTAGTTGTGAGGCTGAGTACAAGGCAGTCTTCACAGCTACGGTTGAGTGTGTATGGCTCAGATGCCTTATGGCTGATTTAGGTGTTGGACAAGACACTGCCAACACTATCTATATTGACAGTAAGAGCGCATTGGCAGATGCGAGGAACCTAGTTTTTCATGCTCGCACAAAGCACATTGAGGTGCATTACCACTATGTCAGGGAGAGGCTCTTAGCCGGATAGATCAGCTTGGCTTATATGCCAACACAGGAAAATCTTGCATATCTTTTCACAAAGGCAATGTCTCGTGAGAAGTTCGAAGCTTTCCGAAAAGCTTTGGGCTTACTCCCGTTTGTAGACTGATGATGGCATGGCACTTCCCTTTACTCTATTTCCAGCTCTCGTTCACCGCATCACTCCAGGGGGGTTTTGTTACCATGTGGTAGTGATGTATGTGAACACACTTAGGACCGTCGGGGCATTTTTTTCCCTCACTAGGAGGTTTGTCCCCCATGTATTGTATAGATGTCAATCATTCTACGGCTATCTATCTTTTCCATTGCACACTAAGTAATACACTCTCTGTTGTGTGCCTTGAGCTCCCTTCATCGTCGCCAAGTTGTGTGTGTTTTCATGCAGCCCTAATTCCAACAACATCTTGTGAAGATTCCACACAATGAGAATTAAAGTTGGATGCACTTCATACATAGTTATAAAATATTTTTCAATCATTTCTTACACAATACCTTACCATTTGACGCATTTCAGATTGCCAACGAGCATTACAGCAAGATAACCGTTTCCCTTTGTGATCTGCAATCTCCTATAAGAGCATTACAAGTTGCCACTTTTATCTCCTACTATTTTTATAAAGCATAAAAACTTTGACAAAGTGATAATATCTCAAAACTTTTTTTTTTTCAAAACTCACAATTGTGAGTGGATAGTATTAAAAACATCAAAAATATACACCAACCTTGAGCTCAGACCGAGCCTTGAGGGTCAAAGTATTACAAGTTTTCTCCTTGACAGAGACACCACTACTACTCCTAGGCTTTACTTATTACAAGATGTTATGTATTGTTCTAGACCAGTCCTCTGAGGCTTGTTTGCCTCCGATCGTGTGGATCGTTACTCTGCTCTCTTGTATGATTTCACAAAAGCTTGCCACAGTCACATCCCCCTCAAACACGCGGAGGTTCCTTGCTTGCCAAATATGGTGAAAGAAGTAGTACCTGATTATTTGAGTGCCGACAAGAAGAGCGGGACTTTTCGACCTGTTACTACCAAAGGACAGATCATTCATGAAGAACTTAATTTTCCATGTCCTTTGAATCCACTTGCATATTTTCCCAGCCATGCCACTGATTGCATGGCATCCCATAAAAAGGTGGGCTAGGTCTTCACTCGCTATTATGCACCCCGAGCAACGATCGGACCCGATGCCTCTTTCTTGTATCTTTACGCCCGTCGGCAACACATCACTTTCCGCAGAAATATCTTCATATACTGAGGCCACCTTGGCTTCTAGATGTTCTCCATGACTCCCTCCCACCGTTTTTCTGTCTAGTGTCTCTTCCATAATTTGTTGAGGGGGCTACATCAATTAGCCTCGTGCATTAATGCATGGTAAATGCCTTTAGAATGTGGTTTCCAAAAGACGCTACTCGCGGGCCATCTCCAAGCGTCCCATTCAACGTTGGATTCACAAATTGGCATCACCACCTTATCAAGCTCTTTCATCACCCTGTAGACTAGTAAGATCTCAAAGCCATTCAGTTGAAATTGGATGGCTAAAGAGTCAGCAGTTTTCCAGCACTTCCTGCTGCCATCCCAGAATTGCTCTAGTCGAGCGAGCCCCTTATTATTCACATTCCTGGCCATTTCTATCCAATAGGGGCTTTGCAGTGGCCCCAAAATTTTAGAGAGCCAAGGGGACCAATGCAAAATGGAGCTCTTAAAGTATCTGGTTACTTCCCCCCATTCGAAAACCTCAGCTGTACTTTTGCACTTCCTCATCAGCTCCCCTGAGAGTCCACCAGATCTAAGATAAGACCACTTCAGGGCGAGAAGTTTGCCATGCATCACAACCCCCTTCCACTTTCCCCTTTCGATCCCAGTTTTACTGCATCAAGCATTTCCTTGGTCATGATAGTCGAAGCTTGGTCCCGTTTAGCCAATGAGACCATAAATTTGGCACAAAGGGCCTCAGCATGGCATATAGGGTTAAGAATGTGGAGCCCTCCTTGGTCTATCGGGCGAGCAACTACCTCCCATCTAGCCCACTGCCATGGCCGAGAGGTTTTTGTGTTGTTCTTCCAAAGAAACCTTTTCACTCGTTTTAAAGATTCTTTTTAGCTACACTGAGCCATCTTGAGCACGGGGCTGAGGAAAGCAATATACGGGATCATAAAAGCATTAATCACTCTAATCCGGCTTTGGAAGGGGAGGAGAACAAACTCCATCTTCTCATTTTTGAGCTGATTTTTTCAAGGACCCAATGAAATCTTTGACTGTGGGTTACGTCCACCCCTACGGGGGCTCTCAGGTGTAGGAATACACTCCCTTTTGAGATAATCTCTCCGGTCCAGACTGCAGGGTCAAAAGAGTCGTTCTCCCGACAGGGAGATTAGTCTTGACTTCTCTATATTGCACTTAAATCATGAGGCCACGGCAAATGTTTGCACAATCTCCTAGAGCTCTCCTCACAACTTGAGGGCACGCCTTCAAGAATAGGAGCGAATCATCTGTGAACATTTTGGCCAGAAGCTGGTCGTAATGCCAAACCTTGAATCTCTCCCTGCACAGCACTGGCTTCGATATACCTATAGAAGAAGTCATGGGAGTTGAGCTTTGGGCCTCGCCTTTGTCTCATATGCACACTGGCAGCCAATCCTTAATGACAGAATTGTGGGCTCTTTAAAGCAATATCTCAAATCTTTACTGGATGATAATTCTTAGTATGGCTTTCATGATCTTTAAGGTCCTTGAAGATGTAGACTAGCAGAGAAGAAACAAAGTTTGGGGGAGGGGGGGGGGGGGGGGGGGGGGACTTTTTGGCTTGAAAAAGGCCATGGAGGAGTGGTGGAGAAAACGTGCAAATCTCTCACCATCGTATTAAATTCAATATAACTTTTGTTTTCACTTTAGTGTTTTTATCACCATCGAATTAGATACAATATAACTTTTTCTTTATTTTAGTTTTTTTAGAAGTTGTCTCAATATTGGTAATGACTAGTATGTGACCCGCACGCTACTGCGGCCAAGAAAAATCATGGTTATTGGATCTCTCTCTCTCTCTCTCTCTCTCTCTCTCTCACACACACACACACACACACACACACACACACACACACACAAAGTCTTTTTATAGGTAGGTGTGTGTATGTCTCTGTATATCTACGTGTTCATGTGTGAGGATAATGAAATTGTAGTCCTTGGAATCACTCTAGGAAGATAACAATTCCTCTCTCTCTCTCTCTCTCTCTCTCTCTCTCTCTCTCTCTCTCTCTCTCTCACACACACACACACACACACACCAATGTTCCTTTTTGGATTGTTCCTATGTTGTTTAATTATGTTCTCTCTCTCTCTCTCTCTCTCTCTCTCTCTCTCTCTCTCTCTCTCTCTCTCTCTCTCTCTCTCTCTCTCTTGCGCGCACACACACACACACACGTGTGCTTTGGGAAGATGTAAAACATCTACAAATTCTCCAAACATGTGAAGTTAAAGTAGTCGGTGGAAATGGCTCCTAGAAGCTTAAACAACATTGCTAGCCATAGAAGAAGCCCAAATGCATCCAACGCTAAGATGCTCTGCATCCTTGCATCCCCAATTAAGGTCTTTTTGTATTCATCATTGCAAGAAAAGGACCCATCCTCAAGTTTTTGCTTCAACTACTACATCACCATCATGGCCTGCAGATAAATATCTCTCAATATGTCAACCCCCACAGTACTCTAATGTATAGGGAAGTGCCATCGCTATTGATGGGGGGGGGGGTGTGAGAGAGCATGGAGAAGAATGTATCCCCTAAGTTTGGACAATGGAATGGGCTCCTCTCTCTCTCTCTATCTCTCTCTCTCTCTCTCTCTCTCTCTCTCTCTCTCTCTCTCTCT